>NC_069072.1:29023369-30416217 GCF_025698485.1 Gossypium arboreum
GGCACATCCAGAACAAGCCGATGGTGTTGAGGAAGTGAGAGCCTTATCTCCAGATATTGGATTTCTCACTTGATGGTATGCCAATTTAGGTCTAGTTAAGTCGAATCCTTTTAGAACTTTTTACTCAAAAGGGGCTTAGCTACATTGCAATTACACTCGGTACTCCCCTTTACATGGATAATATCATAGCTTTGCAACAAGATCTTGCTTATGCAAATGTGTGTGTTGAGATTTCTATTGATTTTGAATTCCCTCGTTTTATTAATGTTAAATTGCGTGATGGTTCCTTTGTTTCTATTGGAGTTGAAGTAGCGTGGCTGCCGATATGCTGTTTACAGTGTTGATCTTTCAGTCATTCTGGTAAACACTGTTCTAAGAAGAATGAGGTGAAAGTTTAGAGGGTTAAGCAGGATGGTGCAGGCACTGCTCAAATTTTTGTTCCTAAAAAATTTGCTGCGGTTTGAAATGTGAGTGCTCCTGATGGTGGTGCAACTTCAACTTCAACTTTTGAAGTCTCCTCTAAGGGTAAAGCTGTGGTTGTGGATCTTTCCCTTACTCTTAAGCCAAATCATGTTTGTCTTGCAGGATCTAATAATAGATTTGAGGCTTTGAGTGGTGAGCTTGAGGATTCTAATGATGTTGTTGCTGATGATATTGATGCTAAGCAAGATGTTGATGATGATGTTAATGGAACTAAATAGCTCAAGTTTTCTCCTTGAAAGCCTAGGTTGGCCTTGCTGGCTGTAGCACCTCTTGTGAGATCTTTTATGGCTACAAAGCAAAAGAACCTTGACAAAGGTAAGAAGAAGATGAATAATTCTCCTGCTAAAGGGTGAGGAAAAAGAGGTGGTAAAGAGGTGGTAAGGGAGGTACACATTCTCCTCGTGTTCCTTGATTATTCTCTTTTGGAATATTAGGGGGTTTAATAATCCTCTAAAGCAAAAACTTGTAGTTGATAGGTTAGTTAAATTGAAGATTGATGTTTGTTGTTTGTCGAAAACTAGAGTTAAGTATAATAATCCTTTGGTTATTTTGGGGAAGTATTTTCAGGGGTGGAACTTTGTTTGCAATTATGATCATACTGTTAATGGTAGAATTTGGCTTATTTGGAAGAGTTCTTGTATTGTGGATGTGTTGTATGTCTTTGGTCAATATATTACATGTAGTGTGCAAGTGCAACATTAGAAAGTCTTCTTTTCAGCTGTTTATGCTTGTAATGATGGTGTTTCTTCTATGAGTGGTCAGGTTGGTGATGCTCCATGGTTGTTCGGTGTTGACTCTAATGTCACCTTTTCGCCTGAGGAAAGTTCTTCTTTTGATAGTTCTTAGTCTTTTATGTTGATATGAAGGATTTTCAAGCTTTAGTTAATGAGATTGATGTAACATCCAAAATTTAGCTCCACAAAATTTAGAAATATATCAAAAATAGGGAATTTACCCAATGGTTGGTTATTTATTGTAAAAGCATGAAAGTTAGTTACAGGTCCCAAGTTCAAGTCTCAACTCTTACAAAATAAATTAAGTTTTGCAAATTCTCTTATTTTTTTATGTGTTGGCATCCAAGCCTAGTAAAGCTAGGTATAAATACAATTTTTTATCAAAATAATCAGCCTTTTAATCCTTTTTTCTTCTACCTTAGCCATCCCTAACCCCCTCTCCCTCTCTTCATCTTTATTTTTTTCTTTTCCCTTTTTTCTCCATTGTTTTCGTTGCCTACACCTCCCCTTTTAACATCTTCTTCTTCTTCTTTTTTCATCAATATTGTGCACCATATCCTTTATTATATTACTACAAATTTTCGTCAATTAAATCAGCTCTAGATCTGAAAATTTTAACTCCAAGATCGATCCCAAACATCGCCTAGAATGTGCCATTGTTGTTTCTCTCGACTAGCTTGTGTAAGGTCTCTTTTCTCTTCAACTTCTTAACTAATCTTTTCCATTAAAAACCTAAATTTCTAGATCTGAAATTTATGGGATTTTAAATGTTTTTAAAGGTATTTTTCCATATTTTAATGAGGTCTCAAACCATTTTAAAATTTAGCCCAATTTTGGCCATTATGGGTGCTGGTACGTGCGCATATGTGTAGAATAGGGGGATGTTTTGTTTCTTGAATCTTTTGCAATTAATTCCAGTCTTAATTTGAGTTTTGTAGCCCTCCTAATCAGCTATTAAACCCATGTCCATTAGGTAAAAACGTTCTTGATCGTTTGGGCATTCGAAACTCACAAATCGGGAAGCGTAAGTGAAATTAATCTTAAAATTAATTGTTGTTTTGACATAGTTGTAGGGTAAATATTATGGATTGAGTAAATGAATGAATTTAATAATTATTAGCTACTTATTTTCCAGTATATGATGGAATTAGGTGCTGACCCAACCGCCCAAATCAACTGTAAAGCTGAAGAATGATCGTACGTAGGTTCGCATCGATACAAGGTAAGGAATCAAACTAGTTGAATTTGTAAAATAATTATTAATTTGACAATTGGTTTGAACCCATAAGTGGGTAATCGGGAGTTGGTTAAGTGGTAAATTGATTGAATTTATACTATATTTTGGTTTAGGATCGTATAAAGGTTTATTAAGGAAAATTGGAAGATTCACAAGGATGATGTGAAAAAATGAAAAATAAGGTGTGGGTTCTAAACTTGTAATTTTTGTTTGATAATGATAAATTTCATGTTATATTTGATAAATTAGTTTGCGGATTGGTTTGGCATAGTATCCAAAATATTAGTTTTGCTAGTGGCCGAACCATTTCGAGCCTTAAAAGATTGATGTGTTGGCAAAATTGCTAGTTTGACTATATGAATGTGTAATTAAGATTGTTATGCATAATTATATTATGTGATATGAGATTGTTTTACTTGATGGTATGAAATGTTGAGATATTAGGTTTATTCATTATTTAAATGCATGAAATATTTACTATTATATATATACGTGAGGTTACTATTGGTGTATAATGAAATTCATAAAGTATGTGAATTGAAGGATATTGATAGATATCATCTTAATGGTAATTTGAAAATTGGAACACTGCTTTGTTTTTCTAAAAGTATGTGATTATTGAGGACATGCTGAACACGTTAAATAAATGTGAAATGTATTGAAATATAATTATGTATGAATTTGTATGCATATTGCATGTGCATTAGGATGAGACTTTGTGGTTGACGGAGGAGTTCTGTGGAGTACCGGTGGCATATTAAGTCCATATATATTTGTAGTCAATACACTGAATTTGGAGTACCGAGGGGATTGGCGATTATATCGCATTATTTATTTTATAGTTTCATTTCATTATTGATTATTGGTGGTTTTACCACATCAAGCTTTGCTCACATATGTCAAAGTTTGGCAGACGGGTTCTGGGGAACTCGTGGTATGTAGCGGATGGTATGGGTAAGATTTTACATATGCATTTTTCACGATCATGTGCATTTGAAATTATTATTGATAATGTTTGATTGTACTATTGGTACCTCTATGAAATTGTCTGTATGAATGCTTAATACTTGTTTAGTCTCACACTGAGCTTGTTAAGCTCATCCCATTATCTCAACTTCTTAGGTAATGACTGAACTTAGGATCGGAGTTGGCATGCGGACATAGGGCACATTTCAGACTTTACTTTATCATATTATTTTAATTTAACTATATTTTTAGGTTATTTTATTATTATTATTAAGTTTTGGATTGTAAAGTTTCTTTAAACTGTGGTTTGGGACTGTTCAAGTTTTTGGGGGTTTTTCATGCATGATTGACATGCATATTTGGTATAAATACACTTTTTTATAAATATGTTGAAATGGACCTATGCATGATGTATGGCTAAATTAATAATCTGACTAGTAACAGTACATTTCCGCTGCTAAGAAGATAACAAAATGATTTTTCAAAGGCAACACAATCAATAAGGTTTTACAAAAACTCACCTAGTTCACTAATTTGATCCAAGCATGGTTGGACTGAGTAAATGGTCTTTTTAAAAAGCTAACAATAGAAACCACGGTTTTATAAAAAGGAATACTTGAAGGTTTTTAACTATCGTTAGGATAGGTTCAACACTAAGGTGTCCAATGTGGCCTTCCCGATTCGACCATAACATCTAGGCTGGGTTTGGGAGGCTACAATTGAAGTATTTGATCATGCTTATTTTGGTCCTATTTTCACTTGGTCTAATCATTAATTGGATAGGCCAATTGCGAAGAAGCTTGACAGAGTTCTTGTTAATGCAACTTGGTTACAATTTTTACCTCATTCAAGAGTTGAGTTTGCTATTATCGGTTGTTTTGATCATTGTCCTTCTATTGTCTAGTAGAAGTGGCTTGTGCAGTCATTGCCAAATCCTTTCCGGTTCTTTAATTTTTGGGCTAAGCATGATAGGTTTTTGCAACTTGTTGCTGAATCTTGGTAGCCTACTGTGGTAGGTGATCCTATGTTGAAATTATTTACCAAGCTTAAGAGACTTAAGCCTGTCTTCAAGATGCTCAACACTGAGGCTTTTGGTAATATGTCTGCTTGAGGTAAGGCTAAGGTTGAGGAGCTGGAGAGCTTACAACTTGCTTTGTTGCGGGATGATCTAGTTAGAAATGGTCATATTGATCAGGTGATAGCTGATCTTTTGGTTTTACAATAGGCAAAAGCATGTTTTTATTGACAAAAAGCTCAACTGCAGTAGATCAGGGAAGGGGATCAAAGCACTAAATTTTTTTCATAGTACTATTGCAATTAAGAGGAATAAGCACACTATTACTTCTCATTTTGATGTAGCTGGTAATCGATTAGAATCTTTTGATCAAATTTCTATAGAGATTTTGGGGTTTTATCAAAATCTTCTTGGTGTAATTGATTCCCATGTTGTTGAGTGCCCATATTCTTTGCTTTAAGAGGTACTGCCTAAATTGTCTAACGATGCTCATCGTGTGTTGACTAGCCCTATTACGAACGAGGAGATAAAGGAAACTATTTTTGGGTAGGGGAATGAGAAAGTCACTGGTCCTAACGGTTTCACAACTTTCTTCTTCAAATCTGCATGGGGTATAGCAAAGCTTAATTTTCTTGAGGCTGTTCAGTATTTTTTTTTTTACATCCTCCACTCTCTTGGCTGCCTTTAATGCTACTTCAATTTCCTTGGTTCCCAAATGTGATAATCCTAGCTTTGTAAATGATTTTCGGCCTAGTTCTTGTTGCAGTGCAGTTTATAAGTGGATAACCAAGATTTTGGTTAATAGAATAACTCTTTTTATGCCTTCTTTGATTTCTAATAGTCAAGGTGCCTTTGTTACAGGATATAGTATCACTGATAATACCATGTTGGCTCATAAGCTAATGTGAGGGTATGGTATAAGACATATTTCTCCTAGATGTGCCTTGAAGTTTGATCTTCAAAAGGTGTTTAATTATTTGCACTAAAGCTCAAGGGTTCCCTAAATAGTGGATTGAAGTTTGTTTAACTACTCCTCAATTCTCTATCTCCCTTAATGGAAACCTTGTGGGGTTCTTTCGAAGGAGGAAAGGTATTAAGCAGAGAGATCCTCTCTCTCTTTACCTTTTTGTGCTTGCAATGGATGTGTTATCCAAGTTATTGGATGTTGCTGCCATAAATGCTCTCTTCAAGTATCATCCTAAGTGCATTCAAGTACGGTTGACTAATCTAATGTTTGCTGATGATCTTTTTATTTTTTGTAAGGGTACTGTTGATTTCGAGGTTAGTGTTTATTGTGTTCTTTAGCAGCTTTACTTACTTTCTAGGTTGCAACTCAATGCCTCCAAAAGTGAATTGTTTGTTGCTCGGGTGCCTTAAGAGGAGCTGGCTCTCATGACTACTTGCACAAGGTTTAAAGTTGGTAGGCTATTAGTGAGGCACCTTGGTGTTCCTCTTGTTTCTCAAAAGCTATCTCGTGCTACTTTAACCAATAAGATTCTGGACAGGATTCAATGGTGATCTACTGAGCACTTGAGTTATGCTGGCATACTGCAACTCATTAATGCTATGATTTTTAGTGTGTAAGTCTATTGGAGTCATCAATTTCTAATGCTTAAGGGTGTTTTTAAGAAGGTTTATCAATATTTTCTTAGCTTTTTTTGGAAAGGGAAGGTTGGCTTGGCTCGAGGGCTCATGTTTGTTGGAAGGCAATTTGTTTACCTAAATCTGAAGGGGACTTGGGACTAAAAAATGTGGTAGAATAGAATCAAGCTTGTACTTTGCAGCTTATATCTGCCTTGCTTGCAGCAAAGGGGTCTCTTTGGATCACTTGGGTTAGTGAATATGTGTTAAAGGGTAAAAGTTTTCTGGATGTGGCTCCTACTTCAATGAGTAGCTGAAATTGGCGAATGATGCTTAAGTTGAAGCCTTTGGTTGCTGTCACTTATCAACAGTTTGTTAATGCTAAAGTGAGTACTTCTCGATTGTGGGAGGCAATTAGAACTCATGATATGAAGGTGGAATGGCACCATTTGTTATGGTTCCCTTTACATATTCTCAAGCATTCTCTTATTGCTAGGATGACCATTCTTAATAGACTCCCAACCTGGGATTGTTTGCTTGTTTTTGGGATTTCAATTGACACTTATTGCTTTTTCTGTATGGATGTTGCAGAAAGACGTGATCACAATTTCTTTAAGTGCAGTTTTTGAAGGAAGGTGTGGTAGTTAGTTTTAAACTTTTGATCCATTCATAGGGCTGTGGAAACTTGGAGGCAAGAGTTAGCCTGGGTGACATTGAAACTTAAAGGAAGTCCTTGCTTGGTGCTATACTCAAGCTTGCTTGGAGTGCATATTGGTATGTGAAATGGAGACAGAGGAACAAGAGGTATTTTGGTGCATCTTTCTTGATTGAAGATGCTATCTTGGTGCAGATTAAAGAGATTGTGCGGGCTCGCTTAGGAGAAAGACCAATCAATAGAACTAATCCTGTTAATGCTTCACTTTGTGCTTCTTGGGGTATTGTTGGTTAATTTGTTTGCATAGCTTAAAGTTATTGTATAGTGTTTTTTGTTCTGTTGTAGCAGTTTAATTGTATTCTTGGATTAATGAATTTCATCATTCATTCAAAAATAATAATAGAGAAAACTAGTTCAACTGGGTTGACCATATCGACCGATCAACCTCTTTAACCTTTATTCTAGTTAAGTACTTCGATACATTCTCAGTCCAATTGATCTAATCAGATGATCTAGTCTGGTTCTAAAAATAGTGATGGAGCTTCATGCATTTAATTCAATACAGTATAAATATTCAAAATTTTAATTTATACCATAATTTTCACAATTTTAATTTATAAACCCTTAAATTTTAATTTATACCTAATTAATTCCACTTATTTAATTACAAATCAAATTATATGAATTTATCCCAGACCAACCGCTCGAATGTCTTTTTATGGACTGGTATCCTGGCTGATTCTTAGCTAAATCGATTTGGTCTAGTTTAAATAACCATGTTCAAAATCATCCTAATTAATTATATTTTTAAAAATATTTTAAGACTTAAAATTAGTTGAAATCCAAATCTAAATTTGAATTATCCAAACAATAAATTTGAATTAATTCAAAATCTTTAATTCCAAATATTTCATTTCTAAACAAAAAATTTCAAAAATAATAAAATAAATAAATTATAAATTTCAAAACTAAAATTTTGAAATTCAAATCCAAATTCCAATTTCATTCCCTAACATTTACTTATTAAATATAATAAACCCATGCCATGCATTGCATGGGTAAAGTATACAAGAAAATTAAGAAACAATCTTGCGAACAACCCAATTTGCCTGGGCCCATGTATAGATTAAGAAACGAAACAAAAGCAAAAATAATAATAAATGTCCAAATTAAATGTCCATTACAGCCCAATATCCAATGGCCCAAAACACCAATCAGTACACCCGTTGACCCAAACGGGTCCAATCTTAAACCTAAAATTTAAATACTAAAACACTAAGCTCAGGCCCAAAATTGAGCCAACTTTCAGCACATGTTCAGCAAACCCTAGCCTTTGCGCCGCTGCCCTCGCCTCCAGCACACAGCCTTCGTACGCCCCACGCTGAGTGCCACGTCGCCTCCCTACTTGTGAAGAAGACAAAAGCACAATAGCAGAATAATAACAAGAAAAAAAACGAAAGCAAAAAACAAAAATAGAAATATTGTAACAAATATCGGCTATAAAAGCCCCTACAAAAACGAATGTATTTTTTATGAGATTTGGAATACAAAAGAGAAAAACAATCAGAAGCAAACATTTTACAAAGGTGCTTTTTTATTCATTTCTCTCTTTATTTGAAATAGAAAAACATTAATAATAATAAAATCTCACCTTCAATTCATTCTCCGTCATGATTAAGAACCTCTGGTTACCCAAGCGTCACAAAACCCATTTGGGTTCCAACGAGGGTTGGAGGCGCAGCGAAGACGGAGGTTCTTTCATTGGCAATTTGCCTCTTGTCTTTCGATTTTTTCTTTTTTTTTAGAAACAAAAACTTATTTTTTAAAAGCTTTTAAAAAAGAGAATCAAAACGTTTTCATTTTCTATCACGGCGGAGCTGTGGCAGAGCCTCTGCGCGAGCTCGTCAATGTCTAGGCCGAGGAAAAGGGACGAGAGAGAGAGTCTGAAGAGAGCTCTAAACTTTTTTTAAGAAAATGAAAGAAGAAAGTGATTTTTTTTTCTGAATTTTCACATTTATATAAGGAATAATATGGCACTGTTTTGGGCTTAGTTAGCAGTGGCCAAAACGACGCCGTTTTACGCCAGGCTCACGCACTGACCCGACCCGTCCAGGGGATTCGCGCATTTTCGACCAGATAGTTTATTTGTGCATTACATCCTTCCGCATTTTTATTATGTTTTAATCCAGTCTTTTTTGCTGTTAATTTCTACCTTTAATCTCGACTTTGTTTCTATTTAGTCCTCTAGAGGACGATGCGTTTTGGGGCAGGGGATAATTCTCTAATGAGTCCCTCCTCCCTTACGCGTGTCTCATTTTAGCCCTAATTCTAGGCTTTTTTTTTAAATTTAACCCTTAAAGTTTATTTCTTTTTATTTCGGTCCTTTAACCATTTAATATTGATTATTTTTCCCTTTTTATTATTTTCAATATTTTTCTTTTCTTTTAGTTTTTTAGTATTTTATTTGCTTATTTTATTTACATTTATACTCCTTATATTTTTATTTTATTTTCATATTTATTTATTTACTTACACTTTATGCCCAAAATGTCATTTTAATTCTAATTGAGTCCTTTTTAGTTTACACTTCCGTTTTTTTGCTTGTTATTCTAAGTATTTTCTTTGTATTATTCTTTTGCCCTTTTATTTATTTATTCATTACTCCTAAATCTAGATTTTATTATTATTATCACTTTTATTATCTTTTTGTTATTATTATTATTATTATTATTATTATTATTATTATTATTATTATTATTATTATTATTATTATTATTATTATTATTCATGTTACTAGTTATTTTACGTCATCATTCTTTCTTATAATTGTCCATATTAGCATTAAAATTTAGTATATCATGCGACCTTTGTGAATTGATTTTCTTAATGTATTTATATTTTTTATTTAGCTTAACAATTTTATCCAAATCATTATTTTAAATAAGAAATTATGTTTTGTTTAATTACCACACTTGTTATTATTCAAAAAATTTCAATAATAAGGCAATGTTTCGCATTTAGAAAATTCGAGAAATTGTACCCTAACTTGCGGGGTCTCGATTTTCTCATTGAACCTAAATAGCCGAATATCCTTTCAAATTTCAAAATACATGAATTTTAAATAAGATAAAGGCAAAATTCTGTGTTTAGAAACTTGAGAAGGTCGTGCCCTAACTTACTGGGTTTCAATTTTTCTCGTTGGATCTATACAACTGAATATCCTTTTAAAAATCAAAGTACGAATTTTAAAATGAAAAAATTAAAAGGCAAGCTTATTTTCGAAGGTTCAAATGTCGTGTCCTAACTTATGGGATGTAATATTTTGTTACCATGAGACAATAAGGCCTTCAATGTTCAATTCAATTTATTGAAGTATTTCTTTTAAATCAGCATTAATAAAAAGGATCGTATTTTAAATTCTTTTCGAGTTTTCAACTTTCGACGTTTAGACATTAATTAATCAATTAGGTACCAATTTTGGGCGTTACGAGGGTACTAATCCTTCCTCATACGTAACCAACTCCCGAAACTATTTTTTCGAATTTCGTAGACCAAAATTGTTGTTTTAGTAAATCAAAACGTTTTATTAAAACGATCGATCACGAGGTGACCCGATCACACCTCATCAAAAAGGTTCGATGGCAACTCCCATTTTTCGTTTTCTTTTTAAATAAAAGTCGATCGTTTTAAAAAAAAATAGTTTCGACAGCTTGGCTACTCCACTGGGGACTTAAGAGTCAAGCCGTAAATTGATTAATTTATGACTTTTCGTTGAAAATTGAAAATTCAATTTAAAATACCATCCTTTCGTTGTATTTCATCTATCATCTTTGTGATCTTAGTTGAAATATCTGCTTTATTGGTTCGAGTTATTAGATGTTTTTGCATATTGCATTCCATGACCTCTCGGTCTTACCCTTTTAAGTGGGAGTGAGAAACTAGTCCTTTGTGAGGTTCTCACCTCCGTATAGGATAGTGGATCACTTCCGGGATACATCCGTACCTATGTCTTCGTGAGATTTTCATCTCCGTATAGCCATAGGGAAATGTATTCCCCAAAGCCGAACTCGGTCTATATGAGTCTATAATGGGTGAGGATCGAGGAATCTGCTGGTTCAAGCACCCTGTCTTTAGAACCGAGACCACATGTAGTGATCAATAAGAGCCCGCCCTAGGTAGAGTCGAACCAAACCATTAGCGGTCATCCGAATAGGTGTTCAACTTGTTATTTCTTGCTTACTTTAATTTTATATGAATTGTACTGACTTGTGTTGTTTTGCTTTGGTTGTGATTGCATGACATTTTCATCATAAAAAAGGTGTCGGTTCAAGTTCAATTACTAAATGGAGAGCTTGTCATGGAGAAGGAATTTCTTGATAAAGTGAAAGATAATGCGGCTATCCGTATATGGTTAGAGAAAACACAATTGAGAAAGGTGACAGTTTGGCAGAAGGGTATACATCAGAGTTATGGGAATTCACCCGTATCAGCCTGACACAGAATGATCTTCGGGAATTGAAGGAAATGTGGGCCCAGTGGGGCGATGAAATCAACCAACTGTTTTACGACAATTATGGTGATCTGCCCTATTTACTCGACATCAAGGTAGAAAAATATTTGTTTTGGGCTTTGGCCCAATTCTGGAATCCAGCCTACAGTTATTTTACCTTCAGGAACATGGATTTGGTGCCTATAGTGGAAGAATATACAGCCCTACTTCGTTGTCCAAGGGTTCAGATTGACAAGGACTATTCTAGAGCCGCCAATGTTCTGACTTTTTTGAAAAAATTAATGAATATCACTGGAATGTGTGAGCAGTTGGTCATGGCTCGGATTAAATAGAAAGGAGAAAGCAAATGTATTCCCTGGAAAAGTTTGTGAGATATGATTTTGGCACACCCAGATGTAAAGAAGAGGGTTGATGGTTTTGCTTTAAGCATTTACGGGCTGATTGTTTTCCCTGAAGCATTAAGGCACTTCGACGACGCAGTTTTTGATTTGTTTGACTGACTAGATAAGAGGGTCACACTGGTTCCTGCGATTTTAGCCGAAACATTCAGATCATTGAACGCGTGCCGAAGAGTGGGTAGGGAAGATTCATCGAATGTGCTCAATTATTATTATCTTGGTTTTACAGCCATTTTTAGAAAGTAGACTTGCAAGAGTGGGTGAGGGAAGAATACCTACAAGTTGTCCCATCCGAGCTAAAGATCAGAAAGTAGGATTTCATGAAAAGGAACTCGGATCTAGAAAATAAGATCGAGCAATTAGAGGAAGAAAAAATGCATTTAAGATTGTATTTTGATGTTCAAAAATTAGAAACCGAGAAATTACGAAAAGGAAAGAATAAGGCTAAAGAGGATTTGGATAGTTTGAAAATAGATTACAAGAAGTTGCGCTTATCTGTGACAGCCTTAAAACGACCCTAGTCGAAATGTGGTTTTGGGACCACAAAACCGAGGCATAAAAAAATTATTTAATATTTATTTTATTGTCTATAATGTGTGTTAACCCATGTGTGACATTTTTTATGCTTTGATTTAGAGTTATAAATGTGAATTTCACTAGAAAGGACCTAGTAGTAAACTTTGAAAGTATGATGGGGAAATGTGTGATGACTAATTAAAGCATGCATGCAAAACAATGGACTTGCATGTCAAATTCCCCCAATAGCTAGTGGCCGGCCATGACAAGGAATTATGGGCAAAAATCATGTCATGAAACATGTTTGGTAAGTGGGTTATCTTGGAATAAATAAAATAAGGAGTATGGAATAAAAAAAAAATGTGTGTGTGTGAAGGCTTCTCCCTCCCCATTGCCGTGTAGGTAGGAAAGAAAACAAAAAAATCTTGTTCATCCATTTTCACTCTCTTTTTGGCCGAAAATACTAAGGATAAGGAAGGAGTTTTGCTTCATACTTGGTTTGGAAGAGGATTAGGAAGAGGTTGGCTATACTTGCATCAAGATTAAGGTATGTTTGAGGTTGTACCATGAGATTCATGCATGTTTTTAGTTGCTAGCTTGATGTTCTTGTTAGCCCATGGTTCAAATCTTTGTTATGTCATGGGAATGAAATTCGCCAAAGTGAATATGGTGTTAATGCCATTGCATGCTAAATATCAAGCTTGATAATGATACATGTGATGGAGGATTGAGGATTCTTAGATTTTCTTTTAGCATTTTTTGAATGAGATACTAAGTTCCTTGTTTTACCATGACCAAGTTGAAATGGTATGGTGTTGTGGTATTCGGCCATGTTATACCCATAAGTATGATTCATGCATGTTGCATGGTAAGTAAGATTTAAGCTTTGGATATGTGTATATATTTGGATATAAGCCACTTGAGAATTCGGCTCTAGCATATATATATGTATATATGTTCGCACACGATGTATTGGTATGTCATATATGCTATTTCAAGGTGTATATTTGCTTGTGATGATGTCTCATTATGAAGTAAATGAGAGATGTGCAATGAGCTACGATATGTAATGCGTTAGTAGTAAAATGTATGCTGTTTTTGTGTGGTATTAAGTGTATAATTGGCCTCAAATTGGACATGTATATTCGGCCACATGAGGGGAAATTGGTGCGCATGCATTCGGTTAGAGGCAAGCATATTGATGCCTATTCTTGGCTTAGAAAATTCGGCTAAGAGGAATATTAACTAATGTGTTGAGTTCGATTCATGATTTCGTACATATGCGACTTTGATGCCTAATGAGTATATATATATTGGCTAAGTATCTTGAATTCCTCTTTCGATGCTCACATGATAAAACCAATTTATTTGTTAAATTAAGCTCAAGAGCAAAGGGGAGCTAAATCCGATAAGGGGAAGGAAAAAGTTGTGGAATAGCCGTCGAAATCGTTCGACCACGTACGAGGTAAGTTATTGAGTAATAGAGCTTAAATTCTGAATTGATTAGATCATGTTTAAAGCAAATTAAAATCATGCTCTTTGTGTGTGGCTATTGAGCCGAAATTGCAAATGTGATAAGTGACTTGTGTTTGAATTTTGCTAATGAAAATGAAATATGAATGTGTTATGATTTATTGATAAATGTACAAGGTTATTCGAATGATATCCGGCTAAGTCCGAAGGCTTTGTGCTAAGTGACTAAATCCGGACTAAGATCCGACGGCATACGTGCGAAGTTACTAAATCCGGACTAAGATCCGAAGGCTTTTGAGCAAGCTACTAAACCGAAAGTTAAGTCCCGAAGGCATTCGTGCGAAGTTATCAGAATCGGCTATGTCCCGAAGGCATTTGAATGTGTAGCCATATCCGGTTAAACTTCGAAGATACATGATTCAAGAATGAATGAACCTGCTATAAAATTTCAGTTAATACGCTTGAAAATTCCAGCAACGAGGTATGTTCGTATGTGCTTTGGAATAGTTGATTCCCTTCGAATAATATTCGCTCAATTGAGAAATGAGCTTTCGGCATTTGGCTAAGATGAACCCTTATGTATGAATATAGGGGTTGGAATGTGAAATAAGTACGATATTGAGAATTTGTGTATATGAACTTATCCGTTAGCTATATGAATGTTATGCTTTTGTTGTGCTGGAATCCCTTGCTCTAACTTACTAAGCATAAATTGCTTACTCTGCTTTTTCGCTTCTCTGTCTATAGATTTTGGCTCGTCACCATCGGACTCGGGATTTCGGAAGTCAAGTCTCCCACACTATCAAAGTCCCTTTCGGTATATATTTTGGTTGGATTTTGAAATGGCATGTATAGGACTACCCTTTTGTTGCGTTTTAAGTACTTTTGTGATGTATGTGTGTACGACCATGCGAAAATGGCTCGTAAGAGTGGAGTATGGCATTAGACCATTTGTGCTTATTTATATATGTATGGTTTTATGATGTGACTACGGACTGAATGGAAGTGTGAGCAAATGATCAGCCATTGGAATGGCTAAAATGATTATATGTGGACCTATGTATGACAAAACTTTAGTTGGTCTATAGAAACCACGAAATAGGTAAGGTTTACCTGAAAAATAGGTGCTGACAGCAGCAGTAGTGTGGGTTTGAAAAATCACTAAAAACTGTAGGAATGGAATTAAATAGTGAATAAATTATGTAAATGAACCTTGATGAATCTACTTTCATACGGAGGAAACGAAACAGTCATATGAATTGTATGTTAAGAGATATTAAAGTTCTCGTGAAACAGGGACAGAACGGTTTCTGGATCCCCTGTTCCGACTTTAGAAATTCATTGTAAATTAACCGGAGATAATTAGGAGTCATACCATATATGTATAGATTCCTCTCTGAGTCTAGTTTCTATAGAAACAAACGGCATCGGTATTGAAGCCCTGTACAGGGAGATATCCAATTCGTAACGCACGAAGGTCAGTGTAGTCGATCCCTGCAACAGGGGAGACTTTAACTAATAAACTGTACTAATTGGCTTGACCAAAAATTCTAGAAAAAAATCTGTAGATGGAAATATGAGTCTTGTTTCAGGGAAAAATTACGAAACAAATTTTCAAGCTTTGAAACTCAAGATATGATTTTTAAGGCGACACTGATGCAGTAACCAGCTTGTCTGGAAATTTCTAAATGGACTGTGAAGATAGTTAAACTAAGTTTGTGTGCACCTTGTGTTCGATTCCGGTAATGGACTCGGGTACGGGGTGTTACAATTTTATTGGTATCAGAGCTACGGTTTAGTCGATTCTAGGACTACCGTAATGTGTTGGGTCTAGCTATACATGCCATTTTATGTGATTACTTGATAGTGTGGTGATTTCTGACAATTGAAATGTGTTTATTTATAGTAATGGATCCCGATCCCGACCGAGCGGTAGCTGATGATCCTGAGAGTGTAGCGCCTGCTCCCGCACAAGGGATAGCTCCGGCGGACTCTCAACCTAATGCTAGTAATCCAAATGATGAAGCTAGACAAGCTTTCTATAGCGTGATGAATGATTGGTTTAACCAATACATTCGAACAAATACGGCTGTTCCACAACCTCCATCCCAGCAAATACAACCCCCGCACCTACAATGCCTCCGGTAACTGACCAAATAAGGTCAAGTAAGCCCCCAGTTGATAGAATCCGGAAACACGGGGCTACTGAATTTAAGGCTACGGATAGCGACGACGCCGAGCAAGCTGAATTTTGGTTGGACAACACTCTCCGGGTACTCGATGAGCTATCTTGTACACCTGATGAATGTCTAAAGTGTACTATCTCCTTGCTACGCGATTCTGCCTACTATTGGTGGAGTACTCGACTTGTTGTGTCCCGAGAGCAAGTAACTTGGGAGTTTTTCCAAACCGAGTTTGGAAGAAGTATATCATCGAGATTTGTTGATCAAAACGGAAGGAATTTCTTGAGCTTAAGCAAGGTTCTATGTCGCCATCGACTACGAGCGAAAATTTGTTAGACTTAGTAGATACGCTCGGGAATGTGTTTCGTCCGAGGCTATCATGTGTAAACGCTTCGAGGATAGGCTGAATGAAGATATAAAAATGTTCGTTGGCATTCTTGAAATACGAGAGTTCGTAGTACTTGTCGAGCGAGCTTGTAAAGCCGAGGAGCTTAGAAAAGAAAAACAAAAAGTTGATGTGGGAACTGGAGAGTTTAGTAAAAGATCCTCGGAAAGTCTCTTCAACAGCATCGAAGAAATTTCGAGATGATGTGGGCGGTCTAGAGGCACTTCGGGCCTTTTAGACGAGATCGTGATCGACTTCTGCGGTACACGAGGCACCGGTTGCCGGTGTTGGGAATGAACGTCAAGATAGAGCGGAGTGTCGACATTGTGGCAAATGGCATTCGGAAGTTGTAGATTCCGTGACCGCTCTGTTACAAGTGCGGATCAGTTGACCACTTCATTAAAGATTGCCCGAGGTTGTCGAGCAGAATGTGGATCGAGTGGGAAACCGGGCGCTACCAACGCCGAGGTAGACCATCTAGAAATATGGGCAATGCTAGTGGTGGTCGAGAGGATCTAGAGATGCTACGACCAGATCCGAGGCTTGCGCTCTGCTAGAGCTTATGCTATACGTGCGCGAGGATGCTTCATCGCCAGATGTTATTACGGTACTTTCACTCTCTTTGATACTAATGTGATTGCTTTGATTGACCTGGTTCTACTCATTCTTATATATCTGAAACCTTAGCATCCAAGAAGACTTTACCTATTGAGTCTCTGAGTTCGTAATTCGGTGTCAAATCCTTTGGGTCGTTACGTCTTTGGTCGACAAAGTGTGTAAGAAATGCCCCAGTAATTCGAGGTTCTGCTTTTCCGCGGACTTGATGCTTTTGCCGTTCGATGAATTTGATGTTATTCTTGGGTTGGATTGGTTGACCGTGCATGATGCGGTTGTGAATTGCAAAAGCAAGACTATTGATTTGAGATGCTAAATAACGAGATGATCCGAGTTGAGTCTACGGACTTGAAGGGGTTGCCATTGTAATATCATCAATGTTGGCCCGAAATATGTGAGAAAAGGGTGCGAAGCATACCTTGCGTATGTACTTGATGATAAGGAGTTAGAAATAAAACCGAATCTGTGCGGTGGTTTGTGAATACCGGATGTTTTTCACGAAGAATTACCGGATTGCCACTGTTCGGAGATAGAGTTTGGTATTGAGCTTGTACAGGACCACACCGATTTCGATAGCTCGTGATCGTATGGCACCAACGGAATTAAAGGAGTTGAAAGCTCAGTTGCAAGAGTTGGTGGATAGAGGTTTTGCTCGCCCGAGTTTTTCACCTTGGGGTGCACCTGTGTTGTTTGTGAAAAAGAAGGACGGAACCATGAGGTTGTGCATCGACTATCGTCGACAATAAAGTGACAATAAAGAACAAATATCCGTTATCAGCAGATCGATGATTTGTTCGATCAACTGAAGGAGCCTCGGTGTTCTCAAAAATAGATTTGAGATCGGGCTATTATCGATTCATGAATCCGAGATTCGGACCTACCCAAAGCGCCTTGAGCGAGATATGGTCACTACGAGTTCTTAGTGATGCCGTTTGGGCTCACTAATGCCCTGCGGTATTTATGGATTTGATGAATCGGATCTTGAGATCATATTTGGATCGGTTCGTAGTTGTGTTCATTGGCGACATCTTGGTCTATTCAAGAGATGAGACCGAACATGCGGAGCACCGAGATTAGTGTTGCAAATTTTACGGGATAAGCGGTTATATGCTAAGTTCAGCAAGTGTGAGTTACGGTTAAGAGAGGTTAGCTTCTTGGGTCATGTGGTATCTGCGATCGGGTATTCGAGTCGACCGAGCAAAATTTCAGCCATACTTAACTCGGAAACCTCCAAGAAATATTCTGAGGTTCGAGTTTTTGGGACTTGCGGTTACTACCGACGGTTTGTAAAAGGATTCTCGATGATAGCCACACCCATGACTAAACCGCTTGTAAAGATGTCAAGTTTGAATGGACGGAAAAGTGTCGAAAAGTTTCGACCAATTGAAAACTCATTTGACGGAAGCTCCAAAGACTAATCTGACCGAATCGGCAAAGAGTTTGTCATCTATAGTGATGCCTCCCTACTTGGGTTAGGTTGCGTATTGATGCAAGAAGGTCGAGTTGTGGCCTATGCGTCGAGACAATTAAAGCCACATGAGAAAAATTATCCGACCCATGATCTCGAATTGGTTGCCATCGTATTCGCCTTAAAGATATGGCGACATTACTTATTTGGTGAGAAGTGCTATGTGTATTCAGATCACAAAAGTCTCAAATATTTGATGACTCAAAGAGACTTAAATCTGCGACAAAGATGTTGGCTCGAGTTGTTAAAAGATTATGAGCTTGTCATTGATTATCACCCGGAAAGGCTAATGTGGTTGCGGATGCCTTAAGCCGAAAATCCTTTGTTTGCTTCTGAGCTATGAATGTACACTTGTCCATTCTGCCCGACAATGTGTTAGTAGCGAATTAAAGGCCAAACCATTGTTGACTCATCAAATTCGTGAAGCTCGAGAAAGTTGATGAGGAGTTGCTTGCAAAACGAAATTTGAGTGTGTTACGAACAAGGAATCGGAGTTTCAAATTGATGATGACGATTGTTTGAGGTTCAGAAGTCGTTTGTGTGTTCCAAAGAATTCGGAACTTATTTCGATAATTCTGAACGAAGCCCATTGTAGCCGAATTGCAATCCACCCGGGGAGTACGAAGATGTACAACGATTTGAAACGTCGGTTTTGGTGGCATGGTATGAAACGAGACATCTTCGACTTTGTTTCGAGATGTTTAATATGTCAACAAGTGAAAGCGGAACATCAAGTGCCTTCAGGGTTACTTTAGCCGATCATGATACTCGAGTGGAAATGGGATCGAGTCACAATGGACTTTGTGTCCGGACTGCCATTGTCAGCAAGTAAGAAGGATGCGATTTGGGTTGTCGTTGATAGATTGACTAAGTCGGCTCACTTTATTCCTGTGCGTACGGATTTTTCATTGGATAAACTAGCTGAATTGTACGTTTCTCAGATTGTGAGATTACACGGGGTACCAATTTCTGTTGTGTCGGATAGAGATCCGAGGTTCACCTCGCGATTTTGGAAGAAATTGCAAGAAGCTTTGGGTACCAAGTTGCATTTCAAGACCGCTTTTCACCCCCAAACCGATGGTCAATCCGAGCGGATAATTCAAATACTTGAGGATATGTTGAGATGTTGCATCCTCGAGTTCGGTGGTTCATGGAACCGTACCTACCTTTGATTGAATTCGCCACAACAATAGTTTTCAATCAAGTATTAAGATGGTGCCTTACGAGGCTTTGTGCGGGCGTAAATGCCGTACACCATTGTTTTGGACCGAGCTCGGTGAAAACAAAATTTTCGGAGTGGATTTGATTAAAGATGCTGAATGAAGGTAAAGGTAATCCGTGAAAGTCTAAAGGCGCCACAGATCGTCGTAAATCGACGCGGATTTGAAACGAAAGGACATTGAGTATCGTGGGGATAAAGTGTTTCTTAAAGTTTCGCCGTGGAAAAAGATACTCGATTGACCATAAGGGCAAGTTGAGCCCGAGATTCATTGGGCCGTACAAAATCTCCGAACGAGTTGGCCCGAGCTATGATCGTTTGATTTTGCCCCCTGAACTCGAAAAGATTCACAATGTCTTCATTGTTTCAATGCTTCGACGCTATAGATCTGATCCGTCGCACGTAATTAGCCCATCAGAGGTTGAAATTCAAGCCGATATGAGTTATGAAGAAGAACCGATTCGTATCCTAGCTCGTGAAGTGAAAGAGTTGCGAAACAAAAGGGTTCCGCTAGTGAAAGTGTTATGGCTCAAACACGGGATAGAAGAAGCTACTTGGGAACCCGAGAACTCTATGAAAGAGCGATATCCAAACCTATTTACGGTAAGATTTTCGGGACGAAAATTTCTAAAGTGGGGAGAGTTGTGATGACCTTAAAACGACCCTAGTCGAAATGTGGTTTCGGGACCACAAAACCGAGGCATAAAAAATTATTTAATATTTATTTTATTGCCTATAATGTGTGTTAACCCATGTGTGACATTTTTTATGCTTTGATTTAGAGTTATAAATGTGAATTTCACTAGAAAGGACCTAGTAGTAAACTTTGAAAGTATGATGGGGAAATGTGTGATGACTAATTAAAGCATGCATGCAAAACAATGGACTTGCATGTCAAATTCCCCCAATAGCTAGTGGCCGCCATGACAAGGAATTATGGGCAAAAATCATGTCATGAAACATGTTTGGTAAGTGGGTTATGTTGGAATAAATAAAATAAGGAGTATGGAATAAAAAAAAATGTGTGTGTGTGAAGGCTTCTCCCTCCCCATTGCCGTGTAGGTAGGAAAGAAAACAAAAAAATCTTGTTCATCCATTTTCACTCTCTTTTTGGCCGAAAATACTAAGGATAAGGAAGGAGTTTTGCTTCATACTTGGTTTGGAAGAGGATTAGGAAGAGGTTGGCTATACTTGCATCAAGATTAAGGTATGTTTGAGGTTGTACCATGAGATTCATGCATGTTTTTAGTTGCTAGCTTGATGTTCTTGTTAGCCCATGGTTCAAATCTTTGTTATGTCATGGGAATGAAATTCGGCCAAAGTGAATATGGTGTTAATGCCATTGCATGCTAAATATCAAGCTTGATAATGATACATGTGATGGAGGATTGAGGATTCTTAGATTTTCTTTTAGCATTTTTTTGAATGAGATACTAAGTTCCTTGTTTTACCATGACCAAGTTGAAATGGTATGGTGTTGTGGTATTCGGCCATGTTATACCCATAAGTATGATTCATGCATGTTGCATGGTAAGTAAGATTTAAGCTTTGGATATGTGTATATATTTGGATATAAGCCACTTGAGAATTCGGCTCTAGCATATATATATGTATATATGTTCGCACACGATGTATTGGTATGTCATATATGCTATTTCAAGGTGTATATTTGCTTGTGATGATGTCTCATTATGAAGTAAATGAGAGATGTGCAATGAGCTACGATATGTAATGCGTTAGTAGTAAAATGTATGCTGTTTTGTGTGGTATTAAGTGTATAATTGGCCTCAAATTGGACATGTATATTCGCCACATGAGGGAAATTAGTGCGCATGCATTCGGTTAGAGGCAAGCATATTGATGCCTATTCTTGGCTTAGAAAATTCGCTAAGAGGAATATTAACTAATGTGTTGAGTTCGATTCATGATTTCGTACATATGCGACTTTGATGCCTAATGAGTATATATATATTGGCTAAGTATCTTGAATTCCTCTTCGATGCTCACATGATAAAACCAATTTATTTGTTAAATTAAGCTCAAGAGCAAAGGGAGCTAAATCCGATAAGGGAAGGAAAAAGTCGTGGAATAGCCGTCGAAATCGTTCGACCACGTCCGAGGTAAGTTCTTGAGTAATAGAGCTTAAATTCTGAATTGATTAGATCATGTTTAAAGTAAATTAAAATCATGCTCTTTGTGTGTGGCTATTGAGCCGAAATTGCAAATGTGATAAATGACTTGTGTTTGAATTTTGCTAATGAAAATGAAATATGAATGTGTTATGATTTATTGATAAATGTACAAGGTTATTCGAATGATATCCGGGCTAAGTCCCGAAGGCTTTGTGCTAAGTGACTAAATCCGGACTAAGATCCGACGGCATACGTGCGAAGTTACTAAATCCGGACTAAGATCCGAAGGCTTTTGAGCAAGCTACTAAATCCGGGTTAAGTCCGAAGGCATTCGTATGCGATTCTATGAATCGGCTATGTCCCGAAGGCATTTGAATGTGTAGCCATATCCGGTTAAACTCCGAAGATACATGATTCAAGAATGAATGAACCTGCTGTAAAATTTCAGTTAATACGCTTGAAAATTCCAGCAACGAGGTATGTTCGTATGTGCTTTGGAATAGTTGATTCCCTTCGAATAATATTCGCTCAATTGAGAAATGAGCTTTCGGCATTTGGCTAAGATGAACCCTTATGTATGAATATAGGGGTTGGAATGTGAAATAAGTACGATATTGAGAATTTGTGTATATGAACTTATCCGTTAGCTATATGAATGTTATGCTTTTGTTGTGCTGGAATCCCTTGCTCTAACTTACTAAGCATAAATTGCTTACTCCGTTTTTCTGCTTCTCTGTCTATAGATTTTGGCTCGTCAGCTATCGGACTCGGGATTTCTGGAAGTCGAAGTCTCCCACACTATCAAAGTCCCTTTCGGTATATATTTTGGTTGGATTTTGAAATGGCATGTATAGGACTACCCTTTTGTTGCGTTTTAAGTACTTTTGTGATGTATGTGTGTACGACCATGCGAAAATGGCTCGTAAGAGTGGAGTATGGCATTAGACCATTTGTGCTTATGTATATATGTATGGTTTTATGATGTGACTACGGACTGAATGGAAGTGTGAGCAAATGATCAGCCATTGGAATGGCTAAAATGATTATATGTGGACCTATGTATGACAAAACTTTAGTTGGTCTATAGAAACCACGAAATAGGTAAGGTTTACCTGAAAAACAGGTGCTGACAGCAGCAGTAGTGTGGGTTTGAAAAATCACTAAAAACTTTAGGAATGGAATTAAATAGTGAATAAATTATTTAAATGAACCTTGATGAATCTACTTTCATACGGAGGAAACAAAACGGTCATATGAATTGTATGTTAAGAGATATTAAAGTTCTCGTGAAACAGGGCCAGAACGGTTTCTGGATCCCCTGTTCCGACTTTATAAATTAATTGTAAATTAACCAAAGATAATTAGGAGTCATTCCATATATGTATAGATTCCTCTCTGAGTCTAGTTTCTATAGAAACAAACGGTATCAGTATTGAAGCTCTGTACAGGGAGATATCCAATTCGCAACGCACGAAGGTCAGTGTAGTCGATCCCTGCAATAGGGGAGAC
This sequence comes from Gossypium arboreum, assembly GCF_025698485.1. NCBI lineage: Eukaryota > Viridiplantae > Streptophyta > Magnoliopsida > Malvales > Malvaceae > Gossypium > Gossypium arboreum. The sequence continues at coordinate 29,046,449 of NC_069072.1, forward strand.
TTTAACTAATAAACTGTACTAATTGGCTTGACCAAAAATTCTAGAAAAAAATCTGTAGATGGAAATATGAGTCTTGTTTCAGGGAAAAATTACAAAACAAATTTTTGAGCTTTGAAACTCAAGATATGATTTTTAAGGTGACACTGATGCAGTAACCAGCTTGTCTGGAAATTTCTAAATGGACTGTGAAGATAGTTAAACTAAGTTTGTGTGCACCTTGTGTTCGATTCCGGTAATGGACTCGGGTACGGGGTGTTACATTATCGATGAGGACTGCCGGATTGGGGAAGACATTAGAGTAGTCACGACTAGAGATTCAAGAAGAAAAAACCAAAGCCGATCGGTGGGAGAGAAAATTCCAAGAGGCTCAAGTTCGAAAAGAGGCCTTAGAAAAGAGTTTATCAAAAACCCAAAATGAGAAAGTTGAGTTAAAGGCTAGTGTGGCAGAATTGGAAAGGTCGCTCCATCAATATTGTAGTCGAAACCCTGCAATAGAGTTGAAGGCGAGTTTGAACAAGATTGAAGAGCTATAAAGGAAGGTAAAAGAATTCGAGACTGCATTACAAAACTGCGAACTTTGGGTTGAACTTCTTAAAGCAAATGAGGAATGATGGAAAGAGCAACTCCACCGTTCTCAGGATCAAGTTAGGAGTAGAGATTATATTATGGGTGAAGCTGTGACCCAGATTCAAGAGGTGGCTGATCATCTACAGACTTTAGTAGTTCAAACAGATGCATTAAGTGTAAAATATGAATTAGAATCCGACCGGGGCCAGGAATTGGCTTGGTTGCTTAGGAAGGTCAAAACTTTGAGTATTAGGGCTAAGCCATATATGTAATCCATTTCTATGTAAAGAATTTTGTTTTCTAGTAAAGTTGTTCTAAATGGAATCAAATTAGAGTCGACGCCTTTTTTTGCATTTATGCATTTGCATTTCATCGTATCATATGCATTAATTTTCACAAAAAGACCCTAATTAGTTAAAAACTATTTCAGTCAATCTGGAAATTGACAAAAATCAACCAACTAAACATCGTTACGGTACTCGCGCCATGGAAAAAATTATGGACCAAAGGTTGGAAAGGTTAGAATAGCTCCAAGAGAAATGCAAGAACAGTTGTAAACATAAATGCAACAGCAATTGGCTAAAATCCTGCAAGATATGAGGGATCAAATGCTGGAATCCCAAAGGAACATGATGAACTAGCTAACACAATTGTTGACTGATGGACCAGAGAAAGGAAAGAATCCCATGGTCAATACCGGTGACGACAATGAAGATCCTCTCTACCCCCCAGGTTTTACCCCAAAAAATGTTCAGACACAACTCGAGGTGTACACACGAAGGCCATCCATTACCATCAGGCCCCAACAATTTCAGGGCGGTGCTTCGATGCCAATTAGTACAAGTAGGCTCAGGCTCTAATCTAGGGGATAACCCAACTAATCTCATTGCCCCTAATCTGGATGACACGGTAGAAGCAGAAAAAGCGAGAGTGGAGCTCCCGAAACAATTGGAAGACCAATGCAAGTGGTTAGAGGAAAAGTTCAAAGTGATGGAAAGTGTTGACTATCACTGTGGAATCGATGCTAAGGATTTGATCTTGGTTCCAAACTTGGTGCTTCCCCCCAAGTTCAAAATTCCGGAGTTCAAAAATTATAACGGAACTAACTGTCCCGAGGCTCACATCACCATGTTTTACAGATGAATGACTGGGTATGTCAACAATGATCAGCTATTAATCCACTACTTTTAGGACAGTTTGGTTGGGGCATCATCCAAATGGTACAGCCAATTGAGCCGTACCAAGGTCAACTCATGAAAAGACCAAGCACAATCTTTCATGAAATAGTATAGTCATGTGACGGATATAACCTTTGATAGAATTACCTTGCAGAATATGGAGAAGAAACCAAATGGGAGTTTCCAGCAATACGTCCAAAGGTGGAGGGAAGTTGCCATACAAGTCCAACCACCTCTCTTAGAAAAAGAAACCGCAATGCTATTCATCAATATCATAAAAGCTCCATTCATCACTCATATGTTGGGGAGCTCCACTAAAAGCTTCTCAGATATAGTAATGACCAGCGAAATGATTAAGAATGCGGTGAGGAGCGGCAAAATAGATGCAGGGGAAAGTACCAAGAGATCAGCCCCAAAGAAAGGGAGAACGAGGTGAACAACATAAGCACATACAACAAAGGCCATTCCAATTCATTTACTATGAGCCAATCAAAGACAATAACAGCCAACCATCAGGGCACCCCAAGACAAGAATCCAATACGAGAACAAATACAGAAAGGTTATAGTTCATGCCTATACCCATGACGTATAGGGAGCTGCATCAGAACCTATTTGATGCACACGTGGTATCTCCTTTCTACTTAAAGCCGATGCAACCCCCATATCCCAAATGGTATGACGCAAATGCTCAGTGTGAATACCACGCTGGAATCACTGGGCATTCAATTGAAAATTGCACCACGTTCAAAAAGCTAATTGAAAGATTTATTAAAATAGGGATTGTGAAATTTGACAACCCATCCGCGCCCAATGTGGTAGGAAATCCGCTACCCAATCATGCTGACCAAGGGGTAAACGGGATAAACAAAGGTAGGAACAGGAAGGCCAAATGTGAGGTTGCAGAAGTTAAAACCCCATTGAGACGGGTTTGGAAGGATATGGTTAACAAGGGATTGATCATACAGGATTCAAAGAAAAGTTCTAAAGAGAAGCGGAATTACTGTGAGTTCTATAATGAAGTGGGGCATGAAATCCAAGAATGCGGGGAGTTCAGGGCCCTAGTGCAGGATATGATGGACAATAAAGAAGTGGAGTTTTATGAAGAGGTCAAAAGCCCCGAAGAGGGAAATATATGCGTGCTAGAAGGAGAATCGACGGCGTAGGTCCAAAAAGTTAACTACCTAGTAGTCATCATTTCAAGACCCAAAAATAATGAAGCGGTAATACGAATGCCACCAAAAGTCATAATCCAAAAACCTGCAGTCTTTTCCTATAAAGACAGCAAGAGGGTTCCATGGAATTACGACTTCAATGTGACTATCCTGAGAAAAAAGAACCCGGCTGGCACTTCAAAGGAGGACCAAGATGTGGGTTCTGATACGTGTAGCGGGAAGTGTTACGATTCAGCAAACACGAGAGCGGAACCCGCAAAACGAAAAGATTTGACAGTCAAACAGAAGAAAGAAAAAACAACTAGACTTAAGTCTCCTGTTAACGAGCCGATCAATGAAGAGAAGGCAAAAGAATTTCTGAAATTTCTAAAGCACAGCGAGTATAGTGTTGTAAAGCAGTTGCACAAATAACCAACTCTTATCTCGATGCTAGCCTTGTTCTTAAGCTCGGAGTTCCATCATAGCACACTAATGAAAGTGTTAAATGAAACTTATGTCACTAATGATATCTCCGTTAACAAGCTAGACTGTCTAGTTAGCAACATAAGCGCTGATAACTTCATCTTCTTCAATAATGACAAAATACCACCCCGTGGCATGGGATCGACTAAGGCTCTACACATCACCACCCACTACAAGGGGGATACGCTACCAGGGGTGTTGATTGACAACGGATCAGCCCTGAACGTCCTACCATTATCCACACTGAACAGATTGTATGTGGATAGCTCTTACATGAAAGCATGCCAAAACATATTGAGGGCGTTTGATGGCACAGAAAGAAGGGTAATGGGAAGAATCAAAATACCTCTTTTGATTGGCCCAAGCACATACGAGGTGGACTTCCTGGTAACAGATATCAAGCCTTCATATAACTGCCTATTGGGGAGGCCTTGGATACATTCAACAAGGGTAGTGCCTTCATCGCTACACCAAAAGTTGAAATTGGTAACGGAAGGTCGGCTGGTGACGATAAATGCTGAAGAGGACATCATCGCAGTGGTGACCAGTGACGCGCCATATCTAGAGGCAAACGATGAAGTAATTGAATGTTCCTTTTGGTCTTTGGAATTTGTGAATGCAACATTCATTACCAAAGGGAACATGATCCCAATGGATATCCAAGACTACAAGAATGGGCCTATAGCTAACTGTTGGGAAAGGGGCCTTACCGGGAAAAGGACTCAGGAGACGCCTTCAAGAAAGGATTGAGGCACCGATAATGAATGACAAATGAGATTGCTTCAGCTTTGGATTTAATCTAGATGCAGGACAAAGAAAGAATAAGCTAGAAAAGAAGCAAGAAAGGATGAGAGCACGGTTGAACGGGGAGGAGATCAAATAGGAACCAATGATCTTCCCCCATTTATTGAAGACTTTTGTATCTGAAGGAATCATTCACCCTCAGCGGGGGACGCCAAGAAAGGAAGCCATAGAAGAAATGTTGGAAAATTTGGACATCAATGCCACATACGAAGAAGGAACTGAAAGAGGAAATTTGTCAGGCATTTACCCTTACGAGCCAGGAAGTGTTCTGAACAACTGGACTGTGGAAGAGATTCCTATAGTCTTTAGAACTAATACAGAGTAATGTTCAAAACACACTTATTACTCTAGGCCTCGGAGTAATAAGAGTTCTTTTTGTAAAATAGGCTTATGTTTAAAATTTTTATTTCAATAAAATGCATCATTGCTATCATTTTTGAGCAAATATTCTTTATTCTTTCCTTTCATAATTACACTATACAGATAATTATTTTTAGATTCTTTTGTCTTTTGGACATTCTCTCAAATATTCTTTTATTTTTCATTCATGATCATACCATGCAGATGATTATTATTAGATTCTTTCGTTCTTTGGATCTTCTTTTATCTCTATAACAGGTCCCTAGATATCAATGATATGAGCAACGATGCTAATGACTCAAAGTCTCCTTTTAAGTAAGATATGTGTATGGATGATTCTCAGGGTTTTGAAGATGACTTAGATTTTGATCTATCTCCTGGTTTTTTGAGGATGGTAGAACAAGATGAGAAACAAATCGAACCTCACAAGGAGTCAGTAGAAATCGTGAGTTAGAAAGAAGTGAAGATTGGAGCTGGTATCACCATAGAGACAAAGCAAAACCTTATTGAATTACTCCAAGGATTCAAGGATGTCTTCGCATGGTCATACCAGGACATGCTGGGGTTGATTACTGATATAGTGATGCATCGACTTCCAATAAAAGAAGAATGTAAGCCAGTTCAACAAAAGCTTCGAAGGACGAGGCCCGACGTCTTGCTGAAAATAAAAGAAGAGGTTAAAAAGCAGTTCGACCCTGGATTTTTAAAGGTGTTGAAATACTCAGAATGGGTAGCCAACATCGTCCCCATCCCTAAAAAAGATTTAGAAGTACGAATGTGTGTAGACTACAGAGATTTGAATAAAACCAGCCCGAAAGATAACTTCCCACTGCCTCACATTGATACCTTGGTGGACAACACGGCGGGTTACTTACTGTTCGCCTTTATGGATAGTTTCTCGGGATACAATTAGATAAAGATGTATGGAGAAGACCACATTTGCAATCGTGTAGGCAACATTTTGCTACAAGGTGATGTCATTTGGACTGAAAAATGCGGGAGCAACATACCAAAGTGCCATGGTAACCTTGTTCCATGATATGATGCACAAAGAAATCGAAGTTTATGTCGATGATATGATCGCAAAATCCTGAACAAAGAAGGAGCATGTTCAGGTCCTGAGGAAATTGTTCTTAAGATTGAGAAAGTTTGTAACACCCCTATCCCGTATCCATCACCGGAATAGGTAAGGGCAATTACCAGACAAATAAAATATTTTAGACCAATTCAGAATCACAGATATCATATAACATCATTTCATAAGCAATCATCTCTTAAGATCGTCTATGAGACTTAGAATATATTTTAGGAACCGTCAGAACTAAACCAAACCCATTCATAAATTTCAGAACTCAGAAAATCTTTCAATTCTGTTGAGGTCACACGCTCGTGTGACCAGGCCGTGTGCTTTACACGGGCATCAGACACACCCATGTGAACCAGTCGTGCCAAAACAAGGCACCCATACTAACTTTCACCCACAGCCAATAGGCACGCTCGTGTGCTATGGCCATGTGATACTTAGTTAGCTACTGACTTGAGCCCACGGCCATATGACACGCCCATGTACTATAGCCGTGTGGATCTTAAGAGGTTACTAGTTTTCTTACACGGCCACAAGGCACGCCCTTGTCCCTTGACCGTGTGGCACAATACAGGCTTGGTTTAAGCCAACTTGCCACCCTATATGGGTCTTTTGTACTAGCAAGGTTAAACAACATTCATACAACAAATTTCAACTAATTCCATGCTCAAAACATGCTTCATTACAACTAAATCATCATCATTCAACAACCCATTTAAAACCACACCAAAACTTATACCATTTGCTAGCCAACTCTCATGGCATAATATATATATACAAATCAAAACTTAATACATAGACCTTCTAGCCTATACTTGCCATATTTAAAATATTTACACTTTCAAAAATACCATAATGAGCTCGATAGTGTGGTGACGATCCTCGACTATCCCTGAGCCTTCAGTAGCTACGATAACTATAAAACAGACAAAAATCACATAGAGTAAGCTACAAAGAGCTTAGTAAGCCAAATACAATTGGTCTAACTACTAAAGCATATAATACAATTCAACAGTAAAGATTCAAAGCCATTTCATAAATAATTCATAAGCTTAATCATGCTCCTTTGTTTGCATATATGTCATGCTTCATTTCCAAATTTCATACATATTTCACAGAGACAGAGTCTTTCATATTAAAAAATTTAGTACGATACAAACATACCTGTATAGGTTATACATTTCATATACTCATTCTCATATTTCATACTCTATCATCAGACGGTTCAGAAATGATACAAATACTCATAAACAAGTACAGTGCCGACGTCCCGAACATGGTCTTACATGTAATTCAATATAGATGCCTCTGTCCCAGACAAGGTCTTACATGAAATCAAATACGATGCCAATGTCCCAGACATGGTCTTATACGTAAATCTCAATCAAGGCCTGTGTCCCAGACACGGTCTTACATGACATCTCAGATAGATGTCAATGTTCCTTTAGAAGCATACAGAGCTTTTCGGATACTAACTTATTATCAAACTTTCCTCAAAAGATATTCATCAGGCTCTCAAGGCCATCCAATACAGATTACAATTTATATATGTGGAAAGTAGTCAATTTAACACATAATTGTAATTTGACTTACCTTGGACGGATTTCGGATGAAACGAGTTGACTATTCAACTATTTTGGACTTCCCTCGATCTAAGTCTGATTTTCTTTGTTCTTGATCTAATACAATTCAAATTCAACCATTCAATCATTCATTTCATTTAAAAATAATCCATGAACACATATTTAGGGCACTTTGCATTTTAGCCCTTACATTTTCACACTTTGACAATTTAGTCCATTTTTCACAAAATCACAAATATGAAAAATTCACTAAGACTATAGCTTGGTCAAATATACATGGCTTCCATACCAGCCCAAATAACATATTTAATTCACAATTTAGTCCTTCAAAACCTTATTTTCACAAATTAGCCCAAATAGCTCTATTTCATCAAAATTCAAAGAAAAAACTTATAAATCATCTACCAAGCCTTTATAATTCATCCAAAAACATCACAAAACTCATGATATCAACAATGACATCTCATGAAATCTTTAACAGAAATAGAAATTCAGACATGGGTTTTGAAGAACTCAAAGCAAGGATCATAGAAATGTAAAAATCATCAAAAACGGAACAAAAATGAACCTTGAATCAAGCTTGTACAAGGTCGAACCTAGCTTGCTCTTTTTCTTTCTTTTGCTTTTGAAATTTCTGCTAAGGATGAACACTAATGCATGGCCATTTCATTTTTATTTTATTTTATTACATATTAAAATTTTTTTTTCCCATTTTGCCTTTGACTAAATAACATAAATTTTCAACCACTAATGTCCATATTTGTCCACCATTAAAAAAAATGGTACATTTGACATGCAAGGACTTTTATTTTAAAAGCCAAACCAATTAGGTGCTTTAACATCTAGCACTCAACTTTTACACTTTACGCGATTTAATCCTTTTTCATAATTAAGCATAGAAATAGACAAATTAAATCACAGAAATTTCACAGATATAAATTCACATATCACAGACACAGAAAATAATATTAAAATATTTTTCAAAATCGATTACGTGGTCTCGAAACCACTGTTCTGACTAGGGTCAGAACCGGACTGTTACAAAGTTTCAGCTAAAAATCAATCCAGCAAAATGTACCTTTGGAGCCAGGTACCGAAAGCTACTGGAATTTGTGATTAGTGAGAAAGCGATCGAGATCGACCCAGACAAAGTCAAAGCCATACAAGAGTTGCCTCCGCCGTGTACTCAAAAGGAAGTTTGAGGATTCCTAGGAAGACTAAATTACATCTCTCGGTTCATTTCACAACTAACCGAGAAATGTGACCCCATTTTCCATCTCCTTAAGAAACACAACCCAGGTGTATGGACGAAGAATGCCAAAATACTTTGGATAAAATGAAATAGTACTTGTCCAATGCCCCGGTGCTGATGCCACCCAACCCATATAAACCATTGATACTGTATTTGACGGTATTTGAGAATTCTATGGGATGCGTACTCGGCCAGCATGATGAGTCGAGAAAGAAAGAAAGAGCTATTTACTATCTCAGTAAAATGTTCACTAAATATGAGACAAGGTACTCAACAATCGAGACGTTTTGTTGTGCCTTGGTCTAGACAACTCGAAGGCTAAGACAATATATGTTGTATCACACCACTTGGCTGATCTCGAAACTGGATCCTCTGAAGTATATGATGGAGTCAACAGCTTTGAATAGAAGAATGGCTCGATGGCAAATTCTGCTTTCTGAATTTGGCATAGTTTATGTGAACCAGAAAGCTGTAAAAAGAAGTGCAATAGTAGATTTTCTGGCCAGTAGAGTTCTAGAGGATTACGAGCCTTTGAATTTTGATTTCCCAAATGAAGATCTGATGTATGTTGCAGTCACTGAAGAAGGTTCTCAAGAAGGCCACCCTTGGAAACTAAATTTTGACGGAGCCTCAAATGTTGTGGGTAACGAAATCGGGGCAGTCTCGGTATCTCCAAACGAAGATCATTATCCCTTTACTAGAAAATTAGATTTTGATTGCACAAATAACATAACAGAGTACGAAGCATGCATCATGGGTATCCGTGCAGCTATATAACAAAAGATCAAAGTGCTAGAGGTATATGGGGATTCTGTATTAGTAATCTATCAGCTTAAAGGCAAATAGGAGACAAGAGACCCCAAATTGATCAATTGTCAAAAAATAGTTTTGGAGTTAATTAAGGAGTTTGATGACATCACTTTTTGCTACCTCCCGTGAGATGAAAACCAGATGGTCGACACCTTGGCTACCTTAGCTTCTATTATTAGAGTAAACAAGCAAGAGGACGTGAAACCTATCTAAATAAGTATTTATGAGGCTCCAACTCATTGTTACAACATCGACGAAGAAGAGGAAAAAGATGATCACCCTTGGTTTCATGATATATTGTGATATGTGAGGAATTTTGAGTACCCAGACTAGGCAACCTAGAATGATAAAAGGACGTTGAGAAGACTGGCCATTGACTATGTCTTGTATGGGGAGATCCTATACAAAAGAAGAGAAGATCAGGTGCTATTAAGATGTATGGACGCTGTAGAGGCTAAGAAAATCTTGGAGGAAGTCCATAAGGGCGTCTGTGAGACCCACGCTAATGGTTTTACAATGTCCAGGCAAATTATGAGATTCGACTGTTACTGATCCACCATAGAAGGGGATTGTATTAACTACGCGAAAAGATGTCATATGTGCCAAATCTATGGAGATAACAAGCTTCATGTGCCTCCTTCACCTTTTCATGTTATGACTTTTCCATGGCCTTTCTTGATGTGGGGCATGGATGTGATTGGGCCAATATCGCCAAAAGCTTCCAATGGACATTGATTCATCTCCGTGGTCATCGATTACTTCACCAAATGGGTATAATCCGCTTCATACGCCAATGTTATGAAGTTGGTAGTCAGCAAGTTCCTAAAGAAAGAGATCATATGTCAATATGGAATGCCAGAAAGGATCATATCGGACAATGCACTGAATTTGAACAATAGCACAATAGCATAGGTCTGTAGCCAATTCAAGATCAAACACCACAACTCGTCGCCATATCACCCAAAAATGAATAGTGCAGTGGAAGCAGCCAATAAGAATATCAAGAAGATTGTGGGGAAAATGACTGAAACCTAGAGGGATTGGCATGAGAAGCTACCATTTGCCCTCTATGCTTATCAAACATCTGCCAAGACCTCCATCGGGGCAACGCCTTTCTCTTTAGTCTATAGAATGGAGGCGGTTCTGCCTATCAAAGTCGAGATTCCTTCTCTCTGAGTTTTGTTAGAGGTAAAGTTAGATGAAGCAGATTGGATCCAGTATCGATACGATCAGTTGAATTTGATTGAAGAAAAGAGGCTAAGGGCTATCCGTCATAGTCAGATGTACCGAAAACGAATGATGCGAGCTTATGCAAAAAGGTTCACCCAAGAGAATTCCATGAGGGAGATCTGGTTTTGAAAAAGATCCTTCCAATACAAAAGGATTTCAAAGGGAAATGGATGCCAAACTGGGAAGGACCTTATGTGGTAAAGAAAGCCTTTTCCAGAGAAGCATTGATTCTAGCCGAGATGGATGGTAAAAACTTTTCCAATCCTGTGAATTTGGATTCCAGCAAGAAGTATTTCACCTAAAAAAGGAGAGGCCAAGGCGAAAACCCGTAAAGGGCGCTTTGAGACCTTTAAAAAAAAAAAAAGAAGAAAATAGAGTGTCTAAGGTGAAAACCCGCAAAGGGCGCTTTGAGGCCAAAGGGGTTTAGAGTTGAAAACCCGAAAATTAACGGCTCAAATTTTGAAAATGGGGCATGTGGTAGTCTTTTCCTCTCAAAATTAATAAGAAAGAGGAGCGTTACATCTTAAGGCAACGACAAAGTATTTTAGATCTCCTAAACACATATCTAGCTCGAAATGGTCTTCGAGAAGTTTGAACAGAGAAGCTCGTACTGTGATATTTGGGGCACCTATTTTCATCTTATTCATTTTTTAGTTTAGCAAATTTGCTATCTTGATTATTTTACTTTGAGCTTTGCTCTTAATAAAATTCCATCTTGTCCGTCCTGATAGCCTTTTTCAAGCATTTTTCATTGAAACAATGATTATTGGACTTACAATATTCATATGAAAGAAGTTCTGCATATTACTCTGAAAAGTTTCTAAATGGTACAAAAAACTTGAAACAGGACCACTAGTTAGAACTAACCCAAATGTAAAAATTGAAAACATTGGAGGGAGGACAGTCCAAATTATGGCTATCTCTTCAAATCTTCTGTCAAAGATACCAATTGAGTAAGAAGGCATGGTAGCGTATCAGTGATAGAACCTTAATGAATGACGAGCAATGACAACCTAATCATTAAAAAAGAGTCATTCTAAAAAAATAACATTCTGCATTCAAGTAAATATCATTCACACACATCTAGTTAGGAGCATTTGATGCATTCTAATCATGACATCCTAATCATTTAGCATAAATAGGCCAATTAAACAGATTTTACAAGTCCTGTTCCTTAGAGAACGGCGTAATAGACCAGTGAAACCACAAATAATATACCTCTAAAGTTGCAGTAGGTCAAATTAAACCATCATGGTGAATCTTATCTTCTTATCTCCCTGAAGTTGTAGAGGAGTAGATTAAAGCCACAAATACACAAACCTTATCTCCCTAAAGTTGCAACGGAGCAGACTGAGGACAGCAAATCATATTTCCTTGAAGTTCCAGTAGAACAGCTTAAAGTTATGAATTATGGAAGATCTTGTCTTCCTAAAGTTGCAGTGAAGCAGATTGAAGCCACTAGCCTTATCTACCTGAAGTTACAGCGGAGCAGACTAAAAATAGCGATTCTTGTCTCCCTGAAGTCGCGGCGGAACATATTAAAGCTACAAGTTACAATCCTTATCTCTCTGAAGTTGCAGTGAAGCAGGAAAACACACAAGCCTTATCTCCCTGAAGTTGTAGTGGAGCAGGTTAAAATTTCCAATTCTTATCTCCTTTAAGTTCCAGCGGAGTAGATCGAGGCTACAAATCTCTTCTCCCTGAAATTACATTAGAGTTGCAGTGGATTAGAACGAGGCTACTTGAAGAAGAGGAGTACCACAGAAGCCAAGACTCGGCAAGACCGAGCAAAATTGGTCTTTCTTAAAAGTCTTTGTTCTATTCTAGTTACACGACAATGAGCAAAGAGGGGCAACTGTGAACAACCCAATTTTCCCGGGCCCATGTAAAGATTAAGAAATGAAACAAAAAAAAAAATATTAATAAATGTCCAAATTAAATTTCCATTACAGCCCAATATCCAATGGCCCAAAACACCAATCAGTACACCCATTAACCCAAGCGGCTCCAATCTTAAACCTAAAATCCAAATACTAAAACACTAAGCTCAGCCTCAAAATTGAGCCAACTTTCAGTACATGTTCAACAAACCCTAGCCTTTACGCCGCTGCCTTCGCCTCCAGTGCACAACCTCCGTACGCCCCATGTCGAGTGCCACGTTGCCTCCGTACCTGCGAAGAAGACAAAAGTACAACAGCAGAATAATAGCAAGAAAAAAAATGAAAGTAAAAAAAATAGAAATATTGTAACAAATATCGGCTATAAAAGCCCCCATAAAAACGAATGTATTTTTTACGAGATTTGGAATACAAAAGAGAAAAACAATCAGAAGCAAACATTTTACAAAGGCACTTTTTTATTCATTTCTCTCTCTATTCGAAATAAAAAAGAAGTAATAATGAAATCTCACATTCGGTTCATTCTCCGTCGTGATTAAGAACCTCTGGTTACCTAAGCGTCACGAAACCAGTTCTGATGAGGGTTAGAGGCGCTGCGAAGATGGAGGTTCTTTCATTGCCGATTTGCCTCTTTTCCTTCAATTTTTTCTCTTTTTTTAGAAACAAAAATTTATTTTTAAAAGCTTTTAAAAATGGCATTCAAAACATTTTCATTTTCTGGCACGACGGAGCTGCGGCGGAATCACCATGCGAGCTCATCGATGTCTAGGCCGGAGAAAAGGGACGAGAGAGAAGAGAGCTCTCAACTTTTTTTCAAGAAAATGAAAAAAGAAAGTGGTTTTTTTATCTGAATTTTCACATTTATATAAGGAATAATACGGCGCCGTTTTGGGCTTAGTTAGCAGTGGCCAAAAACGACGCTGTTTTACGCCAGACCCGCGCATTGACCCGACACATCCAGCGGATCCGCTCGTTTTCGACCAGATGGTCTATTTGTGCATTAGGTCCTTCTGCATTTTTATTATGTTTTAATCCAGTCTTTTTTGCTTTTAATTTCTACCTTTAATCTCGACTTTGTTTCGATTTTTCCGTTAGGGGACGATGTGTTTTGGAACAGGGGATAATTCCTTAATGAGTCCCTCCTCCCTTACGCGTATCTCATTTTAGTCCTAATTTCAACCATTTTTTTAAAAAATAATTATCCCTTAAAGTTTATTTCTTTTTATTTCAGTCCTTTGACCATTTAATATTGATTATTTTTCCCTTTTTATTATTTTCAATATTTTTGCTTTTCTTTTTATTTTTTTAGTATTTTATTTGCTTATTTTATTTACATTTATACTCCTTATATTTTTATTTTATTTTCATATTTATTTATTTACTCTCGCTTTATGCCCTAAATGTCATTTTAATTCTAATTGAGTCCTTTTTAGTTTCCACTTCCGTTTTTTTGTTTGTTATTCTTAGTATTTTCTTTGTATTATTCTTTTGCCCTTTTATTTATTTATTCATTACTCCTAAATCTAGATTTTATTATGATTATCACTTTTATATCTTTTTGTTATTATTATTATTATTATTATTATTATTATTCATGTTACTAGTTATTTTACGTCATCATTCTTTCTTATAATTGTCCATATTTGCATTAAAATTTAGCATATTATGCGATACTGTGAATTGTTTTTGTTAATGTATTTATATTTTTGTTATTTAGCGCAACAATTTTATCCAAATCATTGTTTTAAATAAGAAATTATGTTTTGTTTAATTACTACACTTGTTATTATTCAAAAAATTTCAATAATAAGGCAATGTTTCGCATTTAGAAAATTCGAGAAATCATACCCTAACTTACGGGGTCTCGATTTTCTTGTTGAACCTAAATAGCTGAATATCCTTTCAAAATTCGAAATATATGAATTTTAAATAAGATAAAGGCAATATTTCGCGTTTAGAAACTCGAGAAGGTCATGCCCTAACTTACGAGGTTTCGATTTTCCTCGTTGGATCTAAACAATCGAATATCCTTTTAAAAATCAAAGGGTGAATTTTAAAATAAAACAATTAAAAGGCAAGCTTATTTTCGATGGTTCAAATGTTGTGTCCTAACTTACGGGATGTAATATTTTGTTACCTCGAGACAATAAGGCCTTCAATGTTCGATTCAATTTATTCAAGCATTTCTTTTAAATCAACATTAATAAAAAGAATCTTATTTTAAATTTTTTTTGAGTTTTCAATTTTCAACGTTTAGAAATTAATTAATCAATTAGGTACCAATTTTGGGCGTTACAAGGGTGCTAATCCTTCCTCGTACGTAACTAACTCCCGAACCTGTTTTCTCAAATTTCGTAGACCAAAATTGTTGTTTTAGTAAATCAAAATATTTTATTAAAACGATTGGCCACGAGGTGACCCAATCACACCTCATAAAAAAGGATTGGTGGCGACTCCCATTTTTTATTTTCTTTTTAAATAAAAGTCGACCGTTTTCAAAAAAAAATAGTTTTGAAAATCTTATGTGGTGGCTTACGAATTTGCCAAATTCCACTGGGATTGTGGAGGTAGCAAGAAAGGTACATTCAAGATCTTTCAAATGGTATTTGTGATATTCATTTTGGTTGAGTAATTTAAGAGAATAATTTTTTAAGTTTTTTATATATAGGTTTTTGATTATTTCGAATTGTCAACTTTAACGTATCAGAATTCCATCTTTAGATGGTTATTTGTTTTAAAAATTTAGGTGTCTTTCATGAAATGTATTGTGTACTTTCATTTGGTATAATTATCTCAGTTATAGGAGTCATGCTAAGATATAAAAGGCCCCAGAGTAGGTTAATCGAACAATTAACGCAGAAAATCTTGGTAGATTGTAATAATTTCTTATGTTTTGGCTTACAATACCTAGGCTTTTGGTAACCGATTTTGAGAAAACAAATTTCTAAGTTTAATACTACATTTAATCTTTAAATTCATATTTTTACATTGTCAAAATACCAAATAAATTGCAAGTTTGAATGGCTTCAAATATGCCAAAAGATAATTAAGTTTAGAAATTCAAATTTTAAAATTTCAAATTTTAATTATTTTTAAAAACATTTTTAATTTAAATACATATTATTTTTGTTGAAAACCATACTAAGTTTAGCTTTATTAATTTATTAAAATTTCTTATATATGTATTTTAAAATAAATTTGCTTGACAGATAAAATTGCAATATAATTTTACTTTATCAATAAAATACATTTAAAAATTTTAAATGCCTTATAAATTACAAGACAATCTACTTACTACCCATAATACTTGCACTTTCTTTCAATAACTCTCTTATACATCCAGAATACAATTTTAATCCTATACCAACATTCAGTTGAAACAATTCCATTTTTTTTAATAGTCCTGAATACATTTTATGAGCCAAATTATCAGTTGCAAACTTTATATTTTTTGTCCAAAAAGAAATGGAATGGGAAATAAAGCTTGTAAAATCTCATACGTGGCTGGCGATAATCGGATCAAATAAGAACTTTTGGAGAGCATCACTGCCTAGGCATAGACAGTGGTCTATTTAAAGGCATTTTGTGAAAACTACTCCCACTTGAAATCTAATTCATAAGTATAATTAAGAGATCATCTTGCTGTGGAAAAATGGAGTCTTCAACTCTGACTGGTAAGCTTGAGGCCGATATAGAGATAAGGCTTCTCCTAAACAGTTTCACGATATGTTTGCCACCATGCCTCATCATGTGCACCACACTTGCTATAACAAGATTCAAGGATGAGATTTACATGAAGATGAATTGGAAAAAGTCGGTAACATTCTCAACTGGCGTTATGTGCATGGTATGATATATATAAACATACCAAACCCGTAATTCTTTTTTGGATGATTTCTTCCTCCTTTTATTTGTTAATCTTAAAAACAATGTAATAAACATTTTGTGTGTTTAGATGGGAAGGCTAAGGTGGCAAAGGATTTAGTTGAGGCGATAGACCTGATAAGAACTTGGTCACTTTCAAAGTGATAGATAGAGATCTGTTGAAAGAGTACAAGAACTTTTCACTCACGATTCAAGCTTTGCCCAAGACCGGAGGTAGTGGCAGCATAGTCCACTAGACTGTGGAATACGAGAAGCTGCACCATGGAATTGCATATCCCGAGACTCTGATGCAATTCTTGGTGGATGTCTCCAAGGACATTGATGCTCAACTCACCCAACCAAACTAAATGATCGATTAAGAACATCCCATGTCCGTACTATACTACTACTACCAAAAGCAGTACTAATCTAATTAAGAATAAATTGACGGCTACCTTATTTCTTGTTTCAATTCCAATATGTACACACGTTTGGATCAATATGCTGTCAAAGAGAGGAAGCTTTTATTTTCTTAGTATTTGTTGTTTAATTATGTTCCATGTGCTTCTACTTGTGTGTTATTGATATAAAAGTATAGGGTTAGTTTCAATTTTTGGTTAGAATAATATTGATTTTTGGTAATATAAAATTAAAACTTACCCATATCTTAAAATATATGTATTAACATTCAACATTTTAGTATTTTCATTCAACACTAAAAAACCCCATAAAATTCAACTTTTATTATTTCCATTTTGAATTTAATTCGATTTGAAAATTTTATTGTTGCAATAGTGTAATTATCAAAATAATTAATATATTTTAATTATATTTAATAGTTTTGATAATATTATTGTAGTAGTCCAAATTTGACCGGGCTTTAAAACCCAAAAGCAAAATAATAAATAAATAAATATTTATTTATTAAAGTCCATTCAAAAATAAACAGACCTGTTACTACCTAGCAGGCCTAAAACTATCCCTTAACCCGTTTACACCCTTAACCCATTACAGTTACAACCTCAACCCAGATACACCCGAAGCCAAACCTAAATCAGACCCAAATAGCAGAGGCCCAAAACTTAAGTTACCAGCTAGGGTTTCCAACCCTAGCTCTTTCTCCTCGCGCCGCAAATGGAAGATTCCAGAAGCCATCTCAACGGACGCATCTGTTCATCTCTCATGTCGTTCCAGTGACCCCCCATCAGCGCCGTGACTCTGCCTCCGAAATCAACGCGCGAATCGAAACCAACCCTCGTCACCACCAGATTTCTAGCAAGTTCCTGCAAAAGAAAAGGAAACACAGCAGATACGAAAAAACAAAAAAGGAAACTAAAATAAAAAGATTTCAGCAGATCACAATCAAAGATATGGTGGATACAGCAGACAAGAAATGGAAAGAAATCTTCGATTTCTTTCCCAGTTTATGTAATAACAGTAGTGGCTATAAAAGCCCGAATCAAAACAGTGTAAAGGGACCTTTTTTAAAAAAAGAGAGAAATATATTTACACAGATTCGTTCAAGGAAATACCAACAGTCTCTCAAAAGGTGATTTAATCGCATATCTCGTGCTTTATTTTGTACATATATGAACTGTTCTAGCATATACGAGTAAGGATCTAAAGGAAAAGAGATTACCTGTGGAAGGACGAGGGTTTTTAAGCCTTCAGACCACCGTGTACGACGGCGCGTGAGGCGCGTCTGCAAGCACTGCACCGTGGTCGGAGGCCAGAGCTGGG
This sequence comes from Gossypium arboreum, assembly GCF_025698485.1. Taxonomy (NCBI): domain Eukaryota; kingdom Viridiplantae; phylum Streptophyta; class Magnoliopsida; order Malvales; family Malvaceae; genus Gossypium; species Gossypium arboreum. The sequence continues at coordinate 29,064,454 of NC_069072.1, forward strand.
GACCTTTCTCTTCCCCTTTGTAGAGCATTTCAAGACCTTTTTTTTTTTAAGACTGGTGTTAAAATGATTTTTAAGCTGCAAATTTGGCTTATATAGCCTCCTTGAAACCACATCGTTTCTGCTTAACTTAATAAGCTCAAAACGGTGTCCTATTAAGCCATGGGATCCGCGCGTTGACCCGATTACCCGGGGAGGATCCGCATGATTTTTAGAATTAGGTTAATTACCCAATCGATCCTTCCACCTCTTTTAATTTATAATTACGTGTTATTCTATTTTTTAATTTGGCCCTCATATTTTACAATTGTTTCAATTTAGTCCCAACGATTATTCAATTACATTCTGGGAAACGTCGCCTTTTTGGGAATAGGACAATTTGCCCAATGAGTCCCTTTTGTTTTACGCGCATTTTAATTAAGCCTTAATTCAGTTTTATTTCTTTTAAATTCGCCCCGTAATTTTGCTGAACTTTAAATTTAGCCCTATATTTATTTTTATTATTCTATATACATATTTTTATATATTGTTATTTGTTTTATTTTTACCTTACTTTTATATTATACATTATAAGATTATTTTATTATAATATTATTATTATTTATTATATATTATTTTTCACAAATTATTATTATTATTTTACATCATTATTTTTATATTATTATTATATTTTATTTGCATTATTCTTACATATATATTTTCATTATTTTATATTATATCTATTATATTTCTTATTTCCTATATATTTAAATTATATTTTATTATATAACATTTATTGTATTTTTATTTTTATTCTATATTACTTTTTTATCGTCATATATATCATATATTATCTATTATATTATTCATGTTTATATTATTCATTATATTATTTAAAATTTTAAAATTTGTAAATTAAATTATATTTTTAACTCATATTATACACATATTAAATTATTAGTTATTTATTTATTATGCATTATTTTAAAATGATATTTTCATGTTATGTGTTATTTTATAAATTCTTTTACATACTTTTATTTTATATTTTTTAAACCCAATATATTTTATATATAATTATTATTCTTTTATAAATATTTTGTTATTATGTTGTATATATTGTATAGCAAATACTATTTTAAGATTATTATTAAATATTATGTCTTTATTTGTATTATATGTATATTTTATTAACAATAACACATTTCATTTTTTTTTGCATATGTCATGTGTTATATGTTATTTTATATTTATTATTTGATATTACATTTCATGAACATGTACATTGATATTGTATTACTCTTTTTGTATGTCATGCATTATTTAATTATTACTTTTTGTATATCATGCATTATTTAATTATTACTTTGTATGTTTGTAGGTTTTGTTTATTCATTCTCAATACATGCTATATATATATATCTTTGTATGCATATTGTTAATATTTGCTATATATATATTATTTTTATATATATGTATCTAATGCACGATCTTTATATTATTGCCATCATTTTGTTTAAATGCATGTATTATTTACCTACTACAATAATATGTTACTATGTATGATTTATAATACAATACGATTCCCCATGCATCATTTTTAAAAAACAAGACTTCAAAATTTTCAAAAATAAAAAGGCAATGCTTGGTATTTGGAAGCTTCGAAAAAAGTAGTGCCCTAACTGATTGGGTTGCAATTTTTTCTCGTTGAGTTCGAATGGTCATATAGCCTTCTAAGTTTTTTGAGATTTTCAAAATATAAGCAACTGTCTTGGAATCTCAAAGCAATATGTCCTAACTTATTGGATATGGCGTTTTCTTTGTTTGAGATAGGGATTTTCAAAAAGGGCTAACTTAGTGTCCATACTTTGATACGAGTGAACCCTAATTTTCAAAATCAAAATATTTTAAAGAGGATTACATCTTGAAATCTTTGAATTTTTGACATTAAAGACATTTGGTAATTAATCGGTACCAATTTTTTGGGCGTTACGAGGTGCTAACCCTTTCTCAATGCGTAAGGCTCCCGAACCCGTTTTCTGATTTCGTAGGCCAAAACTAATGATTTTAAAACAAAATGTTTTGAAAGTGATCCGATCGCACTTAAAAAGATTGGTGGTGACTCCCGTTTTCGTTTTTCTTAAAGTCGATTCCCATTTTCAAAAACTTGATTTTAAAAATGGTCTCGACAGCTTGGCGACTCCGCTGGGGACTCCATAAAAGAGTCAAACCGTGTAATTGATTATCTCTTGTCTTAATGTCAGAAATTAAAATTTTTAAAATATAATCCTCTTTGCATTACATGTGTTTGTATTATTGCATGTGTTGCTATATTCTGATGCGCATTGCATTTGCATGACCGTTGTGGTCACACCCTTAAGTGGGAGTGAGAAACTACGCCTTCGTGAGGTTTTCGCCTCCGTGCAGGATAGTGGATCACTTTCGGGATACATCCGTACCTATGGTTTCGTGAGATTTTCATCTCCGTGTAGCCATAGGGAAATGTATTCCCCTGAACTGAACTCGATTCAAATGAGCCTATAATGGGTGAGAATTGAGGAATCTGCTGGTTCAGGTACCTCAAACTTTAGAACCAACCTCATATAGAAAAACCGTAAGAGCCTAACTTGGTTAGAGTTAAACTTTAGATATTACCCTTATAAATTATCGTTGAGATTTATTGATATCATGTGATACTAACTATTTCTTTTCTTTTGTTCGCATGTCATTTTGCATTTACAAAGGTATCGATTCACGGACTTCTTGATAGAGTGGAGGGCAACGTTAATGTCCATAGATGGTCTGAGCAAACTCAACTAGAAAAGGGGGACAGTATAACTATGGGATTGTGTCGGAGCTATCAGATTATACTCGTATTAGTGTCACACAGAATAATCTCTAAGAGCTTAAGGAAATTTGGGATCAGTGGGGCAAAAAGACCAAGCAGTCATTCTACGATAATTACGGAGACTTACCTTACTTGCTTGATGTTCAGGTAGACGAGCACTTATTCCGAGCCCTTGCTTAGTTTTGGAACCCGACGTACAGTTGTTTCACTTTTGGGGAGGTAGACTTGGTACCCACTGTGGAGGAGTACACTGCCTTACTTCGTTGTCCTAGGTTTTAGAACGTTAGGATCTATTCTCGAGCTGCTTGTGTCCCAACCTTTTGGAAGAAATTGATGATTATTACGGGGATGAGCGAGCAGTGAGCCACAGCCCGAATTAAAGAAAAAGGTGAGTGCAAGTGCATTCCGTGGGACGCTTTGAAAGATTTGATTCTGACACACCCTGATGAGACGAAGAAGGTAGATGTTTTTGCCTTAAGTTTGTATAGATTGATGGTTTTCTCAAGGGCTTTGGGATATGTGGATGAGGCAACCACGGATATTTTTCATCGACTCAGTAAAAAGGTCACTTTTATCCCTGCAATTTTGGCGAAAACATTTAGGTCTTTAGGTGCATGTAGGAGAGCTGGTGCTGGCAGGTTTATAGTGTGTGCTCAGTTACTTTTTGCTTGGTTCTACAATCATTTCTGGTTGATAGATAGGGTGGTTTTTTAGGTTTTCTTCGAGGATTATTCATCGTTGAAAGACATAGTAGCTTCAACTAGGAGAGTTGATGTTCCAGAAAAGAATTGGATGGCGCTACTTCAGAACCTTCAGCCGAAAGATGTCAAGTGGAGGGCTCCATGGATGATTCCTGGTAAGGTTCTTTACCGATGCGGCAATTTTGATTGGGTCCCCTTGTTGGGAATTTGGGGTGCCACTGGTTATGCCCCTTTGCTCGTGCTGAGGCAGCATGGATTGAAACAGTTCGTACCAGCGACTCAGGGGTTAGCTCAAAGTGAGTTCGTATACAGAGGAGTCGATTACAAGAGGAGTCGATTACAAGAGAAAGGTTAGTAAATTTCTAGTGCTTGGAAAAAGACTTGTCAGTTGAAAGGAGTAGCTATTAGCCCTGCAACCACACCGGAATACGTTGAATGGAGAGCCAGAAGGGTTAATGATAACATCCCTAAGCCAAGCGTGGAAGAAGCTCGACCAATAAAGGAATATTTGCAAGTAAGGCCCTCAGAGTTAGAAATTATGAAGCAGAAGTTCGAGAGAAAGAACTTGGAGTTCGAGAAGAGGGTAGCAAAGCTCGAAGAAGAAAAGATGTACTTGAGCTTGGACATCGACGTTCAAAAGATGGAGGTCGAGAAAGAGAGGAAAGAAAAGAAGAAAATTGAGGAAGATCGAGATGATCTAAAGGAGCATTACAAAAGGGCACAAGTATCCTTGAGGAGAGCGAGAGTAGGAGGATCTTCAGATCAGTTGCAGAAAGAGGTCCAAGAGGAAAAGGCTAGAGCCGAGTATTAGGAGAGGAAGTTCCAAGAGATGCAGGTGCAGAATTTGGCATTAGAGGAAGAGAATAAAGGGCTGAAGACTAAGGTAACTGAGCTTGGAAGATCCGTACGTTGACACCAAAACCATAATTCTACGGTCGAATTAAAGGAGCTAAAAAGTAAGGTTGAGGATTTGGAAGTGGCATTAAATGACGGTGAACTCTGGGTTGAGCAGCTCAAGGCGCAAGAAGATCATCTGAAGGGAGAGCTTCATCAGGCTAGAGGACAGGTCAGAGAAAGGGATCATGTCATTGGTGAAGCCATAGCCCAGACCCGAGCTAATGCATTGAGTCTGATGTATTCATCGTTGTCAGATATAGGACGAGAGTTAGCCCTTTTATTAGATAGAGTTAAAACTTTGGGCCTTAGGGCGAAAGCTTATTTGAAATCCTCTCATATGTAAAGATATTCTTTTTCTAAATAAAATTTTCTAAATGAAGTTGAACCAGAATTGATATCCTCTTTGCATTCATGCATTTGTATCTCATAACATTTCATCACATCGTTTGCATGCAAAGTTATAGAAAGACCCTAATTAGTTAAAGTTTACTTCAAAAGGTAGAAAAGAAAATCTGAAAATCACACATCCTTACGGCACTCGCACTAAAACTAAGAGTATGGATCAAAGGTTTGAGCAATTACAAAAAGATATACAAGACCAAATACAAGAGCAATTGGCCAAAATGCAGAATGAAATGAGGGAGCAAATGCTAGAGGCTCATAGGAACATGATAGCTGAAATGGCTCAGTTGCTGAGAGCCACTGATAAAGGAAAAGCTTCCATGGCTATCATTAAAGAGGAGAATGAAGGTCCTCCTCCAGGCTTTACTCCGCCTCATGTGCCACTACAGGCTGAGGCACCTCTTAGAAGGCCATATGTCACCGTGAGGCCTCATCATGGGCCAGTTGATGCTGAAATCCCCATAAACTTCCCATCTGGGTTGGAAAAAAATTTGGGTGATAGCTCGATCAACCCTATCACTCCTGATCTAGATTTGATGGAGAAGGAAAGAATGGCAACCGAATCCGCAAAACAATTGGAGGATCGCTGCAAGTGGTTAGAGGAGAAGTTTAGGGTTTTAGAAGGCACTGGTAGTCATCATGGGATTGATGCCAAAGACTTAAGTTTGGTCCCAGATTTAGTGCTTCCTCATAAATTTAATATGCCAGAGTTTGAAAAGTACAACGAGACTACTTATCCAGAGGCACACATAACAATGTTTTGTAGGAGAATGACTAGATATGTGAACAATGATCAATTATTGATCCATTGTTTTCAAGACAGCTTAGTAGAAGCAGCGGCTAGATGGTACAATCAGTTGAGCCGTGCAAGAATCAGTTCATGGAGAGATCTGGCACAGGCCTTCATGCAACAAGACAACCATGTGGTGATATGGCGCTTGAGATAGGATCACACTTCAAAACATGGAGAAAAAGCCTAATGAAAGTTTTAGGCAATATGCACAACGATGGAGGGAGGTGGCAATGCAAGTACAACCACCATTGTTGGAAAAGGAGACCACCATGTTATTTATCAACACTTTGAAGGTGCCATTCATCACTCACATGATTGGAAGTACCACGAAAAGTTTCACAGATATAGTTATGGCAGGTGAGATGATTGAGAATGCCGTGAGAGGTGGTAAAATCGAGGGGGAAATGGCTAAAAGATCAGCCTCAAAAAGAAAAGACAACGAGGTAAATAGCCTCAATTCGAGAGCAATCACAATTGGTCAACCCAAAGCAGAGCAATAAAGTACTCAAAGACAGGAATCGGGTACAAGACAGAATTCGGAGAAGATACAATTCACGCCTATCCCTGTGACGTATCGTGAGCTTTATCAAAGCTTATATGATACACATGCCATCATTCTATTTCACTTGAAACCACTGTAGCCACCATTCCCCAAATGGTATGATGCAAATTCTAAATACGAATATCACGCGAGAATACCGGGGCATTCAATTGAAAACTGCACCGGATTCAAGAAGGTCGTAGAGAGGCTTATCAAGATGGGGGTTGTGAAATTCAACAGTACCCCTAATACTGAAAATTTGTTACCAGATCATGGAAATTAAGGAGTGAATGCTATCGATGAAACAAGGGAAGGAAAAACCAAAAAAGATGTTGCTGAAGTGAAGATACCCATGAAAGTAATATGAGAGGAGATGGTGAAGAGAAGTATGTTGACCTCTGGAAAAGGTAGAAGAGGAATAGAGAATTATTGTGAATTCCATGGAGAGATGGGTCATATGATCCAAAATTGTGATAAGTTCAAGGCCATGGTGCAAGGCCTTATGGTTAACAAAGAGCTACAGATTTTTTAGGGTAGTTCTGGCGAAAGACAAATATGTGCACTGGGAAATGAACGACAAGAAACCCACTGGCCGAGAATTATTATTTCCTTAACGGGAAATAATGAAGTGGGGGTGCAAACTGGGCCCAGGGTTGTTATCCATAAACCCAATCCTTTCTCTTACAAGGATGACAAGAGGGTGCCATGGAGTTATGATTGCAGTATAGCAATACTCGAGGGGGAGAGTATAGCCAGTGCATCTAGAGGTATGCAAAATGAAGGTTCCCATACGCGGAGTGGGAAGCATTATGACGGGGGGAGCATCAGAGTAGAACCCGCAAAGATGAAAGATGTCGATGTTGAGAGGGAGAAAGAAATTGAAGTACCCATCAATGAGCCAGTGAAGGAGAAAAAGGCTAAGGAGTTTCTAAAATTCCTTAAGCATAGCAAGTATAGCGTGGTCGAGCAGTTGCGTAAGCAGCCGGCGCGTATATCAGTGTTAGCCCTACTCTTGAGTTCTGAGGTGCATCGGGATGCATTGTTAAAGGTGCTTAACGAAACATATGTCACCCATGACATATCCGTTAACAAGCTGTACCAGTTGGTAAACAACATTAGTGCTGACAACTTCATCTACTTCAATGATGATGAAATTCCACCCGGGGGCGTAGGGTCAACCAAAGCCCTGCACATCACTACTCGGTGCAAAGGATACACACTCCTAAGTGTACTCGTTGATAATGGGTCTGCTTTGAACGTCCTTCCATTATCCACATTAAATAGATTATCCATCGAAAATTCGCACATGAAGACATGTCACAATGTGGTGAGAGCCTTTGATGGAACTGAAAGGAAAGTGATGGGACGAATTGACATCCCTTTGGAGATTGGGCCAAATACATATGAACTCAATTTCTTGGTGATGGATATCAAGTCCTCCTATAATTATATATTGGGGAGACCATGGATACACTCGGCAGGAGCGGTGCCCTCTTCATTGCACCAAAAATTGAAGTTAGTGACGGAGGGACGCCTAATAACCATCAATGCGGAGGAGGACATCATAGCGGTAGTCACTAGCAAGGCCCCTTATGTCAAGGCAAGTGAAGAGGCTATAGAGTGTTCTTTCTGCTCTTTAGAAATCATTAATGCCACCTTCATTTTGGAAAGAAATAAGATACCGGTACACAAAATGTCTAGAGCTACTATGATAGCCCTGCAAATGATGATGGGGAAAGGAGCATTGCCAGGAAAAGGACTAGGAAGACAGTTGCAAGGTAGGATTCAGATCCCAAAATTGGTTGAGAAGAAGGATCGCTTTGGCTTGGGCTTCAAGCCAGACCATAAGCACAAGAGGCAGGAAATTGAAAAGCGCCAAGCGAGAAGAAAGGCGCGTTTGAATGAAGGAGAAGTGGAGTGGGAACCAATGACATTCCCACCTATATCCGAATCCTTTAAGTCGGGAGGATTGCTGATAGAAGAATGTCATCAAGTTAATGCTGTACACAATGAGGGATCGGAATAAGGAAGCCTCGAGGGCATTCGCCCTTACAAACCTGGGAGCTTTCTGAATAATTAGACTGCGGAGGACCTTCCTGTAGTCTTTAGAAATTTTTTAGAGTAATTCTCGAAACATGTCTGTTACTCTAGGGCCTAGGAGTAGTAGGATTACGTTTTTGAAAATAGGCCTATGTTCATCTATAATTATTTAAATAAAACATAACTTTTATCAATTTAAACGAGTATTGTTTCATTTTTATCGACCAATATTCCTTTGAATTCTGGAAATTCTTATTCTTTTATTCATAACACATAAACAATCATTCTTAGATTCATGCATTCTTTGTGTATTCTCTCATACCTCCACAGGTCTTTAGATATCAATCATATGAGCACTGATACTGCAACTCCTGATTTCTCTTGCGAGGAAGACATGTGTTTAGAGGAACCTCAGGATTTTGAAGATGTTCAAGATTGTGACGTATCTCTCGATCTGTTAAGAATGGTAAAGCAGGAGGAGAAACAAATCATGCCACATGAGAAAGAGGCAATAGAGAATATAGCCCTAGAGGAAAGAAAGGAGTTGAAAATTGGAACCCTGATTACCGAGGACACAAGGCATGATTTGGTTGAGTTACTTCGAGAGTTCAAGGATATCTTCACCTGGTCATATCAGGATATGCCTGGATTGAATACTGACATTGTAGTACATCGTCTTCTGATAAGACATGATTGTAAGCCAGTCCAACAGAAGTTACAAAGAATGAGGCTGGATATAGTTCTGAAGATAATGGATGAGGTTAAGAAACAGTTAGATGCAGGATTCTTGCAAAAAGTGAAGTACTCCGAATGGGTAGCTAACATTGTACTAGTTCCTAAGAAAGATGGGAAGGTACGAATGTGTATTGATTATAGAGATTTAAATAAAGCTAGCCCTAAAGATAATTTCCCCCTGCCACACATAGACACTTTAGTAGACCACACAGCGGGATATTCGTTGTTTTCCTTCATGGATGGTTTCTCAGGATATAATCAGATAAAGATGCATCCAGAGGACATGGATAAAACTACCTTCATAACCTTGTGGGGCACCTTTTGCTATAAAGTAATGCCATTTGGACTGAAGAATGCAGGGGCAACATACCAACGAGCCATGGTAAACTTATTCCATGACATGATGCATAAAGATATTGAGGTGTATGTTGATGATATGATTGCCAAGTCACGTACAGAAAAAGAGCATATTGAGGTCTTGAGAAGATTGTTCATGAGGTTGAGAAAATTTCAGTTGAAGCTCAATCCAGCAAAGTGTACCTTTGGAGCCAAATCGAGAAAGTTATTAGGCTTCGTGGTCAGTGAAAAAGGAATTGAAGTCGACTCAGACAAGGTCAGAGCCATATGAGAGTTACCTCTACCACACACTCAGAAGGAAGTCCGAGGATTCCTAGGAAGGTTGAATTACATCACTCGGTTCATTTCACAACTGATCGAGAAATGCGATCCTATCTTTCGTCTCCTCAGAAAACACAATCAAGGTACTTGGGATGAGGAGTGCCAGAATGCTTTTGAAAATGTCAAGCAGTATTTGTTGACTGCTCCGGTATTATCTCCACCAAGCCCAGATAAACCGTTGATACTGTACTTGTCAGTGTTCAGTAATTCCATGGGATGTGTGCTTGGCCAGCATGACGAGTCAGGGAAAAAGGAGAAGGCAATTTATTATCTTAGTAAGAAATTCACTGACTATGAGATGAGATATCCACCGATTGAAAAGTTGTGTTGTGCGCTGATTTGGACAACTCGGAGATTAAGACAGTACATGCTATACCATACCACTTGGCTCATCTCAAAGCTTGATCCATTAAAATACATGATGGAGCCAACGGCTCTAAATGGGAGAATGGCGAGATGGAAAATTTTACTTTCAGAGTTTGATATAGTCTACATAAGCCAGAAGGCTATAAAAGGAAGTGTGGTAGCAGACTTCTTGGCCAGTAGGGCTCTAGAGGATTATGAGCCATTGAACTTTGATTTTTCAAATGAGGAGCTAATGTGCATAGCAATGTCCGAGGATTCTCCTTGGAAGCAAAATTTTGATGGAGCTTCTAATGCAGTTGGAAATGGAATTGGGGCAGTCTTGGTATCCCCGAATGGCAATCATTACCCTTTCATGTGCAAGTTGGACTTTGATTGCACGAACAATATGGTTGAGTATGAAGCATGCATAATGGGACTTCAAGTAGCTATAGAGCGAGGTATAAAAACCCTAAAAGTATATGGAGATTCTGCGTTGGTAATTTATCAGCTTAGAGGTGAATGGGAGACAAGGGACCCTAAATTGATTAATTATCGAAAAGTAGTTTTGGGGTTACTGGAGGAGTTTGATGACATCACCTTCAATTATCTCCCACGAGACGAAAATCAGATGGCAGATGCTTTAGTAACCTTGGCCTCAATGATCAAGGCAAATAAAGAAGAAGAGATAAAGCCAATTCAAATGAGTGTCTACGAGGCTCCAGCTCATTTTTGCAACATTGAGAAGGAAGGAAATGACAGTAACCCCTGGTATCAAGATATATTGTGATATGTGAGAGATCGTAAATACCCTGAATAGGCCAGTGAAAATGACAAACGAACTTTGAGGAGGTTAGCTTGCGACTATGTCTTAGACGGAGATATCCTGTACAAGAGACAGAAAGACCAAGTACTTTTGAGATGTGTTAATGCTGTGGAAGCTAAGCTAATTTTAGAAGAAGTTCATGAAGGTGTATGTGGGACGCATGCAAATGGGTTCATGATGGCAAGGAAAATCCTGAGGTTTGGCTATTATTAGGCCACTATAGAAGGGGACTGTATCAACTATACCAAGAAATGCCATGAGTGTTAGATTTATGGGGACAAAATTCATGTTCCACCTTCACCTTTGCATGTTATGACTTCTCCATGGCCTTTCTCCATGTGGGGCATGGATGTCTTTGGACCAATACAACTGAAAGCTTCGAATGGACATCGGTTTATCTTCATGGTAATTGACTACTTTACAAAATGGGTAGAGGCTGCTTCTTATGCGAATGTTACTAAGTCAACTGTGAGTCGATTCTTAAAGAAGGAGATCATTTGTCGGTATGGAATGCTTGAGAAGATCATATCCGACAATGTATTGAACTTGAGCAACAAGATGATTGTAGAGGTTTGCGACCAGTTCAAGATCAAACATCACAATTCTTCTCCCTATCGTCCAAAAATGAATGGGGCAGTAGAAGCTGCCAACAAGAATATTAAGAAAATGGTGGGGAAGATGACTGAGACCTAAAGAGAATGGTATGAGAAGTTACCGTTTGCACTCCTGGCTTATCGAACATCTGTCAGAACCTCTACTGGGGCAACCCCATTCTCGTTAGTTTATGGGATGGAAGCAGTGTTACCTATTGAAGTAGAAATACCTTCTCTTCGAATTTTGACGGATGTAAGGTTAGATAAAGCTGAGTGGGTTCAATCCCGATATGACAAGCTAAACTTAATTGAGGAAAAAAGGCTAAGAGCCATCCATCATGGTCAGATGTATCAGAAGCGAATGATACGAGCTTATGATAAGAAGGTTTGACCAATAGAGTTTCACGAGGGAGACCTAGTGCTGAAAAAGATCCTTCCTATTCAAAAGGACTTTAGGGGAAAATGGATGCAGAATTGGGAAGGGCCGTATGTCGTGAAGAACGCTTTCTCCGGTGGTGTATTGATCCTAGCGGAAATGGATGGGAAAAGTTTACCCAATCCAGTGAACTTAGACTCAGTTAAAAAATACTTTGTCTAAAGAGGGAGAATCCAAGGTGAAAACCCACAAAAGGCGCCTTGAGATTTTAAAAATAAAATAAAATAAAATAAAATTTGGAGAGGTCAAGGTGAAAACCCGCAAAGGGAACCTTGTGACCAAAGGGGTTTTGAGTTGAAAACCCGAAAGGGCAACTCAAATATTGAAGGGCATACGGTAATCTTGCTATATCTGATGCAACAAGGACTGAAGAATGCTGCAAACTGGGGCATCAACGGAGTACTTTGGATCTTCTAAACACATGTTGAACTCAAGAAAGACTTCATGGAGCTAGTGTATAGACACTCAAGTGGCGATATCTAGGGCATCTAACTTCTATCTTATTTGCTATCTTTAGATTCTATTTCATCTAGAAGATAGGCTATCTGATTAATTCCCTTTTGTATCTTTTTGATAATTCATTCAAATCCAATTATTCTTAAAAATTTATTCATCTTTCGTTATTCTTTAAGTATGTTGCATTGAAATAATGATAGATGAACTAAAATATCTTCACAAATGAAGTTTTGCATATTACTCCGGAAATTTCTAAATAATACAAGAAACTGAAACAAGACAATTGTTTAAGGAATTCCCATATGTGAGGGTCGAATGTACTCGGGGAAACTGAAATTTCTTCTTCAGTCTAAATGATGATTGAACAAATCAAACGATTCGATCCTAGGAGAGGATCATCTTACAGACATTTTCAGTGGGTCATAGCATTTGAAGAATGGTACAAACCCACAAGTTGAGTTGGAATGAGACTTCGAGAGAAGTAAAGATAAACTTTGATGAAGGAATGAGTGATTCAAAATAGGAATCATTTTCATAACATTTTGCATTATAACATGACTCATCTCGATCATAGCATCCTAATTATTAGGCATGAACTCATATGCATTCTACAGGTTATGTCTTTTATGGGACAATGTAGATCAAAGAAACAAGATTTGGCATCCTTGTGATTATAGGGAACAGATTGAAGATAACAAATCTGACATTCTTGTGCTTACAGTGAAGCAGATCGAAGATTTCAGCATGGTATCCCTGTGTTTATAGGGAACAAGTTGAAGATAGCAGATTCGACATCTCTGTATTGTCAGAGAGCAGATCTAAGATACCAGGTTTGGCATCTCTGTATTGGCGAAGAGCAGATCGAAGACATAGCTAATTTGGCTTTCACGTGTTTACGATAAAGCAAATCTAAGATGATTTGTCATCTCTGTATTGTCAGAGAACAAATTGAAGTCTGGCATCTCCACTTCAATAGAGAACAGATACACAGCAGATCTCACCTTCAGATGTTTATGCTGAAGCAGATCCAAGATGGTTTGGTATCCTTGTGCTTACAAGGAACAAATCGAAGACATAGCTGATTTGGCTTTCACGTGTTTATGATGAAGCAAATCTAAGATGATTTGGCATCTCTGTATCGGCAGAGAGCAAATCGAAGTCTGGCATCTCCACTTCAATGGAGAGCAGATACACAGTAGATCTGACTTTCAGACGATTAGATTGAAGCAAGATCCAAGATGATTTGGCATCCTTGTGCTTACAAGGAACAAATCGAAGACATAGCTGATTTGGCTTTCACGTGCTTACGATGAAGCAAATCTAAGATGATTTGTCATCTCTGTATTGTCAGAGAACAAATCGAAGAAGCAGATTCGGCATCTTTGTGTTCGGCGGAGAGCAGATCGAAGATATCAACATGACAGTCAAGAAGATTGAATACTATGGTTTGATAGGACCGGTCAAATTTGGTCCTTCTAAATCTTTGCTCGATTCCCGTTATACAACAATAAGCAAAGAGGGGCAGCTGTAGTAGCCCAAATTTGACTGGGCTTTAAAACCCAAAAGCAAAATACTAAATAAATAAATATTTATTTATTAAAGTCCATTCAAAAATAAACAGACCGGTTACTACCTAACAGGCCTAAAACTATCATTTAACCCGTTTACACCCTTAACCCATTACAGTTACAACCTCAACCCAGATACACCCGAAGCCTAAACCTAAATCAGACCCAAATAGCAGAGGCCCAAAACTTAAGTTACCAGCTAAGGTTTCCAACCCTAGCTCTTTCTCCTCGCGCCGCAAATGGAAGATTCCAGAAGCCATCTCAATGGACGCGTCTGCTCATCTCTCATGTTGTTCTAGTGACCCCCCATCATCGCCATGACTCTGCCTCTGAAATCAATGCGCGAATCGACACCAGCCCTCGTCACCATCAGATTTCTCGCAAGTGCCTGCAAAAGAAAAGGAAATACAGCAGATACGAAAAAACAAAAAAGGAAACTAAAATAAAAAGATTTCAGCAGATCACAATCAAAGATATGGTGGATACAGCAGACAAGAAATGGAAAGAAACCTTCGATTTCTTTCCCAGTTTATGTAATAACAGTAGTGACTTTAAAAGCCCGAATCAAAACAGTGTAAAGGGACCTTTTTTTAAAAAAGAGAGAAATATACTTACATAGATTCGTTCAAGGAAATACCAACAGTCTCTCAAAAGGTGATTTAATCGCATATCTCGTGCTTTATTTTGTACATATATGAATTGTTCTAGCATATACGAGTAAGGATCTAAAGGAAAAGAGATTACCTGTGGAAGGACGAGGGTTTTTAAGCCTTTAGACCACCGTGTACGATGGCGCGTGAGGCGTGTGTGCAAGCATTGCACCGTGGCCGGAGACCAGAGCTGGGGACCTCTCTCTTCCCCTCTGCAGAGCATTTCAAGACTTTTTTTTTAAGACTGGTGTTAAAATGATTTTTAAGCTGCAAAATTGGCTTATATAGCCTCCTTGAAACGACATCGTTTCTGCTTAACTTAATAAGCTCAAAACGATGTCGTATTAAGCCATGGGATCTGCGCGTTGACCCAATTACCCGGGGAGGATCCGCGTGATTTTTAGAATTGGGTTAATTACCCAATCGGTCCTTCCACCTCTTTTAATTTATAATTACGTGTTATTCTTTTTTTTAATTTGGCCTTCATATTTTACAATTGTTTCAATTTAGTCCCAACGGTTATTCAATTACATTCGGGAAAACGTCGCCTTTTTGGGAATAGGGCAATTTGCCCAATGAGTCCCTTTTGTTTTACGCGCGTTTTAATTAAGGCCTTAATTCTGTTTTATTTCTTTTAAATTCGCCCTTTAATTTTGCTGAACTTTAAATTTAGCTTTATATTTATTTTTATTATTCTATATATATATTTTTATATATTGTTACTTGTTTTATTTTTTACCTTACTTTTATATTATACATTATAAGATTATTTTATTATATATATTATTATTTATTATATATTATTTTTCACAAATTATTATTATTATTTTCCATCATTATTTTTATATTATTATTATATTTTATTTGCATTATATATTTATTAATTATTTATATATATTAGTCTTACATATATTTTTTCATTATTTTATATTATATCTATTATATTTCTTATTTCCTATATATTTAAATTATTTTATTATATAACATTTATTGTATTTTTATTTTTATTCTATATTACTTTTTTTATCGTCATATATATCATATATTATCTATTATATTATTTATGTTTATATTATTCATTATATTATTTAAAATTTTAAAATTTTAAAATTAAATTATATTTTTAACTCATATTATACACATATTAAATTATTAGTTATTTATTTATTATGCATTATTTTAAAATGATTGTAACGCCCCAATTTTCGGGAATTCTGTGAATGTTGGCATAGGTTTAATTATGTTAGTGGGCCTTTAGAAGGCCCAAGCCTAAGATAGAACCTGATAATTTTAGTTAATTTTTGTTCCATAAGAAAAAGGGAGTGAAATTATGAAATAGGACCTATGTGAAAATGTTTGAAAATGCTATAGGCTAAATTGAAGTGGCCAAATAAATAGGAGTGCAAAATAGGAGGATTTGCATGACAAACCTCCCATTTTACATGAAGTGGCCAGCCATCATATTGTTGTAGACAATATGAGCACTTGATATCCATAATTCATGGTACAAATTGATAATGGGTTAGGTAAATGTTCCATGATAATGGATTAGGTAAATATTTCATGATAATGGGTTAGGTAAATGTTCCATGATAATGGTTTAGGTAAATGTCCCATGATGGGCATTTCATGTCTTTTGTATTAAAGAATTAAATGGATGAAATATGAAATTTTATTAAAAAAAAAGGGGGTGAATAGAACAAAGTTTTGTCCATCTTTGTTCATCATAGCCTAAAGTTAGAGAAGAGACAGGAGAGGAGAAAGCTCTTGAATGTTCGGTCACTTGGGGAAGAAAATTAAAGGTAAGTTCATGGTAGTTTGCTTCTATCTTGATGTTCATGAGTTTTTCTTGATTCTACCTTAACTCTTGAAGCATATTTTGGTTTGTAGTTGTGTTGTGAGCATTTAGTCATGAATTAAAATGAAGGAAATGGTTGTTGTTTCATATTCTTTTGATGAAAAATGGAAGATAGGTGAAGTTGAGCCAAACAAATGAGCATGCATGTGCCTTAGATGTTAAAGGGAAAAATCAGCTAACATGTTGTGCTTTAAAATGATGAAATGAAGATTATACTTAAGTAAAATCATAGATATGTGATGATTGATTGGTGATATACATGTTTAAATAACAAGCATGCAAGTTAGGTGTGAAAGAGTGATTTGGTAATAAATCGCTTGGGACAAGAGCGATAATGTGAATTTGGAAAATCACCATAAATTGTGGGAGATGAGTTAGAAGCTGCATAAATTATGTAATTAAAGCTTAATGAGTCTAGTTTCAAATGGAATAAACGAGAACATATTTTGAATTCTGTACAATGAGAGATTTGATTCGTAATGAAGAGTGGTCAAATTAGTCAAACAGTGAAACATGGGAAACTTTGAGAAAAATCTGGTATTGATTGGCTAAACCAAAAATTCTGAAAATTTTATGGATAGAAGATATATGAGTCTATTTTCATGAAAATTAACGGAACTTGATTTGGAGTTTCGTAGCTCAGTTATAAATGATTTAGTATTTGTTGCTCGTGAAGACAAACTTGCGGTGAAATTATGATTATGTGGTAAACATTGACAAAAATTTGTTAATGAGTTGCTTATTATTTTTTTATAAGCTTACTATGATCTGTAGGTGTGGTTAGCCGAATATTGTAAGGGGTTAATAGGTAGTTTGTATTTGAATAGTTAGATTAACGTGTTAGTAATCCAATTGTAGGCGGTTCGTGTGTGGATTTCGTCAGCATATCGTTGCAAACAGGTGTGTAACTAACACCCTCTTTCTTAGTCTAGATCGGCAAAAGTCGAAAATTCGAAATGCCAAAAACTGATACTTTGTAGATTTGCGAGTGTGCGGATGCTCGTGAGGTAAATCGATTAATGTTTTTGGTAAGCTGCAAAATTTGGACTGCAAAGTGCATGATTTCTGTGCCCTCGATATTTTTGGACTTAATGGGCCAAAATTGGAATGATGGGCCAACGGGCCCAATTCGGTAAGAACCCTCGGTATGTGATTTTGTTAGTACGTGAAAAGTAGGAATATGCAAGAAAAACCCTAAAATAGATAAATTACTGAAATACCTTTAAAAGTGGAAAATTTATAGTTTTACCCCTAGGAGATAAATTACCGAAATACCCCTGGGTTAAATTGACTTAAATGTATGTTTGATGTTGTTATTTATTGCATGCCAAGTTGTTATTATCGATGCATGGGATTGGGATATTGACGAGGAAGTACTGAAAGTGGCTTGTCCACGTCATTGGGGCTTTGCCTCAATTTATTGTTAATCGAGCGAAAGAATGTCAAGAATCTGTGGAGTGTTAATGGGTGGGTTGAGCTATCCCACATGGAGTGTATGGCTGGTACGGTGGAGTGTAGTGGTTGGTGGGTTGAATAGTCTCCCAAATGGGCTTGCATATGTTTATTGATGTTGCATGTATTTTGAAATGGGCCTATGGGCCATCTTGTTATCTGAATAAGGGCTAAGGCCCGTTTATTGTAATCTGAAAGGGCTCTAGCCCATACCACTATTACTGAATGGGCTTAGGCCCAATAGGCTTGAGCTAACTTGGGCTTTGAATGGGTTTTCCTTACACATCGAGTTTCCCCAAACTCACCCTTTTATTTTCATCCACGCAGAAATCCCCAACCATAGTGGGCTTGGAGTCGTGAGGGAATTCGAGTGGCCATCCGCTCGAAAGTTTGGTTTTCTCCGTGAACTGGACATCCTATTATTTACGTTGAGGTTTGGGTTTTTAAATGTAATAAGGCCGCTTAATTATTTTTGATGGTTTTAATATGTATTACTAAGATAAGTATTACTTATTTTAACTTTTGAAATTGGATACCTTTAGGGTGCGTTTTCAAAAACAACAATTGATTTCAAAATAACACGACAACAAGTAAAGCTTCCGCAATTAAAGTATTTTCCAAAATTAATCACTTTTCCTAAAAATGACTTAATCAAATCGGTTTCTAGAAATATCCATGACATTAAGGTGTGGCAATGGCGGTATGCATGTCTAGGATTGGATCCGAAGGAGCTTGGTACTTAGCGATCGATGGACTCACCACCTCTTTTCCGGTTTCCTACCGGTGCATGACTTCCATTCACTTTAACCTATAATGAAATTATCTTTTAAAACACTAAGTAAGTTTTTCTGGATCAACAATATAAAATGTTTTGAATGCTTCGATGTGGCATGTCGGATCCGGTCATAACGTCTGGGCCGGGTTTGGGGTGCTACAATGATATTTTCATGTTATGTGTTATTTTATAAATTCTTTTACATACTTTTATTTTATATTTTTTAAACCCAATATATTTTATATATAATTATTATTCTTTTATAAATATTTTGTTATTATGTTGTATATATTGTATAGTAAATACTATTTTAAGATTATTATTAAATATTATGTCTTTATTTGTATTATATGTATATTTTATTAATAATAACTCATTTCATTTTTTTGCATATGTCATATGTCATGTGTTATATGTTATTTTATATTTATTATTTGATATTACATTTCATGAACATGTACATTGATATTGTATTACTCTTTTTGTATGTCATGCATTATTTAATTATTACTTTTTGTATATCATGCATTATTTAATTATTACTTTGTATGTTTGTAGGTTTTGTTTATTCATTCTCAATACATGCTATATATATATCTTTGTATGCATATTGTTAATATTTGCTATATATATATTATTTTATATATATGTATCTAATGCACGATCTTTATATTGTTGCCATCATTTTGTTTAAATGCATGTATTATTTACCTACTACAATAATATGTTACTATGTATGATTTATAATACAATACGATTCCCCACGCATCATTTTTAAAAACAAGACTTCAAAATGTTCAAAAATAAAAAGGCAATGCTTGGTATTTGGAAGCTTCGAAAAAAGTAGTGCCCTAACTTATTGGGTTGCAATTTTTTCTTGTTGAGTTCGAATGGTCAAATAGCCTTCTAAGTTTTTTGAGATTTTCAAAATATAAGCAACTGTCTTGAAATCTCAAAGCAATATGTCCTAACTTATTGGATATGGCGTTTTGCTGTTTCGAGATAGGGATTTTCAAGAAAGGGCTAACTTAGTGTCCATACTTTGATACAAGTGAACCCTAATTTTCAAAATCAAAATATTTTAAAGAGGATTACATCTTGAAATCTTTGAATTTCCGACATTAAAGACATTTGGTAATTAATCAGTACCAATTTTTTGGGCGTTACGAGGTGCTAACTCTTCCTCGACGTAACTGCCCCGAACCCGTTTTCGATTTCAGAGGCCAAAACTAATGATTTTAAAACAAAATGTTTTGAAAATGATCCAATCGCACTTAAAAAGATTGGTGGCGACTCTTTTGTTTTTTTAAAGTCGATTCCCATTTTCCAAAACTTGATTTTAAAATGATCTCGACAATTATTTTCTATAAATTATATAAAATAAAAATATATTATTTAATAAGTTAAAATATAAACACTTAAGATTACAAATAATACATATGTTATTAAAACTATTAATATAAAAGAATGATTATATAGCTTCTTTCAATTTATTGATAAAATTAATAAATAATGAAAAAAATCAATTGAGCCTTAAAAGGATGTAGTCTATTGACTCTTTATTTAATAGAAAAAAATATATTACCCTTTCCGTTAATGAAAATCGACATTAAGTAATGTAGTTAATGAAATGCACCATCACACACCATGTGTATTGTCACAAGTATTATTGCTAGTGTGGAAAAAAATTAATATCTAAGATGAAACTTCATTTAATTCCAATGGTTTAAAAGAGAAGATCAAATGTAAAGTAAAATGCATTGAAGTTAAATAATTCTGTAGTATAAGCCAAGACTGATAAAAAGAGGGTGTAGTGAAATAGGCCACAATGGTTTGAGCTTGCTCATCCTGATCTAACATCTAGGCCCAATACAACTCAAGTATAACTATTGTACATTGTGCCATTTTCTTTTCGTGTTCATACCTGATTTTGTTATATATTAACATATTCTTCATGCCAACTAGAATACTAGAGTATTTTCCACATTTTGGGGTGGTTTAAGGAGTGCCAATTCAACTCCCAATAATGAAAGTTGACATTGTCTTTCTTCTCAATTTATACATTAGGGGTGAGCGTTCGATCGAATCGAATCGAATCGAATCGAATGAAAAAATTCCGAGTTAATCAAGTTGATGAATCATATTTTATCATCCTAATTTGATTTGAAATTTTCTCAAATCGAGTCGAGTGAGATGGAATTCGAATCGAATCGAATATATTTGTTAGAGTTAAATTTTAAAAAATAATTTTGGGTCTTGTAACCACTGTCACCTACCATAATAAAATTTGTCCATCTTAATCAAAATTTTTATTAACTTTCATCACCTCATAATTTATTTATTAATCTTTTATATACGGGTTGGCTTTTTTGCTTGCTTAGTTGTTTCAATTATCTTCATATTCTTGTCACTATGTATTTTGGAATTAAAAATATATTAAATGTAAAAATGTGATTTTTTTAATAAAAGTTATTTTAAAGATAAAATGTGAAATTGATACCAATATAAAATTTTAACACGAATATTTTATGACATAATTAATAATTCAATTTTAATATAAATATTCAATATGACTAAACAATTTAATAATATAAATAATTTAAAATTTAAAATTTAATTTAATAATATAAATAGTATATATAAATAAAATTATTACTATTTATGTTTAGTGATTTTTGGATAATTTTGATTTTTTTATTTGAGAGTAAAGGGTGAGAAGTAAAAGTTTAGGGGAAAATAAAAGTTAAAAAAAATTGAGAGGGGGGGATGGGTTTGGGGTAGATGGGAGGTAGGATGGGAAGGGAGTAAAAGTTTTAGGGGGAAAGTAGGAGGGAGTAAAAATTTTGGGGAAAAATAAAAAGTTTTGAGGGTTTTTGGGAGTAAAATTTTGGTGGGAAATGGATTTTGGATAAATTGGGGGGTTGGAAGGGGAGGGGAGTAAAAGTTTTGGGGGGGAAGTGGGAAAGAATAAAAGTTTTGAGAGAAAAGTAAAAAGGTTTGAGAATTTGGGGTAAAAATGTAAAATATTATAGTTTGATATTCGAATTATTCGAATTATTCGAGTTATTCGAATTCGAAAACTCAACTAGATTTGAACTCGAAATTCAAAAAAATTCGCATTGACTCGAATAACTCGATTCGTTTAACTTGAAATTTGAGTTTTTTTTTTTATTTTTTCGAATCGAATCGAGTTTTGCTCATCCCTATTATACACCATGCTTTTTTGTTGTTGTTATATACTTCCAGTTAATCCAAAAAAAAAAAATTGGCAGGCAACACCTAATACGTAGAGGACTGGCTTATGTATAACATTTGTTAGTAAAGCAATGAATGCACCAATGCAATAGGGTTCAACAACTAGGAGCAAATGAAAACAAAAAACTTGGTGGAGCAACATCTAAACCTCATCCTACCATTGTAAAATACATAAGAAAGAAAATGCCTTATGGTATTGGTTTTGTAGGAACTTATTTTCGTTCAAATTTTGTGGCAAGCAATCTTTAATTGTTCGAAGGTGGATTTTGAGATTATTGGAATTTTTAATTTAATCTCGAGGTCAGATTGAATTTCGATTTAACATTAGAAATTAAATTGAAAATTCAACTTTTAATGGGGATTAATTTTGTAGTTAACCTTTTTAGAAGTAAGCTTAATAGAAAATCCAAAAAGAAAAAGGAAAGAGAAAAAACAAGGGAGAAGATGTGCGTGTGTGGTTGATAATACTCTAGAATGACATATTTTTATGTGCTAATTACATGTTTATTTTGAGTATGACCCTACTAATTTAAGTTATTTATGGTCTTTTATCTTTTGGGGACTAAATTGGAGGCAAAAGGAAATTTAAGGGCAAAAAGCGTGAATTTGAAGATAAAATGGGCCAACATGCGACATAGGGAAAAAGGTGGTGCCAAAAATACAAGTATGGAAGACATGAGGGCAAAAGTACAAAAGAAGAGATTTTATGAATAAAAGACTCTATTTTATTTTTAATTATATTAGGATAATTATTAGATTTTATTTTAGCTTTTATCTCCATTTATCTTTATTTATCTTTAAATATCTTTATTTATCTGTATTTATCTTTTAGAATTTAAGTAGGACTAGACTAGGTTTCCTAGTACTATAAATAAGGGGTGGAGTGACTCAAATTTGACATCATCTTTTCTGTAAACACTCTCTCCCCCTAAAAAAGCTTAGCCTTGTTCTTTTCTTTATTCAATAAAATTTCATTTTTTTAAAGTCTATTTCTTTTCCCAAAAGCATGAGCCACTAAATCCATCTAGCCAAAAGGTTGTCAAAAAAATCCCCAAAAAAGGTTCATGATGCTTAGAATCCGCATTTAGCCTTCTCAACGATTATTCATCACTTCTTCGCATTACGGGGCTGACGTTTCTATCCATGTCACTTCAAAAGTGATCTTTCCAACTTGTGCAAAGAATGACCGCTTTGTATATTTTGGGAAGTTTGCATAGTCAATTCGTTAGCTTACTACGTCAGTGGTTGTCGAGCCCAAGAGACAAAATGGCGTGGGATTTGCCATTAGGAAGTGATGATCTAGTGTAAGACAGTTCCACAGGAGTGACGATTGGCTAGAGTCAGGTTCCTTTAAATTATAAGTCTAAACCCTAAGCGGTGCTGGTTATCGTAAGCGTCCTCTTCCACAATAACTGGCTTATTCAGTTCGAGAAGGATCACCTAAACGTCAAGGATTGAACCGAAGGAGGATCGAGCCAACCGGAGGATGGAATCTCGCCACATAAAAAACTCTCTCTTTTCCCAAACTCTATTTTTTTATATTCTTTATTTTAATTCTCTCAATTTATTTAATTTCGTAATTTCAATCAACATTTAATTCTATTTTTTTATTCTGTCTTTTTATTTTTTTCCTAGGTACGTAGGTTTTCTTGGGCATGATTCTGTCAGGGATCTCACAAAACAAGACATTGTGCAAATCCAGTCCCTGAGGATTTGACCCTACTTCCCTTATACTATTCTTTTTATTATTTCTATAGAGATATTTCGTGCTTCAACGACGCATCAAATTTTGGCACCGTTGCCGGGGACGGGCAACGTACTAATCTTGTTTTTTTGTTTCTTATGACCATATCTGCTCTAGGTGTTCTTGCATTTGATTCAGAAATAGAGAAGACTGTAAGAGCTAACCGTAAGGAGACAAAGTTACGAAAAAACAGTCAGGAGTGGTTGGGACTCAGAGTAACCCACCACCAGAAATCGGAATCAACGGCGAAGTAGAGTCTATAGTTAACAAAAACCCTACTCAAACATTTAAAAGCGAAAAAGTAGAAGTCGATTCATTAGAATAAGTTCTTAATGCTAGGGTTAACGAAAACCCAAATCTAGCATATCAACCAATGGCTCAAACAAGTCGGCAACTGGCCGAAGCTCTGACAGAATAACCGCCATTGTGCATTGCGTATCCTACTATGGATACTGATTTTGAACTGAAGTCAGGTTTAATCCAGTTACTGCCAACTTTTCGTGGGATGCAAAATGAAAATCCCCACAAACATCTAAAAGAGTTTCATATGGTTTATCTTAGCATGAGACCTTAGAGGGTAACTGGGGATCAAATCAAATTGCGTGCTTTCCCTTTTTCCCTAGCAGAATGGTTATTTTATTTACCCCCTAAATCTATTACAACTTAGGTTGATCTATCCCACTTATTTCTGAACAGGTTTTTCCCAACATCACGAGCAGCTAAGTTAAGAAGGGAGATCATGGGAATAAGACAAAAAGAAGTAGAGTCTCTGTACGACTATTGGGAGAGATTTAAAAAGTTGTGTACGAGTTGCCCACAACATGAAATAACGGAATAATATCTTCTCCAGTACTTTTATGAAGGCTTGAAACCAATGGAGATGAATATGGTAGACGTCGCTAGTGGAAGAATGTTGGTCAACATGACTCCCCAACAAGCAAGAAACTTGATCTCTATGATGGCTGCAAATACTCAGCAATTTTGAGCCAATTATGAACCCCCTAGAAGGTTTCACCAGCTAAGTAATTTGACCTTAGAAGATAAGGTTGATAGAATTGCTAATATTCTAAATTCTCTTGTTGTAGAAAAAGCAAAACTAGCTCGGATATGCAGAATATGTGCTACACCTGAACATACAACTGATACGTGCCCTATTTTATGTGACGATACTATGACCTATTTAGATGCTGTAGGGAACTTTCCTGGGCCACTACAAAGGCGATACGACCCTTACGCTAATACCTACAACCCAGGATGGAAGGACCACCCTAACTTAAGTTATGGGGCCAACCCATGATATAACTAGCCATACCAAAATTGATCTCCACAACAGTTACGAGATTAAGGTAATTCTTTAGAAACTTTGGTCAATAAATTAGCAGCTAATGTCCTTGACTTCTAGTAGCAAACGAAGGATTTTCAAAAAAAAAAACCAAGGCATCTATAAGAGAGTTGACCACATCAATTGAGAAATTGAACTCTTAGGGGAAGCTGCAGTCACAAACGGAAGCAAACCACAGACAAAACGCGAATGCAGTAATGTTACAAAGCGAAAAAGTACTGGAACCAATTCCTGGCAGAAATGTTGGCCAAGAATCCACCCAAGAAAAGCCTGAGAACGACGAATAGGTCCGAACGAAACCTCCATTACCTAAAATTCAACCTCTATTTTTAGGAAGGTTTTACTAGTGTCGAAAAGATAAAGAGGACAAGGAGATCCTCGAAACATTCAAAAATGTCGAGATCAACATACCACTCTTGGATGCCATCAAACAGATTTTGCGATATGCTAAGTTTCTTAAAGAGCTCAGCACCAGCAAACGAAAATTAATGGGTAACGAAAAGGTAAGCGCTAGTGAGAATGTATCCACAGTGTTATAGCGGAAGATGACGAAAAAATGCAAAGATAGGGGCATGTTCGTAATACCACGCAAAATAGGCCACTTGGGAATAAAAAAAAAAGCTATGTGTGATTTGGGGGCCTCCATAAATGCACTACCTTTTTCTATTTATGAATCACTTAACGCAGGTTTTTTGATGAAAACATGTGTTATTATACAGTTGGTGGATATGTCTGTTGTGCATCCTAAAGGAGTCCTCGAAGATGTTCTAGTAAAAGTTAATGAGCTTATTTTCCCTGCAGATTTTTACGTGATAAAAATGGAAAAGGATAACGCTCCTAGGTCTTCAGACATCCTAATGGGCTAACATTTCCTTAGTACCGCTAGCACTAAGATCGACGTGTGAAGCGGGACTCTCACAATGGAGTTTGATGGGAAAATCGTGAAGCTTAATGTTTACGACGCTTTCAGTCATCCAAGTGAAATCTTAAGCATAAACCGTGTCAACATAATTGACATGAGTCAATTTATGAAGATAAATCTGAATTTATATTTGATGATTATGAATTTGTTAATGAATTATTGTCTCCAACGAATACTAAACTTCTACCTTCTATTGTGCAGGCACCAGATTTGGGGTTGAAACCACTCCCTGAGCATCTTAAATACGTATTTTTGGGAAAAGATAATACCCTACCGGTCATAGTCTCAAATAAACTCTCTAAGCACGAAGAGGAAAGTTTGGTCCAGATACTAAAAAGTCATAAGGAGGCGATTGGCTGGACAATTACTTACTTAAAAGGGATAAGTCCTTTGACATGCATACACAGGATTTACTTGGAAGAAAACACGAAACCAAGGCAAGAGGCGCAAAGACGGATGAATCCGAATAAGATAGAGGTAGTAAAAAAAGAAATAATCAAGCTGCTAGATGCTGACGTAATCTACCCCATTTTTTATAGTAGATGGGCAAGTCCGGTGCAAGTCATGCCTAAGAAAACAGGCGAAACAGTAAAGAAAAATGCTGAAGGTGACTTGGTACCAACCTGAATGCAAAATGGGTGGCGTATCTGTATTGATTACAGGAAGTTGAACTCTTACACTAGAAAAGACCATTTCCCTCTTCCTTTTATAGATCAAATGCTTGAACGTTTAGTTGGAAAAACTCACTTTTGTTGTCTTAATCGAT
Source organism: Gossypium arboreum (assembly GCF_025698485.1). Classification (NCBI taxonomy): domain Eukaryota; kingdom Viridiplantae; phylum Streptophyta; class Magnoliopsida; order Malvales; family Malvaceae; genus Gossypium; species Gossypium arboreum. The sequence goes on from NC_069072.1 coordinate 29,091,050, forward strand.
ACTCAGGTTTCTTCCAACTTCCAGTCGTACTAGAGGACCAGGAGAAGACCACTTTTACATGCCCATTCAGTACATTTGCATACAGAAGGATGCCATTTGGTCTTTGTAATGCATCAGCCACTTTCTAGAGACGTATGATGAGTATATTTTCTAAATATGTGGAAAAAATTATCGAAGTTTTATGGATGATTTTACTGTGTATGGAAATTGTTTTGATGAATGCCTTAAAAACTTCACGATAATTTTAAGGAGGTGCATAGAAATTATGAAAAGTGTCATTTTATAGTAGACAAAGGTTTAGTTCTGGGTCATATAGTTTCTGCCAAGGGAATTGAGGTCGATAAGGCCAAAACTGACATTATAAATTCTTTGCCATATCCCTCTACTGTAAGGGAAATTCATTCTTTCCTTAACCATGCAGGGTTCTACAGGCGTTTTATAAAAAACTTCTCGAAAGTAGCTGAACCATTGTGCGAATTATTGCAAAAGGATAAGAAATTTGAGTTTGGCCCAAAATATAAGGAGGCTTTCGACACACTTAAGCAGAAGTTGGTATCCACTCCTATAGTACAAGCGTTAGATTGGAAATACCCTTTTGAAATTATGTGCGATACAAGCGAATGTAAGGTGGGGGTCGTGTTGGGGCAAAGGATTAACAAAGAACCCCATGTCATTTGTTATACATCGAAAACCTTTGATGTTTCAAAAATCAACTATACCAATACAGAAAAAGAACTCTTAGCAGTTTATTTGCTTTAGATAAATTTTGATCTTATTTGTTGCGATCTAAACTGATTATTTTTTCTAATCATGCAGCTCTCAGGTACTTGATTGCAAAGAAGGAAGCAAAACCAAGGCTCATCAAGTGGATTTTGCTGCTCCAAGAATTTAACATCGAGATTTGAGACAAAAAGAGATGCGAAAACTTGGTGGCTGACCACTTGAGTAGGTTAAAAATACCTTTTGATGACGTCCCTATTAAGGAAGAGTTCTCTAATGAGAGCCTATTTTCACCCGAAACACATCTCTTATGGTATGTGGACATGGTAAACCTTCTAGCCACATGCTCATTACCCACTAGGTTAGCATGTTCAATGAAGGACAAGCTTAGATGAGAAGCTTGATTTTACATTTGGGATGACCCATACTTGTGGAAACACTGTTCAGACCAGATAATAAGATGATGTGTTCTAGAAATCGAGGTAACTTCTATCCTTAATTTTTGACATACTAAAGCTTGCGGAGGTCACTTTGCCCCTAAACAGACTACTCACAAGGTATTGGAGTGTGGGCTATACTGGCCCACAATTTTTTGAAACGCATATAACTTCTGTAAGTCTTGCAATAAATGCCAACATATAGGTAACATCACTAAATGAAATCAGATGCCCCTATCCCCGATTCATGTATGCGAAATTTTTGATGTATGGGGAATTGATTTCATGGGTCCATTCATTTCCTCTTTTAGAAATATATATATAATTCTTGTAGTAGACTATGTTTCTAAGTGGATAGAAGCAAAGCTTACTCGCAATGATAATGCTAAAACTGTCATGGAATTTCTAAAATGAAATATTTTTTCCAGGTTTGGCACACCTCAAGTTTGATTAGTGATCGTGGGACCCATTTCTACAACAAAATCATGGAGACGCTTATGCAAAAGTACAGAGTCCACCATCCTATAGCTACAACCTACCATCCCCAAACAAATGGCCAAGCGGAAGCCTCAAACAGAGAAATCAGGACCATTTTAGAGAAAACAGTTCAACCTAACTGGAAGGATTAGAGTTTTCGGTTGAATGACGCACTTTGGGCTTATCAAATAGCGTATAATGGTCTAACTGGTGTGACCCCATATCGGCTTGTTTTCGGCAAGACTTGTCATCTTCCAGTAGAATTGGAGCATAAGGCTTATTGGGCCATACGACAATGTAACATGGAGTTAGAGCCCACTAGAAAGGCAAGGAAATTAGACATTCAAGAATTGGAGGAGATTCATAATGATGCCTGTGAGAATGCTCGTATTTATAAAGACAAGACAAAATTGTTCCATGACAAGAAAATATCTCGGAAGCATTTTTTGATAGGGCAAAAAGTTTTACTTTACAACTCCGTTTTAAAATTATTCCCAGGTAATCTTTGATCTCGATAGCAAAGACCTTTTATCGTGACAGAAAGATTAGCACATGGCGCGATTGAAATAAAAAGTGGAGTCAGGAAAGCGGTTCATAGTCAACAACCAACAATTGAAGCCATTTCACGAGAATTTTCAAGCCCACATGGTTGAGAAAATTCAGCTAGAGCCACTATAGAACTATTTTGAGGCGTTGAGCTAACAACGTTAAACAAGCGTTTGTTGGAAGGTAACCTAATTTTTATTTTTTCCATTTTTATTTTTATTTTTGTTTTTATTTTGATTACATTGTTTGAATATTAATAAATCTCTCTTTCCATCCAGGTAAAATGAAGCAAAATAAGGAGAAAAAGGAGAAATATAATACCACCCACACTTGCACCCACGCACCCTCTCTTTAGCCAAAACCTAAACACCCCAAACCCTAAAAATAATCCCATTTTTTTCCCTTCTTCTCTTTAAAACACCACCAGTCACCGCACTCTTTCCCATTTTTCTACACCATCAGTTTTTCATCTACCATGGTTCGTACCAGGAGCCGCGCTGCTACTGAGCCATCTTTTATCGTCAACCACCACCGTTGCCGATTATTGGCACCTCAACAAGTTGATTTGGCCAACGAACCCTCATCCTCCTTTTCTTTCTCTTTGTCGCACGCTTCTCTAACACCGTTGCCAAACTCGCCGCTTCGCCCTTTTCTCCCCTTCCTCACGATGAAGCCACGACATTCCGATTCCAAACGACGCCACCATAACCTCCTCTCTGTCACACGCCGAACTCAACCCACCACCTATCTTTTGCCTTCCTCCGCCTTCGCTACTGCCGCTAGAGTCCCGCATGCCATCACTGCCACTATGTTTGGCTCCCGAACTGTTACGACGCTGGCCTCGTCGTCAGCCACCACACCGTTTGGCCCAACCAACAGAGGCACTCGCAATTTCTTCATACGAATCTGATGCCAACGTCCCTGAACAACCTACTCGCTCCAGTACCTCCTAGAATAGCGACGACCAACGACCACTGCCCACTCGTGGCTAAACCTACTAATCTCGAGCAAATGTTTTACCACCTGAGTGCCATTTACATGGTAACTTAGCATTTGATACTAGTACCAACCCAAACATATTTGCATGTTGCTTGTCAGGTTGATCCTTTGGATGCTCGATGCCTCGATTCGATGGGATTGCTTCTTGGCACTCCATCTTCTTTTCATTTTGTCCCTCTAGGTTTTCGCTCCACATCAGTTAAACGATTCTTTCGACCACAAAATCAAAACAAAGTACCCGATCAAGCCCAACCTTTGATGATCGTTGAGCAACGCTTAGAGCGCATCGAGGACCGACTCGACACTTTTGGCCAGCAACTAGCCGATCTCATTGCCATTATGCGTGAACAATAATAATTACACATGGAGTTCTTTTAAACTTTTTCCACCTATTTGTTTATTTTCTTTCACATCGAGGACAATGTGTTTTAAGTAGGGGGAGGTATTCCTCGTTATTACTGTCATTTTATCTGCTATTTTTGCTATTATATGGTTGTTGCTGCTGAATTCTGCCCATATTTATTTTTTTTTAGAATATTTTGCCTCTTTTCATGCCCAAGATTTTTACTAGGAATTTCCCACTGTTTGACCTACAAGCATGATTTTTTTCTTCTGAGAAAATTATGATTTTGCTATAATTGATTTCATCTCCACTGTTTTATTTATATTATGTTAAATTATTATGATTAATAGAGTTAACCTTATTTTGCTTTTAGTAAATTTGATTAAGTCTAAACACAAAGAGGACACTTTAATACAATTGCATGCTTAAAATATGTTCATGACTATTAAGGTGGTTGCTAAAACTAATTTTTGACACTTGATTGTTGCTCCTAAGTCCTCTAAAATAAAAATCCGTTTAATAATAATGATGTTTCCGTGGTTATGAGTGCAGCTTAAGGTGTGATTGGCTGAGTAACCGAGGCAGGGTGCTTGGTTTGTCATCCTATTTCGTGTCAAAAGGTTGTGTGACGTGTTAGGTAAAACTCCACTAACCGAAATCAATTTTTAAGAATGTGTTGGGCTGGGTAACCGGGGTGAGGTGCTTGGTTGTCATCTCTCTTCACGTCAAAAGGTTCGATATGTTCTTAAGAAAAATAAAAATTAGGAGTATGTTGGGCTGAGTAACCGGGGTGAGGTGCCTAGCTGTCATCTCTCTTTACGTCAAAAGGTTTAACATATTCTTAAGTAAAAATAAATAAATAAATAAATAAAAAAAGAGATGTATTAATAAAATTTGGGGACTAAAGGTAGAAACAAATAGGGTGTCTTGGTAGGTTTGGTAAATTACCTAATTTTCATGAAATAATCCAAGTCGATCTTAATTTTTCTGTGTGTTAATTGGAATACCTTTTCAATTTTACTTAAAGCAAGCTAAGGGTTCTCTTTATTTTTCATATGCATTTTTGTAACACCTTCTACCTGTATCCATTGTCAGAATAGGGTACGAGGCATTACCGGAGTTTACTGAACATTTTCAGATAATTTTGAATCATTTATTATTCATATTCTGAAAATAATCATAACGTCCCTCTATTGGGCCCTCGAAGCCCAAAACATACATTAAATATTCAATTCACATTCATGTAACATAAATATACAATTCAAACATTCAATAATTCAATTCAAGTTGCACATAATTCAATTCAAGTTGCACAAACTTACTTCGTTGCTTATTCGTGTTTATAATTTACTAATCCAAAAACTTTTCTTTTCCACGTTCAAGTCTCATATTTGAGCCTCCCAGACCTTTATAAATAAATTTGATCATCATTTTTATTTATTTCATATTCTGATACGTTCAATTAATGCTCTAGGCAAAATTACCATTTTACCCTTGAGCTTTTGATTAATGACGATTTCATCCTTAGCCTCAGAAAAATATAAGTTCTTGTAATTTAATCCTTGTTTCGAGCCTAATTATTCTTATATATATAAAATAACAAAATTTTCCAAAATTTCAACACCTTTCAATTTAAGTCCTAAAACATGTTTTCACCTAAAACATGCAAATTAGCCATGCTAGCTGAATATGCATATATATTTTCCTCCTCCTCCTCTCCATTCCACATCTTTGATGTATATATCATGCTTATAAGTGACATTATCTATAATTTCACTATTGACTTATATGTATATTCAAAGCTATCCATCAGTGTCATAGTCACTAAATTATTTTTATCTTAAGATACAGAACTCCAAATTAAGATCCACTAATTTTCCCTAAAACTAGACTCACATATCTTCTTACCTTAAAATTTTAAGAATTTTTTGTTTAACCAATAAGTGCATTTTATTCTTTAAAGTTACCTCTATTCTGCTATCTGATAGTTCTGACCCTTATTCACTAAGAATTAATTATCTTATCGTACGAGATTTAGATGATGTTCCTACTTATTTCTATTGAAAATAGACTCATTATGGATTTTAAAAATATAAATTTAAGCCCTTAATTATTTTTATCCAATTTTTTTATGATTTTTCAAAGTCAGAACAAGGGAACCCGAAATCATTATGACATTGTCTCACTAAATTTATTATATCTCACAATTCACAAATCCATTGCTTACATCGTTTCTTCTATAAGAAACTAGACTCAGTAATGTTTAATTCATATTTTCTCATACTATAATTCGATTTCCAAAATTTATGGTGATTTTTCAAAGTTAGCCTACTGCTGCTGTCCAAAATTGTTTTAGTGCAAGATGTTTATTTACCATGTTTATAACACCCTTATTTTCTTTCTCTACACTATTTCTCATTACTTTCTCTTATTTTCTCTTCACTAACATATCAAGAATATAAGACCATATATAAGAAAAATCTACATTAACATCAATTCCATGCTTTTTCAATAATATTAATCTTAAAAATATATTAAAATCTTGATGTTCTTACCTTGTTCCATTGATTTCAATCTTTAACTTGATTTGCTCTCTCCTCTAGCTTCTATTTCTTGAATCTAACTTAATATTCTAGCTCCCTATAGTCTCATTGTGATCTTTCTCTCTTGATGGCTATGGAAATTCTTTTGATTTCTAGGTGAAAATAGTAGATTTTTGGTGAAAGGACCAAATTGTAAAGAAAGCAAAATTTTCTTTCTTTCACTCTTCTTCTCACGTTGGTTTGCATGGGAAAGATGATGAAAATTCTTCATCTTTCCTTCCTTTTATACCTAATAAATAATAAAATAATAAAATATCTTATTAAAATATTAATAAAATAATAATTATAAAATATCATCAACATCATCATTACTTTTTAGATTTTCTCTCTTCCAATTGAGCATTTTGTCCTTTGTGATATTTTAAAATTTCATCATTGAATCATCATATAATTTGGTAAAATTATGATTTAGTCCCTTATAATTCTTTTCCTATTCAATTTAGTCCTAATTCATCCATTTTCTTTAGTTTCTAGATCATTCCACCCTTAAAATATTTTCACTATTAGTCCTTTAACTTTTTCATATTTACACTTTAGCCCCTCAAATTTTTAAAATTTACTCTTGTGCATCAAAACTTTTCTCACTTTTACAATTTAGTCCTTTCTTGAATTAATATATCATAATATACTTCCCAATGTTGACATAACTCAGAATTTTCCCTTTTTGTCACTTTATTTCTGTATTTTACTAAATCAAGGATAATATCTTACTGTAAAAATTTTTGAGATATTACAATTTTGACTAATTTTTATAAAACTTTGGAGTGGTATTTCTTTCATGGCAGAAATCTAAATTTCACAGTGGATAGGAACCATACTTGAGGGCAAGCATGGGCTAAGTAGGGGGAATTTGATTATACTCTAGAATAATATATTTTTATGTGCTAATTGCATGTTTATTTTGAGTATGACCCTACTAATTGGAGCTATTTATGGTCTTTTATCTTTCAGGGACTAAATTGGAGGCAAAAGGAAATTTAAGGGTAAAAAGCATGAATTGAAAGATAAAATGGGACAACATGCGACATAGGGAAAAAGGTGGTACAAAAAATACAAGTATAGAAGACATGAGGGAAAAAGTGCAAAAGAAGAGATTTTATGAATAAAAAACTCTATTTTATTTTTAATTATATTAGGATAATTATTAGATTTTATTATTTATATTTTATTTTAGCTTTTATCTCCATTTATCTTTATTTATCTTTAAATATTTTTATTTATCTGTATTTATCTTTTAGAATTTAAGTAGGACTAGGCTAGGTTTCCTAGTACTATAAATAAGGGATGGAGTGACTCAAATTTGACATCATCTTTTCTGTAAACACACTCTCCCCCCAAAAAAGTTTAACCTTGTTCTTTTCTTTATTCAATAAAATTTCATTTTTTTAAGTCAATTTCTTTTCCCAAAAGCACGAGCCACTAAATCCATCTAGCCAAAGGTTGTCAAAAAAATCCCCAAAAAATGGTCATGAGGCTTAGAATCCACATTTAGCCATCTCAACGAGAATTCATCACTTCTCCGCATTACAGGGTTGACGCTTCCGTCCATGTCCCTTCAAAAGTGTCACTTTTCAACTTGTGCAAGGAACGGCCGCTTTGTATATTTTGGGAAGGTTGCACAGTCGGTTTGTTAGCTTACAGCGTCAGTGGTTGTCGAGCCCAAGGGACAAAACAGCGTGGGATTCGCCATTGGGAAGTGATGATCTAGTGTAAAACGGCCTCACTGGAGCGATGGTTGGCTAGAGTCAAGTTCCTCTAAATTATAAGTCTAAACCCTAAGTGAAGCTGGTGGTCGTAAGCGTCATCTTCCACTATAATTGACTTATTCAGTTCGAGAAGGATTGTCTAAAAGCCGAGGATTGAACCCAAGGAGGATCAAGACAACCGGAGGCTAGAATCTCGCCATATAAGAAACTCTCTCTTTTCCCAAACTCTGTTTATTTTTATATTCTTTATTTTAATTTTTGCAATTTATTTAATTTCGCAATTTCAATCAACTTTTAATTTTGTTTTTTATTCTATTTTTTTATTTTTTTCCCAAGTACGCAGGTTTTCTTGGGCACGATTCTGTCAGGGATCTCACGAAACAAGACATTGTGCAAATCCAATCCCTGAGGATTTGACTCTATTTCCCTTATATTATTATTTTTATTATTTCTATAGGGATATGATATATTTGGTGCTTCAAAGACGCATCAATGGTGGTGGTTTTTTGTAACACACCTTACCCGGCCCGATCGTCAGATCTGAGTAATAGGATGCTATGGACAAAAAAAAGTTACATGTAATTTATTAACTAAAATCTCAATTAATTATCATCAAATCAAATACAATCAATTATAATAATAATTTGTAAGCTATATGAACCTAATCATGAAATCCAAGCATGAAATAGGGTTGAATTGTAAAATTTCAACATCTTTAAGTTGGTATCGATATTTAATTTCTTGGTATTGATTCCGTTTCAATACTTTATTTGGTATCGATATCAAATCAAGATTCTGATTATTTAAAAAAACAAGGGTATCGATATTTTAAGGGTATCGATATTTATGAAAAAGTATCGATACTTGTATAAGTATGGATACCATTTTATCATTTTGTTAGTTTTGAAAAGTACTTATATGGTCAAGTATCGGTACCAAATGCCAAAATATCAATACTTGAGCTCAGAAATGGTAAAATCCTATCTTTAAAATGTCCATTTCATGCCCAAATCACATACTAATCAAAAGTTAACAATATCAAACAAAGCCATATTTTAATATTACCTACAGAATGAACCTAAATGTCTAACCAATGTGCCTTCAATGACACCTCAATATCAAGCCAAATATTCAAGCATTCAAGCATTCAACATTTGATTTCATATAAACTTTATAACCTAAATACTTGAACTACCAAATCATTTTCACATATAGCATAGATATAAATATGAACTTACCACCTCCATGATAAGCTTGAACTAAACATGTATCACTTAACCCTTCCAATATATGATAAAACATTCAAACTCACTTATCAAACATACACCAAATATTGCCATCCATTGCAAGACCAAAAACTATGTACCAACTATCTTTATCACAACTATGCATTAACCAAATACACACCTAGCATATTAACTTCTCAACTATCAAACCATTATGGACATAACCAAACTATTTGAGCAAGATCACATCAATTTGACCATTTCCATCAACCATATATATAAACACTTATACACATAACATCCAAATACCATCAACATACAAAATGATCACATTAACCAAAAGACTTCTTAGATACATGCCAAGACCAAAATAAATACATTAGCAATGCTTGAGTTCGAGATTTGCTATTAGATATTGAGTCGATGATCGATTCTTTAAGTACCTATCTTGCGCATGAAAAACAAAACCATATGCTGAGTACAACTCAGTGGTATTTCTATAATCCAAACATTTAAAGCAAAATACAATACATTTAAATGCTCAAGTTAATACTAGATGATGCTATGCAAAAATCATATCAAATGTGCAAGTTCATATATGCATTATTTTATCAAATACATTTTACTAATACTAATACATGGTAAATTCAATCCACATGTCTTATGGTACGCAAATCTAATTTCATGTATACAATGATCATATCAATCATAGTTCAATTCATTTCATACATAATTCAACACCATTTATTATTCACATATCCATTCACTATTTTAGTTTCCATTTCACATTTCATTTCATCCCATGACATTTCCTATTTCAATAGCATTGCCATTTCAATATTATTTGCCATTTCAAAGTCATTATTTTGAATTTACCTTTTACTTCCCTTATTAACACGACTTGGATTCATACGAATACACAGATCCAACCAACACACCAATTTGATACTCAGTGCCTCATTGGATAAATCTGAAGCAAGTAATTGCACCCAGCGCTATAATTAAATTTGAAATCCAGTGTCTCATTGGTTAAACCAAAGCAAATTGGCACCCAGTGCCTCATCGACTCATAGTCGAAGTAACCTTGGACTTTTCCTATCTTATAGCATGCCAACTATATTCGACTTTGCTCGAACAGTTAATAGAGTATTCATTTCATATTTCACAATCAACCAATATCTCAATTCACATTTATTTTCATCATATACATTTATTCAACATATAGCAGCAATAGCTCATCTTAATGTATATTCAATTTCACATTTGTATAAATATATACATTTTTCATAAATATTCAATTTAACCCTCAGAAACATCCATTGATTCAGTTCAATCCCATTCTGTTTCATTATCACAAAATTACTCACCTAATTTCCTTACCATGCACAAACAATTCAAAATGTAGCAATTTACAAAGAGTTTGAATTATAGAAACATAAATCGTAAACTCTGAGCTATTTGTCGACAACTTTGTCTTTTCCTTTATTTTTCAATGAATCTGGATCGACGTTAGCTATGAATTAAAAAGCATTATAAATTATCAATACATTGCCAATTTCTAATTTATGCAAATTTTTCATTTTATTCAATTTAGTCCCTAAAATTGGGACAAACATAACTTTCAAATTTAACCTCCAATTTTTATATCATTTTCACTTTAGGCTTAATATAACTTCCTATTTCACATTTCTACCACCAAATTCAAAAATTGTGCATTTTAGTCTCTATTGCACAAAATCATTAATTGATTTTATAATTTAGTCCTTTATCAGTTCTAAACTTAAAATGTATCAAAATAACACTTCAAGCTATAATTTAATCAACAATGGTAATACCCAAATTTATAAAAATAACAAAAGTTATGACACCAGTTAGCTAGCTTGAGGTACCGAGATTTGAAAAACATAAAAATTACAAGAAAAGGGCTAAATTGCACTAACCAATTTTAGATTTGAAATTAAAAACCCCTAGAGCTGATATCTTTTATTTTTCTCCTTTGGTTCGATTTGCATGAAAAAAGGAATTTTTTATTTCCTCCACTAAATTCTTTTCTTTTATAATATTTCATTTATAATTTATTATATTTTTAGTTTAATTAATATTTTATAACATAAAACTTACATATTTGATTGTCCAACTTACCACCATATGAAATCTAAGGTATATTTACTAAATTAGTCCCTTTCATAAGTTTCTAATTAAATATTCCATAAGATTTAGATTTTTAACACTTTTACAATTTAGTCCCTATACCATAATTAAGTACTAATTTGACAAATTTGCCTGACCAAAATTTTAATTCACTTCTAATATAACTCTATAAATATTTAATAAAAATATTTATGGGTCTGGTTTACAAAAACAAGGTTTTGAAACCACACTTTCCGACACCACTGACTTTTGGGTCATTACAATTCTCCCACCTTAAGAAATTTCGTCCCCGAAATTTACCTAAAAAGATGTGGGGATACTAAGATCTCATTGCTTCTTTCATCTCCTAAGTCGTTTCCTCGACAATGTGGCTATGCCACAAAACTTTCATAGCTAGAACGCGTTTATTTCGCAATTCTTTCACCTTGTAAGCTAAAATTTCTACTGGTTCTTCATTGTATGACAAGTCAAGCGGAATCTCAATTTCTTCCACTGAAATAACATGAGACGAATTTGATAGATATCTCTTAGGCATCAAATTTGGTCGATATCTACTGGTAATGCGAACTGATACACAACTGGTCTAACCCTTTCAGTAATTTAATACGGTCTGATAAATTGGGGGTTCCACTTTTCTTTTCATCCAAAATGAAGGGCTTTCTTCCGCGGTGAAACCTTTGAAAACATTGTCATCCACATCAAACTTGATGTCTCAACGTTTCAAATCTGAGTATGATTTTTGTCTGTCAAAAGTTGTTTTCAATCTATCTTGGATTATCTTAACTGTATCTTCTATTTCTTGAATTAATTCTGGACCAACAACTTTTCTTTCACACAAATTCGACCAGAAAAGAGGTATTCGACACCTACGATGTAACACCCCGAACCTGAGACCATCGCCGGTGTCGGACACGAGGGGTTAACAAGCCAAATCCACATGTTTCGCCCATCAATTTGACATTTCCAGTCAGGCTGGAAAACTGCGTCACTGTCGCCTTAAAAATCATATCTCGAGTTTCAAAACTCGGAAACTATTTTCGTAAATTTTCCCTGAATTTAGACTCATATATCCATCCATGGATTTATTTCTAGAATTTTTGGTCAGGCCAATTGGTACAGTTTATTAGTTAAAGTCACCCATGTTACAGAGATCGACTGCTCTGACCTTTGCGCGTTACAAATTGAATATCTCTCTGTACAGGGCTTTAATACTGGTGCCGTTTGTTTCTAATGAAACTAGACTCAAAATGGAATCTGTACATATAAGGCATGACTCCTGATTCTTTCTGGATAATTTATAGTAAATTTTTAAAGTTGCGACAGGGGACCCAGAAACCGTTCTGGCCCTGTCTCACAATAGCATTAATATCTCTTAACATGTAACTCCTATGACCATTTCGTTTCTTCCATATGAAAGTAGACTCATCAAGGTTAATTTACATAACTTATTCACTATTTAATACCATTCCTACAAATTTTGGTGATTTTTCAAAACCACTCCACTGCTGCTGCCAGCATCTGTTTTCAAGGTAGGTCTTATCTATTTGTAGTCTCCATGATCCAACTAGTCTTGCCATACATAGGTTCACCTATGACCATTTTAGCCATTCCAATGGCTGATCATGTGACCAACACTCCCATTTCCAATCCATAATTACATCATGAAACCATATATATATATATACAAATCACAAATGGTCCAAGTTCGTACTTGACTTCTACGAGCCATTTTCGCATGGCCGTACACATATACATCACAACACAATTGAACCGACAAGGGGTAGTCCTATACATGCCATTTCAAAGTTCAACCAAAAATTATACCAAAATGGAGGCTTTGATAGTGTAGATGACTTCGACTTTAATGATCCTGAATCCGAGCAAAATCTATAAAACAGAGAGCCAAAGCAACGGGGTAAGCATTTTTATGCTTAGTAAGTCTCAAGGAATAAAATCAGCTTTAATTAAAGCAATACATTCACATAGCCAAATGCATCATTTCATTAATACACATTCACATAATCATTCTTACTTCACACTTCATCATTATATACTTTCACAAGGTATCAACCACTTCAATAGTTGATATTCGTTAGTCGATTGAGCGAATGTTGCTCAAACATGTCGACTTTTCCAATGCACATATAAACATACCTTATTCTTTGGGCTTTTCGAGCGTACTAATTGAATTTATTACAGCAACCAACACTCACCTCCAGCCCAAGCTTCTTCGAATACAACCGGATATAACCACGTGCACGAATGCCTTGGTCTTAGCCCGGATAGAACGACTTGCACGAATGCCTTCGGTCTTAGCCGGATGTAGCCGCTTAGCACAATTGCCTTCGGTCTTAACCGGATATAATTTCCAGCATAAATGTCTTGGGACTTAGCCGGATATCATTCAATTGCTCATGCACACATACATCAATAATCATTAGACATTCATGTTTCATTTTCGTTACTAAGGCTCAAACACAAAGGTAATCACTAGCATAATCGCCTTCGGACTTAGCGGGTATCATTCAAATACTCATACACACATAAATCGATAATCATTACACATCCATATTTCATTTCACATAATTCAAGTAGGGTCACTTGAGGACTTACCTCGGATGTTGTCGGCGGCTTTTACGGCTATTCGATCACTTTTTCCTTCCCTTGTCCAATTGTGGCCCTCTAAGCTCTTGAGCCAATTCAAACAAATTTAATTTATTAAAACCTCATTATGCTAGCTTATGGCGAATATGACAAGGAGTTTAAATGGTCATATGGCCACCCTTTAGCTTGAATACACAATGGTCATGCACATTTTATACTACATCAAGCAATTCAATACAATTCATTCAAGCATCAAGGAAAAGCTAAGGCCATCAATAGGCTACCTAAGGCCGAATATACATGTCCAATTTGAGGCCAATTATCCACTTAATACCACACAAAAAAACAGCATGCATTTTACTAGTTAATGTTTTACATATTGTGGCTCAATACTTATAATATAGCATCAAGCACTCATATGGCCGATTATACTTGCAATTTCACAAACATCCTTCAACATTTTCTTCTTTAAACAAACATATTCATCACTTACTTCATAACCAAAACATCATGTGCAAACATATATATACATATATGTGCATGGTCAATTTCAAGGTGTCCATAGCCATCCAAAACACAAATTTTAACTATCATGCAAGAAGCATGAACCATGCTCATGAATGCATCATGGCGAATACATCACAATCATGCCCTTTCAACTTCAATCATGGTTAAACAAAAAGAAAACTCAAAGTCTTACTCAAGATGGCTACAAAGAAATTTCAAGAGTAGACAATCCATCTTTGCATGCATCATCATCAAGCTTCACACTTAGCATGCAATGGCTTTATCACCATATTCACTTGGGCGAATTTCATTCCCATGACATAACAAAGATTTGAACCATGGGCTAACAAGAACATCAATCTAGCAACCAAAAACATGCATGAATCTCATGGCACAACCTCAAACATACCTTACTCTTGATGCAAGTATAGCCAACCTCTTCCTAATCCTCTTCCAAACCAAGTATGAAGCAAAACTCCTTCCTTATCCTTAGTATTTTCGGCCAAAAGGAGAGTGAAAATAGATGAACAAAAATTTTTTTCTTTGTTTTGTTTCTCTCATGTACTGCACAAGGGGGGAAAGCATCCACACTCATTTTTTTTCATTTCTTTACCCATGCTCTTATTTTATTATTTCTAACATCCACCACTAGCAAAACATGTTTAAGACATGTTTTCTTTTGCCCATCTTCATCACCATGGCCGCCACTTCCTTCTCTTTGGGTAAATTGACATGCAAAACCATTCTTTGCATGCATATACTATTAGACCATTGAAGATTGGCCTATCACCTTTCAACAATGTTTCATATAAGTCCATCTTAATAAATTCACATAGAAATGATCAAATTAATGCATGCAACTTTCACACATGCATTTGCTAACATCATAAACATAGAATATAACTTTTAATTACTTATAAGACTCGGTTTAATGGTCCCGACACCACTTCCCGACTAGGGTCAAATTAGGGATGTCACAACTCTCCCCACTTAAGAAATTTTTGTCCCCAAAATCTTACCGTAAATAGGTTTGGATATCGCTCTTTCATAGAGTTCTTGGTCTCCCAAGTAGCTTCTTCTATCCGTGCTTGAGCCATAACACTTTCACTAGCGGAACCCGCTTGTTTCGCAACTCTTTCACTTTCCGTGATAGGATACGAATCGGTTCTTCCTCATAACTCATATTAGCTTGAATTTCAATTTCGATGGACTAATCACGTGCGATGGATCGGATCTATAGCGTCAAGCATCGAAACATGAAAGACATCGTGAACCTTTTCGAGTTCGGGGCAAAATCAAACGATATGCCACTTGGACCGACTCGCTCGGATATCTCATATGGCCCAATGAACCTCGGGCTCAACTTGCCCTTACTACCGAATCGAGTATCTTTTTCCAAGGCGATACCTTGAGAAACACTTTATCACCCACGATACTCGATATCCTTACGCTTCAGATCCGCACGACTTCGACGATCGGAGGCTATCTTCAGACTTTCACGGATTACTTTCACTTTCATTCAAAGATCTCTAATCAAATCCACCGAGAATCTTGCTTTCACCGAGCTCGGTCCAAAACAATGGTGTACGGCATTTACGACCGTACAAAGCCTCGTAGGTGCCATCTTAATACTTGATTGAAAGTTGTTGTTGTGGCGAATTCAATCAACGGCAAATACCGTTCCCATGAACCACTAAACTCGAGGACGCAACATCTCAACATATCCTCAAGTATCTGAATTATCCGCTCGGATTGACCATCGGTTTGGGGGTGAAAAGCGGTGCTGAAATGCAACTTGGTACCCAAAGCTTCTTGCAACTTTTTCCAAAATCGCGAGGTAAATCTCGGATCTCTATCCGACACGATGGAAATAGGCACCCTGTGTAATCTCACAATCTGAGAAATGTACAATTCGGCTAATTTGTCTATTGAAAAATCCGTACGTACGGGGACAAAGTGAGCCGACTTAGTCAATCTATCTACCACGACCCAAACCGCATCCTTCTTACTCACGACAATGGCGGTCCAGATATAAAGTCCATTGTGACTCGATCCCATTTCCACTCGGGTATCGTGATTGGTGAAGTAATCTCAAGGCACTTGATGTTCCGCTTTCACTTGTTGACATATTAAACATCTCAAACAAAGTCGGAGATGTCTCGCTTCATACCATGCCACCAAAATCGACGTTTCAAATCGTTGTACATCTTCGTACTCCCGGGTGGATTGCCATTCGGCTACAATGGGCTTCATTCAAAATTATCGAAATGAGTTCAATTCTTTGGAACAGATGACGACTTTTGAACCTCAAACAATCGTCATCATCGATTTGAAACTCCGAGTCCTTGTTCGAACACACTCGGCCGTTTTGCGACCAACTCGTCGTCGACTTTACTCGAGCTTCTCGAATTTGATGTATCAATAATGGTTTGGCTTTCAATTCAGCTACTAACACACCGTCGGATCGAGCAGACAAGTGCACATTCATCGTCAGAAGCGAATAATGATTTACGACTCAAGGCATCCGCAACCACATTCGCCTTTCCCGGTGATAGTCAATGACCACTCATAATCCTTTAATGTACTCGAGCCAACGCCTTTGTCGCAGATTTAAGTCTCTTTGGGTCATCAAATATTTGAGACTTTTGTTGTAGCACCCCAAACCCGCCCGTGGTTATGGCGGATCCGCATGCCACATCAAAACGTTAAAAAATCCATTCTAAGTCCGAAAATCGCATTTAATGTTCAAAAGATTAATTCATTAAGGGTTAAAGTGAATGGAAGTCATGCACCGTAGGAAACCGGAAAAGAGGTGGTGAGTCCATCGATCGCTTATACCAAGCTCCTTCGGATCCAATCCTAGACATGCATACCGCCATTGCCACACCTTAACGTCATGGATATTTCTAGGAAACCGATTTGATTAAGTCATTTTAGGAAAAGTGATTAATTTTGGAAAATACTTTCATTGCGGAAGCTTTGCTTGTTGTCGTGTTATTTTGAAATCAACGTTGTTTTTGAAAACGCTACTAAAGCTATCCAGTTTCAACAGTTAAAATAAGTAATACCTATCTTAGTAATACATATTAAAACCATCAAAATAAATAAGCGGCCTTATTACATTTAAAAGCCCAAAACCTCAAACGTAATTAAAAGGATGTCCAGTTCACGGAAGAAAATCAATCTTTCGAAGCGGTGGCCACTCTCAATTCCCTCACGACTCCAAGCCCACTATGGTTGGGGATTTCTGCGTGGATGAAAATAAAAGGGTGAGTTTGGGGAAACTCGGTGTGTAAGGAAAACCCATTCAAAGCCCAAGTCACTCAAGCCTATTGGGTCTAAGCCCATTCAGTATAAATGGTCTTGGGCGAGCCCTTTTCAGACATAATAAACCGGGCCTTAGCCCTTATTCAGATAATAAAGATGGCCCATAGGCCCATTTCAAAATACATGCAACATCAATAACATATGCAAGCCCATTTGGGTAATAACGGTGATCTTGGGCCAAAGCCCTTTTCAGATTATAATAAACCGGGCCTTAGCCCCTTATTCAGATAACAAGATGGCCCATAGGCCCATTTCAAAATACATGCAACATCAAGAACATATGCAAGCCCATTTGGGGAGACTACTCAACCCACCAACCACTACACTCCACCCGCACCAGCCATACACTCCATGTGGGGAATAGCTCAACCCACCCAAATTTAACACTCCACAATTGCAGCCTTACTTTGCTCGATTATCAAAGAATTGAGGCAAAGCCTCCAAGACGTGGACAAGCCACTTTCAGACTTCCTCCGTCAATATTCCATCCCATGCATCGATAATAACAACATGGCATGCAGTAAATAACAACAAATCAAACATGCATTTAGGTCAATTTAACCCTAGGGGTATTTGGTAATTTATCTACTAGGGGTAAGCGTAAATTTTCCACTTTTAAAGGTATTTCAAGAATTTATCTATTTTAGGTTTTTCATACATATTCCTACTTTTCACGTACTAATGTAATCACGTGTCGAGGGTTCTTACCAGATAGTCTGATTATTCATCATTCTAATTTTGGCCCATTAAGCCCAAAAATATCGAGGGCATAGAAATCATGCACTTTGCGGTCCAAACATTGCAGCTTACCAAAAACATTAATCGATTTACCTCACAAGCATTCAGACACTCGCAAATCTACAAAATACCGCTTTTCTAAGATTTCGCTTTTCGCTTTTGCCGATCTAGACTAAGAAAGAGGGTGTTAGTTACACACTGTTTTGCAACGATATGTCGACGAGATCCACACACTAACCGCCTACAATTGGATTACTAACACGTTAATCTAACTATTCAAATACGAACTACGTATTAATCTCTTACAATATTCGGCCAAGCACACCTACAGATCATAGTAAGCTTATAGGAAATCAATAAGCAACTCATTAACAAATTTTTGTCAATGTTTACCACATAATCATAATTTCACTGCAAGCTGTCTTCTTGAGCAACAGTCACTAAATCATTTACAACTGGAGCTACGAAACTCCAAATCAAGTTCCGTTAATTTTCCCTGAAAATAGACTCATATATCTTCTATCCATAAAATTTTCAGAATTTTTGGTTTATCCAATCAATACCAGATTTTTCTCAAAGTTTCCCATGTTTCACTGTTTGACTAATCTGACCACTCTTCATTACGACTCAAATTTCTCATTGTACAGAATTCAAAATATGTTCTTGTTTATTTCATTAGAAACTAGACTCAATAAGCTTTAATTTCATAATTTATTAAGCTTCTAATTCATCTCCCACAATTTATGGTGATTTTCCAAAGTCACGTTACTGCTGCTGTCCCAAGCAGATTTATTACCAAATCACTCTTTCATACACCTATCTTGCACGCATGTTATTTAAACATGTATATCACCAATCAATCATCACATATCTATGATTTTACTTAAGCATAATCTCCATTTCATCATTTTAAAGCACAACATGTTAGCCGATTTTTCCTTTAGCATCTAAGGCACATGCATGTTCATTTGTTTGGCTCAACTTCACCTATCTTCCATTTTTCATCAAAAGAACATGAAACAACAACCATTTCCTTCATTTTAATTCATGACTAAATGCTCACAACACAACTAAAAATCAAAATATACTTCAAGAGTTAAGGTAGAATCAAGAAGAACTCATGAACATCAAGATAGAAGCAAACTACCATGAACTTACCTTCAATTTTCTTCCTCAAGTGACCGAACATTTAAGAGCTTTCTCCTCTCCTTTCTCTTCTCTAACTTTAGGCTAGGATGAACAAAGATGGACAAAACTTTGTTCTTTTCACCCCTTTTTCTTTTAATAAAACTTCATATTTCATCCATTTAATTCTTTAATACAAAAGACATGAATTTCTTATCATGAAACATTTACCTAAACCATTATCATGAAACATTTACCTAACCCATTATCATGGAATATTTACCTAATCCATTATCATGGAACATTTACCTAACCCATTATCAATTTGTATCAATTTGTACCATAAATTATGGATATCAAGTACTCATATTGTCTACAACAACATGATGGCTAGCCACTTCATGTAAATGGGAGGTTTGTCATGCAAATCCTCCTATTTTGCACTCCTATTTATTTGGCCACCTCAATTTAGCCTATAGCATTTTCAAACATTTTCACATAAGTCCTATTTCATAATTTCACTCCTTTTTCTTATGGAACAAAAATTAACTAAAATTACCGGGTTCTATCTAAGCTTGGGCCTTCTAGAGGCCCACTAACATAATTAAACCTATGCCAACATTCACAGATTCCCGAAAATTGGGGCGCTATAACTCTACCCTCCTTAAAGAAATTTCGTCCTCGAAATTTACCTAATCCAAACAGATAAGGTATTGCTGTTGCATCTTCTCTTCTGGCTCCCAAACTCAGAAGTTTCCCCTTCCTTAACTTGTTGAAAACGAGCGACCAAAGACTCATCGTTCAACTGTTTTTCCTTAATCGATCCACCAAAGTTGGCCTCACTTGCAACTCACCAAGACTTCCATCATCATATGACTCAGACGAGCAAACATTGCTCTCAGATCGACATGACTCTACGACTTAGAGCATCGGCTACCACATTAGCATTGCTTAGGTGATACTCGATCGAACAGTCATAATCCTTAAGCAACTCAATCCATCTCCTTTGCCTAAGGTTCAGCTCCTTCTGAGTCAACAAATACTTAAGACTCTTATGGTCAGTGTATATAGTACACCTTTCTCCGTACAAGTAATGTCTCCAAATCTTAAGTGCAAATATCACTGCTGCTAACTCTAAATCATGAGTCAAATAGTTTCCCTCATGAGGCTTAAGCTATCGTGATGCATATGCAACCACCTTACCCTCTTGCATTAACACGCAGCCCAAACCCACGTGTGATGCGCCACTCAGACACACTAAAATCCTTCCTGCACTCATGTGAATCAACTCGGGTGCTTCAATGTAACTTTCTTTAACTTCTCAAAAGCTTCCTGCCGCTTCTTAGTCCATACAAACGGTACTCATTTCCTTATGAGTTTTGTCAAAAGTCTGTCATCACGTAAAAACCTTCCATAAACCTTCAGAGTATCATGCCGGCCCTAGAAAACTCCAGTATTTCGACATTCGACCTAGGCGGCTTCCACTCCAAAATCGCTTAAATTTTCTCGAGGGTCCACCTTAATCCCCTCACAGAGACCACATGTCCTAAGAAGGTTACCTCCTCAACCAAAATTCACACTTTGTGAACTTCGCAAAGAGTTCCTTCTCCTTAATACTTATAGCACTATACGGAGATGCTCATCATGTTTCGCTTCAATTTTAGAATATACCAGATATCGCCAATAAAGGCGACTACGAATCGATCTAAAATGGTTGGAACACACGATTCATCAGATCCATAAACGCCGCAGAGCGCTCATTAGTCCAAATGGCATAACCGTAAACTCGTAATGACCATATCGAGTCCCGAATGTCATCTTTGGATATCCGCCTCCTTGACCCTTAATCGATGATATCCAGATCGAAGGTCGATCTTGGAAAATACGAAGCTCATCTAAGTTGGTCGAATAGATCGTCAATCCTTGGCGGTGGATACTTATTCTTAATCGCCGTTTGTTCAACTAGAGATAATCAATGCACATCCGCATCGCACCATCCTTCTTTTTCACGAATAGCACGGTGCTCCCCATGGAGACACGCTTGGCCTAATAAAGTCCCTATCCAACAACTCTTGAATTTGAGCCTTTAGCTCCACTAACTTCTTCGATGCCATCCTATACGGTGCGATGGACACGGGCACCGTTCCAGGCAACAAATCTATTCCAAACTCAACTTCTCGGTTGGAGGCAATCCCGAAGCTCCTCGGGAAAAACATCTTGAACTCCTTTACGGTCCTAACCTTATCCACTGTCAGCCCCTCCTCTTCTAACTGACTTACAAATGCTAAATAGACCTCACAACCTTTTCGAATCCATTTTTCGGCTCTTAATGCCGACACCACATTGGACAAATAATCCCTTCGCTCACCTATCACCATAACCTCCTCATCCTTTATGGTCCTTAACACCATTCGCTTAGCAAGACAATCCAGAGTCGCTTTATGCTTAACAAGCCACCCATTCCCAAAATGAGATCAAACTCTCGAACAGTAACTCCATCGATCTCCGGGAAAATCTTACCTTGAGTTTCTAAGGGTACATCCCTATACGCTTTGTCTACCCTAACCGAGTGACCTAAAGGACTTAGTACAGATACCCCACTCACAATCTCCTCGAGTAGTCCAAGTTGTCCATAATCCGCTCGTGGCCTCCAACTAATATTCCGCCACATTCGGGCTATACTAGACACGCCTTAATGATCTCCGCTCCGTTAGCTTGAGTCATTTAAATCGATCCTCAATTTCGCTGTTCGAACTTGTCCCGTAACCCTTTTCGTAACACGGTATTACTCGCGATCAAAGATCATCCCGACCGCGATTATGAGACTCTACCTCTATTATCGGTGGTACCGGTGCATCCACCGCAGTATATGTCTCAAGACGAAGATCTCGCCGAGCACTTACTCGGCCACGCCCACGCCTCTTGTACTCATATCGTATTATCTTGATTACTGAATTTTTATGCATCAATTAATATTCCAATGTTTATTACAGATGTTTTATGAATCGACAAGAGTTGAGAGTTTGTTTTCGCAGAATCAAGTCTAGCTACGATTTCATCTCTTATAAGATTTTCCTATGCTTTCAAGATCATCCTATCTAGAGTGTCCTAGTAGGGTTTCAAAGATGCATGATAATTGAAAAATATTCAAAAAGTTCGAGTAATACTTACAGACTTGAGGAGATTCTGAATGCCACCTTCTAAAGATCTAAATTTTGAAAATCGAGTTTTTCAGATTCTTTATAAAATTTTCGCTTTCAAAATCTTTGTTTTTGTAAACCCATTCCACGTACCGAGTTGTTGCAACCTAGGCTCGATATCACTAAATGTAGCACCCCAAACCCGGCCCAGAAGTTATGGCCGGATCCGGCATGCCACATCAAAAACGTTAAAAAAAATCCATTCTAAGTCTAGAAAATCGTACTTAATGTTCAAAAGATTAATTCATTAAGGGTTAAAGTGAATGGAAGCTGTGCACCGTAGGAAACAGGAAAAGAGGTGGTGAGTCCATCGATCGCTATACCAAGCTCCCTTCGGATCCAATCCTAGACATGCATACTGCCATTGCCACACCTTAACGTCATGGATATTTCTAGGAAACCGATTTGATTAAGTCATTTTTAGGAAAAGTGATTAATTTTGGAAAATACTTTCATTGCGGAAGCTTTGCTTGTTGTCGTGTTATTTTGAAATCAATGTTGTTTTTGAAAACGCGCCTAAAGCTATCCAGTTTCAACAGTTAAAATAAGTAATACCTATCTTAGTAATACATATTAAAACCATCAAAATAAATAAGCGGCCTTATTACATTTAAAAGCCCAAAACCTCAAACGTAATTAAAAGGATGTCCATTCACGGAAGAAAATCAATCTTTCGAACGGTGGCCACTCAATTCCCTCACACTCCAAGCCCACTATGGTTGGGGATTTCTGCGTGGATGAAAATAAAAGGGTGAGTTTGGGGAAACTCAGTGTAAGGAAAACCCATTCAAAGCCCAAGTCACCAAGCCTATTGGGTCTAAGCCCATTCAGTAATAATGGTATCTGGGCCGAGCCCTTTTCAGATTACAATAAACCGGGCCTTAGCCCTTATTCAGATAATAAAGATGGCCCATAGGCCCATTTCAAAATACATGCAACATCAATAACATATGCAAGCCCATTTGGGTAACGGTGATCTTGGGCCAAAGCCCTTTTCATTATAATAAACCGGGCCTTAGCCCTTATTCAGATAACAAGATGGCCCATAGGCCCATTTCAAAATACATGCAACATCAAGAACATATGCAAGCCCATTTGGGAGACTACTCAATCCACCAACCACTACACTCCACCCGTACCACCCATACACTCCATGTGGGGAATAGCTCAACCCACCCAAATTTAACACTCCACGATTTGCGGCTTTGTCGCTCATTATCGAAGAATTGAGGCAAAGCCTCCAAGACGTGGACAAGCCACTTTCAGATACTTCCTCCGTCAATATTCCATCCATGCATCGATAATAACAACATGGCATGCAAGAAATAACAACAAATCAAACATGCATTTAGGTCAATTTAACCCTAGGGTATTTGGTAATTTATCTACTAGGGTAAA
Source organism: Gossypium arboreum (assembly GCF_025698485.1). Lineage (NCBI taxonomy): Eukaryota > Viridiplantae > Streptophyta > Magnoliopsida > Malvales > Malvaceae > Gossypium > Gossypium arboreum. The sequence continues at coordinate 29,115,157 of NC_069072.1, forward strand.
ACTATAAATTTTCCACTTTTAAAGGTATTTCAGTAATTTATCTATTTTAGGGTTTTTCATGCATATTCCTACTTTTCACGTAGTAATGTAATCACGATCGAGGGTTCTTACCAGATTAGGCGATTGGCCCATCATTCTAATTTTGGCCCATTAAGCCCAAAAATATCGAGGGCATAGAAATCATGCACTTTGCGGTCCAAACATTGCAGCTTACCAAAAACATTAATCGATTTACCTCACAAGCATTCGCACACTCGCAAATCTACAAAATACTAGTTTTCGGCATTTCGCTTTTCGCTTTTGCCGATCTAGACTAAGAAAGAGGGTGTTAGTTACACACTGCTTATGACGATATCTTGACGAGATCCACACACGAACCGCCTACAATTGGATTACTAACACGTTAATCTAACTATTCAAATACTGAACCACGATTAATCTCTTACAATATTCGCCAAGCACACCTACAGATCATAGTAAGCTTATAGGAAATCAATAAGCAACTCATTAACAAATTTTTGTCAATGTTTACCACATAATCATAATTTCACTGCAAGCTGTCTTCTTGAGCAACAGTCACTAAATCATTTACAACTGGAGCTACGAAACTCCAAATCAAGTTCCGTTAATTTTCCCTGAAAATAGACTCATATATCTTCTATCCATAAAATTTTCAGAATTTTTGGTTTATCCAATCAATACCAGATTTTTCTCAAAGTTTCCCATGTTTCACTGTTTGACTAATCTGACCACTCTTCATTACGACTCAAATTTCTCATTGTACAGAATTCAAAATATGTTCTTGTTTATTTCATTAGAAACTAGACTCAATAAGCTTTAATTTCATAATTTATTAAGCTTCTAATTCATCTCCCACAATTTATGGTGATTTTCCAAAGTCACGTTACTGCTGCTGTCCCAAGCAGATTTATTACCAAATCACTCTTTCATACACCTATCTTGCACGCATGTTATTTAAACATGTATATCACCAATCAATCATCACATATCTATGATTTTACTTAAGCATAATCTCCATTTCATCATTTTAAAGCACAACATGTTAGCCGATTTTTCCCTTTAGCATCTAAGGCACATGCATGTTCATTTGTTTGGCTCAACTTCACCTATCTTCCATTTTTCATCAAAAGAACATGAAACAACAACCATTTCCTTCATTTTAATTCATGACTAAATGCTCACAACACAACTAAAAATCAAAATATACTTCAAGAGTTAAGGTAGAATCAAGAAGAACTCATGAACATCAAGATAGAAGCAAACTACCATGAACTTACCTTCAATTTTCTTCCTCAAGTGACCGAACATTTAAGAGCTTTCTCCTCTCCTTTCTCTTCTCTAACTTTAGGCTAGGATGAACAAAGATGGACAAAACTTTGTTCTTTTCACCCCTTTTCTTTTAATAAAACTTCATATTTCATCCATTTAATTCTTTAATACAAAAGACATGAATTTCTTATCATGAAACATTTACCTAAACCATTATCATGAAACATTTACCTAACCCATTATCATGGAATATTTACCTAATCCATTATCATGGAACATTTACCTAACCCATTATCAATTTGTATCAATTTGTACCATAAATTATGGATATCAAGTACTCATATTGTCTACAACAACATGATGGCTAGCCACTTCATGTAAAATGGGAGGTTTGTCATGCAAATCCTCCTATTTTGCACTCCTATTTATTTGGCCACCTCAATTTAGCCTATAGCATTTTCAAACATTTTCACATAAGTCCTATTTCATAATTTCACTCCCTTTTTCTTATGGAACAAAAATTAACTAAAATTACCGGGTTCTATCTTAAGCTTGGGCCTTCTAGAGGCCCACTAACATAATTAAACCTATGCCAACATTCACAGGATTCCCGAAAATTGGGGCGTTACATTTGTGATCCAAGTACACATGGCACCTCTCACCAAATAAGTAATGTCGCCAAATCTTTAAGGCGAATACGATGGCGGCCAATTCGAGATCATGGGTCGGATAATTTTTCTCATGTGCCTTTAATTGCCTCGACGCATAGGCCACAACTCGACCTTCTTGCATCAATACACAACCTAACCCAAGTAGGGAGGCGCCACTATAGATGACAAACTCTTTGCGGATTCGGGTTGCACTAGAATTGGGGCTTCACCAAATAAGTTTTTAGTTGATCGAAACTTTTCGACATTTCTCCGTCCATTCAATTTAACATCCTTTTGGAGTAGCTTCATCATCGGCGTGGCTATCGTTGAGAAACCTTTACAAATCATCGGTAATAACCTAAGCAAGCCCCAAAAGCTCGAACCTCAAGAATATTTCTTGGAGGCTTCCAATTAAGTATGGCTGAAATTTTATTCGGTCGACTCGAATACCCGATGCAGATACCACATGACCCAAGAAGCTAACCTCTCTTAACCGTAACTCACACTTCTTGAACTTAGCATATAATTGCTTATCCCGTAAAATTTGCAAGACTAACCTCGTGTGTTCAAGATGTTCGGTCTCATTCCTTGAATAGACTAAGATGTCATCAATGAACACGACTACGAATCGATCCAAATATGGTCTGAAGATCCGATTTATTAAATCCATAAATACCGCAGGGGCATTAGTAAGCCCAAACGGCATCACTAGGAACTCATAGTGACCATATCTCGCTCAAGGCGGTCTTGGGTACGTCCGAATCTCGGATTCGCAATTGATAATAGCCCGATCTCAAATCTATTTTCGAGAACACCGAGGCTCCTTCGCTTGATCGAACATGTCATCGATACGTGGTAACGGATATTTGTTCTTTATCGTCACTTTATTAAGCTGACGATAGTCGATGCACAGCCTCATGGTTCCATCCTTCTTTTCACAAACAACACTGGCGCACCCTAAGGCAAACAACTCGGGCGAGCAAAACCTCTATCCACCAATTCTTGCAACCGAAGTTTTCAACTCCTTTAATTCCGTTGGTGCCATACGATACGGAGCTATCGAATTGGAGTGGTACGGTACCAATTCGATGCCAAAATCTATTTCCGAACAGTGGTAAACCCGCAATTCTTGTGGAAAACATCCGGTATTCACAAACCACGCACAGATTCGGTTTCTTTTCGATTCCTTGTCATCGAAAGCACGACGCAAGGTACGCCGCACCCTTTTCTTACATATTTCCGCCAACATTGCGATATTACGGTGGCAACCCCTTTAAGTCCGTAGACTCAACCCGAATTATCTCGTTATTCGCAAGACCTCAAATCGATAGTCTTGCTTTTGCAATTTACAACCGCATCGTGCATGGTCAAGCAATCCAAACCAAGAATAACGTCGGATTCATCGAACGGCAAAAGCATCAAGTCCGGGAAAACAAGAACCTCGGAACACTAGGGACTTTTCTTGCACACTTTGTTGACAAGCACGTAATGACCCAAGGGTTTGACACCGAATTACAAACTCAAGAGACTCAATAGGCAAAGTCTTCTTGGATGCTAAGGTTTCACATTTATAAGAATGAGTAGAACCAGGTCAATCAAAGCAATCACATTAGTATTGAAAAGAGTGAAAGTACCGTAATGACATCCGAGAGGCAGCATCCTCGGCGTGCGCGTATGGCATAAGTCCTAGCAGAGCACGAGCCTCAGATCTGATGGTAGCATCTCTAGATGCTCTCGACCGCCACGACATTGCCCATATTTCTAGGTGGCCTACCTCGGCAAATGGTAGCACCCGGGTTTCCACTTTGACTTACATTTTGTTCAAGCATCCTCGGGCAATCCTTCATAAAGTGGTCGGCCGATCCACACTTATAGCAGAGCGATCACGAACCAACAGCTCCCAATGCCATTTGCCACAATGCGATACCTCGCCCTCTCTACGATCATTTCCACCACTAGCGATCAAGTGACTCGTGTGGTCACAGGGGGTCGATCGCGTCCTCGTCTAGAAAAGCCCGAAGCGCCTCTAGACCGGCTCACATCATCTCGAAATCTCTTCGATGCCTGTTGAAGAGACTTTCCCAAGGACCTCTTTCGGAATTCTCCGGTTCCCACATCGCTTTTTGTTTCTCCTTTCTAAGCTCTTCGGCTTTACAAGCTCGCTCAACAAGTACTACGAACTCTCGTATTTCGAGAATGCCAACGAACATCCTTATATCATCATTCAGCCCATCCTCGAAGCGTTTACACATAATAGCTTTGGACGAAATGCATTCTCGCTGCATCGGCTAAGCCTCACAAATTTTCGTCAGTAGTCAGAATCGACATAGAACCTTGCTTAAGATCAAGAAATTCCTTCGCTTTTGGTCGATGAATCTCGATCGATATACTTTTTTTGAACTCGGTTTGAAAGAATTCCCAATTTCACTTGCTCTCTAGGCACCACGAAGTCGAGTACTCCACCAATAGTAGGCGGAATCGCGTAGCAAGGAGATGGTACACTTTAGGCACTCATCGGTGTACAAGATAGCTCATCGAGCACCGGATAGTGTTGTCCAACCAAAATTCAGCTCGCTTCGGCATCATCATCATCCGTAGCTTTGAATTCAGTGGCCCCATGTTTTCGAATCCTATCGATCGGGGCTTACTTGACCTTATTTTGTCGGCCACGGAGGTATTGTAGGTGCTGGGGTTGCATTTGTCGGGAATGGAGGTTGTGGAACAGTAGTGTTAGTTCGAATGTATTGGTTAAACCATTCATTCATCACACTATAAAAGGCTTGCCTAGCCTCATCATTCGGATTGCTGGCCATAGGTTGAGAGTCCGCCGGTATTTGTCCCTTGCGCGGAGCAGCGCCATACTCTCCACATCATCGCTATCGCTCGGTTGGGATCGGATCCATTACTATAAACAACACAAAGTCAAATTGTCGAAATCACCACACTATCGATTCATCATTTAATGGCATGTATAGCTAGACCCCAAACACATCACGGTAGTCCTAGAATCGACTAAACCGTGGCTCTGATACCAATAAAATTGTAACACCCCGAACCCGAGACCATCGCCGGTGTCGGACACGAGGGGTTAACAAGCCAAATCCACATGTTTCGCCCATCAATTTGACATTTCCAGTCAGGCTGGAAAACTGCATCACTGTCGCCTTAAAAATCATATCTCGAGTTTCAAAACTCGGAAACTGTTTTTGTAAATTTTCCCTGAATTTAGACTCATATATCCATCCATGGATTTATTTCTAGAATTTTTGGTCAGGCCAATTGGTACAGTTTATTAGTTAAAGTCACCCATGTTACAGAGATCTACTGCTCTGACCTTTACGTGTTACAACTTGAATATCTCTCTGTACAGGGCTTTAATACTGGTTCCGTTTGTTTCTAATGAAACTAGACTCAAAATGGAATCTGTACATATAAGGCATGACTCCTGATTCTTTCTGGATAATTTATAGTAAATTTTTAAAGTTGCGACAGGGGACCTAGAAACCGTTCTGGCCCTGTCTCACAATAGCATTAATATCTCTTAACATGTAACTCCTATGACCGTTTCGTTTCTTCCATATGAAAGTAGACTCATCAAGGTTCATTTACATAACTTATTCACTATTTAATACCATTCCTACAAATTTTGGTGATTTTTCAAAACCACTCCACTGCTGCTGCCAGCATCTGTTTTCAAGGTAGGTCTTATCTATTTGTAGTCTCCATGATCCAACTAGTCTTGCCATACATAGGTTCACCTATGACCATTTTAGCCATTCCAATGGCTGATCATGTGACCAACACTCCCATTTCCAATCCATAATTACATCATGAAACCATATATATATATATACAAATCACAAATGGTCTAAGTTCAGACTTGACTTCTACGAGCCATTTTCGCATGGCCGCATACATATACATCACAACACAATTGAACCGACAAGGGTAGTCCTATACATGCCATTTCAAAGTTCAACCAAAAATTATACCAAAATGGAGGCTTTGATAGTGTAGATGACTTCGACTTTAATGATCCCGAATCCGATTGCTATCGAGCAAAATCTATAAAACAGAGAGCCAAAGCAACGGGGTAAGCATTTTTATGCTTAGTAAGTCTCAAGGAATAAAATCAGCTTTAATTAAAGCAATACATTCACATAGCCAAATGCATCATTTCATTAATACACATTCACATAATCATTCTTACTTCACACTTCATCATTATATACTTTCACAAGGTATCAACCACTTCAATAGTTGATATTCGTTAGTCGATTGAGCGAATGTTGCTCAAACATGTCGACTTTTCCAATGCACATATAAACATACCTTATTCTTTGGGCTTTTCGAGCGTACTAATTGAATTTATTACAGCAACCAACACTCACCTCCAGCCCAAGCTTCTTCAGAATACAACCGGATATAACCACGTGCACGAATGCCTTCGGGTCTTAGCCCGGATAGAATGACTTGCACGAATGCCTTCGGGTCTTAGCCCGGATGTAGCCGCTAGCACAATTGCCTTCGGGTCTTAACCCGGATATAATTTCTAGCATAAATGTCTTCGGGACTTAGCCCGGATATCATTCAATTGCTCATGCACACATACATCAATAATCATTAGACATTCATGTTTCATTTTCGTTACTAAGGCTCAAACACAAAGGTAATCACTAGCATAATCGCCGGGACTTAGCCCGTATCATTCAAATACTCATACACACATAAATCGATAATCATTACACATCCATATTTCATTTCACATAATTCAAGTAGGGTCACTTCTTGAGGACTTACCTCGGATGTTGTCGAGCGGCTTTTACGGCTATTCGATCACTTTTTCCTTCCCCTTGTCCAATTGTGGCCCTCTAAGCTCTTGAGCTAATTCAAACAAATTTAATTTATTAAAACCTCATTATGCTAGCTTATGGCCGAATATGACAAGGAGTTTAAATGGTCATATGGCCACCCTTTAGCTTGAATACACAATGGTCATGCACATTTTATACTACATCAAGCAATTCAATACAATTCATTCAAGCATCAAGGAAAAGCTAAGGCCATCAATAGGCTACCTAAGGCCGAATATACATGTCCAATTTGAGGCCAATTATCCACTTAATACCACACAAAAAAAACAGCATGCATTTTACTAGTTAATGTTTTACATATTGTGGCTCAATACTTATAATATAGCATCAAGCACTCATATGGCCGATTATACTTGCAATTTCACAAACATCCTTCAACATTTTCTTCTTTAAACAAACATATTCATCACTTACTTCATAACCAAAACATCATGTGCAAACATATATATACATATATGTGCATGGTCAATTTCAAGGTGTCCATAGCCATCCAAAACACAAATTTTAACTATCATGCAAGAAGCATGAACCATGCTCATGAATGCATCATGGCGAATACATCACAATCATGCCCTTTCAACTTCAATCATGGTTAAACAAAAAGAAAACTCAAAGTCTTACTCAAGATGGCTACAAAGAAATTTCAAGAGTAGACAATCCATCTTTGCATGCATCATCATCAAGCTTCACACTTAGCATGCAATGGCTTTATCACCATATTCACTTGGGCGAATTTCATTCCCATGACATAACAAAGATTTGAACCATGGGCTAACAAGAACATCAATCTAGCAACCAAAAACATGCATGAATCTCATGGCACAACCTCAAACATACCTTACTCTTGATGCAAGTATAGCCAACCTCTTCCTAATCCTCTTCCAAACCAAGTATGAAGCAAAACTCCTTCCTTATCCTTAGTATTTTCGGCCAAAAGGAGAGTGAAAATAGATGAACAAAAAATTTTTTTTCTTTGTTTTGTTTCTCTCATGTACTGCACAAGGGGGGAAAGCATCCACACTAATTTTTTTTTCATTTCTTTACCCATGCTCTTATTTTATTATTTCTAACATCCACCACTAGCAAAACATGTTTAAGACATGTTTTCTTTTGCCCATCTTCATCACCATGGCCGGCCACTTCCTTCTCTTTGGGTAAATTGACATGCAAAACCATTCTTTTGCATGCATATACTATTAGACCATTGAAGATTGGCCTATCACCTTTCAACAATGTTTCATATAAGTCCATCTTAATAAATTCACATAGAAATGATCAAATTAATGCATGCAACTTTCACACATGCATTTGCTAACATCATAAACATAGAATATAACTTTTAATTACTTATAAGACTCGGTTTAATGGTCCCGACACCACTTCCCGACTAGGGTCAAATTAGGGATGTCACATACGACCATATAGAGCTTCATACGAGCCATTTTAATGCTCGATAGGAAACTATTATTGTACACAAATTCAAGTAATGGTAAATAACATTCCCAACTTGATTCAAAATAAACAAAGCAAGCTCGGAGAATATCTTCCAAAATATGAATAACACTCTTAGATTTCTCATTTGTCAACGGATGAAAAGCTGTACTAAAGTTAGGTTTCGTACCTAGAGATTTATGCAACTGTTTCCAGAATCTCGAAGTGAACCGGGGATCCTAATCAGATATAATTGACATAAGTACACTATGTAATCTAACAATTTCCCAAATGTAAACTTCGACAAGCTTCAGAAGTGACCAATCAGCTCTAACCTCAATAAAATGAGTCCATTTCACAAGTCGATCAACTATCACCCAAATAACATTCTTCTTGCTCAGAGATAATGGTAACCCTATTACAAAATCTATCATTATGCACTCCCATTTCCATTCAGGAATTAAAATAGGCTGAAGAAGTTTGGTAGGGACTTGGTATTCAAACTTAACTCATTGACAAGTTAGGCATTTAGCCACAAACTCAACTATCTCCCTTTTTATTCCAGGCCACCAATACAATTCCTGTAAGTCGAGATACATTTTTGTTTCGCTAGGGTGCATAAAAAAGGGATAGTGTGAGCCTCGCGAAGTATTAATTCTTTCAATTTAGCAATATATGGAACATAGATTTGATTACGGAACCTCAAACAATCATAATCATCAATGCTGAAATTTTTTTAACTCAGCCAACAAATTGTCGTAATCACAAATACTGAGTTGTGTGAATATCACCGTTAACTCAACTGTTTCTTTTCTACTCAATGTGTCAGCTACGACGTTAGCTTTACCAAGGTGGTAATCGATAACACAATCATAATCTGTCAAAAGTTTAATCCACGATGCTGTTTCAAATTCAAATCCATTCGAGTTAGGAGGTATTTAAGACTTTTGTGATAGGTAAAAATATGAAAATTTTCACCATAAAGATAATGTCTCCAAATCTTTAGAGCAAAAACCATAATGGCTAGCTCTAAATCTTGCGTTCGATAGTTGTGTTCATGCGTTTTTAGCTAGTGAGATGCAAACGCAATTTCCTTTTCATATTGTATCACAACGCAACCCAGATCACTCAATGAAGTATCACTATATACCATAAAATCTTTTCCTAATTTAGGCAAGGTTAAAAATGACTCCTTAGTCTACATCTATTTCAATTTCTCGAAACTTCCTTGGCAATGGTCACTCCAAATGAACTGAATGTCCTTTTGCAAAAGCTTCGTCATTGGCATAGCTAATTTTGAGAACCAGTTTACAATTCTTCAGTAGTAACCAGCTAAAACAAGAAAACTACAAAGTTTGGACAAATTTCTCGGTGCTTTTCACTAAATGATAGCCTCAATATTTTTTGGATCAACTCTAATCCCATCAGCTGAAATAGCATTCCCAAGAAACAAAACTTTAGATAACCAAAAGTCACACTTGCTAAGCTTCTCGTATAACTATTTTTTCTCGAACACTTGCAAAAGAATGCAAAGATGTTGTTCGTACTTAGTTTAAAATTTCGAATAGATCAAAATCTCATCGATGAAAACAACCATAAATTGACCTAGGTAGGCTAAAATATATGATTCATGAAATCCATGAATGTCGCAAGAGCATTTGTCAAACTGAAAGGCATCACCAAAAATCCGTAATTACCATAACACGTAGGGAATGTTGTTTTAGGTGCGTCACTATCTTTCACTTTTAACTGATAGTAACCCGACCTTAGGTCAATGGTCAATCTTGGTAAAGACTAAAGCTCCCTTTAGTTGATTGAATAAATCATCGATACGAGGTAGGGGTAGCGGTTCTTAATCGTCAATTTATTCAGTTTCCAGTAATCTATGCAAAGTCACATTGAACCAGCTTTCTTTTTAACGAACAAAATTGGAGCTCCCCAAGGGGATATATTAGGGCGTATAAAGTCGCGATCTCGTAAATCTTGCTATTGAAATTTCAATTCCTTTAGCTCCATTGATGCTATCAATAACATCCCTATTCCTCCAAGAATCGGTAAGTACATGTCGTTTCTGATGTTTAGATCTTGAAATTTTGTAATATTTCTATGCAATACTAATCTTAAGTTTGATTAAAAAGTATTTTATGGTTCTTGACAAATCTTTTGGTAATCTTGTTGAATCTTGAAATCAATCGTTAACTCATGTGTAAATATCATTTGAATGACCTGTTTAGGTGAATTGGATTAGAATCAGGTGTGAGGAACGTCGATTGATCTCTTGGTGAAAAGTGTATATTCTTTACCAAGCGAATCGAGGCAAACTATGCCTAAGATTAGGGCCATAGGATCTACCACACGGGCATGTACCTTGCAAGCCCTAGGCTAGTTCAAATGTCACAAAACCAAGAACCCTCCACATAGCCTACTAGACGGTCGTGTCTCCTTAGTAAGTTATTTTTGTAACTTCCACATAGCCACAGTTGGTTACACGGTCTGGCCATACGACTATGTAACCCTTCCACACGACCGTGTGACCTCTGTTTTATAATTTTACTTAAAATTTTATGATTTGTTCAATTTAGTCCCAAAATAGTCCCCGAACTATTTTCAGAGTTGTACTTCTTTCAATTGAACCCTTGATAATATGAGTATTAAAATGTAGGATCTATTTGACTGAATTACTATATATACAAGATATGTTAATAATATATTTTTGATGTGTCTGTATTACTGAGTGTATGTTCAGCATGTCGTGTGGTATTGTTAAACCACACACATGATGAACATGTCTTTTGCTAATGTATTGATTTATTATAAACATATTAATTGTTACCGTATTGATCCGTTATAAGCATATTAATTGCGATCGTATTGATATATTGTAAAGATTTCATATTGCATTGCATAGAGTGGGACAATATGTACGAAGGAAGCATTGAAAATTTATCTGCAAATTTGTTGTGCAAACCACAACCATCAGCAGTATATTTACTAACCTGTTGTGCACCCACAACTATTGACATTGTTTTTTCTTTTGACTACAAATATGTTGTACATCCACAATCCATTGACAACTTTTACCTACAAACATGTTGTGCATCCATAGCCAGCATCAAATTTTATCTACGATATTTTGCTATGTATCCACAACCTAGTGGTTGTTCACATTTGTAGATTCTGCTGTGTGTCTACAGCCATTGACAGTTTATCTACAAACCATAGGTGGTTAAACCACAACCCGGTGTGAAAGTTGTTGGAATTTAGGGGAACTCTCATTGTGGTGTGTAGCAGAGTTGGGAAGGATCTTTCTTTAAAATTCTGAAATTGCATTGCCATTCACAAATACGCGTGTACACAAACTATGACTCTGAGATATTAAACAGATGGTTGATACCTAAAACCGATACTCTAAGTTGACAATTGTTTGCAATCATTTTATGCAATGTTACTAAGAATGTTTTATCAACCGATTGCACAATTTTCTTATGATTGAACTCACACTGAGCTACATAGCTCACTCCCTTTTTATTTCCATCTCTATAGATAACTCACTAGGTTAAGACGTAGACACGATATTTGGGGGATCTTGGCTTGGATTTGTTTTTCTTTATAAAGTATTTTAGATTTATTTTTTGATATTTTTTTTATTTAGAGACTCTATTGTTTCATTTTTATAACTATGGCATGGGACTTAGGATTTGGATTTTTATAGCATGCATAAAATTTAATTTGATTTTAGGATAGTGAAATATGAATATTAATTATTTATGCACGAACTTTGATTTTATTAAAAAATAAATAGATATCACTTTTCCACTATTAGATTATAGTTAAATTGTGAGTAATAAACAAATTAGAAATTAGCTGAGTTTTCAAGGTAATCACCATTAATTTAATCGGTTTTTGTTAATTCATGAGTTTTTATGAAATAGGTTAAGGTTTTTTTCTAAAATAAATAAAAAATGTTTGAAAATAATTGTTTTATAAACTCTAATAGCTTACTGGGTCATTTCGATGGCTAATGTAATCTTCTGAATTACTAACGTCTAGGCTAGGTTGGGGAGGTTACACAAACCATGTCCTGCATTAACAATCATGCCTATACTAATCGAGCTAAAACTCAATCAGCAATATTATAATTTTTTTAATTATATAATGCTAACATCGTTAATTTAACATAATTTATCAGTATAATTAACAATAATAAAATTTCCATATTATTTGTATAGATTCCTATGCATATTTTAAGGAATTTAACTATAAAAATTTACTATAAAGTTTTATTCCATAAAACTACTCGAAAAATATATTACAATACGTATATAATTATCATTTAATATTAATATATAATTTCCATCTTCTTATCACATGATTAATAATAACAATAATAACAATTGTTTTGGCCTAATTTATTTCACTAAAATATAAATAAATTTGATTAAGTTGACCGAAAATTTAAAAGAGTAGATTTAATTTTCATAAATTCTAAAAGCCTAAAATTTCTTTTCTTTTCATATTTCTATAAAATATAATTTTGTTATGAATATCTTATTAAGTAGATGACCATTAAGATCAAGATAAGTTTTGATGTACTTTAAATTCTAATAGTCATTAGAAGAAAATCTCTACTTCATTTATACTTCTTATGCCTATAAATAAAGACTTTGGAGAAGATTCGTAAATATTCGGATTGATCAATAAAATACACTTCTCTTGTACGCTCCTATTTTCTTTGTTCTTTAGCTTCTGTCTTTTTATTTTATAACACGTTATTAACACGATTCTATTTTAATTGTTTTTCTTCATAGGTCTCAAAAAATATACCAAAATTTGATATTGTCGACTACCTCCTAGAGTTGCTACTATTTCAATTGGGGCCTACGCACTATGGGTAATTATTAGAGCCTTCAACCACTCAGCCAAGGTGATAATGATGATGTTAAAAAATCTCAGATATATTTTATTATGATTTATTTATTATATCATATTTATTATTATTGGAGACTAATTATGGCAACATGAATAGATAGATTTTGATTTGAAATCCATGTAAATTTGCAATGGTGATTATGAAATAAAATTTTTTTGAGACATTTATAAGTTTGTCCTAATAAATCTATTGCATTCCCCAAAGTGAATGCAAAAGAAAATATAAACCAAAATTATTCTAATATTTGGCAATAAAAATTAGTCGAAAGCCCTAGAAGAGCTAATATATTAATATCTTGTGATGGTTAATCTATTGATTTTAAAAGATATTCATAATGGATCTCATATTCAGATTGTAAATGAAGAAAATATTATATTTTATATAAATCACTATTGCTATGAATATTTATTTTGAAAGGATGAAAAAAGGGAGGATTGAGTTAGTGATTACTCTTGTTATTAAATTGAATTGATTGTGACTATATTTGTGATCTTTTGTTGTCATCCTCGTTAAGGGGTTGAAAGAAAAATATTTAACTATAAAGATCTATTTATGAGCAATAGAATATGGTAATTCTATCTAAAAGTGTGAGTATAACTTTATAATATTTAGATTAAATTCTCAATTAAAATTACGTGAAAAATATTACTGATGAGAACTTGCAAGAGAGAACTTATGTATGAAACGTCATTGGTTATGTACCTGTTGTACACCTGGAAAATAAGATCCATTCTCAAAGTTTGCTATTAATAGATTTTGATTGGACTCAAAGTCTACTACTGGAGTTTAATTTTCTTACTTGTTAAAACCGTCAAGACTCAACGCAGAAAAAAGGTACATCTTTAAGTTTTGATTACATGGGTTACATATTAGTTTAAGCATCTCATTTGTTCATGAAAATGAATATTAATTGATTTTTTATGTCGCTATAGTAGGTTTTATAATTAAATAATATATTTGATTAAAACATATCTAGTATGCAAATTTGTGTTAATAAACCAATGAATTTTATAGTTATTGAATTTGATTTAGTTCAAAGAATTGTTAAAAGTAGTAGTTCCTACGTTTATATTATTTCATTTGTTAATTAGTTAGAGAAATGACATGAGCAATTGTAAATGAAAAGTTCTATGAGTATGAATGGTTGGATTTTGAATTAAATTTCATGCATGTTTATGATTATGGTTATGAAAAAAAATTGCTAGTTTTTCATTATGTCATATTTTTATGTTTGAGATGTGACTTTTATTTATATATTTAATATAGGTTTGTTTTTATACATGACCTAGACAGTTAGTCTTGATAGTTAATTGATTATGCAAAACTTCTGTTAAAAGGGTTTTAAAAGTATTTTGAATCGAACTCGGGACCTCTCGCACCCGAAGTGAGAATCATACAACTAGACCAAATACCTTGCATTTGATGATTTAACATATTCACTAAAGCGAATATTGCATATAATTATTTAGAAATTATATTTGTCACTCCTCAAACCCGACCCAGACATTATGGCCAAATTTAGCGATGTTACATGGAATGGGAGTCGAAAACGAGTTTGTCGAGTTAATATAGTTCCAGTTAATTAGTCTTTATCTTAATTGAAAATAAAACGTTTGTTCTATTTTATGTCTAAAATCGTACCTTTTCAGTGGAAGCTTTTAAAATGTTTGTTTTTAGGAAAACCGTTCGTTTATGAAAACCTTGTCTTTAGCAAAACCGAAAATCATTGTATCTAGTAGTAATAAAATCGTAAAGCAGTTAAAAATTCAAAATTTGAAAACCAAACAATCCAAAGTCCCAAAAATTACATAACGAATACCCATAAATAAGAGCGAGGTAATAAGTTCAAAACTAAATTAAAGCAGTTCAAAAATTGTGGTGATCACCATCGAGTCCTCCACTGCACCGATCCCTCAAGACTAGGGATTACCTGCAGATTAACAGAAAAGGGTGAGTTTTTAGAAACTCAGTGTGTAATCCCACAAAAAACATACATACAAGCATATAACAGAATACAATCATATATCGTGCGGGCTTGAGCCCGTTACAGAATCAACTTAGGCCTTAACCCATTCAGATACAGTCTCGAAATTTTATTAGGATCTTGGCTCATATCGATATAATATGCAGATACAATCAATCAGAATCCTACACACCAGCCTCTACACACCATCTCTGTCCAGCCCTACACACTATGTGGGGATTAAATTAACCCACCCATCCCTACACACCATGCTGTACCGAAATGCGGCACATAATTCAGAAAAATGTAGCTGAGTTGCTAGATATCAGGCTTAAGAGCCTTTCAGATACTTCCTCCAATATCATCAACCCACCCCGATGCAATGCAAACATACAATAAATGGCATGCTATTACATGGCTTTCAGTACATATATTTAGATCAGTATACATGCATAATATTAACATGTTCAGAATGGAAATCATACAATCAGTTCACACATTTAAGGGTTTAAGTAGTGCTCACTGACTCTACAGAAGGTTCACAGTTGACTTGGGCGACCCGTGCAACCCTAACAGTCATATCAGTAAAATGGGCCTACATGCCCAATTGGCCTACCCGTGTGGGCCCACATGCCCGTGTGGCCCACATGACCCAAATTGGCCTTTACCGTGTGCATCACATGGCCTGGCCCAAAAACCCATACGACCCAACTCGGTCTAGCCCGTGTGTCGCACACGGCCTAGCTAGCCATCACACGGTAGTGTCATGCGCGCACGACTTGGCTCGTCGATCACACACCGTGTACTATCACATGGTCTACCACATGGGAGACCATACGCCTATGTGGTATTGACAGATTGCTTTCGGCTTTTCATCGAATCCCATTTTCTACATTTTCGGGTACACACCTGGTACTATTTCGATGTGAAAACACTCCCGTAAAGATTAGCACCTACAATCGATATTACAAACCTTCTAAATCAATCAAAACTCTCTACTAAATTGAAATCCCAAATTTGTCAATAGTCTAAAAAGAGTGATTGACACTTACCCTAACCACTCCGACGATTTTATTTACAAATCTACAAAAGGAGAGCCCCAAACTCCACAATTTATAGCTGCCTCAACAGGAAATAAGTTCTCAAACGGCAAAAAGGGAAACAATATTACCAACAGTATTTAACTTCCACTTACCGAACAACGAAAAAAGAAGGTGCGCACAACACAAGCGAATTGAAACAAAAATTCCACGGAAAGGAAGGAAGAGAACAAAATTTCTGCAGCAAACAAAGAGAGGAAAAACTCATGTCCAAAACTGAGTAGCAGAAACGACAAGAGAGAGAGTTTCAGCAAAAAGATAAGAGAATAAAATTCAAAAAGATAATTCCAACAACTCCCACATCCTCAAATATCTCCACTTTCCCACCTCTCAAAGTTTTAGTTCAGTTGAAATTCTTTCTGACAATCGAGTAAAAACATAAACTCCCTTGCTCGTGCAGGGATTCAAACTCAAGACCTCCAGCATATTAACACTTCACTTAACCACCAGACCAGCAGGCCCATTCTAATATGAAATTACAGATAATTTAATATTAGACTGCTGACTAGAAGTTAAGGTTTAACCTAGGAAAAAGCCAAAATTTGTCAAAGCTGAGGCTTGAACTTGGGACCTCTCACACACACAGAACACTTAACCACTGAAGCAGACAGATATTTGTCAATAACTTATAGAAACAAATTTATAAAATTTAAGGCGTTACAACTCTACCCCCTAAAAGAAAATTTCGACCACGAAATTTACCTGATCAGAATAAGTGAGGATACTATTGACGCATCACATCCTCAGGCTCTCATGTGGCCTCCTTGGTGCTATGATTACGCCAAAGAACCTTAACCAGTGGAATAGACTTTCTCTGAAGGACCTTTACATCACGCTCCAGAATCTGAACCGGCTCCTCCTCAAAGGTCAAGTCTGGCCCAACCTCAATCTTCTCAACAGAAACAACATGTGTGGGATCAAAGAGGTAGCGCCTTAACATCGAGACGTGAAAAACATCATGAATACGGTCCAACTCCTGAGTCAACTTCAACTGATAGGCGACAGGTCCCATACCTTTCAGAATGCGGTAAGGTCCAATAAATCTAGGGCTCAACTTGCCCTTGCGACTGAACCTTAGAACCTTTTTCCATGGAAAAACCTTGAGAAAAATTAAGTCCCCCAAAGAAAACTCGATATCTTTCCTCTTTAGATATGCGTAAGACTTTTGCATATCAAAAGCCTCTTTTAGGCGATCTCGAATCAGGCTAACCTTTTCCTCTGTCTCGGAAACCAACTCAGGACGCAGAACACATCACTCACCTAGTCTAGCATAAAGGAGTGTGACACTTATAACCACACAGAGCCTCGTAAGGTACCATCTGAATGCTAAACTGAAAGCTATTATTGTAGGCGAACTCTGCTAACGGCAAGTACTCCTTCCAACTACCATGGAAATCAACAACATAGCTCCTCAACATATCCTTCAGTATCTGAATCACCCTCTCCGACTGACCATCTGTCTAAGGATGGAAAGCAGTGCTGAAGCCTAATCTTGAACCCAAAGCCTCATGTAACTTTTTCCAAAATCGAGACATGAAGCGAGGATCCCTATTAGAGTTGATCGAAAAAAGTACCCTATGTAGTCTCATTATTTTTGATATGTAGAGCTTAGCTAACTTCTAAAGAGAAAATTCTGTCCTAGCCAGGATAAAGTGAACAAACTTCGTCAATTGATTCACGATGACCCAGATAGAATCCTTCTTAGTAAGTGTTAGAGGCAACCCACCAACGAATTTCATCGCTACTCGCTCCCATTTTCACAATGGAATTTTAACCGGCTGCAGCAATCCTGAAGGTAATTGATGCTCAGCCTTAACCTGCTGACAAGTCAAACAGTGAGCAACGAAGTTAGTAACCTCAAGCTTCAATCCTGGCCACCAGTATAGCCCTTGAAGATCTCAGTACATCTTATTTCCGCTAGGATACATAGCATAAGGAGTACTATGCGCTTCCCTAAAATCAACTGTCTCAAATCATCATCATTCGGTACACAGATCCGACCACGGAAACAAAGTACCCCATCACTGTTTATCCCAAAATCAGTAGTGTCACCATTCTCAACTTTACGAAAGTGCAACTCAAGAGACTTATCCCCTAACTATTTACCTCGAATCTACTCAATCCATGTCAGTTTAACCTGAAATTCTGCCAACAGAATTCTATCGTCAAAAAGGCTAAGTCGAGCGAACACCGTTTCAGATCAGTCATAGCCTTACGGCTCAACTCATCGACCACCATATTGGCTTTGCCAGGATAGTACTCAATGGTACAATCATAATCTTTAAGCAGTTCCACTCGTCTACACTACCTAAGGTTTATCTCCTTCTGAGTGAGGAGATACTTGAGGCTTTTGTGATCGGTGTAGATAATACACTTCTCACCATACAGATAGTGCCTCTAGATTTTCAAAGAAAATACAATGGCAGTCAATTCCAAATCATGTGTCGGATAGTTTGCTTCATAAGTTTTGAGCTGACGAGATGCATAAGCTACCACTTTACCATCTTGTATCAATATACACCCCAAACCGACATGTGAAGCATCACTGTAACCATAAAGTTCTTACCGAGCTCAGGCTGTATCAGAACAGAAGCCTGAGTCAGAACAATCTTGAGCTTCTCGAAGCTCTCTTGCTATACACCAGTCCACACAAAAGGAACTCCTTACACAAAAGCTTAGTCAACAGAGCTGCGATCAAGGAGAACCCTTCTACCAAACGCCAATAATAACCTATTAACCCCAGAAAGCTGCATATTTTAGATACATTCTCTGGCTACTTCCATCCCAACACAACCTTGATTTTGCAAAGATCAACTAGGATCCCCTTAGCAAAAACTATGTGTCCCAAAAAGGTCACTCACATAGCCAAGTCAGAACTCACACTTACTGAACTTCGCATATAGCTGTTTCTCACGAAGAGTCTATAGTACCACTCTAAGATGCTCATCGTGCTCATTTTCAGTCTTAGAATACACCAAAATATCATTGATGAACACCACCACAAGCCGATCCAGATAGGGCTGGAGCACTCGGTTCATCAAGTCCATAAATGCTGCTGGTGTATTAGTCAATCCAAAAGGCATAACTAGGAACTCGTAATGTCTATATCGAGTCTTAAATGTCGTTTTATGCACATCCGCCTCCTTAACCCTCAATTGATGATAACCCGAACATAGATCAATCTTGGAAAACACAAAAGCCCTTCTGAACTGGTCGAACATATCATCAATTTTCGGAAGTGGGTACTTATTCTTGATCGTTAGCTTGTTCAGCTGCTAATAATTGATACACATTCGCATGGATCCATCTTTTTTCTTTACAAATAGGATAAGGGCTTCCCATGGAGACACACTAAGATGAATGAACCCAATATCCAACAATTCTTGAATAAGAACCTCAAGCTCTATAAGGTCTTTCGGTGCCATCCGATAAGGGGCGATGGACACTGGAGCTATACTCAGCAAAAGACCGGAGCTATACTCGGTAAAAGCTCAATCCCAAACTCTACTTCTTGGCTCGGAGGTAAGCCCGGTAATTCCTCAGAAAAATATCTGAAAAATTTCTAACAGTTCTGATATCCTTTATTGAAGAATCCCCAGAATCAGAAACACTGATGTAGGCCACGAATGCCTCACATCCTTTTGGCACCAAATTTTCTGCCACTAACGTCGAAATCACATTAGTCAGATAATCTCGACGTTCCCCAATCACAACCACCTCATCGTCCTACCGGGTTCTCATAACGACCCTTTTAGTCGCGAAGTCCAGACTCACTCAATGTTTGACCAACCAATCCATCCCAAAAATCAAGTCAAACTCCCCAAACGGGAGCTCCACCGAATCAGCCAGAAACACTGTCTCTTGGACCTCTAATAGAACGTCTCTATACAATTTATTAACTCGGATAGATTGCCCCAAAAGACTCACAACAGCTACCTCACTATCAGTACTCTCAACCAGAATCCCCAATGTTTCAGACACTGTGCTCGCTACATAGGAATGTGTAAAACCTATGTCTATCAATGCAAGATAAGGTATATCAAAAATTAAAAATGTACCTGTGATGACGTCTGGAGTATCTTAGTCCTCTCGGTGATGAGCAGTATAAACAAGACCAGGCTGTCTCGCTTTAGTATGCCCAGCAACTCTTCCCGGTGATCTCTGTCCACAACCCATGCCGTTACCACCCTTAACCTATCCACAGCCTCTAGGTGGCTGTTGGACTACCTTCGGTGGTTGTGCAGTACCAGAACCCAGAGCTTGCATCTGATCGTCCCTCAATGGACACTCTCAAACATGGTGCTCAGTAGACCCACATCTTAGACATGCCCCAGTCGTCCTTCAACATTCACCCGGATGGCGTCTATCACAATGCCTACAAGGCAAAATCCTAGTAGGTGTAACAGGGGGCCTAACTCTAACTGGTCCATCAGATCTGGCCTTTTTCTTAGGCCTTATCGCAAAACTTAAGGGCTCTGAATCCCTGTTATTCTTGCCTCTCTCCTTATCTCAGTTTTAGCGCTCAGCGCGCTTCACCTCCTCGGTAATCTTTACTTTCTCTACTAGTGCTGAGAAATCATGCTCCTTCTACTAAGCTATCAGAACTCGCAAACTGTCCCTGAGTCCATCCTCGAAGCAGACACAACGCTCATATTCAGTCACCACCATGCCTCGTGCATAGTGGCTTAATCTTAGAAACTCAGCCTTATACTCGATCACTATACGGTCTCCTTGTATGAGATTCAGAAACTCACATCTCCTAGCATCAATGTAGCTAGCTCCCACATACTTACTCTGAAATGTTGTATTAAAATACACCCAAGTCAACCGTTCGGGCTGAGTGCCCTCCTTAACTATTAGCCACCACTGGTATGCTTCATTGCGAAGCAAGGAAACAGCGCCCTTCAATTTCTGCTCGGGGGTAAAATCCAAATCATCCATGATGCTTTCCTTGGCCTCCATCCAGTACTCGGACACATTAGGGGTGACTCCATTGACACCCTAAATAACTCACCGCTATTGGACTGGAGTCATTCCGTGACTGACTCTCAGCCTCCAGATCCAACATTGGGCCCAACGACTCTCTCTAATATCCTCAGCATAACCTGGGACAATGTGTCATCCCCAGCCATGCGATCATGAGACCCAGTCTCTACAGTAGGTGAAATTGGTGTCCCACTAGAATCCAGATTAGTCAAATTGCCAGAAAACGAGGAACCAGCTCGAGCCCCTCTACGGCCTCTAGCTCAGCTTCTAGTACCCCGTCCGCGGATACTTCATGCACTCATTATAGATTCAAAGTTTACCTACATTAATCATTTTATGAATTAGTTACAGTTTCGATATTGATTAACAAATATTTTATACAAAACAGTATCAGAAGTTCAGAGCTGGTTATCGCGAATTGCAGTCTCTATCAGTTTTCACTACTGTCTCAGTATATATCAACTAAAGTATTTTCACAGTACACTATCTATAGCAGTCTCAATACTAATAGTATTTTCAAATAAATTTATTAGAGTTTTAGAACACTTACAGGATCGGCACCGGAAATTCAGTGTACCACACACTCAGTAAAAAATATTTCAAACCAATTGAAAATCATTTCTTTAAAACCAAGTTTTAAAACCCAAATCCACAGCCGAGTTTTGCAACCTGACTCTGATACCACTAAATGTAACACCCCAAACCTGGCCCAGACGTTATGGCTGAATTTGGTGATGTAGCATGGAATGAGAGTCGAAAATGAGTTTGTCGAGTTAATATAGTTCTAGTTAATCAGTCTTTATCTTAATTCAAAATAAAATGTTTGTTCTATTTTATGTCTAAAATCGTACTTTTTCAGCGAAAGCTTTTAAATTATTTATTTTTAGGAAAACCGTTCATTTATGAAAGCCTTGTCTTTAGCAAAACTGAAATTCATTGTATCTAGCAGTAATAAAATCGTAAAGAAGTTAAAAATTCAAAATTTGAAAACCAAACAATCCAAAGTCCCAAAAATTACATAACGAATACCCATAAATAAAAGCGAGGTAATAAGTTCAAAACTAAATTAAAGCAGTTCAAAAAAATCATGGTGATCACCGTCGAGTTCTCGCTGCACCGATCCCTCAAGATGGGCATTACTTGTAGATTAACAGAAAAGGGTGAGTTTTCATAAACTCAGTGTGTAATCCCCACAAAAAACATACATATAGGCATATAACACAATACAGTCATATACCGTATAGGCCTGAGCCCATTACAGAATCAATTTAGGCCTTAGCCAATTCAGATACAGTCTTAGAATTATATTAGGGCCTTGGCCCATATCAGATACAATATACAGATACAATTAATCAGAATCTTACCCACTAGCCTCTAAACACCATCTCCATCCAGTCCTATACACCATGTGGGGATTAAATCAACCCACTCATCCCTACACACCATGTCGTACCGAAATGCGACACATAATTCAGAAATATGCAGCTGAGTTGCCAGATATCAGGCTGAAGAGCCTTTTAGATACTTCCTCTAATATCATTAACCCACTCCGATGCAATGCAAACATACAATAAATGACATGCTATTACATGGCTTTCAGTACATATATTTAGATTAGTATACATGCATAATATTAACATGTTCAAAATGGAAATCATACAATCAGTTCACACATTTAAGAGCCTAAGTAGTGCTTACTGACCCTACAGAAGGTTCATAGTCGACTTGGGTGACTCGTGCAACCCTAACAGTCATATCAATAAAATGGGCTTACACACCCATGTGGCCAACACGACCCAAATTGGCCCACACGGCCTGACCCAAAAACCCACACGCCAGTGTAGACACCCGTGTGGGCCCACACGACCAAACTCGATCTGGCTCATGTGTCGCACACGGCCGGGCTCATCGATCACACGCCCTGTACTATCACACGGCCTACCACACGGGAGATTACACGCTCGTGTGGCGTCGACAGATTACTTTTCGTCTTTTCATCGAATCCTATTTTTTGCGTTTTTGGGTATACACCTAGTTCTATTTCGATACGAAAACACTCCCATAAAGATTAGCACCTACAATCGATATTACAATCCTTCCAAATCAATCACAACTCTCGACTAAATTGAAAACCCAAATTCGTCAATAGTCTAAAAAGAGTGTTTGACACTTACCCCAACCATTCCATGTGACAGCCCAAAATTGACCCTAGTCGGAAGGTGGTCTCGGGACCACAAAACCGAGGCATAAAAATAATTAAAAATTTATTTTGATGCCTATAATATGTGTGTGCTCATGTATGACATTTTATGATGATTGATTTAGTGTTATAAGGGTGAATTCCACAAGAAAGGACTTAGTAATGAACTTTGAAAGTATGATAGGAAATGTGTGATGACTAATTAAAGCATGCATGCAAAATAATGGACTTGCATGTCAAATTCCCCCTTTATAGGTGGTGGCCGGCCATGACAAGGAGGATGGGCTAAACATGTCATGAAACATGTTTTGTTGGTGCATTAGGGTGAAATAATAAACAAAGGTGTATGGGTGATAAAAATGAAAAAAAATGTGTGTGAGTGTGGTAATCCCCCCATTGCCGTGAGTTGTAGAGAAGGAAAGAAAAAATTTTGTTCATCCTTTCTTTGAGCCAAAACTAAGGAAGAAGGAGGATTTTTGCTTCATGCTTGGTTTGGAAGAGATCTAGAAGGAGATTTGGCTAAGTTTGCATCAAGATTAAGGTATGTATGAGGTTGTGTTAGGAGTTTCATGCATGTTTTGGTTGCTAACTTGATGTGCATGTTAGCCATGGCTCAAATCTTTGTTAAGCCATGGAAATGGTATTTGGCCAAAGTTGTTATGGTGATAAAGCCATTGCATGCTAAGTGTGAAGCTTGATGATGATGCATGCAATGATGGATTGTCTACTCTTGAGTAAGATTTTGAGCTTTCTTTTGTTTTATCATGATTGAAGTTGAAAAGGAGCATGATTGTCATATTCGCCATGATGCATTCATGAGCATGGTTCTTGCTTCTTGCATGTTAGTTAAAATTTGTGTTTTGGATGGCTATGGACACCTTGAAATTCGCCATGCTCATATATGTATATATATGTTTGCACATGATGTTTTGGTTATGAAGGAAGTGATGAATAAGTTTGTTTAAAGAAGAAGATGTTGAAGAATAATTGTGAAATTGTAAGCACATTCGCCTAGCACACATATGAGTGCTTGATGATATATTGTAAGTTTTGAGCTACAATATGCAAAGCATTAACTAGTAAAATGCATGCTGTTTTTGTGTGGTATTAAGTGCATAATTGGCCTCAACATGGACAAGTATATTCGCCTTGGGTAGCCTATTGAAGGCCTTAGCTTTTCCTTGATGCTCGAATAAATTGTATTGAATTGCTTGATGTAGTATAAAATGTGCATGACCATTGTGTATTCAAGCTAAAGGGTGGCCATATGACCATTTAAATTCCTTGTCATATTCGCCATAAGCTAGCACAATGAGGTTTTGATAAATTGAATTTGTTTGAATTAGCTCAAGAGCTAAGAGGGCCACAATTGGACAAGGGAAGGAAAAAGTAATCGAATAGCCGTAAAAGCCGCTCGACAACATCCGAGGTAAGTCCTCAAGAAGTGACCTTACTTGAATTATGTGGAATGAAATATGGATGTATTGATTATTGATTTATGTGTATGAGTATTCGAATGATACCCGGCTAAGTCCCAAGGCGATTATGTTAGTGATTATAATTGTGTTTGAGCCTTAGTAACGAAAATAAATATGTATGTCCAATGATTATTGATGTATGTGTGCATGAGAAATTGAATGATATCCGGGCTAAGCCCCAAGACAATTATGCTGGAAATTATAACCGGTTAAGACCAAGGCAATTGTGCTAGTGGCTACATCCGGCTAAGACCCAAGGCATTCGTATGAGTCATTCTATCCGGCTAAGACCAAGGCATTTGTGCAAATCGTGATATCCGGGTTAAGTCCCGTAGGCCTTGGTGCGGGTTACCATAACCGGGCTATGTCCCAAGGCGATTGATCAAGTAGCGACATCCGTTAAACTCCGAAGGTATGTGATTTGAAAATTATAAGCTTGCTGGAAAATTTCAGCTAATGCACTTGTGAAATTTCCCAATGACAAGGTAAGTGCGGTGTGTGCTTATGCGCTAGGAGTAAGCGTGTGAATATCCGCTCCTATGATGGAACGAGTTATCGGCCTTAATGAAGCCTTTATTTGTGTATGAACATAAGAGTTGGGATGGTGAAGTAAGTATGATTATGTGAATGTGCATTAATGAAATGATGCATTTAACTATGTGAATGTATTGCTGTAATTAGAGTTGATTATATTCCTTGAGACTTACTAAGCATAAAAATGCTTACTCGCCGCTTTGGCTCTCGTTTTCTAGATTTCGCTCGATAGCAATCGGATTCGGGATCGTTGAAGTCGAAGTCATCCACACTATCAAGCCCCATTTTGGTATAAATTCTTGGTTGAACTTGAAATGGCATGTATAGGACTACCCTTGTTGGTTTAAATATGTTATGATGTATATGTGTACGGCCATGCGAAAATGGCTCGTAATAGTGAAGTATCAACTTAAACTATTTGCGGTTTGTATATATATATATGGTGTCATGATGTGACTATGAATTGGAAATGGGAATGTTGGTCACATGATCAGCCATTGGCATGGTTAAAATGATCATATGTGGACCTATGTAAGGCAAGACTAGTTGGTTCATGGAGACTACAAAATAGGTAAGACCTACCTTAAAACAGATGCTGCCAGCTGCAGTAACGTGAATGTGAAAATCACCAAAATTTGTAGGAATGGTATTAAATAGTGAATCAGCTATGTAAATGAACATTGATGAGTCTATTTTCATATGGAAGAAACGAAATGGTCATAGGAGTTACATGTTAAGAGATATTAAAGCTATTGTGAGACAGGGCCAGAACGGTTTCTGGGTTCCCTGTCGCAACTTTAAAAATTTACTATAAATTATCCAGAAAGAATTAGGAGACATACCTTATATGTACAGATTCCATTTTGAGTCTAGTTTCATTAGAAACAAACGACACCAGCATTAAAGCCCTGTACAGAGAGATATTCGAGTTATACCGCGCGAAGGTCAGAGCAGTTGATCCCTGTAACATGGGTGACTTTAAGTAATAAACTGTACCAATTGGCCCGACCAAAAATTCTAGAAATAAATCCATGGATGGATATATGAGTCTAAATTCAGAGAAAATTTACGAAACCAGTTTCCGAGGTTTGAAACTCAAGATATGATTTTTAAGGCGACAGTGACGCAGTTTTTCCAGCCTGACTGGAAATGTCCAATGGATGGGCAAAACAAGTGAACTTGGCTTGCTAACCCCTCGTGTCCGACACCGGCGATGGTCTCGGGTTCGGGGTGTTACAATTTTATTGGTATCAGAGCCACGGTTTAGTCAATTCTAGGACTACCGTGAGGTGTTTGGGGTCTAGCTATACATGCCATTAAATGATGAATCGATAGTGTGGTGATTTCGACAATTTGACTTTGAGTTTGTTTATAGCAATGGATCCCGATCCCAACCGAGCAATAGCTGATGATGTGGAGAGTGTGGCGCTGCTCCCAAGACACGGACAGCGCCAGCGGACTCTCAACCTATGGCCAGCAATCCGAATGATGAGGCTAGGCAAGCCTTTTATAGTGTGATGAACGAATGGTTTAATCAATACATTCGAACTAACACGGCTGTCCCACAACCTCCATTCCCGACAAATGCAACCCCAAGACCTACAATACCTCCGAATCGACCAAATAAGGTCAAGTAAGCCCCAATCGATAGGATTCAAAACATGGGGCCACTGAATTTAAAGCTACGGATGATGATGATGCCGAACGAGCTGAATTTTGGTTGGACAACACTATCCGGTGCTCGATGAGCTATCTTGTACACCGATGAGTGCTTAAAGTGTACCATCTCCTTGCTACGTGATTCCACCTACTATTGGTGGAGTACTCTGACTTCTGTGGTACCTAGAGAGCAAGTGACTTGGGAATTCTTTCAAACCAAGTTCCGAAAAAAAAAAAAGTATATCAGTCAGAGATTCATCGACCAAAAGCGAAGGGAATTTCTTGATCTTAAGAAGGTTCTATGTCGGTTACCGACTATGAACGAAAATTTGTGAGGCTTAGCCGATACACGCGAGAATGCATTTCGTCCGAAGCTATTATGTGTAAACGCTCGAGGATGGGCTGAATGATGATATAAGGATGTTCGTTGGCATTCTCGAAATACGAGAGATCGTAGTACCGTTGAGCGAGCTTGTAAAGTCGAAGAGCTTAGAAAGGAGAAACAAAAGCTGATGTGGGAACCGGAGAATTCAAAGAGGTCCTCGGAAAGTCTCTTCAACAGCAATCAAGAGATTTTGAGATGATGTGAACCGGTCTAGAGGCGCTTTGGGCTTTTCTAGACGAGGACGCGATCGACCTCGTGACCACACGAGTCACTTCGATCGCTGATGGTGGAAATGATCGCCAGAGAGGGCGGAGTGTCAACATTGTGGCAAATGGCATTCGGGAGCTGTTGGTTTCGTGATCGCTCCGCTATAAGTGTGGATCGCCGACCACTTTAGGAAGGATTGCCCGAGGATGCTTGAATGAATGTGAGTCGAGTGGAAACTCGGGTGCTACCATCGCCGAGGTAGGCCACCTAGAAATATGGGCAATGTCGTGGCGGTCGAGAGGATCTAGAGATGCTACCATCGATCCGAGGCTCGTGCTCTGCGAGGACTTATGCCATACGCACACGCCGAGGATCGCCTCTCCGGATGTCATTACCGGTGCTTTCACTCTTTTCAATACTAATGTGATTGCTTTGATTGACCCCGGTTCTACTCAATCTTATATATGTGAAACCTTAGCATCCAAAGAAGACTTTGCCTATTGAGTCTCATCGAGTTTGTAATTTGGGTGTCAAACCCTTGGGTCATTACGTGCTTGTCAACAAAGTGTGCAAGAAAAGTCCCTAGTGTTCCGAGGTTCTTGTTTCCTACGGACTTGATGCTTTTGCCGCTCGATGAATTCGACGTTATTCTTGGTTTGATGGGTTGACCATGCACGATGCGGTCGTAAATTGCAAAAGCAAGACTATCGATTTGAGGTGCGCGAATAACGAGATAATTCGGGTTAAGTCTACGGACTTAAAGGGTTGCCACCGTAATACCAAGCAATGTTGGCCGAAAATATGTAAGAAAAGAGTGCGGCGTACCTTGCGACGTGTTTCGATGACAAGGAATCGAAAAGAAACCCGAATATGTGCCCGTGGTTTGTGAATACCCGGATGTTTTCCTCAAGAATTGCCGGGTTTACCACTGCTCAGAAATAGAATTTGGCATCGAATTGGTACCGGTACCACTCAATTTTGATAGCTCCGTATCGTATGGCACCAACGGAATTAAAGGAGTTGGAAGCTCAGTTGCAAGAATTGGTGGATAGAGGTTTTGCTCGCCCGAGTTTTTCACCTTGGGGTGCGCCAGTGTTGTTCGTGAAAAAGAAGGATGGAACCATGCGGCTGTGCATCGATTATCGCCGACTTAATAAAGCGACAATAAAGAACAAATATCTGTTGCCACGATCGATGACTTGTTCGATCAACTAAAGGGAGCCTCGGTGTTCTCGAAAATAGATTTGAGATCGGGCTATTATCAATTGCGAATCCGAGATCTGGACGCACCCAAGACTGCCTTCAAAACTAGATATGGTCACTATGAGTTCCTAGTGATGCCGTTTGGGCTCACTAATGCCCTCGCGGTATTTATGGATTTAATGAATCGGATCTTTAGACCATATTTGGATCGATTCGTAGTCGTGTTCATTGATGACATCTTGGTCTATTCAAGAAATGAGACCGAACATCTTTGAACACTGCGGTTAGTGCTGCAAATTTTACGGGATAAGCAATTATATGCTAAGTTCAGCAAGTGTGAGTTCGTTAAGAAAGGTTAGCTTCTTGGGTCATGTGGTATCTCGTGATCGGTATTCGAGTCGACCAATAAAATTTCAGCCATACTTAATTGGAAGCCTCCAGAAATATTCTCGAGGTTCTGAGCTTTTTGGGGCTTGCTTAGGTTATTACCGACGATTTGTAAAGGCTTCTCAACGATAGCCACGCCGATGACGGTTACTCCAAAAGGATGTTAAGTTGAATGGACGGAGAAATGCCAAAAAGTTTCGATCAATCGAAAACTTATTTGATGAAGCCCCAATTCTAGTGCAACCCGAGTCCAAGCAAAGAGTTTGTCATCTATAGCGACGCTCTCTACTTGGGTTAGGTTGCGATTAATGCAAGAAGGTCGAGTTGTGGCCTATGCGCCGAGGCAATTAAAGCCACATGAGAAAAATTATCCGACTCATGATCTCGAATTGGTCGCCATCGTATTCGCCTTTAAAGATTTGGCGACATTACTTATTTGGTGAAAGGTGTCATGTATACTCGGATCACAAAAGTCTCAAATATTTGATGATCCAAAGAGACTTAAATCTGCGACAAAGACGTTGGCTCGAGTGTTAAAGGATTACGAGCTGGTCATTGACTATCACCGAAAGGCAAATGTGGTTGCGGATGCCTTGAGTCGTAAATCATTATTCGCTTTACGAGTGATGAACGTGCACTTTGTCTTCGATCCGATAGTGTGTTAGTAGCTGAATTGAAAGCCAAACCACTATTGATACATCAAATTCGAGAAGCTCGTAAAGTCGACGACGAGTTGGCGCAAAACGGGCCGAGTGTGTTCGAACAAGGATTCGAGTTTCAAATCGATGATGACGATTGTTTGAGGTTCAAAAGTCGTCTGTGTGTTCCAAAGAATTGAACTCATTTCGATAATTTGAATGAAGCCCATTGTAGCCGAATGGCAATCCACCCGGGAGTACGAAGATGTACAATGATTTGAAACGTCGGTTTTGGTGGCATGGTATGAAGCGAGACATCTCGACTTTGTTTGAGATGTTTAATATGTCAACAAGTGAAAGCGGAACATCGATGCCTTCAGATTACTTCACCAATCACAATACCCGAGTGGAAATGAGATCGAGTCACAATGGACTTTGTATCCGACCGCCATTGTCGCAAGTAAGAAGGATGCGGTTTGGGTCGTGGTAGATCGATTGACTAAGTCGGCCCACTTTGTCCCCGTGACGCACGGATTTTTCAATTGACAAATTAGTGAATTGTACGCTTTCGATTGTGAGATTACACGGGTGCCTATTTCCATCGTGTCGGATAGAGATCCGAGATTTACCTCGCGATTTTGGAAAAAGTTGCAAGAAGCTTTGGGTACCAAGTTGCATTTCAGACCGCCTTTCACCCCTAAACCGATGGTCAATCCGAGCGGATAATTCAGATACTTGAGGATATGTTAAGATGTTGCGTCCTCGAGTTTAGTGGTTTATGGGAACGGTATTTGCCGTTGATTGAATTCGCTTACAACAACAAACTTTCAATCAAGTATTAAGATGGCACCCTACGAGGCCTTGTACGGTCGTAAATGCCGTACACCATTGTTTTGACCGAGCTCGGTGAAAGCAAGATTTTCGGTGGATTTGATTAGGGATGCTGAGCAGAAAGTGAAAGTAATCCGTGAAAGTCCAAGATAGCCTCCGATCGTCGAAGTCGACGCGGACTCAAGCGTAAGGATATCGAGTATCGTGGGTGATAAAGTGTTTCTCAAGGTATCGCCTTGGAAAAAGATACTCGATTCTACCGTAAGGGCAAGTTGAGCCCGAGGTTTGTTGGGCCATATGAGATATCCGAGCGAGTCGATCCAGTGGCATATCGTTTGATTTTGCCCCGAACTCGAAAAGGTTCACGATGTCTTTCACGCTTCGATGCTTCGATGCTATAGATCCGATCCATCGCACGTGATCACCCATCGAAATTGAAATTCAAGCTAATATGAGTTATGAGGAAGAACCGATTCGTATCCTATCACGAGAAGTGAAAGAGTTGTGAAACAAGCGGGTTCCACTAGTAAAAGTGTTATGGCTCAAGCACGGGATAGAAGAAGCTACTTGGGAGACCGAGAACTCTATGAAAGAGCGATATCCAAACCTATTTACGGTAAGATTTTCGG
Source organism: Gossypium arboreum (assembly GCF_025698485.1). NCBI lineage: Eukaryota > Viridiplantae > Streptophyta > Magnoliopsida > Malvales > Malvaceae > Gossypium > Gossypium arboreum. Next base: position 29,146,532 of record NC_069072.1, read on the forward strand.
GACGAAAATTTCTTAAGTGGGGAGAGTTGTGACACCCAAAATTGACCCTAGTCGGAAGGTGGTCTCGGGACCACAAAACCGAGGCATAAAAATAATTAAAATTTATTTTGATGCCTATAATATGTGTGTGCTCATGTATGACATTTTATGATGATTGATTTAGTGTTATAAGGGTGAATTCCACAAGAAAGGACTTAGTAATGAACTTTGAAAGTATGATAGGAAATGTGTGATGACTAATTAAAGCATGCATGCAAAATAATGGACTTGCATGTCAAATTCCCCTTTATAGGTGGTGGCGGCCATGACAAGGAGGATGGGCTAAACATGTCATGAAACATGTTTTGTTGGTGCATTAGGGTGAAATAATAAACAAAGGTGTATGGGTGATAAAAAATGAAAAAAAATGTGTGTGAGTGTGGTAATCCCCCATTGCCGTGAGTTGTAGAGAAGGAAAGAAAAAATTTTGTTCATCCTTTATTTGAGCCAAAACTAAGGAAGAAGGAGGATTTTTGCTTCATGCTTGGTTTGGAAGAGATCTAGAAGGAGATTTGGCTAAGTTTGCATCAAGATTAAGGTATGTATGAGGTTGTGTTAGGAGTTTCATGCATGTTTTGGTTGCTAACTTGATGTGCATGTTAGCCATGGCTCAAATCTTTGTTAAGCCATGGAAATGGTATTTGGCCAAAGTTGTTATGGTGATAAAGCCATTGCATGCTAAGTGTGAAGCTTGATGATGATGCATGCAATGATGGATTGTCTACTCTTGAGTAAGATTTTGAGCTTTCTTTTGTTTTATCATGATTGAAGTTGAAAAGGAGCATGATTGTCATATTCGCCATGATGCATTCATGAGCATGGTTCTTGCTTCTTGCATGTTAGTTAAAATTTGTGTTTTGGATGGCTATGGACACCTTGAAATTCGCCATGCTCATATATGTATATATATGTTTGCACATGATGTTTTGGTTATGAAGGAAGTGATGAATAAGTTTGTTTAAAGAAGAAGATGTTGAAGAATAATTGTGAAATTGTAAGCACATTCTGCCTAGCACACATATGAGTGCTTGATGCTATATTGTAAGTTTTGAGCTACAATATGCAAAGCATTAACTAGTAAAATGCATGCTGTTTTGTGTGGTATTAAGTGCATAATTGGCCTCAACATGGACAAGTATATTCGGCCTTGGGTAGCCTATTGAAGGCCTTAGCTTTTCCTTGATGCTCGAATAAATTGTATTGAATTGCTTGATGTAGTATAAAATGTGCATGACCATTGTGTATTCAAGCTAAAGGGTGGCCATATGACCATTTAAATTCCTTGTCATATTCGCCATAAGCTAGCACAATGAGGTTTTGATAAATTGAATTTGTTTGAATTAGCTCAAGAGCTAAGAGGGCCACAATTGGACAAGGGAAGGAAAAAGTAATCGAATAGCCGTAAAAGCCGCTCGACAACATCCGAGGTAAGTCCTCAAGAAGTGACCTTACTTGAATTATGTGGAATGAAATATGGATGTATTGATTATTGATTTATGTGTGTATGAGTATTCGAATGATACCCGGCTAAGTCCCGAAGGCGATTATGTTAGTGATTATAATTGTGTTTGAGCCTTAGTAACGAAAATAAATATGTATGTCCAATGATTATTGATGTATGTGTATGAGAAATTGAATGATATCCGGCTAAGCCTCAAGACAATTATGCTGGAAATTATAACCGGGTTAAGACCAAGGCAATTGTGCTAGTGGCTACATCCGGCAAAGACCAAGGCATTCGTGCGAGTCATTCTATCCGGCTAAGACCAAGGCATTTGTGCAAATCGTGATATCCGGTTAAGTCCCGTAGGCCTTGGTGCGGGTTACCATAACCGGCTATGTCCCAAGGCGATTGATCGAGTAGCGACATCCGGTTAAACTCAAGGTATGTGATTTGAAAATTATAAGCTTGCTGGAAAATTTCAGCTAATGCACTTGTGAAATTTCCCAATGACAAGGTAAGTGCGGTGTGTGCTTTTTGCGCTAGGAGTAAGAGCGTGTGAATATCCGCTCCTATGATGGAACGAGTTATCGGCCTTAATGAAGCCGTTATTTGTGTATGAACATAAGAGTTGGGATGGTGAAGTAAGTATGATTATGTGAATGTGCATTAATGAAATGATGCATTTAACTATGTGAATGTATTGCTGTAATTAGAGTTGATTATATTCCTTGAGACTTACTAAGCATAAAATGCTTACTCGCCGCTTTGGCTCTCGTTTTCTAGATTTCGCCGATAGCAATCGGATTCGGGATCGTTGAAGTCGAAGTCATCCACACTATCAAGCCCCCATTTTGGTATAAATTCTTGGTTGAACTTGAAATGGCATGTATAGGACTACCCTTGTTGGTTTAAATATGTTATGATGTATATGTGTACGGCCATGCGAAAATGGCTCGTAATAGTGAAGTATCAACTTAAACTATTTGCGGTTCAGATATATATATATGGTGTCATGATGTGACTATGAATTGAAATGGGAATGTTGGTCACATGATCAGCCATTGGCATGGTTAAAATGATCATATGTGGACCTATGTAAGGCAAGACTAGTTGGTTCATGGAGACTACAAAATAGGTAAGACCTACCTTAAAAACAGATGCTGCCAGCTGCAGTAACGTGAATGTGAAAAATCACCAAAATTTGTAGGAATGGTATTAAATAGTGAATCAGCTATGTAAATGAACATTGATGAGTCTATTTTCATATGGAAGAAACGAAATGGTCATAGGAGTTACATGTTAAGAGATATTAAAGCTATTGTGAGACAGGCCCAGAACGGTTTCTGGGTTCCATGTCGCAAATTTAAAAATTTACTATAAATTATCCAGAAATAATTAGGAGACATACCTTATATGTACAGATTCCATTTTGAGTCTAGTTTCATTAGAAATAAACGGCACCAGCATTAAAGCCCTGTACAGAGAGATATTCAAGTTATACCGCGCGAAGGTCAGAGCAGTCGATCCCTGTAACATGGGTGATTTTAACTAATAAACTGTACCAATTGGCCCGACCAAAAATTCTAGAAATAAATCCATGGATGGATATATGAGTCTAAATTCAGGGAAAATTTACGAAACCAGTTTCCGAGGTTTGAAACTCGAGATATGATTTTTAAGGCGACAGTGACGCAGTTTTTCCAGCCTGACTGGAAATGTCCAATGGATGGGCAAAACAAGTGAACTTGGCTTGCTAACCCCTCGTGTCCGACACCGGCGATGGTCTCGGGTTCGGGGTGTTACATTCCAAAGATTTTGCTTACAAATCTATGAAAGGAGAGCCCCGAACTCCACAATTTACAGCTGGCACAATAGGAAATAAGTTCTCAAAAGGCAAGAGGGGAAACAATATTATCAACAGTATTTAACTTCCACTTATCGAACAACGAAAATACAAGGTTTGCACAACGTAAGCGAATTGAAACAGAAATTCCACGAAAAGGAAGGAAGAGAATAGAATTCCGACAACAAACAATGAGAGGAAAAACTCATGTCTAAAACTGAGTAGCAGAATTGGTAGGAGTGAGAGTTTCAGCAAAAAGATAAGTGAATAAAATTCAAAAAGATAATTCCAACAACTCCCACATCCTCAAATCTCTCCACTTTCCCACCTATCAGAGTTTTAGCTCAGCCGAAATTCTTTCTGACAATCGAGCAAAAACATAAACTCCCTTGCTCACGCAGGGATTAAAACTCAAGACCTCCAGCATATTAACACTTCACTTAACCACCAGACCAGCAAGCCTATTCTGATATGAAATTACAAATAATTTAATATAAGCCTGTTGACTAGAAGTTAAGGCTTAACTTAGGAAAAGGCTAAAATTTTCCAAAGCTGAGGCTTGAACTTGGGACCTCACACACACACCTAGAACACTTAACCACTAAAGCAAACAAATATTTGCCAACAACTTGCAAAAACAAATTTTTAAAATTTGGGGCATTACAATATTTATTGACTAAGTAGCATTATAGACTTCACATTGATTTAGACATTTCTAGTAGTAAATGTCACAGTTGTACTTATATGTGTATACAAAATAAAGGAATGATAGTTAAAGTATCAATTTGTTACAATTTAGTCAAATTAAAATTCATATTAAAGTAAATTAAAAGTTTATTGATACAAATACATTTACTACGTGGCGCTAGGGGTGAGCATTCGATCGAATAGAATCGAGTCGAACAAAAGAATTTCGAGTTAAATAAATTGATGAATCCTATTTGAATATCTTAACTCGATTTGAGATTTTCTCAAATCGAGTCAAGTGAGATGGAATTCAAATCAAATCGAATCAAATCAAATATATTTATTCAAGTTAAACTAAAAAAAATGACTTTTGGTCTTGTAACCACTGTCACCCACTGTATTCAAATTTGCTGTTAACTTTCATCTCCTCATAATTTATTTATTAATATTTTATTTACGGGTTAGCTTCTTTACTTGCTTAGTTGCTTTAATTATCTTCTAATTTTTGTCACTATGTATTTTGAAATTAAAAATATATATTAAATATAAAATATGTGATTTTTAATAAAAGTTAAAATGTGAAATGGATAACAACATAAAATTCTAACACGAATATTTTATGGCATCATCAATAATTCAATTTTAATAGAAATTTATAAAGATTTAATATGATTAAACAATTCAATAATATAAATAGTACAAAATGTGAAATTTAATTTAATGATATAAATAGTAGATATAAATAAAAATTATTACTATTTGAGTTTAGAGTTTTTTTGGATGATTCTTTATTTTGGGGTAAAGGGTGAAAAGTAAAAGTTAAGGGAAAAATAAAAGTTTTAAAGGTTGGGGGAGTAAAATTTTGGGAGAAAGTAAATGGGGGGAAAATATTCAAAAACAATTAGGGGGAAAATAGGTTTGGGGTAGATGGGGGGTGGGATGGGAGGGGAGTAAAAGTTTTAGGGGGAAAGTGGGAAGGAGTAAAAGTATTAGGGGAAAAGTAAAAAGGTTTGGCGATTTGGGGTAAAAATGTAAAATATTATAGTTTGGTATTTGGTTTATTTGAATTATTTGAATTCAAAAATCAAACTCGATTCGAACTCAAAATTTAAAAAAAAATCGCGTTGACTCGAATAATTAGATTAACTCGAATAACTCAATTCATTTAACTTGAAATTCAAATTTTTTTCGAGTCAAATCGAACTTTGCTCACCCCTACTTGGCATGACCAGTTAGACCATCTTGGATCATATATGGTGCGAAAATTAATTGAGAATTCATATGGACATTCATTAAAGAACCGAACGATTCTTTAATTTAAAGAATTCTATTTATTGTTTGTTCTCAATGAAAATTGATTGTTAGAAATTGACTAGCTAAAGTTGAGATTTAATGTCTTGCATTTCTAAAATGATTATGGGCCGATTCATCCACCATGTGGTTGGTTTTGATATTATATGATTTTGGTAGATGCATCTACAAAATAATCACATATGTGTTATTAGCTTGCAACATGTCATTTGTAAGATTGTTTGTTTAAATAATTAATTTCAAATAATGCAATTAAGACAATTCATCTTACTAATACTAATGAGTTTATATCTTTGTCTTTTATTGATTGATTTTGAAAAGCTTTTGTAAAATTTTGTTATTTATACGCATAATGGTTTAGAGAAATTATTGATTGAACTCCTCTGATTAATGTCTAAACCATTACTTATGAGAACTAAACTTCCTATTTCAACATGAGATTATGTTGATTTATGTGTTGTAACCTCATAAACCCAGCTTAAACGTTATGGCTAGATTGAAAAGGCTATATTTTCCACCGAAGTGGCTAAGCTAACTTATGTTACTGTGAAGACCTTAAATAAACTCATTTTAGAGAAAAACTGTAGTTGTACTTTTTTGTTGCTTTAAAACATTCATTTATTAGGTCAACTATACTTAAGATTCATATTATTGTTGATAGTGTTGTTTTAGAAAAACTATTTGTTTGTTGCTTTTCTTTGTAAAACTTGATATTAAACTAATGTAGCAGAAAAAAAAAAACAATTTTTTTCAATTCATTTTGGAAACCTAGTTCCCTTATCGATTTGTTTTTCAAAAACAGTTCCTTTGCAATCCGGCAAAAATTAGGGAACAATGTCAAATTTTACTTAAGTCCGATATCATACATTTTTCAATTATTATGCTTAAGTAATCCTGGCATGAAAAAATCCCGTAATGAAAAGTTACTAAGCCATAGACTAGAAATACTTAAAATTTTACAAACCAAAATCAATAAAGACTAATTAATACTTATTACAAATAGTCTGAGGTCTAAGGTGATTCTCCGCATGCTGGGACCGGTCCTAGTTTTGAGGTTTACCTGAAAAGTTAAGCACTATGGAGGTGAGCTTAAGAAAGCTCAGTGTGAGTCGAACAATTATATAGACAAACATAAATATCAAATATAGTGAAAAATGTTAGCATTAATAGAAGAACACAAAACCATCATTGGAATTTCATATCATTAAATAGCCACTATCAAATTGGTGTCAAACGGTGTGTGAGCATGGGTTATCATTCATTCGAGTAACAATCATTAATTTCAATACCATTCAATACAACACAATACAATACGTATCATAAATTAATAATATTCGAATATGTAATGAGCATGATGCAATGCAAAAAGGTTCATACCCATACCATCTGCTACACACCACGAGTTACCTAAAACCTATTTTCCGAACTCCAACGAATGTGAGCATAGCTTGATGTGGTAAAACCATTGAATAACAACAATGTAGTAAAACTGTTGAATAACAAATAATGTGATATAATCGTCAATCCCCTTGGTACTCTAAATGCAGTGCATTGACTACGAATAAATGCGGACCTAATATGCCACCAGCACTTTATGGAACTCCCAATGCATATGCAATATGTCATACAATCTCTTACATAGCCATAATTTAATACTTTTGACATTTAATTGACATGTCTAACATGCCCTCCATAATCGAATACTTTCAGTGAATGGAATCAATGTTCCAACTTTCAATTGTCCATTATGATGGTATCATTCAACATTACATTATTTCACATACTTTTACGAATTTCCAATGTGCATGTATAGCAACCTTTCCATTATAACATAGCAAATTTTCCATGCAATTATATCATGCATAAACTCATATTTCAGCAAATCAAACTACACATACAATCAATCTCATACCAAATAACACAATCATGCATCACAATATCAGTCACATAATCACACTGTCAAACTAGCAAATTTCCTAACACATCAATCTTTTAGGGCCCGAAACATGTCTGGTTCGGCCACTTACTAAATTAATTATGTAACAGCCCGTTTTTAGGGTTAATCAGAACAGTGGTTTCAGGGCCACCAAATCCGACGAGTAGGTTTGTAAATATTATATTTAATATTTACGAGCTAATTGTGATTTTAAAAAAAAATTGATATTGTGATTTTTGTTTTATAAGCGATTTATTAAGTTCAAGTGGTATGACCCTAAGGTCAAGTGGGTTTAGAAAATGAGGTATCGGGACCTTGTTTCTATAAACCGAGTCGTAAATATTTTTATAAATATTTACGTAGTGGCAATAAGATGGTATTAAAGTTTCGTTGAAAAATTTTATCGCTTCGATAGTTAATTAAGCAAAATGACTAAATTAAGTAAAGTGCAAAAGTTCATTCTATAAGCTAAAGGTATTAAATAGATATAGAACTTAAAAGTGAAAGTCCTTGTTTGGTAATTAGCCCATTAAAGAGATAGTGGGATATGATGGCTTGGCATTTGGAGTAATAAATAAAGTGTATAAAGGTTAATATTGTAAATTGGTTAAAATAATAATAAAATGAATAAAATAAAAGAATCAAGGTGTCATCTTTTTCATTCTCTTTTACCAATCGAATATGAAGCTTGAGAAGCCATGGAAGAAGCTTCCAACTTTCGCTAATGCATGGTAGGCATTTCTAGTCCCGCTTTTAATTATTTTTATATTTTCGGATCGTTGTTGCTTAATCTATCTAATGAGGGGCTATTTTGCAAAACCATTAAATAGTTTGATATTTTCCATTGATGAGTATAATAGGGTTTTGAAGTTTAATGGAAGAATATGAGTCCTTGTTGATAGTTAAACACTTTTGTTAAGTGAATTTCGTGAAATTGACAATTAAGGGCTAAATTGATAAATGTGAAAATTTTGTGGTTAAAATGTCAAATAAATGAAATGTGTGGGCTGCTAGAGACACTAGTGATATTCTTCTATAGTAGAATTTTACTCAATTTCATGAATTTGCATTTTTATGATATAGGGACTAAATTGTAAAGAAGTTGAAATATTAGGGGCAAAACTATAATTTTACCATAAAGTGAATTATGGACTGTTTTGATACCATGAACATTTGGCTAAGCTTAATTATGGTTAAAATGGTTAATTTGCATGTTTTGAGCTCAGGGACTAAAATGAATAAAAGTAAAACTTTAGGGGTAATTTTGAAAAAATAACAAAAATGACCAAATTGTATGAAATGAGGTGTTTTACTGTCTAAATTAATATATTGAATGAAATTGTTAATGTAACACCCCGTACCCGAGACCGTTGCCGGAGTCGAACACGAGGTATTTACGGACTTATTTCATTTATTTTCACAGTCCATTTTAAAAATTTTCAGACAAGCTGGCTAACTGCGTCACTGTTACCTTAAAAATCATATCTTGAGTTCCAAAACTAGGAAACCAGTTTTGTAAATTTTACCTGAAACTAGTCTCATATATCCATCTACAAATGTTTTTCTAGAATTTTTGGTCAAGCCAATTAGTACAGTTTATTAGTTAAAGTCTCCCCTGTTTCAGGGTTCGACTGCTCTGACCTTCATGCATTACGACTTATATATCTTCCTTTACAGGGCCTCATTACTTATTCCGTTTGTTTCTAACGAAACTAGACTCAAAAAGGAATCTATACATATATGGCATGACCTCAAATTATCTCTGGTTAATTTATAGTGAATTTCAAAAGTCAGATCAGGGGATCCAGAAATCGCTCTGGCCCTGTTCCACGAAAACTTAAATATCTCTCAAAATATGACTCATATGATCGTTTCGTTTCTTCCATATGAAAGTATATTCATCAAGGTTCGATTACATAATTTATTCACTATTTAATTCTATTCCTACTATTTTTAGTGATTTTTTCAAATCCACACCATTGCTGCTGTCAGCATCTGTTTTTAAGGTAAACTTTACCTATTTCATGGTTTTCCATGAATCAACTAGAATTTGTCATACAAAGCACCAAAATGATCATGATTAACCATTCCAATGGCTAATCGTTACCAAACATTTCCATACCTCTCAATGAACAACATACAAAATGATTATAATGCTATGCTCAAAGTATATATAAGCCATTTTCGCATGGCTATCCAAATTTATACAAAACCAAAGGGTACATGACCAACAACAAAAAGGGTAGTCCTATACATGCCATTTTCAGAGTTCAACCAAAAGTGTACCAAAAGGGCTTTGATAGTGTGGATGACTTCGACTTCGACAATCCCGAGTCCGATAGCTGACGAACCAAAATCTATAAAACAGAAAATCAGAGAAACGGAGTAAGCATTTAATGCTTAGTAAGTTTTGAGCAATGAAATTAGGCACAATTGAAGTATAGCATTCATATGACTAAATGGATAATTTCATATACACACATTCTCAAAATCATACCTACTTCACATTACCAACCCTTATATTCATACATAAGAGATCAACTTAACCAAACGTCGAAGCTCATTAATCGATCGAATAATACTATTTAAAAGGAATCAACTAATCCAATGCATATACGAAACATACCTCATCGTTGGGATTTTACGAGCATATTAATTGAAATTATTACAGCAAGATCGCTCATTCCCAAACCAAGTACCTTCGGGCTTTAACCGGATATAGCCACTTGCTCAAATGCCTTCGGGACTTAGCCCGGATATAGTAGTTCGCACAAATGTCTTCGGGACTTAGCCCGGATATAGTAACTCGCACAAATGCCTTCGGGACTTATCCCGGATATAGTAACTCGCACAAATGCCTTCGGAACTTAGCCCGGAATTAGTCACTAGCACAAATTCCTTCAAGACTTAGCCCGGAATTAGTCACTAGCACAAATGCCTTCGGGACTTAGCCCGGAATTATCATCCGAATATTCATGCACATATCAGTAAATCATGATACATCTTTATTTCATTTTCATAACTAGAATTCAAACACAAGTCAATTATTAAGCATTCCCATTTTGGCTCAATAGCCACATACAAACAAAGATGATTTGGTTTGCTTTATGACATGATCTCTATGCACATACGGCTACCCATCATACGTGATAGACTAATTAACTCAACATATAATTCAAGTAGAGTCATTATATCACCATATATTTGTTATGATTATACGTCATGACTTAATCAAATCGTAAACTAAGTTTCATTACTCAAAAACTTACCTCGGATGTTGTCGAACGATTTCGACGGCTATTCGATCACTTTTTCCTTCCCTTTATCGGATTTAGTTCCCCTTTGCTCTTGAGCTTAATTTAAAAAATAAATTGATTTAATCATTTGAACATCAAAAAGAGAAACTCAAGGTACTTAACCCATATATACATTAGACATTAGAGTCACATATATACGAAATCATGAATCAACTCAACATTTTAGCCCACACTCTCTTTTAGCCGATTATCTAAGCCAAGATAAAAGCATCAATATGCTTGCCTCTAACCGAATACATGCAACACATCTACCTCATGTGGCCGAATATGCAAGTCCATGTTGAGGCCGATTATATGCTTAATACTTCCTACAAATATGGTTACTTGTATTGACTACATACCATTTTGTTTCAAGTTCAAAACTCGTCTAATACACATATGTACACTAGTAATCAAATACTAACATTTGCACTTCACCTTACTACCAATTCTCATCTACTTCCTACCATGGCCGAATGCATCAAGACACCATACCATTTCAGTTTTGGTCATGGGTTAAACAAAGAACTTAATGTCTAACTCAAAATGCTAAAAAGAAAATCCAAGAGTCATCAATCACCATTACATGTATCACTACAAAGCTTCACACTTAGCATGCAAATGACATAAACACAAGTCCACCTTACCCGAAACTTAGCTCATCTTCATGCCTCATCACCACAACATCAAACACCAACCAAGAACACAACACCCATGGCCGAATATCATCTCCATCTCATAGCAAAGATTTAAACCATGGGCTAGGTAGAACTCAAGCTAACAACTAAAACTATGCATGAATCTCATGGAACAACATCAACATACCTTAGTCTAGTGAACCACCATAGCCGATTTTCTCCAAGCTCTTTCTCTTCTTTTTCTTTCTTCTATTCGGCCAAGTTCAACAACATGAGAACTTTTTCTTTTTTTTTTCTTCATCATTTTCCTTTTCATTATTTTATTACCATGCTCCTTATTTTATCATTTCTAACATAAAGCATTAACACAACATGTTTATGACATGTTTTACCCATCACATTTTGTCCACCCTTATTGTCATGGCCGGCCACTACTAATTAAATGGGGAAATTGACATGCAAGTCCACCCCTTTGATTACATGCACTAATAGATCCTTATAGATTAACCTATCACATTTCAAAAGTGTCACACATAAGTCCTATTGACTAAATTCACATGCAATTAACTAAATCGAAGCTTAAAACTTTCACACATTCATATTCACATATTTTAGACAATAATTATCATATTTAAATAATTTGGTGACTCGGTTTAGCGGTCCCGAAACCGCTTTCCGACTAGGGTCACTTTAGGGCTGTCACAACTCTCCCCCACTTAAGAAATTTTTGTCCCCGAAAATCTTACCGACAAATAGGTTTGGGTATCGTTCTTTCATAGAGTTCTCGGTTTCCCAAGTAGCTTCTTCGATTCCGTGTTTGAGCCATAACACCTTTACTAACGGAACCCTTTTGTTTCGCAACTCTTTCACTTCACGAGCTAGGATACGAATCGGTTCTTCTTCATAACTCAAGTCAGATTGAATTTCAACCTCTGATGGACTAATTATGTGCGAAGGATCGATCAGAACGTCAAGCATCGAAACATGAAAAACGCTAGAATCCTTTCAAGTTCGGGGTAAAGCAACCTATATGCAATGGACCAACTCATAAAAAGATTTCATACGGCCCAATGAATCTCGGACTCAGTTTGCCCTTACGGCCAAATCTGAGTATCTTTTTCCAAGGTGAAACCTTAAGAAACACTTTGTCTCCCACCTGATACTCAATATCTCTTCGTTTTAAATCCGCATACGACTTTTGACGACCGGATGCTGCCTTCAGACTTTCACGAATTATTTTACTTTCGTCAAAGATCTTTAATCAAATCAACTCAAAATTTTACTTTCACGAGCTCGGTCCAAAACAATGGCGCACGGCATTTACTAATCGTATAAAGCCTCGTAAGGTGCCATCTTAATACTTGATTGAAAACTATTGTTGTAAGCGAATTCAATCAAAGGTAAATACTGTTCCCATGAACCACTAAACTCAAGGATGCAACATCTTAACATATCCTTGAGTATCTGAATTATCCGCTCGTATTGACCATCGGTTTGGGGATGAAAAGTGGTGCTAAAATGCAACTTGGTACCCAAAGCTTCTTGCAATTTCTTCCAAAATCGCGAGGTGAATCTCGGATCTCTATCCGACACAATAGAAATAGGTACCCCGTGTAATCTCACAATCTGAGAAACAAACAATTCAGCTAGTCTATCCAGTGAATAATCCGTACGTACGGTAATAAAATGAGCCGACTTAGTCAGTCTATCAACAACAACCCAAATCGCATCTTTCTTACTTGTCGACAATGGCAACCCAGACACAAAATCCATCGTGACTCGATCCCATTTCCATTCAGGTATCATGATCGGCTGAAGTAAACCCGTAGGCACTTGATGTTCTGCCTTCACTTGCTGACATACTAAGCACTTCGAAACAAAATAAAAAATGTCTCGTTTCATACCATGCCACCAAAACTGACGTCTCAGGTCGTTGTACATTTTCGTACTCCCCGGGTGAATTAACATTCGGCTACAATGAGCTTCGTTCAGAATCATCGAAATAAGTTCTGAATTTCTTGGAACACACAAACGACTTCTGAACCTCAAACAATCGTCATCATCAATTTGAAACTCTAATTCCATTTTCGAAATGCATTCAGCCCGTTTTGCAACCAGTTCATCATCGACTTTCTGAGCTTCACGAATTTGATGAATCAACAATGGTTTGGCCTTTACTTCTGCCACTAACACATTGTCGGATAGAACAGACAAGTGTACATTCATTGCTCGTAAAGCAAACAGTGATTTACGACTCAAAGCATCTGCAACCACATTAGCCTTTCCCGGGTGATAGTCAATGACAAGCTCATAATCTTTTAACAACTCAAGCCAACGTCTTTGTCGCATATTTAAGTCTCTTTGAGTCATCAAATATTTGAGACTTTTGTGATCCGAATATACATGGCACTTCTCACCAAATAAGTAATGTCGCCATATTTTCAAAGCGAATACGATGGCAGCCAGTTCGAGATCATGGGTTGGATAATTTTTCTCATGTAGCTTTAGTTGCCTCGACGCATAAGCTACAACTCGACCTTCTTGCATCAATACACAACCCAACCCAAGTAAGGATGCATCACTTTGTAAATGACGAACTCCTTGCCCGATTCGGCCGCACTAGTATCGAGCTTCCGTCAAATGAGTTTTCAATTGATCGAAACTTTTCTGACACTTTTCTGTCCATTCAAACTTAACATCTTTCTGAAGTAGTTTCGTCATTGGTGTGGCTATCATCGAGAAACCTTTTACAAACCGTCGGTAGTAACCAGCAAGTCCCAAAAAGCTCCGAACCTCAGTAATATTTCTCGGAGGCTTCTAGTTAAGTATGGCTGAAATTTTGCTCAGATCAACTCGAATACCCGATGCGGATACCACATGACCCAAGAAGCTCACCTCTCTTAACCAGAACTCACACTTACTGAACTTAGCATATAACTGCTTATCTCGTAAAATCTGCAACACTAATCTCAGGTGCTCAGCATGCTCGGTTTCATCTCTTGAGTATACCAAGATGTCATCTATAAACACAACTACAAACCGTCCAATCATCGTCAAGACTGATTCATCGATCCATAAATACCGCAGGGCATTAGTGAGCCCAAACGGCATCACTAAGAACTCGTAGTGATGTATCTCGCTCGAAAGTGTTTTGGGTATATCCGAATCTCGAATTCATGAATCGATAATAACCCGATCTCAAATCTATCTTTGAAAACACCGAGGCTCCCTTTAGTTGATCAAACAAATCTTCAATGCGCGGTATCGGTATTTATTCTTTATTGTCACCTTATTCACCGACGATAGTCGATGCACAACCTCATGGTTCCGTCCTTCTTTTCACAAACAATACTGGTGCACCCCAATGTGAGAAACTTGGTCGAGCGAAACCTCTATCCGTCAACTCTTGCAATCGAGCTTTCAATTCCTTTAATTTCTGTTGGTGCCATACGATCACGGCTATCGAAATCGGTGTAGTCCTGTACAAGCTCAATACCAAACTCTACCTCCCGAGCAGTGGTAAACCCGTAATTCTTGGGAAAACATCCGGTATTCACAAACCACCGCACAGATTCAAGCTTCTTTTCTAACTCCTTGTCATCAAGTACATACGCAAGGTACGCTTCACACCCCTTTCTTACATATTTCTGAGCCAACATCGATGATATTACAGTTGGTAACCTATTCAAGTCAGTAGACTCAACTCGGATTACCTCGTTATTTACACACCTTAAATCGATGGTTTTTCCTTTGCAATTTACAATTGCATCATGTACAGTCAACCAATCCATACCGAGGATAACATCAAATTCGTCAAACGGTAAAAGCATCAAATTGGCCGGAAAACAGGAACCTCAGATTATTAGGGGACATTTCTTGCACACTTTGTCGACAAGCACGTAACGACCTAAAGGATTTGACACCCGAATTACAAACTCAGTAGACTCAACAGATAGAGTCTTACTGGATGCTAAGGTTTCACATATATAAGAATAAGTAGAACCAGGGTCAATCAAAGCAATCACATTAGTATCAAAGAGAGTAAAAGTACCGGTAATAACATCTGGCGAGGAAGCATCCTCGCGTGCGCGTATAGCGTAAGCTCTAGTAGGAGCACGAGCCTCAAATCTGGTTGTAGCATCTCTAGATCCTCTCTGACCACCACTAGCATTGCCCGTATTCCTAGATGGTCTACCCCGAGTAGTAGTAGCACCAGGTTTCCCACTCTGATTTACGTTCTGTTCAGACAATCTCGGGCAATCTTTAATAAAGTGGTCAGCGATCCGCACTTGTAACAGGAGCGGTCATGGAATCTACAACTCCCCGAATGCCATTTACCACAATATCGACACTCCGCTCGTCTCGACGATCATTTCCAACATCGGCGATCAAGTGACTCGTGCACTCACAGGGGGTCGATCACGATCTCGTCTAGAAAAACCCGAAGTGTCTCTAGATCGGCCTAAATCATCTCTAAATTTCTTCGATGACTGTTGAAAGGGCCTCCCCGAAGACCTCTTACGAAACTCCTTTGCTCCCATATCAGCTTTTCTTTTCTCCATACTGAGCTCCTCGGCTTTGCAAGCTCGCTCGACAAGTACCACAAATTCTCGGATTTCCAAAATGCCAACATACAGCTTTATATCATCATTCAGTCCATCCTCGAAACGTTTACACATCACGGCTTCTGAAGAAATGCATTCTTGAGCGTACCGGCTAAGCCTTACAAACTTTCGTTCATAATTGGTAACCGACATGGAACCTTGTTTAAGTTCAAGAAATTCCTTCCGCTTTTGATCCATGAATCTCGATCGATATACTTTTTCCAAACTCGGTTTGGAAAAACTCCCAAGTTACTTGCTCTCGGGCACAATGAAGTCAACGTATTCCACCAATAGTAGGCGTAATCACGTAGCAAGGAGATAGTACACTTTAGGCACTCATCGGTGTGCAAGATAGCTCATCGAGTACCGAATAGTGTTGTCCAACCAAAATTCAGCTTGCTCGGCATCATCATTGTCCGTAGCTTTAAATTCGAGAGTCCCGTGTTTTCGGATTCTCATCAACTGGGGCTTATTTGACCTTATTTGGTCGGTTGCGAGGTATTGTAGGTGTGGGGTGGTATTAGTCGGGAATGGAGGTTGTGGAACACCAGTATTAGTTCGAATGTATTGGTTGAACCAATCATTCATCACGCTATAAAAAGCTTGTCTAGCTTCATCGTTCGGATTACTAGCAATAGGTTGAGAGTCCGCCGGCAGGCGCTACACTCTCAAGATCATCAGCTACCGCTCGGTCGGGATCGGGATCCATTACTATAAATAAACACATTTTCAATTGTCAGAAATCACCACACAATCAAATAATCGCAAAATGGCATGTATAGCTAGACCCAAACGTATTACGGTAGTCCTAGAATCGACTAAACCGTAGCTCTAATACCAATAAAATTGTAACACCCCGTACCCGAGACCGTTTCCGGAGTCGAACACGAGGTATTTACGGACTTATTTCATTTATTTTCACAGTCCATTTTAAAAATTTCCAAACAAGCTGGCTAACTGCGTCACTGTTACCTTAAAAATCATATCTTGAGCTCCAAAACTAGGAAACCAGTTTCGTAAATTTTACCTGAAACTAGTCTCATATATCCATCTACAAATGTTTTTCTAGAATTTTTGGTCAAGCCAATTAGTACAGTTTATTAGTTAAAGTCTCCCCTGTTTCAGGGTTCGACTGCTCTGACCTTCATGCATTACGACTTATATATCTTCCTGTACAGGGCTTCATTACTTATGCCGTTTGTTTCTAACGAAACTAGACTCAAAAAGGAATCTATACATATATGGCATGACCTCTAATTATCTCTGGTTAATTTATAGTGAATTTCAAAAGTCAGATCATGGGATCCAGAAATCGCTCTGGCCCTGTTCCACGAAAATTTAAATATCTCTCAAAATATGACTCATATGATTGTTTCGTTTCTTCCATATGAAAGTATATTCATCAAGGTTCGATTACATAATTTATTCACTATTTAATTCCATTCCTACTAGTTTTAGTGATTTTTTCAAATCCACACCACTGCTGTCAGCATCTGTTTTTAAGGTAAACTTTACCTATTTCATGGTTTTCCATGAATCAACTAGAATTTGTCATACAAAGCACCAAAATGATCATGATTAACCATTCCAATGGCTAATCGTTACCAAATGTTTCCATACCTCTCAATGAACAACATACAAAATGATTATAATGCTATGCTCAAAGTATATATAAGCCATTTTCGCATGGCTATCCAAATTTATACAAAACCAAAGGGTACATGACCAACAACAAAAAGGGTAGTCCTATACATGCCATTTTCAGAGTTCAACCAAAAGTGTACCAAAAGGGCTTTGATAGTGTGGACGACTTCGACTTCGACAATCCCGAGTCCGATAGCTGACGAACCAAAATCTATAAAATAGAAAATCAGAGAAACGGAGTAAGCATTTAATGCTTAGTAAGTTTTGAGCAATGAAATTAGGCACAATTGAAGTATAGCATTCATATGACTAAACGGATAATTTCATATACACACATTCTCAAAATCATACCTACTTCACATTACCAACCCTTATATTCATACATAAGAGATCAACTTAACCAAACGTCGGAAGCTCATTAATCGACTGAGCGAATACTATTTAAAAGGAATCAACTAATCCAATGCATATACGAAACATACCTCATCGTTGGGATTTTACGAGCATATTAATTGAAATTATTACAGCAAGATCGCTCATTCCCAAACCAAGTACCTTCGGGCTTTAACCGGATATAGCCACTCGCTCAAATGCCTTCGGGACTTAGCCCGGATATAATAGTTCGCACAAATGTCTTCGGGACTTATCCCGGATATAGTAACTCGTACAAATGCCTTCGGCACTTATCCCAGATATAGTAACTCGCACAAATGCCTTCGGGACTTAGCCCGGAATTAGTCACTAGCACAAATGCCTTCGGGACTTAGCCCGGAATTAGTCACTAGCACAAATGCCTTCGGGACTTAGCCCGGAATTATCATCTGAATATTCATGCACATATCAGTAAATCATGATACATCTTTATTTCATTTTCATAACTAGAATTCAAACACAAGTCAATTATTAAGTATTCCCAATTTCAGCTCAATAGCCACAACAAACAGCATGATTTGGTTTGCTTTATGACATGATCTCTATGCACATACGGCTACCCATCATACGTATAGACTAATTAACTCAACATATAATTCAAGTAGAGTCATTATATCACCGTATATTTGTTATGATTATACGTCATGACTTAATCAAATCGTAAACTAAGTTTCATTACTCGAAAACTTACCTCGGATGTTGTCGAACGATTTCGACGGCTATTCGATCACTTTTTCCTTCCCTTTATCGAATTTAGTTCCCCTTTGCTCTTGAGCTTAATTTAACAAATAAATTGATTTAATCATTTGAACATCAAAAAGAGAAACTCAAGGTACTTAACCCATATATACATTAGACATTAGAGTCACATATATACGAAATCATGAATCAACTCAACATTTTAGCCCACACTCTCTTTTAGCCGATTATCTAAGCCAAGATAAAAGCATCATTATGCTTGCCTCTAACCGAATACATGCAACACATTTACCTCATGTGGCCGAATATGCATGTCCATGTTGAGGCCGATTATATTCTTAATACTTCCTACAAATATGGTTACTTGTATTGACTACATACCATTTTGTTTCAAGTTCAAAACTCGTCTAATACACATATATACACTAGTAGTCAAATACTAACATTTGCACTTCACCTTACTACCAATTCTCATCTACTTCCTACCATGGCCGAATGCATCAAGACACCATACCATTTCAATTTTGGTCATGGGTTAAACAAAGAACTTAATGTCTAACTCAAAATGCTAAAAAGAAAATCCAAGAGTCATCAATCACCATTACATGTATCACTACAAAGCTTCACACTTAGCATGCAAATGACATAAACACAAGTCCACCTTAGCCGAAACTTAGCTCATCTTCATGCCTCATCACCACAACATCAAACACCAACCAAGAACACAACACCCATAGCCCAATATCATCTCCATCTCATAGCAAAGATTTAAACCATGGGCTAGGTAGAACTCAAGCTAACAACTAAAACTATGCATGAATCTCATGGAACAACATCAACATACCTTAGTCTAGTGAACCACCATAGCCGATTTTCTCCAAGCTCTTTCCCTTCTTTTTCTTTCTTCTATTCAGCCAAGTTCAACAACATGAGAACTTTTTCTTTTTTTTTTTCTTCATCATTTTCCTTTTCATTATTTTATTACCATGCTCCTTATTTTATCATTTCTAACAGAAAGCATTAACACAACATGTTTATGACATGTTTTACCCATCACATTTTGTCCACCCTTATTGTCATGGCCGGCCACTACTAATTAAATGGGGAAATTGACATGCAAGTCCACCCCTTTGATTACATGCACTAATAGATCCTTATAGATTAACCTATCACATTTCAAAAGTGTCACACATAAGTCCTATTGACTAAATTCACATGCAATTAACTAAATCGAAGCTTAAAACTTTCACACATTCATATTCACATATTTTAGACAATAATTGTCATATTCAAATAATTTGGTGACTCGGTTTAGCGGTCCCGAAACCGCTTTCCGACTAGGGTCACTTTAGGGCTGTCACAGTTAATTTAGATCAATATCGGGTCGAAAATCGAGTAAAATGAGAAAATTACCAAAATACCCCTGAACTTTGGTATCTCTACAATTTAGCCAGGTAAGTTCGTATGCAATAAGCATTGTTAAATTTATGTTTCTAATGCTTTGATATCGTATAAATTGTATATACGTGAATATTTTAATGTCTGACGACATATCGACAAAATGTGGCACTTAGTGTATGGGGCAATCAAATATGGTACTCAGTGTACGAAATATTGAGAATGGCACTTAATGTGTGAGATATTGAGAATGACACTTAGTGTGCAAAATATTGAATGATTAAATAGAGCAAAGTGAACAGGTATACATGCTATATTATATGAATTGTTTATGAGATGACTTTATAATGGTGTTATATCCGGGCTAAGTCCCGAAGGCATTCGTGTTGGTGTTATATCCTAGCTAAGTCCTGAAGGCATTCATGCTGGTGTTATATCCAGGCTAAGTCCCGAAGGCATTCGTGCTGGTGTTATATTCCCCGAAGGCATTCGTGCTGGAGTTATATCCGGGCTAAAGTCCCGCAGGGTTTGTGCTGGTATTATATCCGGGCGTAAAGTCCCGCATGCTTTGTGGTGGTGATTGGATTTGGGTTTTAAACCTAGCAGACTTAATGCCAATGATTCGAGTAAGATTATGATTTCGAATGTTCGTAGTAAACTACCATTGAATATGTTCAATGCATTAAGTTGGTCGTATGTATTATATACTTTTATATGTTAGATTGATCGAATTGAATCATGAATGCGAAATGAGAAGTATATGTGAAAATCTCATATGTGTATGTGTGTATTCGGTTATGGTGAAAGATTACATGAGATTGATTTGGTGATATACATGTTAAATAATATGAATGCAAAGAATGTGTAATAAATCTACTTGGGACAGCAGCAGTAAAGTGATTTCGGAAAATCACCATAAATTGTGGGAGTTGAGTTAGAGGCTGAATAAATTATTTCATGAAATCTTAATAAGTCTAGTTTCTTATAAAATAAACCATGTAAGAAAAAGAATTTCCAATAATGAGATATTTGAAGTGGCATGGAACAGAGTCAAAATGACTTCAAGGTCCCCTATTCTGTTTTCAGAAAATCATTATAAATGGTAAAAAAATAGTTATAAGATAAAATTTATATTATTAGACTCCTTAATGAGTCTAGTTTCAAATGAAATAAACGATAACATATTTTGAATTCTGTATAATGAGAAATTTGATTCAGAGTGAAGAGTGGTCAGAATAGTCAAACAGTGAAACAGGGGAAAACTTCAAGAAAAATCTGGTATTGATTGGTCAAACAAAAAATTCTAAAAATTTGTTGGATGGAAGATATATGAGTCTATTTTCAGGGAAAATTAACGGCACTTGATTTGGAGTTTCTTAGCTCCAGTTATAAATAATTTAGTGACTGTTGCTCAAGAAGACAGCTTGTAGTGAATTTGTGATTTTATTGCAAACATGGTTAAAACTTGTTAATGAGATGCTTTTCGAGTTCTTATGATCTTATTTTTTATTTCAATATTTGGTTTTAATTCAGTTCAGATTCAAGTGAGGTGAATTTGCTACATATGCATTATGTTCATGGATACTTGGCCAAAATGGAAATTATCTAGGAATGATTTCTTGAAAATTTGAATAATCGATCTATAAGTAAATTAATTGTTTGCATTACTTAAAACTTACTAAGCATTGAAGCTTACTCCGTGTTGTCTTTTCCATTTCTTATAGGTTTATACTTTAGCTCGAGTTGGAAGGGCCAGAGATATCATCACACGATCGAGTCATTATGTGAGTTGAGAAGATTGTATATCATCATGGTTTAAGGCATGTATAGGATAGACTATAGGTAGAATGATATTTCGACTTGTATACATTATAGCCATGCGAAGATGGCTTGCTCATTTTGTTTAGAGAAGCCTTATAATTGAACTAATGTGGTGAAATGTTTTAGTTATAACTTGATAGTATTTAAATTGTTATTAGATATTCGGTTATGTTTTGATAGTGAGTCATTTTGGAAATTTATAAGAGCTCCTATGGAAAATCAATGAGACATGTTTACATTGTTGATAATTTATGTCTGGTAAGTATCTTTGACCTTATAGAAGTTTTGTTCAGTCAAGTAATACCTCATAACCTTATTCCGGTGACGGATAGGGGTTAGGAGTGTTACATTTAGTGGTATCAGAGCTATGGTTTAGTCGATTCTCGGACTAACCTAGCGTATGTGAGTCTAGCTATACATGCCATATTACTACTCGTGATAGTGTGACATCTCCCGGCTCTAACGAAATTGTTTTGTAAGACAGATATGCTTTCCAACCGAGCTAATTCTGATAGTACAGAAAGTTATACTCAAACGTTTGATTGAAAATGTGTTGGTGATGAGTTGAAACTCATAAAAGGTATGAATCAGAATGCATGATATTCTGCTATTGATAAATGTTATAATTATATGAGTATATGAGTTGTGATGTTGGGTATATAATTGTTGTGTGAATATTTTGATTTGGAATTTATGATTTCATTTAGCGTATGAGCTATGTGTTAAGTACCAAGTGATCATAAGTAAATGATTGCTAGATGTTTGAGAATGCGGAATTAGTAATGAACTGTTCGTTCATAATAGTATGTGTGATGTGCATGCTTACGTAAGAGTTAAAATTGTTGGCTTTACAACCCGTACCCCCTCATTGGTAAAGCATTGTAATGAGATCCGTACTATATGGCTTAAATAAGCTTACAAGTGTGGAATGACAGAGTCTCGTAATTGAAGGATTAGTACTGTGATCAGATAAGAGAATGAGTTCGCAAGTAAAGATAGTAAAAGAAAAGATATTGGATCGTGTTGAAGGCTATTTGTAATATGCAAAGTCACTGTTAAAAGAAAAGTTGAATTAGATGAAACCAAATATTCAGGTATGATATCTAAAGAATATATTAACTGGAAGTTCTTCCGAATTGGCCTCTGCTAGTGTTGGGATAATGACAAATTAGTGATGTCAGAGATAGACAGTAGAATCATATTTGAATTATAAAGATATTTGAGCACAACAATTATAGTCAAATGGTTTATGAGAACTCTTCTGGGTACTCTATGTGTTCAATTATCCTTAGAGGTATGTGAAGCTGTATATTTTCAGATGAAATTCTTATCATATGAGAACGTTATCTATATATATTGATATATGAAAGCATTGTTGGGCTGTTCGGGTTACAATCAACATTATTATATCTTTCTCTGGCATTCTATTTCATTTTATTGAAAGAAAAGATCGATGATTAAATCTGTGTGATGTTGGTATTCGCTCTTCTTTGGTTGTTGATCTGCTTAGTATACATGAAGATTATATTGTTTCATTATCGTTGATTAGGTGCATATGAGTGACGCTTTACTTCTGGATTTCCTCTGAGACATCATTGAGATATCTGTCATCTAATATGGGTGCTTTCTTAAAAAGATCAAGATAGTGATATATTTGAGAATTACAAGATTCTCGCTTTCTTATGATTCTATATGGTTATCTGTGAAAAATATCTATTGAATGATTATAATTATATTTCAATTTCTCTTAGGTTCAAAATGCATTATTGATAATTGGGACATTATATATCTATACGATTGAGATGTCAGCCTTATTATGGCACTATGATTTTAATTTATCTGATGGTTGTGGCTTCAGTATGGTTCAAAGCTTCGTTGATTAATAATGGAAAAGTTATTACTTGACAGTCGAGATCAATTCAATTGTTTAGTTTGATTAGATTAATTGCTTGAAGGATTAATTAAGTTAATTGTATCTGAATCTATCCACAGGGTGGAAATAAAGTTTGAATGTTCACGAATAAATAGATGAATATTCTGAATGCAGGATTCATATTCTAGAAGATATGATACAGAATTATATCCATCAAAACGATTTTATTGAGAAATGTTTTTATAGATCACATTTGGAAAGTCCGAATGATGTGATATTTATCAATAAAGTGGTAAGCAGTTGAAGAAATTGTTAATTGAAGCTTGGTTCTCAAGTAAAGAGTTATTCGACACAAGAATTAAAGATGGTTTGAACTGTTGAAAGATTATGAGTCAGCAATTGATTATCAAACTGGGCAAATGATTATAGTCTTTGGGGTTACGAGCGAGAATCTTTATGTGTTTTACGACAGATAATCATGTGATTAATCTTATCAAATGATGAGTAGTTATTGGCTGAGCTAGAAACTAAATTGATGTTTAATTAGCAAATTTGTGAGGCTAAGAGGTGTGTCAATGAATTACAAGTTAAAAAGGGTACAACGTAAATTGATTTTGATTTAGAATTTGATTGGAACCGACAATTGTTCGTTGTGTCGAGATAGAGTTCGTGTATTGAGAAATCCGGAGATTTTACAACAATTGTGACATCTAGCACGATGGTAATTATCGTCCGCATGGAGTACTAAAAGAGTGCCGTTTTCATTGTTCAAATGGAGACACGAGGATTATATCGTGTTACTAAAATAAACTACTGTGAGCTTTGGGTATGGAATTACTTTGTAACACTGTGTTTTAGAACTTGAAAGCAACCGAGAAAGACATTTATTGTTGGTTAAGTTTATGATAATAATAATAGTTATGAGATGAATGTTAAGATAGCATTGTATGAGGGTGGTATGGTTGCAATCACTGAACTTCGTTGTATTGAATTGAATTTTTATAAAAAGAATTTCGGGGTCGATGTGCTTGGAAAGACTGAGGGGAAATGAAAGTAATTCATGACCGTCAAAAGATAGTTTCAGATCTGCAAAAATATATATGTGGGCTTGTTGCGTAAAAGCTTTGAATTTTCAATTAGAAAATTGAGTATTTGTAAAGGTATTATAGTGGGAATAGAAATTCTAGATTTAGCTATAAAGAGAAGTTGAGTTCGCAATTCATCGGATTGAATGAGATTATTATCAAAACTTGAGAAGACCCGTAATGTGTTTCTTATATATATAATGTGATGATACAAATAAGATCCTTTATCTAGGGTATCTCTTACAGAAGTAGAAACTCAGCTTGTTATGATGTATAGCAAAGAGCAGATCATAATCTTAGCTCATGAGATTGAAAAGTTGAGAAATCTGAGGCTAGGTGAGAAATTGTTGTGGTTGGTGAAAGAAAGTCACTAATTTATTCTCTGGTAAGATTTTCGGGGATGAAAATCCCTAAGGGGGGGAGAGTTGTAACAGCCCGTTTTTAGGGTTAATCGGAACAGTGGTTTCGGGGCCACCAAATCCGACTAGTAGGTTTGTAAATATTATATTTAATATTTACGAGCTAATTTTGATTTTAAAAAAAAATTGATATAGTCATTTTTTGTTTTATAAGCGATTTATTAAGTTCAAGTGGTATGACCCTAAGGTCAAGTGGGTTTAGAAAATGAGGTATCGGGACCTTGTTTATATAAACCGAGTCATAAATATTTTTATAAATATTTACGTAGTGGCAATAAGATGGTATTAAAATTTCGTTGAAAAATTTTATCGTTTCGATAGTTAATTAAGCAAAAAGGACTAAATTGCGTAAAGTGCAAAAGTTCTGTTCTATAAGCTAAAGGTATTAAATAGATATACAACTTAAAAGTGAAAGTCCTTGTTTGGTAATTAGCCCATTAAAGAGATAGTGGGATATGATGGCTTGGCATTTGGTGTAATAAATAAAGTGTATAAAGGTTAATATTGTAAATTCGTTAAAAATAATAATAAAATGAATAAAATAAAAGAATCAAGGTGTCATCTTTTTCATTCTCTTTTTACCAGCCGAATATGAAGCTTGAGAAGCCATGGAAGAAGCTTCCAACTTTCGGCTAATGCATGGTAGGCATTTCTAGTCCCGTTTTTAATTATTTTTATATTTTCGGGATCGTTGTTGCTTAATCTATCTAATGAGGGGGCTATTTTGCAAAACCATTGAATAGTTTGATATTTTCCATTGATGAGTATAATAGGGTTTTGAAGTTTAATGGAAGAATATGAGTCCTTGTTGATAGTTAAACACTTTTTGTTAAGTGAATTTCTATGAAATTGACAATTAAGGGCTAAATTGATAAATGTGAAAATTTTGTGGTTAAAATGTCAAATAAATGAAATGTGTGGGCTGCTAGAGACACTAGTGATATTCTTCTATAGTAGAATTTTACTCAATTTCATGAATTTGCATTTTTATGATATAGGGACTAAATTGTAAAGAAGTTGAAATATTAGGGGCAAAACTATAATTTTGCCATAAAGTGAATTATGGACTGTTTTGATACCATGAACATTTGGCTAATCTTAATTATGGTTAAAATGGTTAATTTGCATGTTTTGAGCTCAGGGACTAAAATGAATAAAAGTAAAACTTTAGGGGTAATTTTGAAAAAATAACAAAAATGACCAAATTGTATGAAATGAGGTGTTTTACTATCTAAATTAATATATTGAATGAAATTGTTAATTTAGATCAAGATCGGGTGGAAAATCGAGGAAAATGAGAAAATTACCAGAATACCCCTAAACTTTGGTATCTCTACAATTTAGCCAGGTAAGTTCGTATGCAATAAGCATTGTTAAATTTATGTTTCTAATGCTTTGATATCGTATAAATTGTATGTACGTGAATATTTTAATGTCTGACGACATATCGACAAAATGTGGCACTTAGTGTGCGGGGCAATCAAATATGGTACTCAATGTACGAAATATTGAGAATGGCACTTAATGTGCGAGATATTGAGAATGACACTTAGTGTGCAAAATATTGAATGATTAAATAGAGTAAAGTGAACAGGTATACATGCTATATTATATGAATTGTTTATGAGACGACTTTATAATGGTGTTATATCCGGGCTAAGTCCCGAAGGCATTCGTGTTGGTGTTATATCCGGGCTAAGTCCTGAAGGCATTCATGCTGGTGTTATATCCGGGCTAAGTCCCGAAGGCATTCGTGCTGGTGTTATATTCCCCGAAGGCATTCGTGCTGGTGTTATATCCGGGCTAAAGTCCCGCAGGGTTTGTGATGGTATTATATCCGGGCTTAAAGTCCCGCATGCTTTGTGGTGGTGATTAGATTTGGGTTTTAAACCTAGCAGACTTAATGCCGATGATTCGAGTAAGATTATGATTTCGAATGTTCGTAGTAAACTACCATTGAATATGTTCAATGCATTAAGTTGGTCAGGTATGTATTATATACTTTTATATGTTAGATTGATCGGAATTGAATCATGAATGCGAAATGAGAAGTATATGTGAAAATCTCATATGTGTATGTGTGTATTCGGTTATGGTGAAAGGTTACATGAGATTGATTTGGTGATATACATGTTAAATAATATGAATGCAAAGAATGTGTAATAAATCTGCTTGGGACAGCAGCAGTAATGTGATTTCGGAAAATCACCATAAATTGTGGGAGTTGAGTTAGAGGCTGAATAAATTATTTCATGAAATCTTAATGAGTCTAGTTTCTTATAAAAGAAACTATGTAAGCAAAAGAATTCCCAATAATGAGATATTTGAAGTGGCATGGAACAGAGTCAAAATGACTTCAAGGTCCCCTGTTCTGTTTTTAGAAAATCATTATAAATGGTACAAAAATAGTTATAAGATAAAATTGATATTCTTAGACTCCTTAATGAGTCTAGTTTCAAATGAAATAAACGATAACATATTTTGAATTCTGTATAATGAGAAATTTGATTCGTAGTGAAGAGTGGTCAGAATAGTCAAACAGTGAAATAGGGGAAAACTTCAAGAAAAATATGGTATTGATTGGTCAAACCAAAAATTCTGAAAATTTGACGGATGGAAGATATATGAGTCTATTTTCAGGGAAAATTAACGGCAATTGATTTGGAGTTTCTTAGCTCCATTTATAAATAATTTAGTGAATATTGCTCAAGAAGACAGCTTGTAGTGAATTTGTGATTTTATTGCAAACATGGTTAAAACTTGTTAATGAGATGCTTTTCGAGTTCTTATGATCTTATTTTTTATTTCAATATTTGGTTTTAATTCAGTTCAGATTCAAGTGAGGTGAATTTGCTACATATGCATTATGTTCATGGATACTTGGCCAAAATAGAAATTATCTAGGTATGATTTCTTGAAAATTTGAATAATCGATCTATAAGTAAATTAATTGTTTGCATTGCTTAAAACTTACTAAGCATTGAAGCTTACTCCGTGTTGTCTTTTCCATTTCTTATAGGTTTATACTTTAGCTCGAGTTGGAAGGGCCAGAGATATCATCACACGATCTAGTCATAATGTGAGTTGAGAAGATTGTATATCATCATGGTTTAAGGCATGTACAGGATAGAATATAGGTAGAATGATATTTCGACTTGTATACATTATAGCCATGCGAAGATGGCTTGCTCATTTTGTTTAGAGAAGCCTTATAATTGAACTAATGTGGTGAAATGTTTTAGTTATAACTTGATAGTATTTAAATTGTTATTAGATATTCGGTTATGTTTTGATAGTGAGTCATTTTGGAAATTTATAAGAGCTCCTATGGAAAATCAATGAGACATGTTTACATTGTTGATAATTTATGTCTGGTAAGTATCTTTGACCTTATAGAAGTTTTATTCAGTCAAGTAATACCTCATAACCTTATTCCGGCGACGGATACGGGTTAGGAGTGTTACAAATTATTTGACTATTAAGTCAATCCAATCAAAAATCTAAATCATCAAATATAACATGGTAATTATCATTATCCAACAAAGTTTATGAGTTTAGGACCCACTCCTTATTTTACACTTTTTCGCAGCACACTAGAGAATCTTTTGATTTCCTTAATAAACCTTAAAACGAATCTAAATTAAAAATAAGTATAAATTCAATTAATTCACCTCTTAAACAGCCCCATAAATCTCAATTATGGGTTCAAACCAATCATCACAATTACAACTATTTTACAAATCCAAACTAGTTAGATTTATTACACTATTCTAATGTGAATCATTGATAATACTCTAAAATGACGTGTTTTTATATATTAATCATGTGTTTATTTTGAGCTTGAGCCTACTAATTTGAGCTATTTATGTCTTTTTTATCTTTTAGGGACTAAATTGGAGGTGAAAAGTAAATTCAAGGGAAAAAGCGTCAATTTGGAGATTAAATGGGCCAATATGCAACGTGGGACAAATATGGTGCCAAAAGTACGAACATGGAATGCACAAGGACTTAAAAGCAAATAGAAGAGATTTTATTTTGGAAGACTCTATTTTATTTTATTCTATTAGGATAATTAATATTAAGATAATTATTAGGATTATTCAAATTTAGGATTTTATTTTAATTATCTTTGTTTATCTTTAATTAAATGTATTTATCTTTTTAGAATTTAAGTTCAATTAGACTATCTCCTAGCACTATAAATAGGGGTGAAGTGACTCTATTTGAGAGGATCTTTTTCTTAACACTCTCCCCAAAAGTCTTTTGTTCTTTCATATTTCTTTTCAATAAAATTTCTTTTCCATATTTTTATTTATTTTCTTTCCCACAATTATCATGAGCCACTAAAACCCTTCTAGCCAAAAGTTGTCAATATTTCCCAAAAAGGTTCTTGAGGCCTAGAATCGTGTACTTAGCCTTCTCGCCAAGTATTATCGTTTCTCACTTTTCTGGTGGACGCTTCATCCATGGCCCTTAAGAAGTAAGCTTTTCAGCATATGCAAAGGCGGCCGCTTTGTATGTTTTGGAAGGATTGCATAGTTGGTTCGTTAACTTATCGTCAAAGGTTGGCGAGCCAAAGAGACAAAATGGTGGGATTCGCCGTTGAGAAGCGTTGATCTAGCATAGATTACTGGCTAGAGTCAGGTTCCCTAAAAATCGTAAGTCTAATCTTTGGAGCTGGTGGTCGTAGGCGTCCTCTTCCACTATAACTGGCTTACTCGAGTCGAGAAGGATCATCCAAAAGCCAAGGATTGAGCCCAAGGCGGAATGAGACAACCGGAGGCTGGAACTTTCCCATAAGAATTTCTTTTCACTTAAAACTCTCTTTATTATTTTTATTATTTTCGTAATCATAATTTCAGTAAACTTTAAACTCTGTTTTTATTTTATTTTCGCTTCCAAAATCAATTCTTAAAATCTGTTTTTTTTATTTTTTCCAGGAACGCAGGTTTTCTTGGGCACGATTCTGCCTAGGATTTCGAGAAACAAGCATTCGTATAATCCGGTCCCTGAGGATTCGACCCTACTTCCCCTTTACTGTTCTTTTTCTATTTTTATTATTTTACAGGGAATAGGTTATTTTTGGTGCTCTCAACGACCGCATCAATCGTATGCGCAGACGTCTTTCGGCTTTATAGTTGATTTTGGGTGTTCGTGTCAGAACCTAACACATTTACATACTGGAAAATCAGTAATCAATATTGATTAAAATCCTTCATTTAATCAATCTATAACCTTTACCTAATAACTATGTCGAAACAACAAACTAGTTTGCATTTAATCATACTCATGCTTTCCAATTCGTTAGATCCGAATGGCTAATTGATCAAGAACGTTTTTCCATAATTGATATGAAATTAAAGGCTGATTAGGAGGGGTTCAAGGACCCAAAATTCTGGAAAAATATGGGAAAGAATTAAAGAAAAACAACCCCTTTCTTGCCTATAGACACACACACCACTACCCGTGGTTGCCAAATTTGGGACTGATCTAAAACCATTTTTGAAATTGATTAAGAAGTTGGAAAAACACCCATTAAATCTTTAAAAATCTCCCAAATTCTAGATCTGAAAATTTTGGTTTTCAATTAACAAGATTTAATAAGAAATCGAGAGAGAACGCAATCTTACACAAGCTAGACGTTATGGGAGACAATGGCACTTCTTGGCAATTTTTGGAATCCATCTTGGAGACTCAATATTTCAGATTTGGGGCTGATTTAATTAGATAAAAATGGTAGATAGAAGAGATGATGCAAAACCTTATAGCAAAAAGAAAAGAAAAATATGATAAAACTAGGTGTTATGGGTGACGACAACAATGGAGGGAGAAAGAAAAATTGAATATCAAGGAAGAGAGGAGACAAGAGGAACGACTAGGCTGAGTAAAAATAGAATAAAAGCTAATTAATTTATGTAAAATTAAATTTTATACTTAGGGTTACAAGGGAATGGAGGACACACACATTAAAAACAAGGAATTTTGTAAAAATTAATTATTTTACATGAGAAAGGATTCAAACTTGGAACCTCAATTTAGTTTTCATGCTTTTCCATTTATCAATTAACCACTAGCTCTTTCCTTATTTTTGAAATGATTTTGCAATATTTATTTTAAAAACAAGGCGTGTCACGTACTAGAGTTTGAGGCAAAATTTGCAAAATAATAAAAATGGTGCAATAGAAGGGATTTGAACTTAGGTTTCAAAGAACGTTTCACTAACACTTAACTAACAAGCCAATACCTCATTTATTTCCTAAAAACGCATAGGTAATCTCAAATTTTAGGGCATGACCTATAACACCCCTTACCCGTTACCGTCGCCGGAACAGGATACAAGGTATTACCAGAACATAACACATACCATTAAACATAACCGAAATATAAATATGTCATCCAATTTGATAGTGCATCGTATAATATATGTCTTGAACAATATTAGCCAACTTTAATGGCTTGTACAAATTAGCTGGTCGAGTACTGTAACTAATATTTTAAACCTAGACAAATATGACACGTAACAAAATAATTAAGCCTACTATACATGCCATAATTCAAAACGTTTAGTTCAAATACCCTAAAGTATGATAGTGCGGGTAGATCTTCACGATCCTTAACTCTGAGCAAGTCAAGAACACTATAAGACAAAAGAGAGAAACAAAGTAAGCTTATAGCTTAGTAAGTAAGTATGTAAATACTAATTAAAAAAATCTAACATGTTTACACAACAATTCAAGTATATCTACTTTAACTTCACTATTTATTCCACTTTGTTTAAGCTGTCTCTGCTGCGTCATATTCACTAAATAAATCATAACTTGAGTTACAAAACTCGAAATTCAAATCCGTAAAATTTCCTGAATCTAGACTCATAAAGCTTTTTGCTAATTTTTTCTATAATTTTGGTTCAGTCGATTAGTACAGTTTATTAGTTAAAGTTTCCCTGTTACACAGCTCGACTGATCTGACCTCTGTTCACTACAAATTGAATTTCTCTCAGTACACAATTCAAACAACCCTGAAGTCTGTTTCATTTAAAACTAGTCTCAATAAGGAATTTAGGCATGTAAACTATATTTCTTAATTTGCTTTGTGCAATTTTTAATGATTTTTCAAAGTTGGAACAGGGATCACGTATTCATCCTGAGCAAGTCACATACAATTGTAAATATCTCAAAATATAGAATTCCTTTGCTTGCTCTGTTTCTTTTATATGAAAGTAGACTCATTAAACTTTAATTTCACATCTCATTCAACCTCTAATTATATTCCTCCTATTTTTGGTGATTTTTCAAAATCACGTCACTGCTACCATCTAAAACAGTTTTAATGCTAATTTCACTCTTTCACACATTCTTTATGCTAACCTCATTTTATCTTATATATGTATATACCACAAATCATTTTCACCACATTTCATTCACCATAAGTGTAGGTCCAAACCACAATATCACCACAAAACCATCCCGTTGAACAATTCGGATCAATCCTCGATATTTAATGGTTTCAAAGACACACCCCACCATCATACTTCGTTTAGTTCGGCTCTCTTGTGCACATGGTGAACACTTAGTACCACTCATGCGACCCAACCGATTTGTCTCGTAGCTCTCTTGTCTACATGGTGTCCTTCACTTGGAATCACGCATGCGACCTAGCTACATTTATCTTTCACGTAGCTCTCTTGTCTACATGGTGTCCTTCACTTGGAATCACGCATGCGACCTAGCTACATTTATCTTTCACGTAGCTCTCTTGTCTACATGGGATACATCTCGTATCACACATGTGACCTAGCTACTACAGGTGTCTCGTAGCTTTCTTGTACACATGATGTGCACTCAGCATCATACATGTGACCTAGCTACGCTCCTCTATTTCATTCGATCTCTCCAATGTTCAACCGGATCTCTCTCTATATTTATTTCCATTCTTCCAATAGTCGATTTATATTTTAACATCAGCTAGTATATTTATATAATAGGCTGAAATATAAGAATGTACATGAAATTATTGTAATATTTACATACAAACTTACCTTGGTGCAAAATGTGGAAATTTTGCAATTTAGTCCAAAACTTTTTCCTTCCCCTGTTCGAGATCAATTCGCGTCTTTCTTGATCTATAATAACACATTTAGCTCATTTAATACTCATACTATTTATTTCAATCCAAAATTACATCATGGAAAAATTACATTTTGCCCCTAACTTTTCAAAATTACAATTTTGCCCCTAGGCTCGGAATTTAATTTCAGCCCTTATTCTTATATTTTATGATATGCTGAACATTTTCTCTTCTACAACAACATCAAATTCTCACTCTATCATATAGTTATGAACAATAGGTATTTTTACCGATTATCTTGCTTTTACTCGTTTTCACTTAAAACCGAGTAGCACAAGTTATTTAACATAATTTAAAACCTCATATTCTATCATAAAACATCAAAATACACAAATTTCACCTATGGGTATTTTTCCAAATGTGAACCCTAGGTTAAATTATTACTAGCATAAGCTTAATCGAGCTTCCGGATTCCAAAAACGTAAAGAACATTAAAAGCGGGCTTGGAATCACTTACTATGGAGCTTGAAAATTGAAGAAACCCTAGCTATGGAGAGAGGAGAATTCGGCAGCAACTAAGGAGGATGATGATCAATTTTGTGTTATTTTTCCCATTTTATTTCATTTAATATCCAAATGACCAAAATGCCCTCCTTACTAAACTTTCAAAATTCCTTCCATGTCCTAATTTTGTCCATGAACTTAAAATTGGTCAAATTGCTATTTAAGACCTCCTAATTAATATTCCAAAACAATTTCATACTAAAACTTCGGGATGCAAATTTTGCAACTTATTCGATTTAATCCCTACTTTCAATTTAAGCACTTTAGGCATAGAATTTCATCACGAAATTTTCACACAATCATGCAATCATATCATAAACCCCAAAATAATTATAAAACAATTATTTCTATCTCGGATTTGTGGTCACGAAACCACTATTCCGATTAGGCCCTAATTCGGGTTGTCACAATTCTCCCCCTTTTGAGATTTTCGTCCCCAAAATCTTACCCAGAAAGAGGTTTGGGTCTTGTTTCCTCATAGCTTCCTCAGTTCCCACGCAGCCTCTTCTATCCCATGTACGTGCTACAATACTTTCACTAAAGCTATACTTTTATTTCTTAACTGTTTAACCTCTCGAGCCAAAATCTTTATTGGTTTCTCCTCATAGGTCATATCCGATCGAATCTCAATTTCTGTTGGGGAAATCACATGTGAAGGATCAGAACGATAACGTCGCAACATTGATACATGAAACACGTTATGAATTCTTTCTAACTCTGCCGGTAAGGCCAACCGATATGCCATTGGTCCAATTCTCTCAAGAATCTCGCACGCCCAATAAAACGCGGACTCAACTTGCCTTTTCGACTAAATCTCGAATCTTTTTCCATGGTGACACCTTCAAGAACACTTTATCACCCACGAAATTCAATCTCTTTTCTTTTTAAATCGCATATGACTTTTGTCGATCTGAAGCGACTTTCAAGCAATCCGAATTACTTTTATTTTCTCTTCGTTTCTTTAACTAGATCAACTCCATGAATCTGTTTCTCACTAAGCTCGGTCCAATATAAAGGAGTTCGACACTTACGACCATACAAGGCTTCAGACGGTGCCATTTGTATACTTGATTGATAACTGTTATTGTAGGCAAACTCAATCAAAGATAGATATTTCTCCCAACTACCTCCAAATTCTAAAACACAAGATCTAAGCATATCTTGAGTACGGATTACTCTTTCCGTTTGACCATCTGTTTGTGGATGAAATGCGGTACTAAAGTTCAATTTTGTACCCAAAGCTTCTTGTAACTTTTTCCAAAATCTCGAGGTAAATCTTGGATCTCTATCGATATTATAGACATAGGTACTCGTGCAACTTCACAATTTCAGCAATATATAATTGGCTAATTTATCAAGTGAGTAATCAGTGCGTCTTGGTATAAAGTGGGTGACTTTGTTAATCTATCAACCACTACCCAAACAGCATCCTTCTTTTAGGAGTTAAAGGCAAACCGGTTACAAAATCCATGGTAATCTTGTCCCATTTCCACTCGGGCACCATTACCGGTTGAAGTAATCTGAAGGCACTTGATGTTCACTTTTACTTGTTGATGATCAAACACTTGGTTACAAATTGAAATGTCCCTTTTCAT
Organism: Gossypium arboreum; assembly: GCF_025698485.1. Classification (NCBI taxonomy): domain Eukaryota; kingdom Viridiplantae; phylum Streptophyta; class Magnoliopsida; order Malvales; family Malvaceae; genus Gossypium; species Gossypium arboreum. The sequence goes on from NC_069072.1 coordinate 29,181,927, forward strand.
ACCGCCACCAATCTGACTTCTTTAAATCATTATACATTTTGTGCTACCAGGATGAAGCGATAAATGACCATTGTGCGCCTCATGTAATATTTTTCGAATCAATTTATCGCTTTTCGCACACATATCCTGTCTCGAAACATCAAATAGTCATCCGGTCCAACTCGAAAATCGAGTCGTAACTTCGATTCGCATTGAGTTCTCTTGATCCGCAACTCACTATCATTCTTTTGAGCATCACAAATCAACTGGAGAAATAACGGTTTAGCTCTCATCTCGCTAAGATTGACCCATCATCGACAATGCTAACCCCGTGTTCATGGCTCTCAAAGTAAAAAGAAATTTTCGCTCAAGGCGCCAAGAACTACATTTGCTTTTCCGGATGATAATCAATCACTAAATCATAATCCTTTAATAATTCAAGCCATCTTCATTGTCGCAGATTCAGATCCTTTTGATTCATCAAGTACTTCAAACTTTTGTGATCGGTAAAAATTCGCATTTTCACCGTACAAATAATGTCGCCAAATCTTCAAGGCAAAAACAACAATGCGGCCCAAATCATGTGTAGGATAGTTCTTCTCATGCGGTTTTAACTGTCTCAAGCATAAGCTACCACTTTACCCTCTTGCATCAACACACATCCAAGGCACATCAATGATGCATCACTATAAATTACGAACTCCTTTCCGACTCGGCTGTACTAAAATTGGTGCTTCATCAATCGTGCTTTCAATTTTTCAAAACTTTGTTGACATTTATCAGTCCATTCAAACTTAACATTCTTTTGCAACAACTTAGTCATAGGAGAGGCAATCATCGAAAATCCTTCAACAAAACGTCTATAATACCGGCTAAGCCTAAAAGCTTCTAACCTCGGATACATTCTTGGCGGTTTCCAATCAACGATCGCAGAAATCTTGCTTGGATCCACCGAATACCATCACCGAGACTATATGCCCCAAAATCCGACTTCACGAAGCCGAACTCACTTTTACTAAACTTGGCAAACAATTTCTTTTCTCTCAAGATCTGCAATATAGTTCTCAAGTGTTCGGCATGTTCGGACTCATCTCGAGAATAAATTAAAATGTCATCTATAAACACTACTACAAACTTATCCAAATATGGTCGGAAGATCCGATTCATTAAGTCCATAAATATAGTGGAGCATTTGTTAAGCGAAAGGCATCACAAGAAACTCATAATGTCCATACCTTGTCCTAAAGGCGGTTTCGGCACATCGACTCCTTAACTCTCATTGGTAGTAACCGGACCTCAAATCAATCTTTGAAAACACTGTGGCCCCTTTAACTAATCGAATAAATCATCAATCCTCAACAACGGTACTTGTTCTTTATAGTCACCTTATTGTCGACGGTAATCAATGCAAAGTCTCATTGAACCATCCTTCTTCTTTACGAATAATACAGAGCACCCCAGGAGAGAAACTCGGTCTCACAAATCCTTTGTCCGTTAACTCCCTGAATCGAGCCTTCAATTCTTTTAATTCAATGAGCCATTCTATATGGAGCAATCGAGATCGGTGCGATGCAGGCAACAAATCAATGGCAAAATCTATCTCTATTCGGAGGCAACCAGGCAATTCCTCAGAAATACATCCGAAACTCACGGACTATCAGATCGATTCAAATTTCAGTTGAGGCAACTCAATATTCATTACATAAGCGGATAAGCTTCACACCCTTTTCTCATGTATTTACGTGCAGACATGTGCGAAATCACCATAGGCAATTTATTTGATTCATCTGTTTCAACCCACGAATTTCTCCATTTTCACATTTCAACTCTAGTGTCTTTTGTTTACAATCTACCTTAGCATCATACAATGTTAACCGGTCCATTCCCAAGATAACGTCAAACTCACCAAATGGTAACAAAGATCAAGTTGGCGGAAAAAAGTGACCTTGAATCATTAATGGGCAATTATTGCAAACCTTGTCAACTAGCACATATTGGCCTAAGGGTTCGACACTTTAATCGTAAACTCAAAATTCAACAGCAACTTTTTATTGGATACTAAATTCATGCAAATATAGGAATGAGTGGACCCGGATCAATCAATGCAATAACAATAGTATCATAGAGAGAAAATGTACCAAGAATAACATCGGAGATGATGCATCTTCTGCACGTATAGCATAAGCTCTAGCAGTGCTCTAGCTTCGATCTTGCCGTTAAATCTTTCATCACAGTTTACTACTAGTCCCACCTCCAGATTTCTCGGTGGTCTACCTCTACTAGCGGTGGTATTCATCTAGCACTCAAATCTTTCTTCTTTAACTTTCTCCGGACAATCTCTAATAAAATGCTCATGAGAATCGCACTGAAACAAGCTCGCTCGGTCCCCAACACTCACCATAATGTTACTCGCCACATTGTCGACACTCGGGCTTTCTAGGTCGCACATTACCCACACTTGCCACCGAAGTAGCTTGAGCTTTAGACCCCGAATATGCTCTACCACGATCTCTGTGTGAATCCCCAATTGAAACTGTCATTCGAGGGTTTGTCTCTTTGGACCTCTTAGGTTGAGATTGAAATGGCTTGCTTATCTGTCTTTTTCTGACATCTCGGGCCTCAATAGCGACTTTTCTTCTTTCTTTGTTCAATTCTTGACTTTAAGAGCTCGATCAACCAATACTACAAATTCTTTCAACTCCAAAATTCCTACAAGCACTTTAATGTCCTCATTCAGCCCATCTTCAAATCTTCTACACATAATGGCCTCGGTGGACACATATTCACAGGCATACTTGTTGAGTCTTACAAATTGCGTTCATACTCGCTATGACATTTTCCCCGCTTCAATTCAAGGAACTCCTTCCGTTTTGATCAATAAATCGCTGACTTATGTATTTCTTTCTAAATTCTTCTGGAAGAAATCCCAAGTAACTTTTCTTTTGGCACCACTGCAACCAAAGTCTTCCACCGGTGGTAAGTCGAATCTCTCAAAAGTGATACAAGACACTTTAAGCATTCCTCGGGTGTACATGAGAGCTCATCAAATACACGGGTAGAATTTTCAAGCCGAATTCCGCTTTCTCGGGATCATCATCGACCTTTGCTCTAAACTCTTGACCCTTGTTTTTGAATCTTGTCAATCGGAGGCTTGTTCATTCTTACCAAATCTATACCTTGAGCACCTGAGAATCGCCCGAGGTATAGGAGGGGTGGAGGAGGTTGAGCATTTGGATTTGCTCGAATAAATTCAGATACCAATTGTTCATCATTTGGAGAAAGGCATCCCGAGCCTCATCTCCTTGTCTCAATGTCTCAGTCTACTTTCCACAGTAGCGGTCCCTTGTGCGGGAGCCAGCACATTACTAGCAAGATCATCACCGCAGTTCCTTCAGGATCCATTACTATATTAAAACAAAACACGTTTAGAATAATCAGAGTCACCACAATATCACAATATTTTTATGGCATGTATAGCTAGACTTTTACACACACTTTATTAGTCCGAGAACCGACTAAACCATAGCTCGATACCACTAAATGTAACACCCTTACCTGCTTCACGTCATCGGAAAGCAGATACAAGGTATTACCGAACATAACACATACCATTAAACATAACCGAAATATAAATATGTCATCCAATTTGATAGTGCATCGTATAATATATGTCTTGAACAATATTAGCCAACTTTAATGGCTTGTACAAATTAGTTTGGTCGAAATCAGAACTAATATTTTAAACCTAGACAAATATGACACGTAACAAATTAATTAAGCCTACTATACATGCCATAATTCAAAACGTTTAGTTCAAATACCCTAAAGTATGATAGTGCGGGTAGATCTTCACGATCCTTAATCACGAAAGCAAGTCAAGAACACTATAAGACAAAGAGAGAAACAAAGTAAGCTTATAGCTTAGTAAGTAAGTATGTAAATACTAATTAAAAAAATCTAACATGTTTACACAACAATTCAAGTATATCTACTTTAACTTCACTATTCATTCCACTTTGTTTAAGTTTCTCTCACTTGCGTCATACTCACTAAATAAATCATAACTCGAGTTACAAAACTCGAAATTCAAATCCGTAAAATTTCCCTGAATCTAGACTCATAAAGCTTTTTGCTAATTTTTTCTATAATTTTGGTTCACCTAGTTTCCCTGTTACACACTCATTGATCGACCTCTGTTCACTACAAATTGAATTTCTCTCAGTACACAATTCAAACAACCCTGAAGTCTGTTTCATTTAAAACTAGTCTCAATAAGGAATTTAGGCATGTAAACTATATTTCTTAATTTGCTTTGTACAATTTTTAATGATTTTTCAAAGTTGGAGCAGGGGATCACGTATTCATCTGAGCAAGTCACATACAATTGTAAATATCTCAAAATATAGAATTCCTTTGCTTGCTCTGTTTCTTTTATATGAAAGTAGACTCATTAAACTTTAATTTCACATCTCATTCAACCTCTAATTATATTCCTCCTATTTTTGGTGATTTTTCAAAATCACGTCACTGCTACCATCTAAAAACAGTTTTAATGCTAATTTCACTCTTTCACACATTCTTTATGCTAACCTCATTTTATCTTATATATGTATATACCACAAATCATTTTCACCACATTTCATTCACCATAAGTGTAGGTCCAAACCACAATATCACCACAAAACCATCCCGTTGAACAATTCGGATCAATCCTCGATATTTAATGGTTTCAAAGACACACCCCACCATCATACTTCGTTTAGTTCGGCTCTCTTGTGCACATGGTGAACACTTAGTACCACTCATGCGACCCAACCGATTTGTCTCGTAGCTCTCTTGTCTACATGGTGTCCTTCACTTGGAATCACGCATGCGACCTAGCTACATTTATCTTTCACGTAGCTCTCTTGTCTACATGGTGTCCTTCACTTGGAATCACGCATGCGACCTAGCTACATTTATCTTTCACGTAGCTCTCTTGTCTACATGGGATACATCTCGTATCACACATGTGACCTAGCTACTCTGAGGTGTCTCGTAGCTTTCTTGTACACATGATGTTCACTCAAGATCATACATGTGACCTAGCTACGCTCCCTCTATTTCATTCGATCTCTCAGAATGTTCAACAGGATCTCTCTCTATATTTATTTCCATTCTTCCAATAGTCGATTTATATTTTAACATCAGCTAGTATATTTATATAATAGGCTGAAATATAAGAATGTACATGAAATTATTGTAATATTTACATACAAACTTACCTTGGTGCAAAATGTGGAAATTTTGCAATTTAGTCCAAAACTTTTTCCTTCCCGTTCGAGATCAATTCGCGTCTTTCTTGATCTATAATAACACATTTAGCTCATTTAATACTCATACTATTTATTTCAATCCAAAAATCACATCATGGAAAAATTACATTTTGCCCCTAACTTTTCAAAATTACAATTTTGCCCCTAGGCTCGGGAATTTAATTTCAGCCCTTATTCTTATATTTTATGATATGCTGAACATTTTCTCTTCTACAACAACATCAAATTCTCACTCTATCATATAGTTATGAACAATAGGTATTTTTACCGATTATCTGCTTTTACTCGTTTTCACTTAAAACCGAGTAGCACAAGTTATTTAACATAATTTAAAACCTCATATTCTATCATAAAACATCAAAATACACAAATTTCACCTATGGGTATTTTTCCAAATGTGAACCCTAGGTTAAATTATTACTAGCATAAGCTTAATCGAGCTTCCGGGATTCCAAAAACGTAAAGAACATTAAAAACGGGGCTTGGAATCACTTACTATGGAGCTTGAAAATTGAAGAAACCCTAGCTATGGAGAGAGGAGAATTCGGCAGCAACTAAGGAGGATGATGATCAATTTTGTGTTATTTTTCCCATTTTATTTCATTTAATATCCAAATGACCAAAATGCCCCTCCTTACTAAACTTTCAAAAATTCCTTCCATGTCCTAATTTTGTCCATGAACTTAAAATTGGTCAAATTGCTATTTAAGACCTCCTAATTAATATTCCAAAACAATTTCATACTAAAAACTTCTGGGATGCAAATTTTGCAACTTATTCGATTTAATCCCTACTTTCAATTTAAGCACTTTAGGCATAGAATTTCATCACGAAATTTTCACACAATCATGCAATCATATCATAAACCCCAAAATAATTATAAAACAATTATTTCTATCTCGGATTTGTGGTCACGAAACCACTATTCCGATTAGGCCCTAATTCGGGTTGTCACATGACCACTCTCTCTAGGTTTACAAACCCGATTCTACTAACCCCTGATTTTTGGGGTGTTACATGTGTTGTACGCATCAATCCAATAAGTTATAAATACTCCCCATTATAATTGGTTTTTGGTAAAGAACTAAATATTTCCCATCTCTAAACTTTTGTATGTGCGTATATATTCCAATTGATGAGTGAATTCTCAAAAAAAGTTGGGAATATATGTTAATTACGAGTCTCCTTGTATTACTATATATTTTAAATGTATTGGAGATTCAATTATGACATGATTTGTGATTGCTATTTTGATTTGATAGTTTTCTCGACATTAGGGGGAGAGAAATAATAACTTGTAATGAGTTAGGGGGGAGAGTAATTTGAACCAAAAGTTCAATAAGGATAACTCATTACAAGTTCTAAATACGAAAATTCTCATAAAAATAATAATAAATCTAGATGGTCATATAGTGAAGGCGGGTACTCTAGAAGAGACCCAAGACAAAACTGATAAGTAAAACTCTAGAAGAGATTCAGGTACCTTAAATTGAAGATTAAAATAGTGAAAATAAGATATCTCAATAAGCTGTCAAATAAAGAAAATGTGAAACCGATAATAAAGTTGGTCGACAATGATTTTTACTTGCAATATTATTGTTGAAATGAGAGGATAATCTTGAATAAATCTATTGAAAAATATAAATATGGAATAGATTGGTCAAAATAGAAAGATGCAGCTCAAATTTGTGGAGTTTTTGAACCAACAGTCCAAATATCTAAAGGTATAAAGCCAGTGATGGTACAAATGAAATAGTTTTGCAAAAAGCGGAATAAAAATATGAAGTTTTTCGCTAACCCTTGGCATTGATTATGAAAAGATTTGATATTATTTTGTGGTGGACAAAATAAACTTTAGATATATTATTAAATTGACAGATCATAAAATATTTAACTTGCATCTAATGGTTGTTGTTACAACCTTTTATAAATCACTATATAATAAAGTTTATATTAAAATCCTTGAAGGATTTAGAATATGAGAAGCATATTGAAATCATCGAGAAATTGTTCATTTATATAAATTGAAATAATTAAACATATGTGGTAAATTTGACTTAGTCAATAGTAGTTGAAAGAAGATTATAAAATGATCCAAAATACCTCTTTGTATTTTTATAGAGGGATCATGATTAAAGTTTATTATGATTATTGTTGAAACTCCTAAAGAGATCAAAATATATTTTCCCAAAATTTTTCCTCACCCATGACTTTCAAAAGAATGTTGATATACAAGCTTAGCAAATACATTCAAATGGTCATTTGAAAAGCCAATATTCAAGAGTGAATACATAGAATATGAGATATTATGTGATGTTTTCATGAGGGAGAGTAAATATATGCTGTACTCTTTTCCCTTAATTGGGGTTCTGTCCAATTTGATTTTCCTGATAAGATTTTTAATGAGGCAGCATATTATGTGTATTATAGATATGTGTACTTTTTTTCCTTCACTAGGATGTTTTTTTCCACAGGGTTTTTATCTTAGTAAGGTTTTAATGAGAAACATTATCTATCAATGAACATTCAATAGAGAGTATTACGAATATCTTATTAAGTGGATGCCCATCATGATCAAGATAAGTTTTGATGTACTTGAAATTCTAATAGTCATTAGAAGTAGATATCTACTTCATTTATAGTTCTTATGCCCATAAATAGAGACTTTGGAAAAGCTTTGTAAATATTTGTAAATATCTCGATTAATCAATAAAATACGCAATATCTTTTGCTCTCCTATTTTCTTTATTCTTTACATTTTGTATTTTTATTTTATAACAAATTTCAAATTATTATTTCCTACAATAACTACAAAATAATAATCATTGTTATTAATTTTATTAATTATATATATTATTACAAGATTCTGGTTAAAGAAGAGAATAAACATTCATATTCACATTACAAATTTTTACTAGTGACACTATTCATTTTAAGCAGTCATTTCCAATTGGGATAAATTGCTCCTTTTCTCCTTTCTTTTAATTTTTTTAGTTATTCCATAGCTTTTATTTATTTTCTTTAATTTTCATATATTAAATATAAATTTGATTTGAAATAAACTATCTATTTATGTTAATATTTTACTTAAATTAAGTTTATAATATTAAAATTTCTGGATATTAAATTATTAATCTTAAAATATATTTTGAAAAATATACATATTAATAAAATACATTTTTTGATTAAAGTAGAGCAAACATCAATATATAATTATTATTTTGAATATTTATATTTTGAACATTTAAAAATTAATTTAATAATATATAAAATAACTTATAGAAATATTAATTATATCATTTAAATTATAATAAATTAATATTAATATTCAAGATGAATTTTCTATTATTTTAATATTAAATTTTTTACGATTAAAAAATATTAATTTAACCGATTTTAAATTAATTAAATAGTTTTAAAAAATTATAATTACATTATATTTAATTCATTAATAACTTTTTGAGAAAATTCATTAATGATTTTAAACAAAACTAATATTATAAAATATTATAAAATTAATATATGTAATCCACCTTTGCATCGTAGGAAAATATGAAGTAATCATATACATATATTCTCTAAAGTAACATATTGATACAATTATAAAAATAAATGGTCCTAAGATTATTACATTTGTGACGATTTTGGTAGAATGCGTTTGCATTTGCCATTCAATGTGTCAATTTGACGGTAATTAGTATTTAATTTACTTTGACAGATTCAAATCAAAAATATAAATGTGGAGATTAAAATATCGTGGGAAATCTCACAACATATCTTTACATGGGTATAATGATCTTTTAGCCCTTCAACTTTATAAAAAAGTTATTTTAGTCTTTTATTTTATTTTTTGTATCTTTTAGCTCTTGAATTTATATTTTTTGTCAAATTACCTAAAATTAATAAAAAGTTAATGTTTATTAACTTTTTGAAATGGCATATATGTGGATTGCCATGAACATGACATACCAACATTTAATTAATTTTAAAATTTTAAAAATAGTTTTTTATATAATTTTTATAAATCTTTAAAGTTTTAAAAATTAAGTAAATGTTGATCGTCATCTATGTGACAATTCATTTATATGCAACATTAGAAAAGTTAAAAACGTTAATTTTTCATTGGGCTAAAAAAGACAAAAAATTAAATAGAGAGAAAAAATGACTTTTTTTTTATAAAGTTAGAAGGTCAAATAAATCATTATGCATTTACATTATTATATTGCAACACAATCAATAAATATGGCAATTATTTTACTTTTAAAATTGTCTTTAAAAGATGATTTTTTCGATGGTTTGTTCCGACGAGAGTGATGGGGATAAGGTGAGATTGGTTGAGGATGTTATCACCAAAAAAGTTTGCCTTAAGGAACAGGGAATTGAAACGGATGTTGGAATGGCAATGGATTTGAACCCTGATCCACCATTATCTTGGAAAGAAAGATTAATGGGAAAAGGATCTGTTGAAGTGAAAAACGAAATGTGGTAACGAGCTTGGGAATAGAAGATGATTTTTGATTTTGAGGAAGGGGACATTACGAGGTCTTTTGTTAATGGCATACCCTCGATTGTCTTCTTGGAGAGGGTCCAACACTTATTAGTTACGAATATGGCTAATACAGTTGTGATCAAGCTCTTAAGTCGAAATATTAGTCACACGAATATAAAAGAATAAGGTGTCAACCCTCTCAAAAACTTCTTTGTCATTCCAACTCATGGATATTAAAAATGGATACTTTTTCACTAAATTCTAGAGCAATGAAGATTATGAAAAAATATTGTGCCAAGGTCGTTGGGTTATCTACGGACAATATTTAATGGTACAACCATGGACCATAGATTTCAATCCTGCTCAATCTTTTCCAAGTTTTGTAATGTCATGGATATGCTTTCCAGGTCTTCCGAGTCATATGTATAACACAAAGATTTTGTGGGAGATTGGAGCAATGATGGGAAAACTTGTGAAGCTAGACTTTAAGACAAATTTTGGAGCAAGAGGCCGTTTCGCTCGTATGGCGGTTTCTGTGAATTTGGATAAGCCATTGGTATCCCAAGTCTAGATTAATGGAATTTTTCAATGGGTAGAGTATGAAGACTTGCCAATGGTCTACTTCCTGTGTGGCCGATATGGACATGTGAAAGACCTTTGTCCAAAAGAGGAAACTGCTCCAAGGGTTGATGGGAAGGGATCATCGAATGGTGGAGGAACTCTGGGCACTGATGCGGTCATGGTGGAAGATGATGGAATGAATGAAGGAGGGGTTTAGGGTCCATGGATCACCGTTGAGAGGATACAACGTCGTAATCCTAGGGATTTTTGGAAAAATAGCAACATAAATTCAGTGATTAATATTGGAGAATCAAGTTTTAGCATTCTTGCTGTCGTTAATGAAAATAAAGGAAACAAATCTGATTTAGAGGTTGTGCAGGAGGGCAATAATAAAGAGGTGTAGCGACAAGGGCTTAAGGGACATCAACAGTATGCTGGAAATGATAGGAAAGAATCTAGGCAGGCTAGTGCAGTGGCTTTTGTAATAAAAAGGGAGCAGTGGGCTCACTTTCAAAAATTCATGGGAAAGAGGTGGCCCAGGCTAATGATATGGGTTTTGTTAATTTGGTTAATAGGTCGGCGGCTGCTATTGAGGATTGTGGGGGTCCTTCTAAATCAATTTTAGCCCAGCTGGAAAAAGGTGGTTTGAATGCAGCTACTATCGTCCATGCCGGTTCCAGTAGTAGTCTAGGTGAGTCGATCGGTGCAAGTGGCAGTAGGCCAGTTGAAGCTTCTACAACAAATTTGTTTTTTCATTTTAATCCAATTTTTGAAGGGCCTTAGGGTGGCAGTGGCATTAAAAGAAGACGTACTAGATCCCTTAAAACATTCGGCGATGGTATTTAAAGAAAATGCTAATATGAACCAACTGGAAGGGTTGGATAGTAACCGAGTTAAAGTGTTGGATGGTGTTGAGAGAAGTACTCAAGGCCGATTTGTTAAAAGTAAAGCTGATGGTGCTAAGAATGGTATGAAGCTTAACAAGACAATTCGGGATCGAGGAAACCAGTTCAATATATCAAGTAATAAAGGGGTCCTAATTTCGGATTCCATTGATAATATGCTGAACAGTATGTAATAACCCACCCGACGAAGGCTTTAATATGGTTACTGTTTATTGGACTAAGCGTAGTTTTGGTTAAGTATTAGTTGTCATTGGCGAATCCTATGTTTTAGCGAGATCTATAGATTGATGGATTCTTTTGTTGAGTATATGCCACTCTAGATGTTTTGACGAAGATATTAAATTCATAGTTTAGTAGATTTTTTTGCTATTTTAGAAAGACTATTTAATTAATCTAGTCAGAACAGGTTAGAATGGAACTATGATACTATAGTTGATAAGACTTAAATTATAATAAGCGCACTTAATTACGAGAGTCAAGGGTGTTAGTGGAATAATCTTATTCTTCCACTAAACCTTGTCTCCGTGCTTAAATATATAAGAGTATCTGTGTCTTGACCAATAAACTTTGCATTTTCTTTGCATTCGTCTTCTTCTTGATTTTCTCTAATTCTCTTTTAAAAGCTTAAGCCCAAAAATCTTTCTGAAGTTGGGTTCACTGTACTTAGCCAACTCCCACATTTGTTTTTAATTCTCTGGTAAATATTGATGAACCCTAGGTTATTTTCATAGTTATATACATACTGTTAATTCTGCTTGCATGTTTGGATTCAATTGTGTAATGATTTGTTAAGCTTAATCATCCATATTTTAGCTTAAGATGTTATAGAAGGTCCGACTGGCAAAGGAAAAGGTCCTACCATCTAGACTTTGTTGTATTTTTGCTGAGTTTCTTCTTACTTACATGTGTGTATAATATTCTTGTTTTATATTTCATGTAAGGTAAGTACTTATACTCTGTAAAGGTGTAATGTGTATATGAGAAAGGGTGTTCAAGAGTTGTTAGTTAGAGTCTGTTATGTTTATGTTAAAGCGTAAGAACCATTCTTCATGCTTAAGCCACAACCTTCTGCTTCTGACAAGAATGATATGGACTGATTCCTGGAAATGATGTTAAAAAAATATATTCATGGCATTGCCTTCGATGGAATGTACATTGAACTGGCAGATCATGATACATGAAAATGGTTATGTAGCTTTTGTTAAGGAAAATGTATGTTTCAAAAGAGATTAGCAAATCTCAATAAAGGATACAAACCAAAGGAATAATGAATGGAGTGAATTATATGAATTTGACTATGGATTTGAGTACGTGGCTAACATGAAGAAGGGTTGTCTGAATGGTCATATGGGCGTATTGTATACACCAAAGGAAAAGTAAATCGACGTATAGTTTGTCTGTATATGGTGCTCCTCATCTAGAGAATTATGTTATTGTGTTCGAATCTTTGAAAGAATCTGTTTGAAATATTAATATCTATTGATACTTTTTTTCTTGAACTCCTTAAGTCCTTTTGAACTTAACCTGTTTCCCTTTTCATTATTAAGCTTACTGTTCAAGGAAGAATTTCTAAAGGACTACTCCAGAGGACGTCAACTGTTGTGAGATGTCTGTTTATTTGTATTATGCATGATGATAGGGTGATGTCTGAATGTATTTTGAAAAGATATTATACTTAAGACTCATGTGGAAAATTTTGGATTTAATGAAGTTTCATTAAAGTTTATGGAATGATTCAAAAGTATTTTATTTGGGTTGATAAAATAACTTATTGAAATTCTATGTCTTTTGGCTTATACTCTATTTTCCATATTTTATTAAAGGTTAATTTCAAACACTATGGCTTTACAAAGTTTACGCCAAAATTAGTTTTGAAGATGGATGATTTCTTTAGTGTGAAATGTCTTACTTGGATCCTTCTAAGGGATCGAGTTTGGTGTGTGACACAGTATCTCTTTTGAACTTGGAAAATAGGGTGGTACAGGTGGCCCTAGTTTGTCGATAGGAAATTGGAAGCTAATATTGCTAGCCAACAAGAAAGGTCGATAAACCTTAGCCTTTTTTTTTATGGATCTGAATCTATCTATTTTTTCTTGGAATGTTCAAGGGTGCTCAAGCAGAAAATTTCCTCGTATTTTCTGGGAATATAATTCAAAATTTAGACCTGACATTGTTAGTTTTTTGGAGATGATGGTTAGCAGTTTTAAAGTATATGATATTATTGATAAGTTGGGGTTTGAATTTTCTCATCGGGTAGAAGCGATAGATTTATCTGGTGGTATTTGGATTTGTTAGAAAGAATAAGTTAAGGTGGAGGTTATTCGAAATCATCCACAATTTATTTTGGTTCATTTTTGCAGCAATTATCAGGACCAATATATTTTTATAGCTTTTGTTTATATCAATCCGAATAAGATGAAAGTGAAAATGCTTTGAAGAGAATTAAAGTTTGTCGTCCCTTTTGAACCACACCCATGGATGAAAACCGGCGATTTTTATGCAATCCTTTCTTCTAGTGAAAAATAAGGGGGAGGACGCAAGGTAGGAGATGCTCATCTTTTGATGATTTTGTTTAGTCAACTGATTTGCAAGATTTGGGATTTAAAGGTCCATCCTTTACTTGGCACAAAGGAAGAATTTTTGAAAGACTTGATAAAGCTCCTGGAAATAATGCTTGGGTAAGGGCATTTATGAATTATTTAGTTACCCATCTCCCAAGACTTAAATCGGATCAAAGGCCCTTTTGTGTTTCTCTAAAGCCAAAGATTAATTTGCCAAGAGGTCGATCTTTTCGCTTACTTGTTGGATAGATTGAACATACTAATTTCTATGAGTTTGTCAAAGAGAAGTGGAAATTCAATGGTAGTCTGTTTGATTCCCCTGATTAGTTCTCTACCGGTATAAAAATTTGGAAAAAATCGGTCTATAGGCACATTGGCACTCATAAAAGAAAATTGATTAGTACTTTATCTGGCATTCAAAGAAATATGGAGCACTCAGATTCTGACTACTTATTTTAGTATGTGATGGAGGTAAGGGATGAATTAGAGTCTATACTCCACCATGAAGAATTATTGTGGAAACAAAAAGCTCGATATGACTGGATAAGTTTGGGTGATCGGAATACTAAATTCTTCTATAGTTGTACAATTCAAATGAGGAAATTAAATAGAATTAATGCCCTATGAAATCAAGCTGGAGAATGGATTTATGTCCCATAGGATATTCAAGATGAAACTATTAATTACTTCCATAAGTTATTTGAAGTGCCGACACCAATGAGAGGTTTACCTGCTAGCACATTCCCACAACTTGATTAGTGTGATAGAGTTTTTTAGGTAAATCAATTGTGGATGAGGAAATACGAATTTCTCTCTTCGATATGACTTCATTGAAGGCTCCGGGTAGGGATGGTTTTCACGCCCTATTTTTCCAAAATCAGTGGAGAGTGGTTGGAAGTAATGTTTGTCATTGGGTGAAGAGGGTGTTTGATGGTAATGTTATTGATTTAGGACTGAAAAATAATCTCATTGTCCTTATCCCTAAGGTCTCTAACCAAGAAAGTATTTCACAATGTCGCCCTATAAGTCTTTGTACTGTATTATACAAGTTGATTATGAAGACCATAACTAATCGGTTCAAAATGATTTTTCCTAAAACCATTGCAGAAGAACAAGCTGGTTTTATAGCAGGAAGAAACATATCATATAACATTATAATTGTTTTAGAGGTTATACACTCTATGAGAGGGAAATATAATAAGAAACAATAGATGGTTCTCAAAATCAATTTGGAGAAAGAATATGATAGGGTCCGATTGGATTTCATTGATGTCTCCCTCAAATCGGCTGGTATTGTGACACCCTTCACCCGTACCCGACACCGGGATAGGGTTCGAGGCATCACCGGGACTTTACATTTTGAAACGTACCAATTTGGGTCACCGGTTTTACTTCAAATTTAAAACTTTTCACCTATAAACAACTCGTCCTTTATATAGGTTTATGAGGCCCTAGACACACCCTAAGGCAGTTCGGGACAAAACCAGGGGTGTTTGACAGACCCTGGATATCTTAGGAATACTTCTCTAATTTGAAGTATCACACACCCATGTGAGTGGGCTGTGTGGGCACACACGCCCATGTGATTTGGGACACGCCCATGCCCTTTGGCCGTGTGCAACACTGACTTATCAGTACGGTCATAGCACATGCCCATGCTACCTACCCGTGGGCAACACTGTCTTTTAGACACAGTAGGGACACACACCCATGTGACCTACTCGTGTGCACTATTGATATAAAATTTTAAGTCCAGGGGACACACGGCGATAGCCCACACCCATAGAAAGGAACCGTGTGTCACGCACGGCCTAGACACATACCCGTGTGTCTAACCATGTGGACCCTAATAGGCTATCTTACAAGCCTTTGGTCACCCTTTCTACCATCTATACTTAATGGCCATCAATTTTTGAAATAAAACATGACTACGCGTTTGTAAATCTTTGATGAATCTTATTGTATGGAAACCTCATATCATTGGTTTCATACATGAAAGGTTATTTCCCATTTAGTGTTTATGAGTTCCCATGTCACTTTAATTCGTCCGAAATTGGCTCGTTCATACGACTTATTGCCAATTGGTAACAACCCATCACATGTAAATAAAATCATGCATAGATTCGTAGGTCATAGCCTACTTCAATTAAGTCAATTTTCATGGCCATATACAAAGAAATAAACATATTTTTACATGCCTTCATTTGGAAAAGCAAATGACACATATAACAAAATACTCAAAAATCCTATACATGCCATTGAACAAATTAGAAATGCCTTTATACCAAAGCTTGTCTAGTTGATAGTGTGTTGACTCCCCAATCGCCTTCTAGTCCTTATGAGTCCTCGAGCTCTATGAGACAGGGAAAAAGGGAGGGGTAAGCATTTACTTGCTTAGTAAGCTCGAATAACAGGAAAGTAAACTTACCAAGTATTTAACATGCATCCATGATAGATAAGGAAACCAACAATTATTAAATGGTTCCCTATTACATGCACTCAATCAATAAGTTAGTAACATAATCAAGCATCATATAATTTAACTAGATGAGCTCATCATTCAACATCTCATTTACACAAACATCTCACGTTAATCTCGTTGAGTTTCTAGGAAATCTCGATGGAATACGCATTAACTGTCAATTCATACGAATGATCATTCCCTATATACACTCCCGCGAACCTCACATTTTATGGCGGGATTACCAGTCCAGGTTAAATCCCCCATTTTATGAACTCATAAGGTGATGTCGGGATTAGCAGTCCAGGCTAAATCCTTTAATACGACAAATACCCTTAATGAGTTCGGAGCTAAATTACCAGTCCAGGCTAAATTCAGACCCTAATCGGATTAACCGTCTAGGCTAAATCCATAATGCACACATATTCTTCGGGAGGCTCGACCATTCAAAGGAACACTCGTCTAGTCTATATCCTTTCAATATTTGAGATCAACGGATTACCCGTCCGGGCTAAATCCTTACTACAACACATGCAGGATCTCATTACACATATCAATCAGGGTTTATCCATCGAATTCCCTTTTTCAACCTCAACCGAGATATTTTTCACATGTTACCATCAAATATGCATTTCTATGATATTTCATGCCAATAATAAATGAAATCATCATGCATTAAAAAATCATACAAATATGCATATTAGGGGGTTACTTTAAGTTATCCGAACTTACCTGGTATTTGTTTCGGGGTTGTGTTTTGGTTATTCTGAAACCTTTATTTTACCTCGATCGACCTCCGAAATTTGTTCCTCGGGGTCTATAACAAAAAAATTATATCATTAATACCCCACATTATACATTACAAGTCTAATTCTCACCCCCGGTCCAAATGACCATTTTGCCCCTAATCTTTAACATTTTTACGATTTAGTTCCTAGGCTCGTATAATGAAACACATACACTTTCTATCTTACCCAAGCCTAGCTGAACACTTTTCTCTCTTATGGAAACCCACATTTCCCATTATTTTCTCATTTCTACCACACAATTTATAATTTTTGCAAAATGGTCCCTAGAAGGGTCTTTCATGAAAATCACCTAGGAAAAAATGTTTAGCACATATTCATCTTTCATATTCCTCCATAATCCATCAAAATACAAATAACTCATGCATGGGTAAATTTTTAAACATAAACCCTAGCATGAAATATGGGTAGAAATGAAGAGAACAAGCTACCGGGATTATAAAAATACAAAGAACATTAAAAACGGGGTTTGGGAGCACTTACTATTGTGTTTGAAATGTTTGAAAACCCTAGCTATTGTGATAAGAGAATTTCGACAGCATGGAGAAGAAGAATGGCTGATTTTGGCTTGATTTTTCCCATTTTATTTCATTAAAAAGCCAAATGACCAAAATGCCCTCATGCCCTTTCTTTAAAATTTCATCCATGCAAGCCCATTTTTGTCCAAAAATTTAGAAATTAGGAAATTTACTCCCCAAGACCTTATATTTTATAATCTAAAGCAATTTCATGCAAATTACTTCTAGAATCCAAGTTTTGCAATTTATTCAATTTAGTCCCTAATTTCCAATTGGACACCTTACTCAAAGAATTTCTTCATGAAATTTTAACACATGCATATTCTCATATTCTAAGCCTCGTAATAATCATAAAATAAATATTTTGATGTCAGATTTGTGGTCCCGAAACTACTATTCCAACTAGGCCCTATTTCAAGATGTTACAGGTATACTAGATTATCTTAGAAAGGTAATCATGTCGACTATTTCTAATTCTACTGTGCAAATTTTGTGGAACAGGGTTCCTACGAAAAGGTTTAAACCTGCTAGAAGGATTTGGTAGGGATATCCTATAACAACCTAAACTCGGCCTAGATGTTATGCCTGAATCTCAAAAGTCACATTAAAACCGTTGAAAACATTTACTTGTTGAAAATAACTAGGTTTCAATTGTTTTTATGAAAACTCTAAATTTTAAATCTTGAGTAATGTAGTATTTGAAAAAACTTATTAAAACAAAATTATTTGAAAAGTATCATTATTATATTGAAATCTTGTCTTAAATAAAAAAACTAAGAATTTGCAATATTTTTAATTACTTTTAAAAATTATTTTGGTAAAAATCTTCTACAAGACTCTTGAAAATACTTAGAGAAATCACAAAGTTTTTTAAAAATCAAGTAAAAATCATAATTAATTTAAATAAACTCAATAATTCAAAACACTTGTAAATCCATCAAGCATGTATGCATGGCAAATTAGAATTATAAAGTAAAGGAACAATCTAATAAAAAGTCCAATGTCCAAAGTCAAAAATAACATCCCAAATAATTTATAATCCATTTATTAAAGTTCTATCCGAGAAGCTCCTCCAAATGTCGAATCCAAGCCCTAAGTCTGTGAATCACCTAAAAGGTTATGAAACTAAAGGAGTGAGATTTTAAAGCCCAGTGTGAGTCTAATAATAATTTAAATAATAATAAGCACATCCTTTCCATGCAACATTATCAATTTTATGCACATGATCATGGCAGTGCATTTTTTGCAAAACAATTATGCAAATTTTTATAAAACGTCCTACCCATTATCGCTACACTCCAAAAGGAGTTCCCCAGAACTCATCCACCCAATCACTCCAATATATGTGGTCGAGGCCACCAATATTTGTAGACAAGCTACCATGTAGGTTATGGACGAAGCCACTAATTCTTCCTCCTTACAAAGTCCCACTCGATGCATGTGATATGACTAAAATGAACATATATATACATATTTATCATTTCAAGATATCACTTGTCACATTGGGCATGTTGAAGCATGCAAATCGAAGTTCTCAATATATTATATCATGTAGGGCATGTTTAACATGTGTTCCACATATTGTTTCAAGATATCGAAATATTATTTGTCATGTAAAATTAATTATGCCATAATATCACTAAACATGAGAATAAGAATAACATACTTTTCAAACAATGAAAACCATAACCACAAAACATATTTTCCATAAGCTAGTTGGTTTGGGTTACTTACTTGGTATAATACGTATTGATGGGTTTAATCTCCCTTTTTTCAGAATACTTTCAGTATTCGTATAAAACACAATCGAAATAATAATATTTTTTTTAACTACTAGAATTAACTTATATCTATTTTATTTTAGATTAGACCCATACTTGATAATAAATTCGATGAGAAACACCACTTTAAAGAATGCCCACACTCGGATCCTTACCAATGGAATACCGATCTATTATCAAAGTTACCTTACATTAAAAATTGTCCTTTTAAACATTTTATGATATTACTCACTTAAACTAAATTGTCCAATTCGAACATACCCTAGTAAATAATCGTTTGTAACAATGATTTCATTTCTGAAATTAGGAGCTTACCTTAGTAAATAATCAAACTTACCCTACTCTAACTTAGTTGAATTAGAAGGATTGATGGATCATCGAAATCTTGTATAGGAAAGGAAATCGAATCTAGAGAAATTGATCACTTAAAAAAGTGAGTGAAAAGTATATGATATCAAAATAATTTAAGAAAAATTGAAAATAAAATAAAATAAATAAGGTTTTGTTTTCTATAGAGAGTGGTAGAGATTGAAAAATGGTGAAGAAAGGAGGAAAGGTCACTAATCATCGGTGGAGGGGCCGCGATGCGATGGCGACGGTCCGATGAGAATCCAATAGAAAAGAAGGGAGAAAAGTGTTGTGGCACTTGGGAAAGGGAAGAGAAAAAAAAAAGGAACAATGAGGAGTGGAGAGAAAATTGAATGTTTTATCTATGGTGGTGCAAGGTGGTGGCCACAGTGGTGAATGGTGGTACAAGGGTGGCATTGGAGCAAACAAATAGGAGGAGCAATGAAAGAGGGGAGGTCCGATAGTGGTTTGATTGGAAAGGAAGTGGTGGTGGAGGAGAGGAGGAAATAAGGAAGAAAGTGGTTGTAGATGGCTAAGAAAAATAGAAAGAAAAAGGAGGGGCAAAGGAGTGGATGACAATACGAAGAGGAAAGAAAAAGATGAAACAAAAAAGGTGTATTACACCTTGTCTAGGTACATTGAATCAGCACACAAGGTAAGGGAGGAGAAAAAGCATGTTGAGGGGACAAAAGAGCAAAAAGGGGATCATAGGAGTAAAAATGGGGTTTAATAAAGGATTGTTGACTCACACACAAGGAAAGAAATCTTTCCTTGCATGGTAACAAAGGTGGATGGCAAGGAGGGTTTTTCCTATGCAAAAGTTGCCAATAAAAATAAATAAAAATATGGAGATGTGGAAACATGAACCTAGGACCCTTAAGAAGTTATCTAAGCTCCTAAACACTAGGCCATTTAATTCCTTGCTTACATTCCTACAAAAATTATTTTAAAAACATGGTGTGACATTTACTAAGGTTTGAAACAAATTTGCACCAAATATAAAATAATAGAAGGGAAGGGATTTGAACTCAAATCATCAAGGACAACTCCACCACTACTTAATTATTGTACTTGATACTTATTTATTGAAAAATGTGATATGGTTTTCTAAACAATTTTGAGCGCGACCATTTTCGGTTCATTAACCCAATTTCTACTAACCCGGTTTTTGGGATGTGAAAACTGTTTCCTTAAAATGAATTTCATCCTTGAAATTCCTATTGTCAAAGTTAATTCACTTATCCACAAAATTCGTAACTCTTTTGTCTAAACTAACCTCCATACTTCCGCTGCGCAATTCTGATTCCAATGTAGTTCCAATACTTCACTTTAAATCTCCAATGGATTTCCTATTTACTTACACAGATTGTCTATCTATAGAAATATCACTAACAATTTCCTCATTACCTAATTCTCAATTTCACAGATACATTATTAACAAAAAACATTTAGGAAATACCAATTTTAAATTAATGCAAGGCCAATTAGAATGGATCATAAAGTACCTTCATTGATGCTAGATGCATCTCCATACTTCCGGTGCCTAGAAGCATAAACTAGTATCTGATTCTGTTTTTGAGTCAAAGCTTGCATTTAAATAGGATGACATCTTGGACAATTTGTAACAAAAAGCTCTGCGGACCCATTTCTCAAGCATGTTCCTGATTTTCCAACACTCGCTTGAATGGAGCTTATTACAATATTTACGAATAAAAATTTCTCGCTAATCCAATAGAACCTCTAGTATTAGCTTCTACAACATTCTGTTGTGGTTCGTCCTCTGTAGCCTGCTTTAATTGTCATGAATTTGGGCTAGTATAACTAGACTCCCTTTTATTTTGTACTTTATTTTTTTCTAGACTCCCTCTTATTTTGTACTTTATTTTTTCCTTTCTCTCACGTTCCAACCACTTACTCCCTTCTAATATCTTATTCTTCTCAACCGTAGTCTCAAAAACCCTTTCTAAAACTCTCAACATTTCTTGGGATATTGCATCATCCCTAATCTTTTGATTTCTGCCTTTAGCGGTAGACACATTAACAATGTCATTTGTCTCAAAGTCAGGCAGAAGTTCTTGAAAAAGCAAATGAATAATCTTGAACTACCAACATTGCACTCCTTAAAATCACATACCATGACTTCGCATACCTCGAGTTTTCGTAACACTTATCGATAAATTTTATGAGTTTTATCTGAATTTTTTTTTAAAAAACAATTCTTATGTTATCACTTGACTGTTTTCAATTAGAGTTTCACAATCTATAAGTATATCATCTCATAATCTAAGGTTTCATAATCTAAAGTTTCAAGTATAGAGAGTACTTATCTCAGATCAGCTTCGTGAGTCTCAGATTTTCAATTTTTTTTTTAAATTTAATAGCAAAATACTTTTAAAATACTCTTTAAAATATACATGCAGATCCGTTTAAAATCCACAGTCTGAGTTTTGAACTCGGCTTTGATACCACTAGAATTATGTCTAAATCTCGAAAGTCACATTAAAACTGTTGAAAACATTACTTGTTGAAAATAACTAGGTTTCAATTTTTTTTACAAAAAACTCTAAATTTTAAATACCGAGTAATTTAGCATTTGAAAAAAACTTATTAAAACTCAAGTATTTTAAAAGTATCATTATTATATTGAAATCTCGTCTTAAACCATAAAACTAAGAATTTGCTATATTTTTAATTATTTTTTAAAAATGATTTTGGTAAAAATCTTTCATAAAGGATTTTTGAAAATACTTAGATAAATAAAAAAGATTGTTTAAAATCAAGTAAAACTTGTAACACCCCTTACCCATACTCAAGATTGGGACAAGGTATGAGGCATTACCGGATGCATACATAGACATTCTGACAAGATACAAGTCATAAAATTTCTTTTTGCTTTAAAACAAATCACACATAATCATGTTGTTACTATTAAGGGCCTACGAGACCCAAAACATGTATTGGAGACGGTCCAGGGCTAAACTGAGAACCCAAGAAAAATTTCAGAAAAATTTCCTATTAGAGCCTCACACGCCAGTGGGGAGGCCTTGCACACACCCGTGTGCCTTACCCGTGCGGAATTATTTTTCATTGCGAAGCTGCAGTGGTTTTAACAAGGCCGAGCACACGCCAGTGTCCTTGGCCCGTGTCCCTCACATGGCCTGGCACACGCCTGTGTGGTAGTCCGTGTGATTTTAACGAGCATTCTGTTTATGATGTCATCATGTAATTTGAGGCACACTGCCAAGCACACGCCTGTGGTCAGAGACTGTGTCCTCAACATGGTTGAGACACACGACCTTGTCTCTGCCTGTGTTTTTACTACCATGCAAACTGCCTTAAATTTTCAAGGTGCAGGGGACACACGGACGGGCGACATGCCCGTGGTGCTGATCATGTGTCACACACGGCCTAGACACACGCCTGTGTGGACCATTTGAAGGCTATTTTACAAGCTATTGTCACCCTTAGTCAATCCTACACCCTTATCTTTTAGTCATACCACACCAATTTCATGGTTTACCATATTCCTTACTATTAATCAATTTTGGGTATTAAATCATGCAACCACATACAAGCAATTAAATAGACATCCATAAAAAAAAACACATCATTAACACATACACAATTTAGCATGCATGCAAGGGTAAATTTAGGGATATGTCCCAATCATTAACATGGACCAAATCACATGGCCATATACAAAATATTTAATACTCAAACGAGTCATTACATTGGCTATTTCAACATGTCACATATACACAAAATAGACAAATTTCCTATACATGCCATGACCAAAATAATTAAACCATTTATACCCAAATTTCTTGAAGATAGTGTAACCTGAGCTTCAATGTCCCCCGATCCTTTGAGCTAGCTTGATGTTTCTAA
This sequence comes from Gossypium arboreum, assembly GCF_025698485.1. Taxonomy (NCBI): domain Eukaryota; kingdom Viridiplantae; phylum Streptophyta; class Magnoliopsida; order Malvales; family Malvaceae; genus Gossypium; species Gossypium arboreum. The sequence goes on from NC_069072.1 coordinate 29,205,539, forward strand.
AGAGGTGGGAGAAGAGAGAAGGGTAAGCTAAAAAGCTTAGTAAATACATATACCAATAAACTACATTTCTCATTAATTGATAATCTAAGCATAAATAGTTATAACATCATCATACTTTTCATCATATCATATATATATAACTTACCTTTCACATTCATATTCACATGCTCGCCCAAATACATACCTTCGTATAGTATCATCATATACCAAGTAATCATAGGGTTTTAGTACATACTTGTGCCCTCTTGCATGCACATGGTTTACTTAAATTACTTTCAGAATTCACAATATGTTACCCGTTGAACACTTGGAATATGATTCGGATACACAGAAGAAATGCACCAAAGTACCTGGATGTAGCCTTGGCTACCTGACAAAATATGCACTGAAGTGCCTCATATTACAAAATCACATACCACTCTCAACGGGGGCTACTCAAAGAGCTAAAGAGTATCCGAACACAACTCAGGATACCTAACACCCGAACCCTAGCATGTATCACATATCAAATGAGCACAAAAAACACATAGCTATCCTAGTGACATGTCACTTGTATCCTCAACTATTCCTAAGGTTCAAATGGGATTTCTGACTTCCAAAACTTCGTCGGACGTACTCGAATTGTGGCTTCATTCATATAGCAATTATCTCATAGTCATATAACATAGCAATATTCTCATCATAATAGCAAAACATCAAAACATGATATACTATCAAAATAGCCAATTTAAGCATGTTAAGCATACAAATATCAATCAAACATTTATTAACAATAATTAATGTATTTATTTGCATGTGTACTTACCTCGGTACAAAATATTAGAGAACGAGCTTAAACCTCGTAAACCTTGTTTTTCCCTCGATCAAGACTCGTATCTCAATCTTTTGATCTATAATACCAAATTTAGCTCATTTAATACATACATTACTCAAAATGACCCAAAATTCATACTTGGGTAAAATTACTATTTTACCCTTAAACTTTCATATATTTACAATTTAGTCCCTAGGCTCGGATAATGCAATGCATGGGATTTCTTGGTTACCCAAGTCTAGCTGAATATTTTTCATGCTCATAACAGCCCACATTTTCCTTCATTTCACATTTTTCTACCCATTTTTACAACTTTTACAAAATGGTCATTAAAGTCCTTTCCATGAAAAACTACTTAGTAAAAGTTGTTTACCATACTTTAAACTCTCATATCCCTCCTTAAATCATCAAAAAATAAGCTTCTCATGCATGGGTAAATTTCTAACCATGAACCCTAGCATAGAATAAGGGTAGAGATAGTGAGAGCAAGTTACCAGGATTTCAAAAATACGAAGAACATTAAAAACAGGGCTTGGGAGCACTTACTATGAGTTTGGAAAGGATGAACAAACCTTAGCTATGGTGTCTCTCCATTTTCGGTAGCAAGATGGAGAAGATGAGCTAATTTTTGGCTTATTTTCCCATTTTATTTCATTAATATACCAATGACCAAAATGCCCCTCAATACTAAAATTTCAAAAATTCTCACGTATACCAATTTTTGTCCAAAAACTTAGAAATTGGGAAAATTACTTCTTGAGACCTTCTATTTAATAATCTAAAGAAATTTCATACAAATTGCTTCTAGAACACAAATTTTACAACTTATTCAATTTAGTCCCTAATTTCTAATTGAACGCCTTATACTTAGGATTTCTTCTCGAAACTTTAACATATGCATATATTCATATTCTAAACCTCATAAAAATCATAAAATCATAAAATAAATATTTTAACATCAGATTTGTGGTCTCAAAACCACTATTCCAACTAGGCCCTAATTCAGGATGTTACAATAATCATAATTAATTTGAATAAACTCAATAATTCAAAATACTTATAAATCTATTAAGCATGTATGCATGGCAAATTAGAGTTATAAAGTAAAGGAACAACTTAATAAAAAGTCCAATGTCCAAAGTCAAAAATAACATCCCAAATAATTTATAATCCATTTATTAAAGTCCCATCCGAGAAGCTCCTCTGAATGTCGAATCCAAGACCTAAGTCCGTGAACCACCTGAAAGGTTATGAAACTAAAGTAGTGAGCTTTTAAAGCCCAGTGTGAGTCTTATAAAAAGTTAAATAAAAATAAACACATACTTATCATACAAAATAATCAATTTTATGCACATGATCATGGTAGTGCAATTTTTGTAAAACAATTATGCAAATTTTTATAAAACATCCTACCCATCATCGCTACACTCTAAAAAGAGTTCCTCATAACTCATCCATCCAATCACTCCAATATATATGGTTGAAGCCACCAATATTTGCAAACAAGCTACCATTTAGGTTGTAAATAAACCACTAAATTCACAGATAAGCTTCCATATAGTTTGTGGACAAAACCATTAATATTCACAGACAAGCTGCCATGTAGGTTGTGGATAAACCATCAATTTTGTAGATAAGATGCCATGTAGGTTATGAACGAAGCCACCAATTCTTCCTCCTTACAAAGTCACACTCCATGCATATGATATGGCCAAAATGAACATATATATACATATTTTTCATTTCAAGATATCATTTGTCACATTGGGCATGTTGACGCATGAAAAATTGAAGTTCTCAATATATAATATCATGTAGGGCATGTTTAACATGCGTTTCATGAATTGTTTCAACATATTGAAATATCACAATTTATTTGTCATGTAAAATCATAACCACACAACATATTTTCATAAGGTAGCTGGTTTGGGCTACTTACTTGGTATAATACACATCGATGTGTTTATTCTCACTTTTTCTGGAATACATTAAGTATTCGCATAAAACATGATCCAAATAATAATATTTATTTAAATATTAGAATTAATATATATATATATATATATATATTTATTATAGATTAGACCTAGACCTCATGGGAGATCAGATGTGAAACAACACTTTAAAGAATGCCCACACTCAAATCTTTACCAATGGAATACCAGTCTGCTATTAAAGTGACCTTACATTAAAAATTGCCTTCTAAAACATTTTATGATATTACTTACGTAAAATAAATCATACATTTTGAACTTACTCTTGTAAATACTCGTTCGTAGTGTTGATTTCGTTTATGAAATTAGGAGCTTTTCGGGATGGTCTTGATTGGCTCTTCATCAAAAGTAAAATACGAAGTGTCGATACTAGAAGGAAAATACACTAAAATCTCTTATACACATTCGGCCTAAAGGAGAAAGTAGGGAAGAAATAGTGGCTTTCATTCCACTACCATACCTACTCTAACTTGATTGAATCTGAAGGATTGATGGATCACCGAAGTCTTGCATCAGAAAGGAAATCGAATCTAGAGAAATTGACCACTTGAAAAAGTGAGTCAAAAGTATATGATATCAAAATAATTTAAGAAAAAATTAAAGTAAAATAAAAGAAATAAGGTTTGTTTACTATAGAGAATGGTTGAGATAAAAAAAATTAGTGAAGAAAGGAGGAAGGATCACTAATTATTGGTGGAAGCGCAGTGACATTGCAGCGACGATCTTGCGATAACTTGACAAAGAGGAGGGAGAAGATTATTGTAACACTTGAGAAAGGGAGGAGAGGAAAAATAAGGAATAATGAGGAGTGGAGAGAAAAAAGAATGTTTTATCTATGGTGGTACAAGGTGGTGGCCATGGTGGTTAATGCTGGTGCAAGGGCGGTGTTCAAGCAAACAAATAGGTGGAGCATTTGGCAAGGAAGTGGTGGAGGAGAGGAGGAAAATAGGGCAAAAGTGGTGTTAGATGGTTAAAGCAAAATAAAAATGGAGAGAAAAGGGAGGAGCAATGGAGAGGGACAACAATATGGAGAGGAAAGAAAAAAAATGAAACACAAAAGGTGTATTACACCTTGTATAGGTACATTGGATCGACATAGGCAAGTTAAGGGGACAAAGGACCAAAAAGGGGTTTAATGAAGGAAGGTTGACTCACACACAAGAAAAGAAATCTTCCTTTTCATGGTAAAAAATGTGTACGACAAGAAGGGTTTTTCCTATGCAAAAGTTGCCAATAAAAGTTAAAAATATGGAAAATGTAGAAACTTGAACCTATTGCCCTTAGAAGGTTATCTAAGCTCTTAACCACTAGGCTATTTAATTCATTGTTCACATTCCTACAACTTAAAAACATGGTGTGACATTTACTAAGGTTTGAAACAAATTTGCACCAAATAGAAATTAATGGGAGGGAAGGGATTGAAAATCAGATCATCTAGGACAACTCCACCACTACTTAATTACTATACTTGATACTTATCTATTGAAAAATGTGCCAAGGTCATCTAGAAAAAATTTTGGGCGTGACCGCTCTCGATTAAATAATCCAATTTCCACAAAACGAAATTTTGGGATGTGACATGTCTTTTGTCTCCATACCTGTTTTTGCTTTGTATGGAATGGTTGGGTCATAGTATTCATTTGGCCATTTCTAGTGGTAGATTCTTAAGAAGACATTGGATAATTTCTGTGCTTTTTTTAGGCATCGATGTAACACCCCGCACCGGGTCTGGACGTTATAGTCGAATCTTGAGGAATTACATGTACTTGTTTAACAACCCAAAAGTAACCCTTGAAAATTGAGTTATCTTAAAAAGTTAATTTTTGCAAACCTCTTTCCAGTTTTTAGAAAATTTGTTTTTTAAGTTGTTCATTTTACAGAAAATAGTTTAATTGATTACTTTATTTTGTAGAAAAAATTTCGAGTATTAAATTTTGAAAATTGTGACTTTAATTTGTGAAAACAAATAGATTTACGACGTTATAGTCGAATCTTGAGGAATTACATGTACTTGTTTAACAACCCAAAAGTAACCCTTGAAAATTGAGTTATCTTAAAAAGTTACTTTTTGCAAACCTCTTTCTAGTTTTTAGAAAATTCGTTCATTTTACAGAAAATAGTTTAATTGATTACTTTGTTTTGTAGAAAAAATTTCGAGTATTAAATTTTGAAAATTGTGACTTTAATTTGTGAAAACAAATAGATTTACAGTTACGATAAAAATATATTATAGTCCGACAAAACAAACCAAAACGAGAAATAAAGTCCAAAATAGTTTATAGTCCAAAAGTCTAAAATGTCTTGAATATTTTTTAAAAATAAACGTAAATAGTCTTATTTATTAACCAGAATATGAATCTGAGCTCTCGCACACTGCCCGGTCCTAAGTTTGTTGATCACCTATGAAGAAAGAAATAATTCGGTGAGCTTACAAGCTCAATGTGTAACTTAGCTCATACAAACAAAAAAAATATATAAATCATACAAAAATCATTGTGCGAATGGTTGCAAATGCATGGCATATCTTATGACGCAATATGACAGACAGATCGATTACAAATACAGATGTAGTTGCAAATATAGATATAGGTATAGATACAGATACAGATCCTAACCCCACCTGCCACACATTATCTCCGTCCATCCCTACACACCAGTTACGATAATAAATACCCATCCAACCCCACATATCATGATAGTGAACGTATGTCACTTTTTAAAATAGTGCAATTAAGCTGCTAGAAATTATACAGTAATCCTCGATAATCAAATAAGTGTGGTTAAGCCACTAGAACAGATATGTGGTTTAAACCACTAGATACGGTAGATCATTAAATTGTCAAAACTTACTCCATCACATAATTATCCCACCCTAATGACATGCAATCACTAACTAGATATCCAGATGCATACAATTCATACATGCTTTACAAGTCAAAACATGCTAACATACTTTTAGAAGTTGCACATACAAAAGAAAATTTTCGAATTTCATACATAAAACATAAAAGATCTTATAATGTGTCTAACCTTGAATCACACATCAAACACAACCCTAACTAATTTTTACTAAAAACAAGTCCACATGGTCTGGCATACAGCCGTATGGCATCAACAGTGGATTTTTTTAGCTATGCTTCATTCATTATTTTTACAAATTTGAATCACACACCTTACCCTTTTTGGAAAACGATGATACGATACACTTCTATACCCTAAAACCAACATTTAAAATGGACTAATTAGTAATGATATACGAAATCAAATCACTAATTCTGCAACGAACGTTTAAATATTTGGCCTAACTCCAAGAATCAACCTTTTGGGCATTCAATTACTTACCCAAAATAGTAGCACCAATCTTAAAAATCTCCTAATTTACCGGAATAACGTCATACACCTCATGAATTTCTCCTAATAGTACATCAAAACCATTAGATTAAATACAAAGAATCAATTGAAAGATTGCTTCCTCACTACAAATATGTAATAACCAAAAATACTACATCACCCATAAGAGTTCATACTCTTACTCGACACCACAATCATGCATAGCCAACACCAAAATTGGAATGACCAAAAAGGAACTTGAACAAGGGAGTTCGCGCCACACTAAAACAATATTTTAAAACAATAAAAGAAAGAAAGTTGGAAAAGTTATGAAAATGAGTGCAATTTTAGCAAAAGAGAGAAAATAAGATTGCAAATTGAAATAAGGAAAAGTTGGCAAAGTGTATGTGAGAGAAAGTGAGAGAAATTTTTGGGGAATTTTGAGGGTAATTCAAAACTAAAATCCCACTAAATCTCATTAACTAACCACCTATCAAATTTTCCAAAATTTGAATTCAAATCAAATTCTGACCACATGGGAGGCACAGGCAGAGAATAGCAGAAATGTTTTCGCTTTACACACCCTGTATTTGAACACATGATTCTAGGTAAGCTGAAGCCTTACCACTGAACCAATAGGTTTATTCTTGCGAACAGTTGATGAAAATTAATAGTTAAGCTAAATATTCAAAGTTCAGGGTTGGAACAAAAATAACATAAAGTTGAAGGAAGGGACTTGAACATAGGACCTCAGACAGACATAATTAACACTTAGCCACTGAACTAAATCAATTCATTGGACATGCTTTAACAATTCAAAAACATGAATTTTGGGGCGTTATAATCAAGTCAACACTTAAAAGACTAATATTTTCTTTTCGAATGGTGTTGATGAGGAGTTAAAGGACAAAATTAGTTCTACACTTGGATTTCAAAAGGTACAAAATCTTGAAACTTATCTGGGAATGCCTTTATTTCATGATAACGTGACAAGTAGTACTTTGAGGTTTGTGGTTGAAAAAATGTGCAACAACTTACATAACTGAAACATCGGATAACTATCTCTTGCAGGTAGAATTACTTTAGCATAATCTTTTCTTCTTTCTATACCTAATTACTTTATCCAATCCATGATGTTACTGTAAACTCGAAATTATATAATGTTTTTTAATATGTTTTTACCACCTTTTTACTTAATTATTATGTTTATCACGAGTAATTATTATTGAAATAAGTGAATTTTACTTAATTAGTAATTTTAGCCATGAATTTGGAAAGTATGTGTAATTATGCTTAATTACATTGTTTTCATGCATATTTTATATTAATTCATGTTAATTTATTAATGCATGTATTTTTCACTATATAGGTAGGCTAAATAAAAGATGGTCATGCACAAATTATCCGTGTGGAAGGCAAGACCATGTAATTTTGGGCATGAGGTTAACTACTTGACCCAATAAAGAAGGTGATAAAGATGGACATATCTGCTCAATTTTGGATTGAAGAACCATCCAACAATGGGAACTAAGAGCCCAATTTTGCACTTGATGTTGGCTGCCCAAAATGTGTTTTGGGATATTTAATTAAAGGTCCATGTAGTTGGAAATAATCAAAATTCAGCCCAAAAACTTCCTTGTTGAAAACGTCGCTTGAAATTCGAATTTAAATTGAGAAGACTTGGTCATCCCTTTTCCTTGAAGCATCGTCGGCCACATGAGAGAGGGAAGGAAGGAAAGTTAAACTTATTTTTAGTAAACTCAAACCCTTACCTTCACCTATAAATACCTTGCCATTCTTCACTTTTCTATCATTCTCAACATTCCTCTCTCACTCTTAATAGTTTTATCTTAAATCCTTTTCCCTTTTTCCCTTGCATAGCCGTCCATCTCCTCTCCCATCTTTAGCCTCAAAAATTTTCAAAAGCACTCTTTAGCCAACTACCTTCTAAACCTTTAGCAAAAGAAGCTCAATCAGAACAGAAGAACGCTTTAGTTAGAATAGATCCCAAAGGTTGTTGAACTAAGCAGAGTTGAGCACATTAGCCAGAATAGATCCCAAAGGCTACTGAATTGAGCAAAGTCTTTCATCTTGTCATTTATTTTAAACATGTTTGCTTTGTGTTTTATGTTTTTGACATCAACTATGAAGTTTTAATTCTTATTTGCTAGGATGATTATATTAATTTAATGAGATTTATTTAATTCATGTTAACATGTTTTGTACCTCAGTCGATTATGTTTTGAATTAATATCATGATGCATTTCATTCATACGTGATTGGGTGAACTCAGATTAGCTGAGTGATCCTAACCAGACGATGCCCAGTAGACACATAATTAAAAAGTGCAATGCTTAATTTAAATCAATAAAACCAACTAAGTTAAGGTTCATAATATATTTAGTTAGCTCTGTTATATTGCACGACTTTTAGATTTATGTAATTAAACTGTTGCAAATGTAAATGTCCCTGTGACCTTGCATAAATGCTAAGAAACCCCTAGTCTAATATGATTAGAAACATGCATATTCAACTAAGTAAAAGATCCGAGAGGACATAATTTGGTTTCCAAACCCATAAGAGATTGAGTTGACATGGAAGTAATTCCGAACATGTTAGCATGATGAAAGTAAGTTGATTTGATTAATATAATTATCCTAGCCCATTTAATGTTGATTGTTTTTGTTACTAAAGCCTTCATTGATACACTTAGGTAAATTGCATTTACATTGGAAATTTTGTAGGGATCAATCTTTGCATCTAATTAATTGTACTTAGTTTAATCATCACCATCCAAATTATTAAATTTTTACATCAAATTGTAAAGTTATAATTTTACAAATATTTTTTTATGCTTATACAATCCCTGTGGAGACGATAACTCATTTTTACTTACTTATTACTTAAACGACTACGTACACTTGTATAAGCACATTACAATTCACTACAATTACCCAAAAGCATTTGTGTAGAAATCAAGATTTTAGTCAGGAAATTTATTCGAGGAGCATCAAATGGGAGGAAAAAGATTGCCTTAGTCAACTGGGATTCTATATGTCAACTTCATGCTTGTAGTGGTATTAGATTTTGACACTTGGAGGATAATAATGCTTCTTTTTTAATGAAGTTGGGTTTCAATTTAGTCTCAAAGGACAATGTTTTATGGGTTCGTGTTCTTCGTTCATAGTATGACATTAAGGAGTTGATTCTAGATAATATAGAGAGAGTAAGGTGTTCTTTCTTTTGGAGAGCTCTTGGTAAGTTTTGGCCTTTACTTTGTGAAATTTTAGTGTGGTCTATAGGAGATGGTCACTCTGTTTGGTGTTGGAAGGATTCTTGGATACCATATTTAGGGCCTTTGTTTAAACATATACCCTCTCATGGTAATCTTGTACCAAACTATCAGTTTAACGAAATGTTAACATGAGAAGGTACATGGAATCTTGAGTTGTTCCAAGTATGGTTATCGAAGGAGTCTATTAAAAGAATTGTGAACATCCCCCTCCCTATCCTCCAGCGGGTCCGGATCGAATCACTTAGTCAAATACTCAAACTATGTCTTTATTGGTTAAAAGTGCATATCAGACTATCTGGGAGAGTTTGTGGAACAGTAGAAAAGGTAGGTGGAAAGTCCCTTGTATGTATAAAAGTCCGCAACGTGTCCAGGTATTCATTTGGCTCACTTTCGAACATCAAATTCTGACTAACGAGGAAATAGTGCGGTAAGGAATTGGACAAGATACCTCTTACTTGGTTTGCCATAATGAGGTTAAGGATATTTTACATGTGCTTTGAGATTGCCCGGCCGCAAAAGAGGTTTGGAATCAGGTTGTAACTAATAGCAAACAAGGTAATTTTTACTCTAAAAATTTACTTGAATGGATGGAAAATAATTTAAATGATCACTCACGGATGCTCAATATGGGGTTAGTTGGTCATTGTTATTTGGATTGATTGTTTGGCATCTTTGGAACAATAGAAACTTATTTATTTTTCAAGGAATTTCTTAGGATTCTAGTGAGATTGTAAAGTCTCTATTAGCTGGGTGAAACAATATGTTTTGACTAATATAAAGAACCCATCTGGACAACATGTAATCAAAGTAGGCCAATCCTCTATAGGAAGTTGGTGTCAATTGCATATTGATGGGGCAGTTAAGTCGGGTGCAGGTTTTGCGTCGGCAAGGGGAGTCGTGAGAGATCATAATGGAGAGTGGATCCTTGGATATAATCATTATTTGGGGAAGTGTTTTGTGTTTGAAGTTGAATTGTGGGGATTTTGGATAGTCTACTACTTATTCACAGGTGAGATCTTGATAAAGTGTTAATTTTTACTAATAGCCTAGAAGCGATCAAAGTTATCCAAGATGGACAATTTGTCAAACTCGAATTCTGCCTTGGTAAGGAGAATACTTCAAGTCTTAAAACATATTGGACATTGGAGGTTAAGGCATGTTCCTAGAGAAGAAAATAAAATTGCAAATTTCTTAGCAAAAATAGTTTCAGACAAGAAGGAAGGTGTTTAGATTTTTGACGAAGTCCCTAGAGAACTTATTGTTGGCTCTCAAAGTTTGGTATAATCATGTAATGGTATTGTCTGCTTAGGTTTTTTTTTTTTGTAAACGTTTGCCTATTTATTCACCAAAGAATAAAATTGTATTTAAAATAAATATCTATTTAAAATGTTACATTTTATTTTACAAATCTTCTCTTTTGTCTTAAGGTAATTTTAATTCTAATTCACAACTTTGTTTTAGATTTCTCATATAATTAACTTTTTAATAATTGATTGAAATTATATGTTCTAATCATATATATCCTAATAAATTTCAAAATATTAATCATATTTTGAGTATAATTATAGGTATTTTCATTTGTTTTACTGGTTGAGTCAAATCTTATTTTTGTCAAAAGTAGTGTTTAGTTAAAGTCCTTTCAACAATGATAATTTTGATATTCGAACTAAATCCAAATGTTTGGGAAAGAAATTCAATGCTACTTTTTCTTGGTAAATTATTAACCATATTTGATTGAATTATTAGGTAATATAAAATTAAATTTATATCAATATTCACAATTTTCCATACTAAGATAATCTAATGCACACAATAAGTGATTTCTAATTTTAGGTGTACCTAAATTTTAATTATTTAGACTCATATTTGATCGTAATAATTTCATATTCAAATTCTTAAAATATAGATCTCTTTAAACTAAATAAATATATCAAAACCAAATAAGGTATAGTAATTAGAAGCATTAATAAATCATATGGACAATGAGTATTTCCATGAACCTACAAAATGTCATTGCATTCAGATATAAATTATATATTTTAACTATTAATAAATCATTATAGTATATTCTATGATTATCTTCCGTACCATTGAATCATATCATATATTCAAAATATTAAAAATATAGTAAACTAATTCAATTAATATATACACACAATAAATATATGCATAGCACGAGTAAAACTACTAATATTATATATTTTAATGTACGAAAATAAATATGAAAATAATTCTAGGTGTCATATTAAAACAATAGCAAGTAGATAGTGTCTTTATTTAACACATCAATATTTTATATATTAAATTGGCGTAGACCCATAATTTAAATGAAAACTATTATTTATGACAATAAATATTATAAATAAACTAATTTAATTATTAACTACATTAAAACTTTACAAAATCCTTATCAAAGCCATAGATATTTTTATTATATTATCAAAAAGAAAAAGAAAACTACACGAAATTAAATAATAAGGAACACTGAGAAAAAGTAATACATATTTTTCAGATATAATTAAATATAAAAATGTAATGCATACTTTTAAATATTAAATAAATATTCAAAATATAAGTAATTAAATTATTTAAAAGTATTAATTTTTCAATCATAAAATTTGTTAATGTTTAATTTTGAATATTGAAAACAATATTTAAGTTATTTAAAATATTAAAAAATAAAAATTAATTTAAACATTTAAGTTTGTTATATTCTACTTCATTTTCTTTCTTATTTATAGTAAATATTTAAAATTTTATGTTTAAATTAATGTTAAGAGTAAAAGTTTAATTAAAAATATTTTTCTGAATAAATTTAATATATAACCTAATATATATTTTACCAAGAATTATGCAATTTTAACAAAGAATTATGCAATTTTAATTTATCTTTTGTTTTCCAATATATTTAATTTTTGCAAGAAACTTTTAGCAAATAAATATAATTAAATTCAATTAATACATGCACCACATTGGTAAAAAAGTTAGTATAAATATAAAGTAAAATATTGAAAAAGATGAAAACAAACAGTTTTTGATAAATTATTTTTATTATAAGTGACACGAAAATGGAAAGAAACAGTTAAACTTCTCACCTTAACTGTAGTTTTTCCACTCAAATAAATGTATCTCATTTCAAAATAGCCACATTAATTGCTTCTTATCTTTTCAATACTTAGTCTTTAATTCGGCTACCAAATTGCATTAATACTCGACATTATTATTTTTATTTGCTTCATAACCAAATTATGAAAAGTAGATGCTTTAATTTTGTGACAAGTGGAAGACCTCAGTAATTTTAAAAAGTAAAAATTGTGAGCCGAATTAATAAAATTTTAAATTAATAATTTAAACAAAAATTGAATTTAGTTTTAGTTAAAATATATTATAAGTTTTTATACTCTTCGTGAATTTGGAATTTAGTTCATTTGTACTTCTATTCCTAGGAATTTAGTTCCTCTACCTTTCAAATTTTAAAATTTAGGTTTAATTGTCAACACTTTTTGGATTTAGATTTGAAAATCTAAATTCTTTGTTTGGATAGCAAACAAAGAATTTGATTTGAAACTGGGCAAATCCAAGTTTAATTTCATAATAATAAAATTTTGGATTTTAAAATCTAGGCTAAATTAGGCATAAATGCCAAATTTAAAAAATTATTAAGTGATTAGGCCGAATTTTACCATATTTACCGGAATAGGCTGATTTTAGAGAGAGGGGAAAAAGTGTTCAGCTTGATGTGCTTTCCTACAAAGTCAATAGAAATGCATCTAGCTGGACGTATTTTCCCCTCTCTCCTCGATTAGGTTTTTGTTTTTAGGGTTTGTTTAAGGTTTAGGTTAGGGTTTTTAAGGGTTTAGGGTTTCAAGGGTTTAAAGTTTAAGGATGGAAATAATGGGAGGCCAATTTATTTGTGTTTGTGTTTGAGGTAGTTGTGAAAGCTTAAAGGTATATTTTAGTTGATGGTGACTCGTCGAGATGGATTCATTGCCTTAGAAGCCCATCACAATGCAACTCAGGCCCCGAGTTCACGGTGCATATACTGTAATGGGTTGAAGTATAAATAGGGCTCCTAGTTGACGAATGTTAATGTAGAGTCACGGTTTAGAGAAAATCTTAGGAGTTCACCTGACAGTGATTATGCAGTCACAGGTTCAAGTTCCACCTCACCAGAAGAGGATGGTTTGTAGACCCTATATAGAAGTTTGAGATGATAATTGGAAGGAAAAAGTCAAGGGCTTTTAGTAGAACCAACTTAACTTTTTCTCCATTTCCACCAAAAGCAGGATTCGTAACCTCCCTATTGTCTGAAAAGTGACAGAGTTGGATAGAAGAGCACTGTTAAGGGGGAGTGACGGTGGCTATGGAGAGATGCTGAAGGTCAAATTGAAGCGGCAGCTGGAGGTAAAGTCAGGGCGACAACGGTTGTAGTTATTAGTTAGTGACATAACCACAACAACGATGTCAAGTCAAAACGACCTCTAGCTTTTGTCCAACACGACAATCACTCGCCCTTGATAGTGCACTTGCCTCCAACTTCGTCACAATTTCGGAAAGTCCCTGAGTTTTTCCCTATGATTATGATTGTAACCTCCCCAACCTGGCCTAGATGTTAGCCCGAATTTGAAAGATTACATTGGCCTCCGAATTGGCTTGGTAAGTGGAAACACAAAAATTTATATACTTTTTCATACCCAATTTTACTTAAATTCATGCAAATCCGATTAAATTCTTGTCGAAAAATAATTAAATATTATAAAATAATTAAATCATGTTAAAAATATGAACATGGTGAATTTATTTAATTTTATACTTAATTTTGATTAATTTTGACTATTTTTGACAAATTCGCGCAAAGGGCGAAAATTAGCTCAACTGACACTGTTGAAAGCACAAAACCAAGAAGTAATTTGAAGTATCGAGGCACTTTAATTTCCAGCCTAAGACGGTCTAGAAATGTGTATTAATTCATAATTTAATTAATTTTTATTTATTCCCTATTTAATGTGGGTTAAATAAATTATTTTTAATTAATTATGGAGAAAGGGTCCAGTTGAACCGCACTGGTCGAGCCAAATTGAGTGAACCGAACCAGCCACTAAATGGGCAGCCAAGAACCTTCCATATGCTGACCCAAATCAGCATTTTAGCTGATTAAATATGCTTACAAAAATTCTCTCAAAAGACTTCTAAATTGCATTCAAACCCCACCTTAAATTATGGCTTTGTAGATTTGCCCCAAGCTTAAAATAGCAAAGTTGTGTGGCTGGCCAATGAAGGTCTCTTTGGCTGCTGGAATTTTCTATTTTTAGCAGCCAAAATTAGCTATAAAAGCCACCCCTTGCTTATCATTCAAAGCATCACTCACTTCACATCATTTTCTCATTCCCTCTCTCACTTTTCTCTTATTTTTTTCCATTCCATTCCCTCTTGTTCAAGTGCCGATTTATTCTCTTGGGAAAGAGGCTTCTATTAGCCATTTTGGAGCAGCAATTAGGTGTTCATAAGCCACCTTGATAGCCAAGGCCAACGAAAAATAAAGAACAGAGCAACTAGTCAAGCCACGGAGAAACACCGAATTTGCCTCTTGTTCCCTAACTCTTTAATTTTTGTTGTTGTTTTGACGAACATGTTTATGAATATTTATGAATATTTATGCTATTGAAATGGTTATTTTAATCAATTCAACTTAAATTATGTTTGTGTTGGGTTTATTATATTCTGCCTGCTTGAATTGTTAAAATGATGTTTATGCTGTTATAGGCCTCGGTAAATTGCTTGGTTAAGTAAAATCATGGCTAAGTTATTCTTGCGTTACGACTGTGAGGTAACTAATGAATTAATTATTTAAATGGATTGAAATTGTAATTAATTGACACAGTACTTAATCAGTGCATATTTATTCTTCTAAGGTAGTTGAAGGAATGTATCTGACGATTTTATTGCCTTGCATAACTTGCAAGATTATTGTGATTAAATTGTTTCAAGGTAGGGATGCCTTGTTACTTCACAAAGTCTTTTATATGCTTATTAGATTCAATTAATCGTTTGAATTGACATAGGGATATGCAAGAGGTTGGTTCAATTTAATGAGTATGTATGTGCAATAACATGTTTGCTTGCTAGAATTTGTTTAGTCTGTTGAATTGACATAGGGATATGTTAAGAGATGAATAGATTTTTGTATGTTAATTTGTTCATAAGTTAGCAAATTACCGAGTTACTGTGAATTTATTTGTAACAGTGTAAACATGAGTTTAATAATTCTAAGTTAAAGGAATATGATTAATCCAACACAAGTATGTTACCTTGATTAAATCTTATTTGAAATCGTGCATTAGAACTCCTTTGTTTTATTTTTAATCATTTACTTAGTTTTTAAATAGTTTTTGACCATCTTTTAAAGGCAAATTATTTTTACCTCACCAAATTTTTTTACAATTAATTTCATAAATAATTCTTTTACAATCCCTGTGGGTACGATAACTCGACATTTACTTGTCACTTTATTACTTGTTGCGATTGTGTACACTTGCACATTATTTTCGTCGTTCCAGTAAGCTAACGTAGTTTTTAAATCAATAAATTTAGAACATTTTTATATTTTAGGAAAAAACTTAGCCTATTTTCAAAAAAAACTCATGAGTTAACAAAAACTGATTAAATTTAACAATATTTTCTTGTAATGGTGATTACTTTTGAAAAATTAGTTAATTTATAATTTATTTATTACTCAAAATTTAAGTATAACCTAACAATGGAAAAGTGATATTCAATTTAGTTTTACTTAATTTAAATCAAAATTATTTTATGCATAATTAAATCTAATTTCATGTTCAATATTCTAAATTCAAATTAAAATTTATGAATGCTAAATAAACCCTAAACGTAAATCCCATGCCACATTTTTAAATAAAGTAATACAGTTTCGAATAACAGGAATTATAGAAATACTCCTAATAATACTTTTATATTAAAAGAAAACAATTTTGAGCCCTCCGTATGCCTTGTCTGCGTCCTAACCTAGTAGGTTATTTGTAAAGATAGAAAATAAGGAGACTGAACTATGAAGATCAATGTGAATTCCATCACAAGAAAATCAGTACAAACGATTAACTATACAAAATCACGACACATAGAATAATTCACAATAGCAATTTCAGAATATCAATATTTCAGATCACTCAACAATATATATGTCATCTCATAAATCAGTATTGTTCACATATGCTTTGTGAATGCAATACATTTTTGTTTTAACAAAAAAGATCATAACCTACCACTATACACTATAGTAAAAGTTCCCCAGAACTCATTCGTCCCTACACATCGAGTTGTGGATAAACTACAAAAATTACATGTTAATAATCTGTCAGATTGTTGTGAATGCATAACATATTTGCATATGAGTGCTACCAAAATGTGGGTGGATAATCCACCAGTGTTGCAGGTTAATATGCTGCCAGATGGTTGTGAATACGCAACGTATTTGCAGATAAGAGCTACCAAAAAATGGGTGGATTAACCAAAAATGTTGCATGTTAATACACTGCTAGATGGTTGTGAATGCACAACGAGTTTGCATATAAGAGCTGCCAGAAAATTTGTGGATGAACTACTAGTGTTCCAGGTTAATACATTTCCAGATGGTTGTGAATGCACAACGAGTTTGCAGATAATAGTTGCTAGAAAATCTAGGGATGAACCACCAGAGTTGCAAATTATTAACTGACAAAACTTCCTCTTTTCAAAGCGTTACACCCCATGCAATATAATATGGCATGCTTACAATAGATCAATATGGTTGTGAATAATATGCTTATAACTAATCAATACAACAACAAAAGACATACTTATCATGAATTCGTTTTAGCAGTATCATTAGGCATGCTAAACGTATGATCAAGAATACAGATGCAATAAATATATATTATTCACATATCATGGATGTAATGATAATAAATCAAATGATCAGATTATGAATTCCAATATTCATATTATTAAGGGTTCAATTGAGAGAAATAAAATTTT
This sequence comes from Gossypium arboreum, assembly GCF_025698485.1. Lineage (NCBI taxonomy): Eukaryota > Viridiplantae > Streptophyta > Magnoliopsida > Malvales > Malvaceae > Gossypium > Gossypium arboreum. The sequence continues at coordinate 29,223,003 of NC_069072.1, forward strand.
AAAAATAGGTTGGGGACTAATCAGGGACTAAACAAACAATTCATAAAATTTTGGGCAAAACTGTAAAACGGGGTTACACGATCGTGTAGCTAGGCCGTGTGAGGAGCTTTAGGCAATCTAGAAGGGTTGCACGGTTGTGTGATTAGGCCACGTAATAGACTATTTTCATGTGACATTTGCAAAAAATTACCTAGAAGGGAGGCACGACCGTGTGGAGGGTTCTTGGCCGTGTGAGATTCAAACTATCTTAGGGTTTCAATGGTACATGGTCGTGTGAAAGGCCGTGTGGTTAGCTGTGGAGAGGGTTCTTGGTTGTGTGAGATTCGAGCTATCCTAGGGTTTCAGAGGTACATGGCAGTGTGAGGGGCCATGTGGTCCACATGCCCATGTGACCCTAATCCTAGGTACAATTTGCCTTGATTCGCTTCTAAAAGAATGCACACCTTTCACTAAGTGCCCGACCGATGTTCCTCGCGATCAAATTTGATCCAACACAACTAAAATAGGTCCTTCAAATGACATTTATGCACGAGTTAACGATTGGTTTCAAGATTCGACAAGGTTATTGAAACATTTTAGGCAAGATTCATGAGAGATAATTTAATCGATAACAAGATTAGTCTTAGATAAAATTTCTATAAATATTCGAGATCAATCATCGGGGTTGAGACGTACTTACCGATTCTTTTGCAAGAATAGAGATGCTGTTGATGAAAAATCTAACTCTGATAGAAAACGATTGAACGAGGATGATTTGATTAGGGGAAGCAAAATAATCAACAACATTTAGAATGAAAATATGGTATAAAGAAAAAGGAAAGAAAATAAAAAGAGAATAAGTAGAAAGATAGAGAGCAAATTCTATTAGGATTTGAAAAAGGGCAATATGAAAATTTAATTAGGAAAAGAAGAGAAAAAGATGGTAGAATTCTAATTCTATTGAAAATTTTGAGGAGTAAGGTGTAAATTCTAATTGGGAAAGATTTGGTTAAATTCCTAGGGTTTATAAACCATAGGGGTGCCACCTGAAATTTTTCCAAGATTTACTGAAATTGAATTTAAAAGAAAGGAGGAAAGGAAAAGGCAACTCAAACCTTGGCTTCAAGAAGAACTAATGCCTTAACCATTAAGCTTGTTGCTTAATCCTTGTTTACTTTTTACGCTTAATCATATAGATATGTTTTAGGGCATTTTTTGCGAAATTATGAAAATAAAATAGGAAGAAGGGGGATAAAACTTGGGTTTGGAAGGGCTCTAGCATTTTAACCATTGAGCCTGCAACTCATTTCTTACCTAATTTAGACATTTAATTGTACATATTGCTTTCTTTTTGGGAAAGAGGTGTCTAAATTAGATGTACAATTAATTTCTTATTTAACATACAACATAAGTAACATTCGTAATTCAACAATTAAATCATATGTACATTATAAATCAATTAAGTAAAGGAAATAATTGAAAGAAAACACTAGAACTGATAAGTAGAACTCATTTAAATTTTAAAGCAAAGCTTAAAGTCTAAATCATAATTTTAGTAAAACCTTTTTTGTAAAATAAAGAGTAATATTATGGAATTGTCCAAATAAGACTTAATCATGCAAATTTTCAAGTCATTTCATAGCATTTAGGGACTCCAATTGTATAGCATAAAAATCAGGACTCAATTGCAAAGATAACAAAACATGCCCAACCTACATGTGACACATTGACACTTATACATACTATTTCGTGTTTTCATACCAATATTCCTATTCTAACATATCGTATATCATACATAGATCATACAAATCATGCTTAGTTACACATAAACATACACTGAGACACTTTAACAATCATGCGTATTTAGGCTTAAATCCAATCAATCAATCAATCAACCACAACCTCAATTCTTCTAACCTCATTTTTGGGATCTAACAATGATCTCAAACTTATGTATCGGTTTTACAAAACATCCTCTTCTAGTGAGGCAACCTTGAAACCGTGACTACATAACCATTGTCAAGTAGGTTGGTGAGTCATACTTCAAGCCGTGATTGCACATTAACATCTGCCAACTAGTACTTGTAGATAGACCCCATGGCCGTATAAACACCACAAACTTAGAGCCTAAGTTACAATGCGACGGGCTTCTAATGCAATGGTTTCGACTCAACACGACATATGAAATATATGGGTATCGAAGCGCCACCACATCATTGTGAACTCAAACACACCTTCAAACTAGCACACTAACTTTTCCAAAACAGAAATAAATTTTTCCATAAAAAAAAGTTTAAAACTTGAAAGTAAAATATAATCAATAGTTTAAAAAAATTTTTAGGGGTGAGGGAGGTGACAGAGAGAGTTGATACAGTAGGGGGAGCAAACCCCCATTTATATAAGGAGCCAAATGGGAAACGAGTGAAAGAGGGAGGGAAAAATGTGCTTCTAGATGCTTGAAAAATGAGGCTAGTAAAAGCACCAGAATAAGCTGAGCCATAGTGACAAGGAGGTGGTATAGCAATTAGTGCCTTTTGTTGGGTTGGAGCTAATGATGAACCCATCTCAACACTTAATCTAGCCCTTGGATTTCGATACGGTCTTTGTGGCCTCCTCAGACAATGTTGCCTACCCTTCGCCTCCTCCAACAATAGATATGACTTGCAGTGGTGTCGAAACCATGACATGTACTCCAGATTGGTAGCCAATTTCTAAGCGATAATTGGTTCGTAAATAGGTAAAAATCCGTACCTATGCTCCCAAATGTTGATATATTACTCATGGAATTCAAGCCAATCTTCATTGGTTCTCCCCCGCAATTCGACCTTGTACAGTACTCTGATGTATTGGGGCAGCAGTGGAATAGTTTACCTAAACCCAAACTATTGCATCACTCGATCAGAATCATGCATCTCCACTGTGGCATAAACTATCAATGGCACATTCACATGCCAGATATTAGGATTGAAAAAGAATTCAGATGGGAAGCATTGTCAAATTCTCGGATAATACGAAATAAAAAAGCTTATTATCTACTTACTATTAATTTTGATATCCTTATGATAAGTGTCAAAAGTAACATATTTTAACCTTATTCTTAGTGCATTTTTTGGTGATTAAGTGGTGTTATTTTTGTATTATATACTCATAATCTTATAAATTAATATTTTGAAGCTTTATAGAGCACTTGGGAGCAATAGGAGTGAAAAACCAGTGAAAATAAGAACATTGGAGCAGTTTGGAAACTACACACGATCAATAGTGTTCCATAAGGCTAGACCACATGGGCGTGTGGCCAGGGTGTGTAACTCATTGTGCCCATGTACAACACTAGTGGGGATTTCTGATTTTTAGGTTTTGGGCACTTTAAGAAGGCAAATATAAGAAAATAAAAAGAGAGAAACACAACTGTCTTAGTTTAACACAAAAATTACCCAAAAGAACACCTAATATGTTGATTTTGAAGAACTTCTCCATCAAGATTAAAGATTCCAAGCTGATTTTTGAGGAAGTTATCATGGGTTTCTTTTATTTTAATGGTTATTCTATATTTTTGGTGTTTCTTGTGATTATGAACTAATTTTCTAATAACCTAAGGGAGATGAACTCTAAGATGATTTCTATTTTTATGCAATAAAATCGTAGTTTCTTTCTTTTTCACTATGAATTCTGAAATGTTATTGGGTTATTATTTCTAGGGTTTTAATCCATGTTTGATGTGTATAAGTTTGAGGTTGAATAGACCCTGCTTGTGATTATATCTTACGTAATCGCATGGAGTTGCATGCAGTCCTAGAAATAGGATGAGATAAATCTACCAGATTAGAGTCAAATCTAATAGGGGAATCCAAAGAACGAATTAATGCAATAATAGAGGTTTTAATTAGAAACAAATTTTAATTAATCAACCTAGAGTTAGTTTCTTTTATTCTCAAAAGAGATATTAGCATAAGTTAGGATTTCTACGAATCAAGGAAACTAGGGAAATGAATTGTATAAATTGGATTGAGAATTTTAGATGAAATCTAGGAGGATTCTTATTTGAGTATTGTTTAGTCAACCAATTGATATTTGATTATTTTTGTTTTTTATTTTGATGCATTAGTAGTTAATTTAGCAAGTTAATTTTAATTTTAATTAATCTGTTCAATTATTAGGTTAAATAATAGAAATACGATAATTACTAGTAATTGTAGTCCTTGATGGAATGATATATGTGCTCACCATAACTATACTAGCAATTGATAGGTGCACTTGCCTTAGTCAATTTTTTAGTTAGTTTAGTGGACATCAAGTTTTTGGCGTTGTTGTCAGAGACTAGAATATTAGGAAAATCTTATTTCTATTAATTTAACCATTTTTATTTTACTTTATATCACTATTTTCTTTAGTTTATTTTGAAGTTATAATTCATTTTTATTTGGCTTTCGACAAGTTCTCTTAGTTTATGACTAGAGGCAACCCGTTGGAACCAATAATTTTCAATAGTGAGATTGAAAGAACTGTTCGTACAAATTAAAAAGAGGTTAGAAAAGTAAGGCAAGATCAACATCAGACTATTATAGACAATCAAGAAAAAAAATACGTTAATGAAGAGATGGATCCTCCTTCGTTGATGATGTATGATTATGCTAAGTCAACTCTGACTAGGGCTGAATCTAGTTTCATTAGACCGACTATTGCTGTAAACAATTTTGAGATCAAGTCGAATACACTTCAAATGGTGCAATAATATTTTCAGTTTGATGGGTTACAAGATGAAGATTTGAATGCGCATTTAGTAGCTTTCTTGGAGATCTGTGATACATTCAAAATTAATGGTGTTTCTGATGATGTCATACGTCTAAGATTGTTTGTAACACCCCTATATCATGTTCGACTCAAGGAACCTGATATAGGAATATTACATTTGGTGCCAAAGTAATTCTTGGCTAATTACTATTGTATTTGAACACAAAAATGGACAAATAATAAATTTAAATAATTTATATTTAAATCCATTACTACTACTTGGGACATACTTAAATTTTCCTAAGTACATGCCAGTCTATTCAATATTTTAAAACGTACCCTCTTGTTGCTTGAAGATGTGATGAGGTGAAGACTCATAATCTCAAATACAATCTTCAAAATTTTTGTAGCTAATCTGCGCATGGAAATAAACCGTCTATTTGAGTATACACCCAGTGGTATTACTATAATTCAAATACTTAAGGTAAAAACAATATATATACACATTAAATCTTACCACTATTTTACCTTCAATAAATCAATCATGCATTTAAACTTTAAATTTATTCTAATAATATGTATCTTAAATAGCTTTTCTTTATTTTAATTTATATATCTTCTTATTATATCGATATCCATTTCATGCATTTCATCAATAACCATTTCATAAAATCATTATTTCATATATTTCATTTCTATATCCTAACTCAATAACTCATTCTATTCTATATCTAAAACCTTACATCATTAGTCTTTCAATAATTATTTAAACCAACATTTTCAATAAAATAATTATAATTAATTTATAGGATTATATTCAACTAACTCATACACTATTTCATTATTTCAGTTCATTCTATTTTCACATTTTATTTCGATATCTCAATTTCAATTCATATTTCAATTCATAATTTCACTTTCTCATACTTTCAATAGTTCAATCGATCAATTCATTTGATTTTCTCATTTCATTTATTCAACTGATTTCAATATCAATAATTCGATATTTTAGCAAATTCATCAACCTTGAGTTCATGCTTCAAATCTCACATTTCAATTCAATTCACAATTCAACTCATAATTTCTTTCTTATATTTTTAATAGTACGATCAATCAAATTTATTTAATTTTCTCATTTCAGTTATTCACCCTATTAACAAACCCAGACCTTGGCGGATACACGGATTCCAACCAAACACACCAGTACGGCGCTTAGTGCCTTATCGGCTTCTTGAAATGTGATAACGTCGGTTTTCAATTACCTCATCGGATTAAACCGAAGTAATGATGGCGATCGACACACATGGTGCCTCATCAACTCAAAGTCGAAGTAACAGTACGACACTTATAGTGCCTCATTGACTCAAGGTCGAAGTATCCCTGAACACTTCCAATCCTATGACATGTCAACTATATCCGACTTAGCCCAACTAGTTAATAGGGTATTTTAATTCTCAATTCACTTTCATTTCCAATTCATGATCACTTTTCAATTATAATTTCACATTCAAACCAATATACAGTTCAATTATACATACACATTCACCATTTAATTCAATTCTCATTCAATTCAAATTCACTTTTCCACTTTCTAATCAATAAACAATTCAATACCAATACATATTTAGATAATCACATATAATCATATTTCAATTCAATTCAAACCACTTTTCAATCAATACACAATTCACATATTAACATATATTCATAAATTAATTCACTTTTATTTAATTCATATTTTTAATTCATTTTCCAATAAAATTCAACTAATTACTTTTCAATCAATAAACATTTCAAATACTCACATATTTTCTTCATTCAATTCAATTTGATTCAATTCAAATCACTTTTAATTTCAATTTGTTCCTATTCAATTTCAATAGCCATAAACACTTTTAAATCAATTTCGTTCAAATCAATACCATTATTTCAATTACTTTCCTAAATTTATCTACCATGCATTTTAATTAAAATATAACAATTAATAATAAATAGATTTGAATTATAGTAATACAAACTCGGATTTCATAATTACTCCTCGATAACTTTCTCCTTTCCTTTCGGTGCCGATGCCTCGGGTTATTTGCTAACTACGAAAATAATAATAATTTACACTATTAAATACAACACTAATTAATAATAATAATTGAATTTCTATCCAATTTATACCTAATTCAATTTAATCCTAATTAACTAATTTACTTTTCTAACTCAATTCATACTTTATTTCCATTCAATTTCCTTCCATATTCTACTTAACTATCTAATGTTCATAATAAAACCCTAATTTAAAACTTCTTTCAATTTAATCCCTACAACACAAAACTTATAGCCTAATTTACAATTTAATCCTTTGATCAATTCTAACTTGAAATTCATTCAATTAAACCCCTAATTCATTATTTTTTTCAACATGAACTATGTTCAAAAACCTAAGAATTTCCAAAATTTCAACTTGATTTCAACAAAACTTTGTTCTAAATCTTCTAAAACATCAAAATTAAGTAAAAAGGACTTAATTGACTTACCAATTAAAGCTTTAAGCTTCAAAACCCTAGTTTTTCCTTTTCTTTTTCTTTTCTTCTTTCTTTTCCCTCTGTTTCGAATTGCTCTCTGTTTCCTTTCTACTTTGTTTTGTTGCTTTCTTTTTTTATTTTACTTTATTATATATATATTAGTTAACAACAACAACAATAATAATAAATATCTATTTACTTAAAAAGTAATTAAATAAATATATTAAAATATATAAATACTATTATTACATTTGTATATTTTTATCACCATACACTTGGCTTTTATTTAATTCAATTCATAATATGATATTTATAATAAATTAATTTAATTATTATTATTATAATAAATATCTTTAGCTTAAAATATAAGTAAATAAATAATTATATTACAAATGTTTACATATATTTATTACACATGTGTTTTATCATCACCCTACGTTTGTCAACTATTTAATTTAATTTATAATTTAATATCAATTAAATAATAATAATAAATATCTATTTAATAACAAATATATGTATTACAATTGTACACACATATATTTTTTACATTTGTATATTATCATCACCATCCACTTGTCCTTATTTTATTTATTTCATAATATAATAATTATAATTTAACATAATTAAATTTATAACTAATCTATTTATTTATATATAATTAGATTTTTCTTTTGTTTGCCACCTCATTTAATGGAATAGGCTTAATTTCCTATTTAGTCCCACATATTTTCTTTTAATCTATAATTAGACTTTCACACCTTATTCAATTTAGTCATTTTTCTTGATTTCTCTTAATTAAGATAAATTCACTTAATCAAAACCTAATTAAACACACCACTAGACTCATAAATATTTCTAATAATTATTTACGAACCTATTTCACTCAAACAGAGCCCTGATATTACACTTTTTCGATGCTCGTGAATTTTGGGTCATTACATTGTTCCCATTCTCCTTACTGAACATAGAGAAACAGTACTTGAATTCACTTTTATGGGTTCTATCGCTACATAGGCTCGGATGACAGAGAAATTCCTTCTGAAGTATTTTCCACCGGCCAAAACAACTAAGTTGAGGAATGTTCTCTTCTTTTGCCTAATCTAATATTGAGATACTTTATGATACATGGGAAAGATTTAAGGACTTGTTACAAAGGTGCCCTCGTCATGGTTTACCTTTGTGGCTACAGGTTCATGAAATTACACATGTTAGAATCAGTTACAACCATTAATAGGTTCAACTAGGACAGAACATGAGATCCAAGATCTGAGATTTATTCTAAAATCACTTACACTTTTACCAACAATAGATTGGGAATGAAAACACTCTTAAAGTATCTGAATTGATCTCCTTCAATATTTGTACCTTAATAAAAAAAACACAATAAGCACTTTATTAGAATATATTAAACAACATGAACAAATTCGACCATAATCGATTTTGAAATCGAAGTATGAGGTTTAATTTTAAATTCCACTTACACTATACTTCTAAATGCAAAAGAAAGAGATAAATTTAGGGAAGATCTGAGTATGGGAATAATGGTGATTATATAATAGTAAAATGATGATCTCGACAAAGAAAATAATGCAAATGGTAAAAAATAGAAAATAAATAAATAATTGATATGAGAGGAGGAGAATAGAGAAATAAAAGTGAGGAAGAAAAAGAAAAGAATGACAGCGGCAATGCAAGGGCAATGGAGAGTGATGCAAGAGAAATGGCATGGCAGAGGAGAAAATGAAAGGAAAAGATGGTGTTTTAGGGAGGAAAAAGAGAGTTAAAGTTGTGGAAACAAAGAGAAAGGAGGAGAAAATGGAGAAAAAGAAGGGCCGGCCAATAGAGAAAGAGATAAAGAAAAGTCAAAAGGGAATTAGGGTTTGAGGGATGGTATAGGCAGCACACAAGACTTGAAGAAAAGAAAAGGAAAATGGGTAGAAAATGGAGAAATATGAGAAAATGAGGGAGAGAAAGGAGGAGGAAATTAAGAGTTTACAACTCATATTGGCGGCAAAGAAGGTTTGTCCACTAGGAGTGCCAATCATGTTTTTCTTTTTTATCATGGCACAAAGAAAATATTTTGTTGCGAATGAACAAGATATTGAGGAATTGTCCATACATAAAATCATAATTATTGATACGGGGCTTTTCCAAATAAAAAAGTAATCTTTTGTTACAATAGAAGTAGAAATGATATGGATTATTCAAGAATCAAAGTCAATTTGCTTTATAAAAAGAAGATATCAATGAACCTCTGTGAAATGGTTTCATGGGATTTAGCCAATTGTCTTGGTCGTGGGATATCATTAAGAAATAGGAATCCATTTTATCAAAAGATTTCCTACGATTATTTCTAGTAAGGAATGAGCCAATCATCCACTTTGGCATCTTATTGACCAAAAATAGTGATATTGTTCCTCCATTGATCAAGAATTTCGGTTTTTGAGAAGTGTTATGACCACCCAATAAGAAAGGTTTCAATTCTTTCAAATGAACAATTTGAATACTTATTGATTCTAACAACTTATTGCAAAGTTGATCAGTCGAACCTTTCAATTCATAGATGTGGATCTCAGACCTATGAATAGGGATATTCTCGAAACTCAAAAAGAAAAAAGGAAGTGAGTTAGACAAAAAGAGAAGAAACTTGGACAAAAAGAAACGAAGTGACTTAGATAAATCTTTTTTGTCGATAACCTTAGTCCAATCAATTGAATATTGATTAATACGTAATCGATCAATCACTACTTGAAAACGGCTCTTCTACTTAAAAACGAAATATTCCAAATGCTCCTGGAAATTCTTGCTTCCATTGGACCATTTGTATCTATATGCATTAGGATCCCGATTCATGGATCTATCAGTCTTAACCACTAGGCCAGACTCACTCTTATCTAAATGCTAACAACATTAAAATATAAATTGAGCCGTGATAGGAATGATAGTTATGTTCACCATAACTATACTATTAATTGATAGGTGCACTTTCCTTTGTCGATTTATTATTTAGTTTAGTAGACATCACCTTACATAAATATTAAAATATAAATTGAGCCGTGATAGGAATGATAGTTATGTTCGCCATAACTATACTATTAATTGATAGGTGCACTTTCCTTTGTCGATTTATTATTTAGTTTAGTAGACATCACCTTACATAAATATTATATAATTAAAAATTTGAAAAAACTAGCACTGGCTTCTAATCGTTGACCTAACAATAGTCGGATATCTTTGAGCTACTTACGTAGTCCTATATAACTCGGGCCATGGTTCCACCTATTGAAATAATATTTTTTTTCAAAAATTGGCCTAATTAAATAATCTTATGATAACTATATTATAGAATTAATTTTTCTTTATTACGAGTGGGGAATTATAAGGGTAGTTAGCTTGAGGGTGTAAAATTGTAATTGGAACCATGCCCATGACTGCAGAAAAAGTATACAACCACGAATTTTAATTTTTTGTGGTTATGTTTCGCAAAACATCCCTCAATTTAATGTTGCCAACACGGCTAACCCACGAATTGAGTCGGTCTACTTCTTTCAAGTCGACAAGTTGTAGCATCCACCTTAAATGTACAATAGTTCAAGATTTATTAGGCATTAGAACACCTTCGGTTAACCTCAGGATGTAGCTCGAGCGTATTGTTCTCTTTCAAGGGGACTCGAACTCCCGTGGAGATATTTGATATTTTCTTGCAACCATTTCATCTATATCTAGCCATCAAAAATAATCTTCCACACCTTACCTAACGGTTGCTCACAAATTTCACTCCAATCGGCAACGACCATTGATCCAGTAACAATTGGCCCATCCACTGATAAATCAATCTATAATTGAACATCCTTGAGTGTGATTGTACACTCACCGTATGGAAGATGAAATGTGTATGTCTCGAGCCTCCATCTTTCCACTGACGCACTCGTAAGTGTAGGGTCCAATCTACACCCCTAAGAATATGGGACACATGTAAGAATCCCGTAACTTCAAATAGGGTTCAATCATACATGATGGCCTCGTAGATAGATTGTGTATACATGTCTCCAAGATTCGATCTTCAACCTGATTATAAAAAAACAAAAAAAAATTAATTTTTAATCTTTTTAAAAACTTAATAATGAACGTCACACCCTAAAATATATGCACGATTAAGTGTCTAAATTAAACAAGAAATGCGTTTTAGGCTCAATGGTTAAGTGTTAGTATATCCTCCCTAAAGAACCTAGGTTTGAGCCCTCTCCTTCTCATTTCTTTTTGTGAATTTTCAACCAAACTTTGGTAAATTTGCTACTGCTACTTCTAGGGTTTTTAAACCCTAACTATTTAAAAAACCTTTTCCTATTTTGATTGGGATATTGCCATTTTTTAAAATCCTAGTAAATTTACTCTCAATCATTCTTTTTCTCTTTTTTCTCCCATTCTTGCACTATATTTTCACTTTTGTCATTTTGATTCTTTTTCTGCCCTATATCAAAACATCCCCCGTACAACCATTTTCTATCAGATTTTAGATTTGCCATCAATAACATTCGTTACCTTTGCCAAGAATTGGTAAGTACCCTTTGATTCATGGGTTAAATTTTGTATTTTTGTTGTACCAATATCCAATGTTAATTTTTTGGTTCGATTAAACAATTTTTGATAATCTTGCCCAAATCTTGATACCAATCATTAATTTTTTGTATTTACCGTAGAAAGACCGGATCTAGGTGAAACGGATCAAATTTGATCGTGGGAAGTGTCAATTGGACCCTTGGTAAAAGGTGTGTGTCTTTTTGACTTGAATCAATGGTTATCGTGTCTAAGTTTAGAACCTATTACACGGCCTGCCAACCAATCGTGTCCCTACTTTAGAGTAATTTATCATTTTGCACACGGTCATGTATCTCTTCCATATGACTTTAGCCTGTCATACGGCCATGTGACCCTTGTTTTACAATTTGGCCCAAAATTTGAGAATTATTCAATTTAATCCATGTATAGTCCCTGAATTAATTTTATATTTTTTTTACACATAATTGAGTCCTTGATATTTTTTATATTTTGGAATCTGTGATTTAATGACTGAATTGCTACTATTATAATGTATGATATGTAATTGATACATGCCTACTACTATTGTAATATTGATAAATTGTTACTGTTATTATTGTTTTTGTCCTAGTAATTACTTGTTAAGCATGTCTACTGCTACTGTTGAATTGAATACATGTTAAACATGTCTACTTTTTTGCACTGTTCGATTACAAGCATGTTATATTGCATTGCATGGGGTGGGACAATATGAACGGAGGAAGTACTGACAGTTTAATAATCTACAAACACTGGTGGTTCATCCACAACTTACTGGCAGTTTATCTACAAATTACTGGTGGTTCATCCACAACCCCAGTGTGTAAGGATGGATGAGTTTTGGAGAGCTCTTACTATGGAGTGTAACGGAGTTAGGTAGGATCTTTTCTGATATACTGAAATTGCATTGCTAAGATTTGATTGTAACACCCCTTACCCATACCCAAGAACGGGACCAGGTATGAGGCGTTACCAGACATGTACTCAAACATTTTTAGAAATACGGGTTATAAAATTTCGTTCCAATTTGAACCCAATCAAACAATATCTTAGTGTCCCTATTATGGGCCTACGGGTCCAAAACATACATTGAAAATGGTCCAGAATCAAACTGAGAACTTGAGAAAGTTCTTGGAAAATTTGCTAGGTTAAGCCTTACACGCCTGTGTAGAGGCAACGCACACGCCCGTGTGCTTTGGGACACGCCCGTGTCCTCTACTCATGTAGAGTTAATTGAATATATTTTTCATTTCGAACCTACAGGGGTTTTCACACGACTAAACACATGCCCGTGTCCCTAGCCCGTGTCCTTCACACTGCTTAGACACGCCCATGTGGTCGCCGGTGTCCAAAAACTCGAGCATTCTGTTTATGACGCTAGCATGCATTTAGGGGCACACGGCCAAGACGCACGCCCGTGTACTAGGTCGTGCCTGCCACACGGTTGATACACACGGTCGTGTCTCTACTTGTGTGTTTACTACCATGTATTCTGACTTAAAATTTTAGGTGCAGTGGACACACGGCCATATCACACGCCCATGGGGCGATCCGTTGTCACACACGGCCTAGAGAGACACCCGTGTGTCTACCTGTGTAGACCTTGTTGGGCTATTTTCCAAGCCCTAGGTCACCCTCTAATAACCATATCCACTTATAGTTTTCAATAACACTTGACATGATTTCTTTATACTCTTAAATAACCTTAGTATGCCTCATTGCATGTAAACCTCGTCTCATCGATTTTTATACATGCTAGGTTATCCCCTTTATATTAAGGATTTCCATGACTTGTAACTCAATTAAGCTTGGCTCGTTATCTTAACTCATTGCCAAACTGTGGCCTAACCACCCCATGTGATTTGGTCACATTACATGTGTTTAAATGCAATATACCATATTTCATCCTTACTAGCACAACTGAACACAAGCATGCATAAATTTTGTAGGTTATAACCTACATCATTATGAGCCAATTTCATGGCCACATACAAGTGAATATGTATACCTTTACAAGCCTTCGTAGTGGCTAATCAAATGACACATATAACAAAATAACAAAGGTCCTATACATGCCATTGAACAAAATAAGAGTATCTATATACCAAAACTAGACAAGATGATAGTGTGTTGATTCTACAATCGTCTCCCAATCTTCACGAGTCCACGAACAAAATAAGAGTATCTATATACCAAAGCTAGACAAGATGATAGTGTGTTGATTCTTCAACCATCTCCCAATCTTCACGAGTCCACGAGCTCTGTAAGACAGGGATAAGAGAGGGGTAAGCATTTACATACTTAGTAAGTCTGAACAATTGGAAAGTAAACGTACTGATTAATTAGCATACAACCATATTAGGCAATAAAACCAACAAGCATGGAATGGTTTCCCTATCATATACACTCAATCAACAAGTTAGTCTCATAATAATGCACCATGTAATTTGTCTTAGACGAGCTCATCATTCAACATTTTCATTTTCATATCTCATGTTGATCCCGTTGAGTTTCTCAAAAATCTCAATGGATTATCCATTTACCGTCAAGTCATAAGAGCGATCATCTCAAGTGCGCACTCTCACGAACCTCACATCATACGACGGGATTACCAGTCCAGGCTAAATCCCCCGTAATATCAACTCATAGGGTGATGTAGGGATTACCAGTCTAGGCTAACTCCCTTATAGCGAAAAACACCCTTAATGAGCTCAAATTTGAATTACCAGTCCAGGCTAAATTCAGACCCTAATTGGATTACCTATCCGAGCTAAATCCACAATACACACATATTCTTCGGGAGGCTCGATCACTCAAGGAACACCTGTCTAGGCTAGATCCTTTCTATGTTTGAGATCAATGGATTACCCATTCGGGCTAAATCCTTTTATACAACACATGCAGGATCTCAAGTCATGTATGTCATGGTTTATCCATCGAATTTCCTTTTTTACTTCAACCGGGACATTTATCATCATGTCATTATTATATTAACATATTTCATGGATTTTCATGCCATTATTATAACCAATTATCATACATTCATAAAGCATACAATTAGACATATTCATAGTTTACTTAAAGTTATTCGAACTTACCTGGAACTTGTTTCAATTTTGCGTCTCGGTTATTCTGAAACTTTTCGTTTTCCTCGATCGACCTCCGAAATTTGTTCCTCGGGGCCTATAAAAATAAAAATGAATCATTAATACCTCACATTATTCTTTTTGAGTCTAAATTTCACCCTCGGACAAAATGACCGTTTTGCCCTTAACCTTTCACATTATTTACGATTTAGTTCCTAGGCTCGTATGATGAAATGCATGAATTTTCTACATTACCCAAGCCTAGACGAATGTTCTTTCCTCTTACGGTAGCCCACATTTTTCCCTTATTTCACATTTCTACCACATATTTTACACCTTTTGCAAAAAGGTCCTTTTAGGGGTTTTTATGAAAATAACCTAGAAAAAGATGTTTATCACACATCCAACTTTCATATTCCTCCATAAAACATCAAAGAATAAACATGTCACACATGGGTCACTTTGCAAACATGAACCCTAACTCAAAATATGGGTAGAAATGGAGAGAGTAAGTTACTAGGATTTCAAAAATACGAAGAACATTGAAAATGGGGCTAGTGAGCACTTACTATTGAGGTTCAAAAATGAAGAAACCCTAGCTATGGTGGCTCTCAAATTTCGGCAGCTAGGTGGAGAAGATGAGCTAATTTTTTCCTTCATTTTCCCATTTTATTTCATTAATTAGCTAAATGACCAAAATGCCCTTAAGCCCTTTCTTTGAAATTTTATCCATACATGCCCATTTTTGTCCAAAAACTTAAGAATTGGGAAAATTGCTCTTTAAGGACTTCTAATTAATAAACTAAAACAATTTTATGAAAATTGCTTCTAGAATCCAAGTTTTACAATTTATTCAATTTGGTCATTATTTTCGAATTGGACACCTTACTCATAGAATTTCTTCATGAAATTTTAACATATGCATATTTTCATATTCTAGACCTCATAATAATCATATAATAAATATTTCAACGTCAGATTTGTGGTCTCAAAATCACTGTTCCGACTAGGCCCTATTTTGGGGTGTTACATCGATATTGATCCTAACTTAATTACTATTGTTTCTTTAAACTATAGTTAAAATTTAGACTGAGAAAACTATAAAATTTAGATTGTAAACACTTAGGAAAAAAATATCTAATGCTTGAAATTTTATTTGAAAACTATAGATATACTCTAAACTTTAAATTTTAGGAATTCATTATGAGCACCTAAGGTAGACGTGGTAAAGGTAGAGCTAGGTCACATAGGGTCTCTCCTGTTGAGCTGCCAACCATTCAGGATGAAACCCCAATTCCTAAGGTAGACTATGTAAAGGATTCATCTGCCATTGGTGGTAGAGGTTATAAAAATGGTGATAATACAGTGTGGCAGGTGATGTAGAGGGTAGTTGGAGACCAAACTGGATCTGTTACTAAGAGGCTCTGGTCTAATAGGGCTGAATTATTTAGGGGTGTTGTTGAAGCAGCCCTTACTATGGAAGAGTACTAGATGGATTCCACAAAATGGATTTTAGATTATAATACAAAATAAAAGTTAAAGGGTATTGTGTCCTCGTTGAGGGATGAGGCTTACCATTTGTGAAAATATGTGGTAAGATGTACATAGGTTGAATGATTAACCTATGAGTATTTCTAAGAGGCCTTCCAAAAAAAGTATGTGGACACGAGGTATGTTGAGGCTCCTAGACTCGAGTTTAATGAGTTAAAACAGGGAGATATGATTGTGGCTGAATATGAGGCTGAATTTTTGAGGCTCAGTCGTTATGCTCAGGGGATGGTCGCTACTAAGTAGGATAAATGTGTGAGGTTCGAGGAGGAATTGCTTTATGACTTTAATATTTAGGTTGCTCCACACTAGAAAAGGGCGTTTGAGACCATGTGGAGAAAACTAAAATCATGGATGAAATCAAGCATTCGGAACACGAAAAATGGGAGAAAAATAAGGTCTTGGTTAAGAGAGATTCTGGTCCCATTGATTTTGTAACACCCCCCCGGCATAGCCTTAGTGTCTGGATATTGATTAAGGAAATATGATGGATAAGATAAGTTCTGATCGTATAAGGTATTAAGAGTTTACATAGAATTAGAATTTCTTGAGCATGCCTACAACGCCTAGGCATTGTAGAACAAAAGGACTGACACATAGATAAAAAGTAAATGTTTGACAAAGTAGTATTCACCCAAAAGCCCTCTTGGTGTATAGAACAGATGAACTCTAATATGGACAGAAGAGGATAAGGGTTTTATATCAGGTTTCTAGGATAGAATGAGTAGGATTTGTGGTTAAGTGAAATGACTTCTAAGGTATGAGCTTATGACAATGATATAGTGCACCCTATAACTATGGCTTCATGTCGGTTAACTGGACGTAAACCAACTTAGTTATAAAGAAATAGAAAATACTCATTTAACTTTCTAGGGAGTTGAAGACCTTAATAAGACAATTCAATAAAAAAGGTGACACTTGGTAGGTTTTAATAATGTTATAGGCTATATAAATAGATATGTTGGATAGGATAAGGAAGCCCTTATTCACCCTTCTAACATTATTATTTTGGGGGGATAGGAAAGGGGATTTCTTCATGTTAGGACTAAGATCCTAGATGTCACCAATGATTTTTCCATGACAAGGTAAGGTTTATAAACCTTTATTGTTAAGAAAACATAGATCTGTAAAAGTACTTGAGGAGATAGGACCCATTCGAGTTTATAAGTTAAAGAAAGGTTAGGGGTTAACAGACGAGTCTTAATGACATTCCTTCATTCCATTAAGTAGTGGTTGCTACAGTACCAAGTTGACTAATGGAACTAGAGTTTAAATTGCTACTTGTAACCACCAGGTGAGTCTCTAGACTGACTCTTACATGCATGTTTGTAGTATAGATATTTTTGTGCTAAGTGACTAAAGCATGAAATTGAACTAGTAAAACATGACTCTATGGCTCTAAAAAGGGAAGGAACAATATGCATGCATATATGTCTGAAAGCATGAATATGCCTATCACGAGTTAGTCAATGTTTGAATGAGTCTAATGTGAAGTGCATTGCATCTGCAAAAAAAATGAATACATTTTTTATGAAAAAGTCTGAAAAGAATAAGTCTTTCAAGTATGAGTCTGCGTGATGAGCATATGTATATCTCTGAATACATTAAAAGGGTCTGTCGAGACTAAAAACACAAATCTCTGATAAGGATAAGTCCATGGCCATGGCACTCTGAAGACCATATAGTGTAAGACCATGGCTGGGCCTTGGCATCATATGGAATATGTGAAGGACGATTGGGTGAGTACTGGAAATGTGGGGCAAATCTTACGACGGTGAGTTTATGCGAATCCCTATTATCAAAAATACCAATTTTCTTATAAGTAAGTCTTTGTGGCTATCTCTATTAAAAGAAGCCTTTATGACGATCTCAGTTATAGGAATCATTTGTGGCAATATCTATTAAATAAAGCCTTTGTGGCTATCTCTGTTAAAGGAAGCCTTTGTGGCTATCTCTGTTAAAAGGAAGCCTCTGTGGTGATCTCTGTTAAAAAGGAAGCCCTTGTTACAATCTCTGTCAAAAGAATGCCTTCGTAGTGTAATATGAAGAACAATTCTTATGATGACCATCCGAAGACAACGCCTAAAGGTGGACTCTGAATGAATGGAAAACATAGTATTCTGAGAATTTAGCAAGTGCGAATTCACTTTGAAATGAAAGACAATATGGAAGTTTATGGTGAAGTTTGTACTATTGATAAGGTCAAAGTTATAAACAAGAAACAAATGATGAAATCCTTGAATAAGGATTCAGGTAAAAAAGGGTTTTCTCACTAAGTTCTATCGAACATACCCTTCTGTTTTTTATACCTTAGGCAAAGAAGGAGCCAGGAAGGATGACAATAGGGCTACGCCAAAGGGGTGGTGAAGTGGGCACTTATGCATATCGAGCGGAGGTTGCATGGGCGTGTTCAAGTTCGACAGAAACATTTTGAACAATTCTCAAAAATTTGTTTATAAGCCTTAAGATGACTCAATTGTGTTGGCCAAATAATCTAAGTCAGTAATATTACTTAGAGGTTAAATAAGTGGGACAATATAAGCAAATGTGATGAATAATTACTCTTTTAACTTCTATAAATAATGTACACCCAAATTAACTTTGACGACAATATTACTAAATAGGATGTATTTCTTTGAAAATTTGTATATCTTAAGTATGTATAAGTCTGTAATAGTAATGTAGCACCCCAGATCCAGATCTTGTAAATCGGGTCAAGTTTAGGGTGTTACAAGTTTTTGTTTCAAAGCCTAGGTTTAGGCAGCCCTTGGACTATAAAGAACAAAAGAGCCCTGTATGCATAGTGTGCCAAGCCTGGCTTAGTTCTTCAAGTATGTTAAAGGTTTCCCCTTATTGTAATGTTAATAGGGAACTAACATATAATAACTGGAGATAATAAGGAAATGGAGAAATGAAAGATGGATAAAAGATCGTTTCATTGATAAAAAGGAAGTTATAAAAGGTAATAAGTAAAAGAAAAGATAGGGAGAAATCTAGTCTTCTCCTTCTGAACGACTCCCGATAGATTTGACGGGGACCCCTTCTATTGACTCTGTTTGTCTTGAAGACTGGTCTGGGTCATTGAGGACCTCAAGATCCTCTCTACCTCCCCTTTAAGATGATTCAAAGATGAAGAAGCCCGCTATGTGCTTCCACTTCCTCTAAAATTCATCCCATGACCTACCCTTAGGATTATAAACGTTGAAGCCCAAAGAATCTGTAGAAAGGTTTTGTAAGAGACCAAAGTCTACTCGACTTAATTCCAAAGAACCAATAGCCACTTTGGCATGGAGAATTAGATTGGCCTTCCATTCAGGTAATGTCTCAGTCAATTTCCTAGTTGTATCCTCCTAGTATTTCTTAAAGGCTGCACTGTGGGATTGGTGGAGAGATGAGGCTTAGCATTTGTGGCAATATAAGGAGAGAGGTGCATAGGCTGAATGATTGTCCTGAGAGTATTTCTAAGGGGCCTTCTAGAAAAAAATATGTGGGCACAACATATGTTAAGGCCTGAAGACTAGAGTTCATTGGGTTAAAATAGGGGGATATGACTATGGTCGAATATGAGGCCAGGCTCAACCGTTATGCTCAGGGGATGGTTGCCACTAAGTAGGATAAATGTGTGAGGCTCGAGGATGAATTGTGTTATGACCTCAAGATTCAGGTTGCTCCGCACCAGGAAAGGGTGTTTAAAACCCAGTAGGGAAAACTAAAATCGTGAAGGAAATTAGGCGTTTGGAATGCAAAAAATGAGAGAAAAATAAGGTCCTAATTAAGAGAGATTCTGGTCTACTAGTTCGAATACTCGGCCCATAAATAGAGCTAGAGAGGGTAGACCAAAATAGGGGGTTGTTTTATCTAGTTCTAGGGGTAGGACTTCAAACTATACATGTTGTGATAAGTGTCACTCAAACGTGTGTTGGAAAAAGTTGGGTGCTTGTCTAAGATGTGGTTCGATTGAGCATAGGATAAAACATTGTCCTCGTTGGGTTAATTAGAAGCAAGCTTTGCCCCAGAATCAGAGACTGGATCAACTACCTCTGAGGGGCCGAGGTCAGAATAGGACTACAAATACTATTACGACTAGTTGAATAAAACTAAGGCTAGGTAGCTGACTCTTGTATATGTTGCTAGAGGTCGTAAGGATAGAGATGTGTGCACTGTCATTTCAAGTGCTTTTACCATCCAAACTGTTTCTTATTTTTCCTTAATTGACATAGGATTTACCCATTCATATTTTTCTTATGATATGATTCATAAACTAGGTATCGGCGTAGAGAAAACTACTATCAATGTTACTGTAGTAACCTTTTTGGGACAATCAGTTGTCATAAATAAGATCTATAGGAGATGTCCATTGAAGATTCAAGGTGTAGTGTTTCTGACTGAACTTATGGAATTGCCTTTATTGGTTGGTAGAACATTAATTTAGTTCAGACTATGCCACTAAGAGAGTGACCTTGAAAATGGTTGAGGGTAACTAGATCGTCGTGGTTGGTGAACAACAAAATTACTTGTCTAATGTGACCTCTAAAATAGTAGCAGAGAAATTATTTTGCAAGGGTGTGAGGCCTATCTAGCCTATGTGTTGGATGTGACTACTAGCAGTGCTGCTGTTGATAGTATCAGAACAGTTAAGGAATTTCCGGATGTTTTTCCTAAGGAACTATCAGAGTTACCTGTGATGTAAAAATTGGAATTGAGTTGTTGCTTGGAACTGCTCCGGTGTCCATTGCTCCCTACCGCATGGCACCTAAGGAGCTTAAAGAATTAAAAGTTCAACTTTAAGAGCTTCTGGATCGAGGTTTATTAGATCTAGTGTTTCTCTGTGGGAAGTTCTAGTCTTGTTTGTAAAGAAGAAACACCACTTCCTGAGGCTATGTATTGAATAAATTGACCATTAAGAATAAGTATCCTCTGCCTAGGATAAATGATTTGTTCGACCAATTTCGAGGTGCAATGGGTTTTTCCAAAATTGATTTACAGTTTGGGTACTATCAATTAAAATTGAATGAGGCAAATTTTTTTTTGAAAAAATCCTAGTTTGAAAATAGTTTTCATGCTCAACGGAAAATTAAAATTTTTAAAACTGACTCGGTTTGTGATGTTTATAGCAATAAACCTTAATTGAAATTGTACCTGTTCTTTTAGCTTAGTGGATGTTTGTTGCTCTCGACTTTCAATCAAACAATTTTCTTTACTATTCTCATACCATGAACTGCTTCGAATGTTGACTCGAACCAATTTAATCAAAACACAGAAGTAGAAAAAGTTTTTTTCCTTTTGGTTTGAAAATGAAAATTCTCTAAATAGAAATAGGTAGATTTTTTATTCTAGAAAAAATATATGAAATAGTTGAGAATAAATTCTCTTTATTTTTCGGCATAATAATAATCTCTCAAAATTGTGTTAATAACTCTACCAGTGCCATATGTTTGTGGGAAGAGAAGGTAGAATCCTTATTGAATTGTAGTGGTTTATTTGAAATGGAAAAACAGTATCTTACATAGAATAGGACAAGGGTTGACAGAACACCCTAGTATTATAACACCCCAAACCTGGCCCAGACGTTATGGTCGGATTCGACATGCCACATCGAAGCGTTCAAAACATTTTATATTGTTGATCTAGAAAAACCTACTTAGTGTTTTAAAAGATAATTTCATTATAGGTTAAAGTGAATGGAAGTCATGCACCAGGTAGGAAACCGGAAAAGAGGAGGTGAGTCTATCGGACTACTTAAGTACCAAGCTCCCTCGGATCCAATCCTAGACATGCACACCGCCATTACCACACCTTAACGTCATATATATTTCTAGGAAACCGATTTGATTAAGTCATTTTTAGGGAAAGTGATTAATTTTGGGAAATACTTTCATTGCGGAAGCTTTGCTTGTTGTCGTGTTATTTTGAAATCAATTGTTGTTTTTTTTTTGAAAACGCACCCTAAAGCTATCCAATTTCAACAGTTAAAATAAGTAATACCTATCTTAGTAATACATATTAAAACCATCAAAAATAATTAAGCGGCCTTATTACATTTAAAAACCCAAACCTCAACGTAAATAATAGGATGCCCAGTTCACCAGAAGAAAACCAAACTTTCAGAACGGGTGGCCACTCCGAATTCCCTCACAGCTCCAAGCCCACTATGGTTGGGGATTTCCTGCGTGGATGAAAATAAAAGGGGTGAGTTTGGGGAAACTCAGTGTGTAAGGAAAACTCATTCAAAGCCCAAGTCAGCTCAAGCCTATTGGGCCTAAGCCCATTCAGGTAACAGTGGTACTGGACCAGAGCCCTTTTCAGATTACAATAAACTGGATTCAGATAACAGTATGGCCCATAGGCCCATTTCAAAATACATGCAACATCAATAACATATGCAAGCCCATTTGGGGAGACTACTCAACCCACCAACCACTACACTCCACCCGTACCAGCCCTACACTCCATGTGGGGAATAGCTCAACCCACCCAGCCCAACACTCCACGATTCTTGACCTTGTTTGCTCGATTAACGATAAATTGAGGCAAAGCCTCCGATCGTGGACAAGCCACTTTCGATACTTCCTCCGTCAATATCCCAATCCCATGCATCGAGATAATAACAACATGGCATGCGATAAATAACAACGATCAAACATGCATTTAGGTCAATTTAACCCTAAGGGTATTTCATGAATTTATCTACTAGGGTAAAGCGTAAATTTTCCACTTTTAAAGGTATTTCAGTAATTTATCTATTTTAGGGTTTTCATGCATATTCCTACTTTTCACGTACTAACAGAATCACGCATCGGGGTTCTTCTTGATTGGGCAGTTGGCCCATCATTCCAATATTGGCCCATTAAGCCTAAAAATATCGAGGCACGTAAATCATGCACTTTGCAGTCTAAATTTTGCAGCTTACCAAAAACATTAATCGATTTACCTCACGAGCATTCGCACACTCGCAAATCTAAAAATACGGTTTTTGACATTTCGACTTTTCGACTTTTGCCGATCTAGACTAAGAAAAGGGTGTTAGTTACACACTGCTTTTGCGACGATGTCTTGTGAGATCACACACGAACTACCTACAATTGGATTACTAACACGTTAATCTAACTATTCAAATATGAACTACGTATTAACCCCTTAAAATATTCGGCCAACCATACCTACAGATCATAGTAAGCTTATAAGAAATCAATAAGCAACTCATTAACAATTTTTTTGTCAATGTTTACCACATAATCAAAATTTCACTGCAAGCTGTCTTCCTGATCAACAGTCACTAAATCATTTATAACTGGAGCTATGAAACTCCAAATCAAGTTCCGTTAATTTTCCCTCAAAATAGACTCATATATGTTCTATCCATAAAATTTTAAGAATTTTTGGTTTAGCCAATCAATACCAGATTTTTCTCAAAGTTTCCCATGTTTCACTGTTTGACTAATCTGACCACTCTTCATTACGAATCAAATTTCTCATTGTATAGAATTCAAAATATGTTCTCGTTTATTCCATTTTAAACTAGACTCATTAATATTTAATTACATAATTCATGCAGCTTCTAAATCATCTCCCACAATTTATGGTGATTTTCCAAAGTCACGTTACTGCTGCTGTCCCAAGCAGATTTATTACCAAATCACTCTTTCACACATAACTTGCATGCATGTTATTTAAACATGTATATCACCAATCAATCATCACATATCTATGATTTTACTTAAGTATAATCTCCATTTCATCATTTTAAAGCACAACATGTTAGTCGATTTTTCCCTTTAGCATCTAAGGCACATGCATGCTCATTTGTTTGGCTCAACTTCACCTATCTTCCATTTTTCATCAAAAGAACATGAAACAACAACCATTTCCTTCATTTTAATTCATGACTAAATGCTCACAACACAACTAAAAACCAAAATATGCTTCAAGAGTTAAGGTAGAATCAAGAAGAACTCATGAACCTCAAAATAGAAGCAAACTACCATGAACTTACCTTCAATTTTCTTCCCCAAGTGACCGAACATTCACGAGCTTTCTCCTCTCCTTTCTCTTCTCTAACTTTAGGCTATGTTGAACAAAGATGGACAAAACTTTGTTCTTTTCACCCTTTTTTTTTTAATAAAACTTCATATTTCATCCATTTAATTCTTTAATACAAAAGACATGAAATGCCCATCATGGAACATTTACCTAAACCATTATCATAGAACATTTACCTAACCCATTATCATGGAATATTTACCTAATCCATTATCATGGAACATTTACCTAACCCATTATCAATTTGTACCATGAATTATGGATATCAAGTGCTCATATTGTCTACAACAACATGATGGCTGGCCACTTCATGTAAAATGGGAGGTTTGTCATGCAAATCCTCCTATTTTGCACTCCTATTTATTTGGCCACTTCAATTTAGCCTATAGCATTTTCAAACATTTTCATATAGGTTCTATTTCATAATTTCACCCCTTTTTCTTATGGAACAAAATTAACTAAAATTGCGGGTTCTATCTTAAGCTTGGGCCTTCTAGAGGCCCACTAACATAATTAAACCTATGCCAACATTCACGAATTCCGAAAATTGGGCGTTACAACTCTACCCTCCTTAAAGAAATTTTGTCCTCGAAATTTACCGATCCAACTAGTTGAGGGTATTGTTGACGCATAGTCTCTTCGATTCCCAAGTAGCTTCTTCCTTCCATGATTACGCCAAAGTACTTTCACTAACGGAATGATTTCCTTCGAGAACCTTAACATCTCGAGCCAATATTTGCACAGCTCCTCCTCAAAGGTCAAATCGATCGAACTTCAATTTCGCAAATGGCGGGACATGAGCAGGTCAGCACGATAACGCCTTAACATGGAGACGTGAAAAACATCGTGAATCCTATCTAACTCTGAGGCAATTCAAGCGATAAGCCATTGGGCCTACTCGCTTCAAAACGCGATAAGGCCCAATGAACTCTGAACTCAACTTGCCCTTCTTACCGAACCTTAATATCTTCTTCCAAGGAGAAACCTTTATGAAGACCATATCACCTACTGAGTACTCAATCTCCTTATGCTTCAAATCTACATACGACTTTTGCCTATCAGATTCTTCTTTTAACCGGTCCCTAATTATTCTGACCTTATCCTCAGTATCAGCTACCAACACTGGTCCAAGAACTTGTCGCTCTCCTAGTTCGGTCCAACAACGAAGTGTACGACACCTTCGTCCATACAGTGCTTCATACGATGCCATTCGAATACTCGCCTGGTAACTGTTATTGTATGCAAATTCTGCCAACGACAAGTAATCCTCCCAACTATCTCGAAAGTCAATCACGCATCCCCTCAACATGTCCTCCAGAATCTGAATAACCCTTTCCGATTAACCATCAGTCTGGGGATGGAAAGCCGTACTAAAATTCAATCGCGTCCCCAACGCCTCATGCAACCTTTGCCAAAACCGAGATGTAAATCTAGGATCACGATCGAAATAATTGAAGCGGGACTCCATGAAGTCGCACAATCTCGCCACATACAACTTGGCTAACTTTTGAAGTGAAAAGTCGAGACGAATAGGTATGAAATGGGCCGATTTGGTCAACCTATCCACAATCACCCACACCGAGTCTTTCTTTGATAGTGTCAAGGGCAGCCCACTCACAAAGTCCATGGTTACCCTCTCCCACTTCCAAAGTGGTATCTTCACTGACTGTAACAGTCCAGAGGGTAATTGATGCTCAGCTTTCACTTGCTGGCATGTCAGACATTTCCCTACAAACTCCGTTACTTCTCGTTTAAGTCCAGGCCACCAGTACAATTCTTGTAAGTCGTGATACAACTTATTCCCTCCAGGATGCATGGCACATAGTCCCCTATGAGCTTCCTTCAATATTGTCTGCGTTAAATCAGAGTCCCTCGGAACAGAAATTCTTCCTCGGAAACATAGAACTCCATCACCATTTAAACCGAACTCAGAAGTTTCCCCTTCCTTAACTCGGAAACACAAACTCATCTTCTAACTGCTTTTCCTTAATCTAGTCCACCCAGGTTGGCCTTACTTGCAATTCAACCAACAAACTGCCATCATCATACAGACTCAAACGAGCAAACATTGCTCTCAGATTAGATACGGTTCTACGACTTCAAGCATCGGCTACCACATTAGCCTTGCCTGGGTGATACTCGATCGAACAGTCATAATCCTTAAGTAACTCAATCCATCTCCTTTGCCTAAGGTTCAGCTCCTCTGAGTCAACAAATACTTAAGACTCTTGTGGTCTGTGTATATAATACACCTCTCCCTGTACAAGTAATGTCTCCAAATCTTAAGTGCAAATATCACTGCCGCTAACTCCCAATCATGAGTAGGATAGTTCCCTTCGAGAGGTTTAAGCTATCGTGATGCATATGCAACCACCTTGTAACACCCCAAACCCGAGATCGTCACCGGATTTGAAACACGTGGTGTTACCGGGCTCACTTCCCTTATTTCACTCTTTGTAATATTGATTGCTGTTCCAGGCAGGCTAGCTAACTGCGTCACTGTCGCCTTAAAAATCATATCTCGAGTTTCAAAACTCAGAAACTGATTCCGTAAATTTTCCCTGAATTTAGACTCATATATCTATCCATGAATTTATTTCTAGAATTTTTGGTCAGGCCAATTGGTACAGTTTATTAGTTAAAGTCGCCCATGTTACAGGGGTCGACTCCACTGACCTTCGCGCATTACGACCTGAATATCTTCTCGTACAAAGCTTCAATGCTCATTCCGTTTGTTTCTAATGAAACTAGACTCAAAGGGAAATCTGAAAATATAAGGCACGACTTCTAATTCCGTCTGGATAATTTATGGTAAATTTTCAAAGTTGAGACAGGGGACCCAGAAACCGTTCTGGCCCTGTCTCACGAGAACTTTAATATCTCTCAGTATACTGCTCATATGGTCGTTTCGTTTTGTCCATATAAAAATAGATTCATCAAGGTTCAATTTCATAATTTATTCACTATTTAATTCTACTTTTACTATTTTTAGTGATTTTCAATCTCATCTCA
Source organism: Gossypium arboreum (assembly GCF_025698485.1). Lineage (NCBI taxonomy): Eukaryota > Viridiplantae > Streptophyta > Magnoliopsida > Malvales > Malvaceae > Gossypium > Gossypium arboreum. Next base: position 29,250,496 of record NC_069072.1, read on the forward strand.
CTGCTGCTGTCCGCAACAGTTACTGCGATGAACTATGCCAATTTCGTGAATCTTTCCTTGGCCTTACTAATCATCCATCATACATGACAAAATTATGGCCACCTTATCAAAATTAAAATTTCTAAGACTCATGGCTATAGGTTCTAGCATCCCACTCGGCGACCACATAGGCCATTTTCACATGGCTGAAAGTTTACAACCCACAATTCAACAAAACATAATAGCCTATACATGCCAAATGTTCTCCTAGTTCAACTACGAAGACAATACGGAAGGTTTCCAGCCGGTGTGATGACTTCAACGACGGTTCCGAGCATGCAACAATACGAGTCCAAGAGACCTAAAATGGGTGACAAGAAAACACCGAGTGAGTTTATAACTCAGAAGTCATAAGCATTCATCAACCATCCATTAATAAAATTTTCGCAACATCAAACAATAAGCGAGGCTAGGTACTTCATCCCTATCGAAACTATACCATAATTCCTCGGACCTTTCGGTTCAATCTCATACCAAGTCATACATCCACATTTCATATTTTATACAATAAGATATTTGAGGCATTTTACACACCAACTCATTCACACCACAATCATACAATTGAAATCATCACATAGATTTAAAGCTTACCAAGCTCAACCCCGAGCATGAGCGTATTGCCTAATCGTCATGAGCTCAAGGTACTTACCCGATCCGCTGTCCGGGATTAACTCGATAATGTCGCACACTCGATTGCCAATTGTAGCAAGAGCATATAGTGAATCCGCACACTTAGTGCTATTTATTTTCAGCTCGCACACTTAGTGCTATATAATTTTCAGCTCGCACACTTAGTGCTATATTTTTTCAGTTCGCACACTTAGTGCTATATATTTTCAGTTTGCACACTTAGTGCTGTACAATTTTTAAACCTGCACACTTAGTGCCAATCTTGTCACCGTGTCCATTTATACCCGCACACTTAGTGCCGAGACCAATACCTTATGCATGTTGCTGCCTTTATACATTCAACCATGGCATCATTCCATACACATACATTTTCATTTACACATCAACTCATTTAAACACAATTGCGTATATATTATAGTCATTTACATCAACACCAAATATATGCTTAATGACTTACTTTGTGTTGGGTAAAATAATTTCAAGTCGGCTACTCGATGACCTTCGCCTTTCCCTTGCTTGATTCTCCTTCTTTAACTCCTTGAGCTCCTTAAGGCTTCAAGTGACCGAAATTCTCCCCTCCTTCCTTCCTTCTAGCCGGCCAAGTTCAACAAAGAGAGAACTCTCTTTTCCTCCCCTTTCTCTCCCTCACTCACGGCAATGGCCAAGGTAAGGATGAACATTCCCCCTCTTTCTTTTCTTATTTTATTCCCCTTTTCTTTTTAATTCCTTTCTTTATTTTAGCTTGTCTCCCATTACCCAATTTCTCATTATAAAATCTAAGGCAAACAAATACATTGCCCATCCTCAATCTATCTTGGCCGGCCACCATAAGGAAATTTGGCAATTTGACATGCAAATCCAAGCATTTTCTAATATGTATCAATAGGCCACTTTAACATTAGCCTAGCACATTTCTCAATTTCCTCACATAAGTCCTTTCTAATAAATTTCACCTACAAATGACGAAATTAAGGCACTAAATTTTCACATATGTATATTCATGCACAATAAACATAGAAAATAATAATTAATTAATTTTGTGTCTCGGTTTTGTGGTCCCGAAACCACATCTCGACTAGGGTCAATTTTGGGATGTCACACACCTTACCCTCCTGCATTAACACGCAGCCCAAACCCACGTGTGATGCGTCACTGTACACAGTAAAATCCTTCCCAGACTCCGGTTGAATCAACACAGGTGCTTCAGTCAGAACTTTCTTCAACTTCTCAAAAGCTTCCTGCTGCTTCTCAGTCCATACAAACGGTACCCCTTATGAGTTTTGTCAGAGGTGCTGCCATCACAGAAAAACCTTCCACAAACCTTCTGTAGTATCTTGCCAACCCTAGGAAACTTCGAATTTTCGACACCGTCCTAGGTGGCTTCCACTCCAAAATTGCTTCAATCTTTCGAGGGTCCACCTTAATCCCTTCGGCAGAGACCACATGTCCTAAGAAGGTTACCTTCCTCAACCAAAATTCACACTTGCTGAACTTCGCAAAGAGTTCCTTCTCCCTTAACACTCGCATGACACTATACGGAGATGCTCATCATGTTTCATTGCAGTTTGAATATACCGAGGATATCGTCAATAAAGATGACTACTGGCTGATCTAAAAATGGTTGGCACACACGATTCATCGATCCATAAATCTTTGCAGGAGCGTTCGTTAGTCCAAATGGCATAACCGAAACTTCGTAATGACCATCTTGAGTCGAATCTTTGTCTTATGGATATCGGCTCCTTAACCCTTAATCGTGATATCCAGATCGAAGGTCGATCTTGGAAAATACAGAAGCTCCTCTAAACTGGTCGAACAGATCATCAATCCTTGGCAGTGGATACTTATTCTTAATCATCAGTTTGTTCAACTAACGATAATCAATGCACATCCGCATCGTACCATCCTTCTTTTTCACAAATAGCACCGGTGCTCCCCATGGAGACACGCTTGGCCTAATGAAGCCCCTATCCAACAACTCTTGAATTTGAGCCTTTAACTCCACTAACTCCTTCGGTGCCATCTTATACGGTGCGATGGACACGGGCGCCGTTCCAGGCAACAAATCTATTCCAAACTCAACTTCTCGGTTCGGAGGCAATCCTGGAAGCTCCTTCAGAAAAACATCTTGGAACTCCTTTACGGTCCTAACCATATCCACTGTCAGTCCCTTCTCTTCTGACTGACTTACAAATGCCAAATAGGCCTCACAATCTTTCCAAATCCACTTTTCGGCCCTTAATGCCGACACCATATTGGACAAATAATCCCTTCGCTCACCTATCACCATAACCTCCTCATCCTTTGTGGTCCTTAACACCATTTGTTTAGCAGCACAATCCAGGGCCGCCTTATGCTTAACAAGCCAGTCCATTCCGAAAATGAGATCAAACTCTTTGAATGGTTACTCCATCAGATCTCCAGGGAAAATCTTACCTTGAGTTTCTAAGGGTACATCCCTATACAGTTTGTCTACCCTAACCGAGTGACTCAAAGGACTTAGTACAGATACCCCACTCACAATCTCCTCAAAGCAGTCCAAGTTGTCCATAATCCGTTCTGTGGCCTCCAACCAATATTCCGCCACATTCGGGGCTATACCAGACACGCCCCTAAAGATCTCCGCTTCGTTAGCCCGAAGTCATTCAGAAATAGATCCCCAAACTCTATTGCCCGTACTTGCCCCGGCAACCCTTTCCAGAACACGAAGCATTGCCTGTGACAAGGCATCATCCCCGGTACCACGGTCATGAGACTCTACCTCTGTTGCCGGTGGTACCGGTGCATCCACCGCCGGTATATGTCCAGAAGACGAAGATCTCGCTCGAGCACTTCCTCAGCTCTGTCCACGGCCTCTTCAATGAACGGCTCTTGTACTCATATCGTATTATCTTGATTATGAATTTTTATGCATTGATTCAATATTCCAGTGGTTATTACGGATGTTTTATGAATCAGATAGTAATTCAGAGTTTGTTTTCGCAGAATCGAAGTCTAGCTACAGTTTCAGTCTCTTATCAAATTTTTCTATGGTTTCAGTATCATCCTATCTAGAGTATCCTAGCAGGATTTTAGTACAGACAGATAATTCAGGAAAATATTCAGAAGAATTCAGAATACTTACAGACTTGAGTCGGAGATTCGGAATGCCACCTTCTAAAGATCTAAATTTTGAAAATCGAGTTTTTTGCATTCTTTATAAAATTTTCACTTTCGAAAATCTTTGTTTTTGTAAACCCGTTCCACAGCCGAGTTGTTGCAACCTAAGCTCTGATACCACTAAATGTAACACCCCAAACCTGGCCCAAATGTTATGGCCGGATCCGACATGCCATATCGAAGCGTTCAAAATATTTTATATTGTTGATCCAGAAAAACCTACTTAGTGTTTTAAAAGATAATTTCATTATAGGTTAAAGTGAATGGAAGCTGTGCACCAGGTAGGAAACCGGAAAAGAGGAGGTGAGTCTATCGGACTACTTAAGTACCAAGCTCCCTTCGGATCCAATCCTAGACATGCACACCGCCATTGCCACACCTTAACGTCATGTATATTTCTAGGAAACCGATTTGATTAAGTCATTTTTAGGAAAAGTGATTAATTTTGGGAAATACTTTCATTGCGGAAGCTTTGCTTGTTGTCGTGTTATTTTGAAATCAATTTTTGTTTTTGTTTTTTGAAAACGCGCCCTAAAGCTATCCAATTTCAACAGTTAAAATAAGTAATACCTATCTTAGTAATACATATTAAAACCATAAAAAATAATTAAGCGGCCTTATTACATTTAAAAACCCAAACCTCAACGTAAATAATAGGATGTCCAGTTCACCAGAAGAAAACCAAACTTTCAGAATGGGTGGCCACTCCGAATTCCCTCACAGCTCCAAGCCCACTATGGTTGGGGATGTAATATCCTGAATTAGGGCTTAATCGGAATAGTGGTTTCGTGACCACAAATCCGAGATAGAAATAATTATTTTATAATTATTTTGATGAATATGATATGATTGCATGATTGTGTGAAAATTTCGTGATGAAATTCTATGCCTAAAGTGTTTAAATTGAAAGTAGGGACTAAATCGAATAAGTTGCAAAATTTGCATTCTAGAAGTTTTTAGTATGAAATTGCACTGAAATATTAATTAAGAGCTCTTAAATAGCAGTTTGACCAATTTCTAAGTCTATGGACAAAAATTGGACATGGATGGAATTTTTGGAAAGTTTAGTAGTAAGGGCATTTTGGTCATTTAGTTATTAAAATGAATTAAAAACAAAATTAAAAGCCAATTTTTGTCCATCTTCTTCATTAGGCCGAAATTTCAAGGGTTCTCCATAGTTAGGGTTTGTTTCAAGCTTCCAAGCTCCATAGTAAGTGATTCTAAGCCCCGTTTTTAATGTTCTTTACGTTTTTAGAATCCCGGTAGCTCGATTAAGCTTATGTTAGCAATAATTCAACCTAGGGTTTATATTTGGAAAAATACCCATAGGTGAAATTTTTGTATTTTGATGTTTTATGATAGAATATGGTGTTTTAAATTATGTTAGACAACTTGTGCTACTCGGTTTTGAGTGAAAACGAGTAAAAAGGCTTAATCGGCAAAAATACCTAATAGTCACAAGTATATGTTAGAGTAAGAATTTGATGTTGCCATTGAAGGGAAAAATGATCAGTATGTTATAAAACATAAGAATAAGGAATAAAGTTTAATTCCCGAGCCTAGGGGAAAAAGTGTAATTATGCAAAAGTTTAGGGGCAAAAGTGTAATTTTTCCAAAGTTCGTATTAAATGCTGTTTTGATGAATGTATGTATTGAATAAGATTAATTTGGCATTATAGATCAATAGAAACGAGATTCAAGTCGCGATCGAGGAAAAGAAAAGATTGTGGACTAAATTGCAAAATCTTTATATTTTGGTACCAAGGTAAGTTCATGTGTAAATAATGTAGCATAAATGTTATTTTTAAGTTATTAATGTTAATTATATGATATGCTGATTTTTACTCGTGAAATATTATGCTTTGTGGTTAATATTGAGTAATATGCAAATTAAATATGAATTGCTACCGAGTATCGGTTCCGATATTCCATGGAAGACGACAAATGTGAGATCGAGGGAAAAAGCCCGTTTGAACCTTAGGAATAGATTAGAATACAAGTGACATGTCACTAGGATGGTTGAGCATCCGAACTCGTTGAGTTGAGTCCGAGTTAGTGAGATGCAACTAGGCATCCAAACTCGTTGAGTTGAGTCCGAGTTCACTTATGGATGCGAATGCCCGAGCTTGTTGAGTTGAGTCTGAGTTCACTTAGGGGCGGGTTACATGATTTCTTGATTACATATGAGGTGTATCCGAGTTGTATTCTGAGGTGTTCAACGGGTGAAATTTCTAGTGAAATGGAAGAACACTTAAGATGCAAGCGACGTTTTGGTAAGTGTTGTGAAATGGACACTTTGGACAGGTATGTTCTTAACCCTCGGGTTGAAAATAGATACAACAACGATAAGGTGGTAAGATGATGAATGATGTTTAGAAATGTGATATATGTTTTGGTGATACCATGCTAAAGTTGTTTGGTATATTTGTATTGTTATGTTACTTGTTATTTACATATGAACTTACTAAGCATTTATGCTTACTCCCTCCTCTTTATTCTTGTAGTTTTGAACAAGCTAGCTCGGGAATCGGGGCCGGTTGAAGGTTCGATCACACTATCCAAAGGACTTTCATCTGGGTAAATGGCTTGTAAAACTTAAGTATGGCATGTATAGCAATATACTTATTTTGTGTAAATAATTTTATGATATGGCCATGATTGGTTGAGAAAATGTTTGATATTGATAAGTCATGGTGATGGTTAAATTTAGATCATGTTTGATATCATGGAAGTTTAATAGGTTATCTAGTTCATAACAACTCATGAAAAGATGAAATTTGCCTTAAAATAGAATATTGCTGCAGCAATGACATGAATTTGAAAAATCACTAAAAATAGTATAAATAGAATTAAATGATGATAAAGTTATGAAATTGAAGCTTAATGAGTCTATTTTCATATGGATTTAAAAAAACAGGCATATAAATTATACTTTATGAGATATTTGAAACCTTGTGAAACAGGGCCAGAGTGATTTCTGGATCCTCTATTCTGACTTTAAAAATACATAATAAATTGTAAAAAAATAATTAGAAGTCATTATTTAATGTAAAGATTCCTTGTTGAGTCTAGTTTTAAGACAAACAAACCTAGTAGTCATTGAAATTCTGTATAGAGAGATATCTGATTTGTAATACACAGAGGTCGAGCAATGAACCACAAAGCAGGGAGACTTTAACTAATAAACTGTACTAATTGGCCTAACTAAAATTCTAGAAAAACTTTAGTAAATATATATATGAGTCTAGATTTAGGGAAAATTTATGGATCTTGATTTGAGTTTAGTAACTCGAGATATGATTTTCTTATAGCTGTGATGGGGTAGCTAGAAAGGCGTGAATGTAGAAACAAATGATTTGAAGTTCTTAATTTGATAAATTATGTTGGTAACCCTCAAGCTCGAATCCGCGACGGTTTGAGCGTGAAGCGATACATTTGGTGGTATCGAGTTGGTTTAGTCGGTTCTCGGACTACGTGTTGTATGTACGGATTTTGCTATACATGCCATATGTATGAATTGTGATAGTGTGACGACTTGACCTTTTAAATGATTTTATATAGTAAATGGATCCCGATCCAAGCTGTGGCGATGAAGTAGAGAGTAATGCACCAGCTCGGCTGAAGGGGCAGCGCGATCGAAAACCCACCCCTCTTGTTGGTCGGGGAGGAGGAGAAAGGGATCGGAAGCCTTTCTCCAAATGATGAGTGCATGGTACATGAGTTCGTTAGACGAACCCAAATGTCGACCTCCCCACCTCCCCAATTCCTCAACCTATGCCTCCGATGCCTCGGGAGTGGATATGATAAAATTTCACAGAACCCCCATTGATGAATTAAGTAAACAAGGGCTGAAGAATTTAGAGCAAATATTGATGATGATGCGAGAAAGCGAGTTACGGCTTGAAAATTCTATCCGGTATTTGATGAATTATCTTGTACACCTAAAGAATGTTTGAAATGTTCTACATCTTTGTTGAGAGATTTAGCCTATAATTGGTGGAAGACTTTGATTTGGTGGTGGTACCGAAGAGGGGTAACTGGAAATTCTTTCAAGAAGAGTTTGGAAGAAATATATTAGTGAAAGATTTATTGATCGAAATGTAAAGAGTTTCTTGAGTGAAGCAAGGTAATATGACAGTCTCGAATATGAAAGAGAGTTTGTTCGATTGAGTAAGTATGCTAGGGAATATGTTCCTCTGAAGCCAAGATGTGCCGACGATTTGAAGGCGGGCTTAACGAAGACATTAAGGTATTTGTTGGGATCCTTGAACTAAAAGAAATGGTGGTACTTGTCGATCGAGCTTGCAAGGTGAAGAATTCTTGAAGGAAAAGAAAAGGTAGAATCAAACACGAAATTGGAAGAAAAGACCAATGAGTAATGCACCCTCACAACAAACCGGAAAGTCAAGAAATATGAATCCTCGTTCCCAAGTTTCAATTTGGGCAATCATATGGAAATTTTAAGAAGCGAAATGTGGGTCCTAAATCTCAGACTACTTCTGCGGCTAGTGTGGGAAATACGAGATTTGTTAAACTTGAGTGCTAGCGGTGTGGTAGAAATCATTTTGGTCCGTGCAGAGCAAATGAATGTTTTCGATGTGGTTCTCTGGATCATTTTATTAGAGACTGCCCAGAGAGAGTTGAGAAAGAAAAATTTCAGAATGTAAAAGCTAGTGGTGCAGACTCGAGGGGAAGGTATCCGAGAAAAGCTAGAAGTGAAACAAGCAGTAAGAATGTAGCCAAAGATGCAGCAGTTAGATCTGAAGGAAGACCTCCGGCTAGAACTTATGCTATTAAAGAGCGTGAAGATGCTTCCTCACCCGATGTGATTACCAGTACATTTTCTCTTTATGATACTAATGTTATTGCTTTGATTGATCCGGTTCTACTCATTCATATGTATGCATGGCGGTGTCTAGTATGAATATACTGTTGAGAACACGAATTTATGATTAGAGTGTCGAATCCACTAGGCAAATGTGTGATAGTTGATAAAGTATGCAAGAAATGCCCTTTAATGATTCGGGTCATTACTTTCCGGTGACTTGATGTTGTTGCCGTTTGATGAATTTGATGTTATTTTGGGTATGGATTGGTTGACATTGCATGATGCTATAGTAAATTTCAAAGAAAAGGTTATAGAATTAAAATGTGAAAGTGGTGAAATCTTGCGGGTTGAACCAGACAAATCAAGAGGCAATATTTAGTATGATTTCTTGATGTCGGCTCAGAGATATTTGAGAAAGGGTTATGAAGCTTATTTGGCGTATGTAATTAATACAAAAGAAGTTGAAAAGAAAGTTGAATCAGTCTTGGGTTGTGTGTGAATTTGCGGATGTATTTCCAGAAGAATTGCCGGGTTTGCCTCCAGTCAGGGAAGTAGAATTTGGTATAGATTTGATATCGGGAACAGCTCCGATCTCGATTGCTCCATATAGAATGGCACCAACAGAGTTGAAAGAATTAAAGTCGCATGTAACACCCCGTACCCAGACCGTTACCGGAGTCGAACACGAGGTGCTAACCGACTAATTCATTTACTCTCACAATCCAATTAAAAATTTTCCAGGCAGTTGGCTAACTGCGTCACTGTCACCTTAAAAATCGTAACTTGAGTTCCACAACTCGAAAATCAGATTCAAAATTTTTCCCCGAAACTAGACTCATATATCCATCTACATATATTTTTCTAGAATTTTTGGTTGGGCCAATTAGTACAGTTTATTAGTTAAAGTCTCCACTATTACAGGGTGCGACTACACTGATCTTCATGCATTACGACCTGGATATCTCTCTGTACAGGGCTTCAATACTGATGCCGTTTCTTTCTGTAGAAACTAGACTCAAAGAGGAATCTATACATATATGGCATGACTCCTAATTATCTCTGGTTAATTTACAATGAATTTCCAAAGTCAGAACAGGGAATCCAGAAACCGTTCTGGCCCTATTTCACGAAAACCTAAATATCTCTTAACATACAACTCATATGACCATTTCGTTTCTTCCATATGAAAGTAGATTGATCAAGGTTCATTTACATAATTTATTCACTATTTAATTCCATCTCTACTATTTTTAGTGATTTTTTACATCCACATCACTGCTGCTGCCAGCATCTATTTTTAGGGTAGACTTTATCTAACACATAGTTTCTATGACTCAACTAACCCTCTTGCATATATAGTCCAAAATATAATCATGATAAACCATTCTAATGGCTGATCGTTGCCAAACATTTCCATGCCTCTTAATGAGCATATACATATCGAATGATTATAACATTATGCTCAAAACATTTATAAGCCATTTTCGCATGGCTATCTAAAATTATACAAATCCAAAGGGTCCATGACCCACAACAAAAGGGGTAGTCCTTACATTGGCCGAAATATCCTCTCACTACTAGTCTATTCTATACATGCCATAAGATATTCCAAAACATAGCAGTACCAAACAGTGGATAGTGATAGTGTGACTAGTTCTTGACGATCCCGAGCACAGTAACCGCAATGAGACCTATAAGGCGGAGGAAAGCAGAATAAGCGGAGTAAGCATTACAATGCTTAGTAAGTTTTAAGCAGTGTCCATAGATAACAATCAAATTATAACATAGTTGTTCGTATTTTTATTTCACTCTTCCTTCGGGCATACCATCCCTTTACCGAATATGCACATCTCATCATATACAATAGGCAGGTAAACTCTCACACTAATCCGATGTCACATAATCATAGGAATAGTCCCATAGATTGCTCTCGTATGCATCATATATAAACTTGGAGTACATACTGTTTAACCTTTCGCATTGCATATTTATAAGCAATTCTTATTACGAAGTCTTACCGAACATAATCTCCACACGTAGTCATCGGGTCTTACCCGGACATAATCTCCACACGTAGTCATCGGGTCTTACCCGGACATAATCTCCACACGTGGTCATCGGGTCTCACCCGGAACATATTTCCAAGTTTCATGTACATTTAGTCACATATTACAACATTCACATTAGCCATTCGGCTTTACCACATATACATATCACACATATATTTTACATTAGCCATTCGGCTTTACCACATACACATATCTTATATATGTTTCACATTAGCCCTTCGGCTTTACCACATATACACGTCACACATATATTTCACATTCATCACATCGGCCATTAGGCCTTATCACATATATATATACATTCACATTCATCACATCGGCCATTAGGCCTTATCACATATATACACTTTCACATTCATCACATCGGCCATTAGGCCTTATCACATATATACATACACTTTCACATTCATCACATCGGCCATTAGGCCTTATCACATATATATATCTTATACATGTTTCATATTTTTATTGTACATCAATTTCAGCAATAGCTTATAAGCAACTCAAATATTTTCATCAAAGTTTACAACAAAATCACATATTCAATACAAGCAGTTTTTCCTGAGCAACAGTCACTAAATTGTTTATAACTGGAGCTACAAAACTCAAAATTAATTGCCGTTAATTTCCCCCGAATGTAGATTCATGTACCTTTCATCCATAAAATTTTCAGAATTTTGGGTGTGGCCAATCAATACCAGATTTTTCTTAAAGTTTCCCCTGTTTCACTGTTTGACTAACCTGACCAATCTTCACTACAAATCAAAATTCTCATTGTACAGAATTCAAAGTATGTTCTACTTGATTTCCTTTGAAACTAGACTCATTAAGGAGTCTAAGCATATAAATTTTATCTTGTAACATTTTTGTAAAAATTATAGTGATTTTCTTAAAACTGAACAGGGGATTTCGGAGTCATTCCGACACTGTCCCGCACAACTTTAAATATCTCTTTATAGGAAATTTATTTGCTTCCACGGTCTCCTTTATAAGAAACTAGACCAACTAAGCTTTGCTTACATATTTTATTCAGCCTATAATTCCACACCAACAATTTATAGTGATTTTCTAAAATCACATGACTGCTGCTGTCCAAGCAATTTATTACAATTTGCTCTTAAATTTCCAAGTCCAAACACTTATGAACTTACCATTTGGGTCTAAGACATATCATGGCCACATCATATCTTATTAAATCAACTCATTATATCCTATTATAGTTGAATTTACTCAACATTTAATCACTTAAAACTTACCTCGAAAGTGGTCGACGACTAGATATCCTGACTATTCGTTTACTTCCTCTTTTCCTTATCCGACTTTGATCCTCTAGGCTCTTGAGCTAAATCAAATAATTTACTTCCCAATCAAACACAATCACACGGCATCCATATACATTTTAGAACCATTCTTAACATATTTACTACTCAAGCATGTAACTTAACAACTTAACCATTAGTTGCGAACCACAAACAAAACATATTCATCGTCAATACCTCAAACCTTACCATAACAACCAATATGCAAGATATCACATATACATAACTTAGCTTATGAGAACATATGTATTACATCATAAACACATCTTTTACCAATTACCTCACTTAAGCTAAATTTTTATAATCAACCACAAAGAAAAATATACCACAAATCACACTTCCAAAATGAGCTACCTCCATGGCCGATTATACTTCATCATTAACATATCTCATTTTCAAATCATATAATCAATATTTGTTCAAGACATCAAACCTCTTAAATTTCGACTATTACTAATATAAACATTCACAAATCATATTCTTAGGAAGACCGATTTCTTTCCATAACACATTCATCATCAATACATAGATGAAACAATCAAAATCCCTTCCTTTATACCCTAGCCGAATGCTCCAATCATCCATTAAAATTTCATCCAAATTTACAAGAACAACAACCACATTCTTTGTTATCTACCATGAACGAAACCCATATTCATTCACCAAATATCAAAAATTTATCATCAATTTGACATATAAGGACATAACCAAATGTTTCTTGCAACACAAAGCTCAAAAATTAACACATGGGCCATGTTATGAGCACCAAAATAAACTCATCTTCACAAAAATTCCAAAAGAATCACATGATATCATACCCTAATCTAACAACCACCATAGCCGATTTTCTCCAGCTCTTCCCCTTCCTTCCTTTCTTCTATTCGGCCAAGGATGTTCAAGATTTAACATTTTTTTTCATTTTTTTGTTTTCTTTCCTCCTACTCGCAGCAACAAAAGGGGGGGGGGGGAGAACAAACACACACTGTAACGCCCCAATTTTCGGGAATTCTGTGAATGTTGGCATAGGTTTAATTATGTTAGTGGGCCTCTAGAAAGCCTAAGCTTAAGATAGAACTCGGCAATTTTAGTTAATTTTTGTTCCATAAGAAAAAGGGGGTGAAATTATGAAATAGGACCTATGTGAAAATGTTTGAAAATGCTATAGGCTAAATTGAAGTGGCCAAATAAATAGGAGTGCAAAATAGGAGGATTTGTATGACAAACCTCCCATTTTACATGAAGTGGCTAGCCATCATGTTGTTGTAGACAAAATGAACACTTGATATCCATAATTTATGGTACAAATTGATACAAATTGATAATAGGTTAGGTAAATGTTTCATGATAATAGGTTAGATAAATGTTCCATGATAATAGGTTAGGTAAATGTTCCATGATAATAGGTTAGGTAAATGTTCCATGATAATGGGTTAGGTAAATGTTTCATGATAATGGGTTAGGTAAATGTTTCATGATAAGAATTTCATGTCTTTTGAATTAAAGAATTAAATGGATGAAATATGAAGTTTTGTTAAAAGAAAAAGGGGTGAAAAGAACAAAGTTTTGTCCATCTTTGTTCATCATAGCTGAAAGTTAGAGAAGAGAAAGGAGAGGAGAAAGCTCTTGAGTATTAAGCTCATTAGGAGGAGGAAAATTGAAGGTAGGTTCTTGGTACCTTGCTTCTATTTTGAGGTTCATGAGTTCTTCTTGATTCTACCTTAACTCTTGAAGTATATTTTGATTTTGGTTGTGTTGTGAGCATTTGGTCATGAATTAAAATGAAGGAAATGGTTGTTGTTTCATGTTCTTTTGATGAAAAATGGAAGATATGTGAAGTTGAGCCAAACAAATGAGCATGCATGTGCCTTAGATGCTAAAGGGAAAAATCGGCTAACATGTTGTGCTTTAAAATGATGAAATGGAGATTATGCTTAAGTAAAATCATAGATATGTGATGATTGATTGGTGATATACATGTTTAAATAACATGCATGCAAGATAGGTGTTTGAAAGAGTGATTTGGTAATAAATCTGCTTGGGACAGCAGCAGTAATGTGACTTTGGAAAATCACCATAAATTGTGGGAGAAGAATTAGAAGCTGAATAAATTATGTAATTAAAGCTTATTGAGTCTAGTTTCTAATGAAATAAACAAGAACATATTTTGAATTCTTTACAATGAGAAATTTGATTCGTAATGAAGAGTGGTCAGATTAGTCAAACAGTGAAACATGGGAAACTTTGAGAAAAATCTGGTATTGATTGGATAAACCAAAAATTCTGAAAATTTTATGGATAGAAGATATATGAGTCTATTTTCAGGGAAAATTAACGAAACTTGATTTGGAGTTTCGTAGCTCCAGTTATAAATGATTTAGTGACTGTTGCTCAGGAAGACAGCTTGCAGTGAAATTATGATTATGTGGTAAACATTGACAAAAATTTGTTAATGGGTTGCTTATTGATTTCTTATAAGCTTACTATGATCTGTAGGTGTGGTTGGCGAATATTGTAAGGGATTAATCGTAGTTCGTATTTGAATAGTTAGATTAACGTGTTAGTAATCCAATTGTAGGCGGTTCGTGTGTGGATCTCGTCGGCATATCGTGCATAAGCAGTTGTGTAACTAACACCCTCTTTCTTAGTCTAGATCGGCAAAAGCGAAAAGCGAAATGCCAAAGCGGTATTTTGTAGATTTGCGAGTGTCACGAATGCTCGTGAGGTAAATCGATTAATGTTTTGGTAAGCTGCAATGTTTTGACCGCAAAGTGCATGATTTCTATGCCCTCGATATTTTTAGGCTTAATGGCCCAAAATTGGAATGATGGGCCAGCAGGCCCAATTCGGTAAGAACCCTCGATGCGTGATTACATTAGTACGTGAAAAGTAGGAATATGCATGAAAAACCCTAAAATAGATAAATTACTGAAATACCTTTAAAAGTGGAAAATTTACAATTTTACCCCTAGGAGATAAATTAGAAATACCCCCCAGGTTAAATTGACCTAAATGCATGTTTATTTGTTGTTATTTCTTGCATGCCATGTTGTTATTATCGATGCATGGGACTGGGATATTGACGGAGGAAATCTTGAAAGTGGCTTGTCCACGTCTTGGAGGCTTTGCCTCAATTCTTGATAGCTGAGCTGACAAGGTGCAAGCTGTGGAGTGTTGAAATTTGGGTGGGTTGAGCTATTCCCCACATGGAGTGTATGGCTGGTACGGGTGGAGTGTAGCGGTTGGTGGGTTGAGTAGTCTCCCAAATGGGCTTGCATATGTTTCTTGATGTTGCATGTATTTTGAAATGGGCCTATGGGCCATCTTTATTATCTGAATAAGGGCTAAGGCCCGGTTTATTATGTCTGAAAAGGGCTTTGGCCCGATATCACTTTATTACCCAAATGGGCTTGCATATGTTATTGATGTTGCATGTATTTTGAAATGGGCCTATGGGCCATCTTGTTATTGAATAAGGGCTAAGGCCCGGTTTATTATGTCTGAAAAGGGCTCGGCCCAGTACCATTATTACTGAATGGGCTTAGGCCCAATAGGCTTGAGTGACTTGGGCTTTGAAGGGTTTTCCTTACACTTGAGTTTCCCCAAACTCACCCTTTTATTTTCATCCACGCAGAAATCCCCAACCATAGTGGGCTTGGAGTTGTGAGGAATTGAGTGGCCACCGTTCGAAAGTTTGATTTTCTTACGGTGGCTGGGCATCCTCTTATTTACATTTGAAGTTTTGGGCTTTTAAATGTAATAAGGCCGCTTAATTATTTTGATGGTTTTAATATGTATTACTAAGATAGGTAATACTTATATTTAACTGTTGGCTGGATAGCTTTAGGCGCGTTTTCAAAAACAACAGTTGATTTCAAAATAACACGACAACAAGCAAAGCTTCCAATAAAAGTATTTTCCAAAATTAATCACTTTTCCTAAAATGACTTAAACAAATCGGTTTTCCTAGAAATATCCATGACATTAAGGTGTGGCAATGGCGGTATGCATGTCTAGGATTGGATCCGAAGGAGCTTGGTATAGCGATCCGATGGACTCACCACCTCTTTTAGGTTTCCTACGGTGCATAGCTTCCATTCACTTTAACCCTTAATGAATTAATCTTTTGAACATCAAGTACGATTTTACGGACTTAGAAAGGAAATTTTTTTTTACATTTTGATGTGGCATGCGGATCAAGCCATAACCGGGCGGGTTTGGGGTGCTACATTTAGTGGTATCGAGCCTAGGTTGCAACAACTCAATTTGTGGAATGGGTTTACAAAAACAAAGATTTTGAAAGCGAAAATTTTATAAAGAATCGAAAAACTCGATTTTCAAAATTTAGATCTTTAGAAGGTGGCATTCGAATCTCCGGCCCAAGCACGTAAGTATTACTCGAACTCTTACGAATATTTTTCGACTTATCATGCGTACTAAAATCCGCTAGGATACTCTAGATAGGATGATCTGAAACCATAGGAAAATCGATAAGAGATGAAATTGTAGCTAGACTTTGATTCTGCGAAAACAAACTACGAACTCTTTATCGATTCATATAACATCTGTAATAAACACTGGAATATTAATTGATGCATAAAAATTCAGAATCAAGATAATACGATATGAATACAAGAGGCCGTGAACGGAGCCGAGAAAGTGCTCGAGCGAGATCTTCGTCTTCGAGACATATGCCGGCGATGGATGCACCGGTACCACCGACAACAGAGGTAGAGTCTCATGACCGCGGTGCCGAGGATGATGCCCTCTCACAGGCAATGCTTCGTGTTCTGGAAAGGGTTACCGGAGCAAGTTCGGGAAACGAAATTCAGGGATCTATTTCTGAATGACTTCAGGATTAACGGAACGGAGATCTTTAAGGGCGTGTCTGGTATAGCCCCGAATGTGGTGGAATATTGGTTGGAGGCCACAGAACGGATTATGGACAACTTGGACTGCTCTGAGGAGATTGTGAATGGGGTATCTGTACTAAGTCCCTTGAGTCACTCGGTTAGAGTAGACAAAGCGTATAGGAATGTACCCTTAGAAACTCAAGGTAAGATTTTCCACGGAGATCGATGGAGTTACCATTCGGAGAGTTTGATCTCATTTTGGGAATGGGTGGCTTGTTAAGCATAAGCGACTACGGATTGTCTTTGCTAAGCGAATAGTGTTAAGGACCACAAAGGATGAGGAGGTTATGGTGATAGGTGAGCGAAGGGATTATTTGTCCAATGTGGTGTCGGCATTAAGAGCCGAAAAGTGGATTCGGAAAGGTTGTGAAGTCTATTTGGTATTTGTAAGTCAGTCAGAAGAGGAGGGACTGACAGTGGATAAGGTTAGGACCGTAAAGGAATTCTAAGATGTTTTTCCGGAGGAGCTTCCAGGATTGCCTCCGAATCGAGAAGTTGAGTTTGAAATAGACTTGTTGCCTGGAATGGCACCTGTGTCTATCGCATCGTATAGGATGGCACCGAAGGAGTTAGTAGAGTTAAATGCTCAAATTCAAGAGTTGTTGGATAGGGGCTTTATTAGGCCAAGTGTGTCTCCATGGGGAGCACCAGTGCTATTCGTGAAAAAGAAGGATGGTACGATACGGATGTGCATTGATTATCGCCAGTTGAACAAGCGGCGATTAAGAATAAGTATCCTTGCCAAGGATTGACGATCTATTCGACCGACTTAGAGGAGCTTCGTATTTTCCAAGATCGACCTTCGATCTGGATATCATTAGTTAAAGGTCAAGGAGGTAGACATCCAAAAGGCGACATTCGGGACTCGGTATGGTCATTACGAGTTTACGGTTATGCCATTTGGACTAACGAGCGCTCTGCAGCATTTATGGATCGATGAATCGTGTGTTCCAACCATTTTGGATCGGTTAAGTAGTCATCTTTATTGATGATATCTGGTATATTCTAAAACTAAAGCGAAACATGATGAGCATCTTAGTATAGTCTTTGTAAGTGTTAAGGAGAAGGAACTTTTGTGAAGTTGAAGAAGTCGAACTTTGGTTGAGGAGGTAACCTTCTTAGGACATGTGGTCTCTCTGAGGGATTAAGGTGGACCCTCGGAAAATTGAAGTGATTTTGGAGTGGAAGCCGCCTAGGTCAATGTCGAAATACGGAGTTTTCTAGGGTGGCGGGATACTCTGGAAGGTTTGTGGAAGGTTTTTTTTACGTGATGGCGGCACCTCGACAAAACACATAAGGAAAGGAGTACCGTTTGTATGGACTAAGAAACAGCGAGGAAGCTTTTGAGAAGTTGAAGAAAGTTCATTGAAGCACTTGTGTTAATTCAGTAGAGTGCAGGAAGGATTTTCTTGTGTCGAGTGACGCATCACACTTGGGTTTGGGCTGCGTGTTAATGCAAGAGGGTAAGGTGGTTGCATATGCATCACAATAGCTTAAGCCTCATGAAGGAAACTATTTGACTCATGATTTAGAGTTGGTAGCGATGATATTTACACTTAAGATTTGGAGACATTACTTATGCGGAGAAAGGTGTATTATATACCGACCATAAGAGTCTTAAGTATTTGTTGACTCGAAGGAGCTGAACCTTAGGCAAAGGAGATGGATTGAGTTACTTAAGGATTATGACTCTTCGATCGAGTATCACCTAGGCAAGGCTAATGTGGTAGCCGATGCTCTAAGTCGTAGAGTCAGATGTCGATCCGAGAGCAATGTTTGCTAAATCGAGTGCATATGATGATGGAAGTCATTGGGTGAGTTGCAAGTGAGGCCAACTTTGGGTGGATCATATTAAGGAAAAAAAAACAGTTGAACAATGAGTCTTTGGTCGCTCGTTTTCAACAAGTTAAGGAAGGGGAAACATTTAAGTTTAGGAGCCAGAAGAGACGATGCATTAATAATACCCTCTTCTGTTTGGATCAGGTAAATTTCGAGGACGAAATTTCTTTAAGGAGGGTAGAGTTGTAACGCCCCAATTTTCGGGAATTCTGTGAATGTTGGCATAGGTTTAATTATGTTAGTGGGCCTCTAGAAAGCCTAAGCTTAAGATAGAACTCGGCAATTTTAGTTAATTTTTGTTCCATAAGAAAAAGGGGGTGAAATTATGAAATAGGACCTATGTGAAAATGTTTGAAAATGCTATAGGCTAAATTGAAGTGGCCAAATAAATAGGAGTGCAAAATAGGAGGATTTGTATGACAAACCTCCCATTTTACATGAAGTGGCTAGCCATCATGTTGTTGTAGACAAAATGAACACTTGATATCCATAATTTATGGTACAAATTGATACAAATTGATAATAGGTTAGGTAAATGTTTCATGATAATAGGTTAGATAAATGTTCCATGATAATAGGTTAGGTAAATGTTCCATGATAATAGGTTAGGTAAATGTTCCATGATAATGGGTTAGGTAAATGTTTCATGATAATGGGTTAGGTAAATGTTTCATGATAAGAATTTCATGTCTTTTGAATTAAAGAATTAAATGGATGAAATATGAAGTTTTGTTAAAAGAAAAAGGGGTGAAAAGAACAAAGTTTTGTCCATCTTTGTTCATCATAGCTGAAAGTTAGAGAAGAGAAAGGAGAGGAGAAAGCTCTTGAGTATTCGCTCATTAGGAGGAGGAAAATTGAAGGTAGGTTCTTGGTACCTTGCTTCTATTTTGAGGTTCATGAGTTCTTCTTGATTCTACCTTAACTCTTGAAGTATATTTTGATTTTTGGTTGTGTTGTGAGCATTTGGTCATGAATTAAAATGAAGGAAATGGTTGTTGTTTCATGTTCTTTTGATGAAAAATGGAAGATATGTGAAGTTGAGCCAAACAAATGAGCATGCATGTGCCTTAGATGCTAAAGGGAAAAATCGGCTAACATGTTGTGCTTTAAAATGATGAAATGGAGATTATGCTTAAGTAAAAATCATAGATATGTGATGATTGATTGGTGATATACATGTTTAAATAACATGCATGCAAGATAGGTGTTTGAAAGAGTGATTTGGTAATAAATCTGCTTGGGACAGCAGCAGTAATGTGACTTTGGAAAATCACCATAAATTGTGGGAGAAGAATTAGAAGCTGAATAAATTATGTAATTAAAGCTTATTGAGTCTAGTTTCTAATGAAATAAACAAGAACATATTTTGAATTCTTTACAATGAGAAATTTGATTCGTAATGAAGAATGGTCAGATTAGTCAAACAGTGAAACATGGGAAACTTTGAGAAAAATCTGGTATTGATTGGATAAACCAAAATTCTGAAAATTTTATGGATAGAAGATATATGAGTCTATTTTCAGGAAAATTAACGAAACTTGATTTGGAGTTTCGTAGCTCCAGTTATAAATGATTTAGTGACTGTTGCTCAGGAAGACAGCTTGCAGTGAAATTATGATTATGTGGTAAACATTGACAAAAATTTGTTAATGGGTTGCTTATTGATTTCTTATAAACTTACTATGATCTGTAGGTGTGGTTGGCGAATATTGTAAGGGATTAATCGTAGTTCGTATTTGAATAGTTAGATTAACGTGTTAGTAATCCAATTGTAGGCGGTTCGTGTGTGGATCTAAATCGACATATAAATGCATAAGCAGTGTGTAACTAACACCCTCTTTCTTAGTCTAGATCGGCAAAAGCGAAAAGCGAAATCCGAAAGCGGTATTTTGTAGATTTGCGAGTGTGCGAATGCTCGTGAGGTAAATCGATTAATGTTTTTGGTAAGCTGCAATGTTTGGACGCAAAGTGCATGATTTCTATGCCCTCGATATTTTTAGGCTTAATGGGCCAAAATTGGAATGATGGGCCAAGGGCCCAATTCGGTAAGAACCCTCGATGCGTGATTACATTAGTACGTGAAAAGTAGGAATATGCATGAAAAACCCTAAAATAGATAAATTCTTGAAATACCTTTAAAAGTGGAAAATTTACGGTTTTACCCTAGGAGATAAATTACAGAAATACCCCTAGGGTTAAATTGACCTAAATGCATGTTTATTTGTTGTTATTTCTTGCATGCCATGTTGTTATTATCGATGCATGGGATTTGGGATATTGACGGAGGAATCTGAAAGTGGCTTGTCCACGTCTTGGAGGCTTTGCCTCAATTCTTTGATAGCTGAGCGACAAAGTGCAAGCTGTGGAGTGTTAAATTTGGGTGGGTTGAGCTATTCCCACATGGAGTGTATGGTGATGCGGGTGGAGTGTAGTGGTTGGTGGGTTGAGTAGTCTCCCCAAATGGGCTTGCATATGTTCTTGATGTTGCATGTATTTTGAAATGGGCCTATGGGCCATCTTGTTATCTGAATAAGGGCTAAGGCCCGGTTTATTATAATCTGAAAAGGGCTTTGGCCCGATATCACTATTACCCAAATGGGCTTGCATATGTTATTGATCTGCATGTATTTTGAAATGGGCCTATGGGCCATCTTATTATTGAATAAGGGCTAAGGCCCGGTTTATTATAATCTGAAAAGGGCTCGGCCCGATACCTTTATTACTGAATGGGCTTAGGCCCAATAGGCTGAGTGACTTGGGCTTTGAAGGGTTTTCCTTACACATTGAGTTTCCCCAAACTCACCCTTTTATTTTCATCCACCAGAAATCCCCAACCATAGTGGGCTTGGAGTTGTGAGGGAATTGGAGTGGCCACCCGTTCGAAAGTTTGATTTTCTTACGGTGAAGCTGGGCATCCTCTTATTTACATTTGAAGTTTTGGGCTTTTAAATGTAATAAGGCCGCTTAATTATTTTGATGGTTTTAATATGTATTACTAAGATAGGTAATACTTATATTTAAGCTATTGGCTGGATAGCTTTAGGCGCGTTTTCAAAAACAACAGTTGATTTCAAAATAACACGACAACAAGCAAAGCTTACGCAATAAAAGTATTTTTCCAAAATTAATCACTTTTCCTAAAATGACTTAAACAAATCAGTTTTCCTAGAAATATCCATGACATTAAGGTGTGGCAATGGCGGTATGCATGTCTAGGATTGGATCCGAAGGAGCTTGGTATAGCGATCCGATGGACTCACCACCTCTTTTAGGTTTCCTACCGGTGCATAGCTTCCATTCACTTTAACCCTTAATGAATTAATCTTTTGAACATCAAGTACGATTTTCTGGACTTAGAAAGGAAATTTTTTTTTTTACATTTTTGATGTGGCATGCCGGATCCGGCCATAACTTCTGGGCCGGGTTTGGGGTGCTACACACACCTTGCCCATGCTCTTTATTTTATTATCCCTTCCATAATGCATTGTCCCAACATGTTTATGACATGTTTTTAGCCATAACACTTTGTCCACCCATGCCCATGGTAAGCAACTACATATTAGTGGGGAAATTGACATGCAAGACCTCCTTTTGATTACATGCACTATTAGATCCTTGTAGATTAGCCTATCACATTTTCAAGTCCTATCACATGGGTCCTTTCTTATAAATTAGCACCTAATTGATAAAATCAAGGCACGAAATATTCACACATACAAATTCCACATACAATAAGCACAGAATATAACATCTAATTATTTTTGTGACTCAGTTTTGTGGTCCCGAAACCACTTTTCGACTAGGGTCCCATTAGGGGTGTCACATCGCAGTTGCAAGAGTTGACTGATAAAGGCTTTGTGAGACCAAGTTTTTCACCTTGGGGTGCTCCCGTGTTATTTGTGAAAAAGAAGGATGGTTCTATGAGATTGTGTTGATTATCAGCAGTTAAACAAGGTGACAATCAAAAACAAGTATCCATTGCCGAGAATTGATGATTTGTTTGATCAGCTAAAAGGAGAGACATGGTTTTCAAAGATTGACTTGAGATCTGGGTATTATCAGCTGCGAGTGAAAGAGTCAGATGTGCCTAAAACTGCTTTTAGAACAAGGTACGGTCATTATGAATTTTTAGTTATGCCATTCGGGTTGACAAATGCTCCTGCTGTGTTTATGGACTTAATGAATCGCATATTTCGGCCATATCCGGATAAATTTGTTGTGGTGTTTATAGATGATATTTTAATTTATTCAAAAGATGAGACAGAGCATGCTGAGCATTTGAGGATAGTTTTGCAAACTTTGAGAGATAAGCATTTGTATGCTAAGTTTAGTAAAAGTGAATTTTGGCTCCGGAAGTTGGATTTTTGGGTCATATTGTTTGGTGATGGTATACGGGTTGGTCCTAGTAAAATTTCAGCCATTGTTGATTGGAAACCAAGAAAAATGTAGCGAAGTTAGGAGTTTCTTGGGGCTATTTGGGTATTATCGGCGGTTTGTAAATGGATTTTCTATAATTCCTACTCCTATGACTAGACTACTCGAAAGGATGTTAAATTTGAATGGACGGAAAAATGTCAATGAGTTTGAAGAATTGAAAAGTTATTAATGAAGCACCGGTGTTGATACAACTCGAATCGAGTAAAGAATTTGTGGTGTATAGTGATGCTTCTCTAAATGGTTTGGGGTGTGTACTCATGCAAGAAGGACAAGTGGTGGCTTATGCTTGAGACTTGTGACAACCCGAATTAGGGCCTAATCGGAATAGTGGTTTCGTGACCACAAATCCGAGATAGAAATAATTGTTTTATAATTATTTTGGGGTTTATGATATGATTGCATGATTGTGTGAAAATTTCGTGATGAAATTCTATGCCTAAAGTGCTTAAATTGAAAGTAGGGACTAAATCGAATAAGTTGCAAAATTTGCATCCCGAAGTTTTAGTATGAAATTGTTTTGGAATATTAATTAGGAGGTCTTAAATAGCAATTTGACCAATTTTAAGTTCATGGACAAAATTAGGACATGGAAGGAATTTTGAAAGTTTAGTAAGGAGGGCATTTTGGTCATTTGGATATTAAATGAAATAAAATGGGAAAAATAACACAAAATTGATCATCATCCTCCTTAGTTGCTGCGAATTCTCCCTCTCTCCATAGCTAGGGTTTCTTCAATTTTCAAGCTCCATAGTAAGTGATTCCAAGCCCGTTTTAATGTTCTTTACGTTTTGGAATCCGGAAGCTCGATTAAGCTTATGCTAGTAATAATTTAACCTAGGGTTCACATTTGGAAAAATACCCATAGGTGAAATTTGTGTATTTTGATGTTTTATGATAGAATATGAGGTTTTAAATTATGTTAAATAACTTGTGCTACTCGGTTTTAAGTGAAAGCGAGTAAAAGCAGCATAATCGGTAAAAATACCTATTGTTCATAACTATATGATAGAGTGAGAATTTGATGTTGTTGTAGAAGAGAAAATGTTCAGCATATCATAAAATATAAGAATAAGGGCTGAAATTAAATTCCGAGCCTAGGGGCAAAATTGTAATTTTGAAAAGTTAGGGGCAAAATGTAATTTTTCCATGATGTGATTTTGGATTGAAATAAATAGTATGAGTATTAAATGAGCTAAATGTGTTATTATAGATCAAGAAAGGCGGAATTGATCTCGAGCAGGGGAAGGAAAAAGTTTTGGACTAAATTGCAAAATTTCCACATTTTGCACCAAGGTAAGTTTGTATGTAAATATTACAATAATTTCATGTACATTCTTATATTTCAGCCTATTATATAAATATACTAGCTGATGTTAAAATATAAATCGACTATTGGAAGAATGGAAATAAATATAGAGAGAGATCCGGTTGAACATTGGAGAGATCGAATGAAATAGAGGGCGTAGCTAGGTCACATGTATGATCTTGAGTGCACATCATGTGTACAAGAAAGCTACTGAGACACCCTGTAGTAGCTAGGTCACATGTGTGATACGAGATGTATCCCATGTAGACAAGAGAGCTACGTGAAAGATAAATGTAGCTAGGTGCATGCGTGATTCCAAGTGAAGGACACCATGTAGACAAGAGAGCTACGTGAAAGATAAATGTAGCTAGGTGCATGCGTGATTCCAAGTGAAGGACACCATGTAGACAAGAGAGCTACGAGACAAATCGGTTGGGTCGCATGAGTGGTACTAAGTGTTCACCATGTGTACAAGAGAGCCGAACTAAGCGAAGTATGATGGTGGGGTGTGTCTTTGAAACCATTAAATATCGAGGATTGATCCGAATTGTTCAACAGGATGGTTTTGTGGTGATATTGTGGTTTGGACCTACACTTATGGTGAATGAAATGTGGTGAAAATGATTTGTGGTATATACATATATAAGATAAAATGAGGTTAGCATAAAGAATGTGTGAAAGAGTGAAATTAGCATTAAAACTGTTTTTAGATGGTAGCAGTGACGTGATTTTGAAAAATCACCAAAAATAGGAGGAATATAATTAGAGGTTGAATGAGATGTGAAATTAAAGTTTAATGAGTCTACTTTCATATAAAAGAAACAGAGCAAGCAAAGGAATTCTATATTTTGAGATATTTACAATTGTATGTGACTTGCTCAGGATGAATACGTGATCCCTGTTCCAACTTTGAAAAATCATTAAAAATTGTACAAAGCAAATTAAGAAATATAGTTTACATGCCTAAATTCCTTATTGAGACTAGTTTTAAATGAAACAGACTTCAGGGTTGTTTGAATTGTGTACTGAGAGAAATTCAATTTGTAGTGAACAGAGGTCAGATCAGTCGAGCTGTGTAACAGGGGAAACTTTAACTAATAAACTGTACTAATCGGCTGAACCAAAATTATAGAAAAAATTAGCAAAAAGCTTTATGAGTCTAGATTCAGGAAATTTTACGGATTTGAATTTCGAGTTTTGTAACTCGAGTTATGATTTATTTAGTGAATATGACGCAGCGAGAGACAGCTTAATCAAAGTGGAATGAATAGTGAAGTTAAAGTAGATATACTTGAATTGTTGTGTAAACATGTTAGATTTTTTTAATTAGTATTTACATACTTACTTACTAAGCTATAAGCTTACTTTGTTTCTCTCTTTTGTCTTATAGTGTTCTTGACTTGCTCGGGAGTTAAGGATCGTGAAGATCTATCCGCACTATCATACTTTAGGGTATTTGAACTAAGCGTTTTGAATTATGGCATGTATAGTAGGCTTAATTATTTTGTTACGTGTCATATTTGTCTAGGTTTAAAATATTAGTTATAGTACTCGACCAGCTAATTTGTACAAGCCATTAAAGTTGGCTAATATTGTTCAAGACATATATTATCGATGCACTATCAAATTGGATGACATATTTATATTTCGGTTATGTTTAATGGTATGTGTTATGTTACGGTAATACCTTGTATCTGTTCGTGACAGTAGCAGGTAAGGGTGTTACATTTAGTGGTATCGAGCTATGGTTTAGTCGGTTCTCGGACTAATAAAGTGTGTGTAAAAGTCTAGCTATACATGCCATAAAAATATTGTGATAGTGTGGTGACTCTGATTATTCTAAAGCGTGTTTTGTTTTAATATAGTAATGGATCTGAAGGGCTGCGGTGATGATCTTTGCTAGTAATGTCGCCGGCTCCGCTTTGAGGACCGCGCCTATGGAAAATAGACACGAGACATTGAGACAAGGAGATGAGGCTCGGGATGCCTTTCTCCAAATGATGAACAATTGGTATCTTGAATTTATTCGAGCAAATCCAAATGCTCAACCTCCTCCACCCCTCCTATACCTCGGGCGATTCTGTGGCTGCTCAAGGTATAGATTTGGTAAGAATGAACAAGCCTCCGGTTGACAAGATTCGAAAACAAGGGCGAAGAGTTTAGAGCAAAGGTCGATGATGATCTGAGAAAGCGGAATTCGGCTTGAAAATTCTACCGTGTATTTGATGAGCTCTCATGTACACGAGGAATGCTTAAAGTGTCTTTGTATCACTTTTGAGAGATTGACTTACCTTTGGTGGAAGACTTTGGTTGCAGTGGTGCCAAAAGAAAAAGTTACTTGGGATTTCTTCGGGAAGAATTTAGAAAGAAATACATAAGTCGGTGATTTATTGATCAAAAGCGGAAGGAGTTCCTTGAATTGAAGCGAGGGAAAATGTGCATAGCGAGTATGAGCGAATTTGTAAGACTAAACAAGTATGCCCGGAATGTGTGTCCACCGAGGCCATTATGTGTAGAAGATTTGAAGATGGGCTGAATGAGGACATTAAAGTGCTTGTAGGAATTTTGGAGTTGAAAGAATTTGTAGTATTGGTTGATCGAGCTCTTAAAGTAGAAGAATTGAACAAAGAAAGAAGAAAAGCTGCTATTGAGGCCGAGATGTCGAGAAAAAGACAGATAAGCAAGCCATTTCAATCTCAACCAAAGAGGTCCAAAGAGACAAACCCTCGAATAGCAGTTTCAATTGGGGATTCACACGAGATCGTGGTAGAGCATATTCGGGTCTAAAGCTCAAGCTACTTGGTGGCAAGTGTGGGTAATGTGCGACCTAGAAAGCCGAGTGTCGACAATGTGGCGAGCAACATTATGGTGAGTGTTGGGGACCAAGCGAGCTTGTTTCAAGTGCGGTTCTCATGAGCATTTTATTAGAGATTGTCCGGAGAAAGTTAAAGAAGAAAGATTTGAGTGCTAGAGCGAGAATACCACCGCTAGTAGAGGTAGACCACCGAGAAATCTGGAGGTGGGACTAGTAGTAAAGCGGTGATGAAAGATTTAACGGCAAGATCGAAGCTAGAGCACTGCTAGAGCTTATGCTATCGTGCGAGAAGATGCATCATCTCCGATGTTATTCTTGGTACATTTCTCTCTATGATACTATTGTTATTGCATTGATTGATCCGGGTCCACTCATTCCTATATTTGCATGAATTTAGTATCCAATAAAAAGTTGCTGTTGAATTCTTGAGTTTACGATTAAAGTGTCGAACCCCTTAGGCCAATATGTGCTAGTTGACAAGGTTTGCAAGAATTGCCCATTAATGATTCAAGGTCCTTTGTTTTCCGGCCAACTTGATCTTGTTACCATTTGGTGAGTTTGGCGTTATCTTGGGAATGGGTGGTTAACATTGTATGATGCTAAGGTAGATTGTAAACAAAAGACACTAGAGTTGAAATGTGAAAATGGAGAAATTACGTGGGTTGAAACAGATGAATCAAATAAATTGCCTATGGTGATTTCGCACATGTCTGCACAGAAATACATGAGAAAAGGGTGTGAAGCTTATATGGCTTATGTAATGAATATTGAGTTGCCTCAACTGAAATTTGAATCGATACCGATAGTCTGTGAGTTTCGGATGTATTTCTGAGGAATTGCACAGGTTGCCTCCAAGCAGAGAGATAGATTTTGCCATTGATTTGTTCTTTGGGTCTTGCACCGATCTCGATTGCTCCATATAGAATGGCTCATTGAATTAAAAGAATTGAAGGCTCGATTGCGGGAGTTAACGGACAAAGGGATTTGTGAGACCGAGTTTCTCTCCCTGGGTGCTCTGTATTATTCGTAAAGAAGAAGGATGGTTCAATGAGACTTTGCATTGATTACCGTCGACAATAAGGTGACTATAAAGAACAAGTACCCGTTCGAGGATTGATGATTTATTCGATCGGTTAAAGGGGCCACAGTGTTTTCAAAGATTGATTTGAGGTCTGGTTACTACCGGTGAGAGTTAAGGAGTCGAGATGTGCGAAAACCGCCTTTAGGACAAGGTATGGACATTATGAGTTTCTTGTGATGCCTTTCGACAACAAATGCTCCACTATATTTATGGACTTAATGAATCGGATCTTCCGACCATATTTGGATAAGTTTGTAGTAGTGTTTATAGATGACATTTTAATTTATTCTCGAGATGAGTCTGAACATGCGAACACTTGAGAACTATATTGCGAGATCTTGAGAGAAAAAAGCTGTTTGCCAAGTTTAGTAAAAGTGAGTTACGGCCGTGAAGTCGGATTTTTGGGGCATATAGTCTCGGTGATGGTATTGGGTGGATCCAAGCAAGATTTCTGCGATCGTTGATTGGAAACCACCCAAGAATGTATCCGAGGTTAGAAGCTTTTAGGCTTAGCCGGGTATTATAGGCGTTTTGTTGAAGGATTTTCGATGATTGCCTCTCCTATGACTAAGTTGTTGCAAAAGAATGTTAAGTTTGAATGGGTGATAAATGTCAACAAAGTTTTGAAAAATTGAAAGCACGATTGGTGAAGCACCAATTTTAGTACT
This sequence comes from Gossypium arboreum, assembly GCF_025698485.1. Taxonomy (NCBI): domain Eukaryota; kingdom Viridiplantae; phylum Streptophyta; class Magnoliopsida; order Malvales; family Malvaceae; genus Gossypium; species Gossypium arboreum. The sequence goes on from NC_069072.1 coordinate 29,279,596, forward strand.
GCCGAGTCGGGAAAGGAGTTCGTAATTTATAGTGATGCATCATTGTGGGCCTTGGATGTGTGTTGATGCAAGAGGTAAAGTGGTAGCTTATGCTTGAGGCAGTTAAAACCGCATGAGAAGAACTATCCTACACATGATTTGGGCGGCATTGTTGTTTTTGCCTTGAAGATTTGGCGACATTATTTATGCGGTGAAAATGCGAATTTTCTTGATCACAAAAGTTTGAAGTACTTGATGAATCAAAGGATCTGAATCTGCGACGGCGAAGATGGCTTGAATTATTAAAGGATTATGATTTAGTGATTGATTATCATCCGGAAAAGCAAATGTAATTCTTGGCGCCTTGAGCGAAAATTTCTTTTTACTTTGAGAGCCATGAACACGGGGTTAGCATTGTCGATGATGGGTCAATCTTAGCGAGATGAGAGCTAAACCGTTATTTCTCCAGTTGATTTGTGATGCTCAAAAGAATGATAGTGAGTTGCGGATCATGAGAACTCAATGCGAATCGAGTTCGACTCAGATTTTCGAGTTGGACGGATAGTATTTGATGTTTGAGACAGGATATGTGTCTTGAAAAAGCGATAAATTGATTGAGAAAATATTACATGAGGCGCACAATGGGCATTTATCGGTTCATCTGGTAGCACAAAAATGTATAATGATTTAAAGAAGCTATATTGGTGGCGGTATGAAAAGGACATTTCGAATTTGTAACCAAGTGTTTGATCATCAACAAGTAAAATTTGAACATCAAGTGCCTTGAGGATTACTTCAACCGGTAATGGTGCACGAGTGGAAATGGGACAAGATTACCATGGATTTTGTAACGGTTTGCCTTTAACTCCTAAAAAGAAGGATCTTTGTTTGGGTAGTGGTTGATAGATTAACAAAGTCAGCCCACTTTATACCGATGCGTCCGATTACTCACTTGATAAATTAGCGAATTATATATTCTGAAATTGTGAAGTTGCACGGAGTACCTATGTCTATAATATCGAGATAGAGATCCAAGATTTACCTCGAGATTTTGGAAAAAGTTACAAGAAGCTTTGGGTACAAAATTGAACTTTAGTACCGCATTTCATCCACAAGCAGATGGTCAAGCGGAAAGAGTAATCCGGTACTCGAAGATATGCTTAGATCTTGTGTTTTAGAATTTGGAGGTAGTTGGGAGAAATATCTATCTTTGATTGAGTTTGCCTACAATAACAGTTATCAATCAAGTATACAAATGGCACCGTCTGAAGCCTTGTATGGTCGTAAGTGTCGAACTCCTTTATATTGGACCGAGCTTAGTGAGAAAGCAGATTCATGGAGTTGATCTAGTTAAAGAAACCGAAGAAAATAAAAGTAATTGGGATTGCTTGAAAAGCGCTTGGATCGACAAAAGTCATATCTGATTTAAAAAGAAAAGAGATTGAATTTCGGTGGGTGATAAAGTGTTCTTGAAGGTGTCACCATGGAAAAAGATTACGAGATTTAGTCGAAAAGGCAAGTTGAGTCCGCGTTTTATTGGGCGTCTGAGATTCTTGAGAGAATTGGACCGATGGCATATCGGTTGGCCTTACCGGCGAGTTAGAAAGAATTCATAACGTGTTTCATGTATCAATGTTGCGACGTTATCGTTCGATCCTTCACATGTGATTTCCCAACGAAATTGAGATTCGATCGGATATGACCTATGAGGAGAAACCAATAAAGATTTTGGCTCGAGAGGTTAAGCAGTTAAGAAATAAAAGTATAGCTTTAGTGAAAGTATTGTGGCACAGACATGGGATAGAAGAGGCTACGTGGGAACTGAGGAAGCTATGAGGAAGCAGTACCCAAACCTCTTTCTCGGTAAGATTTTTGGGACGAAAATCTCAAAGGGGGAGAATTGTGACAACCCGAATTAGGGCCTAATCGGAATAGTGGTTTCGTGACCACAAATCCGAGATAGAAATAATTGTTTTATAATTATTTTGGGGTTTATGATATGATTGCATGATTGTGTGAAAATTTCGTGATGAAATTCTATGCCTAAAGTGCTTAAATTGAAAGTAGGGACTAAATCGAATAAGTTGCAAAATTTGCATCCCGAAGTTTTAGTATGAAATTGTTTTGGAATATTAATTAGGAGGTCTTAAATAGCAATTTGACCAATTTTAAGTTCATGGACAAAATTAGGACATGGAAGGAATTTTGAAAGTTTAGTAAGGAGGGCATTTTGGTCATTTGGATATTAAATGAAATAAAATGGGAAAAATAACACAAAATTGATCATCATCCTCCTTAGTTGCTGCGAATTCTCCCTCTCTCCATAGCTAGGGTTTCTTCAATTTTCAAGCTCCATAGTAAGTGATTCCAAGCCCGTTTTAATGTTCTTTACGTTTTGGAATCCGGAAGCTCGATTAAGCTTATGCTAGTAATAATTTAACCTAGGGTTCACATTTGGAAAAATACCCATAGGTGAAATTTGTGTATTTTGATGTTTTATGATAGAATATGAGGTTTTAAATTATGTTAAATAACTTGTGCTACTCGGTTTTAAGTGAAAGCGAGTAAAAGCAGCATAATCGGTAAAAATACCTATTGTTCATAACTATATGATAGAGTGAGAATTTGATGTTGTTGTAGAAGAGAAAATGTTCAGCATATCATAAAATATAAGAATAAGGGCTGAAATTAAATTCCGAGCCTAGGGGCAAAATTGTAATTTTGAAAAGTTAGGGGCAAAATGTAATTTTTCCATGATGTGATTTTGGATTGAAATAAATAGTATGAGTATTAAATGAGCTAAATGTGTTATTATAGATCAAGAAAGGCGCGAATTGATCTCGAGCAGGGAAGGAAAAAGTTTTGGACTAAATTGCAAAATTTCCACATTTTGCACCAAGGTAAGTTGTATGTAAATATTACAATAATTTCATGTACATTCTTATATTTCAGCCTATTATATAAATATACTAGCTGATGTTAAAATATAAATCGACTATTGGAAGAATGGAAATAAATATAGAGAGAGATCCGGTTGAACATTGGAGAGATCGAATGAAATAGAGGGCGTAGCTAGGTCACATGTATGATCTTTGAGTGCACATCATGTGTACAAGAAAGCTACTGAGACACCCTGTAGTAGCTAGGTCACATGTGTGATACGAGATGTATCCCATGTAGACAAGAGAGCTACGTGAAAGATAAATGTAGCTAGGTGCATGCGTGATTCCAAGTGAAGGACACCATGTAGACAAGAGAGCTACGTGAAAGATAAATGTAGCTAGGTGCATGCGTGATTCCAAGTGAAGGACACCATGTAGACAAGAGAGCTACTGAGACAAATCGGTTGGGTCGCATGAGTGGTACTAAGTGTTCACCATGTGTACAAGAGAGCCGAACTAAGCGAAGTATGATGGTGGGGTGTGTCTTTGAAACCATTAAATATCGAGGATTGATCCGAATTGTTCAACAGGATGGTTTTGTGGTGATATTGTGGTTTGGACCTACACTTATGGTGAATGAAATGTGGTGAAAATGATTTGTGGTATATACATATATAAGATAAAATGAGGTTAGCATAAAGAATGTGTGAAAGAGTGAAATTAGCATTAAAACTGTTTTTAGATGGTAGCAGTGACGTGATTTTGAAAAATCACCAAAAATAGGAGGAATATAATTAGAGGTTGAATGAGATGTGAAATTAAAGTTTAATGAGTCTACTTTCATATAAAAGAAACAGAGCAAGCAAAGGAATTCTATATTTTGAGATATTTACAATTGTATGTGACTTGCTCAGGATGAATACGTGATCCCTGTTCCAACTTTGAAAAATCATTAAAAATTGTACAAAGCAAATTAAGAAATATAGTTTACATGCCTAAATTCCTTATTGAGACTAGTTTTAAATGAAACAGACTTCAGGGTTGTTTGAATTGTGTACTGAGAGAAATTCAATTTGTAGTGAACAGAGGTCAGATCAGTCGAGCTGTGTAACAGGGAAACTTTAACTAATAAACTGTACTAATCGGCTGAACCAAAATTATAGAAAAAATTAGCAAAAAGCTTTATGAGTCTAGATTCAGGAAATTTTACGGATTTGAATTTCGAGTTTTGTAACTCGAGTTATGATTTATTTAGTGAATATGACGCAGCAGAGACAGCTTAATCAAAGTGGAATGAATAGTGAAGTTAAAGTAGATATACTTGAATTGTTGTGTAAACATGTTAGATTTTTTTAATTAGTATTTACATACTTACTTACTAAGCTATAAGCTTACTTTGTTTCTCTCTTTTGTCTTATAGTGTTCTTGACTTGCTCGGGAGTTAAGGATCGTGAAGATCTATCCGCACTATCATACTTTAGGGTATTTGAACTAAGCGTTTTGAATTATGGCATGTATAGTAGGCTTAATTATTTTGTTACGTGTCATATTTGTCTAGGTTTAAAATATTAGTTATAGTACTCGACCAGCTAATTTGTACAAGCCATTAAAGTTGGCTAATATTGTTCAAGACATATATTATCGATGCACTATCAAATTGGATGACATATTTATATTTCGGTTATGTTTAATGGTATGTGTTATGTTACGGTAATACCTTGTATCTGTTAAGTGACAGTAGCAGGTAAGGGTGTTACATTTAGTGGTATCGAGCTATGGTTTAGTCGGTTCTCGGACTAATAAAGTGTGTGTAAAAGTCTAGCTATACATGCCATAAAAATATTGTGATAGTGTGGTGACTCTGATTATTCTAAAGCGTGTTTTGTTTTAATATAGTAATGGATCTGAAGGGCTGCGGTGATGATCTTTGCTAGTAATGTGCTGGCTCCCGCACAAGGGACCGCGCCTATGGAAAATAGACACTGAGACATTGAGACAAGGAGATGAGGCTCGGGATGCCTTTCTCCAAATGATGAACAATTGGTATCTTGAATTTATTCGAGCAAATCCAAATGCTCAACCTCCTCCACCCCTCCTATACCTCGGGCGATTCTGTAGCTGCTCAAGGTATAGATTTGGTAAGAATGAACAAGCCTCCGGTTGACAAGATTCGAAAACAAGGGCGAAGAGTTTAGAGCAAAGGTCGATGATGATCGAGAAAGCGGAATTACGGCTTGAAAATTCTACCGTGTATTTGATGAGCTCTCATGTACACGAGGAATGCTTAAAGTGTCTTTGTATCACTTTTGAGAGATTGACTTACCTTTGGTGGAAGACTTTGGTTGCGATGGTGCCAAAAGAAAAAGTTACTTGGGATTTCTTCGGGAAGAATTTAGAAAGAAATACATAAGTCGGTGATTTATTGATCAAAAGCGGAAGGAGTTCCTTGAATTGAAGCGAGGGAAAATGTCGTGGCAGTATGAGCGAATTTGTAAGACTCGACAAGTATGCCCGAGGAATGTGTGTCCACCGAGGCCATTATGTGTAGAAGATTTGAAGATGGGCTGAATGAGGACATTAAAGTGCTTGTAGGAATTTTGGAGTTGAAAGAATTTGTAGTATTGGTTGATCGAGCTCTTAAAGTAGAAGAATTGAACAAAGAAAGAAGAAAAGGCGCTATTGAGGCCGAGATGTCGAGAAAAAAGCAGATAAGCAAGCCATTTCAATCTCAACCAAAGAGGTCCAAAGAGACAAACCCTCGAATAGCAGTTTCAATTGGGGATTCACACGAGATCGTGGTAGAGCATATTCGGGGTCTAAAGCTCAAGCTACTTGGTGGCAAGTGTGGGTAATGTGCGACCTAGAAAGCCGAGTGTCGACAATGTGGCGAGCAACATTATGGTGAGTGTTGGGGGACCAAGCGAGCTTGTTTGAGTGCGGTTCTCATGAGCATTTTATTAGAGATTGTCCGGAGAAAGTTAAAGAAGAAAGATTTGAGTGCTAGGCGAATACCACCGCTAGTAGAGGTAGACCACCGAGAAATCTGGAGGTGGGACTAGTAGTAAAAGCGGTGATGAAAGATTTAACGGCAAGATCGAAGCTAGAGCACTGCTAGAGCTTATGCTATCGTGCAGAAGATGCATCATCTCCGATGTTATTCTTGGTACATTTCTCTCTATGATACTATTGTTATTGCATTGATTGATCCGGGTCCACTCATTCCTATATTTGCATGAATTTAGTATCCAATAAAAAGTTGCTGTTGAATTCTTGAGTTTACGATTAAAGTGTCGAACCCTTAGGCCAATATGTGCTAGTTGACAAGGTTTGCAAGAATTGCCCATTAATGATTCAAGGTCACTTTTTTCCGGCCAACTTGATCTTGTTACCATTTGGTGAGTTTGGCGTTATCTTGGGAATGGGTGGTTAACATTGTATGATGCTAAGGTAGATTGTAAACAAAAGACACTAGAGTTGAAATGTGAAAATGGAGAAATTACGTGGGTTGAAACAGATGAATCAAATAAATTGCCTATGGTGATTTCACACATATCTGCTGCGAAATACATGAGAAAAGGGTGTGAAGCTTATATGGCTTATGTAATGAATATTGAGTTGCCTCAACTGAAATTTGAATCGATCGATAGTCTGTGAGTTTCGGATGTATTTCTGAGGAATTGCAGGTTGCCTCCGAGCAGAGAGATAGATTTTGCCATTGATTTGTTGCGGGTCTTGCACCGATCTCGATTGCTCCATATAGAATGGCTCATTGAATTAAAAGAATTGAAGGCTCGATTGCGGGAGTTAACGGACAAAGGGATTTGTGAGACCGAGTTTCTCTCCTGGGTGCTCTGTATTATTCGTAAAGAAGAAGGATGGTTCAATGAGACTTTGCATTGATTACCGTCGACAATAAGGTGACTATAAAGAACAAGTACCGTTCGAGGATTGATGATTTATTCGATCGGTTAAAGGGGGCCACAGTGTTTTCAAAGATTGATTTGAGGTGCGGTTACTACCGGTGAGAGTTAAGGAGTTAGATGTGCGAAAACCGCCTTTAGGACAAGGTATGGACATTATGAGTTTCTTGTGATGCCTTTCGACAACAAATGCTCCGACTATATTTATGGACTTAATGAATCGGATCTTCCGGCCATATTTGGATAAGTTTGTAGTAGTGTTTATAGATGACATTTTAATTTATTCTCGAGATGAGTCGAACATGCGAACACTTGAGAACTATATTGCGAGATCTTGAGAGAAAAAAAGCTGTTTGCCAAGTTTAGTAAAAGTGAGTTACGGCCGTGAAGTCGGATTTTTGGGGCATATAGTCTCGGTGATGGTATTGGGTGGATCCAAGCAAGATTTCTGCGATCGTTGATTGGAAACCACCCAAGAATGTATCCGAGGTTAGAAGCTTTTAGGCTTAGCGGGTATTATAGACGTTTTGTTGAAGGATTTTCGATGATTGCCTCTCCTATGACTAAGTTGTTGCAAAAGAATGTTAAGTTTGAATGGGTGATAAATGTCAACAAAGTTTTGAAAAATTGAAAGCACGATTGGTGAAGCACCAATTTTAGTACAGCCCAGAGTCGGAAAGGAGTTCGTAATTTATAGTGATGCATCATTGATGGGCCTTGGATGTGTGTTGATGCAAGAGGGTAAAGTGGTAGCTTATGCTTGAGGCAGTTAAAACCGCATGAGAAGAACTATCCTACACATGATTTGGGGCGGCATTGTTGTTTTTGCCTTGAAGATTTGGCGACATTATTTGTGCGGTGAAAAATGCGAATTTTCTTGATCACAAAAGTTTGAAGTACTTGATGAATCAAAAGGATCTGAATCTGCGACGCGAAGATGGCTTGAATTATTAAAGGATTATGATTTAGTGATTGATTATCATCCGGGAAAAGCAAATGTAATTCTTGGCGCCTTGAGCGAAATTTCTTTTTACTTTGAGAGCCATGAACACGGGGTTAGCATTGTCGATGATGGGTCAATCTTAGCGAGATGAGAGCTAAACCGTTATTTCTCCAGTTGATTTGTGATGCTCAAAAGAATGATAGTGAGTTGCGGATCATGAGAACTCAATGCGAATCGAGTTCGACTCGATTTTCGAGTTGGACGGATGGTATTTGATGTTTGAGACAGGATATGTGTCGAAAAGCGATAAATTGATTGAGAAAATATTACATGAGGCGCACAATGGCATTTATCAGTTCATCTGGTAGCACAAAATGTATAATGATTTAAAGAAGGCTGTATTGGTGGCGGTATGAAAAGGACATTTCGAATTTGTAACCAAGTGTTTGATCATCAACAAGTAAAAATTTGAACATCAAGTGCCTTGAGGATTACTTCAACCGGTAATGGTGCACGAGTGGAAATGGGACAAGATTACCATGGATTTTGTAACGGTTTGCCTTTAACTCCTAAAAAGAAGGATCTTTGTTTGGGTAGTGGTTGATAGATTAACAAAGTCAGCCCACTTTATACCGATGCGTACCGATTACTCACTTGATAAATTAGCGAATTATATATTGCTGAAATTGTGAAGTTGCACGAGTACCTATGTCTATAATATCAGATAGAGATCCAAGATTTACCTCGAGATTTTGGAAAAAGTTACAAGAAGCTTTGGGTACAAAATTGAACTTTAGTACCGCATTTCATCCACAAACAGATGGTCAAGCGGAAAGAGTAATCCGGTACTCGAAGATATGCTTAGATCTTGTGTTTTAGAATTTGGAGGTAGTTGGGAGAAATATCTATCTTTGATTGAGTTTGCCTACAATAACGAGTTATCAATCAAGTATACAAATGGCACCGTCTGAAGCCTTGTATGGTCGTAAGTGTCGAACTCCTTTATATTGGACCGAGCTTAGTGAGAAAGCAGATTCATGGAGTTGATCTAGTTAAAGAAACCGAAGAGAAAATAAAAGTAATTGGGATTGCTTGAAAGTCGCTTCGGATCGACAAAAGTCATATCTGATTTAAAAAGAAAAGAGATTGAATTTCGGTGGGTGATAAAGTGTTCTTGAAGGTGTCACCATGGAAAAAGATTCGAGATTTAGTCGAAAAGGCAAGTTGAGTCCGCGTTTTTATTGGGCGTCTGAGATTCTTGAGAGAATTGGACCGATGGCATATCGGTTGGCCTTACTGGCGAGAGTTAGAAAGAATTCATAACGTGTTTCATGTATCAATGTTGCGACGTTATCGTTCGATCCTTCACATGTGATTTCCCAACGAAATTGAGATTCGATCGGATATGACCTATGAGGAGAAACCAATAAAGATTTTGGCTCGAGAGGTTAAGCAGTTAAGAAATAAAAGTATAGCTTTAGTGAAAGTATTGTGGCACAGACATGGGATAGAAGAGGCTACGTGGGAACTGAGGAAGCTATGAGGAAGCAGTACCCAAACCTCTTTCTGGGTAAGATTTTGGGACGAAAATCTCAAAAGGGGAGAATTGTGACAACCCGAATTAGGGCCTAATCGGAATAGTGGTTTCGTGACCACAAATCCGAGATAGAAATAATTGTTTTATAATTATTTTGGGGTTTATGATATGATTGCATGATTGTGTGAAAATTTCGTGATGAAATTCTATGCCTAAAGTGCTTAAATTGAAAGTAGGGACTAAATCGAATAAGTTGCAAAATTTGCATCCCGAAGTTTTAGTATGAAATTGTTTTGGAATATTAATTAGGAGGTCTTAAATAGCAATTTGACCAATTTTAAGTTCATGGACAAAATTAGGACATGGAAGGAATTTTGAAAGTTTAGTAAGGAGGGCATTTTGGTCATTTGGATATTAAATGAAATAAAATGGGAAAAATAACACAAAATTGATCATCATCCTCCTTAGTTGCTGCGAATTCTCCCTCTCTCCATAGCTAGGGTTTCTTCAATTTTCAAGCTCCATAGTAAGTGATTCCAAGCCCGTTTTTAATGTTCTTTACGTTTTGGAATCCGGAAGCTCGATTAAGCTTATGCTAGTAATAATTTAACCTAGGGTTCACATTTGGAAAAATACCCATAGGTGAAATTTGTGTATTTTGATGTTTTATGATAGAATATGAGGTTTTAAATTATGTTAAATAACTTGTGCTACTCGGTTTTAAGTGAAAGCGAGTAAAAGCAGCATAATCGGTAAAAATACCTATTGTTCATAACTATATGATAGAGTGAGAATTTGATGTTGTTGTAGAAGAGAAAATGTTCAGCATATCATAAAATATAAGAATAAGGGCTGAAATTAAATTCCGAGCCTAGGGGCAAAATTGTAATTTTGAAAAGTTAGGGGCAAAATGTAATTTTTCCATGATGTGATTTTGGATTGAAATAAATAGTATGAGTATTAAATGAGCTAAATGTGTTATTATAGATCAAGAAAGACGCGGAATTGATCTCGAGCAGGGGAAGGAAAAAGTTTTGGACTAAATTGCAAAATTTCCACATTTTGCACCAAGGTAAGTTTGTATGTAAATATTACAATAATTTCATGTACATTCTTATATTTCAGCCTATTATATAAATATACTAGCTGATGTTAAAATATAAATCGACTATTGGAAGAATGGAAATAAATATAGAGAGAGATCCGGTTGAACATTGGAGAGATCGAATGAAATAGAGGGCGTAGCTAGGTCACATGTATGATCTTGAGTGCACATCATGTGTACAAGAAAGCTACTGAGACACCCTGTAGTAGCTAGGTCACATGTGTGATACGAGATGTATCCCATGTAGACAAGAGAGCTACGTGAAAGATAAATGTAGCTAGGTCGCATGCGTGATTCCAAGTGAAGGACACCATGTAGACAAGAGAGCTACGTGAAAGATAAATGTAGCTAGGTGCATGCGTGATTCCAAGTGAAGGACACCATGTAGACAAGAGAGCTACTGAGACAAATCGGTTGGGTCGCATGAGTGGTACTAAGTGTTCACCATGTGTACAAGAGAGCCGAACTAAGCGAAGTATGATGGTGGGGTGTGTCTTTGAAACCATTAAATATCGAGGATTGATCCGAATTGTTCAACGGGATGGTTTTGTGGTGATATTGTGGTTTGGACCTACACTTATGGTGAATGAAATGTGGTGAAAATGATTTGTGGTATATACATATATAAGATAAAATGAGGTTAGCATAAAGAATGTGTGAAAGAGTGAAATTAGCATTAAAACTGTTTTTAGATGGTAGCAGTGACGTGATTTTGAAAAATCACCAAAAATAGGAGGAATATAATTAGAGGTTGAATGAGATGTGAAATTAAAGTTTAATGAGTCTACTTTCATATAAAAGAAACAGAGCAAGCAAAGGAATTCTATATTTTGAGATATTTACAATTGTATGTGACTTGCTCAGGATGAATACGTGATCCCCTGTTCCAACTTTGAAAAATCATTAAAAATTGTACAAAGCAAATTAAGAAATATAGTTTACATGCCTAAATTCCTTATTGAGACTAGTTTTAAATGAAACAGACTTCAGGGTTGTTTGAATTGTGTACTGAGAGAAATTCAATTTGTAGTGAACAGAGGTCAGATCAGTCGAGCTGTGTAACAGGGAAACTTTAACTAATAAACTGTACTAATCGGCTGAACCAAAATTATAGAAAAAATTAGCAAAAAGCTTTATGAGTCTAGATTCAGGAAATTTTACGGATTTGAATTTCGAGTTTTGTAACTCGAGTTATGATTTATTTAGTGAATATGACGCAGCGAGAGACAGCTTAATCAAAGTGGAATGAATAGTGAAGTTAAAGTAGATATACTTGAATTGTTGTGTAAACATGTTAGATTTTTTTTAATTAGTATTTACATACTTACTTACTAAGCTATAAGCTTACTTTGTTTCTCTCTTTTGTCTTATAGTGTTCTTGACTTGCTCGGGAGTTAAGGATCGTGAAGATCTATCCGCACTATCATACTTTAGGGTATTTGAACTAAGCGTTTTGAATTATGGCATGTATAGTAGGCTTAATTATTTTGTTACGTGTCATATTTGTCTAGGTTTAAAATATTAGTTATAGTACTCGACCAGCTAATTTGTACAAGCCATTAAAGTTGGCTAATATTGTTCAAGACATATATTATCGATGCACTATCAAATTGGATGACATATTTATATTTCGGTTATGTTTAATGGTATGTGTTATGTTACGGTAATACCTTGTATCTGTTCGGCGACGTGATAGCGGGTAAGGGTGTTACATTTAGTGGTATCGAGCTATGGTTTAGTCGGTTCTCGGACTAATAAAGTGTGTGTAAAAGTCTAGCTATACATGCCATAAAAATATTGTGATAGTGTGGTGACTCTCGATTATTCTAAAGCGTGTTTTGTTTTAATATAGTAATGGATCTGAAGGGCTGCGGTGATGATCTTTGCTAGTAATGTCTGGCTCCGCACAAGGGACCGCGCCTATGGAAAGTAGACTGAGACATTGAGACAAGGAGATGAGGCTCGGGATGCCTTTCTCCAAATGATGAACAATTGGTATCTTGAATTTATTCGAGCAAATCCAAATGCTCAACCTCCTCCACCCCTCCTATACCTCGGGCGATTCCTCAGCTGCTGCTCAAGGTATAGATTTGGTAAGAATGAACAAGCCTCCGGTTGACAAGATTCGAAAACAAGGGGCGAAGAGTTTAGAGCAAAGGTCGATGATGATCCGAGAAAGCGGAATTCGGCTTGAAAATTCTACCCGTGTATTTGATGAGCTCTCATGTACACCGAGGAATGCTTAAAGTGTCTTGTATCACTTTTGAGAGATTGACTTACCTTTGGTGGAAGACTTTGGTTGCAGATGGTGCCAAAAGAAAAAGTTACTTGGGATTTCTTCGGGAAGAATTTAGAAAGAAATACATAAGTCGGTGATTTATTGATCAAAAGCGGAAGGAGTTCCTTGAATTGAAGCGGGGAAAATGTCATGTAGCGAGTATGAAGCGAATTTGTAAGACTCAACAAGTATGCCCGAGAATGTGTGTCCACCGAGGCCATTATGTGTAGAAGATTTGAAGATGGGCTGAATGAGGACATTAAAGTGCTTGTAGGAATTTTGGAGTTGAAAGAATTTGTAGTATTGGTTGATCGAGCTCTTAAAGCGAAGAATTGAACAAAGAAAGAAGAAAAGCTGCTATTGAGGCCCGAGATGTCGAAAAAGACAGATAAGCAAGCCATTTCAATCTCAACCAAAGAGGTCCAAAGAGACAAACCCTCGAATGAGCAGTTTCAATTGGGGATTCACACAGAGATCGTGGTAGAGCATATTAGGGTCTAAAGCTCAAGCTACTTGGTGGCAAGTGTGGGTAATGTGCGACCTAGAAAGCCGAGTGTCGACAATGTGGCGAGCAACATTATGGTGAGTGTTGGGGACCAAGCGAGCTTGTTTCAAAGGTTCTCTCGAGCATTTTATTAGAGATTGTCCGGAGAAAGTTAAAGAAGAAAGATTTGAGTGCTAGGCAGAATACCACCGCTAGTAGAGGTAGACCACCGAGAAATCTTGGAGGTGGGACTAGTAGTAAAAGCGGTGATGAAAGATTTAACGGCAAGATCGAAGTTAGAGCACTGCTAGAGCTTATGCTATCGTGCGAGAAGATGCATCATCTCCGATGTTATTCTTGGTACATTTTCTCTCTATGATACTATTGTTATTGCATTGATTGATCCGGGTCCACTCATTCCTATATTTGCATGAATTTAGTATCCAATAAAAAGTTGCTGTTGAATTTATTGAGTTTACAATTAAATGTCGAACCCTTAGGCCAATATGTGCTAGTTGACAAGGTTTGCAAGAATTGCCCATTAATGATTCAAGGTCACTGTTTTCCGGCCAACTTGATCTTGTTACCATTTGGTGAGTTTGGCGTTATCTTGGGAATGGGTGGTTAACATTGTATGATGCTAAGGTAGATTGTAAACAAAAGACACTAGAGTTGAAATGTGAAAATGGAGAAATTCTGTGGGTTGAAACAGATGAATCAAATAAATTGCCTATGGTGATTTCACACATGTCTGCACAGAAATACATGAGAAAAGGGTGTGAAGCTTATCCGCTTATGTAATGAATATTGAGTTGCCTCAACTAAAATTTGAATCGATCTGATAGTCTGTGAGTTTCGGATGTATTTCTGAGGAATTGCAGGTTGCCTCGAACGAGAGATAGATTTTGCCATTGATTTGTTGCGGGTCTTGCACCGATCTCGATTGCTCCATATAGAATGGCTCTCATTGAATTAAAAGAATTGAAGGCTCGATTGCAGGAGTTAATGGACAAGGGATTTGTGAGACCGAGTTTCTCTCCCTGGGTGCTCTGTATTATTCGTAAAGAAGAAGGATGGTTCAATGAGACTTTGCATTGATTACCGTCGACAATAAGGTGACTATAAAGAACAAGTACCCGTTGCGAGGATTGATGATTTATTCGATCGGTTAAAGGGGCCACAGTGTTTTCAAAGATTGATTTGAGGTTTGGTTACTACCGGTGAGAGTTAAGGAGTCGAGATGTGCGAAAACCGCCTTTAGGACAAGGTATGGACATTATGAGTTTCTTGTGATGCCTTTCGACAACAAATGCTCCACTATATTTATGGACTTAATGAATCGGATCTTCGACCATATTTGGATAAGTTTGTAGTAGTGTTTATAGATGACATTTTAATTTATTCTCGAGATGAGTCGAACATGCGAACACTTGAGAACTATATTGCAGATCTTGAGAGAAAAAAGCTGTTTGCCAAGTTTAGTAAAAGTGAGTTACGGCCGTGAAGTCGGATTTTTGGGGCATATAGTCTCGGTGATGGTATTGGTGGATCCAAGCAAGATTTCTGCGATCGTTGATTGGAAACCACCCAAGAATGTATCCGAGGTTAGAAGCTTTTAGGCTTAGCCGGGTATTATAGACGTTTTGTTGAAGGATTTTCGATGATTGCCTCTCCTATGACTAAGTTGTTGCAAAAGAATGTTAAGTTTGAATGGGTGATAAATGTCAACAAAGTTTTGAAAAATTGAAAGCACGATTGATGAAGCACCAATTTTAGTACTGACCGAGTCGGAAAGGAGTTCGTAATTTATAGTGATGCATCATTGATGGGCCTTGGATGTGTGTTGATGCAAGAGGGTAAAGTGGTAGCTTATGCTTGAGACAGTTAAAACCGCATGAGAAGAACTATCCTACACATGATTTGGGCCGGCATTGTTGTTTTTGCCTTGAAGATTTGGCGACATTATTTGTACGGTGAAAATGCGAATTTTACTGATCACAAAAGTTTGAAGTACTTGATGAATCAAAAGGATCTGAATCTGATCGCGAAGATGGCTTGAATTATTAAAGGATTATGATTTAGTGATTGATTATCATCCGGGAAAAGCAAATGTAGTTCTTGGCGCCTTGAGCGAGAAATTTCTTTTTACTTTGAGAGCCATGAACACGGGTTAGCATTGTCGATGATGGGTCAATCTTAGCAGAGATGAGAGCTAAACCGTTATTTCTCCAGTTGATTTGTGATGCTCAAAAGAATGATAGTGAGTTGCGGATCATGAGAACTCAATGCGAATCGAGTTTCGACTCAGATTTTCGAGTTGGACCGGATGGTATTTGATGTTTGAGACAGGATATGTGTGCCGAAAAAGCGATAAATTGATTGAGAAAATATTACATGAGGCGCACAATGGCATTTATCGTTCATCTGGTAGCACAAAATGTATAATGATTTAAAGAAGTTTGTATTGGTGGCGGTATGAAAAGGACATTTCGAATTTGTAACCAAGTGTTTGATCATCAACAAGTAAAATTTGAACATCAAGTGCCTTGAGGATTACTTCAACCGGTAATGGTGCACGAGTGGAAATGGGACAAGATTACCATGGATTTTGTAACCGGTTTGCCTTTAACTCCTAAAAGAAGGATCTTTGTTTGGGTAGTGGTTGATAGATTAACAAAGTCAGCCCACTTTATACCGAGACGTACCGATTACTCACTTGATAAATTAGCGAATTATATATTCTTTGAAATTGTGAAGTTGCACGGAGTACCTATGTCTATAATATCAGATAGAGATCCAAGATTTACCTCGAGATTTTGGAAAAAGTTACAAGAAGCTTTGGGTACAAAATTGAACTTTAGTACCGCATTTCATCCACAAACAGATGGTCAAGCGGAAAGAGTAATCCGGTACTCGAAGATATGCTTAGATGCTGTGTTTTAGAATTTGGAGGTAGTTGGGAGAAATATCTATCTTTGATTGAGTTTGCCTACAATAACAGTTATCAATCAAGTATACAAATGGCACCGTACGAAGCCTTGTATGGTCGTAAGTGTCGAACTCCTTTATATTGGACCGAGCTTAGTGAGAAAGCAGATTCATGGAGTTGATCTAGTTAAAGAAACCAAGAGAAAATAAAAGTAATTGGGATTGCTTGAAAGTCGCTTCAGATCGACAAAAGTCATATGCGATTTAAAAAGAAAAGAGATTGAATTTCGGTGGGTGATAAAGTGTTCTTGAAGGTGTCACCATGGAAAAAGATTCGAGATTTAGTCGAAAAGGCAAGTTGAGTCCGCGTTTTATTGGGCGTCTGAGATTCTTGAGAGAATTGGACCCGATGGCATATCGGTTGGCCTTACCGCAGAGTTAGAAAGAATTCATAACGTGTTTCATGTATCAATGTTGCGACGTTATCGTTCGATCCTTCACATGTGATTTCCCAACAGAAATTGAGATTCGATCGGATATGACCTATGAGGAGAAACCAATAAAGATTTTGGCTCGAGAGGTTAAGCAGTTAAGAAATAAAAGTATAGCTTTAGTGAAAGTATTGTGGCACAGACATGGGATAGAAGAGGCTACGTGGGAACTGAGGAAGATATGAGGAAGCAGTACCCAAACCTCTTTCTGGGTAAGATTTTCGGGACGAAAATCTCAAAGGGGAGAATTGTGACAACCCGAATTAGGGCCTAATCGGAATAGTGGTTTCGTGACCACAAATCCGAGATAGAAATAATTGTTTTATAATTATTTTGGGGTTTATGATATGATTGCATGATTGTGTGAAAATTTCGTGATGAAATTCTATGCCTAAAGTGCTTAAATTGAAAGTAGGGACTAAATCGAATAAGTTGCAAAATTTGCATCCCGAAGTTTTAGTATGAAATTGTTTTGGAATATTAATTAGGAGGTCTTAAATAGCAATTTGACCAATTTTAAGTTCATGGACAAAATTAGGACATGGAAGGAATTTTTGAAAGTTTAGTAAGGAGGGCATTTTGGTCATTTGGATATTAAATGAAATAAAATGGGAAAAATAACACAAAATTGATCATCATCCTCCTTAGTTGCTGCGAATTCTCCCTCTCTCCATAGCTAGGGTTTCTTCAATTTTCAAGCTCCATAGTAAGTGATTCCAAGCCCGTTTTTAATGTTCTTTACGTTTTGGAATCCGGAAGCTCGATTAAGCTTATGCTAGTAATAATTTAACCTAGGGTTCACATTTGGAAAAATACCCATAGGTGAAATTTGTGTATTTTGATGTTTTATGATAGAATATGAGGTTTTAAATTATGTTAAATAACTTGTGCTACTCGGTTTTAAGTGAAAGCGAGTAAAAGCAGCATAATCGGTAAAAATACCTATTGTTCATAACTATATGATAGAGTGAGAATTTGATGTTGTTGTAGAAGAGAAAATGTTCAGCATATCATAAAATATAAGAATAAGGGCTGAAATTAAATTCCGAGCCTAGGGGCAAAATTGTAATTTTGAAAAGTTAGGGGCAAAAATGTAATTTTTCCATGATGTGATTTTGGATTGAAATAAATAGTATGAGTATTAAATGAGCTAAATGTGTTATTATAGATCAAGAAAGGCGCGAATTGATCTCGAGCAGGGAAGGAAAAAGTTTTGGACTAAATTGCAAAATTTCCACATTTTGCACCAAGGTAAGTTTGTATGTAAATATTACAATAATTTCATGTACATTCTTATATTTCAGCCTATTATATAAATATACTAGCTGATGTTAAAATATAATCGACTATTGGAAGAATGGAAATAAATATAGAGAGAGATCCGGTTGAACATTGGAGAGATCGAATGAAATAGAGGGCGTAGCTAGGTCACATGTATGATGCTGAGTGCACATCATGTGTACAAGAAAGCTACTGAGACACCCTGTAGTAGCTAGGTCACATGTGTGATACGAGATGTATCCCATGTAGACAAGAGAGCTACGTGAAAGATAAATGTAGCTAGGTCGCATGCGTGATTCCAAGTGAAGGACACCATGTAGACAAGAGAGCTACGTGAAAGATAAATGTAGCTAGGTCGCATGCGTGATTCCAAGTGAAGGACACCATGTAGACAAGAGAGCTACGAGACAAATCGGTTGGGTCGCATGAGTGGTACTAAGTGTTCACCATGTGTACAAGAGAGCCGAACTAAGCGAAGTATGATGGTGGGGGTGTGTCTTTGAAACCATTAAATATCGAGGATTGATCCGAATTGTTCAACAGGATGGTTTTGTGGTGATATTGTGGTTTGGACCTACACCTATGGTGAATGAAATGTGGTGAAAATGATTTGTGGTATATACATATATAAGATAAAATGAGGTTAGCATAAAGAATGTGTGAAAGAGTGAAATTAGCATTAAAACTGTTTTTAGATGGTAGCAGTGACGTGATTTTGAAAAATCACCAAAAATAGGAGGAATATAATTATAGGTTGAATGAGATGTGAAATTAAAGTTTAATGAGTCTACTTTCATATAAAAGAAACAGAGCAAGCAAAGGAATTCTATATTTTGAGATATTTACAATTGTATGTGACTTGCTCAGGATGAATACGTGATCCCCTGTTCCAACTTTGAAAAATCATTAAAAATTGTACAAAGCAAATTAAGAAATATAGTTTACATGCCTAAATTTCTTATTGAGACTAGTTTTAAATGAAACAGACTTCAGGGTTGTTTGAATTGTGTACTGAGAGAAATTCAATTTGTAGTGAACAGAGGTCAGATCAGTCGAGCTGTGTAACAGGGAAACTTTAACTAATAAACTGTACTAATCGGCTGAACCAAAATTATAGAAAAAATCAGCAAAAAGCTTTATGAGTCTAGATTCAGGGAAATTTTACGGATTTGAATTTCGAGTTTTTTAACTCGAGTTATGATTTATTTAGTGAATATGACGCAGCAGAGACAGCTTAATCAAAGTGGAATGAATAGTGAAGTTAAAGTAGATATACTTGAATTGTTGTGTAAACATGTTAGATTTTTTTAATTAGTATTTACATACTTACTTACTAAGCTATAAGCTTACTTTGTTTCTCTCTTTTGTCTTATAGTGTTCTTGACTTGCTCGGGAGTTAAGGATCGTGAAGATCTATCCGCACTATCATACTTTAGGGTATTTGAACTAAACGTTTTGAATTATGGCATGTATAGTAGGCTTAATTATTTTGTTACGTGTCATATTTGTCTAGGTTTAAAATATTAGTTATAGTACTCGACCAGCTAATTTGTACAAGCCATTAAAGTTGGCTAATATTGTTCAAGACATATATTATACGATGCACTATCAAATTGGATGACATATTGATATTTCGGTTATGTTTAATGGTATGTGTTATATTCTGGTAATACCTTGTATCCTGTTCCGGCGACGGTAACGGGTAAGGGGTGTTACAAAACTAGTATTAGTTAAGACTATTACAGTTTGCTCTTTCGAGTTATAAAACAAACCACCATTTGTTCCCTTTGGATATCCTACAAACATGCACAATTCTATCCGTGAGTCCAACTTCCTCACATCTTTATCCAACACGTGGGTCAGGTATCCTCAAATCCTAAAATCATTAAGATTCAACTTCTTTCCATGCACGATTTGTATGGGGTTTTCGATGCTGCCTTAGTTGACACATCATTCAAGATATAGCAAGTTGTTTGTACAGCATATCCCTAAAACGAGATTGGCAGCTTTGCATAACTTAGCATCAAATGTACCATGTTTAATAATGTTTGATTTCTTCTCTCTACCATTCCATTGTGTTGTGGAGTGCCTGACGTAGTTAACTGGGATAGAATCTCATTCTATATGAGCTACCCTAAGAACTCATCAGATCAAACCGAAGTGCCTTTATGGGTAAACCTAGTTGTTTTTCCACTTTCGCACGAAACTCTTTGAATTGATCAAAAGTTTCACTCTTATGGTGCATTAGGTATACATGCCCATACTTAGATTAGTCATCAATAAAGGTTACATAATACTCGTAACCACCTTTTGCACTAACACTCATTGGGACACATACGTCAGTGTGCACAAGTTCTAGGGTTTTTCTGACCCTCATTCATTTTGCATTAAAAGATCACTTAGTCGTCTTACTTCTAAGCAATATCCACATTGTGGAAGATCAACTTCTTTAAGCAAATTTAAGATGTCTTCTTTCACAAGTCTAGTGATTCTTTCTCTATTAATATGATCAAGTCTCAAATGCTAAAGGTACGCCTCATTAGAGTGAAAATTTTTAAGTCTTTTATTTGAAATTTCAGCCTCAAGCAGTGTGTACATTTCTATTTGATAAAATAAAGATTATGTGACATCCATCCATTACAGATAAAATTGTGATTCCTAAATTTTGCAATTCAATTATTAAGTTCAACTGATCATATCGAGATTGGATCTATTATGTTTCATCTAACTTTAATTCTAATAAAACTTAGAGAGAAGGAATCTCAACTTCAATGGGTACAACCGCCTCCATTCCATAAACCAATGAGAAAAATGTTGTCCTAGTGGAGGATTTAACAGACGTTCAATAAGCATAGAGGGCAACTGGTAATTTCTCATGCCAATCTTTATAAGTCTCTGTCATTTTCCCCACAATCTTCTTAATATTCTTATTAGCTTCATTTTTGGGCGATATGGTGACGAGTTGTGATGTTTAATCTTGAATTGACTACAGACCTTTGATATTGTGTTGATGTTCAAATTCAATGCATTGTCAGATATGATCCTTTCTAGCATTCTATCACGATATATAATCTCTTTTTTCAAGAATTTGTTAATTGTCGATTTTGTGGCGTTGGCATAAGAAGCGGCTTCTACCCACTTGGTGAAGTAATCAATGACCAGAAAGATGAGTAAAGGCCCATTGGAAGCCTTTGGAAAGATTAGCCCAATGACATCTATGCCCCACATAGAGAAAGGCTATGGAGAAGTCATAACAAGAAGAGGTGAATGAGGCACATGGATTTTGTCCCTATAAATTTGGCATTTATGACACCTCTTAGCATAATTGATACAATTCATTTCTGTGGTGGACTAATAATATCCAAATATCATGATTTTCCTGGCCATTATGCAATCATTAGCATGTGTTCTGGAAACACCCTTATGGACTTCGTCTAGGATTTTCTTGGCCTCAACAGTGTCCACACATCTTAGTAACACCTGATTCTTTTTTGTTTTGTATAGGATCTCTCCATCTAGGACATACTCATTTGCTAGCCTTCTTAGCGTTCTTTTATCATTCTCAGTTTCTCGCTTAGGGTACTTATAGTTCTTTACATATTGCAATATGTCATGGTACCAAGGGTGATCATTCATTTCTTCCTCCTTGATATTGTAACAATAGATTGGAGCCTCATAGATGCTCATCTGAATGGGTTTTAAGTTATCTTGTTTGTTTACTTTGATTATGAAGGTTAAGGTAGCCAAGGCATCGGCCATCTAATTTTCATCTCCCGAAAGGTAGTAGAATGTGATGTCATCAAACTCCTTAATTAACTTGAGAATTAGCTTTCAATAATCAATCAACTTGGAATCTCTTGTCTCTCATTTACCTCTGAGTTGATAGATTACTAGTGTAAGATCCCCATGTACTTCCAGCATTTTGATCTTGCATTCTATAGCCACACAAATACCCATGATACATGCTTTGTATTCTACCATGTTATTTGTATAGTTTAAACCAAGTTTACTGGTGAAAGGATAATGATCTCCATATAGAATACCATGACTGCCCCAATTTCATTACCCATGACATTTGAGGCGTAATCAAAATTCAATTTCCAGGGATGTTCTCTTTAAGTACCTTCTTCAGTGACTACAACATACATTATATCTTTATTGGGGGAAATCAAAATTTAAAGACTTGTAATCTTCTGGGCCTCTGCTAGCCAGGAAATCTGATATTTCACTACCCTTTACTACCTTCTGGTTTACATAGATTATATCAAATTCAGAGAGCAAAATTTTCCATCGAGCCATTATTCTATTCAATGCGTTCGACTCCATTATGAACTTTAGAGGGTCCATTTTCAAAATGAGCCAATTCGTATGATACAACATTTATTGTTTTAGCCTCTAGGTGGTCCAGACCAAAGTGCAACATAGCTTCTCCATTGACGAATATCTTGTCTTGCATTCGGTTAACTTCTTTCTGAGGTTATAGATTACTCTTTCTTTCCTCCCCAACTCATCATGTTAGCCTAGTACACATCCCATAGAATTTTCAAATACTGCCAAGTATAGCATTAGTGGTTTATCTGGGCTAGGTGGCATCAGCACTGAGGCACTAGACAAGTAATGTTTAACCTTGTCGAAGGTCTTCTAGCATTCCTCATCCCATATACCTAAATTATGTTTTTGAAAAAGACGAAATATGGGGTCACATTTCTCGGTTAGTTGTGCAATAATCCGGGCAATGTATTTTAATCTCCCTAAGAAATCCCAAATTTCCTTTTAGGTACGTGGTGGTGGTAACTCCTATATGGCCTTGACTTTTTCTGGGTCAATCTCAATCCCTTTCTCGCTGACTATAAATCCCAGCAATTTACCCAACGAGGCCCCGAAAGTACATTTTTTGGGGTTAAACTTTAATTGGAGTTTTCTTAACCTTATGAACAGTTTCCTCAAGACTTTCACAAGCCCACTTTCAGTTTGGGATTTAGCAATCATATCATCAACGTAAACCTCAATTTCTTAGTGCATCATATCATGAAACAAAGTCACCATGGCTCTTTGATATGTTGTTCCCACATTTTTTAGTCCAAATAGCATCACTTTACAACAAAATGTTCCCCACATTGTTACGAACATGGTCTTATCCATATCTTCAGGATCTATCTTTATCTGGTTATATCTAGAGAAACCATCCATGAAGGAGAATAATGAATGACATGTCATGTTGTCCACTAGCATATCGATATGAGGTAACGAGAAATTGTCCTTCGGGCTGGCCTTGTTTAAATCGCTGTAGTCTACAGACATTCATAGTTTCCCATCTTTCTTGGAGACGAGACTATATTGGCTACCCATTCTGAATATTTGACCATTTTTAGGAAACTAATATCAAACTGTTTCTTAACCTCTTCTTTTATTTTGAACAGTACGCCAAGCCTCATCCTTCAAAGTTTCAATTGAACCGGCTAGCATTCTTCCTTTATGGGAAGCTTATGTACCACGACATCAGTACTTAGGCTAGGCATGTCTTGATAGGACCATACAAAGACAACTTTGAGTTCCTAGAGTAACTCAACGAGATCTCGCCTTGTTTCTATAGCAATGCAAGTTCCAATTTTCACCTATTTCTTTTCTTTTTCATCCCCTAAGCTCACAATTTTCACTAACTCTTTATGAGGTAGGATCTATTTCGTATCTTGGTCTACCATTCTGAATAGACTAGGAGATAAGTTACAATCTCAATCATATTCAAAGTCCTAAGGTTCCTCTAAACACATATCCTGCTCAAAAGGAAACTTTGAGTTAGCAACAGTGTGGCTCGTATCATTGATATCCGGAGACTTGTTATAGGAATAAAAGAAGATTAGAGAACAAATGAATTTAAGAATGATTAACTGTGTGGAATGAGTATGAATGAAAAAGAAATTAGAATATTTTCCAAGTGGGACACGAAGATGTATTGTTTTTATTGAAATAAAAAAATAGTGGACATGCACCTTTTCACAAAAGGATCCCTATTGCTCCCAGGCTTAGAGCAATAGGTGTGTTCTGAATATTACTCTGAAATAGTCCTAAATATTACAGGAATCCCCTTCACAGTCCAATTGTTTAAAATACTTCTAAGGGTGTAAGGACAAATTCTTGATAGGTTCTCTTCTTCAGTTCCCTCTTCAAATATGGCGTTGATGCTTAAGTTTCCCAACATTCCTCCCGTAGTCTTGATTAATAGGTTCTCTTTTTCCATCATTTTTCATTCAGGGTAGATGATTTATCCTGACACAAATGTTTTCAATATGTGGGAAAGCATCATATGTTTGCACTTGATCTCTTCCCTACTTAGTCGTGCTTTCTTTCTCTCTTGCTTCTTTTCCAATTCTTTCATCTTCTGTCTTGCATTTGGCTTGTACCCTAAGCCAAAACAATCTTGTTTTTCCACTAGTATTGGTGTAGTAACCCTTCCTTGGAAATATTTCCTGAGTCCTTTTCCAAGTAAGGCTCCTTTTCTGACCATCAATTGTAGCCCATCCTCATGGTTTTGATACCTTTGGTGCTAGGATCTTGCTTTATTTAGCAATGAAAGTTGCATTAACGAATTCCAATAATTGAAAGGAACATTCTATTGCATCTTCATCTACTTCTATGTACGGTGCGTCGCTAGTCACAGATGCACTGATATCCTCATCGATGTTTATTATGACTAACCGACCTTCTGTCACCAACTTCAGTTTTTAATGTAGCGATAATAACACTGCCCCTACTAAATGAATCCATAGCCTTTCCAAAAAACAATTATAGGTAGGCTTGATGTCTATCACCAGAAAATCAACCTCATATGTGTTCGGACAGATTAGGAGTGGTATTTCAATCTTTCCTGTCATTTTCCTTTTTGTGCCATCAAATGCCCTTACTATGTTATGGCATGCCTTCATGTGAGAGCTATCGACTGATAGCCTATTCAATATGGATAGAGGTAGAACATTCAGGGCAGACCCATTGTCAATCAATACTCTAGGTAGTGTATATCCTTTACAACGAGTAGTGATGTGCAGAGTTTTCGTTGATCCCATACCCCTTGAAGCAAATTTCATCGTCATTAAAGAAGATGTAATTGTTAGCACTCAGATTATAGACCAAACAGTCTAGCTTATTCACAGAGATGTTATCGGTGATGTAAGCCTCGTTAAGAACCTTCATTAATGCATTACGATGTGTCTCTGAGCATAGAAGTAAGGCTAACACTAATATATGAGCCAATTGTTTGTGTAGTTTCTCTACTACACTGAACTCACTGTGCTTCAAAAATTTTAAGAACTCCTTAACTTCGTTCTCGGTCATTAGTTCATTGATTGGTGACTCAGGTTTAGTAGCTTTTCCTTTCTTAGGCTTAACCACCAGGGCTTTTTTCATGAAGGGTTCGGTTCCATAATTTTTAGGGTTGTAACGTTATCACTGCGTTTGAAGAAACCGACATCCTGAACCCCCTGTGAAGTAACTTTTGAGTTCTCTCCTCCTAGAACCATCATATTACAATCATAACTCCATGGGACCCTCTTGCTATCTTTATAAGGAAAGGCAATGATTTTTTTTATTATGATTCTTAGTATGGTTTGTGCCCCAGCTTCGTTGCCTATTGGTTGGAAGATAATCACCACCGGATGGTTGACCTTGTAAGTTTTCTCTGATGCTCCCTCTTCGGAAGCACAAACATCTTCCCCTTTTGGATCCTCAATATCCTAAAATAATTCTAATTTTTTGTTGTCCATTAAACTCTGCACTAGAGTTCTAAATTTGGTGCACACTTGGATCTCATAACCTTCCGTAGCATGATGCTTACAGTAGTTATTTACTCTAGTTGGTACCTCATCTGAATCATGAACGATCAAGTCCACATCCACCATTTTTTGCCAAAACCACTTTAGAGTGGACTTCACCTCCGCAACTTTGGTTTTGATCCTTGTGCTCCTATTATCGATTATCCTATTTACCCCTTCATCGGGATGACTGGGTAGCGGATTTCTAGCCACATTAAGCCTTGAGGGATCATTGAACCTTAAAATTCTCATAATGATAAACTTCTCGATCAATTTCTTGAAGGCAGTGCAATTCTCAAGTCAACTGTCTCGCTATCCCTACGTGAATTATAATCCAAAAAATTATTGGGATACTATGTGAACATTGAATAGATTCTGGTATAATCTCCATACGTCATTGGGATATGCATGAACTGGAGTTTTTCTGTGTTTGGCCTTGAATTAAATTCTTGTCTCGGAGGGCACTACTAGTTGGTCATCATGGTTCTAAGTTCTGCTACTGTGACTAGCTTCAAAAATTTTGTGTTGTACACTTGCAGTGTTTACCTCATCCTCTTTTTTTTTCTCGGGGTTAGCTTTTTAGCACTTTCTCCTGTATTTATCTTCCCACTTCTTATTGCATTCTCAATCATTTCCCTAGACATAACTATATTTGAGAAGCTCTTGGTAGTACTTCCTAGCATATGATTGATGAACGGGGCTTTTAGGGTGTTGACAAAGAGCATTGTCGTTTCCTTTTCCAATAGAGGTGACTGAACTTGTGTTCCCATATCTCTCCACCTTTAGGCGTATTGCCTAAAGCTTTCATTTTGGCTTCTCCTTCATGTTTTGTAGCATGATTATATTAGGCGTCATATCAGTCACATGGTTGTACTGCTTCATGAAGGCCTATGCCAAACCTTTCCATGAATTGGTCTTGGAACAACTCAACTAATTGTACCATTTAGCAGCTGACCCGACCAAAGTATCTTGGAAACAATGGATTAGTAATTGGTCATTATTGACGTATCCGATCATTCTTTGGCAAAACATTATGATATGAGCCTCAAGGCAACTAGTCCCATAGTACTTCTCAAACTCTAGAGTTTTAAATTTTGGTGGGAGTATTAGGTCTAGGACTAAACTTAATTCTTTGGCGTTGACTCCACAAAAGAAATCAGTGCCCTTCATAGCTTTAAACTTTTCCTCTAGCCACTTGCAACGATATTCCAGCTATTTTGGAAGTTCTACTATTGCTTTCTCCATTTTCGCTATATCATTCAAATCTGGCATAATGGGGTTGGTTGGATTATCACCGGGGTTAGAACCTGATGCCATAGGATAATTCACTAGTGCTGAGGTACCAGCCTAGTATTGCTGCGGTCTTATAATGACATGTGCTCTTTGTGGATACTTCTCTTATTGAGGTTGGATTGCAGTGGGTAAAACTCGAGGGCTATGTGGGGTCTTCATTCTAGTCTCAAGGTTTACCGTAGTACTCTTCCCTTTGTCAACTCCTTCAGCTAGTAATGGGGTCAACTAACTTATTATGTTTCTTTGAGACACCTGCACTTGGTCCTTCATGTCTTGTTGCACCTTAGTTAACTGATCCTGCAACTGTTCTTGCAACTAGTCTTGCATATCCTTCTGAATTTGTTCCAACCTTTCTAACCTTTGATCCATGGCTTTTGTTTTACCATGGGTACCTTAGCAATATTCGGTTGGTAGATTCTAGGTAGTTTCTAGGGTAACTATCATAATTTTTTATTCATTAGGGGCCTTTTAATGAAATTTAATGCATGTAATGAAATGTAATGCTAATGAATGAAAAATTGCATTCAAAAAGGGTATTGATTATAGTTCAATCCCATTAGAACAACTTTACTAGAAAATAAGTTTCTTTACATAATACAGATACATTTCACAAATATGGCTTCGCCTTAATACTCAAAACCTTAACTTTACTAAAAAGGCAAACTAATTATCGACCCCGATTCGAGTCTGATTCATATTTCAAGCTCAGAACTTCAACTTGAATGTCTAAGGTTTGCAAGTAGTCAGCCACTTCTCATACTTGGGCCAAAGCTTCGCTTGTAACAGGGTCCCTATCTCTAACCTGCTCCTGAGAGTGTTGGAGTTACTCTTTCCAGTATTCACTATTTGTTTCACTCTTTTTTTTTTAGAAGCTTGATTCGTAATTCACAATTTTGTAGTGCGGTCTCGAGTTCTTCTATCTTTCTCTTCAACCCCTTAATCTTAGTCTAACTTGCTTTCAATTCAGTCATAGAGTTGTGACTACCATGTTGATGCAAGCACCTTTCCAACTCCGCTACCTGGGCTTTCAATCCAACTTTTTCAACTTGGCTTTCTAATAATTCCCTTTTTAAGGCATCCTTTTAGACTTGAGCATCTTGGAATTTCCTCTCTCATTGATCAGCTCTAATATTCTCTTCTTGGTTTTCTTGTTGCCATTGTCCCAACATTTTTCCAAACCCGATAGTCTTTATTGACAAGAAAAGTTTATTGTAGTCTATTTTTAAGCTGTTGAAGTCCTGTTCAACCTTATTTTTTCCCTTTCTTATCTTTTCGGCTTCTAATTTTTGGACATCGATGTCTAATCCCATTTGAATTTTCTCCTCTTCCAACTTCTTTGTCCTTTTTCCCAGTTTTAAACTTTTCTTTTCAAAGCTTGCTTTAAAATGTCTAATTCTAATGGGATTATTCGAAAGTGCTCTTCTATCTGCCAAACATCTTCTTAAATTGGCGAAGGGATATGATCATTAATTCTACTACTCAACCACCAATCGTATTCTATGGTTTTCATAGGATTAGCGGCAAATTTCTTCATCTTGTAAGTTTGGTTCCATGCATTCGAGATTTTGTGGACTTTCTTTTATGGTTGTCTCCTTTGTATACAAACTCACATTGGGCCAACCGTTGTGTTGCTAGAATAAACTATCCTGATTTGTACTGCCTTAATACAAGTATAGGGGTATATCCGATAGCTTCGCATATCCCGAGCAAAGGGACCCAGTCAAAGTCTCCACATTGATATAGAATTTTATTGAGAATTATCCAAGGGTCCCGCCATTCAACATCTCTATCTCGGAGACTTTAGAGAATTGCCATCCATTTTTCTTCAGAGATGTTTTCCTGTCTTTGGATAGCCACAAATTCTTTCAAAAAAGAGTAGCCTTTAGAGAACACTTGATATGAGGCTTTTTCTATCTTCCAAAAGTGGCTATGGAACTAGACTAGCAAGAGCTACGCACAACCGATAAATCTTCCTTCACCCACTCTTCAAAAGGCATTCAAAGATTTGAAAGTTCTAGCCAAGATTACTGGGACGGGAGTGGCCCTTTTGTCGAGTCAGTTGAACAGATCTGAAACCGCATCCTCTATATACCCTAATGCTTTAGGGAAGATGACCAACCCATAAATACTCAAGGCGAAAATGTCAACCTTTTTCCTTGTGTCTGGATGTACCAAGATTAAATCCTGCAGACTCTTCCAAGTGATGCATTTATTATACCCTTTTTCCTTAATCCGAGCCGTGACCCATTACTCACTTATTCTTGTTATGTTCATCAATTTCTTTAAAAAGGTCAAGATGTTAGCACTCTAGAGTAGGCTTTATCGACCTGGATCTTTGGGAAATGAAGCAAAGTAGTGTACTCTTCTATAGTAAGCACCATGTCTACTTTCCCAAAAGTGAAGCAACTATAAGCAGGATTCCAATACTGTATGAGAGCTCGGAATACATGCTTGTGCACTTTGACATTGAGTAAGTAAGGCAAATCACCATATTCATGGTAGAATAGCTGTTTTATTTCATTATCCCATTTATCCCATATCTCTTTCAACTCTTGCAAGTTATTATGAGTCACACTGACCCAGGTGAAATCTCATAACTCTGACACATATCCCTCCGATAAGCTGTCACCTTTTTCTTATTGCCTTTTCTCGGACTATATTCACATGGCTGCATTGTCTTCCACTTTATCAAGAAACCCATTTTCCATGACAAGCTCTCTATTTAACAATTAAACACGAATCAATATATTTCCTTTAAGATGAAAATACAATGCAACCACAGCCAAAACAAAATGAAACAAGTCAGTATATTTCGTATAAAGGTTGAATACAAAGCAAAGAATAACAATTAAAGCATTTCTTCAGCAAAGAATAACAATTAAAGTGTTTCTTCTTTG
This sequence comes from Gossypium arboreum, assembly GCF_025698485.1. Lineage (NCBI taxonomy): Eukaryota > Viridiplantae > Streptophyta > Magnoliopsida > Malvales > Malvaceae > Gossypium > Gossypium arboreum. Next base: position 29,309,419 of record NC_069072.1, read on the forward strand.
GAATCTATTCGGGTAACCAATAAAGGTTCGACAGGTTCTACTTAGGATAAGCTCTTAGGGTTCATTACATGCAGTTTGGTTCTAAGTAAAGGTACCTAAACCGATAGATTCCTCGATCCTCACCCATTATAGGCTTATACGGACTGAGTTTAGTTCAGGAGAATACATTTTCCTATGACTGCACGGGGTGAAGACCTCACAAAGGCATAGGTACAGATGTATCCTGAAAGTGATCCACTATCCTAAATGGAGGTGAAGACCTCATGAAGGAATAGCTTCTTACTCCCACTTAAGAAGGGCGAAAGAGAATGATTATGTCATGAAATATGTGAAAACATAAAGAATAATTCTTAAACCTCAACAAAAAAATAAGACCATATGTCTAACTTACTTTGTAACCTGAGATTATTAACATAGACATTCATACATTTTAACACCAAAATAAGACAAGAACGATAAAATACAAGAAAAAGATAGCCAATTTAAACCAAATTCTCGATTTTCGACAAAAAGACCAAAAAAGTAATCAACTCATGGCTTGACTCTATTATTTCCCCAATGGAGTCCCCAAGCTGTCGAAACCTTTTTTTGAACTCAACTTTTTATTTTTTTAAAACAAAGATGGAGTCATCACCAATCCTTTTATTGGGTGTGATTGGATCACCTCGAAACTTGATCATTTTAATAAAAGTGTTAGATTTACTAAAACGATGATTTTCAGTATACAAAATCTAGGAAATAGGTTTGGGAGTCGGTTACGTATGAGGAAGGATTAGAACCCTCATAACGCCCAAAATTGGTACCTAGTTGATTACATGATGTCTTAGCATCGAAAATTGAGAATTCGAAGAGAATTTAAAATGTGATCCCTTTTTACATGATGTTATTGATGGCATTAAAAATGTCACTATCTAAATTAAATTTTATAAATGAGGCTTTCTTATTTAGGGTCAATCGAGACGAAAAGTCTTGTCTCGTAAGTTGAGGCATAAGATCTCGAATTCTCAAAAATAAGAACTCCCACCATTTAATTATTACCTAAATCCTTTATGTTTCGAATTTTAAAAGGATGTTCGGTTATTTGGTTCAAGGAGAAAATCGTACCCCGTAAGTTAGGGCACAATTTCTCAAATCCTCCAATTAAAGAACATTGTCTTGATTCGAATTATTTCTTACGTGTTACATGAGAACAAATATAATACGATATGTGATCAATTTATTTGAATATGGTGCGGAGGTGAATAAATATATTTAAACATGATATATAATGCGATGATGGTAAAAATAAAAATAAAATAATTATGTGGGTAAAAACAAAATGATAATACAATAAATAATAAAATAATAGTAATCGTACTAGTAAGTAACAATACAACTATGACATTAATCAATGACGATGACAATATCAATAATTATGATGTGATTAATATCGTATTTAATGAAAATAAAAAATTAAATTAAATTAAAAATGAAAAGATAAAGATAATAAAAAGGTGTAAATTAAAGGGCAAAATGTAAATGACATAAAATAGAAATGTTGAAAATTTTAAAAAATAAATGGAGGGCTAAATTAAATAGATGAAGGACTAAATTGAGATTTAAACAAGATTTAAAGCATGAATTGTACAAAAAATAAAGAAAAGGTAAATAAAGAACTAAATTGAAAATATAACAAAATTTAAAGCCTAAATTATAAGAAAACATAACATAAAGGATTAAATTAAAATGTAATAGAAAAGTACAGGGACTTAGAGGGTAATTTAGAGGGTAATTATCCCGACTACATTTACACGTGTCCTTACCTTAGTGGGTCAAAAGTGGGTAAGGGACCGATTTGTAAGGAAATAAGATAAAAAGGGAAAAAAAGAATCAAAAAATAAAATATGTAACGCAAATAAAAAATATAAAAAATGCAGAAGGACCAAAACAAAAAATAGCCACTCACTTCAAAAACATGCGGATCCTAAAAGGGTTTGGGTTGGGTGCTCGTGTTCGCCCCAAAACGATGCTGTTTTGGGCATCTAAAACGAAGCCCAAAATAAAACTATTTTGAAGGGGCTATATAACTTAAAAAATGTTTTAAAAAAAATCATTTGCATAAGTTTTTTAAAAAACAACATTTCCTTCCGTTTTTCTCTTTCAAATCCATTATCGTCCGGCCATAGGGCAGTCATCATAAACGGAAACCGCCGCCTTTGGTGGCCGGAGATCCCAAAAAACTCCCTTTTATCCCTATCTCCTAGAAAACCCAGATCTGGGATCAAAATCCCTAGAATCCGATCAACACTCAACCAAAAAAAAAGAGAAACATTTCGGTTTCTTCCCCCTTTTTGACAAGGCCTTAGGCGAATCCTTAGGGATTCGGAAGCCTTCCAAGCCAGAAGGGACCACCAACGAGGTGGTGCAGGTAAACAAAAAAAAAAATCTTTCATTTCTTTATTTTTTATATATATGTGTTCTTCGAAAAATAAAAAATGTAAAGGAACTACCTTCTGTTTTAAACTTTTGCATTTTTTTTTTTTGCTTTGTGTTCTATTTCTTTGTCCTCCCTTTTCGTGTTACATGGTTGTTTCGACTTTATAGCCGAATATTACAACATATTTTGTTTTTGTTTTTTCTTTATCCCTGTTTCTGTCTTTCTTCTATTTCTTTATCTCTATTTTTTTTTTATAGGTGGTGGTGGCAAGGAGGGGGTCGGGTAATAGCTGGAGGCATGCTTGCTAACGTGGTGAGGGAGCAGCGCTGTAGGGGACTTAGGGTTTCTTTTTTTTCTATTTAGGTTTTAAGATTTGGGCTATTGGACATTGGGTGTTTGGGCTTTTAAGGTTAGGTTATCAGATGGATTTGGGTCATTGGGTTTGTAAATGGACTGGACTTTTATTTGTTTCGATTTTTTTTATTTGTCTTATTTTGTTTGGGCCGAACAAAATTGGGCAGTTAAAATGTGATGGTAATAAAATTGTTATTTGTTACTCATGGGTACCTTATAAAAAGTTCCACGTCATTTACGGAATTAAATTAGGCTATCTTAACTATTTTAGTAATTTAATATTTTCAAGGCCCGTACTGCACATTGAGGGGTCGTGTGAATGGTGTAGGCAATCTAACAAATGAACACCTCATGTCATACAAGGAGCAAGTGGGATTTGGATCAACGGCCTTGATCCAAACGTTTGATTTGCTGTACGACTTAATATTTGCTTTGGTCTAGCGGTGGCACCCAGAGACTGATAAATCGTAATTTATACATATTTTTACCCCATGCCTAACACATTTATGGATGGTTTCTCCTTAGGTTTGGTGAATTCAATGCTCTTAATCCTTTAATTTCATATTTTATACTTAGAAGAGCATAAGAGAGTAAAAAGAGCGAGAAATAGGCTGAAAACAGATAAAATGGACCCGCATAGGAAAACACCACGGCCTGGACTTCCTCACATGGGTGTGTAACACGGCCGTGTCAATTTGGCAGGATCAAAGCACGACTTACACGGGTGGATCACACGCTCGTGCCCATTTAACAGCCTTGACCACGGCCTGAAATAATCGCACACGGGCGTGTCCCTGTCGAGCCCAAGCAGAGTCCTATTCGGAAAAGGCCACTTTTGAGGGCTCTTAGGCATTCCAAAGCCTATAAATACACCCTAAAAGAGGAGGAAAATGGGGGACGCACGGGAGGAAGCAAGGAATTGCTCAAGGAAAGCCGATTGATCCATCTCAGAAGCCGGATTCACCATCAAGATTGAAGATCTCCCTTCAGATTCCCTCAGGAGTTTTGGGTTTTCTTATGTTTTGTTATTTTTATTCTTTTAAGATGTGTTCTTTCGTTAGTATGACCTAAAACCCCTGAATACCTAAGAGGAATGAAACCTAAGACGGATCTTGTTATTATTATCTAAATTGTATGATAAATATTTGTCTTCTTCTTAATTATGTGTTCTTAATTCTTACTTTGATATTCCAGGATATTGATTCAATTTAAGCTCTTATTCAGAGAAGAAATAGACCTTGTCTAAGAGTAAATTTGTCATAATTAAGTGGAGTTTGTTGTGCGCCTAGAGATAGGGTGACAAGATTTTGCCAGATTAGGGTGAAACCTAATAAGGGGATCCGTAGATCGAGTTAATGAACCCTAAGGCGTTAATTAGAAAGAGATTTCAATTATTCAATCTAGGGTTAGACATTGTTAGTCTCGAGAGAGATAATAATATAACTTAGGGATCTCTACGGAACAAGTTGAATGAATAAATCGTCCGATTCAGAGTCAAATAACAAGTGAAGCCTAGGTGGATTTTTCCTTAGGTATTATCTTAATCAATCGAATTTTCCAAAAATTATTTTCCCTAAATTTTTTTCTGTGATTTCTTAGTTTAATTAATTAGTTAGATAAAGAAAACCCTTTTATTTTTTTAGGCTAGATAATAAAAAGAAAGTTGATACTAGTACTTTTAGTTCCTTTGGGTTCGATAATCCGGTCTTGCTAAAGCTATACTACTGTTCGATAGGTACACTTGCCTTCATCGTGATAATAGTTAGTTTCAAGAATGATTCATTATAAATATTTAAAACCTATCACGAATATCACGTATCAAGTTTTTGGCACCGTTGTCAGGGATCTAAGATATTAGGAAAACTCAATTTTTATTACTTTAGCCATTTTACTTTTATTGCAATTTAAAATTTTATTTTCTTTTCTCATTCTTCATTTTTTTCTGGTAGGTTCTTATAGTTTATGACTAGAAGAAACCCGTCAGGACCATTACTTTTTGACAGTGAGATTGATCGCACAGTTTCTAGAAACCAAAGAGAAATAAGGTGAAGCTTAAGATACACAGCGGACGAGCAAGAGGATGATATTCAAACCACAACCGAGGAGATAGCTGAAAATCGGAAAACTCGATATCACTGCGATTCTTTGTTAATCCGAAGAATCGAATCTCGCTCCGTGCACTACGTATGATTATGTTAAACCTTCTTTAACAGGAACTGAATCGAGCATAGTTAGACCTGTTGTAGCTGCAAATACTTTTGAACTGAAACCTAACACAATTCAAATGATGCAACAATTTGTTCAGTTTGATGGTTTGCAGGACAAAGATCCCAACGTTCATTTGGAAAAATTTTTGGAACTATGCAATACATTTAAAATTAATGGTGTTTCTGATGACGCCATTCGCCTTCGGCTATTCCCTTTTTCTTTGAGAAACAAAGCTAAACAATGGTTGAATTTGTTACCACGGGGGTCAATCACTACTTGGGAACAAATGATCGAAAAGTTTTTACTAAAATATTTTCCGTCGGCTAAAACGGCTAAATTACGTAATGATATATTTTCTGTTGTGTAGATGGATTTAGAGACACTCTACGATGCATGGGAGAGATACAAAGACCTTTTGTAAAGATGCCCTCACCATGGGTTACCACTCTGGCTACAGGTTCAAACCTTTCATAATGGCCTGAATCCTTCGACTCGACAAATGGTTGATGTAGCTACTGGCGGAACCATCAATAATAAAACACCTAAAGATGCTTATGAGTTTATAGAGGAGATGTCACTGAATAACTATCAGTGGCAAGTCATGAGGACAAAGCCAACGTAAACAGCTGGTGTTTATAACGTCAATTCAGTCACCATGCTCTCTAATCAGGTAGAACTCTTGAATAAGAAAATTGATGGTTTTCTTAGTTCTTCACACGTTCACCCAGTAATGTAGTGCGAAGCAAGTGGAGGTGGATCGAACAGTTTAGAATACCCACCTTATGGCCACAACATAGAGAGCGAGCAGTTAAGTTACATGGGTAATAATCCTCGATCTCAAAACAATCCTTATAGCAATATTTACAATACAGGTTGGAGGAATCACCCAAATTTTTCATGGGGAGGCTAAGGAAATCAGAAACCACCACCCCCTCCAGGGTTTCAGCAACCACCATACCAGTAGGAGAAAAAGCCAAACCTTAAGAAGATGCTAACCAAATTCATCTCAGCGTCAGAGACTCATTTTTAGAATACCGAGACGACATTCAAAAATCAACAAGCATCAATCCAGGGGCTCGAAACTTTGATTGGACAGCTCGCCAAGTTGATTTCCGGATGACCACAAGGTAGCCTGCCAAGCAACACTAAATCTAACCCAAGAGAGCAACTCAATGCAATTTTCATTCATGATGAGGAAGGGTTAGTGGAAAAACCAAGGCCAGAACCGGTGGTAAGCAAAGGTAAGAATGACGTGGGGCAAAATGAACAAAAATCGATAAGTATAGAATATAAACCTAGTGTGCCATACCCCAATGCGACAAGGAAAGACTACTTAGACGAACAATTTGGTAAATTCCTTAAACTTTTAAATAAACTACATATTAACCTACCGTTTATTGAAGCACTTTCGCAGATACCAAACGCAATCAAATTTTTAAAGGAGCTTCTAGCAAATAAACGAAAGTTAGATGAAAGGTCACATGTGGAGCTGAACGCGGTTTGCTCAGCCATTCTTTAGAATAAGCTACCCAACAAACTAAAAGATCCAGGGAGTTTTACGATTCCTTGTTTAATTGGTAGTTTAGATGTTAATAATGTGTTGGCTGATCTAAGGGCTAGTATCAATGTTATGTCTTACAAATTGTTTAAGCAACTAGGTATAGGGAAACCCAAACAAACTAGGATGAGCATTCAATTAGTAGATAAAACTGTCAGATTTCCTAGGGGTATCATTGAAGACGTACTCGTTAAAACTGACAAATTTATATTCCCAGTTGATTTTGTTATTTTAGACATAGAAGAGGATAGTAATGTTCCTGTAATTTTGGGAAGGCCCTTTTTAGCAATTGCTAGAACAATTATTGACATAGGCACAGGTGAACTCACACTTCGTGTAGGAGACGAAACAATCAACCTTCAAGCTCGCAACTCGAACAACACATCAAAAATTGAAGGTGATTGTACAAATTGTTCTACTAAGACTGATCATACAGTGCAACCTATTTTGTAGGAAATAAGTTCGAAGGACACACATGAGCCATGTTCAATCCACAACAAAGAATCTACCCATGAAGAACGAAGGTTACGAATCGATGAGTTAGATGAATGGTTGACATTTAAACCGAGAAAACATGATAAACCAAAACTACGCCAAAACGAGCTCAATGCCTCACCAAATCAACTTAAGGTTGGAGATAAAGTTTCATTAGATGCCGCAGATCCTCACATTGACACTGCCAAACTGAATGAAGAAATTCCTCTTACAGTACTTAGCATTTTCCCATTTGGTACAGTCGAGGTAAGTCATCCCAAATTCGACACTTTTAAGGTAAACAATATCCGCCTAAAACCTTATTTTGATGGGATTCATAGCAGGAATGAGGAGTATAAACTCCTCGAACCACCATGACCATTCACCAGAAAGGTAAGTCGAGCTTAGACTATAAATAAACGCTTCTCGGGAGGCAACTTGAGCACTAACAATATTAATTTCTTTAAATTTTAGTTTTAACATCTAACATACTAATCAACTCATGGAACGCAGGCTTTCTAAAGCACACATGGCCAGGCACACAGGTGTGCCTTAGGCCGTGCAAAAACAGGGCAAAATTTTCCCCAACACAGGATGCGATAAGTCGCCACGGTCGTCCATTAGGATTGTGGGCGAATTTGCCAAAACAACACGGGCGTGTGACACGTTCGTGTCGTAGAACTGTGGTTGAACTTGAAAAAATAGCACGGGCATTCACCACGCCCGTGTCTAGAACCCGTGGTCGAACTTGTCATTTAACATGGCCGTGTGCCTGCATACACGGGCGTGAGAGAAGTGAACAAAGATTGACACGGTCGTGCAACATGGCCAAGAGCACCGATGCTCCCAATTTCGAAAACCACAAAATACACAGGCTGAAACGAAGGCACACGGGCGTGCCCCATGGCCGTGTGCCCCAATTTCCATATAAACACCTATTATCTATCTTAGCTTTCTCTTTATATTTTGAAATTACTTTTTATTTCCTGTTTATAGTATTTATCTTGAGTTTTTACAATTTTCAATTTTAGCTATTTCATTACGAGTAATTATACTTCCTTATAGTTCCTGATTCTGTCGCAGTTATAAAGAGCTCCAAAGCTCATCGTAGCATAAGAACTAAAAACTCTACCGGGAAAGGACTTATGGACTAATGAACCTCTACCACCACCGAAGTATCCTCATCCACTCTCACGCCGATTATTCTCCAAAACTTCAGTTCAAGGAGTTCATTCATCATTCAGGAAGTTTCATTTCTTCCCCTATCTTATGATTATCAATCTATCTTTTTCAATACATCTATATTTTTACATTGACGGCAATGTACATCTTAAGTGTGGGGGGTCTTTCATATCATCATTAGAAATCCTTGAATTTTGTCTTATTCTCATGTGATCTTCTCATGCCATGATTAGAATGAATTCTGATTAATTTATGATTTTTATTGATATGTCTTTAATTAAAACTTAGGCATTCATGCATTGATTGTTTAAACTTTAAGATATTAGAGAATCAAGCATGATAAGTTGACTTTTGAATTTAAAATTTTATAGGTTGTTTCTCCCAAGTTTAGGTATTATCTTGAGTTGAAATTCATAAGTTTCGACATCAAAAAGCCATAATTTTTGTGAGATCTTGAGCCTTTAAAGCATCTATTATTTCTTTCATGCTCACTTTCATTATGAGTGCGTCAGTATTGAATTGTTATTCTAGAACTTGCTTGATTATGCATGTCAAGACCACACCATTTGATTTGATATGTCAAGATGATAAAGGCACTTAGGTTTAACCTACTCACTCCATAAAAGTCTACCTTCACAATTAACCCTTAGCGAACCCCCTTTGAGCCTAACAAACCATTCATTGATTTACCCCTAATATTAACCCATAACTCATTATTGTTGAAATCCCCTAATTTGATCCCTATTTTTGTCGAGATTTGATTTGAACTAATTGCTTAGCTATGTTTTTCTCTTCTATGTATTTTACTTGTTCTTAAAAAAATATTCGTACTTTTATATTAGTAGTAATTCGGTAGTGTTGAGCTGCAGTATCTAAATTCCATCTTCTGAGAAGAAGCTCAATTGTACTCAATTGATGTTTAATTACTTTTTCTAGTTAGGTAATTGTTCAATTCAAGCTCTATAGTGTAACACCCCTCGCCCGCATCCGACGCCGGGACGGGGTTCGAGGTGCTACCTGACTTTTACTAACACTTCCATACTAAACAGGGCCATGAAATCTCAAATAATTAAAACTTTTCTTTTCACATAATCTGTCCCTTATGCGAGCTTACGAGGCCCAATATATGCATTCGGGCGGTTCGGGACCCAATCGAGAACTCATGAAAAACTTAGAAAAATCTCTTGCGTTAAGGCTTCACACGCCCATGTGCTCGGTAGTGTGGCGAGAAATAGGCTAATTATCAAGCCTTTTGTCACTCTCACACCACATGCATAGATACATACTTATCCAATAACATACAACGTGGCATAAATGAGCTCTTAAACATCTACAAACATGTTATGCTCAAGTTATTTTCTTATGTAATAAATATTATAGAATTTGCCCATATCATTACCACATACTAGACATAACTATCATTACATCACAAACCATTCATGAAGCATTATTAACTATTTACCAATCACTTAATCCTGCATTAGTTACTAGCTCATCAATGAATCTCAATTCAATCTCTAAGCATACATGTTGTAAGCCACATCACAAGAGATAATAACATACATGCATAAGAATAATCATATGGGCCCATAATGTCATTAGCCGACATAGGCCAATTTACATGACTAATACTACCTTAATAACAAGCCACGCCTTTGGCTAAATCATAATATTACATACTCACATTAAAACCCTATACATGCCATAGACTCGAATCACTTGAGTTTACTTACTCGATAACGTTAACTCGATAGGGTGATAATATCTCCGACGGCCTCCAACCCGAGCTAACCTGGAACTCTAGAAAACATGGGAAAGAAGGGGTAAGCTTTAAGCTTAGTAAGTTCATATGAAAACAATAAGCAACTCATTAACTTGTTTTATCAATGTTTACAACATATTTTCAAGTTCACTACAAGCTGTCTTTCTAAGCAATGGTCACTAAATTATTTATATCTGGAGCTACGAAACTCCGAATTAAGTTCCGTTAATTTTCCCTGAAACTAGACTTATTTTCCTTTTTTCCATAAAATTTCCAGAATTTTTGGTTAATCCAAATAGTACAGTTTATTAGTTAAAGTCTCCCCTGTTCCAGGGTATGACCACTCTGACCCCTGTACACTACAAACCGAATTTCTCCCTGTAAAAAATTCCAACGACCATGCCGTTTATTCCCCATAAAAATAGACTCAATAAGGAATCCATTAATGTAAGGTATAACTCTTAATAATTTTTGTACAATTTTTGGTGAATTTCTAAAGTTAGAACAGGGGATCTCGAATTCATTCAGACCCTGTTTCACAAGAATTCAAATATCAAACAATATGGAATTCTTTTTCTTCCTCTGTTTCTTTCATGTGAAAATAGACTCATTAAGCTTTAATCCCATATTTTATTCTGCCTCTAACTCATTTTCCACTATTTTTAGTGTATTTTCAAAGTTGCACTACTGCAGTAACTCAAATCTGTCAAGGCTAAATTACTCATTCATGATCATTGTTCATAATATTAATACAACACCATTTTATCCATCATGGTAAGAACACATATTATGCATCATAGATCATCACATATCAAGGCATTCTCATAGGATTAGTATACATACTTGCACAACTCGTAACATAACTCGAGTGCATACTCACCAATGACTTACCTCATTGAGACCATCATTAACTCTTTCCTTGGATTGCCCGTTGAACACTTGGAATACTAATTAGATACTGGAAAAGCCTTTGCACATAAGTGCTTCAATTGTAGCTAAAGCTACCTCATATCTCATGACATTTCAATGCTCACTCTCAAGCTAGTCATCTAGACTCATAATTCCTAGTGACATGTCACTCGTATCCTATTCTATTCCTAAGGTTCAAACGGGATTTTCCTCGTCTATTAAGGCTTTGTCTTATCATATTTCTATTAATTACATACACATTAATATCTGTACAATTCATGTAATGATAACATTTAAATACATGTATAGCATGGTATTGTTTACATACGAACTTACCTCGATACCACAAATGTGAAAAGGACATACTCGTCCATAAATCGATTTCTTTCCGTTCTAGGTCCAAGTCTCAATTTTCATCATCTATAACATCACATTTAGCCTACCAATCAGTCACAATATTCATATGGGTCTAAAAATCATATTTTTACAAATTTTCATTTTGACCCCTAAACTTTTGCATATTTGCACTTTTGCCCCAATGCTCGTAAATTAATTTTTATTCAATTTCTATAAGGTTTAAGACATGCTGAACATTTTTCTCTTCTATGGCAACTCCAAATTTTCACTAATTCACACACTTATGACCAATTTGTAACTTTCACAATTTAACCCCTTTTTGACATTTTTACCGAAATTCATTGAATAAAACTCATATTTAACACATCAAACATTCATTATCCACTATAAATCATCAAAGCACAACCATATCATGAATGGGTAAATTTTTAAACTCTAATTTCTCTTCAATCAATTGGTAGAAATAGAAAATTTAAGCTTCGGGGATCTCAAAAATACGAAAATCATTAAAAACGGGACAAAAACCATACCTATATAAGCCATAAAAGCTTGGCCGAATGGAGCTCATCCATGGCTGCTATTTTCTGTTCTTTCCCACGGTTGAAGAAGAAAGAATGAAAAAAAATGATAGCTTTTATCATTTGTCTTATTAGGTTATTTTAATTAATTTACAAAATTACCCTTTTATTTCAACCAAATTTCAAAATACCAAACAAATATCCATTCACTAACTTATTAAAGGAATAATTGTCACATAAGGACTTTCAATTTAAAATTCATAACAATTAGGCACCTCATATATAAAGAACTCAACTTTTGCACTTTTTACAATTTAGTCCTTTTGACTAAATTGAGTGCTCAAACGTCAAAATTTTGAATAAAATTTTTACGAAATATTTTCATAAATTTATAGACTATAAAATATAATAAAAATAATTTTTTTTTCGTCGGGTTTGTGGTCCCGAAACCACTGTTCCGACTAGACCCAAAATCGGGCTATTACATATAGTAACATTTTCTTTCAGCTTGTGACCACACCCCCTAACCAAATCCACATTACAACCCTTTAAAGACCTTTTGATTGATGTTCATCTCAATATATAGTGGTGGAGATTTGATTTTCATGCAAGCCTATGGTAATAACGTTTCATTATTGATTATTGAGTGCTTCATGTATTGTCCTTAAACACCTCGAGTGATTTGAGTGAATCTTTAGTGAGGATGTGAAAATGTGTGATATTTTGAGTCGAAGGTAATTACTTAGATGAGGGAGACACCTATGCTTTCATGATAAAATACTCAACTTGGAATGTTTGAAACTTTGATGTTCTTTCAGTCAATTTTCAATGTATGATTACTTATGGATTATTTTGAGATATTATTAATAGGAATTATAAGTTAAGGAGAATTTATTTTGATTGTGAGTTGAGGGTTTTGCTTGAGGACAAGCAAATGCTTAAGTGTAGGGGTATTTGATAAATCATAATTTATACATATTTTTACCTCATGCCTAATGCATTTATGGATGGTTTCTCCTTAGATTTGGTGAATTCGATGTTCCTAATCCTTTAATTTCATGTTTTATACTTAAGAGAGCATAAGAGAGTAAAAAGAGCGAGAAATGGGCCAAAAACAAAGAAAATGAACCTACATGGGAAAACAACATGGCCTGGACTTCCTCACACGGGCATGTCACACGGCCATGTTAATTTGGCAGGATCGAAGCACGACTTACACGGGTGGATCACACGCCCGTGCCCATTTAACAACCTTGACCATGGCTTGAAGTAATCGCACACGGGCATGTCCCTGTTGAGCCCAAGCAGAGTCTTATTCGGAAAAGGCCACTTTTGAGGGATCTTAGGCATTCCAAAGCCTATAAACACACCCTAAATGAGGAGGAAAAGGGGGGACGCACGGGAGGAAGCAAAGAATTGCTCAAGGAAAGTTGATTGATCCATCTCAGAAGCTGGATTTATTATCAAGACTGAAGATCTCCTTTCAGATTCCCTCAGGAGTTTTGGGTTTTCTTATGTTTTGTTATTTTTATTCTTTTGAGATGTATTCTTTCATTAGTATGAACTAAAACCCCTAAATACCTAAGGGGAATGAAACCTAAGATGGATCTTGTTATTATTATCTGAATTGTATGATAAATATTTGACTTGTTCTTAATTATGTGTTCTTAATTCTTGTTTTGATATTCCAGGATATTGATTCAAGTTAAACTCTTATTCAGAGGAGGAATAGACTCTGTCTAAGAGTAAATTTGTCATAATTAAGGGGAGTTGGTTGCGCGCTTAGAGATAGGGTGACTAGATTTTACCGGATTAGGGTGAAACCTAATAAGGGGATCTATAGATCGAGTTAATGCAACCCTAGGGCGTTAATTAGAAAGATATTTTAATTATTCAATCTAGGGTTAGACGTTGTTAGTCTCGAGAGAGATAATAATAAAATTAGGGATCTCTACGGAACAAGTTGAATGAATAAATCGTCCGATTCAGAGTCAAATAACAAGTGAAGTCTAGGTGGATTTTTCCTTAGGTATTGTCTTAATCAATCGAATTTTCCAAAAAGTATTTTCCCCAAATTTCTTTTCTGTGATTTCTTAGTTTAATTAATTAGTTAGATAAACACAACCCTTTTATTTTTTTAGGCTAGATAATAACAAGAAAGTTGATACTAGTACTTTTAGTTCCTTTGGGTTTGATAATCTGGTCTTGCTAAAGCTATACTACTGTTCGATAGGTACACTTGCCTTCATTGTGATAATAGTTAGTTTCAAGAACGATTCATTATAAATATTTAAAACCTGTCACGAATATCACGTATCAGAGACCTACAAATTTCATTTGTCGTATGGGGAGTGTACCATCACACTGGAGGATGTTGCACTACAACTCAGGCTCCCGATCGATGAGAGTGTAGTTATGGGCGTAAGTATGATCTCTGAGCCTGTCGCCCTTTGCTATAACTTACTGGGAGTCTCGCCCGATGATGTTGAGTTGAAATTTATGGGTTTAAGGTTTTCATGGTTGAAGGCTAATTTCAAACATTTGCCGAATACTACCACTGAACGGGTGGTGATGTGGGGGCTCGAGCGTACATTATGCAAATTATAGTGGGTGTACTTATGTTGGATGCAAACAACAACAAGGTCCACTTGATTTATTTGCCAATGTTAACTGATTTGCATAATGATCATTCGTATTGTTAGGGTTCAGTAGGACTAGCTATGTTGTATCATGAGCTTTTTCAGAAAACAAAGCCTTGTGCCGTAGACATAGGTAGCTGCCTCATATTGTTGCAGTTTTGGGCACTTTATCGGATGCCTTTCTAGGCATCAGTTAGTAACCTAGCATATGTATTTCCACTCGTGAATAGGTGATAAAATCTAAGCATTTTAACAATTATTTGACATTTTTTGTGTAATTTTTTTGTTCTAACAGGTTTTCTTCTTTCGTAGATGGAGTACCAATTTGAGTATTAAGAGGTCATACACGATTCTAATATACCGTCAGATGATTGAGACACATGCTGGGGAGGGGGCAAGTTATTTGTGACATGTAATTTCTTTATTTATGTTATTTGACATGTGTTACTATAACCATGTTATTAATTGTGAAGTTTATCTGGATACCCTATTTCTTCCCGAACATTGTGACTTTTATTCCCGTGTCTACTCACATTTACTCACACCTGTGAAGCACTAACGCACCCATTATCAATTTCTAGACAGAGAAGTTGGTATCTCGAGGATCAAGTAATACGACGGTTTGGGTGCATACAGTACATCTCGGCATTTCTAATGGAATTGGACAAGATCTACGAAATTAACAATAGAGGAAACAAGGACTAAACTCCAGTGTGGAACAACCGAATGGGGTGGAGACCTCATATGGATCTTTCTTTCGATTTGGAGCCCTCATTAGAGTATATACAGTGGTACTTCAAGATGGGGAAACCGTATTTATTTGGTGGGCAATTGATGGTAGTCCCCCTCCCCCGCGCACATGCCACGACTTGGGAAACCATTCCAACCCTTCCAACATGCACTTTTTGCACCCAAATGCAAGCCAGAGCCCTCACTTGAATCTGAGTTGGAACGCTCACCCTCACCCAAGCTGAACGCCCGAGTTTAGGGATTGTTCTTATCATTTGTACTTGGTGGTTGATAACTATTTCCAGGGTCCGTCACGCCACAGATATCTTTCAGAGTTTTCCAGATCTAGTTCTAATCATTCAGATCTGATATCATCGATGACATTTGATATCTTCAGCCCATTACAACTGCAGTACTCCACTCCTCCCGAGTAAATGTTTAGGGCATATGATTTTTCTATTATGTTTATCACACCCCCAAACTTGGGTGAGGATAACGTTTATTACCATAAGCACCCACAACGTCAATGCTCGGCACCACAATGATTTACCCCTAGGACCACACCATCAAATCATCAATTTTATGGGTTTCTATAATTTAAATGTTCAAGTTTGTCTTTATTTAATTATGCCAATATTTGGGCATTTTAACTCAATTCTCGTGGAACAAACTTTGGATATTTTGCTACTAAATTTAAATGAGATGGTGTCTAAGATATAAATTATTGACTTACATACATGCAAAAATTTGATGCATTGGAAGAATCTTGAAACAAACTTTGTAATTTAAATGAGATGCATTGTACCAAACTTGGAACAAATTTGTAATTTAAATTAGATGCATTGGAATAAACTTTGAACAAACTCTGTAAAATATATATCCAAATTCGAACATGGAGTACATTAGCTCAGTTACCATCCAATTACCACAATTGTCCAATATGGTAGTTTGCTACAAGCATTTACTCTGATTATGCCCAACTAATCTGCATACACCACAAAGCTTCCTGTCCGTTTTCTCCCAAATGTCCATTCATTATGAATTCTGGTCACTTGCAGATGACCTTTCAGATTCCTACGCAACCCTTTGTTTCGGACAAGCTCAAAAGTCGTCAGAGGCACCTCATGTGTAGACAGATCACGAAGGACGAGGAACCCGTTTTCCTAGACACATAACATACGTTTGAGAGTGTACACCTCAGTGATAAACTGTTCAACATTGATCAAGGAGCAAGCACAAGCTACCATGACATACACACAGGGATAACGAAGTGTCTAGAACCTCTCACAATCATACCATCTATTTCGAAGATCAACTCCACAAGACCTAGGTGGGATACTGGGTTGATGACCTATGGACTCCGTAACTCAAAACATTTCAAACTGTCATGAATATGTTTCTACAGTCATTGACCTTGGCCTCCAATGGGTTGCATCCATTACATTCCTAACATCTTTGATAAACATGTGTCCCACCTCTATTTGGTTGACTTGTTTCATCCCCATTCTTGGTATCAAGGTATTCAATTTGTAGAACGTAGCCGAGAACACAGATGAAATTGAAAGATGTTATGTTTTCCTCAACATGGAGTTAATCGCCTTTGCTAGGTTGGTGGTCATATGACTATATCAAAACCGTCATTGAAATTTTGAGCCCATTTCCACAGGTCCATGGTACCCAACCACTGTTGAAAAGGAGTATTCATTTCACCTTATATGTCACCCTCAAGTCTAGTCATTCTTTGCTAGAAAAATGTGTAACTCTAGCTCGTACGCTGTGTATGTATTAAGTAAAGACAAGTTATAGTCTCGAATTAATTTTTTCTAGTATTAACAATATTAAAACACATATTGAAACTAAATTTTATCCATTTACACTAGTTTGCATTCTTGTACTCTCAGTAGAAGTTAGTCACGATGTGTCGGATGCAGTAAACAAATCTTCATGGAACATTGGAATACCTGATGGCAGCAATTATTCCTTTCCCCCTATCCAATATGATGCAAAGATTATCGTCTCTAACAATATACGTTTGCAGGTTTGTGAGGAAGAATTCTCATGATTTTATGTTCTCCTTATCCTCAATGGCAAACACTATCAGAAGCACATTCTTATTCTCGTCTTAAGCAACTACAATATGAAGGATCCGTGTATATTTTCCATATAGCCAGGTCTCATCTAACTACACAAGCAGCTTGCAGTGGAGAAATGCCCGCATGTATGGATCAAACGTCCAGAAAATCCGGTGGAAAATTCTTTTTTTCTAATTGTAGTTGGTCATTCAGGCTGTAACAATGTCGTTCCTCTAACTTAATGATATTCTTCGACACGTACTCTTGCATAGTGGCTATCCACCCCTGTAGCTCATTGTAAGACGCATCCCAATCTCCGTAACACTGCTCCACTACCATATGCTTAGTTATTCATGCTTTCGTGAATGATACTCAATACTGGAATTGTGCTTGTATTTTGACAATTTGTATCGAAACAGGAATGGTTGGCATGTTCTTCACCATTAGCATGATGCAATTGCAGATAGTTTTGGAATCAAGTTTCCGGTGATCTTGTGTCATACGTGTTGAAGTGCATGTATGAGGCCCAAAAAATTTTTGGATCTCCCACATTTGTGACTTTTGGGTAAATATGGCTCATACCCGTTAATTGTAGCCTTCTGTCAACCTCCAACACTCTCCAATATACAATGTTGATTTAGACACCGCAACTTTGTAGTCCACTAACACATTCATGTTATACCACTTAATGTAAAATACACACTCTTCCTCGGTTTCAAATTTTTGGCCCACGAACAACTCTTCAAGTTTGGAATATACAACCAACTAGTGAGCAGGTAGCATATTATGGTACTCTGAGAACTCGGCTACATGAGCCGCATCGGGGGTCTATGAGCGACATGTGTGTCCCAGAATTATTGCATATCACAATGCATCGAATCAAGCTCCCGATTGAATACCTATTAACATTTTTATCGTCATTCATGCCTTCCTCGTCGATATCATCTAGGATCTCGTCTAGATCGGAATCACTATAATTTGCGACCTCATGATTAAAAGGATCACTATTATCATGTCCATCATCACCATTCGCTTTAGTCTCAAACACCTTCGTATGTATTTGTAAACGGGGGACCAGGTTTTGGTTCTCAGACGCAGGTGCAACATGAAGATCGATGTCGATCTCGTGTACAGTTGATTGACTATCAATGTATGATATCAGAATCACCATACACAAATCTTAAACTTCATGTTCTTCACCTAATAGGGTGAGATCTTCAGCTGGCTCCACATTAGCTAACTCAACAAATAACTGAATCGGTGCATTTTGGTGGCTCCATTTCCCACAATAAAGAGCGACCATTGTCTCCATATCTTCATTGTCTACAAGTTCCATCCTGGTGAATTTGATGGGATTTGTTGAAATTGAAAACTTGTAGAAAAGTTTCGAGATCTTTCTCCTACAACGTCTAACAATTTTTGCACTAATCCTTTCCTTCATATCATCAATCGAGACATTTCTATTAAATATCATTGCTATTTTTTGGCGACATTGAAATATACATCCAACTATTGTTGTCAAAATTACTCCATTGAAATAAGCACATATGAAAAACTGATTATCCATCTTCAACACTAAATCTGTTAAGAAAGAAATAAAAAGTCTCAATACAATTTCAAGCAAAAAATTACTTTAAAAAAAATGAAGTTCATATCTACAAACCTTGTGAATTCTTCTTCATCTATTTACTCTTCTTGTACAGAATTTGTTTTTGTACAAAGCACTGGTTAAATACTAGTATGGCTTGATTGGTGTCGCTCTAAGAAGGGGCATGGGCACCACCAAACCGTATATGACCTAGACCTATATTTAACCCATATAAAAGACTCATTTTGGTGCCACCAATCAACAAGCCTTCACCTAATATAAAATTATTTTTTTGTTTAAAGGTGGTTGACATGTGTTAGAAAAGAGGGGTGGTGCCGCCTCTTTAACACCCTCCACCACCCCTACCATTCCATTCCTGTAACTAATTGAGGTTGTATACCATTTTTCATATTTATTATTTATTTTATATTATATAAGTAAAAAAGCTACATATTAATCCCAAAAATATATTTATATTATTTTTCCTATCTCATTTATATTTATATTGTATTACATGGAAAATGAAACACATTTAGTTAATTTTAACAAAAACATACTTTAATGGGAAGGCGAATTACAAAAATAAAATCATGTAATTTTAAATTATGGACTAACTAAGTTAAACATATAACAAATATGATGGCTAAAAAAAAAAAATTTAACTTGCTAATAATTTTATTAAAAATTAAATAAAGTCTAAATATTTAATTTAATATTTTATAAATTGATATTTTAATATTTTAATATTGAATTATTTGACCCTCCTACTTTATAGAAAAAATCATTTTAGTTCTCAATTTAATTTTTCATCTTTTTTAATCTTTGAACTTGTTTTTTTTGTCAAATAACCCAAAAGTGGATGGAAAAATTAACATTTTTTAACTTTGCTGAAGGCATACATGTGGATTGCCATGAGGATGACTCGTCAACATTTATTTAATTTTAAAAATTAAAAATATAAAATTTATTTTTAAAATTAAAATTGTTAACATTTTTAAAAAGTATATAAATTATAGAAAATTTCTTTTATATTTTTAAAATTTTAAAAATTAATTAAATACTTGCATGTCATCCACGTGACAATCAACATGTATGCATATGAGCAAAATTAACAAATATTAATATTTTTCATCTATTTAAGAATTCTAGACTTGTTTAAATTATTTAAGGCCAAAGCTCATTAAATATTATTTTGGGAGTTCGAGATGAAAGTTGTTGAATATCATTACAAGATATCCCATAGGAATACGATAAGATTATGTTTAGATTTAATTTGGACTATATATTTAGTTTGTTGGAATTACGATTATACACAAATTAATATTATAAATAAATAAAAATATTAGCAATTAAATTTTATACCGACAATTCATTATAGATGCAAATGTATTTGTATTAACATGACCTTTAACCGATGGTCTAAATTGTCGCTACATGTTCAAGGACCACGGTATTGTTGGAATTTCACTTATAAGAACTTTTATTGACGGTCCAAACTTTCGCTATTTATGGATGTAATAGGAATTTCATTGATATAACCTTACATTGAAGGAACAATATGTAGGAATAGGTATTAGCAAATCAACTCATGTAGATGTAGGCTTTTGAGCTTATTCTGATGGTAATGTTTTCATTGATAAAAGTCTATACGTTATAGATATCAATGATTGGTTTTTTTCGTTAAAAAATGATCTTCTGACGATCATTATAGGGTTTTTGTACCTATATTGACAGTTTTTAAATTTTAGCGACGGTTTTTGAGCTGTTCTAGATAATTAATTTTGTCTGAGTGGTTTTAAAGTTGATTCCTAAATTACAAGATTTTTGAGGATTTAATAGAATAATTTATTTTTAATCGGTTTTGAATAAATCTATTTTTCTTTTCAAATATGAGGTTCTAAAATGAAAATAGTGAAATTTGAGCTTCAAAAGTTGAGATTTTAATTTTGATTTTTTTTTAAGTTAGGTTTTAAATTGAAATTTTGAGCTCATGCCTTGGAATTTTGGCCCCAATATTTTCACTAGTTGATTTTGTTACAATTTAATAGGATGGCCTTTTTAGGGTAAACTATAAAAATATTCACTTTTATTTGTTTTAGATTATATTTTAGTCATTTATATTTGAAATGTAACATTTTAGTCACTTACGTTATAGTTTTGTTACGAAGTGGTCACTCTATCGTTATCTCCCTAACAGCGGTCCCACATGACAGTTTAAATAGGTTTTAAATGCCAACTTAGATATTTTATGTGGCAGTTTAAATAAAATTTATTTAATTAAAATCCTATTTTCATCCTAGCAACTGGATATCTAAGTTGGCATTTAAATCCCATTTGGATTGCCACGTAAAATTGTCGTTAGGGAGGTAACAGAGTTTAACGGTAGAGTGACTACTTCGTAACAAAACGATAACGTTAGTGACTAAAACGTAACATTTCAAACATAAGTGACTAAAATGTAATCCGAGGCAAACAAAAGTAACTATTTTTGTAGTTTACCCTTTTTTTAATAATAAATATATATTTGCAAAATCGTGGAATTGAATTGATTCAGATTATGATGGATTAATAAAGATTTATTTGACCTGTAAGAAGGGCAAGAGTATGGGATTTGATTTATTTGAGATTGTTAAGATTTGTAGGAATAGCAACATTAGCCAGAATCCAGGAATGTACCTTCATTCAGATCGTGATAATCTTGTAAGCAAGGCAACTATGACAAACCATCGCAAATTGATGGGATTTTGTCCCTCCTTAGGTTTCTATTTGAGGAAATTCAAAGGAGACTCACGACTAGGAGCGCAAGCATACGACCACCACAAGAAATTCTATCGAGAGATTGAATGATTTTGAAAAGCTAAAGCCAAGACCTTCAAGATCTTCCTTTGCAAACACGTTGAGACCAATTGGGGTTTCAAAATACTTGGTTTCTGGTTCGGAAATTGATTGATTCATCTTGAAACTCAAATATCTCCCTTGATGGAAAAGGAAAAAATAGCTCAAAAATGAAAAGAGAAAGAGTGGAAATAGATTACGAAATTTTACTTACACATATTCATTTGAACACAAATAAAAGCATAGGATACATTGAATTCATACAGAACTAAAAAGACAAACATGCAAGAAAATACAAAGCTCCCTCCCCTTGACTGCATATTGATCTAAACATACATATTCAGATCAAAATACATGAGAAAGGAAGTTGTCACTTTATTCATTAAATAGATGAATAGTGCTTGAAGTAGCGGCAACAATAGCAACATGTGATACTGTTTAGCTTGCTTGGGTGAGGTGGGCGTCAATGTCTTTAGAGACATCTTGAACGAATTGCAGCAGAGTCTCGGGATGCGCAATCCCATCGTGCAGCTTCTCGTATTCCAAAGTCCAGTGCACTAAGCTGCCACTACCCTCGCTCTTGGGCGAAACTTGAATCGTGATTACAAAGCTCTTATACTCTTCCATTAGATCTCCTTCGATCACTCTGAAAGTGACCAAATTCTTATCAGGGTCTACTGCTTCCACTACTTCCTTTGCCTTTTTAGCTTTTCCATCTAAACAAACAACTTTTTTTCTTTAGCAAAACAAAAAGAGAAACAAATCAAGCGATAAGCATGGAAAGAAACTGAGTTTGTTATGTTATATCATACCATGCACATAACTCCAATGGACAATGGTACCGACTTTCCCCCATTCACCTTCATGTAAATCGCATCCTTGAATCTTGTCATAACAAGTATGGTGCACGTGGTGCGGTTTGTGGGCAAACATTTCATGGAACTGCTCAGGAGAAGCCTTAATCTCTACATCTGCCTCAAGCTTACCTGTCAGAGCTGAAAACGCCATTGTTTCAGCAACAATATTTAATGTGGGAGTGGTTTGTTTAATGTGGGAGTGGTTTGGTTGATGTTTAGGCTAGACATTATTTATAGACTAGTGTCAATGTCTAAGGCAATACTCCTCTCCAAATGATACTACTCAATTTCCTATTCCTTAATCAATTGTGATTCATCACATATTTAATTTCGCACACTTGGTTGCCTTACTGAATTTTCTTTGAACCAAAAATATAAAAGTTTAATTTTACTCAAAATTCATTCATGAATATTTAAAATAATAAATGTTAGATTCACTTATTTAATTTTTTATACTTTTCACATCCATTTTATAATTTATGTTAAGAGCTCATAGCTACTCTTTTCAATAATATCATCTTCGATATTTAAATCTATATTCTCTTGAGGGTACAATATGTTTTACCATTATACCCAATACTTAATTTAATGAGCATAAAAATTAATATTTTAATAAATGGATAAAAATATTTTATGTAAATAAATAAGTTTGATCATGATACTAACATTATACTAAAAACATAATTAAAAAAGATAACATGAAAAATTCAAAAATTAAAGAAAACACAACATTATACATTGTATTATCAAAATATGTTAAATTCAAAATGTATATAAAATTGTGATCATAACCTAACAAGATATAAATATATGAATTATTGAATATTATTTTATTTTATACGAGATGAGTTTGTATCTATGTAAAATCAATCAATTTATTCATATTATCAATAACTATATTTAATATTAAATTATTCATTTATTAGTTTCTATTTTAGATGAATATTTTAATTGTCCACTATTCTTAATTACCAAATAATTGAGTGCGGATGGGCTTGCACTTGATGACATTAAGACACGAGACCAACCAGCTAAGCAAGATGTTAAAGATAGGGTGAATAAAACTTTTGCTATTCTCACCAAAAAAAAAAAATAATAATAATCCTTTTGCTATTAACAATATCCAACTTATAAAACTTAATTTTTGGTTGAGATTAATATATAATCCAACTTACTTCTAATTAATTGCAATTTCCAAAATCCATTACTGAATAAAATAATTGTCGCCTTATTGAATTTCGCTAATAAGATTAATATTAATTGTTTTGTTTTCACTTGTTTTTATACACATGATATCGTGCCATGTAATGGGTAGTTCATCATAATTTTTTAATATAATCTTTTATTAGAATATCATCACTATAAAATGAAAATTTTCCTTTTTTCATACATATAAAATTTTATCGAATTTAAATTTTATATATATATATATATATATTTGAACGCTAGTTGTGACAACAGCCAAAAACAAAAACTCTAATTGTTTAGCTATATTTGGACGCATCATCCAATTAAATGGCTTTGAAAGGCAATTTATTTTTTTCAAAATTTTGCTGGTCAATCACATGATTCACATGTGTATTCGCAAGATAGTGAATATGGTACATTTTATGTATAATTAATAACTTAATTATTTTTATTAATATAAATTAAAATTTTTAATTATTTATTTTATTAAAAAATTAATCATTCAATATTTATTAATATAAATAACATTATAAATGATTACGATAGAGATATTATTTTATTAAATAATTCCTCCCATAAGGTACTACTATTATCATCGAAGAAATATGAAAATAGATCACACATCACGTTAGCCATAATTTAGAATATCGATATCTAATAATAGAGCAGATCTACAATATCTGACAAAGAGTGGGGCAATGTTGTTCAGCAAATTAATTCTAACATTTTCTATATACAAAATAAATAGATGTTGTCATAGGGATTTGGTGGATGTATGAAACATTTTATAGTTGTAACCTCTGTCTATACGTTACATTCGAATTTGAAAAATTGGGAAATCATATTGGTTATTGAAATCACCTCGTAGAATTATCGAAATTTTAAAACAGATAATTAAAATATTAGTTTATTCTTAGAAGAAAACTTGATTAATTTATAGAAAAATTAAGAAGTTATCAAAATTGATTCAGTTTAATTATAACGATGTTTACTATTGAAAACTTAGTTTAAAAATTTGAATTACTTTCTTAACAAAACACATTTACAATTTAGCAGCGAAAAGTGATATTCACGTAATTTTAATAAATACCATGTTTCATGCATAATTAAATAAAATTTATATTCTAATAGCCTAAATTATTTAAATGTCATGCACGCCTAAGTAAAAATTGTAAACGAAATCCCATGCTACAATAATAATATAGTTTCAAATAACCAGAATTATAAAACAATCAATCTAAAATACTTTTATATAGAAATTAATATTCCGAGTCAAGCCTTCTGAATATCGAGTCTGGGTCCTAATCTTGCAGGTTAACTAAAAAAAGGAATTTAAAGGTGGGTGAGCTATGACGTTCAGTGTGAGTTTGATTACAATAAAACCAACAGAAACAGTTATTAGGAAAAATTAAATAGTATCGCACATGGTTTTCAAATCAGTTCAAAATACAATATTTGATGCTACCACTTATTTAAGCATTAGAACTCACAATCACAGATTTCAAGATAATCAAATGCTCAAAATTGCCCATATTAATCATACAAGATATATAAGCACAAAATTCTCATAATATAACTTTTAGAATGTGTAACACCCGCAACCCACGCTAGAAGTTTAGACCGATTCTCGGATGTCACATTGGTCACCGAAGTAACCGTAGTTAAATTTTACAAATCAAGTTCTCAAGTCCACCAAATGTTTGATCATTTAAAACCCAATATGTAAAATTACAATTAAGAAAAACGTGTAACCAAAACTAATAAACAAATAAAATTTTAAAATGAAACTTGTACCACGGCTTTTTAAAATTTTATAGTTTAAGAATCTGTAGCACCCCAAACCCGGCCCAGAAGTTATGGTCGGATCCGGCATGCCACATCAAAAACGTAAAAAAAAAATTTTCCATTCTAAGTCCAGAAAATCGTATTTGATGTTCAAAAGATTAATTCATTAAGGGTTAAAGTGAATGGAAGTCATGCACCGGTAGGAAACCGGAAAAGAGGTGGTGAGTCCATCGAATCGCTTAAGTACCAAGCTCCTTGAATCCAATCCTAGACATGCATACCGCCATTGCCACACCTTAACGTCATGGATATTTCTAGGAAACCGATTTGATTAAGTCATTTTAGGAAAAGTGATTAATTTGGAAAATACTTTCATTCGGAAGCTTTGCTTGTTGTCGTGTTATTTTGAAATCAACTGTTGTTTTTGAAAACGCGCCTAAAGCTATCCAATTTCAACAGTTAAAATAAGTAGTACCTATCTTAGTAATACATATTAAAACCATCAAAAATAAATAAGCGGCCTTATTACATTTAAAAGCCCAAAACCTCAAACGTAATAAAAGGATGTCCAATTCACCGAAGAAAATCAAACTTTCGAGCGGGTGGCCACTCAATTCCCTCACGACTCCAAGCCCACTATGGTTGGGGATTACTGCGTGGATGAAAATAAAAGGGTGAGTTTGGGGAAACTCGATGTGTAAAATAACCCAACCATAGCCTATATCAGCTTAAACCACGAAATAGAATAAGTTGGCCTTAGCCGAGCGAATTCAAAATAAAGCCCATAGGCCCATAATGAACGTAGCAGATATTACATGTTTATGCAGTAACCCAACCCAGATTCATCCATAACACCCCTGCATCGGCGTTACACCATGTGGGGAGACTACTCGACCCACCCAACCGCTACACACCACAGAATTTGCAGCATGGCTGCGAGCGAATAATGTGACAGAGTCACCAGATACAGATAATCGTGGCAGGGCCACCAGAACAGATATATGTGGCAGAGCCACCAGATCAGATATTTGTGGCAGAGCCACCAGATCAAATATTTGTGGCAAAGCCACCAGATCAGATATTTGTGGCATAGCCACCAGAACGCTCCCTCCATAATATAACCCATGTCCCCATGCAACAGATATATAATCATGGCATACATCATACAGAATCAGATCGTCATGC
The DNA here is from genome assembly GCF_025698485.1 of Gossypium arboreum. NCBI lineage: Eukaryota > Viridiplantae > Streptophyta > Magnoliopsida > Malvales > Malvaceae > Gossypium > Gossypium arboreum. The sequence goes on from NC_069072.1 coordinate 29,336,035, forward strand.
TTTTCAGTCAAAATTAACCCTAGGGGTATAACGGTAATTTTACACCTAGGGTTATAATAGTAATTTTCCATACATAAGGGTATTATAGTAATTTAGCTACTTTTAGCGTTTTCATGCATATCCTAACTATTTATGTACTATCGAACACTTATCACAAGATACTTTTCGAATTGGGCCGTTGGCCCATGAACCCGATCTTTGGCCCATTAAGCCCAAATTATCAAAATGTACTGAAATCGCGTCATTGCGGTTTATTACTTTAGATTACCAAATATACAAACCCAACTATCTTACGAGCATTCGACACTCACAAATTCCCAAAATACCGACTTTTTGGCATTTCTTTTCGGCTTTTGCCAATCTAGTCTATGAGAGGGTGTCGATTACACACTTGTTTGCGACGATATCGATTTGAGATCCACACACGAACCGCCTACAATTGGATTACTAACACGTTAATCTAACTATTCAAATACAAACTACGATTAACCCCTTACAATATTCGCCAACCACACCTACAGATCATAGTAAGCTTATAAGAAATCAATAAGCAACTCATTAACAAATTTTTGTCAATGTTTACCACATAATCATAATTTCACTGCAAGCTGTCTTCCTGAGCAACAGTCACTAAATTATTTATAACTGGAGCTACGAAACTCCAAATCAAGTGCCGTTAATTTTCCTGAAAATAGACTCATATATCTTTTATCCATAAAATTTTCAGAATTTTTGTATGGCCAATCAATACCAGATTTTTCTTAAAGTTTCCCATGTTTCACTGTTTGACTAATCTGACCACTCTTCATTACGAATCAAATTTCTCATTGTACAGAATTCAAAATATGTTCTTGTTTATTTCATTAGAAATTAGACTCAATAAGGTTTAATTACATAATTTATTCAGCTTCTAATTCTTCTCCCACAATTTATGGTGATTTTCCAAAGTCACGTTACTGCTGCTGTCCCAAACAGATTTATTACCAAATCACTCTTTCACACATACCTTGCATGCATGTTATTTAAACATGTATATCACCAATCAATCATCACATATCTATGATTTTACTTAAGTATAATCTCCATTTCATCATTTTAAAGCACAACATGTTAGCCGATTTTTCCTTTAGCATCTAAGGCACATGCATGCTCATTTGTTTGGCTCAACTTCACCTATCTTCCATTTTCATCAAAAGAACATGAAACAACAACCATTTCCTTCATTTTAATTCATGACTAAATGCTCACAACACAACTAAAAATCAAAATATACTTCAAGAGTTAAGGTAGAATCAAGAAGAACTCATGAACCTCAAAATAGAAACAAGGTACCAAGAACTTACCTTCAATTTTCCTCCTCCTAATGACCGAATACTCAAGAGCTTTCTCCTCTCCTTTCTCTTCTCTAACTTTCAGCTATGATGAACAAAGATGGACAAAACTTTGTTCTTTTCACCCCTTTTTCTTTTAATAAATTTCATAATTCATTCATTTAATTCTTTAATACAAAAGACATGAAATTCTTATCATGAAAAACATTTACCTAACCCATTATCATGAAACATTTACCTAACCCATTATCATGGAACATTTACCTAACCTATTATCATGAAACATTTACCTAACCCATTATCATGGAACATTTACCTAACCTATTATCAATTTGTATCAACCATAAATTATGGATATCAAGTGTACATTTTGTCTACAACAACATGATGACTGGCCACTTCATGTAAAATGGGAGGTTTGTCATGCAAATCCTCCTATTTTGCACTCCTATTTATTTGCCCACTTCAATTTAGCCTATAGCATTTTCAAACATTTTCACATAGGTCTTATTTCATAATTTCACCCCCTTTTTCTTATGGAACAAAAATTAACTAAAATTGTCGGGTTCTATCTTAAGTTTGGGCTTTCTAGAGGCCCACTAACATAATTAAACCTATGCCAACATTCACAGAATTCCCGAAAATTGGTGCGTTACAGAATCGTTTAACCAAATATAAACTGGAAATATAAACCAATAATTATTTATTTCCACCGAGACAGCTCGAGTCATTCGCACAGCGAGTCCAGCGTCAAAATTTAGGAATTTTCTTGAAAAGGAAACACTAAGAGGGGGTAAGCTACTCGAGCTCAGTGTGAGTTCAAAACAAGACAAGAGACAGAATTCAAAACAAAAGCAGACAACATTTCAAATATTCACTGAATCAGAAAACCTACTTGAGACTGGTGACCCAACAGAGTTTATCAATTAGAGCACATCAAGTTCACACAAAAGTCTAAGTAAAGAATGCTATTCAGACAATCAGATTACAAATACTAATCTTAAAGCCAGAACTCACAGGCACACTGTCACATGTGCTAATCAGTCAAACAGAAATAGTCAGAGAATCTCACAAACAGAACACTCAAACAAATGCGTATGTATGCAATCTGATATTAAAGGAACCCACCTATCCAGCCAAACACACCTCTCCATCCCCCGAACACACCTCGTAAGAGCTATTCGAGCTTATCCAACCAAACACACCACATAGGACCAAGTAGGCCCATCCAGCCCTACACACCATATAAAGTCATCCTAGGTTGCTCGGCAACAATGACTTATCAAAATGCAGTTTAACTGCCAGATCAGATAATTTATACGTAGCATAGCTAACGTACATGCGGTATAGTGCAATGCGGTCTATACCGGTAATTTGCAGTTTAACTTCCAAATCAGATCAGAATCAAACTCCCTTCTCTTCAAAACTTGTCCCAAGATTTTTTATGCAGGTGTATGTATGCATACAATCTCATAGATTAGGGACACTATATCAGACAGTCAGACAGAACAGCTATGCACACACACCTAACAAAACAAATTCAGAATCAAACATCTCACATGACAGTCACAAATACACTCAGGCCGAGGCCTAGCTCAGATAATTCTTTGCTACCCTGACTAAAGATTAGTCAAGGTAGACACAGACTAATGCTTGCAACAAAGATACACAAAATCAAAATAGGTGACTTAGAACCACATGCCCATAGCAAAATAGGTGACTTAGAACCACACGCCCATGTGCTATGGCCGTGTGGAATTGCCTAGGTCCTGTGGTAGGTCAAAAACCTTGTAAAAAGGGGCACATGACCGTGTGACTAAGGCACACGCCTATGTGGACCGGGGCATGGCCGTGGGGACAGGCCGTGTAACTCTCTGTCTATTTACACTAACTTTAAATACATGGCTGACACAGCCGTATGAGGGTCTCACACGACTATGTGGCTATCAGACACGCCCGTGTGGAATCCCTAAATCCCCAAATTAGCCGCACAGCCGTGTGGTACCAAACTACTCAAAACCCAAATCCCCAAACTCCCAAGCCCGTATGCCCGAGGGACACGACCGTGTGAGAAACGATAAAATCCCCAAGTTAGCCACATGACTGTGTGGCACCAAAATTGGCCAAAAAACCTTAATTCCCAAAAGCACACTGTCGTATGAACTAGCACGCGCCCGTGTGGAAATTCCAGTGGCCACGAAACCATCTTGGAACAAGCTAGAAAACATTGTTTCAGTCTTTGCAACAACCCCAACCTTCGCAATGACAGAAGGGTGTCGAGATATGTTGTATTTCCATATATTTTTCAGCAACTAACGCTCCAAAATCGATAGTTAAAAACACAAACGAGAATTTTCGCAAGAATAATTCAAAAAAAATAAAGGTAGATAAGATCCGAGTCCCACACCTGTCTTGTGATCAGAGACGCCCAAAACTCGATCCGGCGAACAGGAAATCAATAGCTTCTCGCAAACCCCATACTAATGTTTTCAAAAAAAAGAAAAGGAAAAGAAACAGGGAAAAGAAGAGAAGGACGTTTCCAGCAGAAAGAAAGAAAAAGAAAAAGAAAAATATTAAAAATAAAATAAATAAAACAAAATAAATACAAATTTAACTAAGAACCAATCAAAACAAAAAGTCTCTCCAACAATGTGCACTCAAGACTCGATCTTAGAACATTAAGGAATGCTAACACTCACTAATCCACCAGACCAACAGGCACATTCTGTCACTTAAACACGCTACTAAACACAATAGCACAATCTCTTCTCTGCCCCTAACCACTAACATCAAAACTTCTAACCACCGAAAACCGAGGAGTTACAAAATATATGCACATATTGCCTAAGATGCCATACAATTTCAGTTGTAACTGAATTTATCCTACCCCCACCGCTACGCTCCATATTTGGGAGTTACCCAAAACTCCCACCACCATCACTCCAGTTTGTGGATTAACCACTAACATTTTACAGTTTAATTGTAGGTAAAACCTACCGATGTTTGTGGAAACACAACCTACTCGCAGATGAAAGCTATCAGAGAGTTGTGAATACACAGTAAAACATTGCAGTTGGAAGCTGATATGGTTGTGGGTACACAATATACTATGATTGTAGGTACACAGCGAACGTTTAAATGCAAAAATTCTATCGGTTCTTTCTGTACATATCAACCCAACCCATGCGATGTAATCTAATTGATTAATTTCAATCATATATCGAAGCATTTAATGTTCTAACGCATGAAAATTCAAGTAGGAAGCATGATATTGCTCATACGATCACAACAAATAAATATTCATACGATATTCTATATATATACTTTTCAAAGTGCATGTACACATTTAAAATCACAAATAATTATCACATTCACTCGATTATTCGTATATTCTAGCATGTCATATATGATGAGGGACCTAATTGCATAATTTAGTTCTCTAAAATAATGTGAAAACTATTCTGGGACTAAATTGATCAAAACATAAAATTATGGGTTAAAACTGTAAAATTTAAGAAATAGGGACACATGGTCTTGTGGAATAGCTCAGGCCTTGTGATCTGAAAGATTTGAAATCAATTGAAAGATTGACAAGAATGTTACTTATTTCAGAATGCTAGGGTAATTAAAATAAGAATTCTTACCAATCTTGGCACGTTAACGAGTTTTGACGGTGTCATGCTAAAACAATACGAAGAACCGATTGAACAGGGTGGAATTCGGGTTCGAGATTCAACAATAAATTTCCAATAAAAGAATACAAAATTTTTATGAAAAAAAAAAGTGGGAGAACAAAAGAAAAAGATGTATTTAAGGAAGAGAAAAAAAATTCTAAATAGGGTTAAAAAAGGTAATCAAAATTCTATTATGATTAGGAAGGAACTAAATGACTAGGTTAAGCAAACTCTAGAGGGCTGATTTGGTAATTAAACCACTCTGTCGAAATAATAAAAATGAAAAGGAATTGGCATGATTTGAACCTAGGACACTAAAAAAGATGGAGTGATACTTTACGCTACTATCCGTTTTTTGGTTATTTTCTTCCACATTTATTTCTTATACTAACTTAGCTTTCATCCTTAGTCACTGAAAACTAAAGAGGAAAAATGCGAAAAGTGGGACTTGAACCTTGATTTTATAGGAGTTTTATTAAGCTCTTAACCACTAATACTAAAACTCAATTCTTAATAATTTTATAAATTCTAACCCCTTATTTTTGGGTGTTACCATAGTTATTATTAACATACATTTTAAATTAAGATTATAATATAAAAATCTTACAAAAACATCCTTAATAATTTTATATAAAATTTTGGCCACCAAGACAGTACAATTTTAGCCTCCAAAATTTAAATTGAGTAATAATTTAATCTGCATAAAGATTTTTCAAAGTATGGATTCAAGTTTACTTTTATATATATATATATATATATATATATATATATAATTAGTTTTTCTACTCATGTATCGTGTGCATTTAATAAAATATGTTATATTTATTTGTTCAAAATTTTGTGCAAAATTTTCAATTTCTAATAATTTGAATTATTTTGAAAGAAAAAGATATGATTAGAAGTTTATAGCTTAGAAAAGGAACAAATATTTTCAATGTTCCAAATTTTTATTTTAATATTTTTAAATTACATGAAAGATTGTATTATGAAGAATATAAATTAAGACAAAATATAATATTTTTTACGTATGTTATTAATACAAATATTTATATAATTATAAATGTTAATAATTTTATGTTATTTTTAATTATATGTGTAAGGGCCCAATTTCGTCTAGCTCAAAAGCGAAGCCAAAAATAAATAAATCAAATAAAAACAAAAATAAAAGTCCAAGCCCAAATGTCCCAAATGAAGAAAAAAAACCTAAAGGCCCAATGGCCTAATAACTTAAACTTTTTTTAGAGGATTTCTAGTGTCGCTCCTCCCTTCGTAGGCATTCCACCCAAGGCCCCTCATTCCAAGGTTTGCATTCGTTGTCACCATTTCACCAAAACAGCAAGGGCCTAATTCTCCCATCTTCGTTGACCCTCTGCCGCCACCTGCAAAATAGAAAGAAAACATGAGGACAAAGGCACAAACATGCAAAGAACAACCGAAAAATAGTAAAAAACAATAGTTTATATTGTAACACATTCAGCTATAAAAGCCAGGATAACGATATAACCGTTTTTCACGAAGCAATCAAAACAGAATAGAAAAATTTTAAAAAGGTGGTCCTTTTATTACTCTATTTTATTTAATTGTTTTTTTAAATAAAAAAAAATAAATCGGAAACTTACTGAGTCGTTTCGTGTTCCACTACCGCGAGTGGACGAGGACACCGTCCCCGATGATGGACAGCTCCCTTCAGTGAGATGGCAGAGAAACTGAAGAGATTTCTCAGATTTTCTTATTTTTCGTCGAGTTTTGGGAAATATTGACTCAAGATTTGGACTCAGGAAGCCGAAATGGCCAAGAAGAGAGTCATTTTGTGGATTCTGGACACCAAGAATAGCAACCGATGGCCGTTGTGGGGGGGCTCACCGAACCTAAAGGTTGGTTGAGAGAAAAAAAGAGAGGCTCAAACTGTTTTTTTTTTTAAAAAGAAAACTGAAACAAATGATTTTTTTAACATTTTTTTACTTATATAGCCCTTTAAAACTGCGTCGTTTTGAAGCGTGATCTGAGACCCGACCCAAACCTCACAGGATCTGCGCATTTTTGACATAGAGCGCTATTTATTCTTTTGGTCATTTCGCCCTTGCGACCTATTTTAATTTACTCTCTTTCCTTTTTAATTATTTTATTTTTTCCCTACAATTTTAACTTGTTTACGAATTTGTCCCTTGACTCGGCACCGACCTTCTGAAGAATGACACGTGTCCTAGAGTTTGGGATAATTTCTCATTTAGTCCCTGTTTCTTTTCGCGCATTTTATTTTGACCCTTTATTTTGTTTTATTACTTAATTAATTTATTTCTTTATAATTTTCTCTTTTAATTTCAATTCAATTCTTTATTTATCTTATTTTACCCTTTATGGACCTTTTTTATATTTTATTTTATTTTATTATTATCTCCTATCCTTTTTTTAAACATTCAAAATTTATGTTATTTAAATTCTCCTTCTATTGTATTTTTATGTTTTATCATCATCATCATCATCATCATCATCATCATCATCATCATCATCATCATCATCATTATTATTATTATTATTATTATTATTATTATTATTATTATAAATCGACATTTTTATCATTATGGTTGCATTATTATTACTCATATCATCTTTATTTTATCTTTTATTTATTTGTTCATTTATTCATTTATTTATTTGCCTATCATTTTAATATCATCATTTCCTTTTTGCCCGTTACTATATTATTTTATTTTTCCAACATTCATACCGTATATTGTGTTAAAATTTATTCATCCATTTTATCATTAGGCTTACATAAATTCAAAAGCATATCGTTTTTTTTTTTAAAAAAAGAGTTGCATTCACTTTACCTAATGAATAAGAAATGTTTGAAAACTAAGACAAGATTCGTTATTTTTTGGAATTAGGGGAGCCGTGCTCCTAACTGAGTATGGCTTCTTTTTAAAACCGAAGTAATTGAATATCCTTTTTTTTTTTAAAATCCAAAATTTAAGTAATGATCGAGGATTTAAAGCATCGTGCCCTAATTTATGGGGTATGATCTTTTCTTCTCAATTAACATGAAATAAGGCATTTGCGTGAAGATTAATTTAGGGAAGCAATATTTTAATAAAAAAAATCATGAAAAGAGGGATTGTGTTTTGAATTTTCTTCGAATTTTCAATTCTTAACACTAAGACATCAATTAATCAATTAGGTACCAATTTTGAGCATTATAAGGGTGCTAATCCTTCCTCGTGCAACCGACTCCTAAACCCATTTCCTAGATTTTGTAAACCAAAGTCATCATTTTAGTAAATGTAAAATTTTATCAAAATGATCAAATTACGAGGTGCTCCGATCACACCTAATAAAAAGGATTAGTGGCGACTCCCATTTTTATTATTATTATTTAAAATAAAAGTTGATTTCCAAAAAAAAGTTTCAACAGCTTGGCGGCTCCACTGGGGATAAAATAAGAGAGTCAAGCCGCAAGTTGATTACTTTTTGGTCTTTTTGTCGAAAATTGATAATTTGGTTTAAATTGATGATCCAGTCATTGCATTTCATCCTTCATATTTTATTTTTGGTTGTAAATCACGTCTTTATCATTTTGTTACATAATGATATGTCTGCTTTATTGGTTCGAGTTTCTCTTGGTATATTACCGCATATTGCATTGCATAATTGTTCGATTTTGCCCTTCTTAAGTGGGAGTGAAAAGCTATTCCTTCGTGAGGTCTTCACCTCCGTATAAGATAGTGGATCACTTTCGGGATACATCCGTACCTATGTCTTCGTAAGATCTTCATCTCCGTATAACCATAGGGAAATGTATTCCGCTGAACTGAACTCGATCCGTATGAGCCTATAATGGGTAAGGATTGAGGAATCTTCTGGTTCATGTACCCTTACTTTAGAATCGAACCGCATATAATGAGCCCTAAGAATCTACCCTTGGTAGAACCATATCAAACCTCTAGCGGTCACCCGAATAGAGGTTCTATTTATTATCTCTTGCTTTGTATTCTAGCTTTGTATGAAATGTACAGACTTACTTCATTTTGTTTTGGCTATGATTGCATTGCATTTTCATCGTAGAAAAGGGTATTGATTCGCGTTCAGTTTCTAAATAGAGAGCTTGTAATGGAAAAGGGATTTCTTGATAAAGTGGAAGACAATGCAGTCATACAAATATGGTTTAAGAACACAAAATAAGAGAAGGGCGACAGCATAACAAAGGGGTATATGTCAGAACTATGGGATTTCACTCGCATCAATGTAATTCAGAATAATCTCCAAGAGTTGAAAGAAATATGGGATTAATGGGATGACGAAACCAAATAGTTATTTTATCATGACTATGGTAATGTGCCTTATTTACTCGATGTCAAAGTGGATAAGCACTTATTCTGAGCTCTTATCCAGTATTAGAATCCTGCCTATAACTATTTTACTTTTGGGAAGGTAGACTTGGTGCCCACTATAGAAGAGTAGACAACTCTACTCCGTTGCCCAATGATCCAAGCCGACAAAGCTTATTCTAGAGCCGCCAACGTCCTAACTTTCTTAAAGAGACTAATAAGCATAATTGGGATGAGCAATCAATGAGTCATGGCCCAGATTAAACAAAAGCGAGATAGCAAATGCATCCTTTGGAAAAATTTACGGGATTTGATCTTGGCACATCCAGATACGAAAAAAAGAGTCGATGGCTTCACTTTGAGTATTTACGAGATGGTCATCTTTCCCAAAGCACTAAGGCACATAGATGAGGTAGTTTTAGATCTATTTGACTAACTTGATAAAAGGGTCACACCCGTCTCGCTAATTTTGGCTAAAACTTTCAGATCTTTAAGTGCATGTTAGAGAGCGGGTGAAGGACGATTTATCTGGTGTGCACAATTCTTGGTAGCCTGGTTTCATAGCTACTTTTAGAAGGTAGAAAATGTCTCTTATCTAGTATTTTCCAAGAACTACTCTCTGTTGAAAGAATTCGTGGCTACCCCAAGGCGAGACAACATTTCAGAAGAAAAATGGATGGCAATTCTCTAGAGTCTCCAAGATGAAGACATTGAATGGAGGGCCCTTTGGATGATCCCTAATGAAATATTGTACCGATGTGGATACTTCGACTAGGTCCCTCTACTCGAGATTTGGGGAGCTATTGGATATGCCCCTCTACTTGTATTGAGATAGTATAGGTCGAGGTAGTTTATACTGGCAACGCGAGGGTTGGCTCAATGTGAGGCTGCGCACAAAGGTGACAATTATAAGAGAAAGGTTCATGAAATATCGAACGCTTGGAACCAAACTCGTAAAATGAAGATATTTTTCACAAACCCTATGACGACCCCAGAATATGATTGGTGGTGGGGTAAAAGAGTCAATGACAATGTACCTTCATTAAGTTAAGAAAACACTAGACCAATAGAAGAACACTTGCAAATTATCCCATCTGAATTAGAAATTGTAGAGCAAGACTTTGTAAATAAGATTTCGGAGCTAGGGAAGAGGATAGAAAAGTTGGAAGAGGAAAAGATTCAACTAGGCTTAGACATCGACGTCTAGAAGTTAGAAGCCGAGAAAATAAGAAAATGAAAGAACAAGGCTGAGGAAGACTTGGGTAGTCTAAAAATAGATTATAAGAAGCTACGTTTTTCGATGAGGAGTGTCGAGTTGGGTAAAACATCGAAACAATGGCGGTAAGAAATCAAAAAAGAAAAGATTAGAGTTGATCAGCGGAAAAAGAAATTCCAAGATGATCGAGTTTAAGAAGATGCTCTAGCAAGGGATTTGTTAGAAAGCTGAAATGAAAAGGTTGGATTGAGAGCCTGGGTAGCGGAATTAGAAAGGTCTCTACATCAATATCGTAGCTGCAACTCCACAATTAAGTTGAAAGCAAGCCTAAATAAGATTGAAGAGTTGAAGGGAAAGATAGAAGAGCTCGAGGCTACACTGTAAAATTGTGAACTTCGAGTTGAGCTTCTTGAAACGAACAATGAACACTGGAAAGAGCAACTCCAATGCTCTCAAGGTTGGATTAGGGATAGAGATCAGATCATGGGCGAAGCTGTGACTTAAGTACAGGAAGTAGTCAACCATTTGCAAACCCTAACGGTTCAAGCTGACATACTGAGCTTAGAATACAAATCAAAATCAGATTGGGGTTGAGAATTAGCTTGGATTCTTAGGAAAGTCAAGGCTTTGAGTATTAGGGCAATGTCATATATGTAAAATATATACTTTTTATGTCAAGAGATTTGTTTTCTAGTAAAATTGTTCTAATGAGACTGAATCAGAATCAATACCTCTTTTTGCATTCATTTCATTCACCAGCATCACATTTCATTATATGCATTAAATTTCATAAAAAGACCCTAATTAATAGAAATTAAGATAGTTACCCTGGAAACCAACAAGAATTTGCCAACCGAATAGCGTTACGATACCCGTGGAAAAACCAAAACCATGGATCAAAGATTAGAGAGATTAGAACAAATTCAAAAAGACATGCAAGATCAGTTGCAAGCGTAGCTATAGGAACAATTAGCTAAGGTACAACAAGACATGAGGGATCAAATACAAGAATCCCAATGAAGTGTGATAAGCCAGTTAACCCAATTGCTGGCCGGAGAGATTAAAAAAGGGAAAAGTATTGTGATTAACTCTAGGGATGATAATGAAGACCATATATACCCACAGGCTTTACCCCGATGAATGTCCAAGCCCAACCAGATACATATCCACAAAGGATACCCATTACCATAAGACCTTAACAATATCAAGCTGGCACCTCAGTACCGGTGAATTGCCCAACATGTTCAGGTTCCAATCCCAGGGATAATCTAGCTAACCTAGTTGTTCCTAATTTGGATGACATGGAAAAAATGGATAGAGCAAGAGTAGAATTGCCAAAACAGCTAGAAGATCGGTGCAAGTGGTTGGAGGAGCAATTCAGAGCTATGGAGAATACTGACTACCCAGATCTAGTGCTCAAAATTTAAAACTCCAAAATTCAAAAAATACAATGGAACCAATTGTCCTGAAGTTTATATCACAATGTTCTGCTGAAGAATGATAGGATACGTCAATAATGACCAATTGTTAATCCATTGCTTCCAGGATAGTTTGATCGGGTCAGCTGCCAAGTAGTACAACCAGCTAAGCCATGCCAAAATCAACTCATGGAAAGACTTGGCACAGGCTTTCATGAAACAATATAGCCATGTGACTAACATGACACCCGATAGAATTACGCTACAAAATATTGAGAAGAAGAAAAGTGAAAGCTTTAGGAAATACGCTCAAAGATGGAGTGAGGTATCAAGGCAAGTTCAGCCACCTCTTTTGGAGGAGACAACTATACTTTTCATAAATACTTTGAAAGCCCCGTTTATTAACCATATGCTAGGAAGTGCTACAAAGAGCTTCTCAGATGTAATGTCCGGATAGATGATTGGAAATGAAGTAAGGAGTGGAAAAATAGATACGGGGGAAATGTTAAAAGATTTTCCCAGAGAAAAAAAGAAAATAAAGTAAACACCACGAGTGTGTATAACAAAAGCTATACAAAATCGGTCACAATATGCCAACCAAGGATCATGACAACCAGCCACCAAGGCCCTTCAAGGCAATAATCTAACTCAAGGCCAAACACAGAAAAACTCCAATTCACACCCATTCCGATGACATATAGAGAGTGATATCAGAATTTGTTCAACGCGCATGTGGTATCCTCATTTTACTTAAAACCCATGCAACCTCTGCTCCCAAAATGGTATGATACAAATGCCCAATATGAATACCACGTAGGAATAACAGGACACTCAATTGAGAACTGCACTGCATTCAAAAAGTTTATTGAAAGGTTCATCAAGGTAGGGATTGTTAGGTTAAATAATCCCTCAGGACCTAAGGTGGTAAGAAATTCATTACGCAGTCATTCTGACCAAGTGGTAAATGCGATAATTGAGAGTGGAGGAAAGAGGACCAAAATTGATGTTGCGGAAGTAAAATACTCACTAAAATGGTTCTGGAAAAAAACGATAGATGTGAGATTAATTATTCAAGATTCAGAGGAGGTACCTAAAAGAGTGGGGAGCTACTGTGAGTTCCACACTAAAGAAGGTCATGAGATCCAGGAGTTTACCAAATTTAGAGCTTTCGTACAAAGTCTGATGGATAACAAAGAGTTGGAATTCTTTGAAGATGTCAAGGGCTCGGAAGAAGGAGATGTTTGCACCTTAGAGGAAGGATCAACGGAGATTGTCTATAAGTTCAACCACTCAGTGGTGATTATTTCACGACCAAGAAGTACTGAAACATGAATACAAGCTGTACCAAGAGTCATAATTTAGAAACCCGTGGCTTTTCCCTACAAGGATAGCAAAAGGGTTTCATAGAATTATGACTGCAATGTGGTGATCCCAGGAGAGGAAAACTCGGTAGGCACTTCAGAAGAGGGCCAGGATATTGGTTTCTTCATGGGAGGCGCTATGACTTTGCAAGTGCAAGAACTAAACCCGTTAAACGAAAAACCATAGCAGTTGAACATAAAAAAGAAAAGGCAACTAGAATTGAATCACCTGTTAATGAGCCAATAACTGAGAACGACGCTAAGAAATTATTGAAATTCTTGAAGCATAGTGAGTATCGTGTTGTAGGACAACTACACAAACAACTAGCTCGCATATCAATACTAGCCTTGCTTTTGAGCTAAGAGGCACATCGTACTGCGTTGATGAATGTGTTAAATGAAACTTACATTGCTGATGATATCTTTGTAAACAAGCTAGACCGTCTAGTCAACAATTTGAGTACCGATAATTTTATCTTTTTCAATGATGATGAAATACCTCCAGAGGGCATAAGATCCATGAAGACTTTACGCATCACTACTCGCTACAAAGGATATACATTGCCAGGGGTGTTAATCGATAATGGATCTGCACTGAATGTATTACCTCTATTCACACTGATTAAATTGCCAGTGGATAGCTCTCACATAAAGACGTGCCAAAATACAATAAGAGCATTCGATGATACAGAAAGAAATGTGATGAGGAGGATTGAAACACCTCTTTTAATTGGTCTAAACACATACAAGGTAAACTTTTTGGTAATGGATATCAAACCCTCTTATAATTTCTTGCTGGGTAGACCTTAGATTCATTCGGCTAGGACAGTGTCATCGTCATTGCACCAAAAAATTGAAATTGCCAACAAAGGGTCAATTGGTAAGAATAAACACTAAAAATGATATCATTGCATTCGTAACTAGTGACACACCATACATAGAAGCAGATGAGGAGCCTTTCGATCACTAGAATTCATTAATGCAACTTTCATTATTGAAAGAAACAATATCTCAGTGCCATAAATATCCAAAAGAGGATGAGCCTACAGTTAACGGTTGAAAAAGGATCCTTACCTGGAAGAGGACTCAAAAAATACCTTAAAGGAAGAGTCTAGGCACCAATGCTGATGGACAAACAAGATCGCTTTGGCTTAGGGTAAAAGCTAGATGCAAGAAAAAAGAAGGAGCTGGAAAAGAAGAAAGAAAGAAAAAGAGTGCGACTAAGCGGGAGAGAGGTCAAGTGGGAACTGATGATCTTTCCCCATATATATAAAATGTTCGTGTCAGAAGAAATCATTTATCCTAAATGAAAGATGTCAAAAAAAGAAAGTCCAAAATGAATGTTGGGAAACTTGAGCATCAATGCAATATCTGAAGAAGGAATTAGGGAGAACCTATCAGGTATTTTTCCTTATATTCCCGAAAGTGTTCTAAACAATTGGATTATGGAAGAGATCCCTGTAATTTTTAGAACTAATTCAGAGTAATGTTCAAAACACACTTATTTCTTTTAACTAATTCAGAGTAATGTTCAAAACACATTTATTTCTTTAAGTATGGGAGCAATAAGAATTCTTTTGTGAAAAAGGCATATGTCTACTATTGTTATTTCAATAAAATGCATCATTGTGTCTCATTTTGGCAAATATCCTTTTATTTTTTCTATTTCATTCATACTCATACCACACAGATAATTATTCTTAAATTCATTTGTTCTTTGGGTCTTCTTTTATTCCTATAACAGCTCTCCAGATATCAATGATACGAGTGATGCTGCTACTGACTCAGAGTCTCCTTTTGAGTAGGATATATGTCTAGAGGAACCTTAGGACTTCGAAGATGATCGAGATTGTAACTGTAACTTATCTCCTGATTTGTTAAAAATGGTAGAACAAGATAAGAAAGAAATCCTACCTTATAAAGAGTCAATAGAAATTATGAGTTTGGGAGACAAATAAGAAACGAAAGAGGTGAATATCGAAGCTTGCATTACTGTAGAGACAAAGCGAGACCACATTGAGTTACTCCAACAATTTAAAGATGTCTTCGCATGGTCGTATCAAGACATTCTAAGTACTGATATTGTGGTACATCGACTTCCCATAAGGGAAGAATGCAAGTCAACTCAACAGAAGCTCTGAAGGATGAGGCCCGACATCCTGCTGGAAATAAAAAAGAGGTCAATAAATAATTCGACACTGGTTTCTTACAAATGGTTAAATACTCAGAGTGGGTAGCCAATATAGTCTTCGTCCTTAAGAAAGACGGGGAATTACGAATGTGGATAGACTATAGGGATTTAAACAAAGCCAGCCTAAAGGATAATTTTTTGTTGCCTCACATCGACACCTTAGTGGACAACACGACAAGATATTCACTGTTCTATTTCATAGATGGCTTATTTGGATACAACCAGATAAAGATGCACCCTGAAGGCATGGAAAAGACCATATTCGTAACCATGTGAGGAACATTTCACTATAAAGTGATGTCATTCGGACTGAAGAATGCAGGAGCGACGTATCAAAGAGCCATGGTAACTTTGTTTCATGATATGATGCACAAAGCAATCAAGGTTTATATCGATGATATGATCAAAAACTCCCTAATAGAAAAGGAGCATGTACAAGTCTTGAGGAAACTATTTTTGTGGTTAAGAAAATTCCAACTAAAGCTCAATCCAGCAAAATGTACCTTCGGGGCTAGGTCAGGAAAATTGTTAGGATTCGTAGTAAGCAAAAAGGGGATCGAGATCGACATGAATAAAGTCAGGGCTATACAAGACTTGCCTCCACTGTGCATTCAAAAAGAGGTTTGGGGTTTCTTAGGGAGACTAAATTACATTGCCCGATTCATTTCACAACTAACCGAGAAATGCGACCCTATATTCCGTCTCCTTAAGAAACATAATCCAGGTGTATGGGATGAAGAATTCCAGAAAACCTTTGACAAGGTCAAACATTACCTGTCCAATGCCCCAGTGTTGATGCCACCTAGTCCAGTTAAGCCACTGATAGTATACTTGGAAGTGTTGGGGAATTCTATGGGATGCGTGTTTGGCCAACATGATGAGTTAGGAAAAAAAGAAAGAGCAATATATTATCTCAGTGAAAAGTTCACTGAATGTGAGACAAGATACTTGCCAATTGAAAAGCTGTGTTGTGCCTTAATCTAGACAACCCGAGGACTGAGACAATACATGTTGTACCATACAACTTGGCTAATCTAAAAAATGGACCCTTCTAAAGTATATAATAGAGTCAACTACTTTGAATGGAAGAATGACCCAATGACAGATTCTGATTTTTCAAATTTGATATAATTTATGTGAACCAGAAGACAATAAAAGGGAGAGCAATAGCAAATTTTCTAGCCAGTAGAGCTCTAGAAGATTACGAGCCTTTAAATTTCGATTTCCAAAACGAGGATCTAATATATATTGCAACCACTGAAGAAGATGCTTAAGAAGGACATCCTTGGAAACTAAATTTTGACGGAGCCTCAAATGCTATGGGTAACGGAATTGGGGCAGTCCTGGTATCCCCAGACGAAGATCATTATCCTTTCATTGATAAACTTGACTTTGATTGGACAAATAACATGGAAAAATACGAAGCATGCACCATGGGTATTTGTGTAGCCATAGAACACAATATCAAAGTACTAAAGGTATATGGGGATTCTGCACTAGTGATCTATCAACTCAAAGGATAATGAGAGACGAGAGATCCCAAGTTGACCAATTATTGAAGACTGGTCCTTTAATTAATTAAGGAGTTTGATGACATCACCTTTTACTACCTCCCAAAAGATGAAAATCAAATGGCTGACGCCGTAACTACTTTAGCTTCCATGGTTAAAATGAACAGCGAAGAGGATGTAAAACCTATCCAGATGAGTATTTATGAGGCTCTAGCCCATTGTTAAAACATCGAGGAAGAAGAAAAAGATGATCATCCTTGGTACCACGATATACTGTGATGTGTAAAGAACCATGAATAGCCAGAACAGGCAACCGAGAATGATAAAAGGACGCTAAGAAGACTAGCCGATAACTATGTCTTAGATGGGGAGATCCTATATAAAAGAAGAAAGAATCAAATGCTACTAAGATGTGTGGACACTATTGAGGCCAAGAAAATCTTGGAAAAAGTCCATTAGGGTGTTTGCAAAACACATGCTAATAGTTTTACAATGGCTAAACAAAATCATGAGATTCAGGTATTATTGGTCCACCACGGAAAGGGATTGTATTAGTTATGCCAAGAGATGTCATAAGTGCCAAATTTATGGAGACAAAATTCAGTTGCCTCCTTCACATCTTCATGTTATGACTTCTCCATGGCCTTTCTCTATGTAGGGCATGGATGTCATTGGATCGATCTCACCAAAAGCTTCTAATTAGCATCGATTCAACTTTGTGGTAATCGACTACTTTACCAAGTGGGTAGAAGATGCTTCTTACACCAATACTACGAAGTTGACAGTCAGCAAATTCTTGAAGAAAGAGATTATATGTCGATATGGAATACCAGAAAGGATCATATCTAACAACATATTGAATTTGAACAATAGCATGATATAGGACGTCTGCAGCCAATTCAAGATCAAACACCACAACTCATAACCAAATCACCCAAAAATGAATGGTGCAATTGAAGCAGCCAATAAAAATATTAAGAAGATCATGGGGAAAATGATAGAGACTTATAAAGACTTGCATGAAAAGTTACCATTTGCCCTTTATGCTTATCGAACGTCTGCCAGAACCTCTCCGGGGTAATACCTTTCTCATTTGTTTATGGAATGGAGACAGTTTTGCCCATTGAAGTCGAGATTCCTTCTCTCTGAGTTTTTTCAAAGTTGAAGTTAGATGAAGTAGAATATATTCAATCTCGATATGATCAATTGAACTTGATTGAAGAGAAGAGGTTGAAAGCTATCCGTCATGGTTAGATGTACCAAAAACAAATGATGCGAGCTTATGACAAAAAGATCGGCCCCAGAGAATTTCATGAGGGGGACCTAGTATTGAAAAAGATCATTCCCATACAAAAGGACTTCAGAGGAAAGTGGATGCTAAACTGGGAAGGACCTTATATGGTAAAGAAGGCCTTTTCTAGAGGAGCGCTGATTTTGACCAAGATGGATGGAAAAAACTTGCCTAACCTTATGAATTCGGATTCAATTAAGAAATACTTCACCTAAAGAAAACGGGTGAGGCCAAGGCGAAAACCCGCAAAGGGCACCTTGAGACCAAATGGATTTTGAGTTGAAAACCTAGTAAAGTGCTGTTCAATTTTAGATCAAAGATTGAACATGTGGTAGTCGTGTCTACTTAGAAGGAGAAACGTTACATCTTGGGGCATCAACAAAGTATTCTAGATCTCCTGAACATATATTAGGCTTAAAATGGTCCACAGAAAGTTTGTGTAGAGAAGCTCATGCTACGATATTTAGGGCACCTAATTTCATCTTACTCACTTTGTATTTTAACAATGTTTGCTATTTTGATTAATTTATTCATCTCAAGCTTTGCTCCCAATAAATTTCAGTCTTGTCCATTGTCACGACCTTTTTGAGCATTTTTACATGGAAATAATGATTAATGGACTAACAATATTCAAGTAAAAGGATTTTTGCATATTGCTCTGAAAGGTTTCTAAATAGTATAAGGATCTAAAACAAGACCACTAGTTAGAACTAACCAAATCTAAGGGCTGGAAATATTTGGGAATGAATAGTTTAAATTGTGATTATTTCTTCAGGTTTCCTGTCAAAGATACAAGATCTGAACAAGAAGGCATGATAATACATCAATAACGGAACCTTGACGAACAATGAGCAATGTCAACCTAAGCATTAAAAAGGGAATCATTCTCGAAAAATGACATTCTATAAGCATGAAAATATCATTCATAAGCATTTAGTTAGAAGCATTTGATTCATTCTGATCATAACATCCTAACCATAACATCCTAATCGCTTGGCATAATTATAAGCCTATGAAATGGATTCTACAAGTCATGCTCCCTAGAGAAGGGTGTAATAGATTAGTGAAACCACAAATCCTACACCCCTGAAATTGCAGTGGGACAGATCAAAGTCACCGTAGTGAATCTTATCTCCCTAAAGTTGTAATGGAGCATATTGAAGCTACATATATTATCTCCCTAAAGTTAAGTAGAGCAGATTAAAATAAAAAATCCTATATTTTTGAAGTTGCAGTGGGTCGGATTAAATCTACCATAACGAGTCTCATCTCCCTGAAGTTGTAGTGGAGTAGATTGAAACTATAAATCTTATCTCGTTAAAGTTGCAGTGGAGCAGATTAAAACAACAAATCCTATACCTCTAAAGTTGCAGTGGGTCGAATTAAATCTACCATAGCGAGTCTCATCTCCCTGAAGTTACAGTTGAGCAGATTGAAACAACAAATCCTATACCTCTAAAGTTTTAGTGGGTCGGATTAAATTTACCATAGCGAGTCTCATCTCTTTGAAGTTGCAGTGGAGCAGATAGAAGCTACAAATCTTATCTCCCAAAAGTTACAGTGGAGTAGATTGAAACAACAAATCCTATAGCTCTAAAGTTTCAATGGGTGGATTAAATTTACCATAGCGAGTCTCATCTCCTTCAAGTTGTAGTGGAGCAGATTGAAGCTACAAATCTTGTCTCCCTAAAGTTGCAGCAGAGTAGATTAAAACTACTCATGAAGTTGCAGTGGGTTAGAATGAGGCTACTGAAAAAGAGGAGAACCAAAGAAGTCAAGATTCGATAGGACCAGACAAAATTAACCTTTCTTAAAGTCTTTGCTCCATTCCCATTTCACGTCAACCAGCAAAGAGGGGAAGCTGTAAGGGCCCAATTTTGTTCGGCCCAAAACAGAAACAAAAAATAAATAAACCAAATAAAAACCAAAATAAAAGTCCAAGCTGTGACAACCCGAAGTAGACCCTAGTCGGAATGTGATTTCGGGACCACATTACCGAGTCAAAAATTTATTTTTGTGTTTTAATTACATAAATTTATGTGCGATAGTGAATGTATGAAATTAAATGCTTAATATTAGCTTTAGGAATGTGAATTAATTCGAAAGGACCTAGTTGAGAGACTTAGAAAAGATGATAGGCAATTTGTAAGGATCAAATAACAACAATGTGGGAAAGCTTGGGTTTGCATGTCAATTTACCCAAATTGACAAGTAGTGGCCGGCCAAATAATAATGCACTACCACTAAGTTGAATTTATAGCAATTTTATATTAGATAATAGGTTAATTAAACAAAATAAATAAAATAAAGATGAATAAAATAAGAGGAAGGAAAGAGAAAGTGTTCATCTTCTTCCTCTTGCCATGGCCGTAAGCTAAAGGAAAGAAAGGAAGGAAATTTCTAAACATTCGGCCATCCTAAAGAGTTGATTAAGGTAAGACTCATGATAAATCCATTAAATTTTGTAAAAAAAATCTAGTTAGTAGCCAATGTCTATTATATTCCGTGTGTTAATTTTCTACCTAATTAGGTGACTAAATGGCATACGGTTAGAGGAAGGTAAAGCTAAGAGAATGTTGTTTTTGATGTTGTGAATGGAAATAGTAGAAAGGTGAAAGAAAATTTAGGTAGAAAAGTAGATATGTGTGGATTTACATGATGTTATAAATAGATGTAAAACTATGCTAGTTTAGGAAAAATTCGGTCAAGTGTTCATGAGATGAAATTTTGTGTTTAAATGAATTTAAAATGATATTATAATTATGTTATATATTCGGCCATCCAATTAAGCATATGGGTGATGGTGAATTTAGTTTTTGCACATTCGGTTATATAGATAAGCACATTTGTGATATTATCTCGATTTTATATAATCGACTAAAGGAGTAATGTTAGCTTATATGTTGAGTTTGATTCATGATTATATATATAATTGAATGTAAACATATTCGAGATAATGTTATGACGGGAATTGATGTTGCATTGAAAATTTTATATTTGGCATTGTAGTTAAGTACATAGGTGATATCGATTTTAATCTTGCACATTCGGTTATATAGTATGCACATTATAAAATTTTCTTTGATTCTCTAAAATCGACCAAATGAGGAGGTTGGCTTTCAAAGTTGAGTTTGACTCATACTTATGTATAATTGAGTGTAATTATATTTGGCATAATGTTATTTGGAAGTGATAATGCATTCGGCTTTATGGCATAATATAAATATTAGTTGAAACCTTGATGTCTTGAACAAGGATTGTTGTAAGAAGAAATGGAATCATTAAATTCATATAGATATGAGTATTTTTGCAAAGTAATTAAACTACTAAATTCATTTATTTTAGCTCAAGAATCCAAGGGAGGAGAATCAAGTAAAGGCAAAGCAAAGAATACTGAATAGTCATTTGGGAATCATTTCATCCGACGTAATGTAAGTCCATAAGTTTTTATGAGATTAATTGTATATGCATTTATAATTGTGGCCGTATGTGCCAATTAAGTTAAGTAAATTGTTTTACTATGAGGAATCGATACTAGCACTAAGTGTGCGAAGCTGAAAGGCACTATGTGTGCTGATTTAAATGTTAATACGTGATTGAACTTTTGGGGCACTAAGTGTGCGGTGTATCATGGCACTATGTGTGCGGAAATCCTTATGCACTATGTGTGCGAATTCGGTTGATGGTATAAGTAGCATATGGAAAGCATATAGTGTTAGTGCTATTAACTGAAATATCAAAATGAGGCATGAAATGAATATGCATGAGTGTATATACTTTGACATTGTTCTATAAATTGAGAGAAGGTTTTAAAGCGTTTGATTGTATGATAGTTGATTGATAGCAAGCTTTGGCTCGTGGCGGTCGATAAAATATGTGAATGTAACATAATCGGCATGACTGAAATTGGTTGATCTTATATTATTTTTCTCGCAATCTCATATCAACGATATGTATATTATTGCTTATGACTTACTGGGTTGAATACTCATTTTGTGTGTTTGTTTGTTTTCTATTTAGATTTGCTTGACCCATTTTGCGTGTTCAGACCATCGTCAAAGTCATCACACCAGCTTGCAACTTTTTGGTATCTTCTTCTTAGTTGGCCTAAAAGAACATTTCGGCATATATAGGCTATTATGTTTTGTTTGAACTTTGGTATGTATACTTTTAGCCATGCGAAAATGGCATAAATGTTAAGTTGGATTTAGTCTTATGATACTTACTTATAAGTAATAGTTAAAGTCTATTTGATTATTATGCCGTTTGTCATGGCTAATCATTTTCGGTGTTACACTCATGATATGGTTATTGAGTAGTAAGGAAATGCTTGGAAATGATTAGCCTTTGGTATGGCTAGTCATGATCATACTTGGTGATATGTATGTTAAATTACTCTAATAGGTAAAATTTACTCTAATAATAGATGCAGACAGCAGTAGTGATGTGAAATTGAAAAATCACTAAAAATAGTAGAAATGGAATTAAATAATGAATAAATTATGGAATCGAAGCTTGATGAGTCTAATTTCACATGGAAGTAGTAAAACAAGTATATGAGCTATATTGCATGAGATATTTAAAACCTTGTGAAACAGGGCCAGAACGATTTCTGGATCCCCTGTTCCGACTTTGGAAATTCACCATAAATTCTACAAAGATAATTAGAAGTCATACTTTATATGTAAAGATTCCTTATTGAGTCTAGTTTTATTAGGGACAAACGGTATAGTCATTGAATCTCTGTACAGGGAGATATCTGGTTCGTAATACACAGAGGTCAGAGTAGTTGAACCCTGAAATAGGGGAGACTTTAACTAATAAACTGTACTAATTGGACCGATCAAAAATTGTGGAAAATTTTTAATAGATATATATATGAGTCTAGTTTCAGGAAAAATTTTCGGAATTGGATTTCGAATTTCAAAACTCAAGGTACGAATTTTTAAGTGACTATAACGCAGATTGACAGCCTGTCTGGGAGTTTTAAATAAATTGTTTGAGTTGTATAAGTGATGAACTAAGCCAGATAACACCTCGTGTTCGACCCCGGTGACGGCCACGGTTTCGGGGTGTTACACAAGCCCAAATGACCCAAATGAAAAAAAAACTATAAAGGCCCAGTGGCCCAATAACCTAAACTTTTTTTTTAAAAAGCCAGAACCCTTAGGGTCTCTAGCGTCACTCCTCCCCTAGCAAGCACGCCACCCAAGGCCCCTTGTCCCGAGGTCTGCATTCTCTGCCGCCATTTCACCAAAATGGAAAAGGCCTGCTTCTCTTATCTTCGTTGGCCCTCCACCGCCACTTGCAAAAAAGAAAGAAAAGACGAGGACAAAGACACAAACACACAAAGAACAGTAGAAAAACACAATAGTTTATATTGTAACACATTCGGCTATAAAAGCCAGGATAACGATGTAATCATTTTTTATGAAGCAATCAAAACAAAATAGAAAGAGTTTAAAAAAGGTGGTCCTTTTATTACTCTATTTTATTTAATTTAAAAAAAACATAAAATAAAAAGAGATCAGAAACTTACTAAGTCTTTTCGTGTTCCACTTCTGCGAGTGGACGTGGACATCGTCCCCGATGATGGACAGCTCCTTTCAGTGAGATGGCGAAGAAACCGAAGAGAGTTCTCAAATTTTCTTATTTTTCATTGAGTTTTGGGAAATGCTAACTTTGAATTTGGACTCAGGGAGCCAAAACGGCTAAGAAGGGAGTCATTATGTGGATTCTAGCCACCAAGAATAGCAAAGCCATCATTGGCGACCGGTGGCCATCGTGGGTGGCTCACTGGACCTAAGGGTTGGTTGAGAGAAAAAAAGAAAGGCTCAAACTATTTTTTTAAAACTGAAACAAATGATTTTTTAACACTTTTTTATTTATATAGCCCTATAAAACAACATCGTTTTGGGCTTAAGTTTTAGATGCCAAAACGGCGTCATTTTGAAGTGTGACTCGAGACCCGACCCAAACCGCGCAAGATTCGAACATTTTTGACATGGGGGCTATTTATTCTTTTGGTCCTTCCGCCTTTGCGGCATGTTTCAATTTAGTCCCTTTCCTTTTTAATTATTTTATTTTTCCCCTACAATTTTAACTTGTTTACGAATTGGTCCCTTGACTTAGCGTTGACCTTCCAGGGAATGACGCATGTCCTGGAGTTTGGGATAATTTTCCATTTAGTCCTTGTTTCTTTTCGCGCATTTTATTTTGGCCCTTTATTCTGTTTTATTACTTAATTATTTATTTCTTTATAATTTTCACTTTTAATTTCATTTTAATTTCAATTCAATCCTTCGTTTATGATATGAAAGATAATTGGCCACATATGTGGCATATACCTAAATATTTTGTTTCATTAATATTCTTTGAGGAAGAATATGAGAATGTAGTAATAAATCCTATCATTATAGATAGAAGATATTTATCTTATTTGGTACTAAAACAAATAAATATTATTTCAATATTTGATAATACAAAATTAGTCTAAAGCTCTAGAAGAGCTAACATATTAATATCTTGTGATGGTTAATCCATAGGTTTTAAAGATATTTATAATGGATCTTATATTGAGATTGTGAATAAGGAAAATATTATATTTCATATGAATCACTATTGCTATAAATATTTATTTTGAGAGGATGAAAAGAGAGGATTGAGTTATTAATTTATATTTATTTTATAATCTTTGCAATCTTCTTTTGTCATCATCCCCATTAAGGGGTTGGAAGCAAAATATTTGACTATGAAATATCTATTTATGAGTAATAAAATATGATAGTTATGGTTAGATGCACCTGAAGTTATAATTTTTTTTGATATTTGAAGATTTCGGCATATTCCCTGAAGCGAATATTGCATATAATTGTTTGGAAATTATATTTATTTTGTTGACTTAGTGACATTATAATATTCACATTGATTTAGACATTTCCAGTAGTAAATGTCACAATAGCACTCATATGTAGATACAAATTAAAAGGAATTATAGTAAAATTATTAATTTGTTACAATTTAGTACAATTGAAACACATGTTAGAGTAAACTAGAAGTTTACTAATATAAATGCATTTACTACTTGGCGTGACTAGTTAGACCATCTTGGATCATATATGATGCGAAAGTTAATTAAGAATTCATATGGGCATTCAGTAAAGAACCAGAAGATTCTTTAATTTAAAAGAATTCTCATATGTTGCTTGTTCTTAATGAAAATTGATTATTAGAAACTCACTAGCTAAAGTTGAGATTTAATGTTTTGCATTTTAAAAATGAATATGGGCCAATTCATCCACCATGTGGATGATTTTGATATTATATGATTTTGGTAGATGCATCTACAAAATAATCACATATGTGTTATCAATTTTTAACCTGTCATTTGCAAGATTACTTATTTAAATAATTAATTTCAGATCATACAATTAAAAAAATTCATCTTGTCAATACTGATGAGTTTATATCTCAATCTTTTATTGATTGAGTTTGAAAATCTTTTGTAAAAGTTTATGCATAATGGTTTATAGAAATTATTGATTAAATACCTCTGATTAATGTCTAATCCATTACTTATGAGAACTAAACTTCCATTTCAACATGAAATTATGTTGATTTACGTGTTGTACGCATCAAGCCAATAAGTTATAAATACTCCCCCCATTACAATTGGTTTTTGATCAAGAGCTAAACATTTCTAATCTTTGAATTTTTGTATATGCGTATATGTTCCAATCGCTCCACCACAATGCACAAAGATGAGTGAATTCTTAAAGAAATTTGGAAAGATATATGAATTACAAGTTTCTTTATATTATTAGATGTTTTGATTGTATTCTAGATTCAATTATGACATGATTTGTGATTACAATTTTGATTCGATAGTTTCCCGACATTAGGAGGAGAGAAATAATAACTTGTAATGAGTTAGGGGGAGAGTAATTTGAACCATAAGTTCAATAAGGATAACTCATTACAAGTTAGCTGTTAGATGTATCTACAAACTTAATAAGAATAACCAAGTGTTATATACCATCTAATATTTTAATTTTAATCAAAGTCCTAGTAGGACAATCAATTAGAATAAATAATAGATTGATCGGTTCCAAAGATAAAAATTCTTCTAGATTGTCATATAGTGGAGACAAGTTCTCCAGAAGAGACCCAAGACATAACTAATAAGTAAAATTTTAGAAGAGATTCAGGTACCTAAAACTGAATTTTAAAATAATGAAAATAAGATATCTTGATAAGTTATGTCAATTCGAGAAAATATGGAGCCGAATAATAAAAATGGTTGACAATGATTTTTCATGCAATATTATTATTGAAATAATGAAATAAAGGGAAGGACTTCAATAAATCGAAGGACTTCAATAAATCTATAGAAAAATATAGATATGGAAAAAATTGATCAAAATAGAAAGACGTAACTTAAGTACAATTAAATTCGTGGAGTTTTTGGACTAGTAGTCTAATTATCTAAACTTATAAAGCCAGTGAGGGTGCAATTGAAGTAGCTTTGCAAAAGCGGTATAAAAATATGAAGTTTTTCGCTAATTCCTGGCATTGATTATGAAAAGATATAATATTCTTTTGTAGTGGATGCAATAACCTTTAGATATATTATTAAATTGATAATTCATAAATGATTTAACTTGCGCCTAATGGCTATTGATACAACCTTTTATGAATCACTATTTAGTGAAGTTTATATTAAAATCCTTGAAGGATTTAGGATGCTAGAAGTATATTGAAATTCTCGAGAAATTGTTCATTTATATGAATTGAAATAATTTGAACATATGTGGTAAATTTAACTCGATGAATAGTAGTTAAAGGAGGATTATATAATGATCCAAAATATCTATTTGTGTTTTTAAAATAAAAGAATCATAATTAAAATTTGTTATGATTATTGTTGAATCCTCTGAAGAGATCAAAATATATTTCTCCAAATTTTTCTCACTTATGACTTTTAAAAGAATGATAATATAAATGTTGAGCAAATACATTCAAATAGTCATTTGAAAAACCAGTATTCAAGATTGAATACGTAGAATATAAGAAAACATGTAATATTTTCATGGGGAATAAATACGCGTTGCATTCTTTGTCCCTTGATCGAAGTTTTGTCCCATTGAGTTTTCTTGATAAGGTTTTTAATAAGGAAACATATTATGCGTATTATAAATTGTGTACTCGTTTTCCTTCATTAGGTTTTTATTCCACAGGGTTTTTCCTAATAAGGTTTTAATGAGACACATTATCTACCAATGGACATCCAAGGAGAGTGTTATGAATATCTTATTAAGTGAATGTCCATCATAATTAAGACAAAGTTTTAATGTACTTTAAATTCTAATAGTTATTAGATTAGATCTTTACTTCTTTTATACTTCGTATGCATATACATAAAGACCCCGATGAAGCATTGGAACCATCCCTTTGATCAATAAAGTAAATTCTCTATTGCTTTCATATTTTATTTGTTCTTTATTCTCTCAATCTCTTTATTTTATAACAAATTAAATTTTTTCTTTGTTTTGGTAAAGAAGTGATGAACAAATTTTGGGTTTTGTTTGGCATGAAAGATAAATTTAATTAATTAAATTAATTGTCAAGATTTTTTTTCTTTTAGCCTAGTTTGAAAGACTTAAGATCATATAATTAAAATAAATTTGAGTTTCATGTATAATTATTAAGGATAATTTATTTGAGTTTACTTTAATTTGGAAAGATAAAATAAAATTTTAAAATTTAAAATGACACTAAAATAATTAATTTAATTAATTTCAATATTACAATAACAAATTGGTTAACACTATTGAGGATAACTTATTTAATTGATTTTAATGTTTTGAAAATTAAATTTTCAATATTGAAAACAAAATGAAATTTAGAACTTTCGACAAGAAGGTAAACAATTACAATTTGATAATTTTTAAAATATTATTTTTGTTTTTGTCGTTTTTTATTTTAATTTTTTCTTTAAATGAC
Organism: Gossypium arboreum; assembly: GCF_025698485.1. Lineage (NCBI taxonomy): Eukaryota > Viridiplantae > Streptophyta > Magnoliopsida > Malvales > Malvaceae > Gossypium > Gossypium arboreum. The sequence goes on from NC_069072.1 coordinate 29,364,355, forward strand.
CAAAATAAAAACAACCTAAAAATTGAATAACATCCAAGTGATTTACTTTTTCCATATTAAGACGTGAAACTAGCCACTTGGATATATTTTTGAACCAACCTTAAAATTTTCAAATTTCGTAATTAGTTATAATTAATCGAAGGATTATATATATGTATCCAACAAGAGCACACTTTTTCGGTGATAATCTAGTATAATTGCATATTTTAGTAGCTTATAATTTTGTCTTACGTTTTTTTTGCATTATTTAATATAAAACATATATGAATATTTATCAATTACGCCCATTAATTTTTTTAAAGTTTCATTTTCATTTATTAATTTGAAGTTTTTATTGTAAACTTATATATTGCAAGTAATTTTGTGTAACACCCTAACCCCAGCCTAAACGATACGATTAAGTCTAGAAAGTTACATTAAACCATTTCTGGACAATCCAACTTTTAATTATAAAGTTCAAACAATTCAAAGTCATACAAAAGATTATAAACAATAAGAAAATCCAGTCATTAAAATCAACAATCTTAGAAAGAAGTACCCATAAATATATTGATAACATAATAAGATAATTGAGCAGAATGACCAAGCTCCCAATACGCCAATCCAATCAAGTCTGTGCGTTACGTGAATTCAAAACATACAAACTAGATGACTTTATAAATAAGTGTTTAACTTAAGTATACAACCAAACATAATTATATAAACATCAGTTCGATATTTCATTTATCTTTACTCAGACAATTCTCCCAAATCGAACACAGAGTCGAAAACAAAAGATATGCAAAATAGTTGCAGATCAAATACAGATATAGAACAAATCAATTTCAGATGCAGAGCAGGTCAGATACAGATGTAGATTCTTACCCCCATCCTCTACACACCATCTCCGACCATACCAACACACCATATAGGGTATCAAGTACCTATCCAGCCTTATGCACCATTTAGTGTCGATATGACAATGTTCAGAATAATCGCAGACTAATTGTCAGATCAATGTGCGATAAATTGCCAGAACTAGATTTGAATGTGTCTTAACCACCAGAATTAATAGATAACTAATAGTTCACACTTCCTCCTTTATAGCAAATCCCAACCCAATGCAGTTACAGGGTTGTCAGATATAAAAAATGTACATACAATTATTCAGATTCAAATCATATTCGCATTAAACAGATCATGCTTAATTCATAGATATTTAAATGAATACAAGCACAGTTAACGGTTTATTCATCATTTGATCCTCATATGAAAAGTTATTAAGATTAATTCAGATCACACAAACCCTACAGTAGGCTTACGTTCGGCTAGAATGTCATTTATGACCCTTAAGAAAAATCATTGGTTCTAGCATACATGCTTGTGTGGATTCACACGTCCTGAATGGATGGCCTATGTAGTCTACACGACCTAGCACACTCCTATGTGGCCCAGTTCATTATCCCACATGGCTTACCACACAGCTTAGCATACGCCCGTGTGACTCAAAACAGTGAGTTACACGGTCTAGAACATGGCCAAGCACATGCCCATGTGACTCAAGTGCCAAAAATTCCCCCACACGACCTAAACACACGCCCATGTCTTTCACTGATGTGACTCTAATTCACAAGTAGTGAGTTACACAGCTTGGACACATGCTCGTCTCTCTAGCCCGTGTGACCCTAATTCACAAATAGTGAGTTACATAGCCTGAAACATGGTCGAGTGGTTCACGTGACCTACCACAAGGCCTGGCACACAGTCGTGTGGCGTCGCCATCCATGGATTCTAACTTTTGACATTCGCAGAAATTTGGGTTTTCGTACACATCTAATACAATTTTAACGTAAAAGCAATAGAGATGACCTCGAAACCTAAAACCTATAGCCAATTGTTCCATTCAGAGAAAATAATATAGTCAAAATGCTAAATTAACCAGTAATTCAAATTACGTCAAAATCTTCGGCGCATAAATTTTGATACGAAAATTATTCATTTACCGACGAACAACAACAACTAATTTGAAACTAAAGCGTTAGAGAAATGCTCCCCTCGAGATTCTCACCTAAAATAAAAAACCAATTGACGATTATTGGAGAGCTTGGAACAATTGGCAATATTATTAACCAAATGATATCAGACAAAATTTAGTGAAAACAGAGGAAACAATGAAAGTGCTTACACTAAAAAATTTTCAATTGAACAACGACAAATGCAAAATCCTCGATTATACTTGTTTCAAGCCACAGAGACAAGCAAAATGGAAAAACATAGGGAAAAAAGAAGAAACAGTATTTGAAAGAAAGAAGAAGAAAGGGAAAAGAAGAAAAAAAAACGTAAAAGAAGAAGAAAGGGGGAAACAATTAGATAATTTAAAATAACTAATTTTTTTCTTATAGTTTAGTAAAAACAATTCGCCTTATTCTCGCTTACTCAGTGACTGGAACACAAGACCTAAAGTATACAAAAGCTTAACCACTGAACCAATAGGTTCAGTCTTGATACAACTCTCTCCCCCCTAAAAGAGATTTCAACCTAAAAATTTACCTGAATCAAACGAATAAGGGTATTGCTAACAAATCGAATCCTCAGGTTCTCACATGGCTTCCTCCGTGCCATGTTTCTGCCATAGAACCTTAACCAGAGGAATAATTTTCCTTCTAAAGGCCTTAATGGCACTATCCATAATCTGAATAGGTTATTTCTCAAAAGTCAGATCTAGTTTCACCTCAACCTCCTCAACTAAAACAATATGAGACAAGTTAGACAAGTACCATCTCAACATAGAGACGTGGAACACATTATGAATTCAATCTAACTTAGGAGGTAGTTCTAGTTGATAGGTGACATATTCGATATGTTTTAGGATATGGTAAGGTCCAATGAACCTCAAGCTCAACTTGCCCTTATGTCCAAACTGTAAACCTTTTTTCCTAGAGAAACTTTCAAAAACACTTGATCACCCACAGAATACTCAATATGTCTCCTTTTGAGATCCGCATATGACTTCTGTCAGTTAAAAGTTGTCTTAAGACAACTTCGAATAAACCTAACCATATTCTCGGTCTTAAAAACTAGCTCGGGACCTAAAACCTAATGCTTACCTAAATCAGTCCAACATAGAGAGGTACGACACTTACGACCATACAAAACCTGATAAGGTGCCATCTGAAAGCTAGATTGGAAGTTGTTATTATACGCAAACTCAGCTAGCGACAGATATTCCTCCTAGCTACCCCGAAAATCGATTACAGAACTCAGCAGCATATCTTCCAAAATCTGAATAACCCACTCAGACAGCCCATCAGTCTAAGGATGGTTCGTAGTGCTGAAATCCAATTAGGTGCCCAATGCCTCGTAGGGCTTCTTCCAGAATCGAGAAGTAAAATGTGGATTTCTATCAGAGATGATCAAAATTGAAACTCCGTGTAGTCTTACGATCTTGGAGAGATACAACTTAGCTAATTTCTGAAGCGAATAATCAATACTGACAGGAAATAAGTGAGTAGACTTAGCCAATCGATCAACAATGACCCAAACTGAATCTTTCTTAGTTGGCGTCAAGGGCAACCCACTAACAAACTCTATAGTCACACGTTCTCACTTCCAAATGGGAATCTTAACCGATTGTAGAAGACCTGAAGGCAGCTAATGCTCAGCCTTAACCTTCTGGCACGTCAGACAATGAGAGATAAAGACAATTACCTCTCGTTTCAAACTGGGCCATTAGTAAAGCTCTCAGAAATCCTTGTACATCTTATTCACATTGGTATACATAGCATAAAGGCTACTGTGTGCTTCTTGCAAAATTGACTACCTCAACTCAGCATCGTTAGGCACAGAAATCCGACCCTTAAAACACAAAACTCCCTTACTATTTAACCAAAATTAGAATTCCCACCGTCTTTCACCTAACAGAAAAGTGAAACTAGAGACTCGCCACTCAACTGTTTAACTCGAATCTGATCATCCCAGGTTGATTTAACCTATAATTTAGCCAGCAGGCTACCATCGTCAAACAAACTCAAATGCGTAAACATCACCCTCAGATCGGTCATCACTCTACAACTAAAAGCATCGGCCATAATATTGACCTTATCAGGGTGGTATTTTATGGTGCAGTCGTAGTCCTTAAGAAACTCAACCCATATATGCTGCTTAAGGTTCAACTCTTTCTAAGTTAGTAGATACTTGAGGCTCTTGTGATCAGTGTAAATGATACACCTCTTACCATACAGATAGTGCCTCCAGATTTTTAGAGGGAAGACAACTGCAACCAATTCAAGGTCATACATGGGATAATTAGCTTAATGTAACTTAAGTTGTATATGACGCATAAGCCAAAACCTTACCATCCGATAAAAAAATGCAATCTAAGCCGACATGCAAAGCATTGTTGTAGAGCATGAATTCTCTACCAGATTTGAGCTATATCAAAATAGGTGTCTGAGTCAAAATGGATTTAAGCTTCTCAAAGCTCGCTTGCTGCTCATCAGACCACACAAACGATGCATTTTTATGCAATAACATAATCAAAGGAGTTGCAATAAGTGAGAACCTTTCAACAAACCTCCAGTAGTAATCTGCTAACACAAGGAAACTTTAGATTTCAAACACATTCCTAGCCTATTTCCATTCAATTACAACCTTAAAATCAACTCGGATCCCCTCAGCAGATACGGCATGTCTCAAAAAGTTAACCTTTTGCAACCAGAATTCACACTTTCTAAATTTAGCGTAAAGTTATTTCTCCCGGAGTACCTCCAGAATTATTCAAAGGTGCTCATTCTGCTTACTCTTAGTCTTAGAATAAATTAAGATATCATCAATAAATCAAGATATCGTCAATGAAAATGACCACAAACTGATCTAGATACGACTGAAATACATGGTTTATCAGATCCATAAATGAAGCCGGAGCATTCGTCAAACCAAATGGCATGCGAGGAACTCGTAATGCCCATAAAAAGACCTAAAAGCAGTCTTGTACACATTAGTCTCCTTAACCTTAAGCTAATGGTACCAAGAACGAAGATTGATTTAGAATAATACAAATGCCCCACAGAACCGATCAAACAGATCATCGATCCTCGAAAGCAGATACCTATTCTTCACTGTCAACTTATTCAGTTAACGATAATCCATACACATCCTTATCGTGTCGTATTTTTCTTTAAAGAACAACACTGGTGCTCACTACTGAGACAGACTTGGTCGAATGAACCATCGATCGAGAAGTTCTTGAAGCTGAGCCTTTAATTCCATAAGCTCCTTTGCCTTCATACGATAAGGAGCAATAAACAATAGAGCGATACTTGGTAGAAGTCTAATACCAAACTCAACTTTCCTGTCCAGAGGTATTCCCGACAACTCATTTGGGAAAACACCCAAAAAATCCATTACAGTTCGAATATCAGTAACATAAGGTTTTATAGCACTAGAGTCAGACATAAAGGCCAAATACGCCTCACACCCTTTTCAAACTAACCTTTCGACTACTAGAGTGGAGATTAAATTAGAGAGGTAATCTTGATGCTCGCTGATCATAACAACTTCAATATCACCATCAGACCTCAGAGTTACCCTCTAAGAGGCACAATATAAACTGACTCGATGGTCCACGAGCCAATCTATTCCTAAAATCAAATCAAACTCTCCAAATGGAAATTTCATCAAGTTAGCTAAAAACATAACATCTTGAATCTCTTTCAGAACCCTCCTATAGATTTTACTAACCCGAATCGACTGACTTAGAGGACTAATCACCGAAACCTCTCTAGTAGTATTCTTAGTAGATATTCTCAAATTCATAGAAATAGTACTAGATATATATGAGTGAGTAGAACCAATGTCTATCAAAGAAAAATACAAAACTGAATGAATAAAGAACATACTCGCTATAACGTCAGCATCGCCTCTGTCCTCTCGATGCCTGGCCGCATACACTAAGGTAGCTTGTCATGCCTCAGTTTGATGCGCACCTCTGCCCGATGCTCTCTAACCTCTACCGGAACCATTACCATCACTCACTATTCCATGACCCCTATGTGGTTGTTGTACTGCTCTCTGTGGTTGAGCTAAACCCAGAGTTGGAGCCTCTGCAAGAGTTTGCACTTGATCAAAATAGAGGGCACAGTCTTTAACGAGGTGCTCCATTGACTCGCAATGTATACAGACCCTTAATTTCCTCCAGCACTTTCCAAGATGGTGTCTAGCACAGTCACTACATGTCTGAGTTTTAGTCGGTGCAGCTAGTGCCTCAGTCCTCAGAGGCCCTTCAAACATAGCCCGTTTCTTACGGCGTTGAACAAAACTAGAGGGACTCGAATCCCTCTTAAACTTATTTTGACACTTCTCTCAATTTCTCCTTTCACGCTTAGTGTTCTTTACTTCCTCAGCTATCTTTTCTTGGGCAACCAAGGCCTCGAACATCTGTTCCCTCTGAGGAGCTATCAAAACTCTCAGATCGTATCTCAATCCCTCATCGAACCAAATACTCTTCTAATAATCATTAGGAACCAAATTGCGAGCATACCTACTTAATCTCAGAAACTCGGCCACAGATCTCTCTCCTTGAACTAGGCTCATAAACTCATGTGTATAAGCTTCCACATAACTTGCCCTCACATACTTAATCTAGAAGGTTTTCTTGGAGAAATAGCATGTAATGCACTCGGGCTGGGTGCCCTCCTCAATAGTTAACCACCACTGATAGGCCTCATCTCGAAGTAGAGACACTACACCCTCAATTTCTATGCAGGAGTACAATCAATATCGTTCATGATGTGCTCGGTGGCCTCTAACCAATACTTGGCCACTGTTGGGGCGACTCCAATGACACCCCTATAAACCTCAGCACCGTTCGATTGAATTCATTTTGTAACTGACTCTCGGCCTCTAGAACCAAAATGGGTTCCAGTAACCCTCTCTAGCTCTTGTAACATAGCTTGGGATAGTGCAACGTCTCCAGCTATCGGAGTCTGGGATCTAAGCTAAGTAGTAGGAGTACCAACAGTCTCACTAGTCTCCAGATTAGGCATACTACCCATAGAGGATAACTCTACTCGAGCTCCTTCTTGATGCCCACGAGAACCACGTCCACGAATACCGCGCGAACTCATTGTGTCAACTTGTTTACAATACCAGAAGTTTACAAATCTATTTGGATTTCTCATCAGATATCTTATTTCACAGTTCATCTCACAGTCTTTAACTAGAGTCAACAAGTTTAGTTACTTCATTATTTCCTAACTAATTAGTATAGCTAAAGCAGAAGTACTTATAGGTTCAGCACCGGAGACTCGGTCTTTTATAAAATATGTTTTCAGAGTTAATTAGATAAACAATTTATCCAAAACCATACTTGTTATAAAAACGAAAGCCTAGAAAATACAACCCGAGTTTTGTAACCTAGCTTTGATACAACTAAACGTAACACCCCAACCTCGGCCTAAATGATACGAACAAGTCTGGAGAGCTAAATTAAACCATTTCTGGACAATCCAACTTTTAATAATAAAGTTCAAACAATTCAAAGTCATATAAAAGATATAAACAATCAGAAAATCCAGTCGTTAAATCAACAAGCTTAAAAAAGTAACCATAAAAATATTGATAACATAATAAGATAATTAGGCAGAATGATCGAGCTCTCAATACGCCGACTCGATCAAGTCTGTGCGTTACCTAAAATCCAAACATACAAACTAGATGAGTTTATAACTCAATGTGTAACTTAAGTATCCTACCAAATAGAATTATATAAACATCAGTTAGATATTCGATTTCTCTTTACTAGGACAATTCTCCCAAATAACCAGAGTAAAAAATAGAAGATATGCAAAATAGTTGCAGAACAAATCAGATACAGGTGCAGAACAAATAAATTTCAGATGCAGAACAGATCAGATACAAATGCAGATTCCTACCCCTATCCTCTACACACCATCCCCGACTATCCCAACACACCATATTGGGTATCAAGTACCTATCCAGCCCTACACACCATTTATTGTCGGTATGATAAGGTTCAGAATAATCGCAGACTAGTTGCTAGATCAATATGCGATAAATTTCCAGAACCATCTTTACGTGTGCCTTAACCACCAGAATTAACAGATAACTAATAGTATACACTTCCTCTTCTATCACAAATCCCAACCCAATGTCAGAAATGTACATACAATTATTCAGATTCATATCATATTCACATTAAAAAGATCATATTCAATTCATAGATATTTAAATGAATACAAGCAAAACTAACAGTTTATTCATCATTTGATCCTTATATGACAAGCTATTAAGCCTAATTTAGATCACACGAACCATACAGTAGGCCTATGTTCGGCTCGAAAGACATTTATGGCCCTTAAAAAAAATCTCGAGTTTTGGCCCTTACACTCGTATGGATTCACACGGCCTGGATGGCTGGCCCATGTAGTCCACACAACCTAGCACACGCCCGTGCAGCCCAGCTCATTATCCCACACGGCTTGTCACACGTCCTAGCACACGGTCGTGAGACTCAAAATAGTGAGTCACATGGTTTAGCATACGGCCAAGCACACGCCCGTGTGACTCAAGTGCCCAAAATTCCCTCACACAGCCTGGACACATGCTCGTGTCTCTAGCCCGTGTGACCCTAATCCACAAACAATGAGTTACACAACCGTGTGGCTCATGCGGCCTACCATACAGCCTGGAACATGACCGTGTGGTGTCCAAAGCTATGGATTCTGACTTCTGATGTTTGCAAAAATTTGGGTTTTCATTACACACATGATATGGTTTTTATGTAGAAGCTACAGAAATAACCCCAAAATCTGAAAATGACAACCAATTGTTCCATTCAGAGAAAATAGCTAAGTCGAAATGCTAAATTAACCGGCAATTCAAATTACGTTGAAAACTTCGATGCACAAATTCCTAAATGAAAATTATTCACTTACCGACGAACAACAACAACTAATTTGAAACTAAAGCATTGGAGGAATGTTCCCCTCGAGACTTTCGCCTAAAATAGCAAACCAATTGAACGATTAACGGATAGCTAAGAACAATTGGCAGTATTATTCAACCAAATAAGAGTAGACAAAATTTAACCAAAACTGAGGAAATAATGGCAACGCTTACACTAAAAATCTTTCAATTGAACAACGACAAATGCAAACTCCTCAATTATACTTGTAACAAGCAACAGAGACAATCAAAAGGAAAAAAAAAGGGAAAAAAAGAAGAAACAATATTTGAAAGAAGAAGAAGAAAGAGAAAATAAGAAAAAAGAGAAAAAAAAGTAAAAGAAGAAGAAAGAGGGAAACAACTTTATAATTTAAAATAACTATTTTTTTCTTAAGTAAAAACAATACTTCCCCTTTTTGCTTACACAGAGACTCGAACACAAGAACCCTAAAGTATACAAAAACTTAACTATTGAACCAATAAGGTCATTCTTAATATAAATTAACGTAGAATTAGACTTAAGTTGAGAGTTCAAGGATAGGGGTCAAATTAAAATACACAATAAAAATTCAAGAAGAGAGACTCAAACTCTCGATATCAAACACATAAATAGAACACCTAACCACAAATACAAAGACTTAATTATTGACAAAATTTACCAAACTAATGTTCAAATTTTGAAGCGCTACATTTTGTTTTTATTTTCAAATGTAATTGTTTTTTAAAAAATTGTTCCGATTTATTATTAGTTTATATAATAGTTATTTTTACGTTATTAAAGTTAGCACATCTGTTCCTATTCTTTTCTTAATTGTATATTTTAGTATTTATTCATAAATTTATTTTCGAAACTTTTTTAGAAATCGACTTTTATTTTAAAAAAAATGAATATAGGAGTCACCACTAATCCTTTTTATTAGGTGTGATCGGAGCACTTCGTAATTTGATCATTTTGATAAAAGTTTAGATTTACTAAAACGATGATTTTGGTTTACAAAATCTAGGAAATGGGTTCGGGATTCGGTTACGCACGATGAAGGATTAGCACCCTCGTAACACCCAAAATTAGTACCTAATTGATTAATTGATACCTTACTGTAGAGAATTGAAAATTCGAAGAGAATTCCAAATACAATCCCTCTTTTCATGATTTTTTTAATTAAAATATTGCTTTCCTAATTTAATCTTCACACAAATGTCTTATTTCAAGTTAATCAAGAAGAAATAATTATGCCCCGTAAGTTAAGGCACGATGCTTTAAATCCTCAATCATTACTTAAATTTTGGTTTCTTTTTTTTTGAAAAAAGAGATATTCAATTATTTCGATTTTAGAAAGAAGTCATACTTCATAAGTTAGGAGCACGGCTCCCCTAATTCCAAAAAATAACGAACCTTGCCTTAGTTTTCAAACATTTCTTATTCCTTAGGTAAAGTGAATGCAACTCTTTTTTTAAAAAAAAACGATATGCTTTTGAATTTATCTAAGCCTAATGATAAAATGGATGAATATGTTTTAACACAATATACGGCATGGATGGGGGCAAAAATAAAATAATATAGTAACGGGTAAAAAAGGAAATGACAATATTAAAATGGCAGGAAAATAAATAAATGAATAAATGAACAAATAAAAAAAGTTATCTTTACCCTTTAAAGAGTTATCTTGAGAACTCTCATTGTTCTCTTATCTATTACTATGTTCCCATTTTTAGTGGTCCATGATTATATCTTTTATTTTCTTTATGTTTGCTTTCACTTCAGGGAATGCAATAAATCTAGTAGGATAAACTTTTAAACACCTCCATTGATTCTTTATTTCATACCAACATTGCAAAACAAGCGTGGATTTCAAATCAAAATCAATCTATTCATGTTGTCATGATGAGTCTCCAATCACATCCTTAATTACAGCAACAATCATGATCTCTATATTTTCATTTTTTTTAATTGTTATGTACATTCACTTTAGGGAATGAAGCAAAACTAACGGGAAGAATTTCATAGTTTTTCATTAGTCACTTATTATTTTGCTTAGCCACTGTAACGCCCCAATTTTAGGGAATTCTGTGTATGTTGGCGAATTTAAAATTTTTGTGTTCTGTTTGCGTGGGTGTAGGTTTTTCTGACCATCCTTCCTGTTCTTCTCTTCTTTTCTTTTTCTCTCCATCTACTTTCTCCTCTTCTTTTCTCCATAGCCGAATCCTTCCACCACTCTACCCTACACTACTTTTTTCCATTGTTATAAGCCTATAGTCGATTGCCTCAAAAAGTCGAAATCCTGAAGGCCTGATTTCTTCTGTGCCGTTCTCTTCTAGGCAAAACTCTCTTATTCTCCCTAATTTTCTTAACCGATTCTCTTATCCTCTGAACCCCAAGTTTCTATCGAAAAAGACACTACAAAACCTCATCTTTTCTTCACTGTTACAAAAAGCCGAAAACGCATAGCCATAGGGTCATAGCCGAATTTTAAGATCACTAAAGGTTAGAATTTTGTTATCATTTGAGGGGTAGATCTGCGTCAGAATCGAGTAGGAGTTAATTGGAGTCATTGACTGAAGGAACTGGTGGTAAGTTTTTTTCCTTATTTCGGGTTTTAGAAAAGCCGAAACCTCTAAAGGTTAGGGGGGCTATCGATTTGGGCATGTAGTTCTAAGGGGTGTTATAACTGTTTTATTTTGATAATAGTGGGATCTAAAGGCTGCTGATCGAAGGCTTGGACAAGCGGAGCGACTGGATCTAAACATAATCGCTAACTTCGGCAAAGGTAGGATCGCTAGTGCTTAAGGTGCCTTTGGCCGAATGTGGTAAGGGGTTATTACGTAGTTCACTTTCGATAAGTTAGATTAACGTGTTAGTAATTTAACTGTGGGTAGTACGTGTGTGGATCTCGACAGCATATCATCGCAATCAGGTGTGTAACTGACACCCTCTTATAGACTAGATCGACAAAAGCCGAAAAGCCGAAATGCCGAAAAGATGGCATTTGAAAAGCATGTGAGTGTGCGAATGCTCGTGAGATTAGTAGTTTGATGTATATGGTAGATTAAAGTGATAAGACTGTAGAGTGCACGATTCTGTGCATTTTGATGTTTTTGGGCTTAATGGGCCAAAATCGAGAAGTGGGCCAACGGGCCCAATACGATAAGAAAAAGCGGTAAGTGTTTCTGGTCATATGTAAATGGCTATGCTATGTATGAAAACCCTAAGAATAGTTAAATTACTTGAATACCCCTTTGTATGGAAATTACTGATATACCCTAGGTGCAAAATTACCATTATACCCCTAGGTTACTTTTGGTGAAAAGCATGATAATTTAATTACGTATGATGTATGCCATGATTGTATATCATTGCATGGGGACATGGGTTATATTATGGAGGAAGCGTCCTGGTGGCTCTGCCACATTTATCTGATCTGGTGGCTCTGCCACATATATCTATTCTGGTGGCTCTGCCACAATTATCTGTTCTGGTGACTCTGTCACATTATCTGTTCTGGCAGCAATGCTGCATATTTCTATGGCGTGTAGCGGTTGGGTGGGTCGAGTAGTCTCCCCATATGGTGAAAGGTTGGCATGGGGGTGCATGTGGTTGGATATGGGTTGGGTTTTGCATAGACATGTAATATCTGTTCTGTTCTGTTATGGGCCTATGGGCTTTATTCTGACTTCTATTTTGGGCTAAGGCCAACTTATTCTGTTTCTGTGGTTGAGCTGATATAGGCTATGGTTGGGTTAATTTACATACTGAGTTTCCCCAAACTCACCCCTTTATTTCCATCCACGCAGGTAATCCCCTACCATTGTGGGCTTGGAGCTGTGAGGGATTCGAAGTGGCCACACGTTCTGCAAGTTTGACTCTCTTCCGGTGAACTGGACATTTATTTTACGTTTAAGGTTTCAGTTTTTTTTAAATTGTAATAAGGCCGCTTAATTATTTTTTATGGTTTTAATATGTTTTGTTAAGGTAGGTAATACTTATATTTAACTGTTGGAATTAGATAACTTTAGGACGTGTTTTTAAAAAGACAGTAATTGATTTCAAAATAACACGACAATAAGTAAAGCTTCTGCAATAAAAATATTTACCAAAATTAATCACTTTTCCTAAAAAGGACTTAATCAAATTGGTTTCCTGGAAATATACATGACGTTAAGGTGTGGCAATGGCAGTGTGCATGTCTAGGATTGGATCCGAAGGGAGCTTGGTACTTAAGCAGTTCGATGGACTCACCTTCTCCTTTCTAGTTTCCTACCTGGTGCTCAGCTTCCATTCACCTTAACCTGCATTAAAATTATCTTTTAAAACACTAAGTAAGTTTTCTAGAACAACGACCTGAAATGTTTTTGAACGCTTTGATGTGGCATGTCGGATCCGGCCATGACGTCTAGGCCGGGTTTGGGGTGTTACATTTAGTGGTATCAGAGCCGACTTGCAACAACTCGACTGTGGAATGGGTTTACAAAAACAAAGATTTTTTAAAATAAAAAAAACTCGATTTTCAAAATTTAGATCTTTAGAAGGTGGCAATCTGAATCTTCGACCCAAGCCTATAAGTATTACTCTGAACTTCTCTGAATATTTTCCTGAATTATCTATATGTACTGAAACCCTACTAGGTTACTCTAGATAGGATGATACTGAAACCTTAGGAAAATTTTATAAGAGACTAAAACTGCTGCTAGACTTCGATTCTGCGAAAACAAACTGTGAATTTCTGTCTGATTCATAAAACATCTGTAATAAGCACTGGAACATTGAATTAATGCATAAAATTCATAATCAAATAATACGATATGAGTACAAGAGCCGTTCGTTGAAGAGGCCGTGGACGGGGCTGAGGAAGTGCTCGAGCGAGATCTTCATCTTCGAGACATATGCCGATGGCGGATGCACCAGTACCACCGAAAATGGAGATGGAGTCTCATGACCGCGGTGCCGGAGATGATGCCCTGTCACAGGCAATGCTTCGGGTTCTGGAAAGGGTTGCCGGGGCAAGTACGGGCAACGAAATTCGGGGATCTATTTCTGAACGACTTCGGGCTAACGGAGTGGAGATCTTTAAGGGTGTGTCTGGTGTAGCCCCGAATGTGGCGGAATATTAGTTGAAGGCCACGGAACGGATTATGGACGACTTGAACTGCTCGAGGGAGCAGAAGCTGAAGGGAGTCGTATTGTTGCTGCGGGACGAGGCCTATCAGTAGTAACTCACTGTGAGAGAAGAGACCCCAGCTGATAGGGTAACTTGGGAACTGCTTAAGACGGCTTTTAAAGGGAAGTACGTTGGGGCAAGTTATGTGGACGCCCGCAGAAAAGAATTATTGAATCTGGTGTAAGGAGGCAAAACAGTTGCTGAGTACGAGGCCAAGTTTCTGAGGCTGAGCCGGTATGCCGTGGGCTTAGTCGCTACGGAATATGAGCGTAGTGTGCACTTTAAGGATGGTCTTAAGGATGACCTTAGGGTGTTGATTGCTCTGCAGAGGGAGTGGGACTTTACGGTCTTGGTGGAGAAGGAAAAGATATCTGAGGAGGTTAAGCGGGTTAAAAAGAAGAATCGGGAGAAGGATCGAAACCGTTTTCGGAGGGATTTAGGGCCTTCAGGTGGTGCTAATAGGAATGTTAAGAGAGCAAGAGTGGAGGAACCAGTTCGAGCAGTGCCGATGAATGTGGTTAGACCACCAATCTGTGGAGACTATGGTAAGGTACATTTGGGCGAGTGTAGGAAACGTTCCAATGCTTGTTTTCGATGCAGATCTATGGAGCATAGAGTTAAGGACTATCCTCAGAGAGCTGATCAGGCTTAGGTTGCTGTACAGAAGGTTGCTCAACCCATGAGAGGTGGACCACAACCACCGAGAGGACGTGGGCAAGGTAGGAATGGAAATGGTCGAGGTCGAGGGCACTGGCGGGGGTGCGAAATGTCAAGCTCGATGACCGGCGTTGGTGTATGCAGCTCGTCATTGAGAGGAGGGCGGCGTGCACTGGCGCCATAATCTGCATGCGTTTTGGTTTCTAGCATGCCGTATACTGCTTTGATGGATATTGGATCTACTCATTCCTATGTTGCATGTGCCATATCTGGGTCGTTGGGTATGCAATCTAAGAAGATTGTGAGTGAGGTATCTGTGCTAAGTCCTTTGGGTCACTCGGTTAGGGTAGACAAACTGTATAGGGATGTACCTTTAGAAACTCAAGGTAGGACTTTCCCTAGAGATCTGATGGAGTTACCATTCGGGAAATCTGACCTTATTCTGGGAATGGACTGGCTTGTTAAGCATAAGGTGACTCTGGATTGTGCAGCTAAGCGAATGGTGTTAAGGACTGCGGAAGGTGAGGAGGTTATGGTGATACGAAGGGATTATTTGTCCAATGTGGTGTTGACATTAAGAGTCGAAAAGTGGATTCGGAAAGTTGTGAGGCTTATTTGGCATTTGTAAGTCAGTCAGAAGAGGAGGGACTGACGGTGCATAAGGTCAGGACTGTAAAAGAGTTCCAAGATGTTTTTCTAGAAGAGCTTCCAAGATTGCCTCCGAACCGAGAAGTTGAGTTTGGAATTGACTTGTTGCCTGGAACGGCACCCGTGTCCATTGCACTGTATAGGATGGCACCAAAGGGGTTAGTGGAGTTAAAGGCACAAATTCAGGAGTTGTTGGATAGGGGCTTCATTAGGCCAAGTGTGTTTCCTTGGGGAGCACCGGTGCTATTCGTGAAAAAGAAGGATGGTACGATGCGGATGTGCATCGATTATCGCCAGTTGAACAAACTGACGATTAAGAATAAGTATCCTCTGCCAAGGATTGACGATCTGTTCGACCAGCTTAGAGGAGCTTCTGTATTTTCCAAGATCGACCTTCGATCTGGATATCATCAGTTAAGGGTCAAGGAGGCAGATATCCATAAGATGGCATTCAGGACTCGGTATGGTCATTACGAGTTTCTGGTTATGCCATTTGGACTGACGAACGCTCCTGCAGCATTTATGGATCTGATGAATCGTGTGTTTCAACCATTTTTGGATCAGTTCATAGTCGTCTTTATTGATGACATCTTGGTATATTCTGAAACGGAAGCAAAGCATGATGAGCATCTCCGTAAAGTGCTGCAAGTCTTAAGGGAGAAGGAACTTTATGCGAAGTTCAGCAAGTGTGAATTTTGGTTGAAGGAAATAACCTTCTTAGAACTTGTGGTCTCTGCTGAGGGGATTAAGGTTGACCCTTGGAAGATTGACGCGATTTTGGAGTGGAAGCCGCCTAGGTCAGTGTCAGAAATACGGAGTTTTCTAGGATTGGCAGGATACTATAGAAGGTTTGTGGAAGGTTTTTCTGTGATGGCAGCACCCCTGAAAAAACTCATAAGGAAAGGTGTACTGTTTGTTTGGACTGAGAAGCAGCAGGAAGCTTTTGAGAAGTTGAAGAAAGTTCTGACTGAAGCACCTATGTTAATTCAGCCAGAGTCTGGGAAGGATTTTACGGTGTACAGTGATGCATCACATGTAGGTTTGGGCTGCGTGTCGATGCAAGAGGGTAAGGTGGTTGCATATGCATCACGACAGCTTAAGCCTCGCGAGGGGAACTATCCTACTCATGATTTGGAGTTGGCGGCGGTGATATTTGCACTTAAGATTTGGAGACATTACTTGTACGGAGAAAGGTGTATTATATACACAGACCACAAGAGTCTTAAGTATTTGTTGACTTAGAAGGAGCTAAACCTTAGGCAAAGGAGATGGATTGAGTTGCTTAAGGATTATGATTGTTCGATCGAGTATCACCCAGGAAAGGCTAATGTGGTAGCCGATGCTCTAAGTCGTAGAACTATATCTGATCTGAGAGCAATGTTTACTCGTCTAAGTTTGTATAATGATGGAAGTCTGTTGGCTGAGTTGCAAGTGAGGCCAACCTGGGTGGAGCAGATTAAGGAAAAGCAGTTGAATGATGAGTCTTTGGTCGCTCGTTTTCAACAAGTTAAAGAAGGGGAAACTTCTGAGTTTGGGTTAAATAGCGAAGGAGTTCTGTGTTTTCGAGGAAGAATTTATGTTCCGAAGGACTCTAACTTGAGGCAGGAAATATTGAAGGAAGCTCATGGGGGACTGTGTGCCATGCATCCTGGAGGGAATAAGTTGTATCCCGACTTGCGAGAATTGTACTGGTGGCCTGAACTTTAACGAGAAGTTATGGAAATTGTAGGAAAATGTCTGACATGCCAGCAAGTGAAAGCTGAGCATCAATTACCTTCTGGATTGTTGCAGCCGGTGAAGATACCACTTTGGAAGTGGGAGAGGGTAACCATGGACTTTGTGAGTGGGCTGCCCTTGACACCATCGAAGAAAGACTCAGTGTGGGTGGTTGTGGATAGGTTGACCAAATCAGCCCATTTCATACCTGTACGTACTGACTTCTCACTACATAGGTTAGCCAAGCTGTATGTGGCAGAGATTGTGCGACTTCATGGAGTCCCAGTTTCGATTATCTCTGACCGGGTTCCTAGATTCACATCTCGGTTTTGGCGAAAGTTGTATGAGGTGTTGGGGACGCGATTGAACTTTAGTACAGCTTTCCATCCCCAAACTGATGGTCAGTCGGAAAGGGTTATTCAAATTCTGGAGGACATGTTGAGGGGATACGTAATGGACTTTCGAGGTAATTGGGAGGATTACTTACCGTTGGCGGAATTTACGTACAATAACAGTTACTAGGCGAGTATTCGAATGGCACCGTATGAAGCACTGTATGGACGAAGGTGTCGTACCCCTAGTTGTTGGACTGAACTAGGAGAGCGATAAGTTCTTAGACCAGAGTTGGTAGCTGATACTGAGGATAAGGTCAGAATAATTAGGGATCGGTTAAAAGAAGCATCTGATAGGCAAAAGTCGTATGCAGATTTGAAGCGGAAGGAGATTGAGTATTCAGTAGGTGATATAATTTTCTTGAAGGTTTCTCCTTGGAAGAAGATATTAAGATTTGGTAAGAAGGGCAAGCTGAGTCTGCGGTTCATTGGGCCTTATCGGATTTTGAAGTGAGTAGGACCAGTAGCTTATCAATTGGAATTGCCTCCAGAGTTAGACAGGATTCACAATGTTTTTCATGTCTCCATGTTAAGGCGTTATCGTTCTGACCCTGCTCATGTCGTGCCGGTTGCAGATATTGAAGTTCAGACTGATTTGACCTTTCAAGAGGAGCCTGTGCAAATATTGGCTTGAGATGTTAAGGTTCTCAGAAGGAAATCTATCCCGTTAGTGAAAGTGCTTTGGCGTAATAATGGTAGAGAGAAAGCTACTTGGGAGCCGGAAGAGGCGATGCAACAGCAATACCCTCATCTGTTTGGATCAGGTAAATTTTGAGGACGAAATTTCTTTAAGGAGGGTAGAGTTGTAACGCCCCAATTTTTAGGAATTCTGTGTATGTTGGTGAATTTAAAATTTTTGTGTTCTGTTTGCATGGGTGTAGGTTTAATTATGTTAGTGGGCCTCTAGAAGGCCCAAGCGTAAGTTAAAACTCGGTAATTTTAGTTAATTCTAGTTCCATAAGAAAAGGGTTACAGTTAACGGGCTTTTAAGAATTAACTGGGTAAAATAAAACACAAGGAAGCCTGTGGTAAGTTGGCATGTGACGCTACTTGGGGGGGCTTTAGAGGTGGCGTGTGGATGACCAAGGAGAGCTAAGGTTCGAGTCGCAAGGTAAGCAAATTAGTGATATTAATTTTTATGTACAGAAAAGGTAAGCAGTGGAACAAGTGAAAGTCTGTCAAGAAAGGATTTAGGAGTTGATAAGGGATAGGATTTAGGAGTTGATAAGGGATAGGATTTAGGAGCTGATAAGGGAGAGGATTTAGGAGCTGATTAGGGAGAACAGTGTTGGCCGAATGGTGGACTTTTGAGGAGCAAGAATTGGCCGGCCAATGGGTGCTTTAGGGGGGCAATTTCGGCTAGGTTAAGTGCCAGTATAAGTTCGGCATTAGGGCTAAGTTGTGCCATTTTTCTGACCATCCTTCCTTCTCTTCTCTTCTTTTCTTTTTCTCTCTATCTACTTTCTCCTCTTCCTTTCTCCATAGTCGAATCCTTCCACCACTCTACTCTACACTACTTTTTTCCATTGTTCTAAGCCTATAGTCGATTGCCTCAAAAAGCCGAAATCCCAAAGGCCTGATTTCTTTTGTGCCATTTTCTTCTAGGAAAAACTCTCTTATTCTCCCTCATTTTCTTGACCGATTCTCTTGTCCTCTGAACCCAAAGTTTCTGTCGACAAAGCCATTACAAAACCTCATATTTTCTTCACTTTTACAAAAAGCCGAAAACGCATAGCCATAGGGTCATAGCTGAATTTTAAGATCACTAAAGGTTCGAATTTTGTTATCATTTGAGGGGTAGATCTGCGTTAGAATCGAGTAGGAGTTAATTGGAGTCATTGACTGAAGGAACCGGTGGTAAGTTTTTTTAACTTAAGCCTTATTTCGGGTTTTAGAAAAGCCGAGACCCCTAAAGGTTAGGGGGGCTGTCGATTTGGGCATGTACCTCTAAGGGGTGTTATAACTGTTTTATTTTGATAATAGTGGGATCTAAAGGGTGCTGATCGAAGGCTTGGACAAGCGGAGCGACTGGATCTAAACATAATCGCTAACTTCGGCAAAGGTAGGATCGCTAGTGCTTAAGGTGCCTTTGGCAGAATGTGGTAAGGGGTTATTACGTAGTTCGTTTTCGATAAGTTAGATTAACATGTTAGTAATTCAACTGTAGGTAGTATGTGTGTAACACCCCGAACCCGAGACCATCGCCGGTGTCGGACACGAGGGGTTAGCAAGCTAAGTTCACTTGTTTTGCCCATCCATTGGACATTTCCAGTCAGGCTGGAAAAACTGCGTCACTGTCGCCTTAAAAATCATATCTCGAGTTTCAAAACTCGGAAACTGGTTTCGTAAATTTTCCCTGAATTTAGACTCATATATCCATCCATGGGTTTATTTCTAGAATTTTGGTCGGGCCAATTGGTACAGTTTATTAGTTAAAGTCACCCATGTTACAGGGATCGACTGCTCTGACCTTCGTGCGGTATAACTTGAATATCTCTCTGTGCAGGGCTTTAATGCTGGTTCCGTTTGTTTCTAATGAAACTAGACTCAAAATGGAATCTGTACATATAAGGTATGTCTCCTAATTCTTTTGGATAATTTATAGTGAATTTTTAAAGTTGCGACAGGGAACCCAGAAACCATTCTGGCCCTGTCTCACAATAGCTTTAATATCTCTTAACCTGTAACTCCTATGACCATTTCGTTTCTTCCATAAGAAAATAGACTCATCAAGGTTCATTTACATAGCTTATTCACTATTTAATTCCATTCCTATGAATTTTGGTGATTTTTCACATTCACGCCACTGCAGCTGGCAGCATCTGTTTTTAGGTAGGGCTTACCTATTTGGTAGTCTCCATGAATCAACTAGTCTTGCCATACATAGGTTCATATATGATCATTTTAACCATACCAATGGCTGATCATATGACCAACATTCCTATTTCCAAGCCATAGCCACATCATGACACCAAATATATATATATACAAACCACAATTAGTCTAAGTTCATGCTTCCTTTTTCGAGCCATTTTCGCATGGCCGTACATACTTACATTACAACATATTTAACAAACATGAGGTAGTCCTATACATGCCATCTCAAGTTCAACCAATAATTTATACCAAAATGGAGGCTTGATAGTGTGGATGACTTCGACTTCAACGATCCCAAATCCGATTGCTTGAGCGAAATCTAGAAAAGCGAGAGCCAAAGCAGCGGGTAAGCATTTTTATGCTTAGTAAGTCTCAAGGAATATAATCAACTCTAATTAAAGCAATACATTCACATAACCAAATGCATCATTTCATTAATGCACATTCACATAATCGTACTTACTTCACCATCCCAACACTTATGTTCATACACAAATAACGGCTTCATTAAGGCCGATAACTCGCTCCATCATAGGAGCGGATATTCATACTCTTACTCCTAGCGCAAAGCACACACCGCACTTACCTTGTCATTGGGAAATTTCACAAGTGCATTAGCTGAAATTTTCCAGCAAGCTTATAATTTTCAAATCACATACCTTCGGAGTTTAACCGGACGTCGCTACTCGTTCAATCGCCTTGGGACATAGCCGGTTATGATAACCCGCACTGGGGCCTCACGGGACTTAACCCGGATATCACGATTTGCACAAATGCCTTGGTCTTAGCCCGGATTTAACAACTTGCACGAATGCCTTGGTCTTAGCCGGATATAGCTACTAGCACAATTGCCTTGGTCTTAACCGGATATAATTTTCAGCATAATTGTCTTGGGGCTTAGCCGGATATCATTCAATTTCTCATGCACACATACATCAATAATCATTGGACATACATATTTCATTTTCCTTACTAAGGCTCAAACACAATTATAATCATTAGCATATTCGCCTTGGGACTTAGCGGGTGGAATTCAAATACTCATACACACATAATCAATAATCATACACATCCATATTTCATCTCACATAATTCAAGTAAGGTCACTTCTTGAGGACTTACCTCGGATGTTGTCGAACGGCTTTTACGGCTATTCGATCACTTTTTCCTTCCCTTGTCCAATTGTGGACCTCTTAGCTCTTGAGCTAATTCAAACAAATTCAATTTATTAAAACCTCATTGTGCTAGCTTATGGCGAATATGACAAGGAATTTAAATGGTCATATGGCCACTCTTTAACTTGAATACACAATGGTCATGCACATTTTATACTACATCAAGCAATTCAATACAATTTATTTGAGCATCAAGGAAATGCTAAGGCCTTCAATAGGCTACCCAAGGCCGAATATTCATGTACATGTTGAGGCCAATTATGCACTTAATACCTCACAAAACAGCATGCATTTTACTAGTTAATGCTTTTCATATTGTGGCTCAAAACTTATAATATAGCATCAAGCACTTATATGTGTGCTAGGCGATTTGTGCTTGCAATTTCACAATTATTCTTCAACATCTTCTTCGTTAAACAAACTTATTCATCACTTCCTTCATAACCAAAACATCATGTGCAAACATATATATACATATATGAGCATGGCGAATTTCAAGGTGTCCATAGCCATCCAAAACACAAATTTTAACTAACATGCAAGAAGCATGAACCATGCTCATGAATGCATCATGGCGAATATGACAATCATGCTCCTTTTCAACTTCAATCATGATAAAACAAAAGAAAGCTCAAAATCTTACTCAAGAGTAGACAATCCATCATTGCATGCATCATCATCAAGCTTCACACTTAGCATGCAATGGCTTTATCACCATAACAACTTTGGCCAAATACCATTTCCATGGCTTAACAAAGATTTGAGCCATGGCTAACATGCACATCAAGTTAGCAACCAAAACATGCATGAAACTCCTAACACAACCTCATACATACCTTAGTCTTGATGCAAACTTAGCCAAATCTCCTTCTAGATCTCTTCCAAACCAAGCATGAAGCAAAAATCCTCCTTCTTCCTTAGTTTTGGCTCAAAGAAAGGATGAACAAAATTTTTTCTTTCCTTCTCTACAACTCACGGCAATGGGGGATTACCACACTCACACACATTTTTTTCATTTTTTATCACCCATACACCTTTGTTTATTATTTCACCCTAATGCACCAACAAAACATGTTTCATGACATGTTTAGCCCATCCTCCTTGTCATGGCCGGCCACCACCTATAAAGGGGGAATTTGACATGCAAGTCCATTATTTTGCATGCATGCTTTAATTAGTCATCACACATTTCCTATCATACTTTCAAAGTTCATTACTAAGTCCTTTCTTGTGGAATTCACCCTTATAACACTAAATCAATCATCATAAAATGTCATACATGAGCACACACATGTTATAGGCATCAAAATAAATTTTAATTATTTTTATGCCTCGGTTTTGTGGTCCCGAGACCACCTTCCGACTAGGGTCAATTTTGGGTGTCACAACTCTCCCCACTTAAGAAATTTTCGTCCCGAAAATCTTACCGGTAAATAGGTTTGGATATCGCTCTTTCATAGAGTTCTCGGTCTCCCAAGTAGCATCTTTTATCCGTGCTTGAGCCATAACACTTTTACTAGCGGAACCCGCTTGTTTATAACTCTTTCACTTCGTGATAGGATACGAATCGGTTCTTCCTCATAACTCATATTAGCTTGAATTTCAATTTCGATGGACTAATCACGTGCGATGGATCGGATCTATAGCGTCGAAGCATCGAAGCGTGAAAGACATCGTGAACCTTTTCGAGTTCGGGGCAAAATCAAACGATATGCCTTTGGATCGACTCGCTTCGGATATCTCGTATGGCCCAATGAACCTCGGGCTCAACTTGCCCTTACTACTGAATCGAGTATCTTTTTCCAAGGCGATACCTTGAGAAACACTTTATCACCCACGATACTCGATATCCTTACGCTTGAGTTCCCGCGTCGACTTCGACGATCGGAGGCTATCTTGACTTTCACGGATTACTTTCACTTTCTGTTCAGATCTCTAATCAAATCCACCGAAAATCTTACTTTCACCAAGCTCGGTCCAAAACAATGGTGTACGGCATTTACGACCGTACAAGGCCTCGTAGGTGCCATCTTAATACTTGATTGAAAGTCGTTGTTGTAAGCGAATTCAATCAACGGCAAATACCGTTCCATGAACCACTAAACTCGAGGACGCAACATCTTAACATATCCTCAAGTATCCGAATTATCCGCTCGGATTGACCCTTGGTTTGGGGGTGAAAGGCGGTCTTTGAAATGCAACTTGGTACCCAAAGCCTCTTGCAATTTCTTCCAAAATAGCGATGTAATCTTGGGTCTCTATCCGACACGATAGAAATAGGCACCCCATGCAATCGAATAATTTGGGAGGCGTATAATTTCGCCAATTTATCGGCGAAAAATCCGTGCGGACAGGATAAAATGAGCGGACTTGGTCGATCTATCAACAATGACCCAAATCGCATCTTTCTTACTTGCCGAAACCTTGGTAATCCGGATATAAAATCCATTGTCACTCGATCCCATTTCTATTCGGTATCATGATTGGCTGAAGTAATCCCGATGGCACTTGATGTTCCGCTTTCACTTGTTGACATATCAGACACCTTGAAACAAATTCAGAAATGTCTCATTTCATACCGGGCCACCAAAATTGGCGTTTCAGGTCATTGTACATTTTAGTACTACCCGGGTGGATTGACATTCGACTACTGTGAGCCTCGCTCAAAATCATCGAAACAAGTTCAATTCCTTGGAATACATAATCGACCCTTGAGCGTCAGCGGTCATTGTCGTCAATCTGAAATTCCGATTCTTCATCCGAAACACATTCGGCTCGCTTAGCGACCAATTCAGCGTCGACCTTCTGAGATTCAAGTATTTGATGAATCAATAACGGTTTGGCCTCTAATTCGACTACTAGCACCTCCTCGGGTGAAACGGATAAATGAGCATCCATCGCTCTCAAAGCGAGCGGTGCCTTGCGACTTAAAGCATCACCACCGCGTTGGCCTTTCCGGTGATAATCAATGATGAGTTCATAGTCTTTCAACAACTCAAGCCAACGTCTTTGTCGCAGTTTAAATCTTTACGAGTCATCAAATATTTTAGACTCTTGTGGTCCGAATAAATATGACACCTTTCTCCAAACAAGTAATGCCGCCATATCTTCAAGGCGAACATTATGGTCGCTAGTTCAAGGTCATGGGTCGGATAGTTTCTCTTATGCGGCTTTAGTTGTCTCGACGCAAAGCCACAACTCGACCTTCTTGTATCAACACACAACCTAACCCAAGCAAGGATGCGTCCATTGTATATGACAAACTCTTTACGGACTCTATTTGTACTAGCACTGGGGCCTCGGTTAAACAAGTTTTTAGTCGATCGAAACTTTCTTGACACGTTCGACCACTCGAACTCAACATCTTTTGGAGTAGTTTAGTCATCGGTATGACTATCATCGAAAAACCTTTCACAAATCGTCGATAGTATCCAAGCAAGCCCCAAAAGCTCCTAAATTCGGTAACATTCCTCGGAGGTTTCCAATTGACTATGGCGAAATTTTGTTCAGTCCATCCCGACACCGATCACGGACACCACGTGCCCCAAAAAAAGCTAACCTCTTTCACCAAAATTCACATTTACCAAACTTTGCGTATAGCTCGCTTATCTCGTAAGATTTGCAACACTAGCCTCGGTGTTCGGTTTCATCTCTCGAATTGACCTAAATGTCATCGATAAATACAACTACGAACCGATCCAAGTATGGCCTGAAAATTCTATTCATTAAATCCATAAACACCGCAGAGGCATTAGTGAGCCCAAACGACATCACCAAGAATTCGTAGTGACCGTACCTCGTTCTAAAAGCGGTTTTGGGTATGTCCGATTCTCGGACCCTCAACCGATAGTACCCGACCTTAAATCTATCTTTGAAAACACCAAGGCTCCCTTTAATTGATCAAACAAATCGTCAATTAGTGGCAGCAGATATTTATTCTTTATCGTCACTTTATTGAGTTGACGATAGTCGATGCAAAACCTCATGCTTCCGTCCTTCTTTTCACAAACAATCTTTGTGCGCCCATGGAGAAAAACTCGATTCGGCGAAACCTCTATCCGTTAATTCTTGCAATTGGACCTTCAATTCCTTTAACTCCGTTAATGCCATACGATACGGAGCTATCGAAATTGAGTGGTACCGGTACCAATTCGATGCCAAATTCTACTTCCGAGCAGTGGTAAGCGGCAATTCTTGGGAAAACATTCGGTATTCACAAACCACGGCGCAGATTCGGGTTTCTTTTCGATTCCTTGTCATCGAGCACGACGCAAGTACGCCGCACCCTTTTCTTACATATTTCTAGGCCAACATCGCGATATTACGGTGGCAACTCCTTTAAGTCCGTAGACTCAACCCGTATTATCTTGTTATTCGCGCTCCTCAAATCGATAGTCTTGCTCTTGCAATTTACAACCGCATCGTGCATGGTCAACCAATCCAAACCAAGAATAACATCGAACTCATCGAGCGGCAAAAGCATCAAGTCCGTGGGAAAACAAGAACCTCGGAACACTAGGGGACTTTTTGCACACTTTGTTGACAAGCACGTAATGACCCAAGGGTTTGACACCGAATTACAAACTCGATGAGACTCAATGGGCAAAGTCTTCTTTGGATGCTAAGGTTTCACATATATATGAATGAGTAGAACCGGGGTCAATCAAAGCAATCACATTTGTATTGAAAAGAGTGAAAGTACCGGTAATAACATCCGAGAGGCGGCATCCTCGGCGTGCGCGTATGGCATAAGTCCTAGCAGAGCACGAGCCTCAAATCTGATGGTAGCATCTCTAGATCCTCTCGACCGCCATCGACATTGCCCATATTTCTAGGTGGCCTACCTCGGCGATGGTAGCACCGGGTTTGCACTCGACTTACATTCTGTTCATGCATCCTCGGGCAATCCTTCATAAAGTGGTCGGCCGATCCACACTTATAGCGAGAGCGATCACGAAACCAACAGCTCCCGAATGCCATTTGCCACAATGTGGGCACTCCGCCCTCTCTCGCGATCATTTCCACCACCGGCGATCGAGGTGACTCGTTTGGTCACAGGGGTCGATCGCGTCCTCGTCTAGAAAAGCCCAAACGCCTCTAGACCGGCTCACATCATCTCGAAATCTCTTGATGCTTGTTGAAGAGACTTTCCGAGGACCTCTTTCGAAATCTCCGGTTCCCACATCAACTTTTTGTTTCTCCTTTCTAAGCTCTTGACTTTACAAGCTCGCTCAACAAGTACTACGAACTCTCGTATCTCGAGAATGCCAACGAACATCCTTATATCATCATTCAGCCCATCCTCGAGCGTTTACACATAGTAGCCCGGACGAAATGCATTCTCAGCGTCGGCTAAGCCTCACAAACTTTCGTTCGTAGTCGGATAGCGGACATAGAACCTTGCTTAAGATCAAGAAATTCCCTTCGCTTTTGGTCGATGAATCTCGACTAATATACTTTTTTGAACTCGGTTTGAAAGAATTCCCAAGTCACTTGCTCTCTAGGCACCACGAAGTCGAGTACTCCACCAATAGTAGGCGGACTCACGTAGCAAGGAGATGGTACACTTTAAACACTCATCGGGTGTGCAGGATAGCTCATCGAGCACCGGATAGTGTTATCCAACCAAAATTCAGCTCGCTTCGGCATCATCATCATCCGTAGCCTTAAATTCAGTGGCCCCATGTTTTGAATCCTATCGATTGGGGCTTACTTGACCTTATTTGGTCGATCACGGAGGTATTGTGGGTGCGGGGTTGCATTTGTCGGGAATGGAGGTTGTGGAACAGTAGTGTTAGTTCGAATGTATTGATTAAACCATTCGTTCATCACACTATAAAAGGCTTGCCTAGCCTCATCATTCGGATTGCTGGCCATAGGTTGAGAGTCCGTCGGCGCTGTCCCTTGTGCGGAGCAGCGCCACACTCTCACACCATCAGCTATCGCTTCGGTTGGGATCGGGATCCATTCTAATAACAAACACAAAGTCAAATTGTCGAAATCACCACACTATCGATTCATCATTTAATGGCATGTATAGCTAGACCCCAAACACATCACGGTAGTCCTAGAATCGACTAAACCGGCTCGATACCAATAAAATTGTAACACCCGAACCCGAGACCATCGCCGTGTCGGACACGAGGGTTAGCAAGCTAAGTTCACTTGTTTTGCCCATCCATTGGACATTTCCAGTCAGGCTGGAAAAACTGCGTCACTGTCGCCTTAAAAATCATATCTCGAGTTTCAAAACTCGGAAACTGGTTTCGTAAATTTTCCCTGAATTTAGACTCATATATCCATCCATGGGTTTATTTCTAGAATTTTTGGTCGGGCCAATTGGTACAGTTTATTAGTTAAAGTCACCCATGTTACAGGGATCGACTGCTCTGACCTTCGTGTGGTATAACTTGAATATCTCTCTGTGCAGGGCTTTAATGCTGGTTCCGTTTGTTTCTAATGAAACTAGACTCAAAATGGAATCTGTACATATAAGGTATGTCTCCTAATTCTTTTTGGATAATTTATAGTGAATTTTTAAAGTTGCGACAGGGAACCCAGAAACCATTCTGGCCCTGTCTCACAATAGCTTTAATATCTCTTAACCTGTAACTCCTATGACCATTTCGTTTCTTCCATAAGAAAATAGACTCATCAAGGTTCATTTACATAGCTTATTCACTATTTAATTCCATTCCTATGAATTTTGGTGATTTTCACATTCACGCCACTGCAGCTGGCAGCATCTGTTTTTAGGTAGGGCTTACCTATTTGGTAGTCTCCATGAATCAACTAGTCTTGCCATACATAGGTTCATATATGATCATTTTAACCATACCAATGGCTGATCATATGACCAACATTCCTATTTCAAGCCATAGCCACATCATGACACCAAATATATATATATACAAACCACAATTAGTCTAAGTTCATGCTTCCTTTTTCGAGCCATTTTCGCATGGCCGTACATACTTACATTACAACATATTTAACAAACATGAGGTAGTCCTATACATGCCATCTCAAGTTCAACCAATAATTTATACCAAAATGGAGGCTTGATAGTGTGGATGACTTGACTTCAACGATCCCAAATCCGATTGCTTCGAGCGAAATCTAGAAAACTGAGAGCCAAAGCAACGGGGTAAGCATTTTTATGCTTAGTAAGTCTCAAGGAATATAATCAACTCTAATTAAAGCAATACATTCACATAACCAAATGCATCATTTCATTAATGCACATTCACATAATCGTACTTACTTCACCATCCCAACACTTATGTTCATACACAAATAACGGCTTCATTAAGGCCGATAACTCGCTCCATCATAGGAGCGGATATTCATACGCTCTTACTCCTAGCGCGCAAAGCACACACCGCACTTACCTTGTCATTGGGAAATTTCACAAGTGCATTAGCTGAAATTTTCCAGCAAGCTTATAATTTTCAAATCACATACCTTCGGAGTTTAACCGGACGTCGCTACTCGTTCAATCGCCGGGACATAGCCGGTTATGATAACCCGCACTGAGGCCTCACGGACTTAACCCGGATATCACGATTTGCACAAATGCCTTCGGGTCTTAGCCCGGATTTAACAACTTGCACGAATGCCTTCGGGTCTTAGCCCGGATATAGCTACTAGCACAATTGCCTTCGGGTCTTAACCCGGATATAATTTTCAGCATAATTGTCTTCGGGGCTTAGCCCGGATATCATTCAATTTCTCATGCACACATACATCAATAATCATTGGACATACATATTTCATTTTCCTTACTAAGGCTCAAACACAATTATAATCATTAGCATATTCGCCTTCGGGACTTAGCCCGGGTGGAATTCAAATACTCATACACACATAATCAATAATCATACACATCCATATTTCATCTCACATAATTCAAGTAAGGTCACTTCTTGAGGACTTACCTCGGATGTTGTCGAACGGCTTTTACGGCTATTCGATCACTTTTTCCTTCCCCTTGTCCAATTGTGGACCTCTTAGCTCTTGAGCTAATTCAAACAAATTCAATTTATTAAAACCTCATTGTGCTAGCTTATGGCCGAATATGACAAGGAATTTAAATGGTCATATGGCCACTCTTTAACTTGAATACACAATGGTCATGCACATTTTATACTACATCAAGCAATTCAATACAATTTATTTGAGCATCAAGGAAATGCTAAGGCCTTCAATAGGCTACCCAAGGCGAATATTCATGTACATGTTGAGGCCAATTATGCACTTAATACCTCACAAAAACAGCATGCATTTTACTAGTTAATGCTTTTCATATTGTGGCTCAAAACTTATAATATAGCATCAAGCACTTATATGTGTGCTAGGCCGATTTGTGCTTGCAATTTCACAATTATTCTTCAACATCTTCTTCGTTAAACAAACTTATTCATCACTTCCTTCATAACCAAAACATCATGTGCAAACATATATATACATATATGAGCATGGCAATTTCAAGGTGTCCATAGCCATCCAAAACACAAATTTTAACTAACATGCAAGAAGCATGAACCATGCTCATGAATGCATCATGGCGAATATGACAATCATGCTCCTTTTCAACTTCAATCATGATAAAACAAAAGAAAGCTCAAAATCTTACTCAAGAGTAGACAATCCATCATTGCATGCATCATCATCAAGCTTCACACTTAGCATGCAATGGCTTTATCACCATAACAACTTTGGCCAAATACCATTTCCATGGCTTAACAAAGATTTGAGCCATGGCTAACATGCACATCAAGTTAGCAACCAAAACATGCATGAAACTCCTAACACAACCTCATACATACCTTAGTCTTGATGCAAACTTAGCCAAATCTCCTTCTAGATCTCTTCCAAACCAAGCATGAAGCAAAAATCCTCCTTCTTCCTTAGTTTTGGCTCAAAGAAAGGATGAACAAAATTTTTTCTTTCCTTCTCTACAACTCACGGCAATGGGGGATTACCACACTCACACACATTTTTTTTCATTTTTTATCACCCATACACCTTTGTTTATTATTTCACCCTAATGCACCAACAAAACATGTTTCATGACATGTTTAGCCCATCCTCCCTTGTCATGGCCGCCACCACCTATAAAGGGGGAATTTGACATGCAAGTCCATTATTTTGCATGCATGCTTTAATTAGTCATCACACATTTCCTATCATACTTTCAAAGTTCATTACTAAGTCCTTTCTTGTGGAATTCACCCTTATAACACTAAATCAATCATCATAAAATGTCATACATGAGCACACACATGTTATAGGCATCAAAATAAATTTTAATTATTTTTATGCCTCGGTTTTGTGGTCCCGAGACCACCTTCCGACTAGGGTCAATTTTGGGTGTCACAACTCTCCCCACTTAAGAAATTTTCGTCCCAGAAAATCTTACCGTAAATAGGTTTGGATATCGCTCTTTCATAGAGTTCTCGGTCTCCCAAGTAGCATCTTTTATCCCGTGCTTGAGCCATAACACTTTTACTAGCGGAACCCGCTTGTTTCATAACTCTTTCACTTCTCGTGATAGGATACGAATCGGTTCTTCCTCATAACTCATATTAGCTTGAATTTCAATTTCGATGGACTAATCACGTGCGATGGATCGGATCTATAGCGTCGAAGCATCGAACGTGAAAGACATCGTGAACCTTTTCGAGTTCGGGGGCAAAATCAAACGATATGCCATTGGATCGACTCGCTCGGATATCTCAGATGGCCCAATGAACCTCGGGCTCAACTTGCCCTTACTACTGAATCGAGTATCTTTTTCCAAGGCGATACCTTGAGAAACACTTTATCACCCACGATACTCGATATCCTTACGCTTCAGGCCCGCGTGCACGACTTTCGACGATCGGAGGCTATCTTCGACTTTCACGGATTACTTTCACTTTCATTCAGCATCTCTAATCAAATCCACCGAAAATCTTACTTTCACCAAGCTCGGTCCAAAACAATGGTGTACGGCATTTACGACCGTACAAGGCCTCGTAGGGTGCCATCTTAATACTTGATTGAAAGTGTTGTTGTAAGCGAATTCAATCAACGGCAAATACCGTTCCCATGAACCACTAAACTCGAGGACGCAACATCTTAACATATCCTCAAGTATCTCGAATTATCCGCTCGGATTGACCCTTGGTTTGGGGGTGAAAGGCGGTCTTTGAAATGCAACTTGGTACCCAAAGCCTCTTGCAATTTCTTCCAAAATAGCGATGTAATCTTGGGTCTCTATCCGACACGATAGAAATAGGCACCCCATGCAATCGAATAATTTGGGAGACGATAATTCGCCAATTTATCGAGCGAAAAATCCGTATGACAGGATAAAATGAGCGGACTTGGTCATCTATCAACAATGACCCAAATCGCATCTTTCTTACTTGCCGACACCGGTAATCCGGATATAAAATCCATTGTCACTCGATCCCATTTCTATTCGGTATCATGATTGGTGAAGTAATCCCGATGGCACTTGATGTTCCGCTTTCACTTGTTGACATATCGACACCTTGAAACAAATTCGAAATGTCTCATTTCATACCGAGCCACCAAAATTGGCGTTTGGTCATTGTACATTTTAGTACTACCGGGTGGATTGACATTCGACTCATGTGAGCCTCGCTCAAAATCATCGAAACAAGTTCGAATTCCTTGGAATACATAATCGACCCTTGAGCGTCAAGCGGTCATTGTCGTCAATCTGAAATTCCGATTCTTCATCCGAAACACATTCGGCTCGCTTAGCGACCAATTCAGCGTCGACCTTCTGAGATTCAAGTATTTGATGAATCAATAACGGTTTGGCCTCTAATTCGACTACTAGCACCTCCTCGGGTGAAACGGATAAATGAGCATCCATCGCTCTCAAAGCAGACAGTGCCTTGCGACTTAAAGCATCAGCCACCGCGTTGGCCTTTCCCGGGTGATAATCAATGATGAGTTCATAGTCTTTCAACAACTCAAGCCAACGTCTTTGTCGCAGGTTTAAATCTTTCTGAGTCATCAAATATTTTAGACTCTTGTGGTCCGAATAAATATGACACCTTTCTCCAAACAAGTAATGCCGCCATATCTTCAAGGCGAACATTATGGCTGCTAGTTCAAGGTCATGGGTCGGATAGTTTCTCTTATGCGGCTTTAGTTGTCTCGACGCGAAAGCCACAACTCGACCTTCTTGTATCAACACACAACCTAACCCAAGCAAGGATGCGTCACTGTATATGACAAACTCTTTACCAGACTCTACGTTTGTACTAGCATCGGGCCTCGGTTAAACAAGTTTTTAGTCGATCGAAACTTTCTTGACAGCGTTCGACCACTCGAACTCAACATCTTTTGGAGTAGTTTCGTCATCGGTAGCGACTATCATCGAAAAACCTTTCACAAATCGTCGATAGTATCCGCAAGCCCCAAAAGCTCCTAAATTCGGTAACATTCCTCGGAGGTTTCCAATTGACTATGGTAGAAATTTTGTTCAGTCCATCCCGACACCGATCACGGACACCACGTGCCCCAAAAAAAGCTAACCTCTTTCACCAAAATTCACATTTACCAAACTTTGCGATAACTTGCTTATCTCGTAAGATTTGCAACACTAGCCTCGGTGTTCGGTTTCATCTCTCGAATTGACCTAAATGTCATCGATAAATACAACTACGAACCGATCCAAGTATGGCCTGAAAATTCTATTCATTAAATCCATAAACACCGCAGAGGCATTAGTGAGCCCAAACGACATCACCAAGAATTCGTAGTGACCGTACCTCGTTCTAAAAGCGGTTTTGGGTATGTCCGATTCTCGGACCCTCAACCGATAGTACCCGACCTTAAATCTATCTTTGAAAACACCAAGGCTCCCTTTAATTGATCAAACAAATCGTCAATTCGTGGCAACAGATATTTATTCTTTATCGTCACTTTATTGAGTTGACGATAGTCGATGCAAAACCTCATGCTTCCGTCCTTCTTTTCACAAACAATCTTGGTGCGCCCATGGAGAAAAACTCGGTCGAGCGAAACCTCTATCCGTTAATTCTTGCAATTGGACCTTCAATTCCTTTAACTCCGTTAATGCCATACGATACGGAGCTATCGAAATTGGAGTGGTACCGGTACCAATTCGATGCCAAATTCTACTTCCGAACAGTGGTAAGCGGCAATTCTTGGGAAAACATTCGGTATTCACAAACCACACGCAGATTCGGGTTTCTTTTACGATTCCTTGTCATCGAGCACGACGCAAGGTACGCCGCACCCTTTTCTTACATATTTCTAGGCCAACATCACGATATTACGGTGGCAACTCCTTTAAGTCCGTAGACTCAACCCAGTATTATCTTGTTATTCGCGCTCCTCAAATCGATAGTCTTGCTCTTGCAATTTACAACCGCATCGTGCATGGTCAACCAATCCAAACCAAGAATAACATCGAACTCATCGAACGGCAAAAGCATCAAGTCCGCATGGGAAAACAAGAACCTCGGAACACTAGGGGACTTTTTTGCACACTTTGTTGACAAGCACGTAATGACCCAAGGGTTTGACACCGAATTACAAACTCGATGAGACTCAATGGGCAAAGTCTTCTTTGGATGCTAAGGTTTCACATATATATGAATGAGTAGAACCAGGGTCAATCAAAGCAATCACATTTGTATTGAAAAGAGTGAAAGTACCGGTAATAACATCTGGAGAGGCAGCATCCTCGCGTGCGCGTATGGCATAAGTCCTAGCAGGAGCACGAGCCTCAAATCTGATGGTAGCATCTCTAGATCCTCTCTGACCGCCACTGACATTGCCCATATTTCTAGGTGGCCTACCTCGAGCAGTGGTAGCACCCGGGTTTGCACTCTGACTTACATTCTGTTCATGCATCCTCGGGCAATCCTTCATAAAGTGGTCGGCCGATCCACACTTATAGCAGGAGCGATCACGAAACCAACAGCTCCCCGAATGCCATTTGCCACAATGTGGGCACTCCGCCCTCTCTCGGCGATCATTTCCACCACCGGCGATCGAGGTGACTCGTGTGGTCACAGGGGGTCGATCGCGTCCTCGTCTAGAAAAGCCCAAACGCCTCTAGACCGGCTCACATCATCTCGAAATCTCTTGATGCTTGTTGAAGAGACTTTCCGAGGACCTCTTTCGAAATCTCCGGTTCCCACATCAACTTTTTGTTTCTCCTTTCTAAGCTCTTGACTTTACAAGCTCGCTCAACAAGTACTACTGAACTCTCGTATCTCGAGAATGCCAACGAACATCCTTATATCATCATTCAGCCCATCCTCAAGCGTTTACACATAGTAGCCCGGACGAAATGCATTCTCGCAGCGTCGGCTAAGCCTCACAAACTTTCGTTCGTAGTCGATAGCGGACATAGAACCTTGCTTAAGATCAAGAAATTCCCTTCGCTTTTGGTCGATGAATCTCGACTAATATACTTTTTTGAACTCGGTTTGAAAGAATTCCCAAGTCACTTGCTCTCTAGGCACCACGAAGTCGAGTACTCCACCAATAGTAGGCGGACTCACGTAGCAAGGAGATGGTACACTTTAAACACTCATCGGTGTACAGGATAGCTCATCGAGCACCCGGATAGTGTTATCCAACCAAAATTCAGCTCGCTTCGGCATCATCATCATCCGTAGCCTTAAATTCAGTGGCCCCATGTTTTGAATCCTATCGATTGGGGCTTACTTGACCTTATTTGGTCATCAACGGAGGTATTGTGGGTCTGGGGTTGCATTTGTCGGGAATGGAGGTTGTGGAACAGTAGTGTTAGTTCGAATGTATTGATTAAACCATTCGTTCATCACACTATAAAAGGCTTGCCTAGCCTCATCATTCGGATTGCTGGCCATAGGTTGAGAGTCCGTCGGCGCTGTCCCTTGCGGGAGCAGCGCCACACTCTCACACCATCAGCTATCGCTTCGGTTGGGATCGGGATCCATTCTAATAACAAACACAAAGTCAAATTGTCGAAATCACCACACTATCGATTCATCATTTAATGGCATGTATAGCTAGACCCCAAACACATCACGGTAGTCCTAGAATCGACTAAACCGGCTCGATACCAATAAATTGTAACACCCGAACCCGAGACCATCGCCGTGTCGGACACGAGGGTTAGCAAGCTAAGTTCACTTGTTTTGCCCATCCATTGGACATTTCCAGTCAGGCTGGAAAAACTGCGTCACTGTCGCCTTTAAAATCATATCTCGAGTTTCAAAACTCGGAAACTGGTTTCGTAAATTTTCCTGAATTTAGACTCATATATCCATCCATGGGTTTATTTCTAGAATTTTGGTCGGGCCAATTGGTACAGTTTATTAGTTAAAGTCACCCATGTTACAGGGATCGACTGCTCTGACCTTCGTGTGGTATAACTTGAATATCTCTCTGTGCAGGGCTTTAATGCTGGTTCCGTTTGTTTCTAATGAAACTAGACTCAAAATGGAATCTGTACATATAAGGTATGTCTCCTAATTCTTTTGGATAATTTATAGTGAATTTTAAAGTTGCGACAGGGAACCCAGAAACCATTCTGGCCCTGTCTCACAATAGCTTTAATATCTCTTAACCTGTAACTCCTATGACCATTTCGTTTCTTCCATAAGAAAATAGACTCATCAAGGTTCATTTACATAGCTTATTCACTATTTAATTCCATTCCTATGAATTTTGGTGATTTTTCACATTCACGCCACTGCAGCTGGCAGCATCTGTTTTTAGGTAGGGCTTACCTATTTGGTAGTCTCCATGAATCAACTAGTCTTGCCATACATAGGTTCATATATGATCATTTTAACCATACCAATGGCTGATCATATGACCAACATTCCTATTTCAAGCCATAGCCACATCATGACACCAAATATATATATATACAAACCACAATTAGTCTAAGTTCATGCTTCCTTTTTCGAGCCATTTTCGCATGGCCGTACATACTTACATTACAACATATTTAACAAACATGAGGTAGTCCTATACATGCCATCTCAAGTTCAACCAATAATTTATACCAAAATGGAGGCTTGATAGTGTGGATGACTTCGACTTCAACGATCCCAAATCCGATTGCTTCGAGCGAAATCTAGAAAACTGAGAGCCAAAGCAACGGGGTAAGCATTTTTATGCTTAGTAAGTCTCAAGGAATATAATCAACTCTAATTAAAGCAATACATTCACATAACCAAATGCATCATTTCATTAATGCACATTCACATAATCGTACTTACTTCACCATCCCAACACTTATGTTCATACACAAATAACGGCTTCATTAAGGCCGATAACTCGCTCCATCATAGGAGCGGATATTCATACGCTCTTACTCCTAGCGCGCAAAGCACACACCGCACTTACCTTGTCATTGGGAAATTTCACAAGTGCATTAGCTGAAATTTTCCAGCAAGCTTATAATTTTCAAATCACATACCTTCGGAGTTTAACCGGACGTCGCTACTCGTTCAATCGCCTTCGGGACATAGCCCGGTTATGATAACCCGCACCAGGGCCTACGGGACTTAACCCGGATATCACGATTTGCACAAATGCCTTCGGGTCTTAGCCCGGATTTAACAACTTGCACGAATGCCTTCGGGTCTTAGCCCGGATATAGCTACTAGCACAATTGCCTTCGGGTCTTAACCCGGATATAATTTTCAGCATAATTGTCTTGGGCTTAGCCGGATATCATTCAATTTCTCATGCACACATACATCAATAATCATTGGACATACATATTTCATTTTCCTTACTAAGGCTCAAACACAATTATAATCATTAGCATATTCGCCTTCGGGACTTAGCCCGGGTGGAATTCAAATACTCATACACACATAATCAATAATCATACACATCCATATTTCATCTCACATAATTCAAGTAAGGTCACTTCTTGAGGACTTACCTCGGATGTTGTCGAACGGCTTTTACGGCTATTCGATCACTTTTTCCTTCCCTTGTCCAATTGTGGACCTCTTAGCTCTTGAGCTAATTCAAACAAATTCAATTTATTAAAACCTCATTGTGCTAGCTTATGGCGAATATGACAAGGAATTTAAATGGTCATATGGCCACTCTTTAACTTGAATACACAATGGTCATGCACATTTTATACTACATCAAGCAATTCAATACAATTTATTTGAGCATCAAGGAAATGCTAAGGCCTTCAATAGGCTACCCAAGGCGAATATTCATGTACATGTTGAGGCCAATTATGCACTTAATACCTCACAAAAACAGCATGCATTTTACTAGTTAATGCTTTTCATATTGTGGCTCAAAACTTATAATATAGCATCAAGCACTTATATGTGTGCTAGGCCGATTTGTGCTTGCAATTTCACAATTATTCTTCAACATCTTCTTCGTTAAACAAACTTATTCATCACTTCCTTCATAACCAAAACATCATGTGCAAACATATATATACATATATGAGCATGGCGAATTTCAAGGTGTCCATAGCCATCCAAAACACAAATTTTAACTAACATGCAAGAAGCATGAACCATGCTCATGAATGCATCATGGCGAATATGACAATCATGCTCCTTTTCAACTTCAATCATGATAAAACAAAAGAAAGCTCAAAATCTTACTCAAGAGTAGACAATCCATCATTGCATGCATCATCATCAAGCTTCACACTTAGCATGCAATGGCTTTATCACCATAACAACTTTGGCCAAATACCATTTCCATGGCTTAACAAAGATTTGAGCCATGGCTAACATGCACATCAAGTTAGCAACCAAAACATGCATGAAACTCCTAACACAACCTCATACATACCTTAGTCTTGATGCAAACTTAGCCAAATCTCCTTCTAGATCTCTTCCAAACCAAGCATGAAGCAAAAATCCTCCTTCTTCCTTAGTTTTGGCTCAAAGAAAGGATGAACAAAATTTTTTCTTTCCTTCTCTACAACTCACGGCAATGGGGGATTACCACACTCACACACATTTTTTTTCATTTTTTATCACCCATACACCTTTGTTTATTATTTCACCCTAATGCACCAACAAAACATGTTTCATGACATGTTTAGCCCATCCTCCTTGTCATGGCCGCCACCACCTATAAAGGGGAATTTGACATGCAAGTCCATTATTTTGCATGCATGCTTTAATTAGTCATCACACATTTCCTATCATACTTTCAAAGTTCATTACTAAGTCCTTTCTTGTGG
Organism: Gossypium arboreum; assembly: GCF_025698485.1. Lineage (NCBI taxonomy): Eukaryota > Viridiplantae > Streptophyta > Magnoliopsida > Malvales > Malvaceae > Gossypium > Gossypium arboreum. The sequence continues at coordinate 29,403,152 of NC_069072.1, forward strand.
AATTCACCCTTATAACACTAAATCAATCATCATAAAATGTCATACATGAGCACACACATGTTATAGGCATCAAAATAAATTTTTAATTATTTTTATGCCTCGGTTTTGTGGTCCCGAGACCACCTTCCGACTAGGGTCAATTTTGGGCTGTCACAATGTGTGTGGATCTCGTCAGCATATCATCGCAATCAGGTGTGTAACTAACACCCTCTTATAGACTAGATCGGCAAAAGCCGAAAAGCCGACATTTTAAGAGCATGCGAGTGTGTGAATGCTTGTGAGATTAGTAGTTTGATGTATATGGTAGATTAAAGTGATAAGACTTTAGATTGCACAATTCTGTGCATTTCGATGTTTTTGGGCTTAATGGGCCAAAATCGAGATAGTGGGCCAACGGGCCCAGTACGGTAAGAAAAAGCGGTAAGTGTTTCTGGTCGTATGTAAATGACTATGCTATGCATGAAAACCCTAAGAATAGTTAAATTACTTGAATACCCCTATGTATGGAAATTACTGATATACCCTAGGTGCAAAATTACCATTATACCCCTAGGGTTACTTTTGACTGAAAAGCATGATAATTTAATTCTGTATAATGTATGCCATGATTGTATATCTACTGCATGGGGACATGGGTTATATTATGGAGGAAGCGTCCTGGTGGCTATGCCACATTTATCTGATCTGGTGGCTCTACCACATATATCTGTTCTGGTGAATCTGTCACATTATCTATTCTGGCAGCAATGCTGCATATTTCTGTGGCGTGTAGCGGTTGGGTGGGTCGAGTAGTCTCCCCACATGGTGAAAGGTTGGTATGGGGGTGCATGTGGTTGGATATCGGTTGGGTTTTGCATAGACATGTAATATCTGTTTTGTTCTGTTATGGGCCTATGGGCTTTATTCGACGACATTGCTCGGGCTAAGGCCAACTTATTCGCTTCGTGGTTGGTGATATAGGCTATGGTTGGGTTAATTTACACACTGAGTTTCCCCAAACTCACCCCTTTATTTCCATCCACGCAGGTAATCCCCAACCATAGTGGGCTTGGAGCTGTGAGGGATTCGGAGTGGCCACACGCTCGCAAGTTTGACTCTTTTAAATGAACTGGACATTTATTTTACGTTTAAGGTTTCGGTTTTTTTTAAAAATTGTAATAAGACCGCTTAATTATTTTTGATGGTTTTAATATGTTTTGTTAAGGTAGGTAATACTTATATTTAACTGTTGGAATTGGATAACTTTAGGACATGTTTTCAAAAAAACAGTAATTGATTTCAAAATAACATGACAACAAGTAAAGCTTCTGCAATGAAAATATTTACCAAAATTAATCACTTTTCCTAAAAAGGACTTAATCAAATTGGTTTCCTGGAAATATACATGACGTTAAGGTGTGGCAATGGCGGTGTGCATGTCTAGGATTGGATCCAAAGGGAGCTTGGTACTTAAGCAGTTCGATGGACTCACCTCCTTCTTTTCGGTTTCCTACCTGGTGCTCAGCTTCCATTCACCTTAGCCTGCATTAAAATTATCTTTTAAAACACTAAGTTTCCTAGAGCAACGACCTGAAATGTTTTTGAACGCTTTGATGTGGCATGTCGGATCCAACCATGACGTCTAGGCCGGGTTTGGGGTGTTACAGCCACTAGAAGGTATGAGATTGTTTGAAAATACTATTAAAGTCATTTTCACAATATTGCTATTGTAGGAGCACATTAGATATTTCAATCATATAATATAATGTATTCCTTGGGAATATATATAATACAAATACATGAGTATCTCATGTTATTTATATATATAGTTTTAATGTAAAACACATGAAGGTTTTATTCACCATATATCTTTTAATCTAAAAATAATATTATATTTCATAAAATTTTGCATCACAAAGAGCTAAAATATAAGCTCTTAAAGAGCTTTTACGATTTGATGCAATATTAACTGTTCAAGAGCATATAATCATTTTATTGTATATAACCTTAATGAATGCTTAATTTATTTTAAATAAAAATTTTATTTATTCATATAAAAATTAAATGAATAGGTATAAATAAAACATATATTAAACGTAACAAATAATAAATTCATGTCACTAATAAATCATTATGGTTAGATAATATATATTTTATATATCATACCACAACAAAATACAAAATTTTAATGTCAAATTAAAATAACTTTCTAGCTATAAAAGTTTAAACATAAGCATTTTCTAACCTCCACCTCTTATGACATAATTTCATCTCAAATTTTACAATGATATGAAATTATCACGATGAGATGAATATCCCAAAGTTCTTGACAAGTAAGTATTTTTACTCGCATTCCATAATAATCATATATCTTAATCAAAATCAAAATTAAACCAATCAATTCTATTAGAAAATATTTATCTCCATATAAAAATCCCAATAACTAAATGCGTGAAAGGTTTTATAAATTCATAAAGATACGGATAGTGAATTATATAAATTGAACATTTTAATAGAAATCAAATCAAATTTCAAAAGAAGTTGATTAGATTGACTTTCGTTACCATAGATGAGAAGTAGTGATTTTAAACATCCTTTGTAAAGAAAAAGAGATCATCCCCAAGCAAATATCAAAAAGAAAATTTTGAGAGTGAATCTTACTTCTTGATTTCATATAGATAATGGTATCAAATCTTTCACCATCCTTAAAAACAAAAAGTAAAATAAGTTAATCAAAATAATGATAATGTATATTGAGAAAAGAATGAATACTAATAATTAGATATGAAACATTAAATAAAAGAAACTTGCTGTAAAAGCTTTGCATCTTGCTGTGAAAGATATTGAAAATCATGAAGGATAAATTTGATCTTCGATAAAAAGAACTATCACTTTGACCAAGATCGTGCTGATAATGTGTTATAAAATAAAGAGAGATGGAGAGAATAAAGAAAAGAGAAAATAAGAAAGCAATAGAGAATTTACTTTATTGATCAAAAGGATGTTTGCAATGCTTCATCAGAGTCTCTATTTATAGGCAAAAGAAGTATAAAAGAAGTAGAGTTCTAATTCTAATAACTATTAGAATTTAAAGTACTTTACTTTATCTTGATCATGATGGACATCCACTTAATAAGATATTCATAACATACTTTAATGAATTGCAATTATTTTTCTTTACTTTTAGCTTAGTATGGAAGATTCAAGATTATATAATCAAATGAAATTTAAGTTTAGCATAAAATTTTTAAATTTAAATATGAGTTATCGAATTGATTTCATTAAAATAATATGGAAACATAGAATAAAATTTTAAAATTTAGAAGGGATTAATTTAATTAATTCCAAATTGTAAGAACAAATGGGTTGACATTATTAATGGATGAATCCTTTTCAACAATTTACTTAATTGATTTTTATGATTTGAAATTTAAAATATCAATATTGAAATTTTTTAGAATTTTTGGCGCTTTATAAATAAGTACAATTTGATAATTTTTTAATGCATTATTTTAGTTTCTACCACTTTTCACTTTAATCCTTAATCTTTTTACCCCAATCAATACTTTAAGAAGGGACCTTTTTGGTTGACCAAAATGAAAGTGACCTAGAAGTTGGGTGACCAAACTGAAAGTGTGAACATGATGTGTAATGTAAAGTTAATCGCCGTTAGAGATTTAACAAGTTGGTAACTAAAATGAAAGCGTCCTAAAATTTGTGTGACCAACTAGGTAGTTTACCCTATAAAAAATCATTATTTAAGAATTTAAAATAAATAAATTTAGTTACTAAAGACTTTTGAAGAGAGAAATCGATAAATGTAAGAACTATTAAAGTAGTGTTATGAGCAGTGTCTAATGGTTGTAGGACTGCGATAGAACAAATATTAATAATTTCTCTATGTTTGTGGCGTCTTACCCAGAGAGATAATCCACTATCTTTCAACCTCGTACAACATGTGATTTAAGTCCTAACACTTACAATTTTAACAATCCCACTTTTGCACCTAAGATCTAGATCAGTCTCCTTTAAAATTTTCCCATTGATAACTTAATTAGGCTGTAAACCAAGTGACTAAGTGCTAACTATAACGCCCCAATTTTCGGGAATTCTGTCAATGTTGGCATAGGTTTAATTATGTTAGTGGGCCTCTAGAAAGCCCAAACTTAAGATAGAACCCGACAATTTTAGTTAATTTTTGTTCCATAAGAAAAGGGGGGTGAAATTATGAAATAGGACCTATGTGAAAAAGGTTTGAAAATGCTATAGGCTAAATTGAAGTGGCCAAATAAATAGGAGTGCAAGATAGGAGGATATGCATGACAAACCTCCCATTTTACATGAAGTGGCCAGCCATCATGTTGTTGTAGACAAAATGTACACTTGATATCCATAATTTATGGTACAAATTGATAATAGTGTTCAATGATAATAGGTTAGGTAAATGTTCTATGATAATGGGTTAGGTAAATGTTTCATGATAATGGGTTAGGTAAATGTTTCATGATAAGAATTTCATGTCTTTTGTATTAAAGAATTAAATGGATGAAATATGAAGTTTTATTAAAAGAAAAAGGGGTGAAAAGAACAAAGTTTTGTCCATCTTTGTTCATCATAGCTGAAAGTTAGAGAAGAGAAAGGAGAGGAGAAAGCTCTTGAGTATTTGGTCATTAGGAGGAGGAAAATTGAAGGTAAGTTCTTGGTACCTTGCTTCTATTTTGAGGTTCATGAGTTCTTCTTGATTCTACCTTAACTCTTGAAGTATATTTTGATTTTTAGTTGTGTTGTGAGCATTTAGTCATGAATTAAAATGAAGGAAATTGTTGTTGTTTCATGTTCTTTTGATGAAAAATGGAAGATAGGTGAAGTTGAGCCAAACAAATAAGCATGCATGTGCCTTAGATGTTAAAGGGAAAAATCAGCTAACATGTTGTGCTTTAAAATGATGAAATGGAGATTATACTTAAGTAAAATCATAGATATGTGATGATTGATTGGTGATATACATGTTTAAATAACATGCATGCAAGTTATGTGTGAAAGAGTGATTTGGTAATAAATTTGATTGGGACAGCAGCAGTAATGTGACTTTGGAAAATCACCATAAATTGTGGGAGATGAGTTAGAAGCTGCATAAATTATGTAATTAAATCTTAATGAGTCTAGTTTCAAATGGAATAAATGAGAACATATTTTGAATTCTGTACAATGAGAAATTTGATTCATAATGAAGAGTGGTCAAATTAGTCAAATAGTGAAACATGCGAAACTTTGAGAAATATATGGTATTGATTGGCCAAACCAAAAATTCTGAAAATTTTATGGATATAAGATATATGAGTCTATTTTCAGGGAAAATTAACGGCACTTGATTTGGAGTTTCGTAGCTCCAGTTATAAATAATTTAGTGACTATTGCTCAGGAAGACAGCTTGCAGTGAAATTATGATTATGTGGTAAACATTGACAAAAATTTGTTAATGAGTTGCTTATTGATTTCTTATAAGCTTACTATGATCTGTAGGTGTGGTTGGCGAATATTGTAAGGGGTTAATACGTAGTTTGTATTTGAATAGTTAGATTAACGTGTTAGTAATCCAATTGTAGGCGGTTCGTGTGTGGATCTAAATCGAATATATCATGCGCAAAGTGTGTGTAATCGACACCCTCTCATAGACTAGATTGGCAAAAGCGAAATGCCGAAAAGTCGGTATTTTGGGAATTTATGATGTCTGAATGCTCGTAAAATAGTTGGGTTTGTATATTTGGTAATCTAAAGTAATAAACCGCGATGCGCGATTTCGTACATTTTGATAATTTGGGCTTAATGGGCCAAAGATCGGGTTCATGGGCCAATGGGCCCAATTCGTAAGTATCTTGATAAGTGTTCTGATAGTACGTAAATAGTTAGGATATGCATGAAAACCCTGAAAGTAGCTAAATTACTATAATACCCCTATGTATGGAAAATTACTGTTATACCCCTAGGTGCAAAATTACCGTTATACCCGTAGGGTTAATTTTGACTAAAAAGCATAGCGATCTGATTCTGTATGATGGATGCCATGATTATATATTTGTTGCATGGGGACATGGGTTATATTATGGAGGAAGCGTTCTGGTGGCTATGCCACAAATATCGATCTAGTAGCTCGCCACATATATACATTCGGTGGCTCGCCACGATTATTCAGATCCGTGACTCTGTCACATTATTCATTCAGCACCATGCTGCAAATTACGTGTGTGTGTAGCGGTTGGGTGGGTCGAGTTGTCTCCCACACGGTGTAAGGTTGGTACGGGGTGTATACGGTTGGATATGGTTGGGTTTCGTATAAACATGTAATATCATTCGTTCATTATGGGCCTATGGGCTTTATTCTCAATTGCATTCAGGCTAAGGCCAACTTATTCATTTACGTGGGTTGAGTGATTTAGACTATGGTTGGGTTATTTTACACACCGGGTTTCCCCAAACTCATCCCTTTTATTTTCATCCACGCAGTAATCCCCAACCATAGTGGGCTTGGAGTCGTGAGGGAATTTGAGTGGCCACCCGCTCGAAAGTTTGATTTTCTTCGGTGAATGGACATCCTTTTAATTAAGTTTGAGGTTTTGGGCTTTTAAATGTAATAAGGCCGCTTATTTATTTTGATGGTTTTAATATGTATTACTAAGATAGGTAATACTTATTTTAACTGTTGAAATTGGATAGCTTTAGGCGCGTTTTCAAAAACAACGATTGATTTCAAAATAACACGACAATAAGCAAAGCTTCCGCAATGAAAGTATTTTCCAAAATTAATCACTTTTCCTAAAATGACTTAATCAAATCGGTTTCCTAGAAATATCCATGACGTTAAGGTGTGGCAATGGCGTATGCATGTCTAGGATTGGATCCGAAGGAGCTTGGTACTTAGCAATCCGATGGACTCACCACCTCTTTTCCGGTTTCCTACCGGTGCATGACTTCCATTCACTTTAACCCTTAATGAATTAATCTTTTGAACATCAAGTACGATTTTCTGGACTTAGAATGGAATTTTTTTTAACGTTTTTGATGTGGCATGCCGAATCCGGCCATAACTTCTGGGCCGGGTTTGGGGTGCTACACTAACACTCTCAAAGATAGATTAATGGTAAACAAATAAGTGCTAAAACTCTTAGTACATAACCTATGCAAGTCTTAAGTATAAATACTAGCTTCTACTTGCAAACATACTACATCAATTACAATTAATCTCCTTATCAAAGTAGTAACTAAAGCGACGTATAAAGTCCAAGATGTTGTGGGGATAGCAGTGATAAGTCTGCAATGTAGATATGATCCAATATTCTTATTTTAGGGTATTCAATTGTTTGATCTAATCCGATCCAATCTTTAACATCTGTTGGTTCAAATGGATTGGTTTTCAAAGATGAGCTATCACATGTCCAAAATAACAACAAAAACAAGTTATGTGACTTGCGCACTACAAAGAGTAGTGGGTATTACTCATTGCCAAAAGTTGTGGGCAATGCTTACATGATTGCCTGAACAACTTATATACAAAAAATGGTAATTTTTAACCTAAATAGAGTTTTTCATATTAATTCTTAAAATGTGTTCTTTTTTAATATTAAACTATCTTATATCCATGGGTTTTGAGGTTTACAATGAAGTTTCTAGTTGAAACTCAACATTAATGTTTCTAGTTGAAACTCAACATTCATGGGTGTTGATGATCGACTTATTTTTGTAGAGATTTAAAATATAATCTAATTCTTAGTATTTGGGACATGATGATATGAGCTTAGCCTAACTTTGATACTCGTTGGTGTTGAGGTCATGGTAATTTTTAAAGCTTCTATTAAGAACCTTGCATTTCAACAAATACAAAATTGGCTTTAGATAGGTTGAACTCAAACTTATAGGTGTCTAGATTAGGCTTTAGATTTCTCTCATCCCTTTTCTCCCAAACCCTTTGAATTTTTTCTTCAACTCGCAAGCACCCATCCTTTACAAAATTCAATTTTTACCTTTCAAAATACGCTAACACTCTTCAAATTACTTGCGAAATTTACTACAACTCATTTTATCATGTAAATTGTTCTTTTATATTCTCATGCAATTATTGTTATTGAAAATTGTTGAATATTTTATATGTTATGTTAAAATCAATTTCATTTTAGTAAATTAAGCTTTTATGGATGATATGTTATGAAAAAATTCATGAATTAGTTAGTATAGCTCCTAATGTTAGTAATTTAATATTTTCAACCTCAATTGACAAGATAAACAATTGATATAGCAACCAAGTCCACTATAATAAATGAATAATGATGATTGAGATGTGTTTTATTTCATTTGGAGATCCTATTAACCTGACATTTAAAAATGATGTCACATTAGAGGAAATGAAAAGGAAGATTTATAGGAAAATCTATTGTAGTGGATTGATTTTCAATGATACCGATAAATGCAGTTTCAGAATCCTATTTTTGTAAACCAAGTCTGCAAATATAAAATATGAATATTTACGAAATTATTATAAAAATATATTGAATATTGTTCAAGCAATCTTGTTAATTAAATATTAATTAAGGCTCGGGGACTAAATTGTAAAAGTCCAATCACAATAGAGTTTTAATTGGAAAAAACGTTTGAGAACCTAAATAGAAATTAATCAAAGGTCTAAAATGATAATTAAATAATTTCTAAATAGGAGTTGGTGGATGATGATGGTGTATTCTGTTATACATTATTAAATATTTAATTAAGTTAATAAAATTAGAAATAAGTTAAATAATCTATGTTAATTAATAGGTAATCAAAGTATAAAAGCCAAAAATAAGTGGGATTTTTCCAGCATCTTCCTCATTCTTATTGTCCACCATAAAAAGAATTGGATGAAAGCTTCAAGACCATTGTGACTTTCGACCTTTGTTTAGGTCTGAAATTCAAGTCATTTTCTTGTAATTTTTATAGATTTATGACCATGGGAGCTTGATTTAGCTAACCCATGTGTCAATTTGTGCAATTTTTGAAATTGTACCAAGTTGCTATTGTTGGTTAATTGATGAAATAGGCTTGGATTTGATTAGATATTGAGTTTAGATTATGAAAATGATTAAATTGTAAAGTTAGTTAAGCTTGTTTATTAACTTTATTATGTTAGGGACCAAATTGAATAAATGTAAAACATTTCATGGAATTATGTTATAAATAGAAAGTATAAGGTACCTAATGAGAATATGTGAAATCAAATTTTAATTCGAAGTTAGAAATCAAAAGTTATGCTTATCTTGAGTTTAGGGACTAGATTGAATAAAATTGTAACGCCCCAAAAATTTAAATTCTTTTTTGTGCAAATGTGTGACACAAATTTATATTTACTTTAGTGGTTATGTATTCTAGGTATGTGTGAAAAGTCCTAAGTTTAAGCCATGACATGGGCAAATTTTGGTATTTTTATGAATAAAGCCCAATCTTTGATCATTAGGCTTTTATTTAATTAGTGGTAAAATCATAACAGAATGGGCTTGCTGGTCTGGTGGTTAAGGGGTGTGTTGTTAAACAAGAGGTCTTGTGTTTGAAACTCTAGGTGGCAAGGGGATTATTTTGCTGCGAATTTCGGCTAAGAGTTTGTTTTTTACCGAAAGTCTGAGTAGTCGGGTGGTGGATGGAGAAAAGTATGGGCAGTTGGGATAGGGGGTTATCAGAATTTTTCTATTCAATTTTCTTATTGGAAAAATACTATTCTCTTCTCCCCCTCCCTTTGCCGAAATTCCATCTCTTCTCCCCCTCTCATCTTTTTCGTTGTTTTACTCAAGTTCACCTCCTTTGTTTGTGCTGCGCGTAATCCTAATCTTTTGGTAAGTTTGAGTTCCAATTGATCTTAACTGTTTCTTCTGCATATTGGTTAAAAAAGGGTTTTTGACTGGTTTGTAGGTGTTAATCAAAGGGCAGAATATCATTCATCGGCGTTCTAAGGGTGTGGAATTCCCGTTGTTCGATAGAAGGTAATGTTTTTCGCTGGAAAGATGAATATCCCATTTTGGGTTTATTTTAATCCGTTTGTTAAAATGATTAACTGAGTGAAATATTGATCAAATATAAGTGTTGGAGTGCTCGAGAGTATTTAGGCATCAAAAGCAATACAAGTGTGTACCCAGAAACGCAGAAAACAGGATTCAGCAAATAGCTGAAAAGCATTCTGTTGGCACCACACGGGAGTCTGGTCGCCCGTGTAGTAGGCCGTGTGATGGAACACGGGAGTGTGGTCGATGAACCAGGCTGTGTGCGTGTGACACGGGTGCATGACACGGCCGTGTGATGGCCAGAGAGGCCGTGTGCGAAACATGGGTTCTATCAATTGGGTCGTTTGGGCAACACAAGCGTGTGGACCCACACGGGTGAACCATACTAGCATGTAGAATTCTAGGCTAGGCCATGTGATCGACACGACCAAGGCTAATTTGGGTCGTGTGGGCCACGTGGGCGTGTGAGCCCAATTTTCTAAAATAATCTATAAGGTTGCACGGGGCGCCCAAGTCGACTGTGACCTATTGTAGGGTGGGTAAGCATTACTTGGACCCCTGATTCTATGATCTGACTATGAGATGTATGTATTAAGCATGTTACTCTTAGCATGTGTATCTGACCGATTGTATGATATGTTAAGTTGCATTTTAGCATGCCATATTTGTATAATGCATTGCATCGGGGTAGGGTTGGTGTTATGATGGATGAAGTATTTTGAAAGGCTCTTAAGCCTGTTATCTAGCAGCTTAGCTGCAATTATCTGATTATGTGCCGCATTTCAGTACAGCACGGTGTGTTGGGATAGATGGGTCGATTTAATCCCCACATGGTGTGTTGGGTTGGATGAAGTTAGTATGCAGGGTTGGTGGGCATATTTTCTATTATTTTGCTCTGTTATTCATGTTATATTTGAGATGGGCTAAGGCCTAGTTCGTATCTAATTCTGTGTCTAAGTGGACTAAGGTTCACACCAGTTCGGTAAAGGGCTCAGGCCGGAGTCATTTGTTATTTGGATATATGACTGACTTTTGCCACTGTGCGTATTTTTATGTGGGGATTACACATTGAGTTTTCGAAAACTCAACCTTTTCTATTTAATCTGTGTAGGTAATCCCCAAACTTGACAGATCGGTGCAGCGGAGGGCTCAGCGGTGATCACAACTACTGAACTGCTTATTTACAGTTTTTGTAGTTACATCGCTTATTTCTAGTTGGTATTTTATGTATGATGGACTTTGGGACTGTTTGGTTTTAATTTGGGATTTTGAACTGTTGATTATGGATTTATAAACTGCAACACAACAAAGTATGGTTTTCCTAAAATAAACTAAGATTTTCGTATATGAAAGAATTTTTAAAAATTATTTGGGTTTCAAAAGCTTCCGTGTAAAAGAAATATTTTAAATCAAATCAATTAGAACACGGTTTCCTGAATTAAGTAAAAGTTAATAATTTGAAACGATTTGAAGGTTAATGCATTTTCAAAAACACTCTCATGTGACATCGCCAGATTCGGCCATAACGTCCAGGACGGGTTTGGGTGTTGCATTTAGTGGTATCAAAGCCAGGTTGCAAAACTTGGCTGTGGGTTTGAGTTTTAAAGGTTGGTTTTTAAGAAATGATTTGTAAATAATTTGAAATATTTTTGGAATAAGTATGTGGTATCGAGTCTCTAGCGCTGATCTTGTAAGTTTCTGAAACTCTGTTTAGAATTATTTGAAAGCATGATTAGTATATACTGAAAACACTCTAAATAGTGTAAACTAAAAATTGTAGTGAGACTATCACTCGCGATAACCGACTCTAAACATTCTGATATTGAACTGCATAAAATATCTGCTAATAAATATTGGAACTATAACTAATGCATAAAAGTGTTAATGTAGATAAATTATGAAATCTATGATGAGTGCACGTGGTACTCGTGGACGGGGTACTAGAGGCAGTGGCAGAGGTCGTAGAGGGGCTCAAGCGGGGTCCTCATCATTTGAGAATCTGCCTAACTTAGATACTAGTGAGACACCGGTATCACCTGTGACAGACACTGGGTCTCGAGATCTTGCGGGTGGGGACAACATACTATCCCAAGCCATACTACAGATTTTAGAGAGGGTTGCTGGACCCAACACTGGATCTGGGGTTGAGGTCGATTCATGAATGACTCGGTCCAATAAATTTGAGTTATTCGAGAGGTGTTCTGAGTCGCCCTAACGTGGTCGAGTATTGGATGGAGGCCACGGAGAGAATTATGGACGACTTAGATTTTACTGCTGAGCAGAAACTTAAGGGGGTTGTATCTCTACTTCGTGATGAGGCGTACCAGTGGTGGTTGACAGTTAAGGACGGCACTCAGCCAGGCTGACTGACATGGGATTTTTTTAAGATGCCCTTCCAGGATAAATATGTAGAGGCCTGTTATATTGACGCTAGGAGGCGGGAGTTCCTTAATCTCACTCAGGGAGATCGTTCAGTGGCCGAGTATGAGGCTGAGTTCTTGAGATTGAGTCGTTATGTGCAAGGCATGGTGGCAACCGAGTATGAGCGCAATATTCGATTTGAGGATGGTCTCAAAGACAATTTGCGAGTCTTGATAGCTCCGCAGAGGGAGCGAGATTTTTCTACTCTAGTTGAGAAGGCGAAGATCGCCGAAGAGGTAAAATGAACTGAGCGCCAAAATCGAGACAAAAGAAAGACTAAGATGGATTCAGAGCCCTCGAATTCTGGGATAAGGCCTAAGAAAAAGCCTAGATCTGATGGGCCAGTGAGAGTTGGGCATCCTGCTGCAGCTACTGTAGTGGCATTTTGCGAGCACTGTGGTAGATGCCATCCGGGAGAGTGTTGGAGGACTACCGGGGCATGTCTGAGAAGTGGGTTAACTAAGCATCGTATTAGAGACTATCCATTGAGAACAAGTCAGATGCAAGCTCCAGTTACTGATACTGCACAGCCGCCGAGGGTAGTTTAGTAGCCACTTAGGGGCTGGGGTCAGGCCAAGGGTGGTAACGGCATGGATTGAGGGCAGAGAGCACCGAACAGAAGTGCCGAATTGATTGAGGCTAGGCAGCCTGCTTTGGTATATGCTGCACATCACCGTGAGGACTAATATGCTCCGAACATCATTACGAGTACGTTTTATATATTTGATATACCTTATTTTACACTGATAGACATAGGCTCTACACACTCATATGTAGCTTGTAGTGTGTTTGAATCTTTGGGGATTCCACTCGAGAATACTGATAGTGAGGTAACTGTGTTAAGTCCTTGGGGGCAATCGGCCTGAGTTATTAAATTGTATAGAGATGTTCCGCTAGATGTCTAAGGGACAGTATTTTTGGCTGATCTAATGGAGCTTCTGTTTGGGGAGTTCAATTTGATTTTGGGAATGGACTGGCTGGTTAAACACCGGGTGAGTCTGTATTGTGTGACGCAAAAGGTCGTCTTAAGGATCAAGGAGGAAAATAAGGTAGTCGTGATTGGGGAACGATGTGACTATCTGACCAATGTGATTTCTGCACTGATGGCGAAAAAGTTAGTGAGGAAAGGGTGTGAGGCATTCTTGGCCTACGTTAGTATTTCTAGTTCTGGGGACTTTTTGGTTAAGGACATCAGAACCGTGAGGGACTTTTTAGATGTATTTTGTGAAGAACTACTGGGGTTGCTTCTGAGCCGAGAGGTAAGGTTCGGGATTGAGTTGATTCCTGGTACAGTTCCAGCGTCTATCGCCCCTTACCGAATGACACCGAAGGAGCTTACAAAGCTTAAGGCCCAGATTCAGGAACTATTAGATAATGGGTTCATTCGTCCTAGTGTTTCTCTGTGGGGAGCTCCTATTCTATTTTTAAAGAAAAAAGATGGGACAATGAGGATGTACATTGATTATCGACAGTTGAATAAGAGTAAAGGAATTCTAGGCCAGGCCGTGTGATCGACACAGCCAAGGCCAATTTGGGCCGTGTGGGACACACGGGTAGGCCAATTTTCTGAAATAATCTGTAAGGTTACACGGATCACCCAAGTCGACTGTGACCTACCGTAGGGTCGGTAAGCATTACTTGGACCCTTGATTCCGTGATCTGACTATGAGATATATGTATTAAGCATATTACTCTTAGCATGTGTATCTGACTGATTGTATGATTTATTAAGCTGCATTTTAGCATGCCATATTTGTATGATGCATTGCATCGGGGTGGGGTTGGTGTTATGATGGAGGAAGTATTCTGAAAGGCTCTTAAGCCTGTTATCAGCTTAGCTGCAATTATCTGATTATGTGCCGCATTTCGGTACAACATGGTGTGTTGGGATAGGTGGGTCGATTTAATCCCCACATGGTGTGTTGGGTTGGATAGAGTTGGTGCGCAAGGCTGGTGGGCATATTTTTTGTTATTCGGCTCTGTTATACATGTTATATCTAAGATGGGCTAAGGCCCAGTTCGTATCTGATTTTGTGTCTGAGTGGACTAAGGTTCACACCGGTTTTGTAAAGGGCTCAGGCCCGAATTATCTGTTAGTTGGATATATGACTGACTTTTGCCACTGTGTATATTTTTCTGTAGGGATTACACACTGAGTTTGCGAAAACTCACCCTTTTCTGTTTAATCTGTGTAGGTAATCCCCAGACTTGACAGATCGGTGCAGCAGAGGGCTCGATGGTGACCACCACTATCGAACTGCTTATTTACAGTTTTTGCGGTTACATCGCTTATTTCTTGTTGGAATTTTATGTATGATGGACTTTGGGACTGTTTGGTTTTAATTTGGGATTTTGAACTGTTGATTATGGATTTATAAACTGCAACGCAACAAAGTATGGTTTTTCTAAAATAAACTAAGATTTTCGTAAATGAAACGATTTTCAAAAATTATTTGGGTTTCAAAAGCTTCCACGTAAAAGAAATATTTTAAATCAAATCAATTAGAATATGGTTTCCCGAACTAAGTAAAAGTTAATAATTTGAAATGATTTGAAGGTCAATGCATTTTCAAAAACACTTTCATATGACATCGCCAGATTCAGCCATAACGTCCAGGCTGGGTTTGGGGTGTTACAAAAATATAAAATATGAGGGAAATAAAAAAATGAATTTATATAGGATCATGCATCTCATGACTTTGTATGATAATATTTGGTATTGATTAATATATAAAATATTTGTTTAGATCAAGAATTGGATCAAAGTGGAGCTAATAAGGGAAAAACTAAAATTGTGGATTAGTCCCTAAAGAATCCACTTGTTTGGTGTTTTGAATAGGTAAGTTCAGAGGGATCTTACTCTCTTATCATGTGTTATATGTATGCTTATGTTTATTTTGATATATAAATATATGTTTGAATACAATTGAAATCTTAATGAATTTGGCATGTAAGGCTAGCAAAGAGATTCAATTGAAGTATAGGTGATAATTGATTGTTATGTGATAAGTATAGGGTATAAATGTGAAATCATGAATGACCTCAAGGTATGGAAATGTAAATGTGACCGCTACAGGGTATGATTTGTAAATGTGGATATTTATATGGTATAAACTTGTGAAAATGATCGATTACAGGGAATGGTAACAAATATGTGTATAATTGATGCCCATGTCAACTTAGTAAAAGATTCTTACAGGTTATATTGAGATCCAACATCTATTACGGATCATTGAGTATTATACGTCTCTATAAAGGCTTTAGTGTGATGGAGGGATGTACTTGAAAATGTTTATACATTTGATTCCTATAGGCTTTGCACTTCGATGCCTTAGTGTGGTGTAGTTTAAGCTCTTACGAGCTATCTGGTGTTGTGTAGTTCACCCGTGTATCCGAGTCTATTTTACGAGGGTTCCATTAGGTGAAACGTTATAATTGAATCCAAAAATTTGAAAATAAAATGAAATGAATTTGATAAACTAGCTTGATATGTAACTCGCTTGATTTGGTATAAATTATGAATGAAAGTAGAGTATGACATTGAGACAAATTATGAGTAATTGATATAAATTTATAGATTGATGGTAAAATGTAACACCAAGATGGGTTATGTGAAATTGGTTCATATTGGTGCTGTTGTGAATTATGTTTACAATGTTTGATATGTATGAATAAACATGCTTTATTCTTATCTTAAGGGTCATGTTCTAGCCAAAAGTATGCCAAAACTAAGATAGCTAGTTGACCACCTATAAATGAGTTATCTTTTATTGTGAAATATATCACAAAAAATATATAAGAATTTAGAACGACAGTGTCCGCAAGTACACGGGTCAAACTGTAATATAGTTTAGTATAACGAACTACTTAGAAGTATTCCGTGGATTGTACCCAATGGAGGATGGAAACAATTATGAAAATCGTTTTACAATAATAAGACTAAGTAGTAGTAATTAATTCTTATACTACGATAAACATAAAATAGATTAATTTGATAAAAATAAATAATAACAATAAATAAATAAGAAAACTAAACAAATGATAAAAATGAATAAACCAATCAGGAAGATTAACTTACTTCAGGGTTTGTCACTAACTTCGGATCAGGGTTTTATGGTAGATTAACTACTGATTAACCAATTATTACCTCCCGACCTCTAATTAACTAATCGATTGATTGATACTCATTTATCTCCTGACCTCACTTTCTCAACAAGGATAAATTACGATTTACTCAGTTTGACTTATCTCTCGACCTCGTCTAGACTATGATAACTTCCTAGGGTGGTCAATCCTAATGGCTTAAGAACAAGTAATCTATACCAGCAAACCCTTTCGAGAAAACCTTAAATCCTTTGGAAATCACATTCCTATTCACTCGCTAATCTCCCATAAAGGATTTAGCCACCCATGTTATTCATAATATTAATCTTAATTGAATAAATAATGTGAAGAACATGATCAATTTAGAAGAGAAGATATTTGAATTATTGTGGATTGATATAGAATTGAGAATAGGGTAGCAAATCGCTTGGTTGCAATAAAGAAATAAATTGAATGTAAGAAAGATAAACTGAAATACTTCGATGTAATAAATAAACTATTGGATCAAAACTGATTCCTTCAGGAAAAACAACTAAGTTATGAAAAGTCGAAAGAAAATTAATCTACTCCTACTCCTAGACTATTAGGGTTTTTAAATGTGTTTAGGACAATTTAGTTACATCAAACTCCTAATGTCTTATTTATAGAAATTTTGGTAGCCCAAATTAGGTCTTTGGCATGTCCCAGTTCTTCATAAAAAGTTAATTACGTGGACGAAAATAGCCTTGAAATTCTTCGGTATCACATCGACCTATGTTGCTCCACACCATGTCTATGGTGCGACATGACATGTAGATCTTGCCTTGTGTCATTCATTTTTTGCTTTAAAGGCTCGAGAAACTTCTGCATCACTTGTCTCTTGCTTCCACATCAATTGGGCCTTTAAATCTTCATCCTACACACTCAATTGAACATATTAACACAACCTAAGGCCCGTGTCGGCCTATTAGGTCACCACACTTATGAAATGTATTAAAAAACACTTATTTTATTAATATTTTATCCTAAGTCCTAAATATAAAAAATGTAATATAAAATCCTAAATTTCATAGAAAACAAGCTCCTTAAGTGTGGAATTGGCCCGAATTAAGTACTACATTTTACGATAGGTCCCAAATTTTTGAATTTGTAATTTGGGTGTTTTGCCAAGTGGATTCAGTAAGGTAATTGTAAGTAAGCCCATCTAATTAGCAAGATTAGACTAGTTTTATTTAAATGCATCCTCCATCGAACTGTTTTACTGTGTTTTGCCATCTAGCGAACTCTCATTTCGCATTTGGTGAACTTTTGTGTTTTTGCGAGCTCTATGTGTACTAATACTATAGTGGCGAGTTCAATTGTTACAAATTTAATCATTTGATTATTAACTCGCAGTAAGTGGAATACGTACCGGTTACATGTCAAACTTTAGGAAAGGAAACGTGTCACTGTGCATGACATATGGAGAGTCTCGATGGTTGTGCTTAACTAGTGAAATCGTGTGTGCATGTAATGTGATTAAGGATCCTACTTAAAGTGGGAAGAGCTTAGTTTTATATTAAAAATAGAGGTATAAAAAAGGAAATACTTTAATTTTCCTTCCCCAGTTCTTCTTTGTTGTCTCCGAAGAAAATTAGAATTGTTCTTCGTTGCTTGAAGGAAGAAGCTACGATTATAACCTGTTTAGAAACTACCTTTCAAGCCAATTGCTGGTAACTTGTTAAGTCTCCTTTAATTAAAATCTTAAGAAATGAAAGAGTAGTTAAAATTTTTTATATATAAATTTTCATTGGAAGTTTTGGAAGGAAGGAAACTTTCTTCTGGTTAAATTGTTACATGTTGTCGATTCTTATTTTACGTAATAGTCTTAGTTCTTTCTTTATTTAATAGAGATATTTTATTGTATTTAGTTAAAGTGGCTGAAGAGGGCCCCAATAAAAAGGGGAAAGAACCCTTTGAGTAGATAAAGCTTTACTGGAAATTTTTGGTGAGTTCCTTTCATTTTTCTACTTGATAAATAACGAACTGGCATAAAAGAATGTTGTAGTTAGTATTGTCTTAGAAGTTTCAAGTGTATTCTTATGTTAACAAACTATAAATAAGAAACCTAAAAAAATGTGCATGAATGATTGAAATGGATACTCCTTCCTTGGTGCACAAGCTGAGTATTTGGAAAGGTGGAAAGGGGGTAATGGATATCTGTTGAAGGGTAGTTGTGATGAAACAAGTAAATAGAGAATATGATATGTTATATGTTTTCCTCCAGTAGGGCATTTGAATACAAACTGAGATTGGTAAAGGACATTAGCCTTGCGGGGGAATACGTATGTGTTCAAATTAAGGAGGATTTGCGGAGGTTCAGTTGGTATAAATGGAACACTGTTGTATCTATCGAGCAATATCATTGAAATGGAATATTTGTTTTTTGGAGTGTTGAAAGGATCCAAAGCTAGTACAAGGAAAGGTGTATAAATGTCTATAAGTATATCGCATGTGAACTGTACTTGAATGTATCAACATCTGACAGTGAATTATACTTTTGCAAATGTACTTAGATCTAAATAGTATCTGCCATTGCATTAAACTTAGCCATATTATGTTTTAGTTTGTGAATTGTATTTAGATGTTGTTAATATCCACCTAGAAGTTATACTTAGAGTCCTTTGGATGGGGGTTTACTTACACTGTAGTTTGTTTAACTTTCTTTTTGTCTCTCGCTACAGTATCTAATTTCACCGCCACTATTATTTTTAAACTAATTGTAGGTAAACGCACTACCTATCCAAAGGGGCCCTTAGTTGCGACGTGCATCTACAAGTGAGCAATACTTAGTTTGACTTCTATCCGCATACGAGTTTTTTATTTCCTCCTAAGGATGGATATTCATTTTAATATCCTTCGACGTGATATGTGTGTGGACTTGGATGGGAAAATTGTATTATACACAGGTCTGTATGGTTTATTACGACCTCGTACACTTGAGATGTCCAAAAATTCTTATGATTTCTAGAAACCTCGGTTGAAAGGTTATTGCTTATTCTTGGAACTCACTAAGTTCTTTTTGAACTTACGTAGCTTAGTTTATCCCCTTTTTAGGTGTTTTAGGGTATTACGATTTCTTGAAAGGACTCATCCAGATAGCGGACTCATTTGTGAGCCATTCTTTTGTTTATTTTGTAATATGAGTATATCGAGGTGGCTTGTGTTCTCAATCTCTTTTGTTTAGATTTTCTATATAGTAAATTTGGTTTGTACCTAGATATAGTATTTTGTATAAGCTGATTTTTAGTGACACTTCGCCAAATATTCAAACTTTTTATATTCTATATGATTTGGCGCACTCTTATTGTAATGCCCCAAAATTTTAATTTTTGATTTCGTGTATGTGTGACACACAAGTGTATATCTGCTTTAGTTGTTAAGTGTTCTGGATGTGTGTGAAAGGTCCCAAGTTCTAGCCTTACTTGGTCAAATTTTTGTATTTTTACAAATAAAGCCTTAACCTTGTGCAAAAGGCTTAAGTTTAATTGTTGGTAAGTTTATATCAGAATGGCCCTGCTGGTCTGGTGGTTAAGTGGAGTGTTGGAGTGTTGGAGGTCTTGTGTTCAATTCTCTGTGATGGCGTGGAGACAGTATTTTTGCTCCAATTTCAGCTAAGAGTTGTGTTGGGGAAAAATTCTGAGTAGTTGTGTTTTAGTGGGTTAATAGGGAGTGATTTCAGGAGATAATTGGGGAGAGGTTATTAGAAAATAATCTGATTATCTTTTATTTTCCAAATAATAATAATAATAATAATAATAATAATAATAATAATAGAGTTTCGGTTTTCTCTCCAATTCCCCAAACTTTTTCTGACATTTTCTTCTTCTTTTTCTTTTCCTTCCTCTACTGATTCTTTCCCCTAGTTAC
This sequence comes from Gossypium arboreum, assembly GCF_025698485.1. Lineage (NCBI taxonomy): Eukaryota > Viridiplantae > Streptophyta > Magnoliopsida > Malvales > Malvaceae > Gossypium > Gossypium arboreum. Next base: position 29,423,563 of record NC_069072.1, read on the forward strand.
TGCCGAAATTTCCATTATTTTCCCCTTCTGTTTCTTTCTCTTTTTTTTCCAACTGATTCAGTTGTTCATCGTTGGTTGTGCATGTTTGGTAAGTAATGGTTTTGTCTATTGTTAATCGTTCTTTGTTAATCTTTAAAGGGAGGATTCCTTTTTGGTGTTGAGGAGTTAATCAAAGGGCTGGTGGTTTTGAATCGACGCTGTGATTTTGCAAAGTCATGGTTACTCAAGTGAGGTAATGGTTTTGTTAGGTTTTTAGTCGAGTTCCATTCGAAATTGTTTGATTAAAAATAAATTAAGTAATTAATCTGGAGATATGTTGATCGATTTTTAGGTTTTGCAGCCTTAAGAGTGCTTACACATCAGAAACAATACCAGGTGTGTACCCGAAACGCAGAAAACGGGATTCAGCAAAAAGCCAAATTTCCTTGCTGTCGAGAAATAAGAGAAATAAGAGAAAATGATGCGAAGAAAATTGTAGAGAAAGGAGATCAGGGTGTTATAAACTTGGAAATCAACATTTTGCACTAAAATAGTTTTGGATAGCAGCAGTAGCCTAAATTTAAAAAATCATCAAAAATAGTGAAAATTGATTTAGAGGTTGAATAAAATATGAAATTAAATTTTATTGAGTTTGGTTTTTCATGGAAGAAACAGTGTAAGCAATGGAATTGTAAATTATGAGATATACTAAATTTTGTGACATAATGTCAGAATGATTTCGGTTTCCCCTGTTCTGACTTTGGAAAATCATCAAAAATTGTAAACAAATAATTAGAGGCTTAAATTTATTTTTTTAAAATCCTTAATGAGTATTTTTTCAAAAGAAATAAATGAAAACGTCATCCAAATTCTGTACTAAGAGAGAAATAATTTTTAGTAAGGAAAGGTTGAAGTTGTCAAACAGTAGAATAGGGATAAATTTGAAGATTTCACTGTACTTATTTGATAAACTATAAATTCTAAAAATTTTATGGTAGAAAGGTATTTAAGTCTAGTTTCAAAAACATCAAGTGGATCTTAATTTGGAATTCTGTAGCTCAAGATATAAATAATTTAGTGACAATGACTAAAGTAGACAACTTTGAATGAACATATAACTAAATAGTGAAAACATATATGAATATTTAGCTAGCTTGGGTTACATTAAAAATGGATCACAAGGCTAAGGCCAATTTGGACCGAGTGGGCCACACGAGTAGATCACATGGGTGTGTGAGCCCATTTTTACTGAAATGTTTCTAAGGTTACACGGGTCACATAAGTCGACTGTGAACCTACTGTAAGGTCGGTAGTGCTACTTAGACCCCTAAATGTGTGAAATTGATTGAATGATATCTGTATGAGCATGTTAATATTTGAACTGAATATATGCACTGAAATTGCATAATAGCATATCATCCATTGTATGTTGCATTGCATTGTGTTGGGGATTGTTATTCGGAGGAAATGTACTGAAAGGCTTTAAGCCTAATTTACTAGCAACCCAGCTACAGCCTACTGTTTTGTACCGCGTTCGGTACTACTTGGAGTGTAAGGATGGGTGGGTTGATTATATCCCCACATGGAGTGTAGGGTTGGACGAAGATGGTGCGTAGAGGCTGGTTGGGTAGGATTTTGCTACTGCATAACTGTTACTACTATTGATACTGTGATGGGCTAAGGCCCTACTGCATTTTTCACATTGTACTGAGATGGGCTAAGGCCCAAACTATCACTAATACTGAAAAGGGCTTAGGCCCAAAATTGTTCAACTATGCACTGTGAATACTAATTGTTTGTTTATGCGGGATTACACACTGAGTTTACGAAAACTCACCCTTTTTGTTTAATGTGCACAGGTAATTCCCAGACTTAGACGGATCGGTACGACGGAGGACTGAGCGGTGACTATAGTAATTTTTGGATTTAATGGTTTTTCAATTTACGATTTATAATTTGATTATTATTGATTATTTGGGTTGTAATTTAAGGACCCTCTGGGACTATGGTTTTAATTTGGGTTTTTATTTATTTATTTTACTTTATGGATTTATACCTGCTGGTCGTAGGAAATTCGATTTTCAAAAAGTTAAAGTATTTTCTAAACGCATGATCACTTAGACTATTTTATTAAAGCTTCCGCAACAAGGGATGTTTCAAAACAAATGATTTAAATGAATAAAAATGACTTCCTAAGTTCTAAAAAAGGTTTACTAAAGATAATAACATGGAATGTTTTCATCGTAACAACGAGGTTTCAAAAACACTATCGTGGGACATTGTTAGATACGGCCATAACGTCTGGGCTGGGTTTGGGGTGTTACATTTAGTGTATCAAAGCCAGGTTGCAAAACTCGGTCGTGGGTTATGGGTTTTTCAAAAAATTTATTGATTTCCAAATGATTTGAAATGTTTTTACCGACTAAGTGGTACACCGAGTCTCCTGCGCCGATCCTGTAAGTATCCTGAACTGTGATTTGTTTTAAACTAAAACTGTTATGGATAGTATATTCTGAAACTACTATAGGGAAAAACTTTACTGAAAACACTCTAGTTACTGTATACTGAAAATTGTAGAGAAATTGAAAATTGTAGTGAGACTGCGATTTACGAAAATAAACTCTGAATAACCAATACTGTTTTACATAAAACATTTGTTAATAAACACTAGAACTGTAACTGATTCATCAAACTATTAATACAGATAAATGTGATTAGACAATGAGCGCACGAGGTATTCGCGGACGGGGTACTAGAGGCTGAGGTAGAGGCCGAAGAGGAGCTCGAGCTGAATCCTCTTCACTGGGTATGTGACAGCCCTATAGTGACCCTAGTCGGAAAGCGGTTTCGGGACCGGTAAACCGAGTCACCAAATTATTTGAATGTGATATTTATGGTCTAAAATATGTGAATATGAATGTGCGAAAATTTTAAGCTTTGATTTAGTTAATTGCATGTGAATGTAGTACATAGGACTTGTGTGACACTTTTGAAATGTGATAGGCTAATCTATAAGGATCTAATAGTGCATGTAATCAAAAGGGAGGACTTGCATGTCAATTTTCCCCCCCTAATTAGTAGTGGCCGGCCATGAGCATGAGGGTGGACAAAATGTTATGGCTAAAACATGTCATAAACATGTTGGGTTGATGCTTTATGTTAGGAATAATAAAATAAAGAGCATGGGCAATAAAATATTAGTGTTAGTAGGAGGAGAAACAAAAAAAAAAAAGAAAAAAGAATGTGTGTGGTTGTTTCCCCCCCCCCTTTGCCGTGAGTTGAAGAAAAGAAAACAAAGAAAAAAAAAGTGTCCATCCTTTTTCATTTCTTTTGGCCGAAAGTTCTAAGGAAGAAGGAAGGAGCTCTTGCTTCATGATCGGCTTGGAAGAGGATTAGGAAGAGGTTCGGCCATACTTGTATCTAGGTTAAGGTATGTTTGATGTTGTGCCATGAGATTCATGCATGTTTTTAGTAGTTAGCTTGAGTTCTAACTAGCCCATGGTTCAAATCTTTACTATGTCATGGAGATGATATTCGCTAAGGTGGATTTGTGTTGATGTCATTTGCATGCTAAAAGTAAAGCTTTGTAATGATGCATGTGATGGTGGATTGATGACTCTTGAATCTTCTTTTTAGCATTTTGAGTGAGACATTAAGTTCTTTGTTTAACCATGACCAAAATTGAAATGGTATGGTGTTGTGATGCATTCGCCATGGTAGGAAGTAGAAGAGAAATATGGTTGTTGTTCACGTTATTTGGATGAGAAATGGTAGTAAGGTGAAGTGCAAGTGTTAGTGTTTGATTTACTAGTGTATATATGTGTATTGGCCAAGTTTTGAACTTGAAACAAAATGGTGTTTAGTCAATACAAGTGACCATACTTGTAGAATGTATTAAGTGTTGCAATCGGCCTCAACATAGACATGCATGTTCGCCACATGAATGAGTACATAAGTTGATGTGTATGTTCGCCATAGGTAAGCATATTGATGGCTTTATCTTGACTTAGAAAATTCACTAAGGGAATATTAGCTAATATGTTGAATTGATTCGTGATTTCGTACATATGTGACTCTAATGTCTAATGTATATATGGGCTAAGTACCTTGAGCTTCTCTTTGATGTTCGAATGAATTGTATTAAATTGCTTAATGTGATTAAAATGTGTATGACCATTTTGTATTTGAGCTAAAGGTGGCCATATGACCCATCAAATTCATTGTCATGTTCGCCATAAGCTAGCATAATGAGACTTTAATAAGTTAAATTTGTTTGAATTAGCTCAAGAGCTTAGAGGACCAAAGTTGGATAAGGAAAGGAAAAGTGATCGAATAGTCACGAAATTGTTCGACAACATCCGAGGTAAGTTTTGAGTAATGGAGCTTAGATTATGATTCGATTAGATTATGTCCTAAGTAAATCAAAATCATGCTCTTTGTATGTGGCTATTGAGCGAAATTTGTAAGTGTGATAAGTGTTTTGTGTTTGAGCTTTGGTAATGAAAATGAAATATGGATGTGTCATGATTTATTGATATATGTGCATGGTTATTGAATGATATCCGGCTAAGTCCTCAAGGCATTTGTGCTAGCGATTATATCCGGCTAAAACCGAAGGCATTTGTGCTAGCGACTATATCCGGGCTAAGTCCGAAGGCATTTATGCTAGTGACCACATCCGGGCTAAGACCAAGGCCTTGTGCAAGTAGTTATATCCGGCTAAATCTCAAGATTACTTGAGTTTGGGAATGAGCGATCTCTGTAATAATTTCAATTAATACGCCGTAAAATCTCAACAACGAGGTATGTGTTGTACATGCATTGGATTAATTGATTCCTCTTAGATAGCATTCGCTCTGCCGATTAAGGAGCTTAGGTTTTTGGTTAAGTTGATCCCTTATGTATGAATATAAGGGTTGGAAATGTAAGTAGGACTGATTTTGAGAATATATGTATATGAAATTATCCGTTTAGTTATATGAATGCTATACTTTAGTTGAGCCTAATTCCATTGCTCAAAACTTACTAAGCATTAAACGCTTACTCCGTTCTTTGCTCAAAACTTACTAAGCATTAAACGCTTACTCTGTTCTTTGAATCTCTGCTTTATAGATTTTGGTTCGTCACCATCGGACTCGGAGTGTCGAAGTCAAGTCGCCCACACTATCAAAGCCCTTTTGGTACACTTTTGGTTGAACTTTGAAATGGCATGTATAGGACTACCCTTTTTGTTGTTGGTCATGGACCCTTTGGTTTTGTATAAATTTGGATAGCCATGCGAAAATGGCTTATATACACTTTGAGCTTAATATTATAATCGTCTTGTATGATGTTCATTAAGAGGTATGGAAATGTTTGGGAACTATTAGCCATTGGAATGGTTAATCATGATCATATTTTGTGCTATTTATGCAAAAGGGCTAGTTGAATCATGGAAACTATGTAATAGGTAAAGTCTACCTTAAAAATAGATGCTGATAGCAGCAGTGATGTGAATGTGAAAAATCAGTAAAAATAGTAGGAATGGAATTAAATAGTGAATAAATTATTTAATCGAACCTTGATGAATCTATTTTCATAGGAAAGTAACGAAACGATCATATGAATAGTATATTATGAGATATTTAAGTTTTTGTGAGACAGGGCCAGAACGGTTTCTGGATTCCCTATTCTGACTTTGGAAATTCATTATAAATTAACCAGAGATAATTAGAAGTCATGTCATATATTTATAGATTCCTTTTCGAGTCTAGTTTCTATAGAAACAAACGGCATCAGTATTGAAGCCCTGTACAGGGAGATATCCAAGTTGTAATGTGCAAACATCAGTGTAGTCGAACCCTGAAACAGGGGAGACTTTAACTAATAAACTGTACTAATTGGCTTGACCAAAAATTCTAGAAAACAATTTGTAGATGACCATATGAGTCTAGTTTCAGGAAAAATTTACAGAACTGGTTTTTGAGTTTTGGAACTCGAGATATGATTTATAAGTGATTTAAGTCTGCGAACCCCTCGTGTCTGACTCCGGAAACGGTCTCGGGTACGGGGTGTTACAGGGTAGCATACCAAATTTGGATACGAGTGAGATGCCAGTGTCGCCTGCTACTGAGACTGGATCTCAAGATCACATGGCTGGGGACGATGCATTATTTCGAGCTATGCTAAGGATTTTGGAGAGGGGTGTTGAGCCCAGTACTGGACTTGGGGGCCGAGGGTCAGTTACGGAACAACTCTAGTCTAATGGAGCTGAGCTCTTCAAGGATGTCGCTGGAGTTGCCCCTAATATGGTCGAGTACTGGATTGAGGCCACAGAGAGGATTATGGATGACTTAGACTGCACCCAAGAGCAGAAATTAAAGGGTGTAATCTCACTGTTGAGGGATGAGGCTTATCCGTGGTGGCTCACTGTTAAGGAGGGCATTTAGCCCGAACGTCTGACCTGCGAGTTCTTTAAGACCGCTTTTCAAGGGAAATATGTAGGGGCGAGCTACGTGGATGCCCATAGGAGGGAATTCCTGAATCTGACTTAAGGAGATTGATCAGTGGCTGAGTATGTAATAACTTGATTTTCGGCCTAGTTGGAACAGTGGTTTCGAGACCACAAATTCAGCGTAAGAAAATTTATTTTTATTATATTTTTATGGTCTAAGATTTCACAAAATGATTTTGTGAAAATTTCATTTGAAAATTTTGACGTTTGGGCACTCAATTTAGTCAAAAAGACTAAATCGTAAAAAGTGCAAAAATTGAGTTCTACATGCTAGAGGTGTCCAATTGTTATGAAATTTTAAATTGGAGGTCCTTATATGATAATTAGACAATTGGTTAAATTTTGGACAAAAATGGATATGAAATAGGTGAAATAGAATATTTTTAAGTTAAGGCATTTTGGTCATTTAGTAATTAAAATGAATTAAAAGTAAAATTAAAAGCCAATTTTTGTCCATCTTCAAGCTATGGCCAAAACTTGCATGAAAAAAAACCATGGCTAGGGTTTTTCAAGCTTCCAAGCTCGATTATCAAGGAAAATGAGATTCAAACCTAGAACAAGGGAAAAACGAGTATTTGACGGTTAGGTCTGTTTTTGCCATTTTTAGTATTAAGGTAAGTTTGTAACACCCACACCCGAGCCTTACGCCAGGACGGAATACGAGGCATTACCACACTTAAACACATGCATACAAATATTCCAAGTCAACAAGACTTGCTCCAAATTTAAAAAATTTTCGAATTATGTCTAAACTTCTTTAACATGGGTTTACGAGAAGCCAAACATCCATTTGAAACCACTTGGAACCAACTCGAGTCCTTAAACCAACTAAATAAAAATAACTCTTGAAACAGGGCACATGCCCGTGTGGAAGGGCAATACGCCCGTGTGGTCATTATAACACGGCCGTGCTAATGGCCCGTGTGACACACATGGCCAAAGCATCTAGGGACACGCCCATGTCCCATGCCCGTGTGAATTAAATTCTAAATTCGAACCTACAGGGGTTTTCACACGACTTGACACACGCCCGTGTCTATGGGTCGTGTCCCTTACACAGTTATGACACGCCCATGTCTTATCCCGTGTCTAAAAACCTTGACATTTTCTTTCTGACGTCAGCACCCAATTTGGGGCACACGGCCAAGGCACACGCCTGTGGCATAATCAAAATAAAAGATCTAACTATACCAAGTGCTTCGATTGATAGTGTGATCAATGCCTCTGATGTCCGTTGATCTACGAGCTAATTAGGCGGCACTATAAGAAAATGGAAAGAAACGGGGTAAGTATAAAGCTTAGTAAGTTGCATGATAATAAACATCAACTATTTATTATAAAGCAATATGCTCATAACCTTTCATAGTTTATTCATGAGTACCATAAATAAATGTAAGTGCAACTTACTCATCACCATCCAATACAACTCATATTGTATACATTGAGCCCATATCTCATACATTTCAATTAGATACCTATACCACTCATCACATGATCATAACTTTTCTCAATTCGATATAAATCATAAACCTTTTGTTGAACCATTTGGAATACTACCGGATATTCAATAGCCCTAACATGGGTTAAGATGTCGACGCCATGTCCCAAACATGGTCTTACATTGGCTTTCATACAGCGAGGCCAATGCCATGTCCCAGACAGGTCTTATACTGGCTCTCATCTATTGGTGTCGATACCATGTCCCAGACAGGTCTTACTCTGACACACCACAAGCTGACGCCATGTCCCAGACAGGTCTTACACTAACTTGTATATCACGAGGTTGATGCATGTCCCAGACATGTCTTACACCAGCTCTTGTCTCAATGCCGATGCATGTCCTAGACATGTCTTACACTGGCTTAAATATCTCGAGGCCGATGCATGTCCCAGACATGTCTTACACTGGCTCTCATGCTGTGGCTGGTGCATGTCCCAAACATGTCTTGTACTAGCACACGTATCACCCATTATCACGGTACAAATATCCAAGTCTATTCCAAATGTTCAACGAAAGTCTTTACTATGTAAATTTCTCAAGATGTATTCTCATTTCAAAATCAAGACAATTTAGGCCATATCAACTCAGTTACACATCATAAATATATGGTTGTATTATTAACATACAGCTTACCTCGGTATTCAAAATATGGCGACTATTTTAGCTTAGTCCACTAGCTTTGCTTTTCCCTGGTCTAGGCCCGGATTTTGTAATTCCTGATCTATAGTGATGAAAATTCACACATTTAATTATTTTATTAATCTAGGTACTCAACAATTCATAATTGGGAAAAATGACCATTTTGCCCTTAAATTTTCACAAAATGACCATTTTACCCCTAGACCCAAAAATTAATTTTTATCGAATTTCCTTGTTATCCAAGCCTAACCGACCATTTATTACTCTTATGACAACCTCGAATTCCTAATATTTTGCAACATTATTATCTATTTTACAAACTTTACAAAATGGTCCTATTAGGGTTTTCATGAGAAGTCCCTTCATAAAAGTTGCTTATTTTACAACCATGATTCATTTTCTTCCATACAATTTCAAAAAACAACATGAACACTCTCATGGTAAAATCCTAGACTTTCAACCATTTTACAAAATACTCCCCTCATTTGAAAGCTCATGCAACAAGGGTTCTAAAAATACAAAAATAATCAAGAAATACCATCAAAATCACTTACTTGAGAGGGTTAAAAGTTGCTGAAATTTTCAAGATTTGAAACCCCAAAAGTGGCTGAATTTTAGTGGAGAAGAAATGGTGAAAAGGGATGATATCATCTTTTTTTCATTTTATTTCTATTTTATTGTAATAAGCTACCAAAACCCACCCAATTTGACTTTTTGACCATTCTTGTCCCCATGGCTGACCAAGAACTCTTTTTAGGGTCTATTTTCCTTTAAAGACCCCAAATTTTGGATCTCTATCTATTTGACACCCTTAGCTATCAAAATAGGACTTTTGCACTTTATGCGATTTAGTCCTTTTTCGCGATTAAGCTCTCAAACGCTAAAATTAATTCACTAAATTTTTCATGCACCTTTATAATCATGTCACCACACATAAAATAATATTAAAATAATTTTTATGGCTTCGGAATAGTAGTTTTGTAACCACTATTCTGACTAGCCCCAAAATCGGACTGTTACAAAGTTTGTATGAAAATAATGCAAAATGTTATTATTATATGTTTAATGCTTAAATATTGCATGAAATGTATATGTATATGTATATGTATTTGTCTTTATGAAATTGCTTTATGATGTCTCAATGACGACTGGACAAAAGTTGGTGTAAGACCATATTTGGGATATGACATTTGCATCGATATGAGGTTCCATATAAGACCGTGTCTGGGATATGGCATCAGCACCATTATGAGACTTCATGTAAGACCATGTCTAGGACATGGCTTTGATATGATATTTCGTGTAAGACCATGTTTGGGACATGGCATCGATATGAGATTCTGTGTAAAACCATAGATGGGCTATTGAAATTGATATGATATTACATGTAAGACCATGTCTGGGACATGGGACCGTTATGAGATTTCGAGTAAGACCATAGCTAGGGTATTGGTTTCGATATGAGATTACATGTAAGACCATATCCAGGATATGTCATTGTACGGCATATACATGATTTTCGAGTATCCTTTAGTATTCCAGGTTGTTTTATGAGTAACCCAATGAGTATGTCAAAGATGAGAAAAAGTATGTAAGTATTACGAATTGGTACAAGTATGTACTTAATGTTTACAAGCATTGACTTCATCACATCGTAAGTTCATGATTTCTACGAGAATGTCTTTATGAGAACTTTGTGTATATTGGATATTTGGTAAGAATGTAAATGAGTAAGTCATACCTATGAGAATGATCTTGTGATGACCTTGTGATTATATGTTTATACTTATGATGTACAAATATGTGGTAAATTTGATTGATGATCATGTGTGAGGCTTTTAGGCCAAATTAAATTGAGGCATAATATGTTTAAGTCTTTGTTGTTGATGTATAGGTTAAATTGGCCAATGAATGGCATGTAAATATTTTATAATGGCTAGACATGGATATGCTTTGGTGTTATGTATGTTTAAATGGAAGTTAATACAAATAATTCATGAAAGAGTAAAAGTAGCATTAAAATAGTTTTGGATAGCAACAGCAATCCGAAGTTGAAAATCCACCACAAATTGTGGAAATTGAGTTGGAGGTTGAATAAAATATGAAATTAAATCTTATTGAGCCTAGTTTTACATAGAGCAAACGGTGTAAGAAAAAGAATTTCATATTATGAGATATTTGAATTTTTTGTGAAACAGGGTTAGAGTGATTTCGGGCTCCCCTATCTTAATTTTGGAAAATCATTAAAAATTGTATGAAAATAATTATCAGTTAGAATTTTTATTACTAAAATTATTAATGAGTCTATTTTCAAGAAAATATACGGAAACATAATCCAAATCCCGTACTAAGAGATAATTAATTTTAGTAAAGAAAGGCGAAAATGTCAAACAGTAGAACAAGGGTAAATTTGAAGAATAAACTATACTTATTCGATAATCCATAAATTCTAAAACTTTTATGATAGAAATATATATGAGTATAGTTTCAAATTCTTTTAACGGATCTTAATTTAGAATTCTGTAGCTCAAGATATTAATAATTTAGTGACTATGATGCGAGTAAACAGCTTGACATGACCATAAGTAAAAAGTGCAATTATGATTGTTTTACCTTGAGATCATGATGTGAGAATTGGTAGAAGCATGTTAATAATTGCTTATTATTTTCATACGGACTTACTATGCTAAATAGCTTACCCCCTCCTTTTCATTTCTTTAGTGTTGCTAGGTTAGCTCCAGGTTGGAGATTGTCGGAGGCAGCATCACACTATCAAATTATCAATTTTGGAGTATCGATAAATCTTAAGTGTATTCAAGTGAGTGGCATGTATAGAGACTTAGTCTTTTGTGTTAAGTGTATAAGCGATATTATAATAGACAATGCCAAATGAGTATGAGAAAGACAAGTATGATGACATGCAAAGGTTATCTTTGTAACTTAATTGAGGATGTTTAATCTTTAATTGGATACCATGTTCTAATCCTTTGATGTTGTATAAGTGTGTGAGGGATTAAGGTTGACTAAGGTTTGGAAAATAGCCTAAGTGTCGGCCACACAGACAGAGACACGACTGTGTGGAAGACACTTCCTAGCACATGGGCGTGTGTCTTGGCCCTGTGACCTTAAAATATTGCTAACGTCATAAACAAAGAGTTACACGGGCTGTGGACACGGGCGTGTCTGAGCCACAAGGGCGTGCGACTCTCCAAAACTAGAAAATTTTCTAAGTGTTGTAAAAATTTCATAAGTTCTCGGTTTAGTCCCGAACCACCCCCGATGTATGTTTTGGGCCTTGTAAGCCTGTATAAGAGATATTATGAATATGAATGAATGTTTTTAATTTGAACAAAATTTATTTTGATGGCTCGATTTTACGTAGTTGTGTACGTTTAAGTCCGGTAATGCCTCGTACCCTATCCTGGCCTCAAACTCGGGTCAGGGTTGTTACATTTAGTGGTATCAAAGCTATGGTTTAGTCGATTTTTAGACCATTTAGTTGTATCAGAGCTATGATTTAGTCGATTCTCGGACTAACTTAGTGTACTGTGATAGTGTGATGTCTCCGACGTTGATGAGATCTATCTCGCTTAGACAGAGATACTTTCCAACCGAGCTACATCCGACCATGTTGATATTGATACTAAAGTATCTGAGTAAAGTACACTTATTATAAATTGAGGCTTATAAAGGTATGAATAAAGGTTTATGATGTGTATGCGATGATGTACGAGATGAAAGTTTATGTTATGATCTGCTCATCCATGTTTGTTTAGCATTCATATGATGCCATGTGCCTGACTTGTTTGATTATGTGAATATAATAAGTAAAGTTACTCAAAAATTGATGAAATGTGTATTTATGTACACTTTTTTGAATAAATGCAACTGGCAAGTTTGTGTAATATAAATATGTATGTTAATTTTCCTGAGGTGAATTATATGATTAGGATGATGTTATGTTAATGATGAATGCAAAGTCATATGTGTGTATTTATGAGAGTCAAGTTAGAGGCTTTATGACCTCACCCCTTTACCAGTGTTGCTCTATGACAAAAATTCCCTAGAATTATATTGAATAAGTTCACAAGTATGAAACTAAAGTGTTCAGTAGTGAAATAACTGGTAATGCATATCGAGATTAGAATAGTTTGGAAAGTGAATATAGTTTTAGAAGAAATATCGGAATGTTTTAAAGATTCTACAGATCATGTAAGGTCATGGATAAAGATGAAAATTTGCCTTGGCTATTCGATTCAATTGGGAATGAAATCTAAATGTATGTTGTTGAAATTCCTCCCGAATTGGTTTTCGTTAATGAATGGAATACTATGGGGTTCATGATAATAGAATTAGTCAGAGAAATGAAAATTGAGTTGTAAATATGTTTGTGTGCAATAGTTGTGATTAAGTAAATTATGATGACTTTTCTAGGTGTTCTGTATAATTAATTATCCTCAAGAGTTTATATGATCATTTTCTTTCTAATGAAAATCTTATTGTATGAGTATGTTTACTAACTCTAATGTCAGATGAAAGCACTAAGAGTCTGTTTTAATTACAATTGACATTTTCTTATCTCTCTGGGATTCTATTCTATTATGTTGGGGAAAAGACGATGGTAAAAATTTATGTGAGGTTATTCTTCTGTTTCTATTGGATGATGCTTTGTCTTATGTGTATATATGAAAAATATATTATCTCTATTATAAAGGAAGCCCTGAACTGATAAATAGTGTTTTTCTTCTAATTTTCTTTGGGGGATCATCTTGATCTTTATAATTATTTCCTTATGCGTTATGTTCTCGGATTCCTGTTATGATATCATATTTGGGTTTTCTTATCGTCTTTATTGTGTAAATTATCAGACATGGCTCATCTTTAAAGTATGTTCTTTAGTCTGTGATGACTATGTTTATTATGATTATATTCTAGAATTTGACAATAGGAATGGGGTGATTCTAGTGTCTGGATTTCTCTGATTTTCCTGGAAGGAATTGTATTTAGCAAAGGTATAAATAATGAGAGCACAAGCTCAAAATTATATGATGGATCTCTTCCCTCAGGTAAGCCTGACTAAAGTTAATGAGTTAAATCAGATATTCGTTCCTTGAGTTAATATGGTTGCAAGACCTTCGATTAACATGTTAAGAGAAATTTGAAAGACTGTATGTATGAGTTGCTTTATCAGCATGAAGAAAAGAGTATTTTGATATGATATTATTCGACAGTTGAAATCAACTCAGTTGTTTTTTCAAAGTGAACTAGTCAATGGAAATATGAATTGAGTTACGTGTATTTTTAAAGTATCTTCGAGTATGGTAATAAATTTGGAGTATTCACAAGTTTGTAAACAGATAGTCTAAATAAAGAAATGGTATTCTAGAAAGTATGATACAGAGATATGCCTATTGGATTATCTTAATCTAGTAATATTATCATGATTAAAGCTATTTTGCTTGATAAAGTTATAGCATGTAAAAATTTGAATGGTCTTTTGCATGTTGCCAAAGTTGAAATAGTTGAAGGTATTATTATCTAAAGCTCTAATTTTGAGTTTAGTTTGAATAAGTAATGAATTTATGAATTTCAGTGATGCACTATCGAACAGATTGGTATGTGTTTTATTACTAGAATGTAAAGTGATGGTTTCTTTTTTCAAACGGTTAATGTCACATTAAAAATAATGGTTTGACTAGTGATTTAGAGACGGTCACTATTATATCGGTATTAAGAATTTAATGACATTGTTTGTTCAATGAAGATTGTCACATGTTCCCTAATCTCAAGAGTTTAATGTATCTAATGGCGCAGAAGGATCTGAGTTTAAGACAATGGAAATGATTTGAGATATTGAAAGATTTCGAGTAGTTATCAATTAATCATGGAGAAAGTAGTTATAGTTACAGATGCCTAGATGGAAAATCTTTGTTTATTTTTATGAGTACGGGTTACTTGATTGATCTTATTTGATGATGGTCTAATTATAACTATATTAAATGCTGAAGCGAGGTTTTCTTTGCGAGACTGAGAAGCATAGAAAATATGACAGCATGGGGTAATCTAAAAGAGTTCAGAATGAGATCACTCCTGATGTCGGATTTCAAGTCAAACTTGATTCCTATTGTTATTATTGTCCTGAGAAAGAAAGTTGTGAACAGATGAACCCGAAGCTTATGCAGAAGTTTTTATACCAGACTCAGTAGATTCCAAAAGTAATAAGATGTGCAGTTATGTAAAGTGGATGCGTTAATGTTGTGTATGTTACATGATGTTTTGGATCCATATTCAGACACCTATTTACTAACAGATAAAATTCGATAACCAAGTTTACTCAGGACTAATACAGTCAGTGATGGTTCGGGAGTGATTAAGAAGTAGAAGTGCTGTAGACTTCGTATCAAGATTATTTTATCTCCAAAAAAGATGTTATCTGGATTGTGGTTGATATGATTTGTGATTCTGAGAAATTTATGAAAGTAATTCATAAGAGTTGAAAGCAACTTCTTCTGGTAAGATTTTCGGGGACGAAAATCCCTAAAGAGGAGAGTTGTAATAGGTCGATTTTGGGCCTAGTCAGAATAGTGGTTTCGAGACCATAAATCTGGTTAAGAAATTTTATTTTTATTATATTTTTATGGTCTACGATTTCATGAAATGATTTTGTGAAAATTTTGTTTGAAAATTTTGACGTTTGGGCACTCAATTTAGTTAAAAGGACTAAATTGTAAAAAGTGCAAAAGTTGAGTTCTACATGCTAGAGGTGTCCAATTGTTATGAAATTTTAAATTGAAGGTCCTTATATGGTAATTAGACCATTGGTTAATTTTTTTGGACAAAAATGGACATGAAATAGGTGAAATAGAATATTTTTAAGTTAGGGGCATTTTGGTCATTTAGTAATTAAAATGAATTAAAAACAAAATTAAAAGCCAATTTTTGTCCATCTTCGAGCTATGGCCAAAACTTGCATAGAGAAACCATGGCTAGGGTTTTTCAAGCTTCCAAGCTCGATTATCAAGGAAAATGAGATTCAAACCTAGAACGAGGGAAAAACGAGTATTTGACGGTTAGGTCTCTTTTTGCCATTTTTAGTATTGAGGTAAGTTTATATGAAAATAATGCAAAATGTTATTATTATATGTTTAATGCTTAAAAATTGCATGAAATGTATATGTATATGTATTTGTCTTTATGAAATTGATTTATGATCGACAAAAGTTGGTGTCTCAAAAATCCCGGCTGAACCCTAGGAATAGCTAAGATACAGATATCATGACATGTGAGTATTGAAATCCCGTATACGACCATATCTGGGATATGACATTGGCATCAACATGAGATCCCATGTAAGACCATATCTGGGATATGGCATTGGCATCAATATGAGGTTCCGTATAAGACCATGCCTGGGACATGGCATCGACACCATTATAAGATTTCATGTAAGACCATGTCTGGGACATGGCTTTGATATGATATTTCGTGTAAGACCATGTCTAGGACATGGCATCGATATGAGATTCGTGTAAGACCATAGTTGGGCTATTGGCATTGATATGATATTACGTGTAAGACCATGTCTAAGACATGGCATCATAATGAGATTTCGTGTAAGACCATAGCTGGGCTATTGGCTTCGATATGAGATTACATGTAAGACCATATCTGGGATATGGCATTGTACGACATATGCATGATTTCTGAGTATCCTTTAGTATTCCAAGTGGTTCAACAGGTAACCCAATGAGTATGTCAAAGATGAGAAAGAATATGTAAGTATTACGAGTTGATACAGGTATGTACTTAAAGTTTACAAGCATTGACTTCATGACATCGTGAGTTCATGATTTCTACGAGAATGTCTTTATGAAAACTTTGTGTATATTTGATATTTGGTAAGAATGTAAATGAGTAATTCATACCTATGATAATGATCTTGTGATGACCTTGTGATTATAGGTTTATACTTATTATGTTTAAATATGTGGTAAATTTGATTGATGATCATGTCTGAGGCTTTTAGGCCAAATTAAATTGAGACATGAAATGTTTAAGTCTTTTTTGTTTATGTAGGTTAAATTGGCCAATGAATCTCATGTAAATATTTGATAACGGCTAGATATGGATATGCTTTGGTGTTATGTATGTTTAAATGGAAGTTAATACAAATAATTCATGAAAAAGTAAAATTAGCATTAAAATAGTTTTGGATAACAGCAGCAATCCCAATTTAAAAATCCACCAAAAATTGTCGAAATTGAGTTGGAGGTTGAATAAAATATTAAATTAAAGCTTATTGAGTCTAGTTTCACATAGAGGAAACGGTGTAAGCAAAATAATTTCATTTTATGAGATATTTGAATTTTTGTGAAACAGGGTTAGAGTGATTTCGGGCTCCCCTGTCTTAATTTTGGAAAATCATTAAAAATTGTATGAAAATAATTATAGGTTAGAATTTCTATGAATAAAATTCAATGAGTCTATTTTCAAGATAAATAGATGACAACATCATCCAAATCTCGTACTAAGAGATAATTAATTTTTAGTAAAGAAAGGTCGAAGCTGTCAAACAACAAAATAGGGGTAACTTTGAAGAATAAACTGTACTTATTTGATAATCCATAACTTGTGAAAATTCTATGGTATAAATATATATGAGTCTAGTTTCAAATGCTTTTAACGGATCTTAATTTAAAATTCTATAGCTCAAGATATTAATAATTTAGTGACTATGATGCGAGTAAACAGCTTGACTTAAACATAAATAAAAAGTGAAATTATGATTGTTTTACCTTGAGATCATGATGTGAGAATTGGTAAAAGAATGTTAATAAATTGCTTATTATTTTTGTACAGACTTACTAAGCTATATAGCTTACCTCTTCCTTTTCCTTTCTTTAGTGTTGCCAGGTTAGCTTGGGGTTGGAGATCGTCGGAGGCTGCATCACACTATCAAATTATCAATTTTGGGGTATCAATAAACCTTAAGTGTTTTCAAGTGAGTGGCATGTATAGAGACTTAGTCTTTTGTGTTAAGTGTATAAGTGCTATTATAATAGACAAGGTCAAATGAGTATGAGAAAGAAAAGTATGATGACATGCAAATGCTATGTTTGTAACTTAATTGAGGATGTTTAATCTTTAATTAGATACCATGTTCTAATCCTTTGATGTTTTATAAGTGTGTGAGGGATTAAGGTTGACCAAGGCTTGGAAAATAGCCTAAGTGTTGGCCACATGGAAAAAGATACGACCGTGTGGAAGACACTACCTAGCACACGGGCGTGTGTCTTGGCCGTGTGACTTTAAAATATTGCTGGCGTCATAAACAAAGAGTTACACGAGCTGTGGACACGGGTGTGTCCAAGCCACATGGGAGTGTGTGACCACACGGCCTACCCACACCAGCTTGTGACTCTCCAAAACTAGAAAATTTTCTAAGTGTTGTAAAAAGTTCGTAAGTTCTTGGTTTAGTCCCAAACCACCCCCGATGTATGTTTTGGGCCTTGTAAGCCCGTATAAGGGACATTATGAATATGAATGAATGTTTTTAATTTGAACGAAATTTATTTTGATGGCCCGATTTGACATAGTTGTGTATGTTTAAGTCTGACAATGCCTCGTACGCTGTCTCGGCCTCAGACTCGAGTAGGGGGTGTTACAGAGTATGAGGCTGAGTTCCTATGACTGAGCTGCTATATCCAAGGTATGGTGGCCTCTGAGTATGAACGATGTAGTCATTTTGAGGATGGGCTCAGAGATAAATTGAAAGTCCTGATAGCTCCATAGAGGGAGCATGATTTTTCTACTATAATAGAGAAGGCAAAGATTGCCAAAGTGGTTAAGTGCGCTGAGCGCCAAAACCGTGACCGCGGGAGGGGTAAGAACAAGAGGGATTCGGAGCCCTCTAGTTCTGTACAGAGGCCTAAGAAAAATGCCAGAGCTGATGGGCCGATTAGAGCTGGGCCCTCTGTTACTGTTACTAGACTGCAGCCATGTACTGATTGTGGTAGACGCTATCAGGGCGAGTGTTGGAGAAGTACTGGGGCGTGCTTGCGGTGTGGGTCATTAGAGCACAATATTAGGGAGTGTCTGCTGAGGGGCAATTAGAGGCAAGCTCCGAATACTGGTACAGCACAACCATAGAGGGTAGCGCAGCAGCCACTGAAGGGCCATGGACAAGCCAAAGGTGGTAATTGTATGGGTTGTGGGCAGAGAGCACCGGGCAAAGGTGCTGGATAGGCTGAGGCGAGACAGTTGGCCCTAGTTTATGCTACTAGTCGCCAAGAGGATGGAGATACTTTAGACATCATCATAGGTACGTTCTTTATTCTTGATGTACTGTATATTACCCTGATAGACGTAGGGTCTACTCACTCATTCATAGCTAAGAACATATCTGGAAAATTGGGGATTTTATTCTTGATGTACTGTATATTACCTTGATAGACGTAGGGTCTACTCACTCATTCATAGCTAAGAACATATCTGGAAAATTGAGAGCACTACAAGTGAGGTTACGGTACTGAGCCCGTTAGGGCAATCTGTTAGAGTTACCAAACTATATAGAGATGTTCCTTTAGAGTTACAAGGGGCAATCTTCCTGGCTGATTTGATCGAGCTTCCATTCTGGGAGTTCAACCTAATTCTGAGGATGGACTGGTTGGTCAAGCATCGTGTTAACTTGGACTGTGCGACTAAGAGGGTCGTAGTAAGGACTGAAGAGGATAATGAGGTAGTCATGATTGAAGAATGTTGGAATTACTTATCTAATATGATCTCTGCACTGGTGGCAGAGAAGATGGTTCGTAAAGGATGTGAGGCATTCTTGGCCTACATAAGTGTTTCAGATTCTAGGGACTCTACAGTTAAGGATATCAAAACGGTAAAGAATTTTTTAAACATCTTTTCGGAGGAGCTACCAGGGTTACCTCTGAATCGTAAGTTGGAATTTGGGATTGAGCTACTTCTAGGTACAACTCTCGTGTCCATCGCTCCCTATCAAATGGCACCGAAAGAGTTTGTGGAGCTTAAGGCTCAGATTCAGAAGCTATGCTATTGATTTCTGAGGCAGTCGGGAGGATTATCTGCCGTTAAAAGTTTGCCTATAATAACAGTTTCCAGTCTAGCATTCAGATGGCACCTTACGAGGCACTGTATGGTCGTAAGTGTCGCACTCTTTTTTGTTGGACTCAGTTGGGTGAGCAACTTGTTTCGGGTCCTAAGTTAGTATCCGAGACTGAAGATAAGGTTAGACTGTTCAGGATCGTCTGAAAGCGGTAGCTGATAGACAGAAATCCTATGCAGATCTAAAGCGTCGATAGATTGAGTATTTCGTGGTCGTAAGGGCAAGTTGAGCCCTAGATTTATTGGACCTTATTGTATTCTAAAACGAGTGAGACCAGTTACTTATCAATTGGAGCTACCTCCAGAGTTGCATCAGTTTCATGACTTGTTCCATCTCTCTATGTTGAGGTGTTATCTCTCTGATCCTACTCAAATTGTTCCTATTGAGGAGATTGAGGTGAGGCCAGACTTGACCTTTGAGGAAGAGCTGGTTCAGATTCTTGATCGTGACGTTAAGGTTCTACGAAGGAAGTCTATCCCTCTGGTCAAAGTTTTTTTGTGTAATCATAGTACTGAAGAGGCGTCGTGGGAGCCTGGGGATGCGATGTGTCAGCAGTATCCTCATCTATTTTGATCAGGTAAATTTTGAGGATGAAATTTTCCTTTAGGGGGTAGAGTTGTAATGCCCCAAAATTTTAATTTTTGATTTCATGTATGTGTGACACACAAGTGTGTATATGCTTCAGTGAGTGTGTGTGAGAGGTCCCAAGTTCAAGCCTTACTAGGCCAAATTTTTGTATTTTTATAAATAAAGCCTTAACCTTGTGCAAAAGGGCTTAAGTTTAATTGTTGGTAAGTTTATATCAGGATGGGCCTGTTGGTCTGGTGGTTACGTGGAGTGTTAGAGTGTTGCAAGTCTTGTGTTCAATTCTCTGTGATGCCGTGGAAACAGTAGTTTTGCTCAAATTTCAGCTAAGAGTTGTGTTGGGGCAAAATTCTGAGTAGTTGTGTTTTAGTGGGTTAAGAGGGAGTGATTTTAGGAGATAATTGGGGAGAGGTTATCAGAAAATAATCTGATTATATTTTTGTTGCAAAAAAAATAATAATAAAGTTTCAGTTTTCCCTCAATTCCTAGACTTTTTTTGACATTTTTTTCTTCTTCTTCTTTTTCTCTCCTCTGTCGATTCTTTCCCCTAGTTGCTACCGAAATTTCCATTATTTTCTCCTTCCATTTCTTTCCTTTTTTTCCAATTGATTCAGTTGTTCATCATTGGTTGCACGGGTTCGGCAAGTAACTATGTTGTCTATTGTTAATCGTTCTTGGTTAATCTCTAAAAGGGGGATTCCTTTTTAATGTTTAGGAGTTAATCAAGGGTGTGGTTTTGAATCGACACTGTGATTGTGCAAAGTCGTGGTTACTCAAGCAAGGTAATGGTTTTGTTAGGTTTTTATTCGAGTTCCTTCCTAAATTGGTTGATTAAAAATGAATTAAGTGATTAATCTAAAGATATGTTGGTTGATTCTTAGGCTCTGGAGGCTTAGGAGTGCTTACCTATCAGAAACGATACCAGGTGTGTACCCGAAATGCAGAAAACGGGATTCAGTGAAAATTTGAAATTGTTTTCTGTCTAGAAACAAGCAAAATAAGAGAAAATGATGCGAAGAAAATTGTGAGAAAGGAAATCAGGGTGTTATAAACTTGGAAATCAATATTTTGCACTGAAATATTTTTGGAAAACAACAGTAGTCTAACTTTGAAAAATCATCAAAAATAGTGGAAATTGAGTTAGAGGTTGAATAAAATATGAAATTAAATTTTATTGAGTCTAGTTTTTCATGGAGGAAACATGTAAGTAATGGAATTGTAAATTATGAGATATAATAAATTTTGTGAGACAAGGTTAGAATGATTTCGGGTTCCCCTATTCTGACTTTGGAAAATCATCAAAAATTGTAAACAAATAATTAAGAGCTTAAATTTATATGTTTAAATCCTTAATGAGTATATTTTCAAGACAAACAAACAGAAACAACATCCAAATTTCATACTAAGAGATATATATTTTTTAGTAAGGAAAGGTTGAAGCTGTCAAATAGTAGAATAAGGATAAATTTGAAGATTTTACTGTACTTATTTGATAAACTATAAATTCTGTAAATTTTATCGTAGAAAGGTATTTGAGTCTAGTTTCAAAAACATCAAGTGGATCTTAATTTGGAATTCTTTAGCTCAAGATATAAATAATTTAGTGACAATGACTCAAGTAGACAACTTTGAATGAACATTTAAATAAATAGTGAAAACATATATGAATATTTAGCTAGCATGGGTTACATTAAAAATGGATCACACGGCCAAGGCTAATTTGGGCCGAGTGGGCCACATGGGCGTGTGAGCCCATTTTTACCAAAATTTTTCAAAGGTTGCATGGGTCGCCCAAGTCGACTGTGAACGTACTGTAAGGTCAGTAAGCGCTAGTTAGACCCTAAATGTGTGAAATTGACTAAATGATATATGTACTGAGCATTTTAATATCTTAACTGAATATATGTACTGAAATTGCATAATAGCATATCATCCATTGTATATTGCATTGCATTGGGTTGGGGGTTGTTATTCGGAGGAAGTGTACTGAAAGGCTTTAAGCCTAATTTACTGGCAGCTCAGCTGCGAACTACTGTTTTGTGCCGCATTCGGTACTACTTGGAGTATAAGGATGGGTGGGTTGATTATATCCCCACATGGAGTGTAGGGTTGTACGGAGATGGTGTGTAGAGGCTGGATGGGTTGGATTTTGCTACTGCATAACTGTTACTACTACTAATACTATGATGGGCTAAGGCCCTACTACATTTTTAACACTGTACTAAGATGGGCTAAGGCCCAAACTGTCACTGATACTGAAAAGGGCTTTGGCCCAAAACTCTTCAACTATGCACTGTGAATTGTTTGTTTGTTTCTGCGGGATTACACATTGAGTTTACATAAACTCACCCTTTTTGTTTAATGTGCACAGGTAATTCATAGACTTAGACGGATCGGTGCAACGGAGGACTCAGCGGTGACCATAGTAATTTTTGGACTTCATGGTTTTCAAATTACGATTTATAATTTAATCATTATTGATTATTTGGGTTGTAATTTAAGGACCCTCTGGGACTTTGGTTTTAAATTTGGGTTTTTATTTATTTATTTTACTTTATGGATTTATAATTGCTAGTCGTAGGAAATTTGATTTTCAAAAAGTTAAAGTATTTTCTAAACGCATGATCACTTAGATTGTTTTATTAAAGCTTCCGCAACGAGGGATGTTTCAAAACAAATTTTTTTAAATGAATAAATACGACTTTCTAAGTTCTAACAAAGGTTTACTAAAGATAATAACATGGAATTTTTTCATCGTAATAACGAGGTTTCAAAAACACTATCGTGGGATATTGTCAGATACGGCCATAACGTCTAGGCCAGGTTTGGGGTATTACACTTATTATATCTTTTGGTACGTGTCATAAAACCATTATCCATCAATTGGCTTTTAAACTAGTCTGTTATTATATATTGAATGACTTATTTAACAAAACATCTTTGTTTTTTATTTTACGTGGTGATTGCAATCTTTTGGTTAAAACACCACACGCCGGTTGACCTGTTGGATTTGGAGGTGTTACATCTTATAAAGATGTGTTTTATACCTGAAAGCATGTTGAAATGATTAAAATGTATTAAAATTTTGTTATAGTTGCTTCGGCAATGAATGTAGCATCCTATAGCTCAAACTCGATGATTGGGTCGGGCAAATGGTGTTAAATCCATTGAAAATTAGTTGACAAAAAGTGATAAATTTATTGTGACCGAATATATAATAAATTGTGAAATTTATAATGAAACTTGTAAGTAGAGCATCCAAGCAGCATTTCCCAAAAAGGAACAACTTCGTAATATATGAAAATATAACAATCTACAAATGTGAAGGGTTACAAGGATATCATAAGTCATTGGAAATTATAATCCAACTTAATCCGGAGTGGCATCATAGCATTGGTCGAAGTAAGTTCAACAATCTTCATTGTAATTTTGATTGTTGAGGTCCATATTTGATACGAGTATTTTGTTTCATACTAAAAGGCATGAAAATGAAGCAAAAGGAAGTTCCACGACTTTTTGGACATTAAAGCCATGTATTAAAGGGTTTACACTACAAAATTGATATTCCAAATATACAAAAAGAAGTTGCTCTTGATCGTCACACAAGATAGGAACCAAAGCATAGGATGGTGTTCAATCGAGTCAAGTGAAAAATTTTCAAGTTAGTCGAGTTGATGAGTCATATTTTATCATCCTAACTCGATTTGAATTTTTTTGAATCAATTCTAATGAAATGAAATTCGAGTTGAGTCAAATTGATGTCAAATTAATTTTCAAGTTAAATTAAAAATATTAAAGATGTCAAATTAAAATCTTGTTTTGAAAGAGACCGATTTACTCATTTTCAAAATTAATAGGGACCAAAGGGGTATTTACACCAATCTCATATTTGAGTTATGTGAATTCTTCAAGTTATTCGAATTGTAAGATTCAACTTGGCTCAAACTTAAAAAACCGATTTATTTATTCAAGTTAACTAAAAAATTTGAATAACTCAAATAACTTGATTTGATTAACTCAAAGTTCAAAAAATTCTTAGTTTCTTCGAGTTGAATCATGTTTTACTCATCCCTACCAGAACATAATACCGCTTGTGTTTGTCATAGTGGAGAATAAGAATATGTAGGATTGGTCATTTTTCTAAAAAGATTATGGAAACACGTTTTTTTGAGATATCACTAGGGTATGCTTGATATCCAATTAATCTATGGCTATAAAAGCTATGATGAAATGTCTGACCAACAATGGAATCCACCATGAGACTATCATATTTAATATATTAAACACATCATGTTAAATTTCACGTGGGAGTTCAATAATAAAGAATTGTGCTAACAAGCTATAAACATAGATACATAGTTTTGAACATGAATATTTCACTTGTAATTGTTTTAAGTCTTAACTACTTCATGTGAGACACCATAAAAGACTGGAACAAGTATGCGCAATTAACTAATATGTGGGAACATGACTTAATAACATTCAAAAAGAAAAGTGGGAGCAATCATATAATGAAGAAAAATGTAACTATCATATGAAAACAAATCCTTGTGGAATATGTCAATATAGTGTAGAAGTCCATGTCTCATTTACCCATTACCACTATAGTTTATTCAACAAACTTCAAGTTAGACAAACTTTTTAGCAAAAGGAAGAGATAAACAAGTTACAATGATAGAAGCTTGACACGTTTTTGAAAAAACATCACCCATTTCATGTCATCCAATATTACCAAACCTTGTCGAATATGTCAACGTAGTGTAAAAGTCCATGTCTCATTTACGCATTACTACTATAGTTCATTCATCAAACTTCAAGTTGGTCAAACTTTTTGCTAAAAGGGATGGAGAAACAAGCTGTACCAATGCAAAATCAATCTGTTGGTCAATTATAATAGTGCATATGTTAGGTAAAAGTCATCTTAGTGATAGGTAGTGTGAATTTGGGAATTTTAGAGGCTATGATACCCAAGTTCACATGTGGTTACTATATGCAATGATGTGTCCTCATCATATGATTATTTTGGTCAATATCTTACTTACATTTTCTTAGTTTCTTGAGTGTTTTTATATGTTTTATATTCATTTTAGTTGATTTGACCTTTTTATGTTTGCATTATAAATACTGTGTGTTTTTAGTGTTTTTATAAGTATTGTCTGTATTTTTCTCACATTTAGTTTCAATAAAAATTTTCATGTGGCATTTGTAGTTAAAATAAGTTTGGGAAGAATATGTCAATACATGGAACTGTGAGATTGAATGTAATAAGCCTAAAGTTGATCCAAGATTATGTTTGGATTCCAATGCTCAAAGATTCAAAATTTTTAATTTGGACACATTAAGAACTTTTAACCTGAACACTTCTTACCGTTTCGATCATATCCTAGGCTACAGAACTTCATTTTGGGTGTAATTTACACAATCAAAAAAGGAATTTGAAGATATATCAAAATATTGGAACATCAAGGAAAAATGCATTAAGAAGAAATCCAAATGTAAATAGAAAGTTACAAGTTTAACATAGATGGATAGTTTTGAGGCATTTTTGTGTTTGAATCATATCTCCTAATATACTTAGACTTTGGATCTGAAATGTCTACAGTGAGTGTACAAGATGTAGATATTCAATCAACGGTTTTTTAGTTTTCCCAATTGAAGTTATTATCTTAGACAAAAATAGCTATGAAATAACATGTGAAAAATGATTCTAAAAAATGACAAAGAAATGGTCCTGCAATTTATTACTAGCAAGGCCTTTGCATTGTCATTTTTCTCTTCCTAAACCTCTATAATTAGCCTTTAGTTTTAGAATAAGAGGCATCCTGGAGTTGAGATCAAGATAATTTTCTTGTTAAGTGTTTATTTGTTTATTTGTCTTTGTAAAATCTTAAGTTTCTTATATCTAATATGTCCTTTTCATATAAGTTTGAGTTGTTTAATTTTGTCATGTTATTATCAGTTTTCCATGCTAAGGTGAAAGGGTGAAACTCTTGACAAATACTAAGGTAATTCTACACTAATCATTTGAGC
Organism: Gossypium arboreum; assembly: GCF_025698485.1. Classification (NCBI taxonomy): domain Eukaryota; kingdom Viridiplantae; phylum Streptophyta; class Magnoliopsida; order Malvales; family Malvaceae; genus Gossypium; species Gossypium arboreum. The sequence continues at coordinate 29,449,921 of NC_069072.1, forward strand.
TAAAATTAATTATTAGTCACTCATTATAATCATACTTGAAATATAAGAGTTTTGATTTGTTATAGGCAATAAATGACACAATGACTGATTAGATAAATTAACCTTGGTTTGTTGTAGACATATAAAAATTGACATAATCAATATTTGAATTTTTTTTTATAAGTTCTGAAAGTTATCAAGTGATTACAATACCATATGTTATACTTTTTGACTAAACTTAAATAGTTGAACTTTCATATTACACCATCCTTTGCTTATGGATTCATTTTGTCAAACTTTTGGTCTTGAATTGTTGAAAATCATATTGTACACTCCTTTGATGGACATACATTTGCTTACGGTTTTATAGGCTTTATTATTTGACATATATGTTTAGATAATTCGATTGGAACCTCTATTTTGTGTGGATTCTAATTGAGTAATAACATTGAGTACTAAAATTTAATTTTAATATTACACCAAGAATGGATCCTCTAACCTCACCACATTTTATTCCATGTATTTTTTTTTAGTTTATTTCATGTGTTGGTTTTTATTTTTATTTCTAGTGTTTCTTTTTCTCACCTTCATTTTCAACACACATTCCAAAATTAAGTGTTAAACATTTGTTTTTATAACACCTTATACTCAACCCAATCGCTGGGTCCGGATTATAGGATGTCATAATCTAATTTAAGTTTTAAATATTACTTTCAGTATTGTTATTCATAATAAACAAAGAGTAAAAACAAAGAACTCATTTGATATTGCTGCTAAGTAAGTTCTAAATTATAAATGAATCTATGTCGTTATTAAATCTTAAATTGATTATACAAAATTTTCACAAAGTAAACCTTATTTAAAATAACCACTTAAGATCTTGCCTATCTAACTATATTTAAAACAAAGACCTTGAGACTTTACCTTTAGGTTGCCCTACTGTAACGCCCCAAATTTTAAGGCTAAAAGTTTTGGGGTTTTGTTGTTAGGGTCATTGAGAAGGTTACGCTTTTGTGTTTGGTTGTATGTTTAAGTAATAGAATGGGTCTACTAGTCTGGTGGTTGGTAGAGTGTTAGTTTTCCTCAAGGTTTTGGGTTTGAGTCTTGTGTGTGTGCTTAAGGGAATGATTTTTTTTTTTGATGTTAATAATTTATATTTATTTTGTTTTGTTTTGTTTTATTTTGTTTTATTTATTTTATTTATTTTTATTATTTTATTTGGGTCCACACGGCCTGGCGATATGGCGGTATGGATGACTTGGGGATTTTTTCGCTTCTCATACAGCCGTGTCCCTAGGGCACACGGGCATGTGAGTTTGGGGATTAGGGTTTGAGTGATTTGGTGTCACACGACCTGGTCACACAGCCGTGTGGCTAATTTAGGGATTTAAGGATCCCACATGGGCACATGTCTTCGACACACGGCGGTGTCTGGTAGGGTACACGGGCGTGTGAAACCCTCACACAACTGTGTCAGCCTTGTACTCAAACTTAGTGCAAATAGATAGAGAGTTACACGGCCTATCCCCACGGCCATGTCCCTGGTCCACACAGGCGTGTACCTTAGTCACACGGCTATGTGCCTCTATCACATGGTCGTGTGCCCATCTTCACACGGGGGTTTTGATCTCCCACATGGCCTAGGCAACCACACAGCCAGAGCACAGGGGAGTGTGGTCTTAAGACACTTATATTGGTTCCGTGTGCATTTCTAATTCTGAATATGTGTTGTGTATGTTCTGACCCTTAGCTAAGTTTAGTGAGGGTGTACATGACTTGATATCTGTAATGATTGCGTGTGATGTGTGAGTTTGGATCGAATCTGTGTAGCGAGTTGTTATCTGTTCCGTCTGACTGACTATGTAACTGACTCTGTTCTGTAAGCTTGGATGCATACATGCACTTGCATAAACTATTTTGGGTTGGGTTGTGAAGAGAAGGAAGACTGTACTGTACGTACATCAGCTCTGCTATGTACCTTTATCTAAACTGGTAGTTTAACCACAAATAACTGGTATAATGGTTTACTACATCACACTGTACCATACATACGTTAGCTATGCTATGTACTATTATCTAATCTGGTAGTTTAACTACAACATAACTATACAGCGGATTACCACATTGCACTGTACTGTACGTATGTCAGCTATGCTGCGTACCATTATTCGATTTGGCCTATACAGCGGTCTACCGCATTGCACAATACAACATATATGCTAGCCCTGTTGCCTATTATCATCCAAGTGGCTGAGTTCACATATACGGAGTGTAGGGTTGGATGGGCCTTCTGAGGTCCTAATTGGTGTGATTGGTTGGATGAGCTTTAACAACTCTGATGAGGTGTCATCAGGGGAAGGAGAGGTGTGTTGGCTGGATGGGTGGGTTATATTTAACTGACTAGATTTCATCTGCATCTGTCTACGTACTCTGACTGCAAGACTAGTTGTCTGTGATCTGATTGTCAGATCGGGAGTTAAGCTGAGTATAAGTGAATTTAATGTGCTCTAGTTGATAAGTTCTATTGGGACATTTATCCCAAGTGTGCGATTTGACTTCGTGAGTAACTGAGAATCTACAGTGATATAGTTATGAATTATGTATCTCTGTTTTAAACTTGTTTCGGACTCACACTGAGCTCGATTAGCTCACCCCCTCTTAGTGTTTCCTTTCAATACACTTTCTGAATTCTGACGTTGGACTCGGTATGCGGAGGTCTAGGATAGTCTCGTTGGAAAATAAATTATCTGTTTGGGTTTTCGGTTACTACTTTGTTAATCAATTTTGAAATGTAAGGTTGTATAAAAATTATGGTAAAATTTCATCTTAGGATTTATGCAATTTTACTTCAGTTAATTGAGTATTAAACCTAACTGTAATTTTACTGTCTGAATTTTAAACAGTTAAGTGTTTCGATTTGACGTGATAACTTGCTTTGTAAAAATTTACCTAAGATCACTTCAGTGATCAATGTGTCATCCGAGATTCAGTCTAAACTTCTAGGTCAAGTTTTGGGGTGTTTCACCTACAATATGCAAGTTTCAACTAAGAACCAAGGATGATGTTGTACAATGAACTCTAGCCTAGTCCCTTCTCCACTCTCACAATCCCTTAGGACCTAGAACATATAACAACAAAAATAAGTTCGAATGAACTTAATGAGTTTCCATAACTCACCAACACCACTCTAATATGAATGCACTTTGTGGCTAAGACTCTACTATATTCATTTTGTGACTAAGACTCTACGATATTCATGCTCGTACTTGGACAATACACCATACTTTTTATCACGATAGATTATTCCTTAGCAGATTCCCTTCTAACTTCCTTTTTAATTAGTTGCCTTCATAGCTCCTCATGTATTGAGTTTCCTTAAAGAAGGAAATCCTCATGGATTCTTACTTGCTTGATGTAAGAGATATCCCACAAGTAATTCCCATGACACGCCTTACCCACAATAACTACATATATTCACATAAAACGATCTTTGGCGAATAGTCCTTATTACAAGCTGTTAATAACGTTTTATCCTTCAAATGTTAGGCTTGCATTATGATCCTCTTAGATCCCTAAAGAGAAATACGCATGGATTAATATAGAAAGCCTATTGTTCCCATCAATGGACAGATCGAAAGGTACATCATCCCGCCCCAGATCCACAATCTAGTAATCCACCCTTGGTGGTTAACTCTCGAAATAAATAATTTGTAGGTGGATTCCTAATAGGGAATCCTTTATTTGCGGAACCATGCATATGAGACAACTATGAAGGATTGACATATCTTTCATATACAATTTCTTCACTTCGAAAGTATAGGAGAATACCCTTGTATCATTCCCAATAGAACATGGCAGACGATCATATATATAATATGAGTTCTTTATCATTTTCCATATAGTTGGTTTGGGTGTACGTTGCGAAATTAGCCCACAGACTCATTGTTTTCGATCCCATAGAATTAGATTCAAATCCTTAGATGAATCTGCCAACCCTTTACAAGGTGAATCCCATCACTACTATAGGTATCAAGAGATAAGAACAGAATTGACAGATCATCTTAACTTTTATCCACCTCATTTATCTTCTAGTACAGGCACAATGGCCTTCTCATCATAATAGAATGCCCTCTTGCGGACTCATGCCAATAGGTGTGCTATGGAATCATATTGGCCAGATAGTTCTGGCGAACTTTCCACATAAGACAATCCCGAAGGACTTCCCCATTTAGATTATCCTGACGGAATTTCCTCAAGTGATAGTCCAGGATGGAATTTCCTCAAGCGATAGTCCTTGTGGATTCTCATAATAGATAGTCATTGTGGACTTCAGCAATAAATTTTCCTTGTGGACTTCAGCAATAGATAGTCCTTGTAGACTTTCCACATAATATAGTCTTGACAAAATTCCCTCATAAATGGTACTGCCATGGCCATAGAATTTCATTCGTCCCTCCAAGGGCTCTCATCCATCCCCCGAGAGGCTTTTATACTTCTCAGAAAGGTCACTATTACGTACCTCACAAGGGGCTCTCATATATAGGTGCGCATTAAGTCTCTTATCATTTATCTCCTTTCCTGGATTAGTCCAACCAAACCTTCCTCAAAGCCACAATAATATAATGCATATGCTATTCCCGTGCATGACCATCCAATCCTCCGCAAAGCCACATATATAAAATGCACATCATACACAGATTCCTCCAATAAACATTATGAATCATACGACATATAACATGCCAATTCCATTGACATATCATAAACATACTTATTATCAACTAATCATATCACTTTAATACACAATATCACATTACGCGAAACAAATCACTCACTCAACATAGTTCACCTACAACCATTGTAACATCCTGATTTTGGGCTTAGTCGGAACAGTGGTTTTAGGATCACAAATTCGATGAGGAAATTTTCATTTTTATTATATTTTTATGGTATACAATTTCACAAAATGATTTTGTGAAAATTTCGTTCAAAAATTTCGACATTTGGGCACTCAATTTGGTTAAAGGACTAAATTGTAAAAAGTGCAAAAGTTGAATTTTACATGTTAGAAGTGTTTAATAGTTATGAGTTTTTAAATAAAAGGTCCTTAAATGGTAATTAGACCATTTTGAAGTTTGTGGACAAAAATTGGACATGGATGGAATTTTTTTGAAAGTTTAGTAGTAAGGGCATTTTGGTCAGTTGTATATTAAATGAAATAAAATGGGAAAAATAACACAAAATGGTCATCTTCTCCATATGGAGGCCGAAATTAACATGGGGGAAGCCATGGATAGGGTTTTCAAGCTTTCCAAGCTCAATAGTAACTCCGTTCTAGCCCCGTTTTTCAAGTTGTTTACGTTTTCGGAATCCCGGTAACTTGATTAAGCTTATGCTAGCAATAATTCAACCTAGGGTTCGTATTTGGAAAAATACCCATAGGTGAAATTTGTGTATTTTGGTGTTTTATGATAGAATATGAGGTTTTAAATTATGTTAGACAACTTGTGCTACTCGGTTTTAAGTGAAAACGAGTAAAAGGGCTTAATCGGTAAAAATACCTAATAGTCATAAGTGCATGTTAGAGTGAGAATTTGATGTTGTCATAGAAGGGAAAAATGATCAGCATGTCATAAAACATAAGAATAAGGGATGAAGTTTAATTCCCGAGCCTAGGGGCAAAAGTGTAATTATGCAAAAGTTTAGGGGCAAAATGGTAATTTTGCCAAAGATCGTATTAAAGGCTGTTTTGATGAATGTATGTATTAAATAAATTAATTTGATATTATAGATCAAGAGAAACGAGATTCAAGTCGTGATCGAGGGAAAAACAAAGTTTACAAGGAATAGGCTCGATTGCTAATATTTTGTATCGAGGTAAGTTCGTATGATAATAATAATAATACAATGTTATGTTTGAATTATATTTCTTACTATTATTTTATATATTGTATGATTTAATATATTGGGTGTTTATGATGTGGAAATATGACATGAAAGAATGTTACATGAAATGCAAGAAAATGATGATACATGACAAGTGATATATGAAATATGTGATTTATGTTATGTAAATTATTAAAAGCTGATTTGCTATTTGAGTTGTGTCTTATTATACTATGAATGGACAATTGGTACTATGGATAGTGAGATCGACACTTCGAGTAAGTTCATATATAAATAATCTATCGATTCTTTTTATGTTAATATATTTTCATATCATATGAAATGTGGCTGCCTATCAAATGGTTATTTGTTGTAAATTATGAATTTAAATTAATTACGGACAATTTAATAAAATGTTGAAAAGTGAGGAATTTCCCGGTTGAACCTTCGGAATAGAAACGATACAAATGAGTTAGTTTTATTGTGGGAAGCATGTTAGTAAATTGCTTATTATTATTTCATGTGAGCTTACTAAGCATAAAGCTTACCCCTCCTTTCCATTTCTTTTAGTGTTGTCGAGTTAGCTCGGGGTTGGAGACCGTCAAGGCGACATCACACTATCAAGCCAACACCTTGACAAGTATAAACACATATGCTAGAATTATCAAGTGAGTGGCATGTATAGGGACCTAATTTTATAACATGTGTTATTATAATTTGGCCAAATATATTGGTCTTTAGTGAGCTAATGATTCTGACTTATAAATCTAGCTATTTATGTTATGTTTGATATTGGTGATGTGCATATGCTTGGTTGTCATGCATGGTTGGTAATAAGTTGTTTAAGTTGTTTAATTGATGAATTAAGTTTAGTAACACTTCGTGCTCGACTCCGGCAATGGTCACGGGTACGGGGGTGTTACAACCATATAATTGCATCTTATTTGTAGCATACATCACACCAAACACTCAACTATTCAATCATGTTCAGATTCGTCCAAACAGTATTTGCACTCAATACCCTATGCACACACAAGGAAACTACACTTCGCCATAAATTGACTCATCATTAATAACACCATCATGCCTAATATACATCAATGACACTGAATAAATCCATTTACTTGTTGAGTTTAGGAAACTCACATAGAAGTCGTCGCCAGTTTCATTTCTTACGCCCTTTTTCCTTTGTTATACGAGCCTTCTTAATCAACACAATACTGCAATTATATTAGAATCCAGCTGAGACCATGCATTATCATAAAAACCATAATTTCTTTTCATACAGCAGCCATTCACTTAATTATTAGTCTCTCTCCTTCATGCACGAACATTCCTCAATCTTTTTCTCTTCCATCACAAACCAAAAAGAAAAAAAAATAGAAAAATAAAAAAAAATCTTGGAGAGAGAAAATGGTTTTCCTATATATATAGTCCCTCCGACCCTTTTCACTGAATTCAATTTATAGCCACCTGGAAAATGCCTTAATTCTAGTTCTTAACCAACCGGACCATGGTTGAAATCCAACTTTTCCTCAACTAGCCCACTACTTGCTCTTATTTACGAAAAGAACCCGCCAAGTTAGCGAACTTTTCAATTTAGCACGCCAAACTCCTTTGCTACCTAAGACCTTACAAATCTAGGTGTGACAATTTTAGCATAATACTTGTAATCTTGTAAGTTTTAACAAACTTTCTTGTGGATCAACCTTAGACTCTTGAGATTTTATTACTTGAATATAACATGTTGATAAGCTATAAAAGTAACATTTATTAATCTCATTCTTAATGCATTTTTTGGATGATTTATTATGCAAATTAGTGAATTTAATGCTCCTAATCCTTAAAATTCATGTCTATATAATTAGAAGAACATTTGGGAGCGAAAGGAGTGAAAATGAGCCAAAATCAGACAAATAGAGTTATTTTTAGGAGCCACATGACCTGGGCATTTCCACACAGGTTAGACACACGCCCGTGTGAGCCATTCGAGCTGGAGACACACCCATGTGCCAACCAGTGTCAATTTCGCACCTTGCTTCTGAAATGCGCGAAAAAACACATTTTTTAGACTTTTTGAGCATTCTAAAGTCTATAAATACCAATTAGAAGAAGACATAAGGGAGCATCAGAGAATATTGAAGAAAACACTCGAAGAATACCATCGAAATCAACTCGGAAGCGGATCTCTATCATGATCGAAGATCTCCTTTTAATTTCTTTCAAATTTTTATTGAGTTTCATTATGTCTTGTGGTTATCCTAACGTTGAGATGTTTTCATTCAGGATTATGAACTAATTCCCTAGATTCCTAGGTATGAATCATTTTATTTAATGTATCTTTTTACGCAATAAATATTTGATTCTTGTTCTCAATTATGTATGCTTATTTCTCGTTTTAATATTTTCAAGATATTAATTCATGTTTAATGTGCTTAATTCAGTGGAGGAAAAGTCTCTATTTAAGAGTAGATCTAGCATAATTGAGTGGAGTTGCATGCAATCCTAGAAATAAGACGACATAAATCTATCGGATTAGAGTCAAATCTAATAGGGGAATCCATAGATCAAGTAATGCAACGATAGAGGTTTTAGATAGAAAGAGATTTCAATTAATCAACCTAGAGTTAGTTATTTTTACTCTCGAAAGAGATATTAACATAATTTAGGGATTTCTATGGATCAAGACACAAGTGAATAAAACGTTTAATTCAGATTCCTAATAAGAGGTGAAGTCTAGATGGATTCTTTCCTAGGTATTATCTATCTCATTGGTTAATATTCAATTATTTCCTAGATCCATTCTCTATTGCGTTCGTAGTTAAATTAGTTTAGTAAATTTAGATTAAAACACATTACTCCAAATTATTGGCTAAATAATAGGAAAACAATAATTACTAATAATTTTAGTCATCGTGGATAAGATATCCCCTACTCACCATAGCTATACTATTGTTCGATAGGTGCACTTAACTTTTTCGTATTTATAGTTAGTTTAATTACTATCACCTGCACTTCGGTTGCAGATCTGTAAAGTGTTTGTCATTGTAACAGCCTGATTTTGGGCCTAGTCGGGAGAGTGGTTTCGAAAACAATATTTTGAGGCCAAAGAAATTATTTTTAATATTATTTTATGTGTCACAGCATGATTATACAAGTGCATGAAAATTTTGGTTAATTAATTTTAGCCATTGTAAGCTTAATTACGAAAAAGGACTAAATCGCATAAGGGTCAAATTTTGTTTTTTGCTAGCCAAATGTGTTAAATAGCTAGAGAACCATAATTAGGGGTCTTTAAAGTACAGATAGGCCTTTATATTAGTGGTGGCCGGCCATAGGGGACAAGAATTGACAAAATAGTCAAAGTTGGTAATGTTTTGGTATTTGATGACAAAAACAAATACTAATAAAATAAAACAAGTGGTCATTTCTCTTATCCATTTTCCTGTGGTCATTTCTCTTATCCATTTTCCTTTCTCTGCCAAAATATTGAAGGAGAGACCTCCATGGAAGCTTGAAATTTTCAGTCACTTGCAACTCTTACTAGTAAGTCATTTTAATGGTCATTTTTGTTGATTTTTGTGTTTTTGGGACCCTTGTAGCATGAGCTAGCTAATGCGGGGATTATTTTGCAAAATGGTTGAAAGTATAGGGTTTTTCCATGTGAATCTTTATGTTGTTTGCTGAATTTTTATGGAAGAAAATGAGTCATGGCTGTGTAATAAACAACTTTTGTGAAAGGATTTTCATGAAAACACCTAAAATGGACCATTTTGTAAAGATGGAAAAATGAGTGATAAGTATGAGTAGTAATGAGAATTATGGGCTGCTCCTGGTATAAAAAGAATTCAGCTAGGCTTGGGTAGTGAGGAAATTCAATAAAAATTGATTTACAAGCCTAGGGGTAAAATCATAAATTTGTGAAAGTCTAGGGGAAAAATTGTCATTTTGCCAAAGTATAAATTATGAAATGTATTGGTTAATATGATGATTAAAATAGTGGATTTTATCATTATAGATCAAGAAAACTGAGATTCGAACTTAAATCGGAAAGCATGAGGTTATGGACTAAAATAGAATAATTGGCCGAAATTTTCATTCGAGGTAAGTTCATGTGAAATAATAATGCAATGTTATAATTGAATATTAAATTCTTTGTTGTTATTATTATATAAATTGTATGATTGTAAGACCCCGATCCCGAGACCATCACCGGTGTCGGACATGAGGGGTTAACAAGTCAAGTCCACATATTTTGCCCATTAATTTGACATTTCGATTGGGCTGGAAAACTGCGTCCTGTCGCCTTAAAATCATATCTCGAGTTTCAAAACTCGGAAACTGGTTTCGTAAATTTTCCTGAATTTAGACTCATATATCCATCCATGGATTTATTTCTATAATTTTGGTCAGGCCAATTGGTACAGTTTATTAGTTAAAATCACCCTATTACAGGATCGATCGCTCGACCTTCGCGTTACAACTTGAATATCTCTCATACAGGGCTTTAATACTGGTGCCGTTTGTTTCTAATGAAACTAGACTCATGGAATCTTCACATATAAGGCATGACTCCTAATTCTTTCTGGATAAGTTATAGTAAATTTTTAAAGTTATGACAGGGGCCCCGAAACCATTCTGGCCCTGTCTCACAATAGCTTTAATATCTCTTAACAAGTAACTCCTATGACCATTTCGTTTCTTCCATATGAAAATAGACTCATCAAGGTTCATTTACATAGCTGATTCACTATTTAATACCATTCCTACAAATTTTGGTGATTTTTCACATTCACGTTACTGCAGCTGGCAGCATCTGCTTTTTAAGGTAGGTCTTACCTATTTTGTAGTCTCCATGAACCAACTAGTCTTGCCATACATAGGTCCACATATGATCATTTTAACCATGCCAATGGCTGATCATGTGACCAACATTCCCATTTCAATTCATAGTCACATCATGACACCATATATATATATACAAACCGCAAATAGTCTAAGTTCATTCTTCACTTTTACGAGCCGTTTTGCATGGCCGTACACATATACATCACCACATTTTAAACCAACAAGGGTAGTCCTATACATGCCATTTCAAAGTTCAACCAAAATTTATACCAAAATAGAGGCGTTGATAGTGTGGATGACTTGACTTTAATGATCCCGAATCCGATTGCTATCGAGCAAAATCTATAAGACAGAGAGCCAAAGCAACGGGTAAGCATTTTTATGCTTAGTAAGTCTCAAGGAATAAAATCAGCTTTAATTAAAGCATTACATTCTCATAACCAAATACATCATTTCACTAATACACATTCACATAATCATACTTACTTCACCATCCCAACTCTTAGGTTCATACACAAATAACGGCTTCGTTAAGGCCGATAACTCGTTCCATCATAGGAGCGGATATGCATACGCTCTTACTCCTAGCGCATAAGCACACACCACACTTACCTTGTTATTGGGAAATTTCACAAGTGTATTAGCTGAAATTTTCCAGCAAGCTTATAATTTTCAAATCACATACCTTTGAGCTTAACAGGATCAGCCTACTCGTTCAAACGCCGGGACATAGCAGGATATGGTAACCCGCACCAAGGCCTACGGGACTTAACCCGGATATCACGATTGAACAAATGCCTTGGTCTTAGCCGGATAGAATGACTTCATACGAATGCCTTGGTCTTAGCCCGGATATAGCCACTAGCACCATTGCCTTGGTCTTAACCGGTTATAATTTCCACATAATTGTCTTGAGGCTTAGCCAGGATATCATTCAATTTCTCATGCACACATACATCAATAATCATTGGACATACATATTTCGTTTTCGTTACTAAGGCTCAAACACAATTATAATCATTAGCATAATCGCCCGGGACTTAGCCGGGTATCATTCAATACTCATACACACATAAATCAATAATCAATACATCCATATTTCATTCCACATAATTCAATTAAGGTCACTTCTTGAGGACTTACCTCGGATTTTGTCGAACGGCTTTTACGGCTATTCGATCACTTTTTTCCTTCCCCTTGACCAATTGTGGCCCTCTAAGCTCTTGAGCTAATTCAAACAAATTCAATTTATTAAAACCTCATTGTGCTAGCTTATGGCGAATATGACAAGGAGTTTAAATGGTCATATGGCCACCCTTTAGCTTGAATACACAATGGTCATGCACATTTTATACTACATCAAGCAATTCAATACAATTCATTCGAGCATCAAGGAAAAGCTAAGGCCTTCAATAGGCTACCCAAGGCCGAATATTCATGTCCATGTTGAGGCCAATTATGCACTTAATACCTCACAAAACAGCATGCATTTTACTAGTTAATGCTTTGCATATTGTAGCTCAAAACTTATATTATAGCATCAAGCACTCATATGTGTGCTAGGTAGAATGTGCTTGCAATTTCACAATCATTCTTCAACATCTTCTTCTTTAAACAAACATATTCATCCCTTAGTTCACAACCAAAACATCATGTGCAAACATATATATACATATATGAGCATGGCGAATTTCAAGGTGTCCATAGCCATCCAAAACACAAATTTTAACTAACATGCAAGAAGCATGAACCATGCTCATGAATGCATCATGGCGAATATGACAATCATGCCCTTTTCAACTTCAATCATGGTTAAACAAAAGAAAACTCAAAATCTTACTCATGAGTAGACAATCCATCATTGCATGCATCATCATCAAGCTTCACACTTAGCATGCAATGGCTTTATCACCATAACAACTTTGGCCAAATACCATTTCCATGGCATAACAAAGATTTGAGCCATGGCTAACATGCACATCAAGTTAGCAACCAAAACATGCATGAAACTCCTAACACAACCTCATACATACCTTAATCTTGATGCCAATTTAGCCAAATCACCTTCTAGATCTCTTCTAAACCAAGCATGAAGCAAAAATCCTCTTTCTTCCTCCTTATGATTTTCAGCCAAAAAGATGAGAAAGGATGAACACAACAAATTTTTTTCTTCCTTCTTTCTCAACTCACGGCAAGGGGGGGGATTACCACACTCACACACATTTTTTTTCATTCTTTTCTTACCCATGCTTATTTGTTTATTATTTCTCCCTAATGCCCAACAAAACATGTTTCATGACATGTTTAGCCCATATCTCTTTGTCATGGCGGCCATCACTTGTACAAAGGGAATTTGACATGCAAGTCCATTATTTTGCATGCATGCTTTAATTAGTCATCACACATTTCCCCATCATACTTTCAAAGTTCACTACTAGGTCCTTTCTAGTGAAATTCACCTTTATAACACTAAATCAATCATCAAAAATGTCATACATGAATACACACATATTATAGGCATCAAAATAAATTTTAAATTATTTTTATGCCTCGGTTTTGTGGTCCCAAGACCACCTTCCGACTAGGGTCAATTTTGGGCTGTCACAACTCTCCCCCACTTAAGAAATTTTCGTCCTCGAAAATCTTACCGGTAAATAGGTTTGGATATCGCTCTTTCCTAGAGTTCTCGGTCTCCCAAGTAGCTTCTTCTATCCCGTGCTTGAGCCATAACACTTTTACTAGCGGAACCCGCTTGTTTCGCAACTCTTTCACTTCTCGTGATAGGATACGAATCGGTTCTTCCTCATAACTCATATTAGCTTGAATTTCGATTTCTGATGGACTAATCACGTGCGATGGATCGGATCTATAGCGTCGAAGCATCGAAACGTGAAAGACATCGTGAACCTTTTCGAGTTCAGGGGGCAAAATCAAACGATATGCCACTGGACCGACTCGCTCGGATATCTCATATGGCCCAACGAACCTCGGGCTCAACTTGCCCTTACGGCCGAATCTGAGTATCTTTTTCCAAGGCGATACCTTGAGAAACACTTTGTCACCCACCTGATACTCGATATCCTTACGCTTCAGGTCCGCGTACGACTTCTGACGATCGGAGGCTATCTTCAGACTTTCACGGATTACTTTCACTTTCTGTTCAGCATCTCTAATCAAATCCACCCCGAAAATCTTGCTTTCACCAAGCTCAGTCCAAATCAATGGTGTACGGCATTTACGACCGTACAAGGCCTCGTAGGGTGCCATCTTAATACTTGATTGAAAGCTGTTGTTGTAAGCGAATTCAATCAACGGCAAATACCGTTCCCATGAACCACTAAACTCGAGGACGCAACATCTTAACATATCCTCAAGTATCTGAATTATCCATTCGGGTATCGTGATTGGCTGAAGTAATCCTGAAGGCACCTGATGTTTCGCTTTCACTTGTTGACATATTAAACATCTCGAAACAAAGTCGGAGATGTCTCGCTTCATACCATGCCACCAAAACCGACGTTTCAAATCATTGTACATCTTCAGACTCCGGGTGGATTGCCATTCGGCTACAATGGGCTTCATTCAGAATTATCGAAATGAGTTCAATTCTTTGGAACACAGACGACTTTTGAACCTCCAACAATCGTCATCATCGATTTGAAATTCGAGACCTTGTTCGAACACACTCACCCGTTTTGCGCCAACTCGTCGTCGACTTTCGAGCTTCTCGAATTTGAGGTATCAATAGTGGTTTGGCTTTCAATTCAGCTACTAACACACTATCGGATCGAGCAGACAAGTGCACGTTCATCGCTCGAAGCGAATAATGATTTACGACTCAAGGCATCCACAACCACATTCGCCTTTCCGGGGTGATAGTCAATGACCAGCTCATAATCCTTTAACAGTTCAAGCCAACGTCTTTGTCGCAGATTTAAGTCTCTTTGGGTCATCAAATATTTGAGACTTTTGTGATCCGAGTACACATGGCACCTTTCACCAAATAAGTAATGTCGCCAAATCTTTAAGGCGAACACGATGGCGCCAATTCGAGATCATGGGTCGGATAATTTTTCTCGTGTGGCTTCAATTGCCTCGACGATAGGCCACAACTCGACCTTCTTGCATCAATACGCAACCTAACCCAAGGAGGGAGGCGTCACTATAGATGACAAACTCTTTGCCAGATTCGGGTTGCACTAGAATTGGGGCTTCAGTCAAATAAGTCTTCAGTTGATCGAAACTTTTTTGGCATTTCTCCGTCCATTCGAACTTAACATCCTTTTGGAGTAGCCGTCATCGGCGTGGCTATCGTTGAGAAACCTTTACAAATCGTCGGTAATAATCGGCAAGCCCCAAAAGCTCGAACCTCAGTAATATTTTCTGAGGCTTCCAATTAAGTATGGCTGAAATTTTATTCGGTCGACTCGAATACCCGATGCGTATACCACATGACCTAAGAAGCTAACCTCTCTTAACCGTAACTCACCCTTGTGAACTTAGCATATAATTGCTTATCCCGTAAAATTTGCAAAGACTAACCGCAGTGTTCAAGATGTTCGATCTCATTTCTTGAATAGACCAAGATGTCATCAATGAACACGACTACGAATCGATCCAAATATGGTGCGAAGATCCGATTTATTAAATCCATAAATACCGCAGGGCATTAGTGAGCCCAAACGGCATCACTAGGAACTCATAGTGACCATATCTCGCTCAAGGCGGTCTTGGGTACGTCCGAATCTCGGATTCGCAATTGATAATAGCCCGATCTCAAATCTATTTTCGAGAACACCGAGGTTCTTCAGTTGATCGAACAAGTCATCGATACGTGGTAACGAATATTTGTTCTTTATCGTCGCTTTATTGTCGACGATAGTCGATGCACAGCCGCATGGTTCCATCCTTCTTCTTCACGAACAACACTGGCGCACCCCAAGGCGAGAAACTCGGGCGAGCAAAACCTCTATCCACCAATTCTTGCAACTGAGCTTTCAACTCTTTTAATTTCGTTGGTGCCATACGATACGGAGCTATCGAAATTGGAGTGGTACCAGGTACCAATTCGATGCCAAATTCTATTTCCCGAACATGTGGTAAACCGGCAATTCTTCGTGGAAAACATCCGGTATTCACAAACCATGGGCGAGATTCGGGTTTCCTTTCGATTCCTTGTCATCGAGCACATACGCAAGGTACGCTTCGCACCTTTTCTTACATATTTCAGCCAACATTGCTGATATTACGGTGGCAACCCTTTTAAGTCCGTAGACTCGACCGGATTATCTCGTTATTCGCAAGACCTCAAATCGATAGTCTTGCTTTTGCAATTTACGACCGTATCGTGCATGGTCAACCCATCCAAACCAAGAATAACGTCGAATTCATCGAACGGCAAAAGCATCAAGTCCCGCGGAAACAAGAACCTCGGAACACTAGGGGACTTTTCTTGCACCCTTTGTTGACAAGCACGTAATGACCCAAGGGTTTGACACCGAATTACAAACTCAGAGACTCAATAGGCAAAGTCTTCTATGGATGCTAAGGTTTCACATATATAAGATTGAGTAGAACCAGGGTCAATCAAAGCAATCACATTAGTATTGAAAAGAGTGAAAGCACCGGTAATGACATCTGGAGAGGCAGCATCCTCGCGTGCGCGTATGGCATAAGTCCTCGCAGGAGCACGAGCCTCAGATCTGATGGTAGCATCTCTAAATCCTCTCTGACCGCCACTGACATTGCCCATATTTCTAGGTGGCCTACCTCGAGCAGTGGTAGCACCCGGGTTTCCACTCTGACTCACATTCTGTTCAAGCATCCTCGGGCAATCCTTCATAAAGTGGTCGGCCGATCCACACTTATAGCAGGAGCGATCACGAAACCAACAGCTCCCCGAATGCCATTTGCCACAATGTTGACACTCCGCCCTCTCTCGGCGATCATTTCCACCACTGGCGATCGAAGTGACTCGTGTGGTCATAGGGGGTCGATCGCGTCCTCGTCTAGAAAAGCCCAAAGTGCCTCTAGACCGGTTCACATCATCTCGAAATCTCTTCGATGCCTGTTGAAGAGACTTTCCCGAGGACCTCTTTCGGAATTCTCCAGTTCCCACATCAGCTTTTTGTTTCTCCTTCCTAAGCTCTTCGGCTTTACAAGCTCGCTCAACAAGTACTACGAACTCTCGTATTTCGAGAATGCCAACGAACATCCTTATATCATCATTCAGCCCATCCTCGAAGCGTTTACACATAATAGCTTCGGACGAAATGCATTCTCGCAGCGATCGGCTAAGCCTCACAAATTTTCGTTCATAGTCGGTAACCGACATAGAACCTTGCTTAAGATCAAGAAATTCCTTCGCTTTTGGTCGATGAATCTCTGATCGATATACTTTTTTTTGAACTCGGTTTGAAAGAATTCCTGGGTCACTTGCTCTTTAGGCACAATGTAAGTCGAGTACTCCACCAATAGTAGGCGTAATCACGTAGCAAGGAGATGGTACACTTTAAGCACTCATCGGTGTACAAGATAGCTCATCGAGCACCCGGATAGTGTTGTCCAACCAAAATTCAGCTCGTTCGCATCATCATCATCCGTAGCTTTAAATTCAGTGGCCCCATGTTTTCGAATCCTATCGACCGGGGCTTACTTGACCTTATTTGGTCGATTCTGGAGGTATTGTAGGTGCAGGGTTGCATTTGTCGGGAATGGAGGTTGTGTAATGTACCGTGTTAGTTCGAATGTATTGGTTAAACCATTCGTTCATCACACTATAAAAGGCTTGCCTAGCCTCATCATTCGGATTGCTGGCCATAGGTTGAGAGTCCGCCGGCGCTGTCCCTTGTGCGGGAGCAGGCGCCACACTCTCCCCATCATCAGCTATTGCTCGGTTGGGATCGGGATCCATTGCTATAAACAAACTCAAAGTCAAATTGTCAGAAATCACCACACTATCGATTCATCATTTAATGGCATGTATAGCTAGACCCCATCACCTCACGGTAGTCCTAGAATCGACTAAACCATGGCTCTGATACCAATAAAATTGTAAGACCCCGATCCCGAGACCATCACCGGTGTCGGACATGAGGGGTTAACAAGTCAAGTCCACATATTTTGCCCACCAATTTGACATTTCCAGTCGGGCTGGAGAACTGCGTCACTGTCGCCTTAAAAATCATATCTCGAGTTTCAAAACTCGGAAACTGGTTTCGTAAATTTTCCCTGAATTTAGACTCATATATCCATCCATGGATTTATTTCTAGAATTTTTGGTCGGGCCAATTGGTACAGTTTATTAGTTAAAGTCACCCCTGTTACAGGGATCGACTGCTCTGACCTTCGCGCGTTACAACTTGAATATCTCTCTGTACAGGGCTTTAATACTGGTTCCGTTTGTTTCTAATGAAACTAGACTCAAAATGGAATCTTCACATATAAGGCATGACTCCTAATTCTTTCTGGATAATTTATAGTAAATTTTTAAAGTTGCGACAGGGGCCCCAGAAACCATTCTGACCCTGTCTCACAATAGCTTTAATATCTCTTAACAAGTAACTCCTATGACCATTTCGTTTCTTCCATATGAAAATAGACTCATCAAGGTTCATTTACATAGCTGATTCACTATTTAATACCATTCCTACAAATTTTGGTGATTTTTCACATTCACGTTACTGCAGCTGGCAGCATCTGTTTTTAAGGTAGGTCTTACCTATTTTGTAGTCTCCATGAACCAACTAGTCTTGCCATACATAGGTCCACATATGATCATTTTAACCATGCCAATGGCTGATCATGTGACCAACATTCCCATTTCCAATTCATAGTCACATCATGACACCATATATATATATACAAACCGCAAATAGTCTAAGTTCATTCTTCACTTTTACGAGCCGTTTTCGCATGGCCGTATACATATACATCACCACATTTTTAAACCAACAAGGGGTAGTCCTATACATGCCATTTCAAAGTTCAACCAAAATTTATACCAAAATAGAGGCGTTGATAGTGTGGATGACTGACTTTAATGATCCCGAATCCGATTGCTATCGAGCAAAATCTATAAGACAGAGAGCCAAAGCAACGGGGTAAGCATTTTTATGCTTAGTAAGTCTCAAGGAATAAAATCAGCTTTAATTAAAGCATTACATTCTCATAACCAAATACATCATTTCACTAATACACATTCACATAATCATACTTACTTCACCATCCCAACTCTTAGGTTCATACACAAATAACGGCTTCGTTAAGGCCGATAACTCGTTCCATCATAGGAGCGGATATGCATACGCTCTTACTCCTAGCGCATAAAGCACACACCACACTTACCTTGTTATTGGGAAATTTCACAAGTGTATTAGCTGAAATTTTCCAGCAAGCTTATAATTTTCAAATCACATACCTTTGAGCTTAACCGGATACAGCTACTGCTCAAACGCCGGGACATAGCCGGATATGGTAACCCGCACCAAGGCCTCACGGGACTTAACCCGGATATCACGATTGCACAAATGCCTTGGTCTTAGCCCGGATAGAATGACTCATACGAATGCCTTGGTCTTAGCCCGGATATAGCCACTAGCACCATTGCCTTCGGTCTTAACCCGGTTATAATTTCCAGCATAATTGTCTTCGGCTTAGCCGGATATCATTCAATTTCTCATGCACACATACATCAATAATCATTGGACATACATATTTCGTTTTCGTTACTAAGGCTCAAACACAATTATAATCATTAGCATAATCGCCTTCGGGACTTAGCCCGGGTATCATTCGAATACTCATACACACATAAATCAATAATCAATACATCCATATTTCATTCCACATAATTCAATTAAGGTCACTTCTTGAGGACTTACCTCGGATTTTGTCGAACGGCTTTTACGGCTATTCGATCACTTTTTTCCTTCCCCTTGTCCAATTGTGGCCCTCTAAGCTCTTGAGCTAATTCAAACAAATTCAATTTATTAAAACCTCATTGTGCTAGCTTATGGCGAATATGACAAGGAGTTTAAATGGTCATATGGCCACCCTTTAGCTTGAATACACAATGGTCATGCACATTTTATACTACATCAAGCAATTCAATACAATTCATTCGAGCATCAAGGAAAAGCTAAGGCCTTCAATAGGCTACCCAAGGCCGAATATTCATGTCCATGTTGAGGCCAATTATGCACTTAATACCTCACAAAAACAGCATGCATTTTACTAGTTAATGCTTTGCATATTGTAGCTCAAAACTTATATTATAGCATCAAGCACTCATATGTGTGCTAGGCCGAATGTGCTTGCAATTTCACAATCATTCTTCAACATCTTCTTCTTTAAACAAACATATTCATCCCTTAGTTCACAACCAAAACATCATGTGCAAACATATATATACATATATGAGCATGGCCGAATTTCAAGGTGTCCATAGCCATCCAAAACACAAATTTTAACTAACATGCAAGAAGCATGAACCATGCTCATGAATGCATCATGGCCGAATATGACAATCATGCCCCTTTTCAACTTCAATCATGGTTAAACAAAAAGAAAACTCAAAATCTTACTCATGAGTAGACAATCCATCATTGCATGCATCATCATCAAGCTTCACACTTAGCATGCAATGGCTTTATCACCATAACAACTTTGGCCAAATACCATTTCCATGGCATAACAAAGATTTGAGCCATGGCTAACATGCACATCAAGTTAGCAACCAAAACATGCATGAAACTCCTAACACAACCTCATACATACCTTAATCTTGATGCCAATTTAGCCAAATCACCTTCTAGATCTCTTCTAAACCAAGCATGAAGCAAAAATCCTCTTTCTTCCTCCTTATGATTTTCAGCCAAAAGATGAGAAAGGATGAACACAACAAATTTTTTCTTCCTTCTTTCTCAACTCACGGCAAGGGGGGATTACCACACTCACACACATTTTTTTTTCATTCTTTTCTTACCCATGCTTATTTGTTTATTATTTCTCCCTAATGCCCAACAAAACATGTTTCATGACATGTTTAGCCCATATCTCTTTGTCATGGCCGGCCATCACTTGTACAAAGGGAATTTGACATGCAAGTCCATTATTTTGCATGCATGCTTTAATTAGTCATCACACATTTCCCCATCATACTTTCAAAGTTCACTACTAGGTCCTTTCTAGTGAAATTCACCTTTATAACACTAAATCAATCATCAAAAATGTCATACATGAATACACACATATTATAGGCATCGAAATAAATTTTAAATTATTTTTATGCCTCGGTTTTGTGGTCCCGAGACCACCTTCCGACTAGGGTCAATTTTGGGCTGTCACAATGATTGATTATATGGATATTCTTGATGAAGATTCGACAAGTAAGTAAGTACATAAGCAAATAATGTGATGTTGTAGCATATTTTAATACTTTGATAATATGTACATTTAAATGTTTAATTACTGTCATGAAAGTATGAAATGTATGATGGAAGAATAAATGGCATTATGAGCAAGTGCGACGACATTGAATTAGACAAGAAACCCTGTTTGAACCTCGGGAATAGTATAGGATACATAGGATATGTCATGAGAAATAATGTGGTCTGAACTCATGAGTTGTGTCTGAGTTCATGAGATAAGCAATATATGTAACGTGGGTCCGGGTGCTGACTATGTGATCAGACCCGTGAGTAACTTGCTGAGTGAGCATATCATGTTAATGCTTTGAGGTCCAGGTGCTGACTTTGTGTACAGACCCGTGAGTAGCTCAAATGCGAGTATTACATAATATGTGGTAGATTTAGCTACATACGTTACGCTCTATGAGTTGGTTCTAGCTGCGTATATGGCACTGTGTGCAATTTTCCATGTATCCATTAGTGTTCCCAGTTTTCAAAAGATAATTCAAGGAAGGATTTGATGATGGTCCCAATGAAGTATGTCATTGGTGAGAACGAACTTGAGTTATGTTACAAATGAGTACAGGTATGTACAAAAACTCAATTGAATATGAAATCCACGAATGGTAAGTCCATGAGTATTGTGAAATGATGTTGTGTTAATTTGGTGGACTAAGATATATGTTTATAAATGCATAGATTTCTAATTCAAAAGAAATGAAGGTGTGATGAACTTAGTCATCATTTTTGTACTAAAACTGTTTTGGACAGTAGCTATAGTCCAATTTTGAAAATTCACCAGAAATTGTGCAAATTGAATTTGAGGTGAATAAAATATGAAATTAAAGCTTATTGAGTCTAGTTTCACATAGAAGAAACGGTGTAAGAAAATGAATATCATATTATGACATATTTAAATTATTGTGAGACAAAGTCAGAATGATTTAGAAATCCCTTATTATGATTTTAGAAAATCATTGAAAATTGTAAAAAATAGTTATGGGTTATAATTTATATTCTTAAAATCATAAATTAGTCTATTTTCAAGAGAAATATATCGAAACATCATCCGAGTCCCGTAATGTAACACCCCGAACCCGAGACCATCGCCGGTGTCGGACACGAGGGGTTAACGAGCCCAGTCCTCTTAAAGCACCGACCAATTTGGCATTTCCAGACAGGCTGGAAAACTGCGTCACTGTCGCCTTAAAAATCATATCTCGAGTTTCAAAACTCGGAAACTGATTCTGTAAATTTTCCCTGAATTTAGACTCATATATACTTCCATGGATTTATTTCTAGAATTTTTGGTAAAGCCAATTGGTACAGTTTATTAGTTAAAGTCACCCATGTTACAGAGGTCGACTACACTGACCTTCGCGCGTTACAACTTGAATATCTCTCTGTACAGGGCTTTAATACTGGTGCCGTTTGTTTCTAATGAAACTAGACCCAAAAAGGAATCTGCACATATAGGACATGACTCCTAATTCATTCTGGATAATTTATAGTAAATTTTCAAAGTCGCGACAGGGGACCCAGAAACCGTTCTGGCCCTGTCTCACGAGAACTTTAATATCTCTCGGTATACTGTTCATATGATCGTTTCGTTACTTTCATATGAAAATAGACTCGTCAAGGTTAGTTTACATAACTTATTCACTATTTAATACCATTCCTACAAATTTTGGTGATTTTTCAAAACCACACCACTGCTGCTGCCAGCATCTGTTTTCAAGGTAACCTTTACCTATCTTGTGGTTTCCATGGGCCAACTAAAATTTTGACATGCATAGGTCCACATATGATCATACTTAGCCATTCCAATGGCTGATTATGTGACCAACACTCTCATTCCAAACCATAATCACACCATGAAACCAAATATAATTACAAGCACAAATGGTCAAATTCATACTCCACTTTTACGAACCATTTTCGCATGGCCGTACACATATACATCACAAAGTACTTGAAAACAACCGAGGGTAGTCCTATACATGCCATATCCAAAGTTCAACTAAAAGAGTACCAAAAAAGGGGGTTTGATAGTGTGGATGACTTCACTTCAATGATCCTGAATCCGATCGCTAACGAGCAAAATCTATAAAACAGAGAGCCAAAGCAACGGGGTAAGCATTTTTATGCTTAGTAAGTCTCAAGCAATGAAATCGGCTTTAACTAAAGCATTACATTCACATAGCCAAATGAATCATTTCATTAATACACATTCACATAATCATACTTACTTCACACTTCATCATTATATACATTCACAAGATATCAACCAATTCAAGAGCTGAAAATTGTTAGTCGATTGAACGAATATTATTCAAATGTATCGACTTTTCCAATGCACATGTGAACATACCTTATCCTTTGGGCTTTTCGAGGCATTTAATTAAATTTATTACAGCAACCAACGCCACCTTCAGCCCAAGCTTCTTCGAATACAACCGGATATAACCACACGCACGAATGCCTTCGGGTCTTAGCCCGAATATAACGACTTGCACAAATGCCTTCGGGTATTAGCCCGGATATAACAACTTGCACGAATGCCTTGGTCTTAGCCCGATGTAGTCACTAGCACAATTGCCTTCGGTCTTAACCGGATATAATTACTAGCATAAATGTCTTGGGACTTAGCCCGGTATCATTCAATTGCTCATGCACACATACATCAATAATCATTACACATCCATGTTTCATTTTCGTTATTAGGGCTCAAACACAAACATATCACTAGCATTATTGCCTTGGGACTTAGCCGGGTATCATTCAAATACTCATACACACATATATCAATAATCATTACACATCCATATTTCATTTCACATAATTCGAGTAGGGTCATTTCTTGAAGACTTACTTGGATGTTGTCGAACGGCTTCAACGGCTATTCGATCACTTTTTCCTTCCCCTTATCCAATTGTGGCCCTCTAAGCTCTTGAGCTTTATGTTAACAAATAAATTGATTTAGTCGTTTGAATATCAAAGGGGAATCCAAGGTACGTAGCCCTTATAAGGCCGCACACACTTACATCCACATACTTGAGCTCAATAATTATAACATAGCATCAAGCACTCATATGGCCGATTATACTTAGTCATACTTGCACCAAATCAACAATAAATTTTAAGGTTTTTCACACCATATATGTACTAGGCCGAATGTACATGCAAATTTCACAAACATTCTTCAACAATTTCTTCTTTAAACAAACATATTTATCATTTATTTCATAACCAAATCATCATGTGCAAACATATATACACATATAGGTGCAAGGCCAAATTTCAAAGTGTTCATAACCATTCAAAACACAAATTTTAACTATCATGCAAGAAGCATAAACCATGCTCATGAGCATACCATGGCCGAATACATCACACACCACACCCTTTCAATTTTTGGTCATGGTTAAACAAAGGACTCAATGCCCTACTCAAGAATACTAAAAAGAAATTTCAAGAGTAGTCAATCCATCATTACATGCATCATCAACAAGCTTCACTTTTAGCATGCAATAGCTTTAACACAATATCAACTTTGGCCAAATACCATTTCCATGGCATAACAAGGATTTGAACCATGGCTAACATGAACATCAAGTTAGCAACTAAAACATGCATGAATCTCATGACACAACCTCATACATACCTTAATCTTGATGCAAGTTTAGCCAAATGTCCTTCTAGATCTCTTCTAAACAAAGAAAATGAAGCAAAAATCTCTTCTTCCTCTTAGAAATTTCGGCCAAAGGAAGGAGGGAAAAAGATGAACAATTTTTTTTGTTTTTCTTTCTTACCTACACGGCAATGGGGGGGGATGCTACACTCACACACATTTTTTTTTGTTTCTCTTCCCACATCTTAATTATTAATCATTTCTCTCATCATCCATTAACAAAACATGTTTCAACATGTTTTCTTTGCCCATAAACCATGTCATGGCCTGCCACTAAGCTTCTTTTGGGGAAATTTGACATGCAAAACCTTTATTTTTGCATGCATGATCAACTAGTCATCACACATCTTCCCATCATACTTTCAAAGTTTACTACTAGGTCCTTTCTAGTGAAATTTACCTTTATAACTCTAAATCGAAACATCAAAAATGTCACACATGAATACACACATATTATAGGCATCAAAATAAATTTTAAATTATTTTTATGCCTCGTTTTGTGGTCCCGAAACCACATTCCGACTAGGGTCAATTTTAGGCTGTCACAACTCTCGCCCACTTAAGAAATTTTCGTCCCCGAAAATCTTACCGGTAAATAGGGTTGGGTATCGCTCTTTCATAGAGTTCTCGGTTTCCCAAGTAGCTTCTTCTATCCCGTTTTTGAGCCATAACACTTTCACTAGCGGAACCCGCTTGTTTCGCAACTCTTTCACTTCACGTGCTAGGATACGAATCGGTTCTTCCTCATAACTCATATTGGCTTGAATTTCAACCTCTGATGGACTAATCACGTGCGATGGATCAGATCTATAGCGTCGAAGCATCGAAACATGAAAGACATCGTGAATCTTTTCGAGTTCGGGGCAAAATCAAACGATATGCAACTAGACCGACTCGCTTCGGATATCTCATATGGCCCAATGAACCTCGGCTCAACTTGCCCTTACGGCCAAATCGAGTATCTTTTTCCAAGGCGAAACCTTGAGAAACACTTTATCTCCCACCGATGCTCGATGTCTTTACGCTCAGATCTGCATTCGACTTCGACGATCGGAGGCTATCTTCGACTTTCACGGATTACTTTCACTTTCGCTCAAAGATCTCTAATCAAATCCACCCGAAAATTTTGCTTTCACCGAGCTCACCAAAACAATGGTGTACGGCATTTACGACCGTACAAAGCCTCGTAGGGTGCCATCTTAATACTTGATTGAAAACTATTGTTGTGCTTAATTCAATCAAAGGCAAATATCGCTCCCATGAACCATCGAACTCGAGGATGCAACATCTTAACATATCCTCAAGTATCCGAATTATCCACTCAGATTGACCATCGGTTTGGGGTGAAAGGCGGTCTGAAATGTAGCTTGGTACCCAAAGCTTCTTGCAACTTCTTCCAAAATCGCGAGGTAAATCTCGGATCTCTATCCCACACGATGGAAATAGGCACCCGTGTAATCTCACAACCGAGAAACGCATAGATTCGGCTAGTTTGTCCATTGAAAAATCCGACGACGGGGACAAAGTGAGTGACTTAGTCAATCTATCTACAACGACCCAAATCGCATCCTTCTTACTCACGACAATGGCGGTCCGGACACGAAGTCCATTGTGACTCGATCCCATTTCCACTCGGGTATCGTGATCGGCTGAAGTAATCCTGAAGGCACTTGATGTTCCGATTTCACTTGTTGACATATTAAACACCCCAAAACAAAGTCGGAGATGTCTCGTTTCATACCATGCCACCAAAACTGACGTTTCAAATCGTTGTACATCTTCGTACTCCGGGTGGATTGCCATTCGGCTACAATGGGCTTCGCTCGAATTATCGAAATAAGTTCAATTCTTTGGAACACACAGACGACTCCTGAACCTCAAACAATCGTCATCATCAATCTGAAACTCCGATTCCTTGTTCGGAACACACTCAGCCCGTTTTGCAACCAACTCATCGTCGACTTTCTGAGCTTCACAAATTTGATGTATCAATAATGGTTTGGCTTTCAATTCAGCTACTAACACATTGTCGGATCGAATCGGACAAGTGCACATTCATCGTCAGTAAAGCTTAATAATGATTTACGACTTAAGGCATCCGCAACCACATTCGCCTTTCCCGGGTGATAGTCAATGACCACTCATAATCCTTTAATACTCGAGCCAACGTCTTTGTCGCAGATTTAAGTCTCTTTGAGTCATCAAATATTTGAGACTTTTGTGATCCGAATACACATGGCACTTCTCACCAAATAAGTAATGTCGCCATATCTTTAAGGCGAATACGATGGCGACCAATTCTAGATCATGGGTCGGATAATTTTTCTCATGTGGCTTTAATTGCCTCGACGATAGGCCACAACTCGACCTTCTTGCATCAATATGCAACCTAACCCAAGTAGGGAGGCGTCACTATAGATGACAAACTCTTTGCCGATTTAGGTTGCACTAGAATTGGGGCTTCACCAAATAAGTTTTCGATTGATCGAAACTTTTTCGACATTTCTCCGTCCATTCGAACTTAACATCCTTTTGGAGTAAGCGTCATTGGCGTGGCTATCGTTGAGAAACCTTTACAAATCGTCGGTAATAACGCAAGCCCCAAAAGTTCGAACCTCGGTAATATTTCTGAGGCTTCCAGTTAAGTATGGCTGAAATTTTGTTCGGTCGACTCGAATACCCGATCGCGAGATATCACATGCCCCAAGAAGCTAACCTCTCTTAACCGTAATGTACACTGTCAACTTAGCATATAATTGCTTATCCCATAAAATTTGCAGACTAACCTCGGTGTTCAAAGATGTTCGGTCTCATTTCTTGAATAGACCAAGATGTCATCAATGAACACGACTACGAACCGATCCAAATATGGTCTGAAGATCCGATTCATCAAATCCATAAATACCGCAGGGGCATTAGTAAGCCCAAACGGCATCACTAGGAACTCGTAGTGACCATATCTCGTTCTGAAGGCAGTCTTGGGTACGTCCGAATCTCGAATTCGCAATTGATAATAGCCCGGTCTCAAATCTATTTTCGAGAACACTGAGGCTCCCTTCAGTTGATCGAACAAGTCATTGATACGCGGTAACGGATATTTGTTCTTTATCGTCGGTTTATTAAGCTAACGATAGTCGATGCACAGCCTCATGGTTCCATCCTTCTTTTTCACAAACAACACTGGTGCACCCCAAGGTGAAAAACTCGGGCGAGCAAAACCTCTATCCACCAATTCTTGCAACTGAGCTTTCAACTCCTTTAATTCGGTTGGTGTCATACGATACGGAGCTATCGAAATTGGAGTGGTACCGGTACCAATTCGATGCCAAACTCTATTTCCGAGCACAGGTAAACCCGCAATTCTTCGTGGAAAACATCCGGGTATTCACAAACCACTCGCACAGATTCGGGTTTCTTTTCTGACTCCTTGTCATCGAGCACATACGCAAGGTATCCTTCGCACCCTTTTCTCACATATTTCTGGGCCAACATTGCTGATATTACAGCTGGCAACCCCTTTAAGTCCGTAGACTCAACCCGAATTATCTCGTTATTCGCGCACCTCAGATCGATAGTCTTGCTTTTGCAATTTACAACCGCATCGTGCATGGTCAACCAATCCAAACCAAGAATAACGTCGAATTGCCGAACGGCAAAAGCATCAAGTCCGCCGGAAAACAAGAACCTCAAATACTAGGGACTTTTCTTACACACTTTGTTGACAAGCACGTAATGACCCAAGGGGTTTGACACCCGAATTACAAACTCAGTAGACTCAATAGGCAAAGTCTTACTGGACACTAAGGTTTTACATATATAAGAATGAGTAGAACCAAGGTCAATCAAAGCAATCACATTAGTATCGAAAAGAGTGAAAGTACCGGTAATAACATCTGGTGAGGCAGCATCCTCGCGTGCGCGTATGCCATAAGTCCTAGCAGGAGCACGAGCCTCGGGTCTTGTTGTAACATCTCTCGATCCTCTCTGACCGCCACTAGCATTGCCCGCATTTCTGGATGGCCTACCTCGAGCAGTGGTAGCACCCGGGTTTCCACTTTGACTTACATTTTGTTCAAGCAACCTTGGGCAATCCTTGATAAAGTGGTCGGCCGATCCACACTTATAGCAGGAGCGATCACGGAACCTACAGCTCCCCGAATGCCATTTGCCACAATGCAGACACTCCGCTCTCTCTCGACGATCATTTCCACCATCGGCGATCAAGTGACTCGTGTGGTCACAGGGGTCGATCGCGATCTCGCCTAGAAAAGCCGGCGCCTCTAGACCGCTCACATCATCTCAAAATCTCTTCGATTCTGTTGAAGAGACTTTCCGAGGACCTTTTCGAATTCTCCGGTTCCCACATCAACTTTTTGTTTCTCCTTTCTAAGCTCTTGACTTTACAAGCTCGCTCAACAAGTACTACGAACTCTCAGATTTCGAGAATGCCAACGAACATCCTTATATCATCATTTAGCCCATCCTCGTTGCGTTTACACATAATAGCTTCGGACAAAATGCATTCTCGCGCACGGCTAAGCCTCACAAATTTTCGTTCAGAGTCGAGAATCGACATAGAGCCTTGCTTAAGATCAAGAAATTCCTTTCGCTTTTGGTCGATGAATCTCTGACTGATATACTTTTTTCGGAACTCGGTTTGAAAGAACTCCCAAGTTACTTGCTCTCTGGGCACAACAGAAGTCAGAGTACTCCACCAATAGTAGGCGGAATCGCGTAGCAAGGAGATAGTACACTTTAAGCACTCATCGAGTGTACAAGATAGCTCATCGAGCACCCGGATAGTGTTGTCCAACCAAAATTCAGCTTGCTCGGCATCGTCGCTATCCGTAGCTTTGAATTCAGTGGCCCCATGTTTACGAATTCTGTCGACTGGGGGCTTACTTGGCCTTATTTGGTCAGTTACCGGAGGTATTGTAGGTGCGGGGGTTGCATTAGTTGGGAATGGAGGTTGTGGAACAACCGTGTTAGTTCGAATGTATTGGTTGAACCAATCATTCATCACACTATAAAAGGCTTGCTTAGCCTCATCATTTGGATTGTTAGCCATAGGTTGAGAGTCCGCCGGTGCTGTCCCTTGCGCGGGAGCAGGTGCCACACTCTCCACATCATCAGCTATTGCTCGGTTGGGATCGGGATCCATTGCTATAAACAAACACAAATTCAAATTGTCAGAAATCACCACACTATCAATTCATCACTTAATGGCATGTATAGCTAGACCCCAAACATATCACGGTAGTCCTAGAATCGACTAAACCGTAGCTCCGATACCAATAAAATTGTAACACCCCGAACCCGAGACCATCGCTGGTGTCGGACACGAGGGGTTAACGAGCCAAGTCCTCTTAAAGCACCGACCAATTTGGCATTTCTAGACAGACTGGAAAACTGCGTCACTGTCGCCTTAAAAATCATATCTCGAATTTCAAAACTCGGACTGATTCCATAAATTTTCCCTGAATTTAGACTCATATATACTTCCATGTATTTATTTCTAGAATTTTTGGTCGGGCCAATTGGTACAGTTTATTAGTTAAAGTCACCCATGTTACAGAGGTCGACTACACTGACCTTCGCGCGTTACAACTTGAATATCTCTCTGTACAGGGCTTTAATACTGGTGCCGTTTGTTTCTAATGAAACTAGACTCAAAAAGGAATCTGCACATATAGGACATGACTCCTAATTCATTCTGGATAATTTATAGTAAATTTTCAAAGTCGCGACAGGGGACCCGAAACCGTTCGCCCCTGTCTCACGAGAACTTTAATATCTCTCGATATCTGTTCATATGATCGTTTCGTTACTTTCATATGAAAATAGACTCGTCAAGGTTAGTTTACATAACTTATTCACTATTTAATACCATTCCTACAAATTTTGGTGATTTTTCAAAACCACACCACCGCTGCTGCCAAAGATCTGCTTTCAAGGTAACCTTTACCTATCTTGTGGTTTCCATGGGCCAACTAAAATTTTGACATGCATAGGTCCACATATGATCATACTTAGCCATTCCAATGGCTGATTATGTGACCAACACTCTCATTCCAAACCATAATCACACCATGAAACCAAATATAATTACAAGCACAAATGGTCAAATTCATACTCCACTTTTACGAACCATTTTCGCATGGCCGCATACATATACATCACAAAGTACTTGAAAACAACCGAGGGTAGTCCTATACATGCCATATCCAAAGTTCAACTAAAAGAGTACCAAAAAAGGGGGTTTGATAGTGTGGATGACTTCACTTCAATGATCCTGAATCCGATCGCTAACGAGCAAAATCTATAAAACAGAGAGCCAAAGCAACGGGGTAAGCATTTTTATGCTTAGTAAGTCTCAAGCAATGAAATCGGCTTTAACTAAAGCATTACATTCACATAGCCAAATGAATCATTTCATTAATACACATTCACATAATCATACTTACTTCACACTTCATCATTATATACATTCACAAGATATCAACCAATTCAAGAGCTGAAAATTCGTTAGTCGATTGAACGAATATTATTCAAACGTATCGACTTTTCCAATGCACATGTGAACATACCTTATCCTTTGGGCTTTTCGAGCGTACTAATTAAATTTATTACAGCAACCAACGCCACCTTCAGCCCAAGCTTCTTCGAATACAACCGGATATAACCACACGCATTTAATGCCTTGGTCTTAGCCCGAATATAACGACTTGCACAAATGCCTTTGGTATTAGCTTGATATAACAACTTGCACGAATGCCATCGGGTCTTAGCCCGGATGTAGTCACTAGCACAATTGCCTTATGGTCTTAACCCGAATATAATTACTAGCATAAATGTCTTCGGGACTTAGCCCGGGTATCATTCAATTGCTCATGCACACATACATCAATAATCATTACACATCCATGTTTCATTTTCGTTATTAGGGCTCAAACACAAACATATCACTAGCATAATCGCCGGGACTTAGCCCGGTATCATTCAAATACTCATACACACATATATCAATAATCATTACACATCCATGTTTCATTTCACATAATTCGAGTAGGGTCATTTCTTGAAGACTTACTTGGATGTTGTCGAACGCTTCAAGGGCTATTCGATCACTTTTTCCTTCCCTTATCCAATTGTGGCCCTCTAAGCTCTTGAGCTTTATGTTAACAAATAAATTGATTTAGTCGTTTGAATATCAAAGGGGAATCCAAGGTACGTAGCCCTTATAAGGCCGCACACACTTACATCCACATACTTGAGCTCAATAATTATAACATAGCATCAAACACTCATATGGCCGATTATACTTAGTCATACTTGCACCAAATCAACAATAAATTTCAAGGTTTTTCACACCATATATGTACTAGGCCGAATGTACATGCAAATTTCACAAATATTCTTCAACAATTTCTTCTTTAAACAAACATATTTATCATTTATTTCATAACCAAATCATCATGTGCAAACATATATACACATATAGGTGCAAGGCCGAATTTCAAAGTGTTCATAACCATTCAAAACACAAATTTTAACTATCATGCAAGAAGCATAAACCATGCTCATGAGCATACCATGGCCGAATACATCACACACCACACCCTTTCAATTTTTGGTCATGGTTAAACAAAAGACTCAATGCCCTACTCAAGAATACTAAAAAGAAATTTCAAGAGTAGTCAATCCATCATTACATGCATCATCAACAAGCTTCACTTTTAGCATGCAATAGCTTTAACACAATATCAACTTTGGCCAAATACCATTTCCATGGCATAACAAGGATTTGAACCATGGCTAACATGAACATCAAGTTAGCAACTAAAACATGCATGAATCTCATGACACAACCTCATACATACCTTAATCTTGATGCAAGTTTAGCCAAATCTCCTTCTAGATCTCTTCTAAACAAAGAAAATGAAGCAAAAATCTCTTCTTCCTCTTAGAAATTTCGCCAAAGGAAGGAGGGAAAAGATGAACAATTTTTTTTGTTTTTCTTTCTTACCTACACGGCAATGGGGGGGGATGCTACACTCACACACATTTTTTTTTTGTTTCTCTTCCCACATCTTAATTATTAATCATTTCTCTCATCATCCATTAACAAAACCTGTTTCAACATGTTTTCTTTGCCCATAAACCATGTCATGGCCGGCCACTAAGCTTCTTTTGGGGAAATTTGACATGCAAATCCTTTATTTTTGCATGCATGATCAACTAGTCATCACACATCTTCCCATCATACTTTCAATGTTTACTACTAGGTCCTTTCTAGTGAAATTTACCTTTATAACTCTAAATCGAAACATCAAAAATGTCACACATGAATACACACATATTATAGGCGTCAAAATAAATTTTAAATTATTTTTATGCCTCGGTTTTGTGGTCCCGAAACCACATTCCGACTAGGGTCAATTTTGGGCTGTCACACGTAATATGAGATAATTAATTTTTAGTGAAGAGGGGTCGGAACCGTCAGATAGTGAAAAGGGGGTATTTTAAAGAATAAAATGTACTTATTGGATAGACTAAAATTTTTTTAAATTTTATGGTAAGAAGATATGCGAGTCTAGTTTCAGGGAAAATTAGGGGATCTTAATTTACAGTTCCGTAGCTCCAGATATAAATAAATTAGTAACTATGACTCGAGAAAAATAGCATGATCAGAAAATAAGTAAAGGTGTAATTATAATAGTATTGCCTTGAGAAGCATGTTGGTATCTTGCTTATTATTTTCATATGGACTTACTAAGTGTAAAGCTTACTCCCTCCTTTTCATTTCTTTAGTGTTGTCAGGTCAGCTCGGGATTGGAGATCATCGGAGGCAGCATCACACTATCAAGCTATTACTATTGGGGTATTGATAAACCTTAGGTGTATTTGAGTGAGTGGCATGTATAGGAACTTAGTTATTATGATGAATATTCTTCTGATTTGGTCAAGATGTTGGCTTAAATTGATTTGTTGTGTTTAGCCATGAGACGTGGCTTATATGGGTGATGGCTTGTAAGCTTTTTTATCCGAGCTATGTATTGATGCCTTGCGATGTGGTCATGTGATTATATTTGTTTGATATGAATGGTTAGTGTTACGGTATGTATGTTTGATGAATGTCTTATGACCAAAAGAAGTGGTCATAATCAGAGAATAAAAGTGTGATATGGCAATAAGTCAATAATATAGGAAAATGAAATTGGTGCGGAATGACTTAGGCAAGCATGTTGTTTGTGAATGTGAAATAATGTCAAGAAAGTATAAATGTATAAGTGATTATCAAAATAACATGTTCAATTTATTGTAAATTGGTATGTTTAGACTTGGTATAAAATGAGTAAGCAAAACATATGTATGGCAACATATGAATATTACAATTGAGTCTTAATGGAGGATGTTTAATTATCTACTTGATGCTACAATATATGTGTCTATAATGTATTTAAGTATGGGAGGTATTAATGGTAACAGAAGGCTCGGAAAATAGCCTAAGTGTTGGCCATACAGGCAAAGACATGGCCATGTGTCTCAGCCATGTGGAGGACACAGCCTAGCAAACGGGAGTGTGGCCTAGCCATGTGGTTTAAATTATTTGCTGACGTCACAAATAGAGAGTTACACGGGCTGAGGACACGAGCATGTCCCAAGCCACATGGGCGTGTGTGACCACACGGCTCAACCCACACGGGCGTGTGACTCTCCAAAGCAAGAAAATTTGTTAAGTTGTCCAAAGTTTATCGAAAGTTCCTGGTTTAGTCCTGAACCACCCCGATGTATGTTTTAGGCCCCGAAGGCCCGTATAAGGGACGATATGCATGTGTTTGAAAAGTTTAAATTTGGACGAAATTTTGTGGCCCGATGTTGCATGTTTGTGAATGTTTAAGTCTGGTGACGCCTCGAACCCTGTCCCAGCATCGGATACGGTTAAGGAGTGTTACAATCATGCAACAAGGTTCATGTCAATTTCATGACAGATTTTGATAACGCCAACAACCTTAAACCTATATTCCATTTTTATAGACATGAATTTCAATCACACCCTAATAAGGAGTATTGAGGCAAATACAAGGGTTACAAACCAAATCCAAACCTAGAACGACGTAGGAATCTAAAAAGTTGACCTCAATCAACTAGATAATTTGTTAGGAGATAAGTGGGTAGATGGTTTAGATTTTAAGAGATAAGTAGGTAAAATAGTTTTGTATTAAAAGTGAATAAATATGATAGACTATTTATAAAATTTAGGGTTAAAGTTCTATTAGCCTATTTAACAAGACTTCTATTTAAGATTTTAAAAAAATTCGGGGTAAGGGAGACAATTATGAGAGAGAATTTCAATTGTAAAGATTGACCTTGACACCTATAAGTATCAACACCCAGATTGGCAATCAACATTGCCTTGTATAATCCCCTCCTTAATCCCAATAGGTTCGTAAATTTTTAAGGTGAACTCTAAAAATAGTCAATTAACTTTTAGCAAGTTTCTGTTTTGGTATCCCGTGTTTAAAATTTTCTATTTTAGTTATTACCATTATCAAATTTTAATGTTTTGGTCACTCCTTTAAATCAATAAAGATGTCTTTTTTTTTATTGGCATACTAACAAATTTAACCCTCTAATATTTATAAATTCTATCAATTTAGACATAAATCTAAAAATTTAACAAATTTAGCCCTCAACTTTACAAATTCTATCAATTTAGTCTCGACTATTAAAAATTAAAAAATTTAAAATTTCATTTTTCGATAAAAATACAAAAGATTTTATAAAACACATACAAAATTATAAAATATTTATCAATAAATGGATATATATTTTCTCATTCTCTAACATGAAATTTGTTGATTAAAATAATAATCTTACAAATAAAAAAAAAACTTAAGGGGAAAAACATGAAGAAAATTTATCTAGATTCAACTTTTCCCTTTTAGTTTTTAAAATTTTAATGACCACTATGTTTATGCAAGGTCAAAAACTACAGCCTAAAGTCAAAAAGAGTGAAAATCAATGTCTTTATGTTGTTGATCATAAGAAGTTTGTTGCATTTGAGGTTGTACTTGAAGGCGAGTATGGCCAAAGATATAAAGGTAAGGATGAAGTCTTGGAGACCCAGTAGGTAGAAGGCCATGGCGACAGGTCCACAATTAATACCTAGTTCAACGACATGATGATGGAAGATGTGGAAATTAAGAAGTTCAAAGTAAGCGTTATTGAGATCAATGGTTGAGGGAGAGGGTGATATCCAAGGCTCGACAAATTTGACGAGAACTAAAAAGTAGGACCAAAAGCATAATATAATTTATTATTTATAAAATAAATTAAAAAAAGAAAAATTTTTAATTTGGTTTAACTCTTAGGTTTTTAAAATATATATTTTTTATTTATAAAAGTATTTATTTTAATAAATAAATTTCTAAAATAAATAATTAATCTGTCCATGTAGTCACTATCAAAGGGTTCGTCGATAATATTTAAATAGACACGTGATTAATAACTCTTTGACCCATCTCAACTGATCCAACCAACTTTCACAACTGTCGGGTAATCTAAGCTACGCCAGGTGTTATGGAATAGAATCAAACAAAAACCAAATAAAGCTTCAACTTTTCCCATTCCATATACTTGAATTATAGCAACAAACATATTGGTTTTGTATTATAAAATTTACTATTTTTAATTTAAAATTGTGAGTTATAAGTTATATAAAATAATAATAACTGAATTAAGTGGATCAATCACCTGATTTTATTGATCATTAGTTTTATATTGATATTGATTCATTCAATAAATATATACAAAAGACAAGAACTAATTTACCTTTTCAAATATAATATATGGATTGCTAAGATAATTGAGAGGGTTAGATCACCTTTGATTCTAAGTTTCTTCAATTGAAGAACACGATTTCATACCAATATAATGGTAATAGTAGTAGCGATAGGTATAGATTGATTTTAAGATAAAAAGAAACCCTATTATTTTTTATCTTATGCATCAGTCTGCATCTGTTTGTATCCATTAAATATCAATCATTATCTTATTTACTAAAAAAAAGATTTCTATACTGATAATAATTAAATATATTATCTATACTGATTATGAAGCCTGAGTTGGTTTTAGGTTTATCGGGCACAAATCTAGATAGGAAAAAAAATTTATTTTTCTTTTAAACAATAATCAATATTGTTATAATGGATTTTTTATGAAATAATAATAATGCAAAGAACATAAGAATAATAGATGAGAATAACAGGGAATTCTATTGCATTTCTCTTCTTTTTCATCATCATTACAAGTAGTATACTCTTATATATTTGTAGAGAGATATTAGACTCCACATTTTCTAATACATAAATAGGAAATGGGTTACAAGGAGATTAAAGGTTAAGAGTTAAGGAAGAAGGAAGGTGAAAGGTTGAGTATAATGAACATCCACTTAATAGCATTTATAACACTCTCCTTGGATGTTCATTGTATAAATGATATTCCTCATTAAAAACTTTATTGGGACAAATCCTGTGGGAAAAAAATCTAGTGAAGGAAGAAAGAGTACATAATCTTCTAATACATAATATGTCACAACCTTAAAACAAAAATATAGTGCGAATTTACTCCCCCTCATGTAAGCATCACTTAAGATCTTTGAAACGACGCAATCCTATACTGAAAACTAACTTCTCAAATATGGCGATAGGGAATGCGTAATTGAATTCCCGATAATTATTCGCATAGGGTGAGGGGTGTTACAACAGTGTATATTTTGCTCCACCTTATTTGAACATCATTTTATAACTCAATATTGAGACATACAATATTATTTACCAACAGTAAATCATCAACATGTATGTAGAAGCCCAAATTGCCCGGGCCCAATTATATGAAAACCCAACCAAACCTCTAAACCCACTAAAACCCTTAACCCATGACCCATTTACATCTACCCAAACCCAATTCAAAAGCCCATTAAGCCCCCAAAAAAAACCTAACCCAAAAAAAACAAACAAAAAAAAAAAGAAAAGAAAAACTTACCCCAAAAAACCTAACCCCCAAAAAAAAGAAGAAAAAAAAAACCTAACAAAAAGATAAAAAACCTAGCCACCTAACCACTTTCCCACTTGCCCCATTTTTCCTCCCATTGTCTACCACCACCACCTACAAAATAGAAAAAAAAAGAAAATCATGTAAAAGATGGCTATAAAAGCCATTCAAAAATCATGTAAAAAGGAAGAAGGAGGATTTTACAAAGATTGAAGAAGAAAAAAACACAAAAATCCTTCAAATTTTGAACACAAAAGAAACATCAATAAAAGGTTGCATTTTTTCTTTTTCCTCTTCTTTCGAATCTTTTTCTTTCTTTTTTTGTGTTGTTTTTTTCTTTCTTTATATATACATATATTGTTAAAAAATTATTTATTTTTCCTACCACCGTGGGCGGTGGACGGTGGTCGGTGATTTGATGGCGACCGACGATCGACGGTGACCGGCCCCCCTTGGCGGATTTCTTTCCCCCTCCTTCTCTCTTCCCTCTCTCTTCTTTTCATTTATTTTTCGATTTACCTTGGATTTCATATTATTTTGCTACTTAATTTAGCTTTAAATATTAATCATGTTATATATGTAATATTGTTATCACTATTATTTTTATATATTGTTATTATTATATTATATTTAGCTATTTATATATATATTTTCTTTATGTTTCGTTTCTTACTATTATATGCATATATATCTATTATTATATTTATTATTAATATTGTTAGCATTAGTACTTTTACTTAATGTGTATGTAGATATACATGTACATATTATTAGCTTTTATCATATGTGTATATTGTATATATTATATTTATATTATATATATATTCTTAATGTTATTAGTTGTATACTTCTTGTATATTTCCATGTATATATTTTATATTGTCTCATGTACATACTCAAATACTATTATATATATACGTATTTTTAATACCATATCATGTATATATTATTATATTTATTTTATCCTATTATATTTATTATTAATATTAGTACACATATTTTATTATAGGAGTATATATATTCTTTTCTTTATATAGTATTATTTTCATATATCGTTATATTTATTATTATACTTATCATTTTCTCTATTGTTACTTACTATTTTGTTTTAAATTATTATGTATTATTTGGTATATATGTCTTTTATTATTACTCTTATTATCATTATTAGTACATGTCCATTATATATGTAGATATTTTAATACATATAAGTACATATTCATGTAGTGTCGTTAGCATATATATATATAAAATATATTTTCTCATTATTAATATTTCTAATATATGTTGTATATTTTCATTTTGGTATGTCATGTATATATATATATATATATGTATATGTATGTTTTATGTATATATTGTTATTTTCTATTGTCATTATGAATATATTATTTTTCTTATTATATTGGTAGTACATCATTTCTATTTTTTTGTAAATATTAATATTGTTGTTTTAATATTCTCGTTTTAACATTTCATTATTAATTGCATCGTTGTTTTGTATTATTTACTTAATTCTTATTTTAAATAATGTTTTACTCATAATTTTTAATTTCAATAAATAAGGCAACATGCCGATTTAATATTAAGTCATCGATTTCATCGCTATGTTGGGTGAATATCAATCGACTCGTGTTAAAACGGTACGTCCTTCTCAAAAGAAAACGAAACTTGAAATTTCTCGTGTTTTGATCGAATCACGATTCAATGTTACTTTGAACTTGCAATTTTGAAAATTAAGACAATACTTGTTTAATAAGATACCAATTTTGGGCGTCGCGAGGTGCTAATACCTTCCTCGCAGAATCAATTCCGAACCCAACTTTACTTTGGCTTTTGACGTAGACCTAAATTCGCCTTCATTTTGTGCAAGAATAAGTTTTCTTTTCTAAAAGGATGATTTATTAGGTGTCCGGTCACACCTGGAAAAAAGATCGGTGGCGACTCCTTTATTAATAAAATCGAAAGTTGGTTTTCAAATGTTTAATAAATCACCACAATTAGCGACCGAAGAGAATTTTTTTACGTCGCTACATTTGGCGACTCCATCGGGACAAAACTTGCGAGTCGAGTCGAATTAAACACGTTTTGTCAAAATTTTCAAATTTCCTTGTTCAAAGTAAATATTTGGTCGTGATCCAAAATCTCGCTTTCAAAATTCATGCATTTGTATCGTGTTGTAAATATTTCTTCTAACTTGTTATTTGGTTGTTTTTCGTTTTCAATTTTATGGTTTTAATTTTGGTTTAGTTTCTTTAAGTAAAACGTAAAGGTTTATGAGTTTTCCCCACACACGTGCACTTGCATTTTCGCATAACATGAGCTCTCTACCCGGCTCGTCTGCTTAAGTGAAAGTAAACGCTACGCTTCGTGAGTTAACTCGTCCCTCCGCACAAAGCTAGTGAATACTTTCGGGTTACATATGACTTATGCTTTCGTGAGTTAACTTGTCCCTCCGCATAGGCATAAGTAAATGTAATCCTCGAATTGAACTCGTGAGCCTGTGATGGGTTATGATCGAGGCTTCGTACTAATCTTAGCGATTCTGAAGACGGACAATTCGAGTACCTATCTAGACCAAAACCGCATATAATAAACTATACGAGCCACCTAACTAGAGCCATGCCGAACCTCCGCTCGCTTAGTAGTCACCGAAATAAGTACACGGAAAAGCACATCTTACCTTCTATTTCTTTTACATTTGTGCTTTCTAAGCAAGGGAATCGAGTCCATGGACCAAGTAGCTTAATTTGTTAGATTTTCCACAGTTTTCTCTGTTTATATGTGTTGCGCTAACCAAGGTCGTTTATGCAGTATTTTTATTTTTCATCACGCATCGAAGGCATCTTGTTAGGAAGGTGTTGATTAGAGATTGGTTGCCAAAAACGGGTTTCTAATGGAGGAGTCAATTATACGAGTGACCGAAATGTTGTGTAATACTCCTTTGATTAAGGAAATGCCTAAATAGGGCTATCTTGAAATTAACACCAAATTTTTGCATATTCATTCATGATCGACATTCATTTAACATTCATGCATTCATTTATGCATTCATTCATTCATTGCATATTCCATACTCGTTCGCTGAGGTTAAAACATACAATTCACTAGTTGTGCATACCATACGGGAAACCAGGGACATTCCACGAAAAACCGCTTAGCCTTTAAGAGAAGAGTTCGGGGACTCATTGATGCGGTATCCTATGATTCGATAGTGCCGAGAATGCAATCGGGAACCCATTCCCTAACCATACCGAAAGGGATATGAGCATAGTGGGGAAAGTGGACGAATGGAAAGTCAGAAGATGGGTTACTGAAATAAAAACACCTCTGCAGAGAATCTGGGAGGTACTAGTTAAGAAAGGATTACTTTGTCACCCCGATAGAATTCTCGGAGAAGAAGGTCAAAGTTTTTGCAATTTCTATGGAATTGTGGGATACGACATTCAGTCGTGTGAGGAATTTAAAAGGTTGCTTCAAGACCGGATGGATAATAAGGAGATTAAGGTCCTTAACAAAAGGGAAGAGACTAATGAAAGAAAAGTATGCGCCTCTGATAGCCAGTCATCAGGTCCCCCTTATAGCGCTGATTGACCTGTTAGTAATTTATTACGATGCGACGAAAGAGCTGGTGAAACCAAAAATGATAATCAAAGTACCGTCTCCTTTCCCTTACAAGGACAATAAAGTAGTACCATGGAAATATGACGTTAATATTGTCACACCTGAAGATGAAAAGCCCAAAGCCATGACCGGAAACGCGTCGGGAAGTAGGTCATTTCACTCTTAGTGGAAGATGTTATTCAAGGAGATAAAGAAGAAACGGTGACTTGAAATGAAAGGAAAAGCACCGATGCACGTGGATCGATGATGAGCATGAAACTACGCTGGACAAGAAGCTAAAAATCACGTGGACGAGGAGGAAGCACAGAATTCTTAAAATTTATCAAGCATAGTGGTAGAATAATTGAGTAAGCGGCCGGTCAAAGGCGAATCTCAAGTATTATCTCTCATTGTTGAATTCGAACCACACCAAACGCCTGTTGAAAGTGT
Source organism: Gossypium arboreum (assembly GCF_025698485.1). Classification (NCBI taxonomy): domain Eukaryota; kingdom Viridiplantae; phylum Streptophyta; class Magnoliopsida; order Malvales; family Malvaceae; genus Gossypium; species Gossypium arboreum. Next base: position 29,491,840 of record NC_069072.1, read on the forward strand.
TAAATCAAGCTTATGTGGCAAACAATGTATCCGTTGAAAAAGCGACTAGATGGATGAACAACTTGAATGCGGATAATTTCATTTCTTTTAGTGATGATGAAATATCGCCTAATGGTAGAGGCTCGTGAAAACGCGCATATCACGACTCACCGCAAGGGCTACATAATACCGAACGTGCTCATCGATAATGGGTCAGCGTTAAATGTTATGCCATTGGCCACGCTTTTCAGAATACCGATGGATTTGTCCTACTTAAGGCCCTGCCATTCCACGGTAAGGGCATTCGACGGGACGAGGCACGAAGTCATGGGAAAGATCGAAATCCCTTTGAAAGTGGGCCCTTACATTTATGATGTCGAGTTCCAAGTCATGGACATTACACCCTCTTATAACTGCCTTTTGGGAAGACCCTGGATCCATTCTGCTGGAGCAGTCCCATCATCCCTCCATCAAAAGGTGAAATTTATCATGGACGGTTGTTTGGTCACCGTCGAGGAGAAGAAGACAACGTCGCATCTGTCTCTGCCGATGCACCGTATTTGGAAGTGAACAAAGACGCATTGGAATGTTCCTTCCGATCCCTTGAATTTGTCAATGCCACTTTTGTCGTTGAGGGAAACAAATTCGGTACCAAACGCCGAGAAATACTAGAATGGGTGTCAAATTGACAGAGGAAGGGAGCTCGGCGAGAAGAGGTTTAGGAGATATCTGCAAGGAATAGTCGGGCTTTAAAGCCGATGCACCACAGGGCCCGATACGGTTTGGGGTTCCGGCTGACATGCGTCAAAGAAGAAGACAAAGTGAAAAAAATCGGAAAGAAGGATTGCAAGAACTTTGGGCCGAGAACCGAATGGGAACCAATAGAGTACCCTCATTTGTCAAAAACATTTACATCTCGGGAATGATGTACCTGGACAAGATAGTCCACGAAACACGCTATGGTTAATTGAAAAGGGTCTTCAAAATGTCAAGTATAAATGTTATTGACAAAGGGGTGATGTGAGTAAAGACGTCTCGAGGATACGCCTTGTCCTCCCGGTTTCATGTTGAACAATTGGACTACCGAGGACCTTCTTATAGTTTATAAGTCTTGAGTAATGTTCAAACGTTAAAATTCGTTATGTCCTTAGATATAATAGAATTCTTTTGTAAGAGCTCAGATTCGCTCTTTATCATTCAAATGAATATCAATGAAGATGCATTTCGTCATAATCTTTCACATTATCACTAATTTCATAATCATTTTCTCATGTCATAGCCAATCCTTACATTTGCCTCATCCTATGCCATAACATTTCGTTTGTTGGTGTCAATACTTGGATGCCCTCTATAGTTCCCTTTTCCATTCAACTTTCGGTGCTCGGATGTCAACAAAGATGAACAAACCCGTTCTGAGTCTTGAAATTGATTTTGAGAAGGTGTTTGTTTAGGAGAATTGAAGTCAAGAAAACGCGAAGACTATGTCTCGTCTCTCGATTTGCTAAGAATGGTGGAACAAGAGGATGAACAGATTTTGCCTCATCAAGAATCATTGAAATAATAAATCTGGGAACCAAGAAAGGAGGCAAGAAGTGAAGATTGGGACTTCTATTTGAGGGGCACTAGGCATAATTTGATTGCTTTGCTCATGAATACAAAGATGTATTCGTATGGTCATATCAGACATGCCAGATTGGATGAAGATATAGCGGTCCATAAGCTCCCATTAAAGCCGAATGCAAGCCCATTCAACAAAAGCTAAGACGGATGAGGTTTGAGATGTTGTTGAAGATAAAAGTGGAAGTCAAGAAGCAATTTGATGTTTGGCTTCCTACAAGCCTCAAATATCCGTAATGGGTGGCTAACATAGTCTCAATACCAAAGAAAGATGGCAAAGTACGAATGTGCGTGGATTATCGTGACCTGAATCGAGCAAGTCCTAAAGATAATTTTCCCTTACCACTCATTGATACGTTGGTGGATAACACAGCAAAACATTCATTGTTTTCTTTCATGGACGGATTCTCGGGGTATAATCAGATCAAGATGGCCCCTGAGGATATGGAGAAAACTACCTTCGTAACAATGTGGAGAACATTCTGCTACAAGGTGATGCCATTTGGGTTAAAGAATGCTGGAGCAACATATCAGAGGGCTATGGTAACGTTATTCCATGACATGATGCATAAGGAAATAGAGGTCTACGTCTACGATATGATTGCTAAATCCCGAGGGGAGGAAGAGCATGTAGTGAACCTGAAGAAATTGTTCGACAGACTGAGAAAGTTCCAGCTAAGGCTCAATCCGGCCAAATGTACGTTTGGGGCTACCTCGGGAAAGTTGCTAGGCTTCATTGTCAGTGAAAGAGGTATCGAAGTTGATCCAGATAAAATAAAAGCCATCCAAGAATTACCACCTCCGCGCACGCAAAAGGAAGTTAGAGGATTTTTAGGGAGATTAAACTACATCGCCCGATTTATCGCTCAACTTACCAACCAATGCGACCCAATCTTTCGGCTTCTTCGAAAACATAACCCGGAAGAATGGAACGAGGAATGCCAGGTAGCCTTTGATAAGATAAAACAATATTTGTCCAGTCCTCCAGTGCTAGTACCGCCAACTCCTGGAAGACCATTGATATTGTATTTGACTGTGTTCGAAAGTTCAATGGGTTACGTCGGGCAACACGACGAGTCGAAAGAAAGAAAAGCGATCTACTACCTCAAAGAAAAGTTCATCGAATATGAGGCAAAATATTCGTCCATTGAGAAATATTGTTGCGCTCTGGTTTGGGTAGCTCGGAGACTCGGACAATACATGTTGTATCACACGACATGGCTAATTTCAAAGTGGACCCAATAAAATACGTGATGGAATCGCGGCACTATCGGGAAGAATGGCACGATGGCGGATCCTCCTTTCGAATATGATATTGCCTATGTAAGTCAAAAGTCGATAAAAGGGAGAGCAATAGCGACTTCTTAGCAACTCGAACGACGAGGAATATGAGCCTTTAAGATTCAATTTCCCAGACGAAGACTTAATATGCATCACGAAATAGAATCGAGTCATCAAAGAGAAGTCATGGAAGATGTGCTTTGATGGTGCGTCAAATGCTTTAGGGCATGGAATTGGAGCAATCTGGTATCACCAGACGGAATCATTATCCGCTCACCGCAAGACTGAACTTCTTCGTACCAATAATATCGCAGAATATGAGGCTCAGATCATGGGGCTTCGTGGTGCTATCGAACGAAACATCAAGATCTTGGAGGTGTACGGGGACTCACCCTAGTGATTTACCAAATCCGTGGAGAGTGGGAAGTGAGGGACTCAAAATTGATTAAGTACAGCGATTTAGTGGCTGGATTGATCAAGGAATTCAAAGAAATAACTTTTCATTACTTCCCACGAGAAGAGAACCAACTGGTGATGCCACGCCACTTTGGCTTCAATGTTCAAAGCAAGTAGAGAAGCGAAATAATGCCCTCAAAATAAGCATATCGAGGTCATCGCACACTGTTGTAGCATTGAGAAAGAAGTAGACGGACGGCCTTGGTTCCATGATATCTTAGAATATATCAAGAATCAAAGGTATCCCGAACAAGTGAATGAGAATGATAAAAGAACAATTAGAAGAATGGCAGCGGGATTTGTTCTTGATGGGGATATCCTGTATAAAAGAGGAAAGGATCAGATGCTTTTGAGATGTGTGGATGATGTTGAAGCCAGAAAAATACTTGAAGAGGTCCATAAGGGAATTTGCAAAACGCATGCCAATGGTTTCAATATGGCCAGAAAGATCATGAGACTCGGTTATTATTGGCTGACAATGGAAAATGACTGAATCAATTTTGCCAGAAAATGCCACAAATGTCAAATCTATGGCGATAAAATTCATGTAGCCCCTTCACCCCTTCATGTCATGACTTCTCCGTGGCCTTTTTCTATGTGGGGCATGGATGTCATAGGGCCAATTTCTCCAAAAGCATCAAATGGACATCGATTCGTTTTTGTGGTCATTGATTACTTCACAAAATGGATAGATGCCGCTTGCTTGCCAATGTGACGAGGACTGCAGTTTTATGTGTTTTGAAAAGGAAATCATTTGCGGTATGGTTTGCTCGAAAGAATCATTTCAGATAGTGCCACGAATCTGAACAATAAGATGATGAAAGAAGTGTGTGAGCGCCCAAATAAAGCATCATAACTCCTCGCCTATCGCCCAAAGATGAACGGAGCTGTTGAAGCAGCCAATAAAAATATTAAGAGGGTCATTGGGAAAATAACTGAGACATATAAAGATTGGCACGAGAAGCTTCCATTTGCTTTGTTTGCATATCGCACATCTGTGCGAACATCTACGGAGCAACTCCTTTCTCTCGGCTTACGGAATGGAAGTCGTGCTACCTATTGAGGTTGAGATCCCTCCTGCGAGTCTTAATGGAATTAAAGTTAGAAGAAGCGAGAATGGGTTCGAGCTCGATATGATTAGTTGAACCTCATCAAGAAAAACGTCTAAGAGCAATTTGTCACGGCAGATGTACCGAAGAGAATGATCGCGCCCATGACAAGAAAGTATGGCCAAGAGAATTCCACGAAGGAGAACTCGTCTTGAGGAAGATTCTCCCAATACAAAAGGACTGCGAGGAAAATGGGCACCAAATTGGGAAGGACCATACGTCAAAGAAGGCATTTTCGGAGGACCTTTGATCCTTACCGAGATGGATGGCAAGGAGCTACGAATCCAGTGAACTCGAGATCTTTGTGAAGAAATATTATGCTTGAGATGAAAACCCGAAAAGGGCATCAAAAAAAGGGATCAAGGCAAAACCCGCAAAGGGCGTCTTGATTAGCACAAAAGATTAGGATGAAAACCCGAGAGGCGCCCTAATGAGGTAAACTCGCTTAAAGAGCGTGGCGTTTAACAATGGGTCAAACAAAGTGAGACTACTGAGATTTGAAGCATTTCGAAAGCTCGAAATCTTCTACGCAAGAAGCCGCTCGAAAAGATTTTGATTGAGGAACGAGGAAGAGTTCATGTGTTGAATATCTAAAGCATTTGTATCCGTTGAATACGATCCTTTCTTTCTTTTGACATTTTTACTCTCATTGGTTAACTTGCTTTGTTTGCCACATTTGAAATAGATGAATATGAAATATCATTTTTGTCCCTATCTGACCTTTTTCATGCATCTCATTATGTGTTTATTTACATGATAAATGGTGAAATGACATACTCTAAGCAAAAGAAATGTTAAGCATTACCTGGATGAAAATTTGATAAGCACAAGAGTCTCAAAGTAAGAACAAAGTTCAATCGGGGGCAAAAGAGTGATATCTGAGAAATGTCGATTACTCGTGAAGCTTGAAGACAGGTATAAGGCCTGAAGAGAAAGTCGAGAATCAAAGCAATGAACACAGATCCTCAACAATCGTGGCTAAATGGACATACGACAAACATGCTTAAGGAGCTTTCGCATAATCATGTAGGCATAAAAGCATTTAAGACAAACATGTGCATATCATGATAACATCATACATGGCATATACAGGTACTCCAACAGAGCAAGAAATCTTGAATGAGAGTCGAACTGAATCAAAGGAAAAGACACCCGAATTCTACCAAAGGACGTGTTTTAGTATTTTGATGTTTTTAATTCATGCTTTTCAAGGAAAATCAACTCATATTGCGAGAGATGAGTTGAGCCTCAAGACACGTTGAGGTATTTTTAATTGTTGTTTTCAAAATCAACTCATATTGTGAGAAGTGAGTTGAGCCTCGGGACACTGTTGAGGTATTTTTAGTTTTAAATTGACTCATATTGCGAGAGGTGAGTTAAGCCTTTTAATTTTTGTTTTTCAAAATCAACTCATATTGCTAGAGGTGAGTTGAGCCTCGGGGCACGCTGAGGTATTTTCAATTTTTGTGTTTTAATCAACTCATATTGCGAGAGATGAGTTGAGCCTCAAGACACGTTGAGGTATTTTTAATTTTTGTTTTCAAAATCAACTCATATTGCGAGAAGTGAGTTGAGCCTCGGGGCACACTGAGGTATTTTTAGTTTATGTTTTAAATTGACTCATATTGCGAGAGGTGAGTTAAGCCTTTTAATTTTTGTTTTTCAAAATCAACTCATATTGCTAGAGGTGAGTTGAGCCTCGGGGCACGCTGAGGTATTTTCAATTTTTGTGTTTTAATTTCAACTCATATTGCGAGAGGTGAGTTGAGCCTCAGGTCACGCTGAGGTATTTTCAATTCTGCTTTCAATTTACGTTGTTCAAGAATCAACTCATATTATGAGAGGTAGGTTGAACCTTTTAATTTCTACTTTTTCAAAATCAACTCATATTGTGAGAGGTGAGTTGAGCCTCGTGACACGCCGAGGTAATTTCAATTCTGTTGTCAAAAAATCAACTCATATTACTAGAGGTGAGTTGAGCCTCGGGCACGCTGAGGTATTTTCAATTTTATGTTTTAATTTCAACTCAGATTTGAGAGGCGAGTTGAGCCTCAGTCACACGCCGAGGTATTTTCAATTTCCGTTTTCAATTTCGTCTTTCAAAAAAAATCAACTCATATTGCAAGAGGTGAGTTGAGCCTCGTGACATCTTGAGATAATTTCAATTTCGTTGTCAAAAAATCAACTCAGATTTGCAGTGGCGAGTTGAGCCTCGTGTCACACGCCGAGGTATTTTCAATTTCCGCTTTTCAATTTTTGCCTTTCAAAAAATCAACTCATATTGCGAGAGGTGAGTTGAGCCTCGTGACACTGTTGAGGTAATTTCAATTTCATTGTCAAAAAGTCAACTCAGATTGCGAGAGGTGAGTTGAGCCTCGATCACACGCCGAGGTATTTTCAATTTCCATTTTTCAATTTCGCCTTTCAAAAAAAAAATCAACTCATATTATGAGAGGTGAGTTGAGCCTCGGGACACGTTGAGGTAATTTCAATTTCTTTTCAAAATTCAACTCATATTGTGAGAAATGAGTTGAGCCTCAAGACACGTTGAGGTATTTTCAATTTCATTTTCAAAAATCAACTTATATTGCGAGAGGTGAGTTGACCCTTGGCTCATGCGTTGAGCTATTTTCAATTTCTATCTTTCAAAAAATCAACTCATATTGCGAGAGGTGAGTTGAGCTTGAGATCACACTGCGAGGTATTTTTCAATTTATATTTTTCAAAAAATCAACTCACATTGCGAGATGTGAGTTGAGCCTCGAGTTACATGTCGAGGTATTTTCAAAATCTATTTTTCAAATTACATTTTCAAAAATCAACTCATATTGCGAGAAGTGAGTTGAGCCTTGGCTCACGTCTTTGAGCTATTTTCAATTCTTTTTTTTTCAAAAAATTCAACTCATATTGCGAGAGGTGAGTTGAGTTTTTAATTCTGCGAGAGTTGAGTTGAGTCTTTTAATTTCATTTTTCAAAAATCAACTCATATTGCGAGAGGTGAGTTGAACCTCCATCACATATCGAGGCATTTTCAAAATCGCTTTTCAAGTTAAGTTTCAAAAATCAACTCATATTGCGAGAGGTGAGTTGAGCCTTGGCTCACGCTACTGAGCTATTTTCAATTCTGTTTTTAATGTCATTTTAGAGAGTCAATTCATATTGCAAAAATGAGTTGAGCTCGGGATCACATGCCGAGAGAATAAAGATTGAAGGCGATTGAAGACGCCGATTCGCCTCCTTAAAGTTGCAATGGAGTTGATCGAGGGCATCGATCTTGCCTTTCCGAGTCGCAGAAGAGAAGACCAAAACCTTATCTCTCCAAGCGATAGAAGAGCATATTGAAATTGTAGATCTTATCTTTCGAGTTACAGTGAAGCGGATCGAAGCCACAAATCTCATATCCTTGAAGTTACATTGGAGCAGATTGAAGCTACAAGGCATATCTCCGAATTTGCAAGTGGATTGAACCAAAGCTACAAGATGCGGTGGACTGAAAAGAGACTAACTAAACAAGAAGAGTTCCAAATCAAGTCAAGACCTAGCAAGACCAGGGCAAGTTTGGTCTTCTTGAAAGTCTTTGCTCTATTTTCGTTAACGACAATGAGCAAAGAGGGCATTATAGAAGCCCAAATTGCCCGGCCCAATTATATGAAAACCCAACCAAACCTCTAAACCCACTAAAACCCTTAACCCATGACCCATTTACATCTACCCAAACCCAATTCAAAAGCCCATTAAGCCCCAAAAAAAACCTAACCCAAAAAAAAACAAAGAAAAAAAAAAGAAAAAGAAAAACTTACCCCAAAAAACCTAACCCCAAAAAAAAAGAAGAAAAAGAAAAACCTAACAAAAGATAAAAAACCTAGCCACCTAACCACTTTCCCACTTGCCCCATTTTTCCTCCCATTGTCTACCACCACCACCTACAAAATAGAAAAAAAAAAAGAAAATCATGTAAAAGATGGCTATAAAAGCCATTCAAAAATCATGTAAAAAGGAAGAAGGAGGATTTTACAAAGATTGAAGAAGAAAAACACAAAATCCTTCAAATTTTGAACACAAAAGAAACAAAGAATAAAAGGTTGCATTTTTTCTTTTTCCTCTTCTTTCGAATCTTTTTCTTTCTTTTTTGTGTTGTTTTTTTTTCTTTCTTTATATATACATATATTGTTAAAAAATTATTTATTTTTCCGCCAGTGTGGGCGTGTGGTGATGGTGGATGATGATGGTGATGACCGACGATCGATCGGTGACCCCCCCTTGGCCGGATTTCTTTCCCCCTCCTTCTCTCTTCCTCTCTCTTCTTTTCATTTATTTTTCGTATTTACCTTGGATTTCATATTATTTTGCTACTTAATTTAGCTTTAAATATTAATCATGTTATATATGTAATATTGTTATCACTATTATTTTTATATATTGTTATTATTATATTATATTTAGCTATTTATATATATATTTTCTTTATGTTTCGTTTCTTACTATTATATGCATATATATCTATTATTATATTTATTATTAATATTGTTAGCATTAGTACTTTTACTTAATGTGTATGTAGATATACATGTACATATTATTAGCTTTTTATCATATGTGTATATTGTATATATTATATTTATATTATATATATATTCTTAATGTTATTAGTTGTATACTTCTTGTATATTTCCATGTATATATTTTATATTGTCTCATGTACATACTCAAATACTATTATATATATACGTATTTTAATACCATATCATGTATATATTATTATATTTATTTTATCCCTATTATATTTATTATTAATATTAGTACACATATTTTATTATAGGAGTATATATATTCTTTTCTTTATATAGTATTATTTTCATATATCGTTATATTTATTATTATACTTATCATTTTCTCTATTGTTACTTACTATTTTGTTTTAAATTATTATGTATTATTTGGTATATATGCGTCTTTTATTATTACTCTTATTATCATTATTAGTACATGTCCATTATATATGTAGATATTTTAATACATATAAGTACATATTCATGTAGTGTCGTTAGCATATATATATATAAAATATATTTTCTCATTATTAATATTTCTAATATATGTTGTATATTTTCATTTTGGTATGTCATGTATATATATATATGTATATGTATGTTTTATGTATATATTGTTATTTTCTCTGTCATTATGAATATATTATTTTTCTTATTATATTGGTAGTACATCATTTCTATTTTTTTGTAAATATTAATATTGTTGTTTTAATATTCTCGCTTTTAACATTTCATTATTAATTGCATCGTTATTTTGTATTATTTACTAATTCTTATTTTAAATAATGTTTTACTCATAATTTTTAATTTCAATAAATAAGGCAACATGCCGATTTAATATTAAGTCATCGATTTCATCGCTATGTTGGGTGAATATCAATCGACTCGTGTTAAAACGGTACGTCCTTCTCAAAAGAAAACGAAACTTGAAATTTCTCGTGTTTTGATCGAATCACGATTCAATGTTACTTTGAACTTGCAATTTTGAAAATTAAGACAATACTTGTTTAATAAGATACCAATTTTGGGCGTCGCGAGGGTGCTAATACCTTCCTCGCAGTAATCAACTCTCGAACCCAACTTTACTTTGGCTTTTGACGAGACCTAAATTCGCCTTCATTTTTGTGCAAGAATAAGTTTTCTTTTCTAAAAAGGATGATTTATTAGGTGTTCGGTCACACCTGGAAAAAGGATCGGTGGCGACTCCCTTTATTAATAAAATCGAAAGTTGGTTTTCAAATGTTTAATAAATCACCACAATTAGCGACCGAAAGAGAATTTTTTTTACGTCGCTACAATGTACAACAAATTTTGTTTCTGTATCAATATATCAATAAAATTCAATTGCATTCTCATGCTTTAGATGTCGCCAACAACTTTATAAAGCATAATATATTGTATCATTCAATATTACCAATACAATGAGTGTATTGGACACGTAAATAATTGATACTTCAGGACTATTATTTTATAACATCATTGCATGAGCATTTGTTCTTATTGAACGCTCAATCTTTAGGTTAAGACAAAATTTAATTTTTAGATATACTTTCATTGTAAAGTTTATCTACTAAATAATTATTACTCTTGAAAATTCTACAGAACTCCAATGATATTTGATAAATTAATGTCAACAATGATGATAATAACCTATATGTATAAATACATTAATTAATAAAAACTCTGAACAAAATCATATTCACATTTAATGATTTTTCATCAAACTTGAGTTTTATGCATCATGTGTCAATATTATCAAATAATTTATATCACTGAATACAAATTTACTAGACCTAAATAAATAATTTTGCTAAATAAATAATTTTGCTAACATGTATTTTTGCTAAATAAATAAATAATTTATATCAAATAAACTTGTTTTTTTTTCGCTATTATGCTAACATGTACTCCTCTTGCCTTTACACCTTCCGATGATTGGGCTTTATATCTGAGATACATTACATAAGTTATAATAGAAGTGTTTATTTATTTTGATAACTTGTTCTCATCTAAATTCTTTCAAGTATATTTTCATTCAAAATCCTCACTTTTCCATAAGATTGAAGTGGTCTGTGTATATTATCATTGTTGAAAAAAATTTCCTTTTGTCAGCTCCATCATCTTTGGTTATGACATACCTAATTGATATATCTAATTATATTCATAATTTTAGGTACCTAAACCTCTTCTAGGGTTTTATCAAAAGTTCTGCCTTGGGTCTCTTCATGTCACATCCCGAAATATATATGGTTACGAATTAAGATTAAATAAGAAATGAGTTATAGGCTTAATGGTTAAGAGTTAGTAAATCCTTCATAGAGATCCTAGGTTTGAACCCCTTCTTTCCCCTTTCATTTGCTTTTAATTTTTGGTAAGATTGGATAAATTACATGTGTCGCCCCTAAGGTTTACTAACCCTAGGTATTTAAACAATTTTTCCTATCTTATTTTTCACTTTGCCCCTTCCCAATATTCTAGTAGAATTAGTTTTCCATTTATTTTTTCTCTCATTTTAGCAAATTATTTCCTTCTTTGTGCTGGTAATTATTTTTCTTTCCCTTATCAAATTGTTTTTTGTTTGTTTAATTTTTATCGATATTTAGAATCATCATCAGTAGCATTTGAAATCTTTGTCGATAACTACACTTCATTTCAATTATTAGATTTCGTAATTCTGTTGTATGGATATCCAACATTAATCTTTCGGTTCAATCAATCAATTTTTTTTTCGAATCTTGCCAAATCTTTTATAATCTTGTCAGATCTTGATACCAACTGTTAATTCGTGAGTATTTATCATTCAAGGATCGGATCTAGGTGAATCGAATCAAAATCGATTGTGAGAAGCGCCAATTGGACCCATGGTGAAAGGTGTATGTCTTTTCCAAGTGAATAGATAGTGATAGTGTGCAGTTTTAGGACCGTACAGTCTCCCACACGGGCATGTGGACCACATGACCATGTGCACTTGTAAATTTTTGGGTAGTTCGTGCTCCACATGACATCAGGTTATTACATGGTTTGCCACATAGTCATATCCTTATTGTAGGGTATTTTACGCTTTTTCACATGACACCAGGCTATTACATAGCCTAGATACATGACAGTGTACCCCTTCCCACACAACATCAGCCTTCCACACGGCTCTGTGGACTCTATTTTATAATTTTACCTAGAAATTTGTGATATGCTCAACCTAGTCCTTGCATAGTCCCTGAATTGTTTTAAAGTTTTTATTCACTTAATTGAGACCCTAATATTATGAATATTCTAAAATCTATGATCTGATAGGCTGAATTGAATGATAATTTATAATATGTGAATGATACATTCCTACTGTCATTGTATATTCGATAATTTGTTATTGTTGCTACTGCTTTTGTACTATTGATTGCATGTTCAGCATACCTACTGTAACACCCCTAACCTGTATTTGTCGCCAGATTAGGGTCACGAGGCATTAAAGAACCTAAGTACATTTCTGAACGTTCTTATTTATAACACAAATCATATTTAATAACAAAACATATCTAATACCTATTCAATACTAAATTCCACCATTTATACCTATTTTACCAACCACATAAACATCATACACACAAATACACTTCCATTACTAACAAAATCATATTGACCAACATCATTCAATTACACATACATACACATATACATATAAATATAATTAACATCTTACTCAACAGTTAAGCCAAATTACAAAACCTTTATAAGATATAACATGTCATAAATAACCTTTGCCATATTCGAACTTATATATATATCATCAAATGTCCATTCGCATATAATGCTTATATCAAATTTATCAATCAATTTCATCTCAGATACTTTATCTATATACAATCAAAGTGAATCATTTAAATATACTTATGAAAATTTATATACTCTATGACCAACTTATCATCCATAATCAAGTTCACCAACCATTTACAATCCATTTCCAAAAGATATAATACAAATCACATATGCCATTCATTCATAATATATATAACATTATGACCACATACATTAACCATAAATATCACACATAATTCAAACCACAAGTTCACTTCTTATCATTTTTATATATATAAATACCTTGACCGAACTTCATCACCTTTAACTCTTATATTTTTATCTTTTAAAATAATCACATAACCAAATCACCAATGTCATATTCAATTCATTCCATCATCATTTATGCCTAGCACACTTAAAAATTATACCCGGAATAACATAATTTCAATAATCAACTTAGCCATTTTCACATGGCTCTCATTAAACACAAACCAAAATACAATATTCCAAAACATAATCTAGCTTATACATGCCATAGGTTCAAAAGTTTTCTATTTAAAAATATTGAAGACAGTCGATAGTGTGAAAGACTTTCGTGACGATCCCCGAGCCTGTAACTTGAATCCAAAATCTATAAAACAGAATAAACATAACACACAGAGTAAGCTAACTTAGCTTAGTAAGTCATAAGCAAATAAACATTTCAATAATAATATCAACTTTATTAAACCAAACAAAATATCATTATATATCCAAATATACTTCCACACATTTACACAAACTCACAAAACAAAATTAAAACTCCGTTTACCAACATTGCTCATTTGGCCAAATATACAAGATCCAATATAATATCACATATGTGTTTATCTATATGGCTGAATATGCAAGATCAAATTTAATTTCACATATGTACTTACTTATATTGTAACACCCCAAACCCGACCCAGACATTACGGCCGAATTCGGCATGTCACATTGAAGTGTTTTTCGAAAACCATGTTTTCATTGAAAACCCTTCTTGATGTAAAACTCATTGGAGCGTTATTGTAAAACTCATGTTTTAATTAAAAATCTTTGAAAAGAATATTTTCGTTATAGATTAAAGTGAATGGAAGCTGTACACCAGGTAGGAAGCCAGAAAAGAGGAGGTGAGTCTATTGGACTGCTTAAGTACCAAACTCTTAATGGATCCAATCCTAGACATGCACACATCCATTGTCACACTTAAAGCATATTACTTGTCCACGAACAACAAATTAAGTTTAAGTCCATTTAAAATATTTATTTCCTTTGAAAACATTTACATTGCGGAAGCTTTGCTCGGTAATCGTGATATTTTGAAAATAAGTAACTTTTATAAAACCCGCCCTAGAGCTAACCAATTTAATAACCCAAAATATTAAAAAAATAGAAAGAGCGGCCTTATTACAACTTAAACCAGAATAAAAATAATCAAAATAATAAATGCGAAACTTATTTTAAAGAAAACAGAAACTTAATCTTCGTGGCCACTCTGAATCCCTTGACTCCAAGTCCACCAACTAGGGCTCACCGCAAGGATGGAAGAGAAAGGGGTGAGTTTGGAAAACTCGATGTGTAAAGTATCCCAACCGAGCCCAAATCGGTTCAAGCTTTCTTGGGCCTAAGCCCTATTCAGAAATTAGTGTTAACTGGGCCTCAGCCCATATCAATATTAATCTGGGCCATAGCCCCTCACAGCATCAGAGTATATTGGGCCTAGCCTATATCAGTATTAATCTGGGTTGTAGCCCTATTACGAGTCAAGATATATTGGGCCTTGCCCATATTAACACAGTTGGACCCATTTCAACACAGTTGGCCCATAACAAAATAGTCTCATATGATTAATGCATGATAACCCCATCCAACCCTACACTTGCCTCCGTCCATCCCTACACTTCCTGTGGGGAATAAATCATCCATGCCATCCCTACACTTACAGTGTTAGCAGTTCTATGACACTAATTATAATCTGCAAAGAAAGTCGCTATATCGTAGTATGTGGCATAGCCACCAGAACGGGTTCTTCCTCCATAACATAACCCAGATCCCATGCAATAGATATACATGTCATGGCATACAAAAAATAGAATCAAAATATCATGCATTTCAGTCAAAATTAACCCTAGGGGTATAACGGTCATTTTACACCTAGGGGTAAAATGGTAATTTTCATACTTAGGGGTATTTTAGTAAAATTCACTATTTTAGGGTTTACATACATCCTACGACCGTTAACGCATCAACAGAAACACTTACCGAGCGTCTTTACTAAATTGGGCCCGTTGGCCCATTAACCCGTTTTCGGCCCATTAAGCCCAAATATATCGAAATGCACGAAATTGCGCACTCTGCAATCATACTGCTTTAGATTACCAAAACTAAAAAACAACCATTTCACAAGCGCTCGCACGCTCGCAAGTTTACAAAATGCTAGCTTTCTGGCATTTTGGCTTTTCAGCTTTTGCTGATCTGGTCTATGAGTGGGTGTCGTTTACACACCTGTTTTATGACGATTCGTTGACGAGATCCACGCACGAACTGCCTTTGCCGAAGTTAGCTACTAGGTTTAGATCCAGTTGTTCCACTTGTCCAAGCCCTTGATCAACAGCCTCTAGATCACATACCGATTCCTTCAGTCAACGATTCCCCTTAATTCCTACTCGATTCTAATGCAGTTCTAAGCCCTCAAATGATAACAAAAGTCGAGCCTTCAGTGGTCTTAAAATTCGGCTATGTCCCTATGGCTATGCGTTTTCGGCTTTTTGTAACAGTGAAGAAAATATGAGGATTTTGTAATGGCTTTGTTGACAGAAACTTGGGGTTTAGACGACTAGAGAATCGGTCAAGAATGATGAAGAGAAGTAAAAAGATTTGGCTAGGAAAAATCAGCACAGAAGAAAATATAGGCTTTCGGGATTTCGGCTTTTTATGGCAAATGGTTATGAAGGTTTAGAAACGACTGATAAAAGATGGAGATGTACAGGATGATAGGAAGATTCGGCTATAGAGGAAAAAAGAAAAAGAAGAGGAGAAAGTAGACGGAGAGAAAAAGAAAAGAAAAGAAGAAGGAAAGAGAATGGAAGAAGAGAGGAGAAACGATGAAGGTCGATCTTAAAAATAACAGTAGCTATGAATGGCCCCAACCTAAATCGATTAATTACTTAAAAATACCCAAGACTAAATAAATAAATAAATAAATAAAAGAAAGACAACCCATACACCAAAATTTTAAGAGTTTTTCGGCATTTAATTGCATATAGACGAATTGGTACTCTGCCATAAATCTTATTTCGGCATAAATTCCTTCCCAAATTCAAATTCCATACTTTTCTCCTAAATTTCAGCCCCCGCCAATTTAAATCCCATCCAACCTCTTGGTATCACCAGCAGCAGTCCACCGCTTGACCGACTCAAGCCAATGCTAGGAGAGTTTCGGTCAAGCTCTGACTCTCCCCCACGTGAGCAGCAAAATTCCCAACCTTATGCGCGAGATGAAGCTCGAACCCCGGACCTCCGTCCATTTTCCGCCCTTGCGCCTTCGCCCGAGCTGCTGGCTACTGCACCACGCTTTCTTCTTTAGTAACATATGGTTACAATTAATTATAAACCTTACCTGCTTAAGCTTTGGTCTTCTTAAAAATAAAAGAAAATTTCAACTTCCACGCGACCTTCTAACCCCACACACACATTGCTTGCCACTACACCGAAGTTCCTTTCATGACATAATCCTTTCACATTTAATTTTAACCTTTACCCTCTTTCGCGGCTTGCTAAAATAAAAGCAATTCGCCTTCCCCTGGAATCGAACCCATAACCTCTTGGCAGGCCTAGCACGCTGCTGCCACCGTGCCACAGACGCTCCTTGTGTTAAATTATACTCGCAACCCCTCTTAACCCTTATTCCAATCGCGATCTGCATAAAAACTCCCAAATTGCGCGCGTCGTGCCTTGAACCCAGGCACCTCCCAGCCTTCCTAGCATGCTTAGCCACTAGGCCAGGTGCTTCTTTATGCTAAAACTCAGCCCAAATTATTAATAAGGCCTACTGCCCAGATTCTCTTAAGTGGCAAAATTTGAGAATTTTGCTAAAGCTATGGGCCGAGCCCAGGACCTTTTTCCCATACCATAACCCTTCGTATTTTATTTATTTACTAAACTAAACATAATTCTAATAATTAATAATAATAATTAATTTAGAACATCTAAATTATTCGGGTCGTCTTCTCCCCAAACCCAGACTCAAGGCCCAATACTTTCTAGGCCCAATTTCTGGGGCGTTACATAGGCTGAATATACAAATTCAAAAATAATATCACATTTGTGCATACCTTCATGGCCGAATATTCAAGATACAATACAACATCACATATGTACATACATATGTGGCCGAATATACAAAGTCATTTAGCTCAATTTTACTTGTTCAATTCCCACATCAACTTGAAATCTTATAGGCATAAGCTTAAAAATAAATCACCGGTATAAAACCTGCTAGGCATAAGCCTGAATCACACACCGGTACAAGGCCTGCTAGACTCAAAGTCTGATTTTTTTATTCACCGGCAATAGGCCTGCTAGGCATAAAGCCCGATCAAATTCACTAGCACAAGGCTTGCTAGGCTCAAAGCCCAAATATCACTATTATAAAGATGTCTCATACACAATTCATATAACAAAACTCCATATATTCCATATAGATTATACATACTTTCAAATGATATAACTCAATTGAATTAAACTGAAATTAAATATTTCTATGCTTAAACACATTCGGCTAGCTCTTTTATAAATTTATAGATTCCAAAACAGCATATTAAACCAAGTTACATTCAATATAAATGATGTTTAATTGCTTAAAGACTTACCTCGGATATTGACGAACGTTATAAATCAGCTATTCGACTATTTTTGCTTTTCCCCTATCCAAGCTCGATTTCTTTTGTTCTTGATATATATAATTTCAAATTAACCTCATTTAAACACAAATTCATTCAATTTAATCCAACAACACATAAATGGGTAAATTACTATTTTACCCCTGATATTTCATACTTTTACAAATTAGTCCTAATTGCATAAAACACAAAATACACAAAATTTTCATTCAACATGCTTAGGCCGAATGTTCATCTAACACATATAAATACACACAATTCATTTATTTTTCATTTTAGTCCCTCAATTTATTATTTTTTCAATTTAGTCCTAATTACTCAAAATCTTCAAAAACTCCAATACAAAACATGTTAATCTAAAACATATCTTTAATATTTCATCATCAAACATCACAACAAACAAATATTCATCTATGGCATAACTCAAAATATTCACCAAAATTAGAAATTCTAGCATGGGTCGGATAGTATTCGAAGCAACGATCTTAAAAACGTAAAAATTATCAAAAACTAAAACCAAACTAACCTTGAATCAAGCTTGAGAAATGGCCGAATATACCTAGCTTTAGTTTCTTTTCTTTCTTTTTAGTTTCGGTCACAAGTATGAACAAAATGCATGGCTTTATTTTTTTATGTTATAATATATCATATATATCATTTATTATTTACATTTTTAACCTTAAAATTTTAATTATAAAACCATATAAAACATGCCTACAACCGTCCACTCATATAGCCAATGGCCTAATTACAACATAAGTGCTTTCATTTAAAAAGACAACAACAATTCAACCCTTATACATTAAACTATCAAGTTTTTATTTTACGCGATTAAGGCCTTTTATTATATTAAGCACACAAACAATCAAATTTTTATACGAAACTTTCACACATTCAAATTCACATATAATAAACATGAAAAATAATATTTAAATATTTTTTGACTCGGATTCGTGGTCCCGAAACCACCATTTCGATTAGGGTCTAAATCAGACTGTTACACCTACTGCTTCTATTAAACTGATTGCATGATAAGCATGACTGCTATTTTTATACTATTTTGTAACAAGCACGTCATATTGCATTACATAGGGTGGGGCGATATGAACGGAGTAAGTACTGGTAGTTTAATAATCTGCAAACACTGGTGGTTCATCCACAACTTACTTCCAGTTTATCTTCGTACTTTTTATCTAAAAATAATGGTGGTTTACCCACTATTTTTATTACTGATAGTTCATCTCCAATTATTGGTGGTTTACCCACAACGCGGTGTGTAGAGATGGATGCGTTCTGGGGAACTCTTATTGTGATGTGTAGCAGAGTTGGGTAGGATCTTTTTTTATAAACTGAAATTGCATTTCCAATCCTAAGCATGTACAAGCAAATAAAAAATAATGAAATGCTATATTGATATGTTAACTGAAAAACTGATATTTTATAAGTCATGTTCTCTGTATTGCTATATCGATTATGATTGTTCTGAGAACTTTTATTTTGTGCGCCTTGTCTATTGTTTTGCACTGATTTGTTTTATGTTTAAACTCACACTGAGCCTCTTAAGCTCACCCCCTTAATTTCCAAATTTATAGATAACTGACGAGGTTAGGACGCAGACTCGACATTCGGAGGACTTGTCCCTTATAGTGTTTTTTATAAAAGTATTTTAGACATATTATTTATAATATCAGTTATTTAGGAAATGTATTGTTTTTTATATGAATAGTGGTATGAGACTTATAATTTGGGGTTAATTATTGACATGCCTGACATTTAAGTTGATTAGGTTATTGGATTTTGGAATTTAATTAAAGATGCATGAAATTTGGTTTTTAAATTAAAACCCAATCGATTATCACTTTTTCAATGTAATATAATGAATGAATTTTGAGTAGTAAATAAATTGGAAAACAACTTTTGCTAAGAAAACATTAAAATCAACTAGTTTTTGGAAAGATTGTATATTTTGAAAACACAATAAGTTCACTAAAAAATATTTAAGCAAAAATATTCAAGTTGTTGATACTTCAATTTTATTCAAAGTCTTAGATCATAAATAAGTATACCATGAAATATATAACACAAAAATTCATACTTAACTATTAAAAAAATGAAATAAGTGTTGTCAAAACCATTTTTTTGTGTTTGAAAAAGGGTCGAATTTATTTTGAAAATGAAAATGAAAACGAGAGTCGCCACCAATCTTTTTTGTTTAGGTGTGATCGGATCACCTCATAATTTGATTGTTTTAATAAAATGTTTTGCTTTACTAAAACAACGATTTTGGTCTACGAAATTCGAGAAAATGGGTTCGAGAGTCGGTTACGTACGACGAAGGATTAGCACCCTCGTAACACCCAAAATTGATACCTAATTGATTAATTAATGTTTTAATGTCAAAAATTGAAAACCCGAAAAAAATTTAAAACACAATCCTTTCTTTTTGTGAATTTCGATTTTTTTTGAAGAATTTGCTTGAAGAAATCGAAACGGATGCTAAAGACCTTCTTGTCTCAAAGTAAGAAAATGCCACATCCAGTGCGTTAGGATACAACATTTTAAACCCTGGAGAATAAGCTTGTCTTTTGACTTTCAAAACTCATGTGTTTTACTTTTAAAAGGCTATTCGGTCATTTGGATCAAATGAGAAAAATCGAAACCCGGTACGTTAGGGCACGATCTCTCGAATTTCCAAATGCAGAATATTGCCTTTCTTAAAGAATCCCCTTTATTTTATGAATTTTAGGGTGAAAATTGTTATAATTTAGAAAAATGATAAATGAATAAAACAGTATGCTAATGGATGATGAGAATAAGAGTGTGCTAATAAACGATTCATAGTACATAATGGCAATAATAATAAATTAATAAATAAACATAAATATAAGGAAAAGAGTTCATAAAATATTGAAAGTAAATAGCCAAATTAAAACATGAATGAAATTTAAGGTGCAACTTATAGTAAGAATGCAAATAAAACATATAAATAAGTAACAACAATAGCAACGAAATAGGTATCAATCGAGAAGAAACCAATTTTAAAAACACAATAGGACGAGTGAATAAATGAATGAGCGCGTAAAAGATATTGAAGAGGGGAGTTTGTGAGTTAATAAAGGACTAATTTTTTTCTAAAAAAAGAATAAAGTAATTTTAAAATTGTATCAAAGAATATACATAGGTAAATGGTAAAGTAAGATAATACTAATATTGCAAAAGTAATTAATTAATTAACATAATAATAAAACAAATAAGTAAAACCAAAAGAAAGTACAATAATACTAATTAATTTAATGATAAAATAACAAAAATAACAAAGAAAATGATTAAATTGAATCTTAAAACAAAAAGTAAGGCAAATCTGAAATAAAAAGGAAAGGGGAGGACTGGTATAAATACACGAATAACATGGAGGGACTAAAAGGGTAATTCTCCCTCCTCCTCCAAAACAGCGTCGTTCACGTAAGGATTAAAATGGAAGCACGATAAATTATGGGATAAGGATTAAAGAAAGAAAAGAAATAAAAAAAAGGATAAGACTCGATTGAAACACGTTGTAAAGGAGGAAGGACATGCCGCGTAAATAGCCCGTTTTTAAAGAAAGCACACGGATCCTTAATGGAGAAGGTCGGGTAGCACGGGTCTGGCGATTAAACGATACCGTTTTGAGGCTATTGAACTCAGCCCCAAACGACGTCGTTCCGTTAGCTTATAAAAGGAAATTTTTTTTAAAAAATTTCATTCTACTCCCCTTTTAAAAAAAAATTCCAACTCTCTCAGCCTCTCCTTTGAAATTCGACCAAAACGCCGGCGAGCTCGCGCAGTGGCTCCTCCGCGCCGGAAAGTAGAAAATGTTTGAAAATCCCTATTTTTTTTTTAAATATTAACCCGATTTGGGTGTTTTAAAACAAAAAACGAAGATGAAAGGAGAAGGGAAAACGAAAATCTTTTCGACCTCCCTGTTTCCCTTGTTTGACGAAGCCCAATTGGAACCCTAAAGGGTTTCCACGGCTTTCGTGAACGGAGGGGTCCTCCGATGATGGCGAAGGGCAGAAGAGGAGGTAGGTTTCTATCCCCTTTTCGTTTTCTT
Organism: Gossypium arboreum; assembly: GCF_025698485.1. Taxonomy (NCBI): domain Eukaryota; kingdom Viridiplantae; phylum Streptophyta; class Magnoliopsida; order Malvales; family Malvaceae; genus Gossypium; species Gossypium arboreum. Next base: position 29,513,636 of record NC_069072.1, read on the forward strand.
CATTTTTTTTTACAAAAATAAGAATGAATTACATAAAAAAATCACCTTTTTTCTTTGAACTCTGTCTCTTTGATTAATATTCTCTGTAAAAAAAAAAAAAAACTACAAGGGTTCACTTGTGGCTTTTATATCCAAATACAAATTTCTATTTGTTTTTCTTTCTTGTTCTTTTTTTGGTTGCTATTTTTTGCTTCTGTTTTCATCTTATTTGCAGGTACAAGGAGTTTGCTGGAATGTACAGAGGTACAGAGAGGGTACGTGGCGAGGTGGTTGTGGCTGTAGGTGTAACACCCCTTACTCGTACCCGAGACCGGGGACAAGTATGAGGCGTTACTAGACATATATACGAGCATAAACAGAAAATACGGGTTATAAAATTTCGTTTCAACTCAAAACAAATCTACAAACATTGTAGTGTCCCCATTTTGAGCCTACGAGGCCTTAAACAAACATTGAGAAAGGTTCGGGACCAAAATAAAGATCTGAGGAAAACTTATAGTGTAATACCTCACACGCCCGTGTTGAGATCATACACAAGCCCGTGTGCATTGGGACACGCCCATTTGGTCAACCCATGTCCAAAACTTGAGCATTCTGTTAGATTCACATGGCCAAGACACACACCCGTGTGTCTAGCCCGTGTTTGACATTGGTTTAAAATTTTAGGTGCAGGGGACACACGGTCATACCAAATGCCCAAGGGCGATCCGTGTGTCACACACGGCCTGGACACACGCCTGTGTGTCCACCTGTTTGGAGTTTATTAGGCTACTTTTCAAGCCTTTGGCCACCCTCAATCGCCCACTCTCATCTATAGCTTCTACTGATATCTAACATGCCCTAATCGCACTCAAGTTCTATCATAATTTTCAATTGCATGTAAACCTCATATCATTGGTTTTGCACATGCTAGGTTACCCTTTTTGTATTAAGGATTATAGTCTCATTAATCACAATATCAGATTTGGCTCGTCTTTTAACTCATTGCCAACTGTGATCCTCCTAATTTCAAATGAATTGGTCATTTATTGTATCCATTCATAATACACCTTGTAATCATTTCAACAAGTAAAAAAATTGCTTGATTAGTAGGATAGCAAGCTACACCAATACAGGACACAAAATGAATAGACATAGCATTCAAGCCTTTACATTGCCAGACAAATGACACATATGACAAAATGACTCAAAAATACCTATACATGCCATTGAACAAAATAAAGTATCTATGTACCAAAGGTGGACTAGTTGATAGTGTGTTGACTCTCCAACCGTCTTTCAACCTTTACGAGTCCTCAAGCTCGAATAACCAGAAAGTAAACTTACCAAGTAATTAGCATACATCCATAATAGATAAGGAAGCCAACAAGTATGAAATGGTTTCTTATCACATGCACTCAACCAATGAGTTAGTCACATAACAAAACACCATGTAATTTATCTTAGATGAGCACATCATTCAACATTTCATTTTGTACATGTATTTCATGTTAATCCCGTTAAGTGTCTAGGAAATCTTGATGGAATATCTATTAACCGTCAATTCATAAGGATAATCATTTTAGGTGTGCACTCCCGCGAACCTCACATCTTATGGCAGGATTATCAGTCCAGACTAAATCCCCCATATCGTAAATTCATAAGGTGATGTCGGGATTACCAGTCCAGGCTAAGTCCCTTATTGCGACAAACACCTTTAATGAGCTCAGATATGAATTACCAGTCCAGGCGAAATTCAGACCCTGATCGAATTACCCGTCCGAGCTAAATCTATAATGCACATGTATTCTTCGGGAGGCTCAATCATCCAAAGGAACACTCGTCCGGGCTAGATCCTTTTCATAATTGAGATCAGCGGATTACCCGTCCAGGCTAAATCCTTTCTGCAACACATGCAAGATCTCATTACATATGTAAAACATGGTTTATCCATCGAATTCCCTCTTTAACCTCAACCGAGACAATTTTTCAACACGTCATTATTAAGAATGAATTTCATGAAATCTTATGCTATCAATAAATGAAATCATCATTTATTCACAAATCATATAGTTAGGCATATTAGGAGTTTACTTTATGTTATTCGAACTTACCTGGTATTCATTTCGGTGCTGTGTTTCGGTTATTCCAAAACTTTTTATTTTCCTCGATCGACCTCCGGAATTTGTTCCTCGGGGTCTATTACAACAGAATTAAATCATTAACACTCCAAATTATACATTTCAAGTCCAAATTCCACCCTCGGTCCAAATGACCGTTTTGCCCCTAGCCTTTCACATTTTTACGATTTAGTCCCTAGGCTCGTATAATGAAACACATGCAATTTCTATCTTACCCAAGCCTAGCCGAATATTTTTCCCTCTAATGACAGCCCACATTTTCCATTATTTCTCATTTCCACCACATATTTTACACCTTTTGCAGAAAGGTCATTTTAGGGGTTTTTGATGAAAACCACCTAGAAAAAGATGTTCAACACTCACCCAACTTTCATATTCCTCCATAAACCATCAAAATACAAGTAGATCATGCATGGGTAAATTTTTAAACATGAACCCTAGCATGAAATATGGGTAGAACTGGAGAGAGCAAGCTACCAGAATTTCAAAAATACAAAAAACATTAAAAACGGGGTTTGGGAGCACTTACTATTGAGCTTGAAAATGTTGAAAACCCTAGTTATGGTGTCCCTTCAATTTTCGGCAGCCATGGAGAAGAAATGGCTGATTTTTGCCTTCTTTTTCCCATTTTATTTCATTAAAATACCAAATGACCAAAATACCCTTAAGCCCCCATTTCTTTAAATTTTCATTCATACAAACCCATTTTTGTCCAAAAACTTAAAAATTGGGAAAATTGCTCTCCAAGACCTTCTAATATATAATCTAAAGCAATTTCATACAAATTACTTCTAGGATCCAAGTTTTGCAATTTATTCAATTTAGTCCCTAATTTCCAATTGGACACCTTACTCAAAGAATTTCTTTATGAAACTTTAACACATGCATATTCTCATATTATAAGCCTCATAATAATCATAAAATAAATATTTTGATGTGGGATTTGTGGTCCCAAAACTACTATTCCGACTAGGCCCTATTTTAGGATGTTACAGTGGGCGCACGGAGGCCAACGTGGCGCTGGAAGTCGGGGCTGTTGGTGGTTATTTTGGCGTAAGGGAACCCTAGGTTTCTTGAGATTTTTTTAGTTTTGGGCCATTTGGGTCAGGCTTATTTTATTTGGGTATTGGGCCATTGTAAATGGGTTTGAAATTTGGGCTTATATTTGGGTTTTGATTAGTTGTAAATAAGTTTGTAATGCATTTTTATTTTGGGCCTATTGTCTTGTAATCTAGACTGTGGATATTTGGGTTATTAATTTTATTGGGTTTTACTTTTGTTTTGTTTTGTATTGATTTTTAGTTGTTGGGCCCCGGGCAAATTTGGCCCATTACAAGCGTCATTTTTAACTTTTTTTTTCATTAAGAATATTGAAACCTTAAAATCTTTCAAGTGTGCATAGAAAATCACATACCTTAGGATTGCATACCTTAGGATTGTTGCTTCAACAAGAACGTTGTACGTCTATATTACTTGTTCTCCAACTAAATATTGAATACTATCTTGTAAACTAATGCTAATAATGTGTTATAAAATAATAAATCAAAGAACGCAAGAATAATAGATGAGAATAAAAGGGATTTCTATTGCATTTCTCTTTTTTTTATCATCATTACAAGTAGTATACTATATATATAGGGAGATTAGACTCGACATTTCTAATACATAAATAGGCAATGGGTTACAAGAAGATAAAAGGTGAAGAGTTAAAAAAATGGAAGATGAAAGATGAAAGATTGATTGTAATGAACATTCACTTAATAGCATTCATAACATTTTTCATGTTTTTATATAATTTTAAATAAAACAACTAAAAACAACAAATACAATAATTATACATGTTGTTTATAAAGTTAAACACAAATTCTTTACCACTCACCGACATTATTGAACAATTTTTAAAAAACAAATATTTTCTATAAAATGTTTTTTCACCCGAATAATAGGTGTCACAATCCCTTTCATGTTCGTACACAATTAATGAATGGTTCTACATTTTTTTTAAAGAAAAGTATTTTACATATAAAATATTTTATAATTTTACAATCATTATTAATAAAATGAATTGGTCCTTGTTGTAGTATGCAGATATGCACGTGTTAATAATTAGTAAAATGGTTAGGCAGTTGATGAAATTCATTTTATTGTTAAAAGGTTGTTAACAATAGTTAAGTGTCTTTGATGTGTATATAAACCATGGTTTTGTACTTGTTGAGGTAGCTAAGAAATAATAGAGTTTTACCCTTGGATATTTCTCAGTTGTTAATATTTCTCTTTCTGTATTTGTGAGTCTCTATCATGGTATCAGTCGCTCGGTGATCTTGGGCATAGCTGTCACAACTACTCCTGATTCTGATTCCGTTGAGCCGAGTAGCTCGGTGTTTACCGGTGATCAGATCATCACATATTTTCTTCATCATGATGTCATTAAACTTGATGAGGGCACATTTCTTCAATGGAAATAGCAGGTACGATTTATTCTTACTAGTTATGACTTGATCAGTTTTCTTGATGGCACAGTTTCTGCTCCGGCGAGGTATGTTCATGCCTCCGATGGCACACTCGTTGCCAATCTATCTGCTTCGGTCTTCAGTCAGCAGGATATTCTTCTCACCTCGTGGCTTTTGTCTACGATCAGTTCGTCATTCTTGTCCTCCTTCACTGATGTTAGATCCGTATGTGATGTATGGATGATGGCGAACAGTCTGTTTGCGGCCGATACTAGCGCGAAGTAGTCACAACTGCGCCATGAACTTCATTCCCTCAAGAAAGCTAGTCTCTCCATTCATGCCTATGTAGATAAAATCAAAGGTCTATGTGCGCTTCTTGTAGCGTCTGGTTCTCAGATCTTGGAGGCTGAGAGGACGGCGGTTTTGCTTACCGGCTTATTGTCTGACTTTGATGTCATCGTGTCTTCTGCCTCTCTCTCTTCTGCTCTGTTGTCATTCCAACGCCTCGTTGATGCGCTTCTGGAATGTGAGGCTTGTCAGATGCAATCTGTTTCAGACGTAATGGTTGCTGCAAATTTTGTGGATAGTTCTTCATTGCCAGTGATGGCCGTGACTTCTCGCGGTGGTCGACCCCCTATTCGTGGTCGTGGATGGGGCTTTCGTAGCTAGATCCAATGTCAGATCTGTGGCCGGTATGGTCATCTAGCTCAACGCTGTTATAGTATCATCGTGATGAACAACATGATGTTGTTACTCCAACGACGCAACCAGGAGGGCATGCCTCTGGGCCGACTGAGGATGCATGGCTTGGTGTAAATAGGGATGACTAGGGGCGTGGTCAAAATTGGCAAGCTTATTTCAAAGAAGCCTCTCTGCCTCAGTATGTTAGGCCGAATGTGGGGGTTGTTCCCACACGTAGACCACATGCGCCGAATCTATCAACTGGGACCAATCCATTTGTGTCACCTGGTGTTTGGTCACCTACTCCTAGGTCACGTGCTATTGGTGATAGTGCTGGGCGTTATTCTACTCCTTTCATAGGCCAGCATTCGGGTGCTGATTATTCGTATGGTGCTAGGACGAACGGGCCAGTTGGTGTTGATCCGAGTTTTGGGCTCGGTGGGTCTGTCAGACCTCATCTCAGTGATGCGCAAAATTTTTCTGGCCCAAATGCAAATTGTGTTAATTTTTCTGAAGTTCCACGGCAGACAAAATCGTGAGCTCGTGTTTTTGATATTGATTCCTCTCCATATGAATTGTCTCAATTTATTGGCATACCTAGGCTTCCTGATTTTCATGAGTCGAATTTTTCTGATGCCACAGCCTATGACTCCAATTTTAATAGTACTGACTCTTATGTTCTGTTGCTAGTAGGTAGCACATCTTGGTGCCCAGATTCAGGGGCTACTCACCATGTGTGTCAGAATACTGCTGATTTACATACATCTTCTCCATATACAGGTGATTCTTCTCTCTTAATGGGTAATAGGGTCACCACTAAGATTTCTTCCATCAAGAGTACTATTTTCCTATACAGAAGAAGTTACTACAACTATCGAATGTCTTGTGTGTTCCCAGCATTCAGAAAAATTTATTGTCTGTGTCTAAATTTGCTACTAACAACAATGTATTCTTTGAATTTCACCCATCTTATTGTGTGATTAAGGACATTTAGACACAGGAAATCTTAATGCTGGGCCAAGTTCGTGATAGGCTCTATCATTTTTCCGCTGACTCCGCTAGTTCCCCTCCGTCTATTCACACCACTGATGTTCAGGACCGCTCTCTAGGAGATGATCTTTTCACTTTATGGCATAAAAGGCTTGGTCATCCTTCTTCTAATATTGTAAAAACTGTTCTTGACAATTGTCAGATTGTTACCAATAAAAGATCTCTTGATAATATTTGTATAGCTTGTCAGAAAGGAAAATCACATAAATTGCCCTTTTCTCACTCTAATACTGAATATGTTGAAATGTTTGAATTAGTAGTGTCTGATTTGTGGGGACCGGCTTCTGTCCCATGCGAAGGAAATTTGTAATATGTCTCTTTCATTAACATGTGTAGTCGATTTACGTGGGTCTATTTGATCAAACGCAAGTCTCAAGCCATGGACTATTTTTTACACTTTCAGCAAATGGTTCATACACAGTTTGGAAAGCATATTAAGAAATTTTAGAGTGATTAGGGTAGAGAGTTTCGTGCTTTTACTTCAGTGTTAACTCGTCATGGGATTCTTCATTGCATTACTTGTCTTCACACTTCTGAACAAAATGGTGTTGCTGAGCGTAAACATCGACATATTGTGGAGACCCGTCTGACACTCTTGGCCCAGGTGAATCTACCTATGGCTTATTGGGGCTATGCTTTCTGCAGTGCAGTTCATCTCACTAATCGTCTACCCACTCCAGTGTTGAAAGGTAACACACCATATCAATGTTTATTTGGTAGTATACCGACGTATGATCACCTTCAGATTTTTGGATGCTGTTGTTTTCCGTACTTACTTCCATTTGTTAAACATAAGCTTGAGTTTCGGTCTCAGCCATCTACATTTATAGGTTATAACTCACAACATAAGGGTTATTACTGTTTGACCCTAAGTGGCAAGATAATTGTCTCTCGACATGTTGTTTTTTATGAGAATCGGTTTTTGTTTCCTTTACCTGCTCCTCCTAGTGATCAGTCACCAGTATGTACTTCTTCGCATGTTCCTGTTGTTCGGTCATTTCTCGTTACAGCAACTAGATAGATTTCTGATTCTGTACCTGTACCTGCTAATCCTTCTAATTTGAATCATTCAACTCGTCTTGATTCCTCTACTTGTAGTCCATTACAACCTGTTTCAGTTGATTTACTGGCTGATTTGGGCACTGATATACGAGAGACACTTCTTTCTACTACTATTGCTGAGCCTACTGTACTGACTGTTGCTCATGTTCCTACTCCATCTCCCGCTAATACTCATGCTATGGTCACCCGGTCTAAGGCTTGAGTGTTTAGGCCTAAAGCATTGGCTGTGGATACGCTTGATTTCGAGCCAGCGTCTTTTGAGGAGGCTCTTGCTCATCCAGACTGGTGACTTGCTGTTCAGGCTGAATACGATGCATTAATTGCTAATTCTACATGGGAACTCAGTCTTCTTCCTCCTGGACAAAAGGTGATTGGATGTAAATGGCTTTTTAAAGTGAAGAAAAATCCTGATGGGACAATTGAACGACGAAAGGCACGTTTGGTCGCCAAGGGCTGTTCACAGGTGCCCGGTTGTGATTTCAAAGAGACCTTTAGTCCAGTGGTCAAACCTACCACTGTACATGTCATTCTGTCCGTAGCTGTGTCACATGGATGGCCTCTCCGGTAAGTTGATGTTAATAATGCATTTTTGAATGGAGATTTAACTGATGAAGTTTTTATGCAGCAACCTCCTGGTTTTGTGCAAGTCCACATGGTGAAAGGTTGGTGTGTCATCTGACAAAAGCATTGTATGGCTTACGACAAGCTCCTCATGCCTGGTTTGACAAGTTAAAGCAATTTCTGGTAACTACTGGTTTTGTGCTATCTAAATCAGATGCATCATTGTTTGTCAAAGTTTCCTCTGACAATACCCTCTACGTACTTGTTTATGTGGATGACATTGTTATTACTGGTAGTTCTGCTGATGAGATCGATTGTTTTGTTCAGTAGTTACACAACAAGTTTGCTTTAAAGGATATGGGTGATCTTCATTACTTTTCGGGCATTGAAGCCAGTCATTCTACTTCTGGTAGTCTTCATTTATGTCAACAAAAGTACATTCGAGAGCTTTTTGATCAGAGTTCTATGTCTAATGCTAAAAGTGTACCTACGCCAATAGTGAGTTCTTCCATGTTGTCTAAAGATGAGGGTGAACGCCTTGCTGATCCAACTAAGTATCGTAGTCTTGCTGGAGCTCTTCAGTATGTTGTTTTCATGCGACCTAATATTGCTTATGCTGTTAATCTCATATGTCAGTTCATGCATGCTCCCACTAAAGTTCATATGGTGGCATTAAAGCATATCTTGTGGTATCTACAAGGTACTCTTTCTCATAGCCTAGTGTTTCATCGTTCTGATCGTATGTCATTGGTCGGGTATGCTGATGCAAACTGGGGTCTTGATTTTAATGATCGTCGTTCTACAACGGGATACTGCGTGTATTTTGGTTCTACGCCTTTCTCTTGGTCTTCTAAGAAACAACAAGTTGTTTCTCGGTCTATAGCAGAAGCTGAGTATCGAAGTTTAGCAGCAGCTACGAGTGATATTGCCTGGCTTGTATCTTTGTTGACAGAACTCAAAATCTGTTCGATTGATCCTCCGATGGTATGGTGTGACAACTCGAGTGCAGTAGCTGTCCAAGTTTAAACATGTTGAACTTGATCTGTTCTTTGTCCACGAAAAGGTAGCTAGTGGCGACTTGATTGTTGGTGAAGTTCTAGCTTGTGATCAGGTGGCAGATATTCTTACTAAACCATTTTCTGTTTCTCTCTTTACTCAGTTTCGTCATTTTCTTCGGGTCGTGCCTCTTGAAGAAGCTGGGTGAATGTTGTAGTATGCAGATATGCACGTGTTAATAATTAGTAAAATGGTTAGGCAATTGATGAAATTAGTTTTACTGTTAAAAGGTTGTTAACAGCAATTAAGTCTCTCTGATGTGTATATAAACCATGGCTTTGTACTAGTTGAGGTAGCTAAGAAATAATAGAGTTTTACCCTTGAATATTTCTCTATTGTTAATATTTCTCTTTCTGTATTTGTGAGTCTCTATCAGTCCTACACACTTAAATGGCCCTACTTTGATAATCACATTTCTTTGGTTATTTTTTATGAAAAACATTAAAATAATAAATCTCATGTAATTAATCAAAATTTAAATTTAAATTGATGCAAATTAAAGTTATCATAGATTGTGAAATTTATAGTTAATAAAATATATAGGTAATGGATGTTTCAAGTGCATATTTAATATTTCTTATTTAAGTTTTGTAACGACATAAAAATTTTAGCTTGGCTTGGTCGCTAATTGTGGCGATTTATTGAAAATATTGAAAACTAACATTTGATTTTGTAATAAAAGAGGGAGTCGCCACCGATCCTTTTTATAGGTGTGATCGGACACCTAATAAATTTATTTTTAAAATAAAAAGGAGGCCGAGTTTAGGTCTACGTCAAAATCCAGAGAAAAATTAGGGTTCGGGAGTCGATTACGCGCGAGGAAGGTATTAGCACCCTCGCGACGCCCAAAATTGGTATCTTGTAAAACACGTGTTGTCTTGATTTTCAAAAATACGAGTTCAATGTAACATTTAGTCGTGATCTAGTTGAAATACGAGAATTATCAATTCTTTTGATTTTTGAGAAGGTCATACCGTTTTAACACAAGCCAATTAATGTTCACCCAACATAGCGATGAAATCGATGACTTAATGTTTATATCGGTACATTGCCTTATTTATTAAAATTAATTAGAAGACAAGAGTAAGATTTTTGAAGTAATGCAGAACAAATAGACATGAAATAAAAATAAATAAAAGAACTAGAAACATATTGAAGCAAATAATAAATATGACAATAATATCAAAAACGATAAAGATGAATGCGGTATTTTACGTAATATGAGAATTAAGTATGAAAATAACAATGGTTAATATAGTTATGAAAACATGATATTAAAAACATTAATGATGCTACTCATATGTATACTTAATAGTAACAAATAAAAAAACTATATACATAATGGTATTAAAAGGATAGGTATATAATATAATATGAAAAATGTATATACATAATATATATGAAAACGTAATATAGTATTAGAAATATATGCATGTCATATATAAAGATATAATATTAAAAGATATGTATATATAAATAAAAATGTATACATAATAAGGTATTGATATATTTACGTAACTTACACATATTAAAAATAATAATATAAAAACAACTATTTATAACATTATATAAGTATACACACATATATATATATATAAAAACATAATATTATTGAAAACACGTTCATAATATACATATATATATACGTATAATATAGTTATACAAAAATACATACAACATATAGTATTTGGAATAAACACAATATATATGGTATTAAACATGATAATGATAGCATTAAACACGAAATAAAATCATGAATATATATATAAAATAAATGAAGTGACGCAAACATAATATTAAAAATACTAATATTGCTATATATATATATATATATAATAAGTGACAATAGGAATGAAAAATATAGACATAATAATACTAAATTTATACATACTAAATATATATATGCATAATATAAATAAACATATACAATATATATTAGGAATATTAATAACATAGAAAATATACTAATAATAATAATAAACAAATGTATGTACACCAAATAACACATATATATATAGGTAGTAATAATGTTAAAGACATATTATATATAGTATTTGAAATATATATATAGAATAGTAAAAATATAACTTGTAATGCTAAAATATATATAATATTTACATATATATTAAATAAATATTAAAAAATGTATGCACATAGGAAATATATACACCAATAATATTATAAAAGAAAAAAGAAACAAATAATACAAAATATTGAAATGAAATAATGAAAACTACTACATATACATATACATATATATAATGAAATATATAATAGTATTAATAACAATAGTAAGGATTATATATAAAAAGTATATGAATTAGCATGAGAAATATACATATGAATTAGTATATAAAACTAACTAATAGGGTATAAACATATATCTATGATATATTAAAGGTGTGTGTACACGATATGTAAAAGAAAATATATGCATGAAAATATATATATAAGATAGTATAAAATATATAACTATGATACTAAAGTATATACACGAAATAGTAAATAAAATATATAACTAATAATATCAAAATTTATACATGATAATATATAAAAAATATTAGAAAATATATGTACATAATATAATATGAAAATATATACATAATATAATATTAAAACATAATAATACAACATTAAAATATATATGATATATATAATATATAATATTAAAAGTATATATAACATATAAAATATATATAATATAATACCTAAGATAGTAAAAATATAACTAGTAATGTTAAAATATATACATAATAATATTAAAATAAAATAATAAGTGATAATAGTGAAACTAATAGGTATAATAATGATTATAATGATATATGAAAATAATACTATATATATAAAGTACATATGTATATGCCCATAAAATGAAATATATGTACTAATATTAATAATAAATATAATAGGGATAAAATAAATATAATAATAATATATGCATAACATGGTATTAAAATTTATATATTATATATATATAGTAATTAGGAATACGTACATAAAATGATATATAAAAATACATACATGGAATAGTGAAAGAAATATATATAACTAATAACATTAAAAATATACATAATATACATATTTAGAAAAACATAATATAATAAGATATACGAATAATATAATATATAAAAACACATAATATATGAAAATATAATATTTTAAAAATACCTAATATAAGAGTGTTAAAATAAAAAAATGAAGAGATGAGTAAAGTAATATACATAATAATATAATAAGAAAATAATATTTTTATAATAAGTACTTAAAAATATCTATACGCATGTATGTATAATAATGATAAAAATAAAAATAATAGTGAAAGTAAATAATATAATAATACTATAATAATAAATACATATGTATATAATAGTAAAAAGGAGACATTTTAAAATAAATATACATATATATATATAACTAAATATGATATAATAATAATAATAATAATATAATATTAGAATAAAGTAATTAAAATAATATTGTATATAAAAATATATATATACATACATATATAATAAAATATACACTATTATATAATAATAATGATATATAAATATGAAAGGCAAATATAATAAAAATACTAAAATAAAGTAATAAAATGATACTATGTACAAATATATATACATAAACGTTTATGATAAATATACACTAATATATATGTATAACAGTAATAATAATAATATAAAAATTATAATTAATAATAATAAATAACAGAAAATAAAAACAAGTAATTTGAAAATAAGACAGCAAAATAGCGCAAAAAAGACTAAATCGAACGTAAAACGAAATTTTGGGGCCAATTCGCAATAAAGACAAACAAAAAGGGCTTATTGAACACGCGAGAAACAAAGGGGGATCGAAACAGCAATATTTCCTTCCCCTCAAAACGCACCACATCAACAGGGACTAAATCGAAAAACACAAAAAATTATGGGTCAAATTAAAAATAAATTGAAACTTAATTGCATTATAAAAAAATCAGAGGGGCTAAATGCGCAAATAGCCCCTCCAATGAAAACACGCGGATCCTCCGAGGCGGGTCGGGTCGGCGCGTGGGTCATGCTCAAGACGACGTCGTTTTGATGCCTAGGGACATAAGCCAAAACGACGTCGTTTTGGTACCCCTATATAAGTTATGTTTTTTGCAAAAAAAATCATTTTATCCTTATTCTTAAAAAAAACCTTCAAAATGCTTTCTACTCTCTCCTCCCCTCTCCAAGTCCAGTCACCGGATCGACCATCGGCCGCCATAGCCCCACCGCCGCCCACCGCCGCCGGCCACCGCGAAAGTTCAAAAGGTAACGTTTTTTTTTTTATAATATATATATTATGTGTATATTAACAGAAAAATAAAGAAATATGTGTATATATGTATGCGAAAAAAATCAAAAAAAATAAAAAGAAAAATAAAAAATATAACCTTTAGCCCGTTTGCTTTTGTTTTCTTCTTCGAATGCTTGCTATTTCTTTTGTATATTTTGAGACTGTTCTTGTTGTTTTTGTGTATAATGATTTATTTCATGAACTTGCCAAGAAAGAAAATAAAAAAAAACCCATTTTTCATGTTCGATTTGGCTTTTATATCCATATTACAAACTGTTTTTTCTTTCTCTCTGTCTTACTTGTTTGCTTTGTCTTTACAGGGTATGGCCGGTGGATGTGATGGGGCGGTGCTGCAGTGGGCAGGTGGTGGCAGAGGGTAGGTGGCCGAATGGGACAAGGTGGCTAGGGTTTTTGGTTTTTGAAAAAAGGTTGTGGGATAGTTAGTGGGTTAGTGTTTGTTTAATTTGGGCTGGAAGTTTAGATTTTATTTGGGCTTGGGGATGGATTTAAATATTTGGGATTTGTCGTGGGTTTGGGTAGATTTAGTTTAAATGGGTTTTGTAAAATGGGTTAAGGGGTTTGTATAGGCCAAAATTGGCCTACAACAGCTGCCCCTCTTTGCTCATTGTCGTGTAACGGGAATAGAGCAAAGACAGAAAGAAAGGCCAATTTTGCCGAGTCTTGACTTCTTTGGTGCTCTTCTTGCTCAGGTAGTCTCTTTCCAGTCCATCGCATCTTGTAACTTGGGTTCAATCCACTGCATCTTCTGATGTACGCCTTGTAACTTCGATCTATTCCCATGTAACTTCAAGATTATGAGATTTGTGGCTTCGATCTGCTTCACTGTAACTTCAGAAAGATAAGATCTACAGCTTCAATCTGCTCTTCTATCGCTTCAGTGAGACGAGGTTTGTGGTTTTCTCTTCTGTAACTTTGGAAAGGCAAGGTCTGATATCCTCGATCAGCTCCATTGCAACTTCAGGTAGACAATACTAGCTTGCGACTTTGACCTGCTCCATTGCAACTTCAGTGAGGCCAAATCTAGTATCTTTCATCAGCTCCAATTTTTATTCTTTACTCGGCATATGATCCTGAGCTCAACTCATTCCTCGCAATATGAATTGACTCTTTAAAAAACATAAACTAAAAAACAGAAATTGAAAATAGCTCAACACGTGAGCCAAAGCTTAACTCACCTCTCGCAATATGAGTTAGCTTTTGAAACTTAAAAGCAGATTTTGAAAATACCTCGACGTGTGACCCGAGGCTCAACTCACCTCTCGCAATATGAGTTGGTTTTTGAAACTTAATTTGAAAAGTAGATTTTGAAAAATAGACATTAAAAGGCTCAACTCACCTCTCGCAATATGAGTTGATTTTTGAAAAATAGAAATTAAAAGGCTCAACTCATTTCTCGCAATATGAGTTGATTTTTGAAAACATGAATTAAAACAGAAATTGGAAATACCTTAGCATAGACCAAGGCTCAACTCACCTCTCGCAATATGAGTTGATTTTTTTGAAAAGCAGAAATTGAAAAACAGAAATTGAAATTACTTTAGCGTGCCCTGAGGCTCAACTCACCTCTCGCAATATGAGTTGATTTTTGAAAAAATGGAATTAAACATCAAAATACCAAAAGATGTCATCTGGTGGAACTCAGGTGTCTTTTCTTTGATCCAGTATAACTATCATTCAAAATTTCTTGCTCTGCTGGAGTACCTGTATATGTCATGCATGATGTTATCGTGATATGAATATGTTGGTCTTAAATGCCTTTATGCCTACATGATTATGCTATGCGTCTTGGGCTTGTTTGTCATATGTCCCTTTCCGTCATGATTTTTGATGATTTGTGTTCATTGCTTTGACTCCTGACTTTCTCTTCAGGCCCTATACCCGTCCTCAAGCTTCACGAATAATCTGCTTTTCTCAGATATCGCTCTTTTGCCCCTGGTTGAACTTTGTCCTTGCTTTGAAGCTCTTGTATTTGTCAAATTTTCATCCAGGTAATGCTTAACATTTCTTTTGTTTAGAGTATGTCATTTCACTATTTATCATGTAAATAAACACATAATGAGATGCATGAAAATGGTTAGGTAGGGGCAGAAAGGCTACCTTACATTTATTTATTTCAAATGTAGCAAACAAATAAAGTTAATCAATGATAGTAAAAAGTGTCATAAAGAGAAAAAGGGTCACATTCAACGAATACAAATGCTCTAGATATTCAACGCATGAACTCTTCCCCGTTCCTCAATCAAGAATCTTTTCGAGCATGGCTTCTTGCGTAGAAGATTTTGAGCTTTCAGAAATGCTTCAAATACTATAGTCTCGCTGTTTGACCCACCGTTCAAAACGCCTTGCTTTTTAAGCCCGGGTTTGTTTCATTAGAATGCCCTTTCGGGTTTTCATCCTAATCTTTTGTGTTAATCAAGACGCCCTTTTCGGGTTTTCAGCTTGATCCCCTTTTTTTTTTAAGATGCCCCTTTTGGGTTTTCATCTTGATTTTCTTTTTTCAAGCATAATATTTCTTCACAGCATCTGAGTTCACTGGATTCGGTAATTCCTTCCCATCCATCTCAGTGAGAATCAAAGCTCCGCCCGAGAATGCTTTCTTTACGACGTATGGTCCTTCCCAATTTGGTGCCCATTTCCCTCGCAGGTCCTTTTGTATTGGGAGAATCTTTCTCATCACGAGTTCTCCTTCGTGGAATTCTCTTGGTCGTACTTTCTTGTCATGGGCTGTGATCATTCTCTTCTGGTACATCTATCCATGACAAATTGTCTTTAAACGTTTTTCTTCGATGAGGTTTAACTGGTCATATCAGGCTCAAACCCATTTTGCTTCTTCTAGTTTCTATTCCATTAGGACTCGTAGAGAGGGGATCTCAACCTCGATAGGTAGCACAGCTTCCATTCCATAGACCAGAGAGAAAGGAGTTGCTCCCATAGATGTCCGCACAGATGTGCGATATGCATACAAAGCAAATGGTAGCTTTTCGTGCCAGTCTTTATATGTCTCGGTCATTTTCCCAATGATCTTCTTAATATTCTTGTTGGCCGCTTCAACAGCTCCATTCATTTTCGGGCGATAGGGTGATGAATTATGATGCTTTATTTGAGATTGCTCACAAACTTCTTTCATCATCTTGTTGTTCAAATTCAAAGCGTTATCTGAAATGATTCTTTTAGGCAAACCATATCGACAAATGATTTCCTTTTTCAAAAACCTGCAAATTGCAGTCTTCGTCACATCGGCAAACGAAGTGGCTTCTATCCATTTTGTGAAGTAATCAATAACCACAAAAATGAACTGGTGTCCATTAGAATCTTTTGGGAAAATTGGCCCTATAACATCCATGCCCCACATAGAAATAGGTCACGGTAAAGTCATGACATGAAGGGGCGAAGGGGCTGCATGAATTTTATCACCGTAAATTTGACACTTGTGGCACTTTCTTACAAAACTAATGCAGTCGCTTTCTATCGTCAACCAGTAGTAACCGAGTCTCATAATCTTCCTGGCCATAGTGAAACCATTGGCATGTATCCCACAAATTCCTTCATGGACATCTTCAAGTATTTTTCTAGCTTCAACATCATCTATGCATCTCAAGAGCACTTGATATTTCCCTCTTTTGTATAGGATGTCCCCATCAAGAACAAATCCCGTTGCCATTCTTCTGATTGTTCTTTTGACGTTCTCATTTTCTTGTTCGGGATACTTTTGATTCTTGATATATTCTAAGACATCATGGAACCATGGCTATCCATCTGGCTCTTTTTCAATACTGAAACAATGTGCAGGGACTTCATATATGCTCATTTGAAGAGGCATTATTTCTGTTTCTCTGTTTGCTTTGAACATTGAAGCCAAAGTGGCCAGGGCATCAGCCAATTGGTTTTCTTCTCGTGGGAAATAATTAAAAGTTATTTCTTTGAATTCTTTAATCAGTCCTGCCACTAGATTGCTATATTTGACTAATTTCGAATCCTTCACTTCCCAATCTCCACGAATTTAGTATATCACCAATGCTGAGTCCCCGTACACCTCTAAGATTTCGATGTTTCATTCAATAGCTGTACAAAGTCCCATGATACAGGCCTCATATTCCGCTATGTTGTTGGTACAGAAGAAATTCATCCTGGCAATGAACGGATAATGGTTCCCTTCTGGTGATACCAAGACTGCTCCAATCCCATGCCCCAAGGCATTCAATGCACCATCAAAGCTCATCTTCCATGACTTCTCTTTTGGTGACTCGCATTCTTTTTCCGTGATGTACATCAAGTCTTCATCCGGGAAATCAAATCTCAATGGCTCGTATTCTTTCGTTGTTCGAGTTGCTAAGAAATCAGCTATTGCACTTCCTTTTATCTACTTTTAACTCACATAGATGATGTGGTACTCCGATAGTAAGATCTACCATCGTGCCATTCTTCCTGAGAGTGCAGGTGACTCCATCATGTACTTTATTGGATCTAGCTCTAAAATTAACCATGTCGTATGATACAACATATATTGCCTAAGTCTCCGAGCTACCCAAACCAGAGTGCAACAGTATTTTTCAATGGACGAATACTTTGCCTCGTGTTCATTGAACTTTTTGCTAAGGTAGTAGATCGCTTTTTCTTTCTTTCCTGACTCGTCGTGTTGCCCCAGTACACAACCCATTGAATTTTCGAACACTATTAGATACAAAATTAATGGTTTGCCTGGAATTGGCGGTACTAGTACCGGAGGACTAGACAAATATTGTTTTATCTTATCAAAGGCCACCTGGCATTCCTCATTCCATTCTCCTGGGTCGTGTTTTCGATGAAGCCGAAAGATTGGGTCGCATTGGTCTGTAAGTTGAGCAATGAATCGGGTGATGTAGTTCAACCTCCCTAAAAATCCTCTGACTTCTTTTTGCGTGCGCGGAGGTGGTAACTCTTGAATGGCTTTTATTTTATCTGGATCAACTTCAATGTCTCTTTCGCTGACGATGAAGCCTAGCAATTTTCCCGAGGTAGCCCCAAATGTACATTTAGCCGGATTGAGCTTTAGCTGGAACTTTCTCAGTCTGTCGAACAACTTCTTCAGGTTCACTACATGCTCTTCTTTCCCTCAGGATTTAGCAATCATATCGTCGATGTAGACCTCTATTTCTTTATGCATTATGTCATGGAATAATGTCACCATAGCCCTCTGATATGTTGCCCCAGCATTCTTTAATCTGAACGGCATTATCTTGTAGCAGAATGTTCCCCACATTGTTATGAAAGTAGTTTTCTCCATATCCTCAGGGGTCATCTTGATCTGATTATAACCCGAGAATCCATCAATAAAAGAAAACAATGAATGCTTTGCTGTGTTATCCACCAACGTATCAATGTGTGGTAAGGGAAAATTATCTTTAGGACTTGCTCGATTCAGGTCACGATAATCCACTTACATTCATACTTTGCCGTCTTTCTTTGGTACCGGGACTATGTTACCCACCCACTCTGGATATTTGGAGGCTTGTAGGAAGCCAGCGTCAAATTGCTTCTTGACTTCCTCTTTTATTTTCAACAACATCTCAGGTCTCATTCGTCTTAGCTTTTGTTGAATGAGTTTGCATTCTGGCTTTAATAGGAGCTTATGGACCACTACATCTTCATCCAATCCTGGCATGTCTTGATATGACCATGCGAATACATCTTTGTACTCAAGGAGCAAAGCAATCAAATTATGCCTGGTGCCCCCTGAAATGGAGGTCCCAATCTTCACCTCTTGCTTCCTTTCTTCAGTTCCCAAATTTATTGTTTCAACAGATTCTTGATGAGGCAAAATCTGTTTATCCTCTTGTCCCACCATTCTTAGCAGGTCAGGAGACGAGACATAGTCTTCAACATTTTCTTCGGCTTCGAATTCTCCTAAACAAACAGCCTTCTCAAAATCGATTTTAGGACTCATAACGGGTTTGTTCATGCTGTTGATATCTAAGCACCTGAAAGTTGAATGGAAAAGGAAACTATAGAGGGGCATCCAAGTATTGGAACCAACAAACGAAATGTTATGGCATGGTATGAGGCAAATGTAAGGATAGGCTATGAAATGAGAAAATTATTATGAAATTAGTGATAATGCGAAAGATCGTGACAAAATATATCTTCATTGATGTTTATTTAAATGATAAAGAGCGAATCATAAGCTCTTACAAAAGAATCCCTCTATTACTTAGGGACACACAGAAAGAATAGTGTTAATATTGAGCATTACTCTAGAGAAGATTTAGAAACTACAAGGAGTTCCACAGCAGTCCAATTGTTCAAAACAAATCCAGGAGGACAAGGGCGTATCGTTGAAACATCCTTAATTGCATTGCTTCCTTTGTCAATGACATTTATACTGGCATTCTGAAGATCCCTTTCAATTAATAACAGTGTGCTTCGTTGATTATCTTGTCTAGGGTGTATCATTCCTGCAGATGTAAATGTTTTTGACAAAGGAGGGTATGTTATGGGCTCCTATTCTATTTCTCGGCCTAAGGTTCTTGCGATCCTTCTTTCCTGATCTTTCTTCCATTGTTTTCTTCTTTGACGTATGTCCGGCTGGAACCCCAAACTGTATCGGGCCTTGTGGTGTACTGGCCTTAAAGTCCTAACTATTCTTTGCTGAAAATTTCCCAAACCTTTCCTCGCTCGGCCTTTCCCCACAGTCAGCTTGATACCCATCCTGGTATTTCTTGACAATTTTGGCTCGGGAATTTTGTTTCCTTCAGTGACGAATGTGGTATTGACGAATTTGAGGGATCTGAAGGAACATTCCATTGCGTCTTTGCTTACTTCAAGGTACGGTGTATCGGTAGAGATAGATGCGACAATATCTTCTTCTCCCTCGTCGGTGACCAAACAGCCATCCATGATAAATTTCACCTTTTGATGGAGGGATGATGGGATTGCTCCAGCAGAATGGATCCAAGGTCTTCCCAAGAGACAATTGTATGATGGTGTAATGTCCATGACTTGAAAATCGACATCATATATGTAGGGACCCACTTCTAGAGGGATCTTGATTTTTCCCATGACTTCTCATCTTGTTCCATCGAATGCCCTTACTGTGGAATGGCAAGGCCTTAGATAGGACAAGTCCATCGGAATCCTGGAAAGTATGGCCAAAGGCATGATGTTGAGTGCCGATCCATTGTCGATGAGCACGTTCGGTATTATATAACCCTTGCAGCGGGTTGTGATATGCAATGCTTTCACGGAACCTCTACCATTGGGTGGTATTTCATCATCACTAAAAGAAATGAAATTATCCGCGTTTAGGTTATTCACCCATCTGTCAAGCTTCTCAACGGATATATTGTTTGCCACGTAAGCTTGATTCAACACCTTTAACAAGGCGTTCCGTTATGGTTCTGAATTTAACAGTATAAATAATACCGAGATTTGTGCTGGCTACTTACTCAATTGTTCCACCACGTTGTACTCACTGTGCTTGATAAATTTTAAGAATTCCTGTGCTTCCTCCTCGTCCACAGGCTTTTTAGCTTCTTGTTCAGGCACAGTTTCATGCTCATCTTCGGTCACATGCATTGGTGCTTTTCCTTTCTGTTTCAAGTCATTATTCTTCTTTGCCGCCTCGACTTCTTTAGAATAGCACCGCCCACTGCGGGTAAAATGGCCTACCTCCCCAACATCTCCAGTTGTGGCTTTGGGTTTTTCATCTTCAGGTGTGATGATATTGGCGTCGTATTTCTATGGTACTGCTTTATTGTCCTTGTAGGGGAAAGGAGATGGTACTTTGTTTATCACTTTTGGTTTCACCGGTTCCTTCTTCGCGTCATAATAAATTATTAACGGTCGGTCGGCACTATACGGGAAACCTGACGATTGATTGTCAAATGTGCATATTTCTCATCTATCGGCCTTTTTGCCCTTATAAAAAATCCCAATCTCCTTATTATCCATCATATTTTGCAGTAATCTCCTGAACTCCTTGCAGGATTGAATGTCGTGCCCCTCGATTCCATAGAATTCGCAAAAACTTTGACCTTTTGCATTTCTTCCTTCGAATACTCTGTTAAGATGACAGAGCAACCCCTTTTCAACTAGCACCTCCCAGATTTTCTCCAGAGGTGTTCTTATTTCAGAAACCCATCTTCTATTTTACCGTTTGTCCTCCTCTCCCACTGCGCTCACATTCCCTTCAGTGTGGTTTGGGAATGGGTTTCCAGCCGTACCTCCAGTACCATCAAATCGCAGAATACCCGCATCGATGAGTCCTTGAACTCTCCTTTTGAAGGCAAGGTAGTTTTCCGTAGAGTGCCCCTGGTTCCCAGCATGGTATGCACAACTAGCATTTGGATCGTACCATTTCGGGTATAGAGGTTTAAGGGGTGCCATGTAATGGGTAGATATTAATTGCTTCTCCAAGAGTTTTGGGTACAGCTCCCCATACGACACGGGGATAGTGGTAAATTGCGGTCTCTCGGGATTGGGCCTTGCTGGTCTTGGTTCATTTCTGGGTTGACTTTGAGCGAGTAGAGTGTTTTGTGGGAATGTAGTGACGGGCCTTTGGTTGTTCGTGGCGTATATAGGGTAGGAATGAGGTGGTTCTTGGTAGTAAGGGGTCTGAGGAGGATAATAGAAATTCGAAGGAGGATAATTTCGAGGTCGAGGTTGATTTGGATATGGATTAGGGGTATAACGGCTTCCCATTCCCACCATATGGGTTTCTGGTTCTTTCTTCTTCATGGGCACTGCCCTTTTTAAACTTTCTGAACCTTCCATCCTCTCACTTTTGATGGCATTCTCAATAAGTTCTCCGGATATTACGATATTCGAAAAATCCTTCGTAGCACTTCCCACCAGCTTGTTATAGAATGGTGCTCTCAGAGTATTGATGAAAAGGATTGTTATCTCAATCTTAATCAGTGGAGGCTCCACTTGGGCCGAGATATCTCTCCACCTTTGCTCATACTATCTAAAGGTTTCTGCTGGTTTCTTTTCCATCATTTGTAGGGTCATTTGATCAGGCACCATATCCGATACATGCTTGTACTGCTCATAGAAGGCTGACGCCAAGTCCTTCCAGGATTGGATCTTTTCCCTACTAAGTTGCTTGTACCACCGAAGAGCTGATCCTACTAGACTATCCTGAAAACAATGTATGAGTAGCTTGTCTTCATTCACGTAACCAGTCATCTTCCGGCAAAACATGACAAGATGCGCCTTTGGACATCTCGTGCCATCGTATTTTTTGAAATCTGGTACTTTAAATTTTAGAGGCAAAACCAGATCGGGCACCAAACTGAACTATTTGGCACTCAATGCAGAGAAGGCTTCAGTACCCTCTATTGCTTTAAGTCTTTCCTCTAAGCTCCTATACTTTTCTTGAGCCTCGTGATCATCGATTTTCAACTTGGCTATTTCTGCTGGATCATCCAAATCTGGAATGAGTGGATCAGCAGGACTAGCCCCCGGGTTTGATACGAATATTCCTTGCCCCAGATTAGCAGGTGGCGCAAGTCGTTGCTCTAGGCCTGTAGGTTCCCATTGAGCATACCCTCTTTGTGTTGCATGGGCATGCGGTGGAGTAAATCCTGGCGGATGAGACGGATCCTGATCATGATTAGCCCTTAACTATGATTCCACAACGTCAGGGTTCATAGGTCCCTTTCCTTTTACCAGAGCCAACATCATTTCCATCATCTTAGCCATTTGATCCTTCTGTTCAAGCGATTCCTTTCGAGATCTCACCATCAGATCCCTCGTTTCTTGCTGTGACTTGGCCAACTGCTCTTGTAATTCCCTTTGAATTCTTTCCATCCTTTCAATCCTTTCATTGAATTCGACCTCCATTACTCTAGCTTGTCGGCGCGTTCTATACGAATGACGTGGTTCCAGTCTCGTGGTATTACAACTTTAGCTCGTTTGCTTTCTTCATATGTTGTAATCTTGGGTGAGGGTATCAGTATATAAGGCTAATTCCATGAGATGAATTTTCTTCCAAGACTTTGCAGTGTCTCGGACCCTCTTCAAATACCCTTCACCCGTAAAAGTGAACTCGGACTGTGCTAATCCTCCAGTGGCGGGTATGAATTGTCGCGAAGAAAATTATCTTTGGACTAATAGCGGGGCATATCCAACTCCTCCCCATAATCCGAGCAGTGGCACCCAATCTTGGTTTCCCACCTTGTATAACAGAACCGAAGGGCGGATCCACGGTGCTCTCCAAGTTACATCTTCAGCTCGAAGGTTCTGAAAAACTGAAACCCAATGTTCTTCGGTGACATCCTTTGGCCATTCTCTCTCAATATAGGCTTCCAATGGGGCTAAGGTTTTTGAAAACATGTGGTACGGTGTGCGCTCTACTTTTCAGAAATGGCTCAAAATCCAGACACTGAGTAACTGCGCGCACCCGATAAATCATCCTTCCCCTTTCCTCCGACAACTACTCAGGGATCTGAAGGTCTCGGCTAGGATAGTCTGTAACGCCCCAAAAAATTGGGCCTAGAAGAGTTGGGCTTTGAGTCTGGGATTCGGATAGAAGAAAACCTGTATATTGAGAAGTTTTAAATATTACTAGTGTTTAAAAAATATATATATATTGATAAAATATTTATGTTAGTACTAATATTTTAATTTTTATAAAAATTATTATCATTATAATTATTAGATACAAATATATTTATAAAATTATTGTTGTTAATTTAGTGTTTAAATTAACATATTATTAGAAAATTTTCTTGTATCTATTTTTATTGATTTATGGAAATTATAATTATTATTATTAGGAAAAATATATATAAATTATCGTATTTGAAATTTTTATTATTATGGTTATTATTATTATTATTATTTTTGTTTTTAAATAAATTTAGAAGTATTTAAAGTATGGGAAAAATTGATCCAAGACTCTAGCAAAAATAATTATTTTTGTTTCTTTAGGGATCTGAGCATTAAGGTTTATTAATAAGTTGGGCTAAAATGGGACATAAGGAGGAGTCATGCCTAGTGGTTAGCGAGTTAAGCGGTAGGAGAGGAGCAGGGTTCGATTCCTGCGTGTAACTGTGGGTTTTATTTTAGAAAAACCAAGGGTCGTCGAGGTAAGCCTTATTAATTGTTCAAAGCTAATTCATGTCACAAGCAAGTATCGGCCCAAGTGGCAAAGCACGCTAGGAGGACGTGGGAAGTGCACAGGTTCAAGGCATGGGCAGCATAAATTGGGTTTTTTAGTATACTGAGTTGCGGTTGGAATAGGCCTTAAAGGAAGTTATGAATGAAGTTTGACACAAGGAGAGCACGTGGCGCAGATGACAAGCAACGTATGTGTGTGTTAAAGAGGTCGCAGGTTTGAGATGTACAATGAGCAAAAATTTCCTTTTATTTCATAAGTATGTAAGAGCTTCAAGAGTAAGGTTTATAATTAATTGTAACCATATATTACTAAAGGAGAAGCGTGGTGCAGTGGCAGCCAGCTCGGTGTGGGCGCATGGGCGACGAGGTCCTGAGTTCGAGCCTCATCTCGCAGGAGTGGCTGGGTTTTTGCTGCACATAGGGAAGGAGTTGAGTCGACCAAGACTCCTAGCGACATGTCAAGCGGTGCAAGCGGTGGATAAGGTGCTCGATCGGTTGGGGAGTTTGAATTTCATTCAAACTCCAAACTTAACCAAAAATCAAGGAGCAAATTAGAGAATTGAAATTTAAAAAGAATTCCTATGCGAAATGCACTCATTCACCATAGCTAAAGAGTCTTAGAATATTTTAGGCCTTTAGGATTTATTTTTTTTTCCTTCTTCTATTTTTATTCTTTTCTATCCTTCTCTTATCTCTTCCCCTCTTCTCTTTTCTTTCTCCTCTTAATTCTCATCCTATCTTTTTTCCGAACCTAAATCCTTCATATTCTTCTTCTTTTCTCTCTTAAATCCTCAACAAACTGGTTAGCCGAATTTCCATTGAAGCCAAACCTCGTATCTTTTCTTTCAAAACCGAAATCGTATCTTTTCTTTCAAAACCGAAATCTTACTACTTTGAGGTACTACAAAGGCCGAACCCTGGGTTGAGTATTTTTCCCTTCTTGTGCGGTAGTTGGATCTACAATCGATTGGGAGTAGTGTCATAACGATATAGGTAAACGCTCGAATCTTTCTTTTGTTATTCATGAATTAAGGTAAAAGCCGAAAAACCCCTATATGCAAAGGGTGCCTGTTGGTTGTACTCAAAGGGTTTAGTGGTGATATCTGATTTGTTTTCATATAGTGTGGATTAAAGGCTACTAATCGAGGGCTTGGATATTTGGAACGACCAGAGTTAGATCTAGTCCATTTTTTCGGCAAAGGTAAGAACACTAGTGCCTAAAGTGTTAATGGTCGGTCTTTAGAAAGGAGTTTTGCAGATAAGTTGCTATGGATTCATAGTTAACGTATTAGTAATTGATTGTAGGCAGTTCGTGTGTGGAACTCGTCAGCGTTTCGTCATAAACAGGTGTGTAAACGACACCCACTCATAGACTAGATCGGCAAAAGCCGAAAAATCGAAATGCCGAAAAGCCGACATTTGTGAACTTGCGAGCGTGCAAGCGCTCGTGAGGTGGTTTGTTTGTTAATTTTGGTAATCATAAGCGGTAAGAGTGCAGAGTGCGCAATTTTATGCACTTCGGTATATTTGGGCTTAATGGGCCGAAAACAAGTTAGTGGGCCAACGGGCCCGATTCGGTAAAATGCTCGGTAAGTGCTTCTGTTAATGTGTTAATGGTTAGAATATGTATGTAAACTCTAGAATAGTAAATTTTATTAAACTATCCCTAAGTATAAAAATTACCGTTTTACCCCTAGGTGCTAAATGACCGTTATACCCCTAGGGTTAATTTTGACTGAAATACATGATATTCTGATTCTGTTTGTTATATGCCATGACATGCATATCTGTTGCATGGGATTGGGTTTTGTTATGGAGGAAGAACCCGTTCTGGTGCCTGTGCCACATATTCTGATATAAGCAGCTTTGCTGCGGATTATAGTTAGTGCCGCAATCGGTGCTAACACTGTATAATGTAGGGATGGCGTGGGTGATTTATTCCCCACAGGAAGTGTAGGGATGGACGGAGGCAAGTGCAGGGTTGGATGGGGTTATCATGCATTAATCATATGAGACTGTTTTATTATGGGCCAACTGTATTAAAATGGACCCAACTGTGTTAATATGGGCAAGACCCAATATATCTCGACTTGTAATAGGGCTACGGCCCAGACTGATACTGATATGGGCTAGGCCCAGTATGCTCGATATTGTAATAGGGCTATGGCCCGATTAATCTTGATATGGGCTAAGGCCCGATTAACGATTTACGAATAGGGCTTAGGCCCAAGAAAGCTTGAACCGATTTGGGCTCGGTTGGGATACTTTACACATCGAGTTTTCCAAACTCACCCCCTTTTCCCATCTTTGTAGGTGAGCCTTAGATCGATGGACTTGGAGTCAGGCGGGATTGAGTGGCCACGAAGATTAAGTTTTGTTTTCTTTAAAATAAGTTTTGCATTTATTATTTTGATTATTTTTATTCTGGTTAAAGTTGTAATAAGGCCGCTCTTTTTATTATTTTTAATATTTTGGGTTATTAAATTGGTTAGCTCTAGGGCACGTTTTATAAAAGTTACTTATTTTTAAAATATCACGATAATCGAGCAAAGTTTCCGCAACGTAAATATTTTCAAAGGAAATAAATATTTTAAATAGACTTAAACTTAATTTGTTGTTTGTGGACAAGTAATAGGCTTAAAGTGTGGCAATGGATGTGTGCATGTCTTGGATTTGATCATGGAAGAGCTAGGTACTTAAGCAGTCTAACTGACTCACCTCCTCCTTTCTTGAATCCTACCTGGTGCGTAGTATCCATTCACTTTAAGCCATGACAAAAAAGGTTTGATACTTAACTGTTTTTTTTTAAAATAACATGATTCTGCCACTACAAAGGTTTACAAGTTTTCAAAGTTTCCCATAAGATTTTACAAGGTTGTTAACAATGTTTTGATTATTACAATGAATCACGTTTTGGAAAAAAATAAGGCTAAGGTTTTATTCAAGTTTAAACGATGAAAGTTTCTAAACATCAAGAAGGGTTTTCAATGAAAACATGGTTTTCGAAAAACACTTCAATGTGACACGCCGGATTCGGTCGTAACGTCTGGGCCAGGTTTGGGGTGTTACATAGTCGGGACAGGGTTGATTCCTTGTTTTAATTTTTCGAATAAATCCACCACCGCAACTTCTATGTGTCCAAGGACTTTCGGGAAGATGATCAAACCGTAAATGGCCAAAGCGAATAGGTTTACCCTTTTCAAGGTGTTAGGACGGTTCAGAACCAATTCTTGTAGGGAAGACCATGGAATGCAAATGGTTTCATTCTTCTTTTTTATCTGTTTTTTGGCCCATGTGTTAGTCATGTCTGTCAATCTTACTAACTTCTTCTTGAAGGTTATCGGCTTAGGCTCCTTAACATATACTTTATTGAATTGCGCATTTTCAACACGAAGCAAAGCAACATACTCCTCTATAGTCGGAGTCATATCTTCTCGATTGAAGGTAAAACATTGGTAAACCGGATCCCCAAATCTGACCATGGCTTGGATCAATCATTCGTCTATGTTGACAGCAATCAAGTTGGCTATGTCCCCATATCTTTCAGTGAAGATACCCCTAGTGTCCGAGTCTCACTGATTCCAAGCCCAAACCAAATCTTCGAGGTTATTCTAGCGAACATTCACAGTTACGTGCTCGGGCAGATTGGTAATACATCCCTCCACTAGACTATCCCCTTTTTCTTTCTGAGTTTTTAGAGACCATCCTCGAACCACGGCATTCTTCTCGGTTGTTTGTATAATTGAATCTTCCATTAGAAACCATTTTTGGCAACCGATCTCTAGTCAACACCTTCCTAATATGATGCCTATAATGCATGATGTAAAATAAGAACACAGACAAATATCTTGGATAGTACAACAAATATGAATTACGGAAAATCAAAATAGAAAGTGTAAATGTCAAAGGAATAAAAGGGAAGAGGCGTTTCTCTCATGTACTTATTTTGGTGACTATTAACGGATGGAGGTTCAACATGGCTCTAGTTAGGGGGCTCGTATGGTTCACTATATGTGGTTTTGGTTCTAGGTGGGTACTCGAATTGTCTGTACTGTTGTCTACTAAGATTAGTACAGAGCCTCGGTCATGGCCCATCATAGGCTCACGAGTTCAATTCGAGGGATTACATTTACTTATGCCTATGCGGAGGGACAAGTTAACTGACGGAAGCATAAGTTGTATGTAACCCGAAAGTATTCACTAGCCTGTGCGAAGGGACAAGTTAACTCACGAAGGCATAGCATTTACTTTCACTTAAACAGACGGAACCCGGGCATAGAGCTCATGTTATGCAGAAAAAATACACGTGCACGGTGTGTGGAAAGAAACTTGCAAACCTTTCATTTATTTTAAAACTACAAAACTAAAACCATTAAACTTAGAGCTGAGAAATGAAAGATAAAACAAATTAGAAG
Source organism: Gossypium arboreum (assembly GCF_025698485.1). Lineage (NCBI taxonomy): Eukaryota > Viridiplantae > Streptophyta > Magnoliopsida > Malvales > Malvaceae > Gossypium > Gossypium arboreum. The sequence goes on from NC_069072.1 coordinate 29,542,469, forward strand.
ATATTTACAACATAATGCGAATGCATGATTTTTTCGAAAACAAAACTTGAGGATCACGACTAAATATTAATTTTAACAAGGAATTTCAAAAATTTGGACAACACGCGTCTAATTCGACTCGACTCTCAAAAAGGGTCCCCAGCGGAGTTACCAGCTATAGCGACGTAAAAATTTTAGCTTGGCTTGGTCGCTAATTGTGGCGATTTATTGAAAACATTGAAAACTGACATTTGATTTTTTAATAAAAGAGGGAGTCGCCACCGATCCTTTTTATAGGTGTGATCGGACACCTAATAAATTTATTTTTAAAATAAAAAAGAGGCCGAGTTTAGGTCTACGTCAAAATCCAAAGAAAAATTAGGGTTCAGGAGTCGGTTACGCGCAAGGAAGGTATTAGCACCCTCGGGACGCCCAAAATTGGTATCTTGTAAAACACGTGTTGTCTTGATTTTCAAAAATACGAGTTCAATGTAAAATTTAGTCGTGATCTAGTTGAAATACGAGAATTATAAATTCTTTTGATTTTTGAGAAGGTCATACCGTTTTAACACAAGCCAATTGATGTTCACCCAACATAGCGATGACATCGATGACTTAATGTTTATATCGGTACATTGCCTTATTTATTAAAATTAATTAGAAGACAATAGTAAGATTTTTGAAGTAATGCAGAACAAATGGACATGAAATAAAAATAAATAAAAGAACTAGAAACATATTGAAGCAAATAATAAATATGACAATAATATAAAAACGATAAAGATGAATGCGGTATTTTACGTAATATGAGAATTAAGTATGAAAATAACAATGGTTAATATAGTTATGAAAACATGATATTAAAAATATTAATGATGCTACTCATATGTATACTTAATAGTAACAAATAAAAAAAACTATATACATAATGGTATTAAAAGGATAGGTATATAATATAATATGAAAATGTATATACATAATATATATGAAAACGTAATATAGTATTAGAAATATATGCATGTCATATATAAAGATATAATATTAAAATATATGTATATATAAATAAAAATGTATACATAATAAGGTATTGATATATTTACGTAACTTACACATATTAAAATAATAATATAAAAACAACTATTTATAACATTATATAAGTATACACACATATATATATATATATATATAAACATAATATTATTAAAAACACGTTCATAATATACATATATATATATATATACACGTATAATATAGTTATACAAAAATACATACAACATATAGTATTTGGAATAAACACAATATATATGGTATTAAACATGATAGTGATAGCATTAAACACGAAATAAAATCATGAATATATATATAAAATAAATGAAGTGACATAAACATAATATTAAAAATACTAATATTGCTATATATATATATATATATAAAATAAGTGACAATAGGAATGAAAATATAGACATAATAATACTAAATATATACATACTAAATATATATATGCATAATATAAATAAACATATACAATATATATTAGAATATTATAGAAAATATACTAATAATAATAATAAACAAATGTATGTACACCAAATAACATATATATATATATAGGTAGTAATAATGTTAAAGGCATATTATATATAGTATTTGAAATATATATATAGAATAGTAAAAATATAACTTGTAATGCTAAAATATATATAATATTTATATATATAAAATAAATATTGAAAATGTATGCACATAGGAAATATATACACCAATAATATTATAAAAGAAAAAAGAAACAAATAATACAAAATATTGAAATGAAATAATGAAAACTACTACATATACATATACATATATATATATAATGAAATATATAATAGTGTTAATAACAATAGTAAGGATTATATATATAAAAAGTATATGAATTAGCATGAGAAATATACATATGAATTAGTATATAAAACTAACTAACAGGTATAAATATATATCTATGATATATTAAAGGTGTGTGTACATGATATGTAAAAGAAAATATATGCATGAAAAATATATATAAGATAGTATAAAAATATATAACTATGATGCTAAAGTATATACACGAAATAGTATACAAAATATATAACTAATAATATCAAAATATATACATGATAATATATATATATAAAATATTAGAAAATATATGTACATAATATAATATGAAAATATATACATAATATAATATTAAAACATAATAATATAACATTAAAATATATATGATATATATAATATATAATATTAAAAGTATATATAACATATAAAAATATATATAATATAATACCTAAGATAGTAAAAATATAACTAGTAATGTTAAAATATATACATAATAATATTAAAATAAAATAATAAGTGATAATAGTGAAACTAATAGGTATAATAATGATTATAAATGTAACACCCCAAACCCGGCCCAGAAGTTACGACCGAATCTGGCGTGTCACATTGAAGTGTTTTTCGAAAACCATGTTTTCATTGAAAACCCTTCTTGATGTTTAGAAACTTTTATCGTTTAAACTTGTATAAAACTTTAGCCTTATTTTTTCCAAAACGTGATTCATTGTAATAATCAAAAATTGTTAACAACCTTGTAAAATCTTATGGGAAACTTTGAAAACTTATAAATCTTTGTAGTGGCGAAACATGTTATTTTAAAACAGTTAAGTATCGAGAAATCAAACCTTATTTGTTATGGCTTAAAGTGAATGGAAGTCGTGCACCGGGTAGGAAGCCGAGAAAAGAGGTGGTGAGTCTATTGATTGCTTAAGTACCAAGCTCTTCATGGATCCAATCCTAGACATGCACACATCCATTGCCACACTTAAAGCATATTGCTTGTCCACGAACAACAAATTAAGTTTAAGTCTATTTAAAATATTTATTTCCTTTGAAAACATTTACGCTATGGAAGCTTTGCTCGAAATCGTGATATTTTGAAAATAAGTAATTTTATAAAACGCGCTTTAGAGCTAACCAATTTAATAACCCAAAATATTAAAAATAATAAAAGAGCGGCCTTATTACGGCTTAAACCGAATAAAATGATCAAAATAATAAATGCGAAACTTATTTTAAAGAAAACAGAAACTTAATCTTCGTGGCCACTCTGAATCCCGCCCAGCTCCAAGTCCATCGATCTAAGGCTCACCTGCAAAGATGGGGAAAAGGAGGGGGTGAGTTTGGAAAACTCAGTGTGTAAAGTATCCCAACCAGAGCCCAAATCAGTTCAAGCTTTACTGGGCCTAAGCCCTATTTAGAATTTAGTGTTAACTGGGCCTTAGCCCATATCAATATTAATCTGGGTCATAGCCCTATTACAATATCAGAGCATACTGGGCCTAGCCCATATCAGTATCAGTCTGGGCCGTAGCCCTATTACAAGTCGAGATATATTGGGTCTTGCCCATATTAACACAGTTGGGCCCATTTCAATACAGTTGGCCCATAACAAAACAGTCTCATATGATTAATGCATGATAACCCCATCCAACCCTGCACTTCCCTCCGTCCATCCCTACACTTCCTGTGGGGAATAAATCACCCACGCCATCCCTACACTTACAGTGTTAGCACCGGTTCTTGCACTAACTATAATCCATGACAAAGTCGCTTATATCGTAATATGTGGCATAGCCACCAGAACGGGTTCTTCCTCCATAAAAAAACCCAACCTCTTGCAACAGATATACATGTCATGGCATATAACAAACAGAATCAGAATATCATGTATTTCAGTCAAAATTAACCCTAGGGGTATAACGGTCATTTAGCACCTAGGGGTAAAACAGTAATTTTCATACTTAGGGGTAGTTTAATAAAATTTACTATTCTAGAGTTTACATACATATTCTAACCATTAACACATTAATGTGAAGCACTTACCGAAGCGTTTTTCGAATTGGGCCGTTGGCCTACTAACCTATTTTCGCCCATTAAGCCCAAATATACCGAAGTGCGAAATTACGCACTCTGCAATCATACTTGCTTGCGATTATCAAAATTAACAACTAAACCACCTACAAGCGCCGCGACGTCATAAGTTCATAAATGTCGGCTTTTGACTTTTCGCTTTTACCGATCTAGTCTATGAGTGGGTGTCGTTTACACACGATTTAGAAACGATACATTGGCGAGATCACACACGAACGCCTACAATTGGATTACTACCACGTCAATCTAAATATCAAAACAAACTACTTATTTAACCTCTTACCATACTCGTCCAATACAGCCTTAGATCCCAATTTTTTTTTACCTTTTTGCCGAAATATGGGTTAAATCTGAAGAGCCAACCGAATTAGTCTTCAAGCCCTTCGTTGTACATCCTCTTGTCCTCTTGTCTATGCTAACTCTTACACAATCAAAAGAAAAAGGCAAAAAAAACCCTTAGACCAAAACGCTAGCCACCCTTAGGGGTTTCGGCTTTTCTTAATTCCTGAAATAAAGAAATAGATTTGAAAACTTACCAATCGTTGTTCTGCCCAAGAGAGTGCTCTTATCTATGATTCTAATCCCGATCTACCATAGTCAGAAGAGACAGGTTCAAGTAGCCAATGATTCGGCTTCCTACACCCAAGATATGAAGGTTTTCGGTTTTTGAAAGAAAAAGGGAAAATGATAGAGATTTGGCTATAGCAAGATTCAGCTTTTTGAGAAATAATGAAGAAAGGAAAATAAGGGAAAAGATAGAAAGAAAGGAGTATGGGTTCGGCTATGGAGAAAAGAAAATATGAATGCAAGAGAGGGGAGAAGAGAGGAGAAACAATGAAGGTCGATCTCAAAAATAACAGTAGATATGAATGGCCCCAACCTAAATCTATTAGTTACTTAAAAATACCCAAGACTAACACCAAAATTTTAAGAGTTTTTTCGGCATTTAATTGCCTATAGCCGAATTGGTACTCTGCCATAAATCTTATTTCGACATAAATTCCTTCCCAAATTTAAATTCCATACTTTTCTCCTAAATTTCAGCCCCCACCAATTTAAATCCTATCCAACTTCCTTGCACCATCAGCTGTAGTCCACCGCTTGACTGACTCAAGCCATGGCTAGGAGAGTTTCGGTCAAACTCTGACTCTCCCCCACGTGAGCAGCAAAAATTCAAGCCTTCCGTGCGCGAGGTGAAGCTCGAACCCCAAACCTCCGTCGCCCTTGTGCCTTCGCCCGTCTGCTAGCCCTTGCACCATGCTTCTCTCTTTACTTATATACGGTCACAATTAATTATAAACCTTACTGCTGAAGCTCAGGTTACTTGCGAAACAAAAAGGAAATTTTTGCTTGCTGTACATCTCGAACCTGCGACCTCTTAGACACACACATACATTGCTTGCCACTACGCCACAGGCTCTCCTTGTGTCAAACTTCATTCGCAACTTCCTTTAAGGCCTATTCCAACCGCATCCTGCATACTAAAAAAAACCCAATTTGCGCGCGCCGTGCCTTGAACCCAAGCACTTCCCACGGCCTCCTAGCGTGCTTAGCCACTAAGCCAGATGCTTGCTTCTAACATGAATTAGCCTGAACAATTAATAAGGCCTAGCTGTGACAGCCCTTGGTTTTTCTAAAATAAAAACTCACATTTGCGCACGCAGGGAATTGAACCCCTGCTCCCTTCCTACTGCTTAACACGCCTAACCACTAGGCCAGATTCCTCCTTATGTCCAGTTTTAGCCCAACTTATTAATAAACCTTAATGCCCAGATCCCCTAAAGGAGCAAAAATAATAATTTTTGCTAAAGTCTTGGTCCAAATTTTTCCCACACTTTAAATACATTGTAATTTATTTAAAAACTAAAATAATAATAACCATAATAATGAAAATTTCAAATACGATAATATATATATTTTCCTAATAATAATTATAATTTCCATAAATCAATAAAAATAGATACAGTAAAATTTTCTAATAATATGTTAATTTAAACACTAAATTAACAACAATAATTTTATAAATATATTTGTATCTAATAATGATAATAATTTTCATAAAACTTAAATTATTAGTAATAACATAAATATTTTATCAATATATTTTTTTTTAAACACTAGTAATATTTAAAACTTTTCAATATTCAGGTTTTCTTCTATCCGAATCCCAGACTTAAAGCCCAACTCTTCTAGGCCCAATTTTTGGGGCGTTACAACTCTATCCCCCTAAAAAAAAATTTCGTCCTCGAAATTTCCAACTATCAACTAACTGTATTACTCAAGTCAAACCACTATGCTAATATGCTACCGCTGCGCACTCTGATATAAATAATTTTAATACGACCCAGAACATCTAATTACCGAAATAAGGAAACGTTTATCAAGCACGCATACAATTCGTAGCACACACTCAAATAGAATAAACTTGGCAATCTCGAGCTCGATGCTCCTTGGACCCACATCTAAGACATGCTCCTGTCTTCCTATGGCATTCACCCGGATGACGCCCGTTGCAATCTTTGCAGGTAGGAAAGTTTGGTCGTGCCTTAACATGTTTCACAGAACGAGGCTCTATTCTCTGAGAACTAGGATCCTTTCTCTTTTTACACTCCAAGCACCCTACTTGAAGCGTTTCCCTAATTTCCTTAATTTTGGTATCCAATACTTCCTCTACCACTTTCTTTACTAACTCGGCCAGTGCCTCGGTACTAAGCTCCGAGTTACCGCTAACCAAAGTTGGCAGACTTTGCTTACCCTCAGAATCCATATCAATGCTCTACATTACCAGTACACATATCAAATAACTATAAAGATCTCAAAATTTTTTACTATTTATTCATATGTCTTATGCAGAGAGAGTATTTTAAAGTTTTTGTTTTTATAGAATCGTATCCTAGTCACGGTTTCAATCTTTTAGGGTTTTTAGTTCTACCCTATCTATAGTTTCATATCAAAAGGCTCGATTCTAACTACAGTATTATTTCAGTACATTACAATATAGGAAAAAGAAGTACTTACAGACTTGGTGCCGGGGATTCAGTGTGCCACTTCTTCAGAAATCAAAAATTCAAATTCTTTGTGCACTTTGAAAATAAAATTTAAAAGAATTTTCTAACATTTTTACAAAATCGATTTCAGTGTTTTTCCATGGAACTAGATTTTAAAATTTTATGAAAAAAATGTTTGGACCCGATCCACAGCCGAGTTGTTGCAACCTAGGCTCTAATACCACTAAATGTAACACCCCAAACCCGGCCCAGAAGTTACGACCGAATCTGGTGTGTCACATTGAAGTGTTTTTCGAAAACCATGTTTTCATTGAAAACCCTTCTTGATGTTTAGAAACTTTTATCGTTTAAACTTGTATAAAACTTTAGCCTTATTTTTTTCCAAAACGTGATTCATTGTAATAATCAAAAAATTGTTAACAACCTTGTACAATCTTATGGGAAACTTTGAAAACTTATAAACCTTTGTAGTGGCAGAAACATGTTATTTTAAAAACAGTTAAGTATTGAGAAATCAAACCTTCTTTGTTATGGCTTAAAGTGAATGGAAGCTGTGCACCAGGTAGGAAGCCAGAAAAGAGGTGGTGAGTCTATTGGACTGCTTAAGTACCAAGCTCTCCATGGATCCAATCCTAGACATGCACACATCCATTGCCACACTTAAAGCATATTGCTTGTCCACGAACAACAAATTAAGTTTAAGTCTATTTAAAATATTTATTTCCTTTGAAAACATTTACGCTATGGAAGCTTTGCTCGAAATCGTGATATTTTGAAAATAAGTAATTTTATAAAACGCGCTTTAAAGTTAACCAATTTAATAACCCAAAATATTAAAAATAATAAAAGAGCGGCCTTATTACAACTTAAACCGAATAAAAATGATCAAAATAATAAATGCTAAACTTATTTTAAAGAAAAGCGAAACTTAATCTTCGTGGCCACTCTGAATCCCGACTCCAAGTCCATCGATCTAAGGCTCACCGCAAAGATGGGGAAAAGGAGGGGTGAGTTTGGAAAACTCGGTCGTAAAGTATCCCAACGAGCCCAAATCGGTTCAAGCTTTCTTGGGCCTAAGCCCTATTTAGAATTTAGTGTTAAGCGGGCCTTAGCCCATATCAATATTAATCTGGGTCATAGCCTATTACAATATCGAGCATCTGGGCCTAGCCCATATCAAGATCAATCGGGCCGTAGCCCTATTACAAGTCGAGATATATTGGGTCTTGCCCATATTAACACGATTGGGCCCATTTCAATACAGTTGGCCCATAACAAAACGATCTCATATGATTAATGCATGATAACCCCATCCAACCTCGCACTTCCTCCGTCCATCCCTACACTTCACGTGGGGAATAAATCACCACGCCATCCCTACACTTACGGTGTTAGCACCGATTCATGGCACTAACTATAATCATGACAAAAGTCGCTTATATCGTAATATGTGGCATAGCCACCGAGCGGTTCTTCCTCCATAACAAAACCCAACCCCATGCAATGATATACATGTCATGGCATATAACAAATGAATCGAATATCATGTATTTCAGTCAAAATTAACCCTAGGGGTATAACGGTCATTTAGCACCTAGGGGTAAAACGGTAATTTTCATACTTAGGGGTAGTTTAATAAAATTTACTATTCTAGAGTTTACATACATATTCTAACCATTAACACATTAACAGAAGCACTTACCGAGCGTTTTTACAGAATTGGGCCCGTTGGCCCACTAACCTATTTTCGGCCCATTAAGCCCAAATATACCGAAGTGCACGAAATTACGCACTCTGCAATCATACTGCTTGCGATTATCAAAATTAACAATCAAACCACCTCACAAGCGCTCGCACGCTCGCAAGTTCATAAATGCCGGCTTTTCAGCTTTTCGGCTTTTACCGATCTAGTCTATGAGTGGGTGTCGTTTACACACCTGATTTAGAACGATACATTGGTGAGATCCACACACGAACTGCCTACAATTGGATTACTACAACGTCAATCTAAATATCGAAAACAAACTACTTATTTAACCTCTTACCATACTCGTCCAACACAGCCTTAGATCCCAAATTTTTTTTACCTTTTTGCCGAAATATGGGTTAGATCTGAAGAGCCAACCGAATTAGTCTTCAAGCCCTTCGTTGTACATCCTCTTGTCCTCTTGTCTATGCTAACTCTTACACAATCAAAAGAAAGAGGCAAAAAAAACCCTTAGACCAAAACGCTAGCCACCCTTAGGGGTTTCGGCTTTTCTTAATTCCTGAAATAAAGAAATAGATTCGAAAACTTACCAATCGTTGTTCTGCCCAAGAGAGTGCTCTTATCTATGATTCTAATCCCGATCTACCATAGTCAGAAGAGACAGGTTCAAGTAGCCAATGATTCGGCTTCCTACACCCAAGATATGAAGGTTTTCGGCTTTTGAAAGAAAAAGGGAAAATGATAGAGATTTGGCTATAGCAAGATTCAGCTTTTTGAGAAATAATGAAGAAAGGAAAATAAGGGAAAAGATAGAAAGAAAGGAGTATGGGTTCGGCTATGGAGAAAAGAAAATATGAATGCAAGAGAGGGGAGAAGAGAGGAGAAACAATGAAGGTCGATCTCAAAAATAACAGTAGATATGAATGGCCCCAACCTAAATCTATTAGTTACTTAAAAATACCCAAGACTAACACCAAAATTTTAAGAGTTTTTTCGGCATTTAATTGCCTATAGCCGAATTGGTACTCTGCCATAAATCTTATTTCGACATAAATTCCTTCCCAAATTTAAATTCCATACTTTTCTCCTAAATTTCAGCCCCCACCAATTTAAATCCTATCCAACTTCCTTAGGAGAGTTTCGGTCAAACTCTGACTCTCCCCCACGTGAGCAGCAAAAATTCAAGCCTTCCGTGCGCGAGGTGAAGCTCGAACCCCAAACCTCCGTCTGCCCTTGTGCCTTCGCCCGTGCTGCTAGCCACTGCACCATGCTTCTCTCTTTACTTATATACGGTCACAATTAATTATAAACCTTACCTGCTGAAGCTCCGGTTACTTGCGAAACAAAAAGGAAATTTTTGCTTGCTGTACATCTCGAACCTGCGACCTCTTAGACACACACATACGTTGCTTGCCACTACGCCACATGCTCTCCTTGTGTCAAACTTCATTCGCAACTTCCTTTAAGGCCTATTCCAACCGCATCCTGCATACTAAAAAAAACCCAATTTGCTGCTGCCGTGCCTTGAACCCAAGCACTTCCCACGGCCTCCTAGCGTGCTTAGCCACTAAGCCGATGCTTGCTTCTAACATGAATTAGCTGAACAATTAATAAGGCCTAGTTTGTGATGACCCTTGGTTTTCTAAAATAAAACTCACATTTGCGCACGCAGGAATTGAACCCTGCTCCTTCCTCTCGCTTAACACGCCTAACCACTAGGCGGTTTCCTCCTTATGTCCAGTTTTAGCCCAACTTATTAATAAACCTTAATGCCCGGATCCTCTAAAGGAGCAAAAATAATAATTTTGCTAAAGTCTTGGTCCAAATTTTTCCCACACTTTAAATACATTGTAATTTATTTAAAACTAAAATAATAATAACCATAATAATGAAAATTTCAAATACGATAATATATATATTTTCCTAATAATAATTATAATTTCCATAAATCAATAAAAATAGATACAGTAAAATTTTCTAATAATATGTTAATTTAAACACTAAATTAACAACAATAATTTTATAAATATATTTGTATCTAATAATGATAATAATTTTCATAAAAATTAAAATATTAGTAATAACAAAAATATTTTATCAATATATTTTTTTAAACACTAGTAATATTTAAAACTTCTCAATATTCAGGTTTTCTTCTATCCGAATCCAGGACTTAAAGCCCAACTCTTCTAGGCCCAATTTTTGGGGCGTTACAATAATGATATATGAAAATAATATTATATATATAAAGTATATATGTATATGCCCATAAAATGAAATACATGTACTAATATTAATAATAAATATAATAGGGATAAAATAAATATAATAATAATATATGCATAACATGGTATTAAAATTTATATTATATATATATAGTATTTAGGAATACGTACATAAAATGATATATAAAAAATACATACATGGAATAGTGAAAGAAATATATATAACTAATAACATTAAAATATACATAATATACATATTTAAAAACATAATATAATAAGATATACGAATAATATAATATATAAAAACTAATAATATATGAAAAATATAATATTTTAAAAATACCTAATATAAGAGTGTTAAAATAAAAAAATGAAGAGATGAGTAAAGTAATATACATAATAATATAATAAGAAAATAATATTTTTATAATAAGTACTTAAAAATATCTATACGCATGTATGTATAATAATGATAAAAATAAAAATAATAGTGAAAGTAAATAATATAATAATACTATAATAATAAATACATATGTATATAATAGTAAAAAAGCGAGACATTTTAAAATAAATATACATATATATATAACTAAATATGATATAATAATAATAATAATAATAATAATAATAATAATAATATTAGAATATTAGAATAAAGTAATTAAAATAATATTGTATATAAAAATATATATACATACATATATAATAAAAATATACACTACTATATAATAATAATGATATATAAATACGAAAGGCAAATATAATAAAAATACTAAAATAAAGTAATAAAAATGATACTATGTACAAATATATATACATAAACGTTTATGATAAATATACACTACTATATATGTATAATAGTAATAATAATAATATAGAAATTATAATTAATAATAATAAATAACAGAAAATAAAAACAAGTAATTTGAAAATAAGACAGCAAAATAGCGCAAAAAGGACTAAATCGAACGTAAAACGAAATTTTGGGGTGAATTCGCAATAAAGAGAAACAAAAAGGGCTTATTTGAACACGCGGGAAACAAAGGGGGATCGAAACAGTAATATTTCCTTCCCCTCAAAACGCACCACATCAACAGGGACTAAATCGAAAAATGTAAAAAATTATGGGGTCAAATTAAAAATAAATTGAAACTTAATTGCATTATAAAAAAAATCGAAGGGGCTAAATGCGCAAATAGCCCCTCCAATGAAAACACGCGGATCCTCCGAGGCGGGTCGGGTCGGCGCGTGGGTCATGCTCAAAACGACGTCGTTTTGATGCCTAGGGACATAAGCCAAAACGACGTCGTTTTGGTACCCCTATATAAGTTATGTTTTTTGCAAAAAAAATCATTTTATCATTATTCTTAAAAAAAAAAACCTTCAAAATGCTCTCTACTCTCTCCTCCCCTCTCCAAGTCTGGTCACCAGACCGATCATCGGCCGCCACAGCCCCGCCGCCACCCACCGCCGCTGGCCACCGCAGAAGTTCAAAAGGTAACGTTTTTTTTTTGTTTAGTTTTTATAATCTATATTTTATGTGTATATTAACAGAAAAATAAAGAAATATGTGTATATATGAATACGAAAAAAATCAAAAAAAATAAAAATAAAAATAAAAAATATAACCTTTAGCCTGTTTGCTTTTGTTTTCTTCTTCGAATGCTTGCTATTTCTTTTGTATATTTTGAGACTGTTCTTGTTGTTTTTGTGTATAATGATTTATTTCATGAACTTGCCAAGAAAGAAAAGAAAAAAAACCCCATTTTCCATGTTCGATTTGGCTTTTATATCCATATTACAAACTGTTTTTTCTTTCTCTCTGTCTTGCTTGTTTGCTTTGTCTTTGCAGGGTATGGCCGGTGGATGTGATGGGGCGGTGCTGCAGTGGACAGGTGGTGGCAGAGGGTAGGTGGCGAAATGGGACAAGGTGGCTAAGGTTTTTGGTTTCTGACAAAAGGTTGTGGGATAGTTAATGGGTTAGGGTTTGTTTAATTTGGGCTGGAAGTTTAAGTTTTATTTGGGCTTGGGAATGGATTTAAATATTTGGGTTCTGTAGTGAGTTTAGGTAGATTTAATTTAAATGAGTTTTGTAAAATGGGTTAAGGGGTTTGTATAGGCCAAAATTGGCCTACAACAAGTTTTTTACCGTTAATTAATTTTTTGTTTTTGGTAACTAGAAACATATTTCATGAAAATCTATTTGCAAACTTAGAACTTAATTAACATCCATTTATGAATTATATACTTCTAGATGTTCACTATCTCATTTTCTTCAGCTCAAATGAGACAAAGCAAATTAGCATTTTTCCCTTACGCAAAAGTTCCATTGAAACTCAATTATCTCCCCTGATATGTTCTTGCGTCTTTGCAACACTGACATATATGGGTTACATTAGGTGTTGGTTGCCTCTGTAGTCACCTTCCACGCATTGCAGTCTCTCAAAGTCCCCGGTTTCAGGTTAGCATTCCAAGTACAATGTGTTTGATGAAATTTGTGATTCACAGTCGAGCTTTTATTCAATATATATTGATATGGGAATATGTTCACTATCTCATTTTCTTCAGCTCAAATAAGACAAAGCAAATTAGCATTTTTCCTTTACGCAAAAGTTCCATTGAAACTCAAATATCTCCCCTGATATGTTCTTGCGTCTTTGTAACATTGACATATATGGGTTACAACATTAGGTGTTGGTTGCCTTTGTAGTCACCTTCCACGCATTGCAATCTCTCAAAGTCCCCGGTTTCTGGTTAGCATACCAAGTACATTGTGTTTGATGAAATTTGCGATTCAAAGTCGAGTTTTTATTCAATATAGATTGATATAGGAATATGTGGTTTCACCTCAGAAGCACCTTGTTATGAGGATATTTTTATTTGAATTGTTCATATGTACCTGAATTTAGTTCATCACAAATAACATGTTTCCCCTCTTCATGCGAGATAGAGAACTAATCAATAAACTCTCTCATTTGTTGAAAAAATAGATTTTTTGAAAACTTTGAGGCATATTCTTGATTTGTAAAGGTGGAGATTTGAATCATAAAAATGTGGTTTTATATTCTACTCCATGAGATCTTTACAGTTGTCTATTATATGCTCAAAATAGTTGAGTGATGAATGAGAAATTGATGCTCAAGGTAAGCCACTTGTGGATTATATCGAGGAAAATCAAAAACTTATGGTTAGATATCAAGTGTGGAACATATATATATATATATATATGTGAACCAACTTAATGATTATTAAATGATTGAATTGTTACTCTCCCTTGTGTGTAGGGATTGTAGATCCAAACCTGTGAGTTATTTTACTAACGTTTCTGCAACATAATTTAAATGTTTGTTTTGGTATATTTATATGAATGTAGAGAAAATTGTGAGAGTGGAGGGTACTTAGAAAGAATATTATCATTCCCTAAAAGATCTAAAGGATATTATTGTATTGAATATTCTTAATTTTGTCTGATCTTAATTTTCTTGATAGGGTGGGGGATTGGGATTGTAATTTTGCTCTGCTTGATGTGTTTGTTTTTCAAGTTTTGGTATTTTTGAGGAAACAGAAGAAGGTGGAGAAGAGTAATTCTGTCGAGAGATAGAATGATTTTGAAGAGCTAAGGACGAGACCTTCAAGATCTTCCTCTGCAAACACGTTGAGACCAATTTGGGTCAAAGTACTTCGTTTCTGGTTCGGAAATTGATTGATCCATCTTGAAACTCAAATATCTCCATTGAAGGAAAAAAAAATAGCTCAAAAATGAAAAGAGAAATAGTGGAAATAGATTACGATATCATACTTACATATATTCATTAGAACACAAATAAGAGCGTAGGACACATTGAATTCATACATAATTAAAAAGACAAACATGCAAGAAAATACAAAGCTCCCTCCCCTTGACTGCATATTGATCTAAACATACATATTCAGATCAAAATACATAAGAAAGGAAGTTGTCACTTTATTCATTAAATAGATGAATAGTGCTTCAAGTAGCGGCAACAATAGCAACATGTGATACTGTTTAGCTTGCTTGGGTGAGGTGGGCGTCAATGTCTTTAGAGACATCTTGAACGAATTGCAGCAGAGTCTCGGGATGCGCAATCCCATCGTGCAGCTTCTCGTATTCCAAAGTCCAGTGCACTACGCTGCCACTACCCTCGCTCTTGGGCGAAACTTGAATCGTGATTACAAAGCTCTTATACTCTTCCATTAGATCTCCTCCGATCACTCTGAAAGTGACCAAATTCTTGTCGGGGTCTATCGCTTCCACTACTTCCTTTGCCTTTTTAGCCTTTCCATCTAAACAAACAACTTTTTTTCTTTAACAAAACAAAAGGAGCAACAAATCAAGCGACAAACATGAAAAGAAACTGAGTTTGTTATGTTATATCATACCATGCACATAACTCCAATGGACAATGGTACCGACTTTCCCCCATTCACCTTCATGTAAATCGCATCCTTGAATCTTGTCATAGCAAGTATGGTGCACATGGTGCGGTTTGTGGGCAAACATTTCATGGAACTGCTCAGGAGAAGCCTTAATCTCTACATCTGCCTCAAGCTTACCTGTCAGAGCTGAAGACGCCATTGTTTCACCAGCAATGTTTAATATGGGAGTGGTTTGTTTGATGTGGGAGTGGTTTGGTTGATGTTTAGGCTAGACATTATTTATAGACTAGTGTCCATGTCTAAGGCAATAATCCTCTCCAAATGACACTACTCAATTTCCTATTCCTTTATCAATTGTCATTAACCACATACTTAAATTTGAACACTTGGTTGCCTTCCTGAAGCTTCTTTGAACCAAAAATATAAAAGTTTGATTTTACTCAAAATTCATTCACAGATATTTAAAATAATAAATGTTGGATTCACTTATTTATTTATTTTTATATTTTTCACATCCATTTTATGATTTATGTTAAGTATTCATAGCTATTCTTTTCAAAAATATCATTTTCAGTATTCAAATCTATATTCTCTTGAAAGTATAATATATTTTATCATTATACCCAATACTTAATTTGATGAGCATAAAAATTAATATTTTAATAAATGAATAAAAATTATTTTACGTAAATAAATAAGTTTAAACATGATACCAACATTATACTAAAAACATAATAAAAATAATATAAAAAATTCAAAAATTAAAGAAAACACAACATTATATATTACACTATCAAAATATGTTAAATTTAAAATGTATATAAAATTGTGATGCCTAATTATAGCATTTGGGAAATACCTGACATATGAATTATTGAATATTATTTTATTTTATACGAGATGAGTTTGTATCTATGTAAAATCAATCAATTTATTCATATTATCAATAACTATATTTAATATTAAATTATTCATTTATTAGTTTCTATTTTAGATGAATATTTTAATTGTCCACTATTCTTAATTACCAAATAATTGAGTGCGGATGGGCTTGCACTTGCTGACATTAAGACACGAGACCAACCAGCTAAGCAAGATGTTAAAGATAGGGTGAATAAAACTTTTGCTATTCTCACCAAAAAAAAAAAAAATAATCCTTTTGCTATTAACTTGTTTCTATAGTATATATATACATGATATCGTGATATGTAATTGGAAGTTCATCATAATTTTTTTAATATAATCCATTGTTAGAATATCATCAATATAAAATGATTTTTTACTCCAGTGAATCGAATTCAAATTATCTTGAAAGAAATAAACACCTAATTAATAAGCTACACTTTAAGTTAAATTTTCTTTATGTATATAATTCGGGTTTTTTAACGCAATTGATTCAAAGAAATTAATTATTTATGAAAATGATTCAAGTTAAAATTTATGTATATAAATGATTTGTTTTCCACAGTGACTGTCAGTGTAACACCCCTCACCCGTATCCGACGCCGAGATAGGGTTCGAGGTGTTACCGGGATTTCACGTTCATAAACATATTAAATCAAGTCACTAAGTTGCGCTCTAATTTAAAAATTTTCAAATATGTATATATTTTCCCTTAAACAGACCTTCAAGACCTAAAACATGCCTTGAGGCAGTGCGGGACAAAACAAAGAACGTTTGATAAACTTTGGGCACCTTAGAAATTTTCTTTTAACTTGAAGTGTCACACGCCTGTGTGACTTGGGACACGCTCGTCCAAGACTTGAGCATTCTGTTAAATTCACACGGCCAAGACACATGCCCGTGTGTCTAGCTCGTGTTCATTTAACAGAGTTACCATTTTAGATGTAGGGGACACACGGCCATGCCACATGCCCACGGGTGTGGCCCGTGTGTCACACACGGCCTAGGCACACGCCCGTGTACCCAACTGTGTAGACCCTATTAGGCTATTTTCCAATCCTATGGTCACCCCCTTTTAACACTTATAATTAATGAATATTAAAAACAAACTAAAACATAATTATGCTCTTATAAATGATCTTTGCAAAAACTCATTACATGGAAACCTCATATCATTGGTTTAGTACATGCTAGGTTATTTCCCATCTTGTATTTATGTGTTGTCATACCACTTTAATACATTCAAGATTGGCTCGTTCTTATGACTCATTGCCAATTCGAATTCAACCATCGCACATGATTATAAACTTGCATGGAAATTTTGTAGATCATAGCCTACTTCAAAACAAGCCGATCTCTGTGGCCATAAACAAAAAGATAGATTTATCTTTACAAGCCTTCATTTCGTAAATCAAATGACACATGTAAAAAAATACTCAAAAGACTTATACATGCCATTGAACAATTTAGAAATGTCTTATACCAAAGCTAGTCTATTTGATAGTATGCTGACTCTCCAACCGTCTTCCAATCTTTACGAGTCCTTGAGCTCTGTGAGAGACAGGGAATTGAGCTCTGTGAGAGACAGGGAAAAGAGAGGGATAAGCATTTTTATGCTTAGTAAGCTCGAATAACCGAAAAGTAAACTTACCAAGTAATTAGCATGCAATCAAATTGGGCAATAAATTCAATGAGCATTGGATGGCTTCCCTATCACTTACACTCAATCAATGAGTTAGTCACATAACAATGCACTATGAAAGTTATCTTAGATGAGCTCATCATTCAAAAAATCATTTGTATATATATTTCACATTAATCTCATTGAGTTTCTACGAAATCTCAATGGAATATCCATTTACCGTCAATTCGTACAATGATCGTTTCAGATATGCACTTCCGTGAACCTCACATCTTATGGCGGGATTACCAGTCCAGGCTAAATCCCCCATTTTATGAACTCATAAGGTGATGTCGGGATTACCAGTCCAAGCTAAATCCCTTATAACGACAAACACCTTTATTGAGCTTGGATTTAAATTACCAGTCCAGGCTAAATTCAGATCCTAATCGGATTACCCGTTCGGGCTAAATCCATAATGCACACATATTCTTTGGGAGGCTCAACCATTCAAAAGAACACCCGTCTGGGCTAGATCCTTTTATAAATGAGATCAACAGATTATCCATCCAGACTAAATCCTTATTGCAACACATGCAGGACCTCATTACCAATGTCAATCATGGTTTATCCATTGAATTCCCTTTTTAACCTCAACCGAGACATTTATCACAATTCATACTTAAACATGTATTTCATAGAATTTCATGTTATTAATATATGCAATCATCATGCATTCATAAATCATATAATTAGGCACATTGAGTGTTTACTTTAAGTTATCCGAACTTACTTGGTATTCATTTCGGTGTCGTGTTTCAATTATTCCGAAACCTTTTGTTTTCCTCGATCGACCTCTGGAATTTGTTCCTTGGGGTCTATAACAATAAAAATAGATCATTAACACTCCACATTATACATTTCAAGTCTAAATTCTACACTGGTCCAAATGACCGTTTTGCCCCTAACCTTTCACATTTTTACGACTTAGTCCCTAGGCTTATATAATGAAACGCATTCAATTTCTACCTTACTCAAGCCTAGTCGAACACTTTTACCTCTTATGGTAGCCCACATTTTCCATTATTTTCACATTTCTACCACACATTTTACAACTTTTGCAAAAAGGTCCCTTTAGGGGTTTTTCATGAAAATCACCTAGGAAAAGTTGTTTAACACACCTCAAACTTTCATATTTCTCCATAAAACATCAAAATACAAGTAACTCATGCATGGGTAAATTTTTAAACATGAACCCTAGCATGAAATATGGGTAGAAATGGAGAGAGTAAGCTACCGGGATCTCAAAATTACAAAGAACATTAAAAACGGGGCTTGGGAGCACTTACTAATGAGCTTGAAAAGTTTGGAAACCCTAGCTATGGTGGCTTAGGAATTATGGCTGGACAAGGGAGAAGAATGGCTGATTTTTTCCTTCTTTTTCCCATTTTATTTCGTTAATATGCCAAATGACCAAAATGCCCTTAAGCCCTTTCTTTGAAATTTCATCCATGCAAGCCCATTTTTTTTCCAAAAACTTATAAATCTAGAAAATTGCTCCCCAAGACCTTCTATTTATAATCTAAAGCAATTTCATGCAAATTATTTCTAGAATCCAAGTTTTACAATTTATTCAATTTAGTCCCTAATTTTCCAATTGGGCACTTACTCAAAGAATTCCTGAATAAAACTTTAACACGTGCATATTCTCATATTCTAAGCCTCGTAATAATCATAAAATAAATATTTTGATGTCGGATTTGTGGTTCCGAAACCACTATTCCTACTAGGCGTTATTTTGGGATGTTACAGTCAGTGTCGCTTAACACATCGGCGGCACTGCCCCCTGATCATTAGCCAATCATTGGTTTTTTTAAAAAAATCCTCTTTTGGATATCGTCACTGTGTCAGGCTGGACCAGTATGTAATTTTCAAAATACCCATTAAAAATATAGGTATTCATAGTGGAGAAAATTTTTTTTTATAGGAGTCACTAATATGTTAGGCAGCATCGGTGGGAATTTTTAGAAAAAACAATTGAAAATAAAAAAGAAAACTGAAAATAAAAATAAAAGGGGAAGTCGGTGACTGATGCTTGCTTCATAAGTGGTCCTTGTCTTCTTGGCGTGCCAGTGTGACCGTTAGTGGATTGAAAAACAAGACAACAATGACTACCTATTAAGTAAGCATCAGTTACATGCTTTCCCCTTTTATATTTTTTTTATGTTATCTTTTTTTTTCTATTTCAACTGTTTCTTTTTAGCTTTTTTTTTGTTTGACCTTTTTTTTTTTAATTTCTCACCAATGTCACTTGACACACCAGCTACCTATTAAAAAAATAATTTTTCTCTATTGTGAATACTCGTATTTTCAACAGGTGTTTTGAAAAATATATATTGGTGTTGCTTGACATAGTAGCGGCACCCAAAATTTTTTTTTTTTAAAAGCCAATGATTAGCTAATAATGAGGGGATGGTGCTACCAAAATGTCAAGTGACACCAACAGTGATTATGGAGAACAAACCATTTACATATATAAATTTTAACTTAAATCATTTTCGTAAATAATTAATTCTTTTGAATCAGTTGCATAAAAAGCGTATAAAATTCTTAAAGAAGTTGAATTATATAATAGGAAAAAAAAACTTCTAATACCTAACCTGGCCGGTTCTCAATAAAATATGGGTATATATTCATACATTTGAAGTTTTGAAATCAAACGCTACTTTTGTGACAACAGCCAAAAGAAAAAAGAAGAGAAACTCTAATTGTTTAGCTATATTTGGACTCATCATCCAATTAAATGGCTTCGAAAAGCAATTTAATTATTTCAAGATTTTGCTGGTTAATCACATGACTCACGTTGCTTCATATTTACCGGTCACAATGAGCATATAATTTCCACCACTGTAAGATCGATCATATCCAAGCATTTCGGTTGATGTGGTCTTCGCAGGGTAATTAGTACCGTACATTGCACGTACATCATACATTTCATGTACAATTAACAGTTCATTTACTATTATATTTAATGTGTACTTATATAAATTATACATGTAAAATTAGATATGAATTAAATTTTTAAAATTTTTATTTTATTAAAAATTAACCATTCAATATTATTAATATAAAACAAAGAGAAAAATAGATTGAATAAGAGAGAATACAAAAATAAAAGAATGATTCAACTTTCACTTAGAATATCTCAAAAAAAAATTATACATGTCCTTTATTTATAGGGCCTTAACGACCATAGGTTACAAAACTCTAATAAATATAATTAAGATACCCTATAAAATTTTAGGTGTAGCACCCCAAACCCGGCCCAGAGGTTATGGCCGGATCCGGCATGCCACATCAAAAACGTTAAAAAAAAAATTTTCATTCTAAGTCCAGAAAATCGTACTTGATGTTCAAAAGATTAATTCATTAAGGGTTAAAGTGAATGGAAGTCGTGCACCGGTAGGAAACCGGAAAAAGGTGGTGAGTCCATCGGATTGCTTAAGTACCAAGCTCCTTCGGATCCAATCCTAGACATGCATACCGCCATTGCCACACCTTAACGTCATGGATATTTCTAGGAAACCGATTTGATTAAGTCATTTTAGGAAAAGTGATTAATTTTGGAAAATACTTTCATTGCGGAAGCTTTGCTTATTGTCGTGTTATTTTGAAATCAACTGTTGTTTTTGAAAGCGCCTAAAGCTATCCAATTTCAACAGTTAAAATAAGTATTACCTACCTTAGTAATACATATTAAAACCATCAAAAATAAATAAGCGGCCTTATTACATTTAAAAGCCCAAAACCTCAAACGTAATTAAAAGGATGTCCAGTTCACGGAAGAAAATCAAACTTTCGAGCGGGTGGCCACTCCGAATTCCCTCACAGCTCCAAGCCCACTATGGTTGGGGATTTCCTGCGTGGATGAAAATAAAAGGGGTGAGTTTGGGGAAACTCAGTGTGTAAGGAAAACCCATTCAAAGCCCAAGTCAGCTCAAGCCTATTGGGCTTAAGCCCATTCAGGTAACAGTGGTACTGGGCCAGAGGCCTTTTCAGATTATAATAAACTGGGCCTTAGCCCCTTATTCAGATAACAGTATGGCCCATAGGCCCATTTCAAAATTACATGCAACATCAATAAACATATGCAAGCCCATTTGGGGAGACTACTCAACCCACCAACCACTACACTCCACCCGTACCAGCCATACACTCCATGTGGGAATAGCTCAACCCACCCACCTAACACTCCACGATTGCGGCAAGATTGCTCGATTAACGATAAATTGAGGCAAAGCCTCCAAGATCGTGGACAAGCCACTTTCAATGCTTCCTCCGTCAATATCCCAATCCCATGCATCAGATAATAACAACATGGCATGCGTAAATAACAACGATCAAACATGCATTTAAGTCAATTTAACCCTAGAGGTATTTCGGTAATTTATCTCCTAGGGGTAAAACTGTAAATTTTCCACTTTTAAGGTATTTCAGTAATTTATCTATTTTAGGATTTTTCATGCATATTCCTACCTTTCACGTACTAACAGAATCACTACCGAGGGTTCTTACCGAATTGGGCCCGTTGGCCCATCATTCCAATTTTGGCCCATTAAGCCCAAAAATATCGAGGGCACAGAAATCGTGCACTTTGCAGTCCAAACATTGCAGCTTACCAAAAACATTAATCGATTTACCTCACGAGCATTCGCACACTCGCAAATCTACAAAATACCGATTTTTGGCATTTCGGATTTTCGACTTTTGCCGATCTAGACTAAGAAAGAGGGTGTTAGTTACACACATTTGCGACGATATCTTGTCGACGAGATCCACACACGAACCGCCTACAATTGGATTACTAACACGTTAATCTAACTATTCAAATACAAACTACGTATTAACCCCTTACAATATTCGGCCAACCACACCTACAGATCATAGTAAGCTTATAAGAAATCAATAAGCAACTCATTAACAAATTTTTGTCAATGTTTACCATATAATCATAATTTCACTGCAAGCTGTCTTCCTGAGCAACAGTCACTAAATCATTTATAACTGGAGCAACGAAACTCTAAATAAAGTGCCGTTAATTTTCCCTGAAAATAGACCCATATATCTTTTATCCATAAAATTTTCAGAATTTTTGGTTTAGCCAATCAATACCAGATTTTTCTCAAAGTTTCCCATGTTTCACTGTTTGACTAATCTGACCACTCTTCATTACGAATCAAATTTCTCATTGTACAGAATTCAAAATATGTTCTTGTTTATTTAATTAGAAACTAGACTCAATAATCTTTAATTACATAATTTATTCAGCTTCTAATTCATCTCCCACAATTTATGGTGATTTTCCAAAGTCACGTTACTGCTGCTGTCCCAAGCAGATTTATTACCAAATCACTCTTTCATACACCTATCTTGCATGCATGTTATTTAAACATGTCTATCACCAATCAATCATCACATATCTATGATTTTACTTAAGCATAATCTCCATTTCATCATTTTAAAGCACAACATGTTAGCCGATTTTTCCTTTAGCATCTAAGGCACATGCATGCTCATTTGTTTGGCTCAACTTCACATATCTTCCATTTTTCATCAAAAGAACATGAAACAACAACCATTTCCTTCATTTTAATTCATGACCAAATGCTCACAACACAACTAAAATCAAAATATACTTCAAGAGTTAAGGTAGAATCAAGAATAACTCATGAACCTCAAAATAGAAGCAAGGTACCAAGAACTTACCTTCAATTTTCCTCCTCCTAATGACCGAATACTCAAGAGCTTTCTCCTTTCCTTTCTCTTCTCTAACTTTCAGCTATGATGAACAAAGATGGACAAAACTTTGTTCTTTTTACCCCTTTTTCTTTTAATAAAACTTCATATTTCATCCATTTAATTCTTTAATACAAAAGACATGAAATTCTTATCATGAAACATTTACCTAACCCATTATCATGAAACATTTACCTAACCCATTATCATGGAACATTTACCTAACCTATTATCATGGAACATTTACCTAACCTATTATCAATTTGTATCAATTTGTCTCATAAATTATGGATATCAAGTGTACATTTTGTCTACAACAACATGATGGCTGGCCACTTCATGTAAAATGGGAGGTTTGTCATGCAAATCCTCCTATTTTGCACTCCTATTTATTTGGTCACTTCAATTTAACCTATAGCATTTTCAAACATTTTCACATAGGTCCTATTTCATAATTTCACCCCCTTTTTGTTATGGAACAAAAATTAACTAAAATTGTCGGGTTCTATCTTAAGTTTGGGCTTTCTAGACCCCACTAACATAATTAAACCTATGCCAACATTCACAGGATTCCCGAAAATTGGGGCGTTACATTAGGAGTTATAAAAGTTACAAGAAAATGAATTCTTGGGGGGGTTAAAGGAGCTATATGGACATCTATATTTTTTAATTGGTGCCATTAATGTATTAGGCGGTACTAGTAAATTAAAAAAAAATTATTTTTGATGTCGCTGATGTGTTAGCCGACACTGGTGGAAATTTGTAAAAAAAAAACTGTTGAAATAGAAAGAGAAGGCCAAAAAATAAAGAAAAGAGGAAGCCTATGGCTGATGCTTGATTTATACGTGATTCTTGTTTTCTTAGCTTACCAGTGCCATCCTCAGTGGAATGAAAAACTTGAGAAAGAAAAACTAAACACAAATAAAGAGTGGGAAAAAAAGATAGTGGAACGATAGAGGGAAAGTAAAAAATGAATAAGGAAAAGAGAGTAACATATTTGAAAAGAGATATAAAAGTGAATTTAATATTAATTAAGTTTTGAGAGATTTATGGCATTGATTGTATATAATAATATTAATTAATTTCATATTTTCTAGTGTGAGAGAACTTTGTAAAGTAAAAAAGTATGAAATCTAAATGAGAAAAGAAAAGATTTTTTTAAATAGAGATATGAAAAGGAATTTAAATGATTTAAAATTAAGACGTGAAAGATTTATGAAAAATATTGATTACATATAATAATATTATTTAATTTATCATTTTTCAACTGAGAGACTTTGTAAAATAAAATAAATTATTTCAATACCTTTCAAATTTTAAAAATAAATGATTCCAATATATTTTCTATTGATCAAGGTCCCCATAAATGCAATTCAAATTAATCCAATATTTCTTCCCACCGTTTTCCCTATGCTAAGTAAGATGCATTGGAAGAGTGCTCAACTTTTAGACTTCAGTTACAGTGATTTAGTTCAATTCCTATCGGCTTTAGGAGCAAAAGAAAATTGAAAATAAAAAAACAGATGGAAGTCTGTTTAGATTTTAATTAAAATTCTATTTATTATATATTTTACAAAAGAAAAACATTTGCTCTATGTTATCAATATATTTTTATATATATTAAAATTTGGTTAAGTCAATCATTCCACTATAAATTTTTAATCAACTGGTTTAATCTATATCCATATATCTATATATATTATATTTAAAATTTTGATTAAATTAATGTGACTCATTCTTAATTTAATTTTAAAGTTCTCAAAACTCATTATCTTTTTAAAGCAATAGATATTATTTTAAATGTAATTTTTATTTTTCTAAAAATTACTTGCATGTAATATAATTTAAACTAAAAATATTAAATCTTTAACAATTTAAATTTATCATATTTTAATATTATATTAAAATTTTAAATTTATTATATAAAATTTTCATCCAACATTATAAGTGTATCACAGAAACCGATTAAGCCCCAGTAGTAATATTTACACAGGAAAAAGAGAAACATCCTTGATTTCAAAGAATAGTGAAGGATTTGACTGAGATTTTAAAAAAAATATATAATAGTGTAACGAGGAGAGGTGATCACGAGCTAGGGCAGACTCAATCAAATATTTAGACTCGTTTATTAGGTTTGGGGCTGGTCAGCTTAAAAAATAGGCCTAAAATCTTGTCAAAGCTTTGCCCGAATAAAAATGCTAAAATTTGGGTTCGGCCCGACCCTCCTATATTAATTTTTTGATATAATTTTAAATTTATATAATATATCAAAATACTAAAATATTAAAATAAATATTTCCCAATAAATTGAAAATAAAATTTAAAAATATTTATACTTAAATAACACTAAAATAGATACAACTTAATAAGCAAATGATTCTAAAATAATAATATTATTATATACAATTAATGCTTTCCATAAATCTCTCAAATCTTAATTTAAAATATTAAATTCTCTTTAATATCTCTATTTTACTTATCTATTACTATCTTTTTCTTTTCCATTTTGACTTCCCTCTATGGTCTTTCTATCTTTTCATTGTATTTCTTTTTTCTCACAATCATCTCATCTAAGATTATTTGTGTTTAGTTTTCTTTTCATGAGTTTTTCAATCCACTAACGATGGAATTTGCAAGCCAAGAAAACAAGAATTACCCATGAAGCAAGCATTAGTTATGGGCTTCCCCTTTATATATTTTTTTCTATTTTCTTTTATTTTTCTATTTCAACTGTTTCTTTTCAATTTTTTTTTCTGAAAACTCTCACCACGCCACTTGACACACCAATGACACCTATTAAAAAAATAATTTTCATTTTTCTCTCCACCATGAATATCCATATTTTTAATGCATATTTTGAAATATATATTGGTATCCCTGACATAGTGACGACACCCAAAAAAATTATTTTTTTAAAAAAGTCGATAATTAACTAATAATGAGGGGGCGGTCCTGCCGATGTGTCAGACGACACCAACGGTTATTGTGGGCAACGAGTCATTTACGTACATAATTTTTGACTTGGATCCTTTTCGTAAATAGTTAATTTTTTAGATCTGTTGCGTAAAAAATTCTATAATTTTTTATCGAATTTGAATTATATATTAGAAAAAAACTTCTAGTACCTAACTTGCCAGTTCTCAATAAAATATGGGCATACATTCATATATTTGAAGTTTTGAAATCACAACAGCCAAAAAAAAAAAAAAACTCTAACGGTATATTTGGTTCACTGTAATGGAATAGAACTGTAATCAGTAATTCAATTGTTTGATTGAATGGAATGGAATAGAGTTTTAATAGCATTCTTGTGTTTAGTTGAATGGAATAGATATTGTAATAACATAAGAAAAAATGTTTAAATGACCAAAGTACCCTTAGCGAATTTTTAGGTAGATGATTATTGTTATTGTTATTAAATTTTAATAAGATTATTATTAAATATATTTTAATAAAAATAAAAATAAATAATTTAATCATATTTTAACATTATTATTAAATACAATTTAATAAATCAATATATAATTTAATAATATTCTTAATATAATTATTATTAAAATATGAATTAAAAAATCATAATATATAATATTATAAAAATAATATATAACCTACTTTATTATTTTTAAACGCAATATATATTTAATGTGCTAAAATATCATTAGTGAAACAAATAATTTAATTATCTTCTAAAATAAAAGCAAAATATTATAATTAAAATATAGTTTGAGAATTATATTTTACATCCAAACATAATGTTCATATATTAACAAAAAATTGCATGATGTCATTAGTTTATATGCCATAATCTATATGTTAAATTTTACAGCATCAAAAATTTATAACATTGTAATGACATTCTATCATGTCATTATACCATCCAAATATTACATATACAAAATGTCACCAAAACATCACCAACACAACCATGATTTTCAATGGTTAGAAAGAAATATTCTCACCTATTCCAATCGTACAGAAGAAGGTAGACTAAAGAAAATGAGCATTTGCATTGGATGGTCTGGAATTTTGCTCAATGCGCGGTAGCGCTTATCCTTAGTTAATCCTTTTTCTTGGTTGGATATAATTTTAGAGCACTTTCTTGAAGGACCATTTCTGACTTTTGTTGAATTAGCACTTCAGAAGCAATGCTCCTACTTATTTTAAGGCCGACAGTTCATATATTTTTAGCCAATAACATGGCAACATTAGTAAATGAAGTAGAAATTTGTTCACTTGTCTTAGAAATCTTTTTTTTTTCATCTTTGAAAATGTGGAATCATCTTGGTTTCTAGATGGTTATGGTTGTGTAGTTGAGAGATCTATCTCATCCAAAGAAACATCAGCTTTACATCCACGGAAATCATTTCTTTCTTCATGAGTATTTGCAGTAGCTATATCTTCAACATCTATTTCTTCAATAATATTAGCGATTGTTTGAGCATCTTTCCCAGTGGATCGATCTTTTGCGTAGATGATAGTAAGTTGGTCATATTAAGAGAAACTATGATATCTGAATTAACCGGCTTCTTTATAACTCTATAAAAAATGAGTAATCCATATTATATGTAAGTTTGGTCAAAACAAGATAATAAAGACATGAAATAATTCTTACACTTATATATGAGTTCACACAACATCTTCAGCAACAATAAGCTGCTTATGCTAGTCTCAACCAAAGCCACTATTATCTTTTCCACTGAGCATGTCATAAATGATTTCTCAATCCCTTTTCAATGTCCTAATCCTCGATTCAATATTAGGTTTAGCCTTCAACATAGTATCAGGTAAAACTTTTTCTAGCATTCTTTTCAGCTCATTTAAATAATCGAACTTGAATCTCGTATTTAAGTTAAAGGTTCCAACATTGTGCAAGCCGACCATATAGGAAACCAACGTAGCATCTTCTTCTGGAACCCATTTCCTTTTTGGTTCCTCGAGAATTTTGGGAAGAAACACTTGATTCTAAAAAGCCTGACATAACTATCTTAAGAAAAAATGCAAATTAAAATTAGGCTCGATATTATGAATCAAAAGGTCGACACTTTATAAAATTATAACACATGAAGAATCAAATGAAAATAAATTAAAGTTGTAATTCAACAAGTCTAGTACAATATAGAAAGATAATTCAAACACCACCAAAGTTTCATAAACTAGATACATAAAATAACATAAACAAATTAACATTTTACTATTTTTATCCTAAACCTAACTAATTACTTGCTATTCATAGAACTTTTAATTGGTTAGATCCATCCTCCAAGTAGCCCATGCATCCGATGGATGAATATTTATGACATTTAGTTCATCGTCATCTATCATATTAGTAGGTAATCCTTCTCCCAACTCTGCTTCAATAGGATCAAGACTCATATAAGTTCGAATAAAACTATGGAGCAAACAACATGTGCATACTCACAGAATAGAATGATGGACTCCTAAGTATTCACCATTTAAGTTTTAATAACCCAAAACATCTTTCAATAACATTGCATGCTGAAGCATGTTTCATATTGAAAAACTATTCTTAAGTACTTGGTTGGTATTCGTGACGCCACTCATTCAAATGATATCTTTGTCCTCTAAAAGGCGTAAAAAAAAATCCCTCACAGTTTGTGTAACTAACATCAACTAAATAATAACAACCTATAAAAAAGAATAAAAGCTATTTATCATGGTTAACTTTCCCAAAATAATACGATCTTAAAAATTAATTCAAATTCCTCCAATTCTGTATATTACCATAAGGAAATTTTAGTCGATATCTCCTACTAATGACATCTCAAAGACCCCATCAATCAATAATAAAACCTTCCCAACCAAGTAGAACATAAACAAAATGAATATCTAGTGTACAAACACCTAACATATTTGTTTTTATGTCACCTTTTCGCTTTCGATATCTAAGTTTATCAACTTTTGGAACCCTAATCTTGATGTGGTTCCATATAAAGCACCTAAGCAATTCTACAAAAAGTAGTTTAAAACCTTAGGTTAGGAGACTATATTTAAATTTAAATCAAGTGAATTATGTACAAACTATATATGGAACTCACTCTAATACCTTAAATTATTTCCACCTTAGGTTTGTAGAATTAGCTATAATTGGCTTTGCCTTTTTAAATAACACATCTTGTAAAGTATGACAACATTTAAAACATTGTGAAATGACCGCTAATGATTTTCTCGGACATATTAAAGTGATTCTTGATAACTTGATTTTTAATATGATGAGAAATGATATGTAAGAACATTGTCACTTGCTTATCAACAAGCATGTTCCTTGAAGACTTCAATCCTCTAAAGTTTGTAACATCTCACATAGTTTAAAAGAAGTAACTCTATTCATCCTAACTTGTTCAATACAGGTCTTATCACTAGCATATACAAGTCTTTTCACATAATCTTGTTGTGCATAAAAATCTAAAATATATTATCTAATCCTTGGTTTATAAGTATGTAGACTAGAGACGACACCTAATGTAACTAAGAACCTACTCGCAATTGTATACATTTGCAACCATATTGTTAGTGCAAGACCAATTCTTTTTCGCCTATCACTTTGTACTATTAAAGGCAAACAAGCCATTACTACAAGATATTAAAGTGTTAGATATCTTCAAATAACAGTATAAATTAATTTCAAAACATGATGCTTGTTGGAGGTAGGAATCAATAGTTCCCTAAAATCAAAACATAATGATTTGTTTATTTTGTTATTGCAAACAAAAATTCATGTCTACATAAACATTATTTTTTATCTTGTATCTTTAGATATGCTATGTCAAACACCAGATACTTATGTCTACGCTTTACTTCAATTTACAATGTAATGTTGTAACACCACCAAACCCAGCTTAGACACTATGGCCGAATCTGGCGACGTCACATGTGAGTGCTTTTTAGAAAAACCTTAGCAAGTTAAAAGTCGTCCAATTTGTTATCTTTACTTAAGTCGTGAAATCTCTATTCCAAATGTTAAGTGAAAACATTTCATTAACGCGGAAGCTAAAACATCATTAGTTCATAAGTTAATAATTTAACAAATTAAATCCCCAAAATAAACCCAAATAGATATTTAAATAAAGCAGACAAAATAAAGTGTTACTCAAAAATCCGTAAATGCCTACCAGCGGTCACCATCGAGCCCTCCTTTACACCGATCCATCTACTGCTGGAGATTACTTGAACAGATAAATAAATAAAGGGGTGAGTTTTCACAACTCAGTGTGTACATCCCCACAAACAACATGCATACAAACAGATAACAGAATACAGTTATTCAGCCTCAGCCATACAGATATCGCATGCATAACAAATTTGATATCAGAAATATCATGCCCACCAACCCTGCACACCATCTCCGTCCAACCCAACACACCATGTGGAGATAAAATCGACCCACCCATCCTTGCACACCGTATATGGGGATATAATCGACCCATCCAACCCTACACACCATAAAGTACCGCATCGCAGCACATATCATAAGTATACAGCTTAGCTGCCAGATAACGGGCTTATAAAGCCCTTCAAATATTCCCTTCACTTCATCAGACCCACCCCAATGCAATGCATCATACAAATATGGCATGCTGTAATGCAGACAAACAGATCATACATTTATTTACAGAACAGATCAAATAATCATGCTAAGTATTTCATGCGAACACATACTTCACAGAATTAAGAGTCTAGATAAGGCTTACCGACCCTACTACAGGTCACAGTCGACTTGGGTGACTCGTGGAACCTTACAGAATATTTCAGGTTAAAGGGGCTCACACGCCCGTGTGTCTTGCCTGTGTAGGCCCACATGCCCATGTGGGTCACACGACCCAAATTAGCCTTGCTTGTATGGATCACACGACCTGGCCCAGATTCCCACACGCCCGTGTAGTTCACTCGTGTGGGCCCACATGCCCGTGTGGCCTACACAGCCCATTTACCTAAGCTCGTACCTCGCACACGGCCTATAAGCCATCACACGCCCGTGTCCGTCACACCCGTGTGGCATGCGCACGGCCTGGCTCGTCAGTGACACGCCCGTGTCTCGCGACGCAGGCTACCACACGGGCAGACCACACGCCCGTGCAGCGTCGACAGGCCACTTTTTGGCCTTCGCTGAAACTCATTCTCTGCGTAATCGGAGTACACACCTTGTTTGTTTCCTCTGCTAATTCAACCACAAGCACTCCAAAGCCTAAAATAGACAATATCGAGCCCAAAATCAGTCTCTTAAGTCAGATTATTTAAGAATAGGCAAATCTCAAAACGAGAGATCTACTTACCTTCAACGAATAACGGTGATTCCTTGCTATTAAGAACCTTGATTAATGACCTACAGAACCTTGAATATCCCCTAAACAGCAAAAAAAACCCTCTTAAACAATCTCCAAAGAAAATCACGCAACTTAATAAAGCCATACTTACTGAATCGGCAGAACCGCTAGTAATACGCCTAAGCTTATCCAAAAAGAAGAAAAACGAAAGAGAGTGGGAAAAAGAGAAGAGAATTTTCGGCAGCAAGGTTGATTTAGGGAAAAAAGAAGAC
Organism: Gossypium arboreum; assembly: GCF_025698485.1. Taxonomy (NCBI): domain Eukaryota; kingdom Viridiplantae; phylum Streptophyta; class Magnoliopsida; order Malvales; family Malvaceae; genus Gossypium; species Gossypium arboreum. Next base: position 29,574,615 of record NC_069072.1, read on the forward strand.
GGCCCAGAAGAACTTTTGTTAAAAGAAAGAAATAAGCCCCAATTTCCCCTAAAAACCCCCAACTCAAAATTTTGATAAAACCCAACTCTTAGCCAAAACTTGCAGCAAAATAATTCCAAAGCCACTGCAAGGATTTGAACTCAGAACCTTGAGCAGCTTGACACTCCTCTTAACCATTAGACCAGCAGACCCATTCTATTAATTTTTTACCAACAATTCATTAAAAGCCCACTGACCTAAAGTCAAGCTTTATTCAAATAGAAACCACAATTTAGCCCAAGTTAAAACTTGAACTTGGGACCTCCCAAATAGACCCCAAAGTACATAACCTCTTAAACCACATATATATATACCAAAAAGAGTCGAAACAAAAGTTTTGATATTACCATGCTTAACAATCATAAAAGCCAAAATTATAGAAATTTGAGGCGTTACAAATGTTGTTCAAACTATTTTTTATTTTATGAATGGACACAGGTTCTCAACAAGGATATCCTACTCACTTTACTTTATTCCATGGTATTCTCATCTCTTATGTTTACCACTTTCTATTATATTATATTAGTGACTTTCTCCTTTATTATTTTCTATTATTTATAATCTCATACAACTTGAATCATTGTGTATAATTATAACTTGAATGCTACTTTTATTTTATACCATTGATTGTACCTGTGCCTTAGGATACTGGAAACTCAATGGAAAAACCCAATTTAGAGCATCACGAAATGAGTTTATAAATTTCACTTCTTCACTTTGAACAACTTTTGTTTGAATCAGGTAATGTGGAACTAAAATTAAGATCGAAGGTGCTATCAGGATTAAGAAATTTTAAGTCTATACAAAAATGCTATCTATCTATGAGGAATTTCTACAAAGTTTCTTTAAATTCCAGTTATTACTGAAATGTCAGGATTATATTGAAATAGTAAATACCAAGGTTGAAACTTTAAATTGTTAGGTTGAAAGTTTATGCACATAAAATGCAGTGAGTTCAAGTTTAACTAAAACTTCTGTATTGTCTTTTAAAACGTGACATTCAAAATATCCAAAATGTTGAAGTTAGTTTCAACTTTCACAAACAAGGAAATCAATATCAAAGACAGACTTTGGCCAAAATAGTTTAAATCAAGTGAAATAACTTAAGCAGATAAGGCCAAGAATGCCAATAAGCTGTAATGATTTCCCCTACTTAAAAAAAAAAGAGAATTGGTAAATCAATAAAAAAACATTTCAAAAAAAAAATATGTGCACAAGCATGATAGAGTCCCAAGAAAATTAGGTTATAGAGAACAAAACATTAAACAACAATGTGAAAGTTTGAAGAAAGTGAATATTGCATGTTTGATAAGTCACAATCAATCATTTTTTTATGAGTTTCAATTATATTATTTTTATATGTTTAAAGTACAAGATATACACCTAGCAGTGCATAAATTGCTACTACAGAACCCTGCAAGAAAGATATTTATTAGAATTTAATGGGTTTCAATAGATATAATTCATGTGTTACATATGAGGATAATGATGATAGTGCATGTTTTTAAATACCAAATATCATTTTAATATCACTCGATCTAGCGTAATTAAGACTTCCTTTTTACCTTCACTTTAGAATTGGTATTTGAACTTATAATACTAGAATGTCTTATATTCAACAATGACAAGGCTATCTAGCATCTCTTTCAACAATTGACTAGGCTTATATTTTTATTTTAGAGCATACAATTACAAAGAAGGAATGCAGATAATTCTTTATCTATTACATTACCTCTGTTTTTTTATACTATTTGTCATTCTAATTGATCCCCATTATACCAACTATTCTACTAAATCACCATATTGTGCCATTATTATTTTTATCCCAGAGAGGATTGTTTATACTTCAAATGACATACTATGAACCACAAATACACACACACATTACCTAAAATGTCTTAACTTTGAAATTCACAGCAAACCAAATTTACAATTCAAATCAAAAGGTTCAAAGTTAAAGTGTATGAACAAGATAAAATGCATCATAAATTTTATCAGGGTATTAATTAAAAGGAGAAAAAAAAAAGAAACTAAGAGCTCAACACTAACAAAAATTCTTTTCTTTCTTAGTATAATAAGAAAAGCTTAGAGAGGAAAAAAGAACACAAATGATGAAAGAAATAAGAAAAATGAGAATATGGATTTTGTTTATTTTGGTCCAAACTTGGATATTGAGGTTGATTGAAGTGCCAAAGACAACTTTGTAAGACAACCAAGGTTGCAACAAAGATCTAATTTGTAATAGCCCATTTTTAGTGAAATCGAAATAGTGGTTTCGAGACCACAGATCTGAGCCAGAAAGAAAATTTATTTTAACATTATTGCATGGCCTGTATTATGATAGGAATGTCATATGAAAATTCTGATAAGAAAATTTTATTGATTATGTGTTTAATTATAGAAAGGACCAAATTGCATAAAATGCAAAAGTTGAATTCTAGTAGCTAAAAGGATCAAATAGCTATGGAATTCAAAATAAGAGGTCCTTATATGGTAATTAGACCATTAAAGAATAGTTAGTAGATATTTTTGGTGATTCATCCATGAAAAAATTAGAAAAGGCTAAGGACTGAATTGGAAATTAAAATAATTAAAAGATGATAATAGAAAATATCATCTTATTTTTCATCATCTTCCCCAAATTTTGCATGGACACCATAAAAGAGAGAAAGGAAACTAATCAAGTTTAATTAGGTATGTTTTATTGTCTCAGTTTTAGTAATTTTTATATTTTTGAGATCGGGATAGTTTAATCTATCTATTTTGGGGATTAATTTGAAAAGATATCAAAGTATTGAAATTTTTCCACGGAAAAATACGCTGAAAATTTGAAATTTATGGTAGAAAATGAAAGGCTTTTGATAGATAAATAACTTTTACAAAGAGAATTTTGATGAAATCATGATTTAGTGACTAAATTGAAAAGTGGTAAAACTCATGGAAAAATTCTAAATTTTGTGAAATACAAGTGCTGTAAATGTTATATGAAATCTTTGGTTAGGCCTAGAATAAGGATTAAATTGCATGAATTTTATTTTCCGAGCTTAGGGACGAAATTGAAATTTATGAAAAGTATAAGGGCAAAATGGTAATTTTTCCTAGAGTGTAAATTGAATCCAATTGAATATGAATTGTATTAAATTGATGATTAAATTCATTTATATAGATCTAGAAAGACCAAATATGAAATTGGATCGAGGAAAATAAAAAATTTCAGATTAGTAGAATTCGTATACGAATAAGTATCGAGGTACGTTCGTGTAACTAAATTGAGAATTCATATATGTTAATTGAATTGTATAAATGTGATTGTAATGTTGCTATGCGTATGAAATTAATCTTATATTCGACAATGACTGACAAACATTAAGTCTCGATTGAATAAATGAAGTTCGATGGATACATGACTTCTCGTATTGGTTGTGGTCTTGCATATGTTGCAGACACACCATAGCTCAAAAGAGCATCCTGTTATTAGCCCTCTCGAGCTTCCCGTTATATGGTTCAGTGAGCTTTCCGTTATAGCTCTTTGGAGCATCTTGATAGATTATGATCCTACATTTGTTGTGGACACACCTTAGCTCTTATGAACATCTCGATTAAAGGCTCTTAGTGAGCTTTCCGTTAAATTGGCTCTTTATAAGCTTCTCGATAATGCTCGCTTGAACTTCCTAATATTGGCTATCTAGAGCTTCTCGATATGCTTCTTTTTGAACTTCCTAATAAGGTTCTTTGTGAACTTCTCGATTAAGGCTCTTATGAGCTTCCCGTTATATAGTCTGAATAAGCTTCCCCATAGGCTCTTTATAAGCTTCCCAAAATGGCTTTGTACGAGCTTCCCATTATAAGGTTCGAGAGAGTGCTTCCCGATTATGTGCCCTAATTGGGTACCCCTAGAAATGAATTGACAAATTATAGTAGTGTACACTAAAGTGTACTATATTAGTGTATCCATCGATATTTCAAATAAATTCAACGGGTAAAGTTCTGACATGGCCAAACTAAATTTGAAATGATTTGTCATTAATGTGTACATGTAATATGGAAAAATGCTATGGAAAGCATACGTATATGAAAGACATTAAATGATGAGCTCATCCATGTTCTTGGTATTATATGAATTACTTGACTAACATGGTTGGTGAAGTTGTGTTTTTAGGATATAAACCAAATTGCTTGGATGCATTATTGTATGCTTATCTTAAATGTAAATATGTGGAAGCTAAATTCCTGTTATACGAACTTACTAAGCATTAAATGCTTACTAGGTTTTCTTTTCTCTGTTTTATAGAGCTCAGAAGCTCGTAAAGGTTGGAGATCAGTCGGAGTGTCATCACACTATCCTCCAACTTGTTTTGGTATAAAAAGTAATCTTATTTTGATATAATGGGATGTATAGGATAACTTGGTTTATATTGGCATGTAAATAGTTGTTTGTAACTTAGCCATTGGAATGGCTAAAAATGGATTGTTTTGGTATGTTATTATAAGGTTATATATATCATGTTTAGCTTATATGTATGTGGTTTGGTTAAATTGAATTAGGGTAAAATATAAATAATTACAAGAAGGTAAGGTTGATCATATGAATATGAGATACTATTTCATACATATTAACGATGTTTGCTTGGTTTATATGACTTGAATTTGTTGGCAAATGTATGCAAATGTTATTGTAGGTTGAAGGTTAAATTTGGCTGAGAAATAAGGCTAAAAAATGGTCTTATTTTGTCCACACAGATAGACACACGGCCCGACACATGGGCAGGTGATTTGGCCGTGTGTCCTCTGCATCTTAAAATTGAGAAACAGAATGCTCAGATTGGGCACACGGGCAGAAACACGGGCGTGTGTCTCAGCCGTGTGTGATATATGGCCTAGAACACGGGCGTGTGTCTTGCCCATGTGAAACCTGCACCTAATTTGTGAAAATTAAATTGACCATAAGGTCTAGCACACGGGCGTGTGACGGGCTGTGTGGCACAAGTCAGAGAGTTACATGGGTAAGGACACGGGTTGGGACACGGCCGTGTGCCTCACATCGAATGCCCACACTGCATGAGACATAGGCATGTCACTTGGCTATGTGAGCCACACAGCATACTCACACGGGCGTGTGACCCTGTATTAAAGAAAATTTTTAAATTTCGCGAAAAATTCTTTGAGATTCCAATTTAGTCCCAACTTGATTCTAATGTTTAAATTGGGCCTCGAGGGTCCATTCAAGGGATAGTATGATTATTTTCAGATATAAATAGTTAATGATATGAATTATCTGTATTTATTCTATAAACTTCGGTAATGCTCTATAACCCTGTTTCGATGACAGTTACGGGTTAAGGGTGTTATATAATCTTTTTGGTTACATCGAAATAACAAGTAACTACAATCCAAGAGAAAATTTCAGATAAAGCCAACTCTCGTCATTTTACATTCTCCATTCAATCTCTCTTCTTTTCTCTCCTAAAAACGGGGGATCAAAAGCAGAAATGAAGGAAACAAAATAGGAACGAAAACCACCTCGACAGTCTTAAATTATTAGGACTTCTTCGACTTGGGGAGAAAACTTTGAGGAAATTGCCTAAATCTCTTTATTCCTTTTCAATTTTTTGTACATAAAAAAAATATAAGGCTGAATGCTATTAACCAAAAAATAATACAAATAAATAAATAAAACAACATAAATAAAACATTTTTCCTTTCTCCGACGGGAAACCAGAAATAGAAATAGTTTTTACCAGTAAACTTGTTTCCCTAATGAGAAAACATTTCAATTATATTCTTTTGAAAACATCTTTCGCACTAATTATTATACCTGAAAATGACAAATCTTCATTAAAAATAGCAAAAACTTCATAATCAATTAAACAAAGAATATTGATAGATCATAAAATTGAGAATAAAAGCTCATCCAATTTAACGAAAAAAATAGAAAAAGAGAAAATCAAAATGGAAGGAATGAGAGGCAAAGATCCGATTTCAATGAATTAATTACTTATTTAATTACGTAGAAATATACGTATATTAATTATGATTATAAAAACTAAGAAAAATGAGAAGAGATAATTACAGGTAGATGAATTGACTGCAAATCTGGAGAGGATTTTGACAGATCAGAGATTCAAATGGAGACGGAGATAACCCTTTTGGAAAAACACAAATTTGCTTTTTCCAGAATTAAATTTTAGGATTAAATTATTAAAATTTTAATTATAAAAAAGTATATATGTAAAATATATTTAAATTCATTCAAAAGTAAATAATTCCCTCCCATAAGATACTACTATCATTATCGAAGAAATATGAAAATAGATCACAAATCACGTTAGCCATAATTTAGAATATCGATAGCTAATAATAGAGCAGATCTACAATATCTGACAAAGAGTGGGGCAATGCTGTCCAGCAAATTAATTCAACATTTTCTACGTAAAAAACAAATAAATGTTGTCATAGGAATTTGGTGGATGTATGAAAAGCTTTATAGTTGTAATCTCTAATTCGGTTTAAATGTTAGATTCGAATTCGAGAGATTATATTAATTATTGAAATAATTTAATAAAATTATCGGAGTTTTAAAACAGTTAATTAAAATATTAGTTTAATCTTAAAAAAACTTGGTTAATTTACAAAAAAATTCATAAATTATCAAAATTGATTCAATTTAATATCTTTGTTATAACGGTATTTACTATTAAAAATTTAGTTTGAAAATCTGAGTTACTTTCTTAGAGATTTGGTGTTGTAGAGATTTGGTGATGTATGAAAAGACTTTGTAGTTATCATTAATATACATTTTAAAATTAAGATTATAATAATAAAAGGGTCTTACAAAAGGATCCCTTAATAACATTATATAAACTTTTGGCCATCAAGATAATATAATTTTAGCCGCCAAAATCTAAATTGAGATTTTTCAAAGTGCGGATTCGATTTGACTTGTATGTATAATTAAATTTTCTATTAATGTATTATGTGTATTTAATAAAATATGTTATATTTATTTTTAAATTTTTTGCCAAATTTTTAATGTTTGACCTTTTCATCTTAAGAAAACATGATATTAGCTTTTTATTTTTATTTTTATTTAAAAAAAGGATTTTGTATTCCGTATTCTTTTCGTTGTTAAAGAGAATTTTTCTGTGATATTGTATAACGTGATGGTTTAGGGTTTAAAATGATTACAGTGAAACATGCAAATGAATTTTCATGCAAGGGCGAAGATGAAAGTGTTAATATATCATAAAGATAGAAGATTTCATGCAAAGATTTAAGCTTACTTAGGTTGATTTGTGAAGTGATATATAATATAATATATATCAACCTAATTGTTTTCTTCAACGTGTAGACCGTACATATTGAGTATTGGTGTGCTGTTTGCTATATATATCTCTTCATCTCAAACATGTGGTGGATGACTTTTATCATTATAATTATATAATATGCATGTTATACATAATTCTGTGTTTAATACATGTGCCTAAGCTTAAAGTCTTTTGCCAGTATATGATGTATATGTTTCCTATTTTTGTAAATGCATGTATGCTATGATGGTACCTTTGACATGCTTATTAATATGATTACTGCTATGCTATCATTACTATACTCCTATTTGATCATAGTTTAAAAGAAGCACACGCATGAAATTCAGTTTCACTAATTTTCAGATGCATGAGACAACATTTCAGCATTAATAAAATAATTGACGTGATTGTTGCTAAAATCAATGGATACAATCTCGTTTATTATTCTTTCCGTTGAAATGCCCTTTCAAACATGAGTAAATGCAATTTGCCTTTTTTTTCGACTATAAAGTTATAATTTATATTTTTGAGTTTTAAAATTTGGTTTAATATTCGAAATTGTTCGGGATCACGATTGGATATTGAATTCGGATTTATAATTTTCAAATAAAAAACAACGCATAGGTATTGATTTTTAGACATTGCAAGGGTACTAAAATTTTCGTATGTACTTAAGATTGTCTCTAATTTTTTATGCAGATTCAGAAATTATCTTTTTTAAAATGATTTTCAATTTTCTTGGTAAACTCCAGTGTTCTTTTTATAATTACACTATTACAACAATAAAAATTTTCAAACCACAATTAAATTCAGAACCGAAATAACAAAATTCAAATTTTTTGGATAAATTTTTAGTGTTGGAATGAAAATACTGAAATGTTGAAGATTAGTACATATATTTCATGATATGGGTAAGTTTTAGTTTTTTATTATCAAAATATCAATAAAATTCTGACAAAAATTGTAACCAAACCATACTTTTATATTACAAAATATAACACACAAGCACATGGTTCATACATTCAACCTGGTACATAATTAAACAACAAATACTAAGAAAATAAAGCTCCCTCTCCTTGACAGCATATTGATCCAAACGTGTATACATATTCGAATTGAAACAAAGAAGTAAGGTAGCTGTCAATTTATTCTTAATTAGATTAGTACTGCTTCAGGTAGTAGTAGTGAGCAGTACGGACATCGGATGTTCTTAATCGATCCTTTAGTTTGGTTGGGTGAGGTGAGCGTCAATGTCCTTGGAGGCATCCACCAAGAATTGCAACAGAGTCTCGGGATGTGCAATCCCGTGGTGCAGTTTCTCGTATTCCACAGTCCAGTGCACTATGCTGCCACTACCCTTGTTCTTAGGCGAAGCTTGAAGCGTGGCTACAAAGCTCTTATACTCTTTCAGTTGATCTCCTTCTATCTCTCTGAAAGTGATCAAGTTCTTACTAGGATCTATCGCTTCAACTAGCTGCTTTGAAACTTTAGCCTTTCCATCTGAACAAACAATATTGTTTTGATATACGATATTGATATTAAAATTAACAGATAAAAAGGTAAAGAAATCAAGCAAAAAGCTTGAGAAGATTTTTGGGTTTGCCATGTTCAAATATCATACCATGCACATAACGCCAACTGATAATGGTACCAACTTTTCCCCATTCACCTTCAAGTAAATCGCATCCTTGAATCTTGTCATAGCAAGTATGGTGCACATGGTGCGGTTTGTGGGCGAACATTTCATGGAACTGTCCAGGAGAAGACTTAATCTCTACATCTGCCTCAATCTTACCCGTCAGAGCTGAAGACGCCATTGTTTCACTAACGATGTTTGATGTGGGAGTGATTTGTTTGATGTTTAGGCTAGACATTATTTATAGACTGGTGTCAATATCTAAGGCAATAATCCTCTCCAAATGATACTACTCAATTTCCTTTTCCTTAACTAATTGTCATTCACCACATATTTAATTTTGCACAATTAGTTTCCTTATTGAATCTTCTTTGAACTAGAAACATAAAAGTTTTATTTTATTTAAAATTCATTCACAAATATTTAAAATAATAAATGTTGGATTCATTTATTTGATTCTTTTTATACTTTTCATATCCGTTTTATGATTTATGTTCAGTATTTATAACTATTCCTTTCAATTATGTTGTTTTCAATATTCAAATCTACATTTTTTAGGAGTATAATATGTTTTACCACTGTATCTAATATTTAATTTAATGAGTATAAAAATTAATATTTTAATAAATAAAAATTATTTTATGTAAATAAATAAGTCTGAACATGGTAACAACATTATATTATACCAACATTATACTAGAAACATAATATTAATAATAAAATGACAATATGGCAAAATTCTAAAAATTAAAGAGAACACAGCATTATACATTGCATTATCAAAATATGTTAAACTCAAATTTTATAAAATATAAATTTGTGATTCCTAATTGTAGCATTTGGGAATATACCTAACAAGATATAAATATATAAATATATGAATTATTAAATATTATTGTATTTTTAATGATATGAGTTCTGTATCTATGTAAAATCAAATCAATTTATTTATATTATTAATAAATATTATATTTAATATTAAATTATTCATTTACTAGTTTCTATTTAGATGAATTTTAATTCTCCACTCAACTATATTGAAAATAAATATATATTTAAAGTTGTGAAATCAAACGCTGGTTGTGACAACAGCTAAAAAAAAAACCTCTAATTGTTGAGGTACATTTGGACGCATGATCCAATTAGGACAAATAGGCTATATATATATATATATGCAAAAAAAAATTTATTGGTCAAATAGTTAATGTTTTTGAAAATTTAGGAAAATATGTTGTTTTTGGAGCGTGTGAAAGTATGTCTAGCTGGGCGCGCTTTTTGCACAGTTGGTAAGAAAGCGTGCTCAGCTGAATGCGTAATTTTATCTTTGTGTCTCACGTTCAATTTCTCTCCCAATCACATTTATATTTTTTATTTTATGTTGTTTTAAGTTTTTTTTAAATTTTAATTAATATTTTTAATATATTATCTTTCTTAATTAAATGGTTAAATAATAATAATTATATCCTTGAGACTCAGGTTCAATTCCCTTTTCTAAATGATTTGTAATTTTATTTCGTCTTTGTTTCAAGATTTTTTAATTAATAAATATATTGTTTTTATTTTTATTTTAATTAATTTTTTAATTAATAACTCTTTTATTCATAAAATAAAATAATTATTACAAATATGATTATTTTAGTAAATATAATTTTTATGTGTAATATTTATTTTTCAATCCATATTATGAGTGTAGTAAATTTTAGTATTATATATTTTTGTATGTGTATTTAAAATATTTCACTTATAAAAATATTTGAAATATCAAACCCATAATGAAGATGAAAATAATGATACTTTAAATATTTTACATATAAAAACAATAAATATATTTGAAATAATTATTTCATTTTATAATATTAAAAATAACCATACCCAGAATTTATTTGGAGAAAATAAATATTTGACATATAAATATTATATATAAAGAAAAATATATCAAACAAATTAGTTGATGTTTATATTATATATAAATGAGTTATTAATTTCAAATAATTTTAACATAATGATATATGTAAAAATATATTTTATTATATAATTACATATTTATTATTTGACTTTCGAATAAAAGATTTAATAATTAAAAATATTTAAAAGATGAATTAAAATAAAAAATTGAAAACAATATATTTATTAATTAAAAAAAGCTTGAAACAACATAAAATAATAATTACAAATGTGTTTAGAAAAGGAAAATTGAACTTGAGTCTCAAGGATGAAATTATTATTAACCATTTAACTAAGGAAGCTTATATGTTAAAAATAATAATTTAAAAAAACTTAAAACAACATGAAATAAAATTATAAATGTGAGTGGGAGAGAATTAAACTTGAGACTTAAGGAAAAAACTACTAGCATTTAATCATTTGACCAAAGAAACTATTTATATTAAAAATGTCAAAATTTGCAACTTAAAGGAAAAGTACAACCAATTGGGCGTGTTTTCCTACTAGTAACACCCAAAATCTAGCCTAGACGTTATGACCAAATCTGGAGATGTTACCTAAAACGGTTGAAAATCCAATTTTCGTAAATTTCTAAAAATGTCGTAAAATTTTTATTACTTAAAACCCCGATTTAATAGGAAATGCATTTATTGAACATTTTTAGAAATTTACGATGTTATGGTCGAATCTGAAAGTGTCACAAGGTAGGGGTTTTGAAAACGGAGTTGTCTTATCAAAACGTTCACATTTTTAATTGAAAATACCATTTATTTAGTTCATTTTTCAAAAACTTATTACAGCGGAAGCCTTAAAATAGTTATATTTTGAAAATGCAGTCATGTTTTAGAAAAACCTTTGTTTGCGTATCAATTGTGATTTTTAAAGAAAAACATTTTGTTGAAGCGTGCAATTTATCAAACATATAAAACCAAAACCAGTAGTTATAAAACCATAAAGTCTAGAGAGTCCCAGATTTACAAACTCTCCAATGTAAACCAAAATCATAAATAAACCATAAATAATTAAGTTTAAATAGTTGATGGATGTGTGGTCAGTGCTAAGTCTCTGCCGCACCGATCCGCTTAAGCCTGTGGATTACCTGACAAAACAAACATCAAATGTGAGTTTACGAAAACTCAGTGTGTAACCCATCAGAATTAAGTATGTAAACATACAGAATTATGTACACAGTCAAAAACATATCCTCCAGTATCTGAATTACCCTCTCAGATTAACCATTGGTCTGAGGATGGAATGCAATACTAAAGTCCAATCTAGAACCCAGAGCCTCATGTAATTTCTTCCAAAGTCGAGAAGTGAAGTGAGGACCTCTATCAGAAATAATCGACACAGAACCCCATGTAGTCTTACAATCTTGAAATATAGAGCTTCGCCAACTTCGCAGAGAAAAGTCCGTCCAACCGAATTAAATGAATGGACTTGGTCAATCGATCCACGATGACCAAAACAGAATCTTTCTTAGTGAGTGTCAAGGGCAACCCACTAATGAAGTCTATCGTCACTCGCCCCCATTTCCATAAGGGAATCTTAACTAGCTGTAATAGACCCAAAGGCAACTGGTGCTCAACCTTAACTTGCTTGCACATCAGACAACGAGCAATGAAATCTATCACCTGGCACTTCAAACCTGGCCACCAGTATAACTCATGAAGGTTGCGATACATCTTATTACCACCGGGATGCATAGCATAAAGGCTACTATACGCTTCCCTCAGAATTTTCTGCTTCAAATCGAAATCATTCGACACATAGATCCGACCTCAAAAATAAAGAACACCCTCATTATTCAGCCTAAAATCTAAAGTACTGCCACCCTCAACCTGACAAAACCACAAACCCAGTGACTCATCCCCCAATTATTTAATTCAAATATGATCAACCCTAGTCAGCTTAATTTTCAACTCAGCTAACAGACTAAGTCGAGTGAACATTGCTCTCAAATCAGTCATCGCCCTATGACTGAGAGCATCGGCCACCATATTGGCCTTACCAAGATGATACTCAATCGTGAAGTCATAATCCTTGAGTAGCTCAATCCATCGATGCTGCCTAAGATTCAACTCTTTCTGGGTAAGGAGATACTTGAGGCTCTTGTGATCAGTGTAAATAATACACTTCTCTCCATACAGGTAGTGCCTCCAAATTTCAACGCAAAAACCATCGCATCCAACTCAAGATCATGCGTCAGATAATTTCCATCATGTGTCTTAAGTTGATGGGATGCATAAGCCACGACCTTACCATCTTGCATCAGAACACAACCCAAACCAAAATGCGACACATCAATGTATACCACAAACTTTTTACCAAATTCAGGTTATATTAAAGTAGGAGCTTGAGTCAGAATAGACTTAAGCTTCTCAAAGCTCGACTGTTGTGCATCAGTCTAAACAAAAGGAACTCCCTTGCTCAAAAAATTAGTCAACGGAGCTGCGATCAGAGAAAACCCCTCGACAAACTGCTGGTAATAACCCGTCAAACCTAGAAAATTACGGATCTCAGATACGTTCTTTTACTGTTTCCAATCAAGTATAGCCTCATTCTTCCTCTGGTCAACATGGATCCCTTCAGCAGAAACCACATGCCCTAGAAAGGTCACTTCAAGCAACCAGAACTCACATTTACTCAACCTAGCGTAAAGTTGTTTCTCACGTAGAATCTGAAGCAGTACTCTAAGATGCTCATCATGCTTGTAAGGCCCAATTTTTGTCCGGGCTTATACCAAAAAAAAACAATAAACTAAATTAAAACAGCCCAAATACTTTTTTTTAATCCAATACCCCAAAAAAACCCTTAACCCAATTACATATAATCCAATAATTTTAAAACCCATTTTTAATAACCCATAACCCAATAAGTCCTAAAACCCAATTCTAATTAACCCATATCCTAAATCTAGCCCAAACCCGAAAGAGCCCAAAAAAGAAAAATTCAAGTAGTCAAGAAAGCTCCTAGAATGCACTGGAAGGGCACCAGAGGAACGGCTTCTCACGTGAGATCCCCGAGTAATCTTCTCCGTACCTGCAAAAGAATACACTAGAAGGAGCCAATAACAGATTTCACAACAAATGACAACAGGAAAATAGGATTTTTAAGATTTTATTTATTTTGAAAATCTGGCTATAAAAGCCAGTGATGTAATGTACAATTTTTACACACACAGAATATACGCACATTGTATGCATACTATACGTTTATGCAAATACACAGAATATAGAAAAATCAGAGATATCAAAGGTGATCTCAAGTGTTTTTTTTTCCTTTTCTTTTCTCTTTCGATTTATCTCTTTAGTTGGCATGATTTTTTTGTTAAGAAATAAGTCGATACCGATGAAAACCCACACGTCTCAGGAATGAAGAGACTCGGGGAGGGTCGAACGTTTTCTTCGATCTTTTTTTATCTATTTTTTTTAGTTTTCGAAGAAGTAAAATATGATTTGAGGTTGTTTTAAAACAAAAAAAAATGAAGGAGAAAGGGGGGCTTACCGGATCTCCATGGTTGCGACTTGTGTGGGCAAGGATTTGGCCGTTGATCGCATGTCGTCGGCCTTTGATGGAGCTATTTGCATGTCGGCTGCTAGCCAAGTGAAACCCTATCAATTGGGGGTTAATGGCTGCTGTTACTACTAAGAAATAATGAAAATCAGGTTATGTTTGAAGGAAAAAGGGTTTAAAATCACCCATAAAGCCAAAACGCCAGCGTTTGCTGGCCATGAAGGTCCGCGCATTGGGCCGAATTGTGAATCGGATCTGTGCCAATTTTGTATGCAAGGGAAATTTGCGCGCTAAGTCCTTTGCATTCGCATGGGGCTTCGACTGCATCCTTTTTGCTTTGCTTTGTTTTTCAATTTGGCTCACTGATTTGAGCGCATTTTCATTTAAATTCATGATACAGTGATGTGATTTAGGCTTGGGAGGATTTACAATATCAGTCCCTATATATTTATGCATGTTATGCATTGATCTATTTTATGGTCATTTTATTTACAAATTATCCTTCTTCTCTTGATGCATTTTTAATTGAGTCTTATATTTGTATAATAGGTTAATTTAGAATACATTCAATATGTGTATGCCTTAATACATGTAAATAATTTTGTTTGTTACATTTGTATAATTATTGTAGATTATTTTTACATCATGTATCTTATTTCTTTAAATATTTTACATATATTTGTATATTAATCATTCTTTTTAGTTTTTTTATAATAACTATTGTTTTGCATGTTGTAAAATTCTTTTTATATTACATTGTTTTAATACCTTATTAATAAGTGTTGTCAATATATTTATATACATAAATTATTTAAAATATTTCTTAACTTATGTTTAATTTACATGTCTTTATGTACATATGATATTGTTTTGGAAATCCATCTTGGTATTTATAAAATTGTTATTCTGAAATATGTCTCCTTATTATGTTATCCTAGTATGTTATTTAGTATTTCTTTTAAGTATTTTTGAGCAAAATAGTATGTATATAATTTTCTAATTTCACATGTGTTTATTTTATACATAAGTTTTAAATAAAAAATCTATCATGTGTATAATACCTTGCCATGTATTATTATTTCTTCATATTAAGTATATTATTTGAATTATTATTAAACATATATTTAGTACTTATATTTAACTTACATACATTATCAAAGCAATATTTTTTACATGTAATTTTAGCAAATTTGTATATAATTGCAGTTTTTTTATGTTATTGATTATATATATAATTTATGCTAATTTTAAGTTAATTTTATAATTCATTTTTTATTTTATATTATTTTAATATTCAATTATTTTAAAATGCTTTCACATGTGTATAACACATATTAAATTATTTTTACTATAGTACATGTTATTATTTTCATATAACTTTATGTAAATATTTTTCTATGTATATATCCTATTTTAAAGTTATTTATGTGTATAATATATTTCTTTTGAGAACCATATTTTAAATCATACCACTTATATATTGTATACACTTATATATTATCCTTATGTATTTTTTATATATATATTTTGTTACCTATATAACTTAAATATTTGCTTTGTTTTTTCATACATTATTAATTTCATTTTTTTACAAACAATTATACCCAATTTTACTTGTATATGCATCATACATTATTTAAGTTATCATGTGAATTATCAATTTTGGAATGAATTTATGTTTTAAATATTCCATATATAATTTGATTTGAACTTTGTATTTTATAATAACTATTTCAATAAACATATATCCTAAGTTTTACATAAACTTGTTAACTTATATATATATATATATATATATTATATAATCATTAATTCATCATTTTGTTTCATACATATTTTTGTGCATCATTCTATTTTGTGTTATGTTAATTATCGTATATTATTTTTATATTAATTATTCATTATCCATGTTTAAAGATTTTTTGTTACATTATACATAGAATAATTGTATTTAATTATTGGATGTATTAAGTGAGGTTGTACTTTGTGTATATTATTTCATATTCATTAACCTTTTTTATATATACGTTTTGTTGCCATGCATTAATTTTTTTATTTATTTTAAAACAAATAAACATATTTTTTGAGAAAATTTCCAATTTTCTACCATTCAAAAAAATTCTGAAATAGGGCAATATCCAATATTTGGGGAATTCGGAAAATCGTGCTCAATCGTATTGGGTATGATTTTTCTGGTGAACTAAATATTTGGATAACCTTTTAATTTTAGTATGTGAGTTTTCAAAAGTCAAAAATCAATCACATTTTAAAGGTATAAGGGATCGTATCCAATCGTATTGGGTATGAAACTGCATATCTTTGAAACGAGAGAATTTTGACTACTAATGTAACGCCCCCACGCCCGAGACCGTCGTCGGAGTCGAGTATGAGGTGTTACTAAGCTTAATTTAACATATTTAGAACTTTGGATTATTTATTTCTACATTCGCAGCTTTTAAGCTACTTGCATCACAGTCACAAGAAAAATCATATCTTGAGTTACGAAACTCGAAATCAATATCCGTAAATTTTCCCTCAATATAGACTCATATACCTATCTACAAAATTTTTTCTAGAATTTTTGGTTGGGCCATTTAGTACAGTTTATTAGTTAAAGTTACCCCTATTTCAGGACTTGACTGGTCTGACCTCTGTTTACTACGAACCACATTTCTCTCTGTGAAAAAATTCATATGAATATGAAGTTTATTTCTCCTGAAACTAGACTCAATAAGGATTCTGAGAATATAAAATACACTACCTAATTATATCTTTACAATTTATGGTGAATTTCTAAAGTTGGAACAGGGGATTCAGAAACTGCTATGACCCTGTTTCACTAAAATTCTAATATCTTCTAACATATAATTCCTTTTCTTGTTTCATTTATTTAATGTGAAACTAGACATAATAAGCTTCAATTTGATATGTAGTCCATCACCAAATTCAATTTCTATGATTTTTAGTAAATTTTCAAACTCGCGTCAGTGTTGCTGCAGTATCCTATTTATGGCAAATTTCATCCCTTTTGATGAGTTTTTATACACTAAGTATCTAATTAATTTTCCTTATCATCAAACATAATATAAACTAACCATTTTCATAATTTATCATTATCAAACATTTCCTCAACCATTCCATTACCATACCATAAGATCATTTACACAAAATAGATATATTGCTATACATGCCATACTTAAATTTACAAGCCTTTACCAAAAGTCTTAGGATAGTGTGATGAGCCTTGACCTATCCCGACTCGAGCTGGCTTGGCCAAAACTACAATGAGTAAGAAGGAGGGGGTAAGCATAAATGCTTAGTAAGTTCATATGCAAATAATAAGTAACATAACAAACAGTCATACCAATCAACATTAGCATGCATCACTAAAACACATGTCACATTTCTAATCATTTTTCATCATCTTATTACCTTATCGTGGTTGTATCAATACTCAACCCGAGGGTTAAATACATACCTGTTCAAAATATCCATTTCACATCACTTACCAATACGTCTCTTTAAATCTCAAATATTCCTCCATTTGAGTAGAGCTTTACCCGTTGAACACATCGGAATATAATTCGGATACATGGATAACTTGCACATAAGTGCCATATATGCAATCAAGCAATCATGTAACCCGCCCATAAGAGAACTCGGACTCAACTCAATGAGCTCGGGCGTTCGCATCCATAAGTGAACTCGGACTCAACTCAACGAGCTCGGATGCCTAGTTACATCTCACGAACTCGGACTCAACTCAACGAGTTCAGACATTCGCATCCATAAGTGAACTCGGACTCAACTCAACGAGTTCGGATGCTCAACCATCCTAGTGACATGTCACATGTATCCTAATCTATTCCTAAGGTTCAAACGGGCTTTTTCCTCGAACACTTATCCTTGCCGTCTTCCGTAGAATGCCGAAATCAATACTCGGTAACAATTATATTTAACAAGTAGTTCACATATTTTACATATTATTTGAAATTAACCACAAAGCATACATTTCATAATAAAATTCAGCATAACATATAATTAACATCAATAACTTAAAAATAACCATTATGCTACATTATTTACACATGAACTTACCTTGGTACCAAAATACAAGGATTTTGCAATCTAGTCCACAATCTTTTCTTTTCCTCGATTGAGGTCGATTCCACGTCTTTCTTGATCTAAAATAACACATTTAGCTTATTTAATACTCACATTATCAAATTAATCCTTAACTCAAATTTTGGCAAAATTACAATTTTACCCTAAACTTTTGCATATTTACATTTTGCCCCTAGGCTCTGGATTAAACTTTATTCCTTATTCTTATGTTTTACAACATGCTGATCACTTTTCTCTTCTATGGCAACATCAAATTCTCACTCTAACATGTACTTGTGACTATTAGGTATTTTACCGATTAAACCCTTTTACTCGTTTTTGCTTAAAATCGAGTAGTACAAGTTGTCTAACATAATTTAAAACTTCATATTCTATCATAAAACATAAAATACACAAATTTCACCTATGGGTAATTTTCCAAATATAAACTCTAGGTTAAATTATTGCTAACATAAGCTTTATCAAGTTAAGGGATCTCAAAACGTAAAAATCATTAAAAGCGGGCTTGGAATCACTTACTATGGAGCTTGGAAGCTTGAAACAAACCCTAGCTATGGAGAACCCTTGAAATTTCGGCCTAATGAAGAAGATGGACAAAATTGGCTTTTAATTTTGTTTTAATTCATTTTAATAACTAAATGACCAAAATACCCTTACTACTAAACTTTCCAAAAATTCCTTCCATGTCCTAATTTTGTCCATGAACTTAAAATTGGTAAAATTGCTATTTAAGACCTCCTAATTAATATTTCAAAGTAATTTCATACTAAAAACTTCTAGAATGCAAAATTTTGCAATTTATTCAATTTAGTCCCTAACTTTAAATTAAACTCGTTATGCCCAAAATTTCTTCACGAAATCTTCACACAATTATGCATTCATATCATAAACCTCAAAATAATTATAAAATAATTATTTCTATCTCAGATTTGTGGTCACGAAACCACTATTCCGATAGGCCCTAATTCGGGATATTACAACTCTCCCCCCCTTTAAGGATTTTCGTCCTCGAAAATCTTACCGGTAAACAGATATGGGTATTGATTTCTCATAGTTTCTTCGGATTCCCATGTAGCTTCTTCTACTCCATGCCTTTGCCACAACACCTTCACAAGTGCAACATTTTTATTCCTTAGTTGTTTGACCTCTCGAGCTAAAATCTTAATCGGTTCTTCTTTGTAGGTCATATCTGGTTGTAGTTCAATTTCTGTCGGTGAAACTACATGTGAAGGATCTGAATGATACCGACGTAACATAGATACGTGGAACACATCATGAATCTTCTCTAATTCAGGTGGTAATGCTAGCCGATATGCTACCAGTCCAACTTTTTCAATTACTTCATACGGCCCAACAAAACGCGGACTTAATTTGCCCTTCCGTCCAAATCTAAGGACTTTCTTCCACGGAGACACCTTTAAAAATACTTTATCACCAACTTGAAATTCAATGTCCTTTCGTTTTAGATCTGCATAAGATTTCTGTCTATCTGAAGTAGCTTTCAAACAATCTCAATTATTTTCACTTTTCTTGATTTCTTTTATTAGATCAACTCCATAAATCTGATTTTCCTTGAGTTCAGTCCAATACAATGGCGTTCGACACTTACGACCATATAATGCTTCATAAGGTGCCATTTTCAAGCTCGTCTGATAACTATTATTGTAAGCAAATTCCACCAACGGTAAGTATCTTTCCCAACTTCCTTGAAATTCCAATACACAACATCTAAGCATATCTTCAAGAATCTGAATTATTCTTTCTGATTGTCCATCAGTTTGTGGATGAAATGCAGTACTGAAATTTAACTTCGTACCTAACGCGTCTTGCAACTTTTGCCAAAACCGCAAGGTAAACCTTGGATCTCTATCTGAAATAATCGATAATGGTATTCCATGTAATCTAACAATTTCTTTAATATACAGTTCAGCTAACTTGTTAAGAGAATAATTCGTACAAATCGGGATAAAATGAGCCGACTTAGTTAATCTGTCAACTATTACCCAGATGGCATCTTTCTTTCCCGGAGTCAATGGCAATCCTGAAACAAAATCCATAGTAATCCGATCCCATTTCCATTCAGAACCATAATAGGTGAAGTAATCCGAAGGAACTTGGTGTTCAACTTTCACCTGTTGACAGATTAAGCATTTGGACACAAACTCTGATATATCTCTTTTCATTCTATTCCACCAATATATTTTCTTCAAGTCATTATACATTTTCGTACTACCCGGATGAATCAAGAAATAACCACTATGTGCTTCCTGTAGGATCTTTTGAATCAGTTCCTCATTCTTCGATACACAAATCCGATTTTTAAACATTAAACACCCATCAGAACCAATTTTGAAATCTGACTCTGTATCAACTTCACACTGCTTTCTCTTGGCTTGCAAATCTTGACCATCTTTCTGAGCTTCAGAAATCTCTTGTAAAAACTTCGATTTTACTCTTAGCTCTACTAGAATCGAACCATCATCTAACACTTTCAACTGAGTGTTCATAACTCTCAAAGCAAACAACAACTTTCTGCTCAAAGCATCAGCAACCACATTCGTTTTTCCCGGATGATAATCAATAACAAGCTCGTAATCTTTCAATAACTCCAACCATCTTCGCTGTCTTAAATTCAAGTCTTTTTGTGACATCAAGTACTTAAGACTTTTATGATCGGTATATACCCGGCACTTTTCACCATACAAATAATGTCACCAAATTTTCAAAGCAAACACCACCATGACCAATTCCAAATCGTGAGTAGGATAATTCCTCTCATGGGGTTTTAAGCGCCTCAAGCATATGCCACCACTTTTCCTTCTTGCATGAGCACACATCCCAAACCATTTAGAGAAGCATCACTATACACCACAAATTCTTTACGATTCGGGTTGTATCAACACCGGTGCTTGATTAATAACTTTTCAATTCTTGAAACTCTGTTGACATTCTTCCGTCCATTCAAATTTAACATCCTTTCGGAGTAGTCTAGTCATAGGAGCCGCAATTATAGAAAATCCATTTACAAACTGCCGATAATACCCAGCTAGCCCCAAGAAACTTCTAACTTCAGTTACATTTTTCGGTGGTTTCCAATCAACAATGCCTGAAATTTTACTAGGATCAACCCGTATACCATCACCTGAAACAATATGACCCAAAAATCCAACTTCCCGTAGCCAAAATTCACTTTTACTAAACTTAGAATACAACTGTTTATCTCTCAAAGTTTGCAAAACTATCCTCAAATGCTTAGCATGCTCTGTATCATCTTTTGAATAAATTAAAATATCATCTATAAACACCACAACAAATTTGTCCAAATATGGCCGAAATATGCGATTCATTAAATCCATAAACACAAGAGAGCATTTGTCAACCCGAATGGCATAACTAAAATTCATAATGACCATACCTTGTTCTAAAAGCGCTTTTAGGTACATCCGACTCCTTTACCCGCAGATTGGTAATACCGGATCTCAAGTCAATCTTTGAAAACCATGTCGCTCCTTTTAGTGATCAAACAAATCATCAATTCTTGGCAACGGATACTTGTTTTTGATTGTCACCTTGTTTAACTGGCGATAATCAACACACAACCTCATAGAACCATCCTTCTTTTTCACAAATAACACGGAGCACTCCAAGGTGAAAAACTTGGTCTCACAAAACCTTTATCACCAACTCTTGCAATCTGCGACTTTAATTCCTTCAACTCTGCTGGTGCCATTCTATACGGAGCAATCGAAATCGAGTGTTCCGGTATCAAATCAATACCAAATTCTACTTCCCGATCGGAGGCAAACCCGACAATTCTTCCGAAATACGTCAGTAAATTCACACACAACCAAGACTCGATTCAACTTTCTTTTCAACTTCTTTTGTATTAATTACATACGCCAAATAAGCTTCATAACCCTTTCTCGAGATATCTTTGAGCCGACATTGAAGAAATCACACTAGGCAATGCCTCTGATTTATTTGATTCAACCCGCAGAGTTTCACCATTTTCACACTTTAATTCTATAACCTTTTCTTTGCAATTTATTTTAGCATCATGTAATGTCAACCAATCCATACCCAAAATAACATCAAACTCATCAAACGGTAACAACATCAAGTCGGCCGGAAAGTAATGATCCCGAATCATTAAAGGACATTTCTTACATACTTTATCAACAGTCACACATTTGCCTAACGGATTCGACACTCTAATCATAAATTCTGTATTCTCAATAGGTATATTCATACTAGACACCAATTTCATGCACACATATGAATGAGTAGAACCGGATCAATCAAAGCAATAACATTAACATTATAGAGAAAATGTACGTAATCACATCGGTGAGGAAGCATCTTCACGCTTTAATAGCATAAGTTCTAGTTGGAGCCCTTCCTTCAGTCTAACCGGTGCATCCTCGGCTACATTCTTACCGCTTGCTTCGCTCCCACTTTTCTTGGATATCTTCCTCTCGAATCCATCCCACTTGTTTTTGTATTCGAAATTTTTCTTTTCACTCTTTCAGGCGTCTCTAATAAAATGATCCGGAGAACCACATCGAAAACATTCATTTGCTCTACAGACCAAAATGATTTCTACCACACACCGCACTCGGGTTTAACAAATCTCGAGTTCCCTACCTTTGGTGCCAAGTAGTCCGGGATTTAGGACCCACATTTTGCTTCTTATAATTCTATATGATTGCCCAAATGAAGCTTGGGAACGAGGATTCATATTCCTTGACTTTCCAGTTCTTTGTGAAAATGAACTACTCATCGGTCTTTTCTTCCAATTTCTAGTTTCACCTCTACCTTTTTCTTTTCTTTAAGTAATTCTTGACCTTACAAGCTCGATCAACCAATACTACCATTTCTTTTAATTCAAGAATTCCAAAATTACCTTGATGTCTTCGTTGAGCCTATCTTCAAATCGTCGGCACATCTTGGCCTCTGAGGAACATACTCTCCGCATACTTACTTAATCGAACAAACTCTCTTTCATACTCAGAATCGTCATATTACCTTGCTTCACTCAAGAAATTCTTTACGCTTCGATCAATAAATCTTTCACTAATATATTTCTTCCAAACTCTTCTTGAAAAATTCCCAAGTTATTTTCTCTTCGGTACCACGAAATCAAAGTCTTCCACCAATTATAAGTTGAATCCTTCAACAAAGATATAGCGCATTTTAAACATTCTTCAGGTGTACAAGATAATTCATCAAATACCCGGATAGAATTCTCAAGCCAGAACTCTGCTTTCTCGGCATCATCATCAATATTTTCTTTAAATTCTTCGGCCCCTTGCTTGCGAATTCTATCAACTGGAGTTCTGTGAAATTTCATCAGATCCATACCTTGAGGCATCGGGGGTACAGGTTGAGGAATTGGGGAGGTGGGGAGGTCGTACATTTGGGTTCGTCTGAACGAACTCGATGTACCATACACTCATCATTTGGAGAAAGGCTTTCGATCCCTTTCTCCTCCTCCCTGACCAACAATAGGAGGTGAATTTTCAGTCGGCGCTACTCCTTCAGCCGGAGCTGGCGCATTACTCTCTACTTCATCTGCCACAACTGGATCGGGATCCATTTACTATAAAAAAATCATTTAAAAAGGTCAGAAGTCGTCACACTATTACAATTTATACATATGGCATGTATAGCAAAATCCGTACATACAACACGTAGTCCGAGAACCGACTAAACCTGCTCTGATACCACTAAATGTAATGCCCCCATGCCCGAGACCGTCGTCGGAGTCGAGTATGAGGTGTTACTAAGCTTAATTTAACATATTTAGAACTTTGGATTATTTATTTCTACATTCGCAGCTTTTAAGCTACTTGCATTACAGTCACAAGAAAAATCATATCTCGAGTTACGAAACTCGAAATCAAGATCCGTAAATTTTTCCTCAATCTAGACTCATATACCTATCTAAAAAATTTTTTCTAGAATTTTTGGTTGGGCCATTTAGTACAGTTTATTAGTTAAAGTTACCCCTATTTCAGGACTTGACTGGTCTGACCTCTATTTACTACGAACCACATTTCTCTCTGTGAAAAAATTCATATGAATATGAGGTTCATTTCTCCTGAAACTAGACTCAATAAGGATTCTGAGAATATAAAATACACTACCTAATTATATCTTTACAATTTATGGTGAATTTCTAAAGTTGGAACAGGGGATTCAGAAACTGCTATGACCCTATTTCACTAAAATTCTAATATCTTCTAACATATAATTTCTTTTCTTGTTTCATTTATTTCATGTGAAACTAGACATAATAAGCTTCAATTTGATATGTAGTCCATCACCAAATTCAATTTCTATGATTTTTAGTAAATTTTCAAACTCGCGTCGTTGTTGCTGCAAGATCCTGTTTATGGCAAATTTCATCCCTTTTGATGAGTTTTTATACACTAAGTATCTTATTAATTTTCCTTATCATCAAACATAATCTAAACTAACCATTTTCATAATTTATCATTATCAAAATTTCCTCAACCATTCCATTACCATACCATAAGATCATTTACACAAAATAGATATATTGCTATACATGCCATACTTAAATTTACAAGCCTTTACCAAAAGTCTTAGGATAGTGTGGTGAGCCTTCGACCTATCCCGACTCTGAGTTGGCTTGGCCAAAACTACAATGAGTAAGAAGGAGGGGGTAAGCATAAATGCTTAGTAAGTTCATATGCAAATAATAAGTAACATAACAAACAGTCATACCAATCAACATTAGCATGCATCACTAAAACACATGTCACATTTCTAATCATTTTTCATCATCTTATTACCTTATCGTGGTTGTATCAATACTCAACCCGAGGGTTAAATACATACCTGTTCAAAATATCCATTTCACATCACTTACCAATACGTCTCTTTACATCTCAAATATTCCTCCATTTGAGTAGAGCTTTACCCGTTGAACACATCGGAATATAATTCGGATACATGGATAACTTGCACATAAGTGCCATATATGCAATCAAGCAATCATGATAAGCGAACTCGGACTCAACTCAACGAGCTCGGGCGTTCACATCCATAAGTGAACTCGGACTCAACTCAACGAGCTCGGATGCCTAGTTACATCTCACGAACTCGGACTCAACTCAACGAGTTCGGACATTCGCATCCATAAGTGAACTCGGACTCAACTCAACGAGTTCGGATGCTCAACCATCCTAGTGACATGTCACATGTATCCTAATCTATTCCTAAGGTTCAAACGGGCTTTTTCCTCGAACACTTATCCTTGCCGTCTTCCGTAGAATGCCGAAATCAATACTCGGTAACAATTATATTTAACAAGTAGTTCACATAATTTACATATTATTTGAAATTAACCACAAAGCATACATTTCATAATAAAATTCAGCATAACATATAATTAACATCAATAACTTAAAAATAACCATTATGCTACATTATTTACACATGAACTTACCTTGGTACCAAAATACAAGGATTTTGCAATCTAGTCCACAATCTTTTCTTTTCCTCGATTGAGGTCGATTCCACGTCTTTCTTGATCTAAAATAACACATTTAGCTTATTTAATACTCACATTATCAAATTAATCCTTAACTCAAATTTTGGCAAAATTACAATTTTACCCCTAAATTTTTGCATATTTACATTTTGCCCCTAGGCTCTGGATTAAACTTTATTCCTTATTCTTATGTTTTACAACATGCTGATCACTTTTCTCTTCTATGGCAACATCAAATTCTCACTCTAACATGTACTTGTGACTATTAGGTATTTTTACCGATTAAGCCCTTTTACTGCTTTTTGCTTAAAATCGAGTAGTACAAGTTGTCTAACATAATTTAAAACTTCATATTCTATCATAAAACATCAAAATACACAAATTTCACCTATGGGTATTTTTCCAAATATAAACCCTAGGTTAAATTATTGCTAACATAAGCTTTATCGAGTTAAGGGATCTCAAAAACGTAAAAATCATTAAAAGCGGGCTTGGAATCACTTACTATGGAGCTTGGAAGCTTGAAACAAACCTTAGCTATGGAGAACCCTTGAAATTTCGGCCTAATGAAGAAGATGGACAAAATTGGCTTTTAATTTTGTTTTTAATTCATTTTAATAACTAAATGACCAAAATACCCTTACTACTAAACTTTCCAAAAATTCCTTCCATGTCCTAATTTTGTCCATGAACTTAAAATTGGTAAAATTTCTATTTAAGACCTCCTAATTAATATTTCAAAGTAATTTCATACTAAAAACTTCTAGAATGCAAATTTTGCAACTTATTCAATTTAGTCCCTAACTTTAAATTAAACTCGTTATGCCCAAAATTTCTTCACGAAATCTTCACACAATTATGCATTCATATCATAAACCTCAAAATAATTATAAAATAATTATTTCTATCTCGGATTTGTGGTCACGAAACCACTATTCCGATTAGGCCCTAATTCGGGATATTACAACTAATTTAAATTATTTAAACATTTTTAAAAAAAGTCATACTTTGGAAAATCTTTTCTTTTGATATAAGGATAGCATCAAATCAATTTGGTACCAATTTTTTGGCATAATGAGGGTGCTAACCCTTCCTCATACGTAACCGACTCCCGAACCCACTTTTTGATTTTTCATGAATAAAGCATTTTAGTAGGTGACCCAATCACACCTAAATAAAGAGATTGGTGGCGACTCCACATTTTTGTTTTCAAAAGTCAATCCCCATTGCTTTCAAAATAAAAAGGGTTTCGACAGCTTGGTGACTCCACTAGGGACTGAACAAAGAGAGTCAGGCCATAAAAATTGATTGTTTGCTGTCCTTCAAAAAATTGAAAATTTGTTTTGAAGATCATGATTCTTTTATTTGCATTTGCTTGTATGATTGTTGTGTTTCGAATCTTATGTAATAAATATGGCATTACATTGCATGACCGCTGTGGTTATACCTGTTAAGTGGGAGTAAGAAACTATGCTTTCGTGAGGTTTTCACCTCCGTATGGGCTAGTGGATTGCTTCCGGGTTACATCCGTACCTATGATTTCGTGAGATTTTCATCTCCGCATGGTCATAGGGAAATGTATTCCCCTGAACCGAACTAGATCTATATGAGCTTATAATGGGTGAGGATTGAGAAATCTGCTAGTTCGGGTACCTTTACTCTAGAACCGAACTTCATATAATGAACCTTAAGAGCTATCCTTAAGTAGAGTCGCGTCGAACCTTAGTCATTACCCATATGTGCGTTATGATTATCTTTGTTGTTATACTTGTATTTTATTACTCGTACTTGATACTAACTTGTGTTTTGTTTTGGTTGTGTTTTACATGACATTGCATAGTAAAGGAGCTGTTGGTTCGTATTCGATTGCTAAGTTAGAAAGTTTAACATGGAGAATGAATTTCTTAGTAAAGTTGAGGATAATGCAGCCGTCCGTACATGGTTAGAGAAGTTGCAAACTGAGAAAGGGGATAGCCTGACAGAAGGATATACATTAGAGTTGCAGAACTTTACTGCATTAATGTAACACAGAATGAGCTGCAGGAGTTGAAAGATATATGGACTCGTTGGGATGAGGGCACTAAACAGTTGTTCTATCAGAGTTATGGTGATATACCATACTTGCTCGATGTTAAGGTGGATAAACGTTTGTTCCGAGGTATGGCTCAATTTTGGAATTCTGCTTATAATTGCTTTACTTTTGGATAAGTAGATTTGGTTCCTACTTTGGAAGAATACACTACTTTGTTGAGGAGTCCAAGGGCTCTAGTCAGGAAAATTTATGCTAAGGTTACTAATGGTCAAAATTTTGCGAAGAGGCTGGTGAATATTTTGGGGATGAGTGAATCTTAGGTCACTGCTCGAATTCAACAGAAGGGGGATAGTAAGTGTATTCCTTGGGAAAATTTGAGAGATTTAATTTTGACGCACCCGGATGAGAAGAAAATGGTTGAAATTTTTGCCTTAAGCATTTATGGATTGGTGATTTTTCCTAGAGCTTTAAGACATGTTGATGAGGCAGTCACTGATTTGTTTGATCGTCTTGGGAAGGGATTTACACCTGTACCTGCAATACTGGCTGAGACGTTTAGATCTTTAAGCATGTATCGGAGGGTAGGGGAAGGTCGATTTATTGGCTGTGCACAGCTGTTGATGGTATGGTTTCACGAGCATTTTTGGAAAGTGAATAAGGTATCGTACCGGGTTTTCTCTGAAGGTTACTCCCCGTTAAAAAAAGAGATAGCGATACAAAGGAGAGATGATATTTCAGAAGAGAAATGGATGGAAATTCTCCAAAATCTCAAGGAAGAGGATATGGAATGGAGAGCTTTCTAGATGGTTCTTGATGAAATCTTGTATCGATGTGGGGGTTATAATTGGGTACCATTGCTAGGAATTTGGGGACCTATTGGGTATACTCCTTTACTGGCATTAAGGCAATATAAATCGAGGCAATTCATACCTACCACGTACGGGCTAGCTCAGTGTGAACTTCCATATAAAGGAGACCACTATAGGAGGAAAGTTCGAGAATTGTCTGATGCTTGGAGGCAAATGCACTGGATGAAAAGGCTGACTGTGGGTTCTATGGTAACACCCGAATATAATGGATGGTTTAGGAAAATGGTTAATGATAATATTCCTAGATCAAGTCTGGAAAGCGCTCGGCCAATGGAAGAGCAGTTACAAATTGCCCTGTCAGATTTGGAAATTATAAAGCGGGATTTTGAGAAGAAGAGTTCTGAGTTGGGAAGGAGATCGAGTAGTTGGAAGAAGAAAAGATGCACTTGAAGTTAGAAGTGGAGATTCAAAAGTCAGAGGTAAAAAAGCTATAGAAAATGAAGGGTAAAGTTGAGGAAGATTTGGACAGTTTGAAAACAGATTATAAAAAACCGCGCTTCTCAATAAGTACCGCTGGGCTAGGAAAGACTTCGGAACAATGGCGCCAAGAGGTTCGGGAAGAAAGGGCTAAGGCATATCAATGGGAAAAGAGGTACTAGGAGGTTCAAGCTCGGAACGAAGTTTTGGAAAGAAGTCTGTTAGAGAGTAAGAATGAGAAGGATGAACTAAGAGCCAGAGTGGCGAAACTTAAAAGATCTCTGTGTTTATACCGGAATCGCAATTTTGTGACTGAGTTGAAAGCAAACTTAAGTAAGATCGAGGAGATGAAAGGGAAGATAGAAGAGTCAGAAACGACATTGCAGAGTTGTGAAATGAGGATTGAGTTATTGGAGGCAAATGAGGAGCAATGGAAGAATCAGCTTCATCACTCTCAAGACCAAGTGAGAAACAGGGATTACATCATGGGAGAAGCCGTAACGCAAATCTGAGAAGTAGCTGACTACTTGCAGTCTTTGGCAGTACAAGCAGACGTATTAAGTGTGAAGTACGAGCTGGAGTCAGATAGGGGACAAGAACTAGCTTCATTACTTAGGAAAATTAAGGCCCTGAGTGTTAGGGCGAAGTCGTATTTGTAACTCAGTTTTATGTAAAGAGTTTTATTTTCTAGTGAAATTTTCTAAGAGGAATTGAATCAGAATTGATGCCTCCTTTGCATTCATGCATTTTGCATTACATCATATGCATTAAAGGTCATAATAAGATTCTAATTAATTAAAAATTATTTCAGTAATCTGGAAACCAACAAAAACACACCAAATACACATCCCTACGGTACAAGGAAAAATACTAAGTCAATGGACAAAAGAATGGAAATGTTAGAGCAAATGCAAAAAGATATGCAAGAACAGATGCAGTCACAGATGCAAGAACAGCTAGTTAAGATTTAGCAAGAGATGAAAGAACAGATGATGGAGTCCCAAAAAGAAATGATGAGTCAGTTGTCCCAGTTGCTGATGGGAAGAGTGGATAAAAGAAAAGGTCCTATGGATAATATGGAAGAAAATAATGAAGACCCTCAATATCCTCCTAGCTTCACTCCTGTACATGTGCAGACACAACCTGAGGTTAATTTGCAGAAGCCATCTATTACGATCAGGCCTCAGCAGTTTCAGGCCGGGGTTTAGGTTCCAATGAATTTTCAAGCAGGTTCAGGTTATAATCCTAGTAGCAACTCAAATAATCCAATGGTCCCTGATTTGGATGAGGTTGCAAAAGAGGAAAGAGTAAAGGCAGAATCACAAAGGCAGTTAGAAGAACGATGTAAATGGCTGGAGGAAAAAGTCAGAGATATGGAAGGTGTTGATAGACACCCGAGCATTGATGCAAATGATCTAAGTTTGTTCTCGGACTTAGTACTGCCATACAAGTTCAGAATGCCAGAATTTGAGAAATATAATGGAACGAGCTGTCCTAAAGCTCATATCACTATGTTTTGCAGAAGAATGACGGGATATGTTCATAGCGATCAATTGCTGATTCATTGCTTCCAAGACAGCTTGGTAGGGGTAGCTGCTAAATGGTACAATCAATTGAATCGAAACAGAATTAGTTCATGGAGGGATTTAGCACAGGTGTTCATGAAACAATACAGTCATGTGACAGATATTACTTCTGATAGAATTACTCTGCAAAATATGGAGAAGAAGCCAAATGAAAGTTTTAAGCAGTATGCACAAAGGTGGAGGGAAATGGCTATTCAAGTTCAACCACCGCTATTGGAAAAGAAAACCACGATGCTCTTTATTAATACCTTAAAGGCCCCGTTTATAACTCATATGCTAGGAAGTGCTACGAGAAGCTTTGTGGATGTGGTCATGACAGGAGAAATGATTGAAAATGCCATAAGAAATGGAATGATAGACGCAGGAGAAAGTGCTAAAAGGTTGTGCCATAGAAGAAAGAGAATGAGGTGAACAATGCAAACATGGGATATTTGAAGTCTATTACTGTGAGTCAACCAAAGGCGACAACTGCTAGTCAGGGTTCATCACGGCAAGAGTCAGGAACTAGGCCGAATAATGAGAAGATTCAATTTACACCAATTCCCATGACATACAAAGAATTATATCAAAGTTTGCTCAATGCACATGTGGTGGCACCTTTTTACTTAAAGCCATTGCAGCCTCCATTCCCTAAATGGTACGTTGCTAATTCTCAATATGAATATCATGCAGGAATAGAAAATTGCACCACTTTTAAGAAGTTGGTTGAGAGATTTATCCAGATGGGTATTGTGAAATTCGATAATGTGCCCAGCACTGAAAATCCACTGCCTAATCATGTTGACAGCGGGGTAAATGCAATAGATGGAAGTGTTGGAAAGAGGACCAAGATGAATGTTTCAGAAGTAAAGACTCCTTTGAAACGAGTTTGGAAGGAGATGGCAAGAAGAGGGTTAGTTACTTCAAGCACAGAAGAAAGTGATAATGAGATAGAAATTATTGTGAGTTCCATCATGAAGGACACAGAATTCAAGAATGTGAAGAATTCAAAGCTGTTATTCAGGGCCTGATGATAGCAAGGAAATGGAGTTTTATGAAGAGATTCATGAGGAGGAGTATATATGTGCATCAGAGTCCACATCAAGTCCAAAGGTTAATTATCCTGTGGTTATTATCTCACGTCCTAAGAATGAAGCAGGAGTTCAGGTGTCACCAAAGAGTATAATTCAGAGGCCAGCAATTTTTTCTTACAAAGATAGTAAACAGGTACCCTGGAACTATGATTGTAATGTAACAATTCCGGGAAAAGAGAGCTCAGCAAGCCTGTTAAAGGAGGATCACCATATAGGCTCTCATACACGTAGTGGAAGATGATATGATACCCGAGTAGAACCGGTGAAAGAAAGAGATGTGCTGGTCGAGCAAAAGAAAGGAAAAGCAGTTGAACTTGACGTACCTGTTAATGAACCAGTGAAAGAAGAAGAAGCTAAAAAATTCTTGAAATTTTTGAAACATAGTGAATACAGTGTGGTGGAACAGTTGCGTAAACAGCCAGCTCGCATATCTATATTGGCCCTACTTCTAAGTTCAGAGGTGCATTGGAGTGCATTGATGAAGGTGCTAAATGAGACCTATGTAACCAACGATATTTCCGTCAACAAGTTGGATCAGTTGGTTAACAACATAAGTGTAGACAACTTTATCTTTTTCAATGATGATGAGATTTCGCCAGGAAGGATGGGATCTACCAAAGCTTTGCATATAACTACCAGATGTAAGGGATACACGTTGCTAGAGGTATTAGTAGATAATGGTTCAGTATTGAATGTGTTGCCTTTGTCCACACTAAATAAGTTACCGGTGGATAGTTCTCACATGAAAGGATGTCAGAACATTGTATGAGCATTTGATGGCACGGAGAGGAGAGTCATGGGGAGAATAGAGGTACCTTTATTAATCGGTCCAACCACGTATGAGGTAGATTTTCTAGTAATGAATATTAAGCCCTCTTATAACTACTTGTTGGGAAGGCCTTGGATACACTCGGCAGGGGCAGTACCTTTATCATTACATCAAAAGCTAAAGCTGGTGTCAGAAGGGCGATTGGTAATGGTAAATGCTGAAGAAGATATTATCGCGACCGTGAGTAGTGGTGCACCGTATGTAGAGACAGATGAGGAAGCCATTGAGTGTTCTTTTCGATCTTTGGAGTTTGTGAATGCAACATTCATCATTGAGGGCAGTAGAATTGTAGAGCCCAAAATATCCAAAACTACGATGATGGGTTTACAGTTGATGGTAGGCCGGGGAGCTGTACCAGGAAAGGGGCTTGGAAGATGCCTTCAAGGAAGAATTGCAGTTCCAATGCTGAAAGACAAACAGGATCACTTTGGTTTAGGGTTCAGGCCAGATGCAAGACAAAAGAAAAAGGAACTAGAAAAAAGACAAGAAAGAAGAAGAGCACGAGTGAGTGGTGGGGAAATCAAGTGGGAGCCCATGATAATTCCTCATATCTCCAAGACTTTTGTATCAGGGGGCATTATTTATCCTGAACAAGGGATGTTGGAGAAAGAAAGCATGGAAGAAACATTGTAAAACATGTACATCAATGCTATTTTTGAAGAGACAATTGAAGAGGGGATTTCGTCAAATATTCGTCCATATGAGCCTAGGAGTGTTCTAGACAATTGGACTGCGGAGGATCTCCCTATAGTTTTTAGAGCTCATTGAGTAATGTTCAAAACAAACTTGTTGTTTTAAGCCTAGAAACAATAAAGATTTCTTTGTGAGATAGGCTCATGTTCAAACATCATTATTTCAATGAAGTACATTTTTTGCTATCATTTTGAGTAAATGTTATTCTTTTCACAAGCAATTGTGTTATTCTTTCTATCTAAATAATTATCTTGATTCTTTCTTCAATCATTCTTTTATTCATAAACATATCATACAAAGCAATAATTACTAAATTCATTCATTCTTTGTATATTCTTGTGCTTATAATAGGTCCCTAGATATCAATATCATGAGTGACGCTATTACTGACTCGAAATCACTATTTGAGCAAGACATGTGTTTAGAGAGATCTCAGGACTTTGGAGATGACAAAGATTTTGATTTATCTCCAGACTTGTTAAGGATGGTAGAACAAGAGGAAAAACAAATTTTTCCTTATAAAGAAGCCATAGACATGATAACTTTAGAGGAGGGGAAAGTTGTAAAAATTGGAACATGCATAGCTGAAGAGACAAAGCGAGACCTTGTGGGGTTACTTCATAAATTCAAAGATGTTTTTGCATGGTCATATCAGGATATGCTCGGTTTAAGTCCTGATATTACGGTACATTACCTTTCCATAAGAGAAGATTGCAAGCCAGTATAGCATAAGCTTCAACGAATGAGGCCAGATATTGTCTTAAAGATCAAGGAGGAAGTCAAAAAGCAGTTTGATGCAGGATTCCTTCAGGTGATCAAGTACTCAGAATGGGTAGCCAATGTTGTGCCTGTTCCAAGAAAGATGGCAAGGTACAAATGTGTGTGGATTACAGAGATCTAAATAAGGCTAGTCCAAAAGACAATTTCCCTTTGCCCCATATTGATACGCTAGTAGACAATACGGCTGGCTACTCGTTGTTTTCTTCCATGGACGGCTTCTCGGGGTACAATCAGATAAAGATGCATCCTGGGGACATGGGGAAGACTACCTTCATAACCTTTGGGGCACGTTCTGTTACAAGGTGATGCCATTTGGATTAAAGAATGCCAGAGCAACTTATCAAAGAGCTATGGTGACTTTATTCCATGATATGATGCACAAGGAGATTGAAGTATATGTTGACGATATGATAGCCAAATCTCGAACTGAAAAGGAGCACATCCAGGTGTTGAGAAAGTTGTTAATAAGATTGAGGAAGTTTTAGTTAAAGCTTAATCCAACAAAGTGTACTTTTGGGGCTAGATCTGAAAAGTTATTGGCCTTTGTGGTCAGTGAGAAGGGAATTGAGATTGATTCAGACAAAGTCCAGGCTATACAGGAGTTGTCTCCACTGCGCACCCAAAAAGAAGTTCGAGGTTTCCTCGGAAGACTAAATTACATTGCGAGGTTTATTTCTCAATTAACATAGAAATGTGACCTTATATTCCGTCTTCTTAAAAAGCATAACCCAGGAGAATGGGATGAAGAATGTCAAAAGGCTTTTGATAAAGTTAAAAAATATTTGTCAAGTCCTCTAGTGTTATCACCTCCAAGTTCAGACAAGCCATTGATATTGTATTTAACTGTGTTTGGTAATTCAATGGGATGCGTGCTTGGTCAACATGATGAATCAGGAAGAAAGGAAAAGGCAATATATTACCTCAGTAAGAAATTCACTAAGTGTGAGTTGAGATATTCGCCAATTGAAAAATTATGTTGCGCTTTGATTTGGAACTAAGATTGAGGCAATATATGTTGTATCATACAACCTGGCTAGTCTCAAAGTTGGATCCTTTAAAGTATATGATGGAGTCAAATGCCTTGAATGGAAGGATGGCTAGGTGGCAAATTTTGCTTTCTGAATTTGACATAATCTACATGAGTCAAAAAGCTATAAAGGGGAGCGCAATAGCAGGTTTTCTGGCTAGCCGAGCTCTAGAAGATTATGAGCCCTTGAATTTTGATTTCCCCAATAAAGAGATAATGTATGTGGCAGCTGCTGAAGAGGACAATACAAAAGGTCACTGTTGGAAATTGAATTTTGACGGAGCTTCAAATGCTGTGGGTGATGGAATTGGGGCAGTTCTAGTATCCCCAGATGGAGATCATTATCCATTCACATGCAAATTGGATTTTGATTGTACAAATAATATGGCAGAATATGAAGCACGTATTATGGGGCTCAGAGCAGCTATAGAGCACAAGATCAAATCATTAGAAGTATATGGAGATTCTGCATTGGTAATTTACCAACTTCGAGGTGAATGGGAGACAAGAGATTCCAATCTAATCAATTATAAAAGGCTGGTGTGGGGGTTAGTTGAAGAGTTTGATGATATTACTTTCAGTTATCTCCCGCGTGATGAAAACCAGATGGCAGATGCTTTGGCTACTTTGGCTTCCATGATCAAAATAGGCAGACAAGAAGATGTAAAGCCCATTCAAATGAGTATCTATGAGGCCCCGTCTTATTGTTATAATATAGAGGAAGAAGAAAGAGATGATCATCCTTGGTATCAAGATATATTGTGATATGTGAGAAATCGTGAATATCCAGATCAAGCCATGGAGAATGACAAAAGAACGTTGAGAAGGCTCGCCTGTGACTATGTTTTAGATGGAGAGATCCTGTACAAAAGAAGGAAGGATCAGGTATTGTTGAGATATGTGGATGCCGTGGAGTCCAAGAAAATCTTAGAGGAAGTGCACGAAGGAGTTTGTGGAACGCACGCCAATGGGTTCACGATGGCTAGACAAATTATGAGCTTTGGATATTATTGGTCAACCATGGAAGGAGATTATATCAATTATGCCAAGAAATGTCATAAATGTCAAATTTATGGTGATAAGATTCACGTGCCTCCCTCGCCTTTGCATGTTATGACTTCCCTATGGCCATTTTCCATGTGGGGCATGGATGTCATAGGGCCAATTTCACCAAAGGCTTCAAATGGGCATCGTTTACCAAGTGGGTGGAAGCTGCTTCGTATGCCAGTGTAACTAAATCGGCAGTCAGCAGATTCTTAAAGAAGGAAACTATATGTCGATATGGAATGCCTGAGAAGATCATATCTGATAATGCACTGAATTTGAACAATAGTACAATAGCAAAGGTCTGCAGTCAATTTAAAATCAGACATCATAACTCGTCACCATATTGTCCGAAGATGAATGGGGCAGTGGAAGTAGCTAATAAAAATATCAAGAAGATTGTGGGAAAAATGACCGAAACTTATAGAGATTGGCATGAGAAGTTGCCATTTGCTCTTTATGCTTATCGGACATCCGTCAGAACTTCTACTAGGGCAACACCTTTCTCATTGGTCTATGGAATGGAAGCAGTTCTACCCATTGAAGTGGAGATACCTTCTCTTCGAGTTTTGTCAGAATTAAAGTTAGATGAAGCAGAATGGATACAGTCTCAATATGATTAGTTGAGTTTGATTGAAGAAAAGAGGCTAAAGGCTATTCAGCATAGACAGATGTATCAAAAAAGAATGATGCGGGCTTATGACAAAAAGGTTCACCTAAGAGAGTTTCATGTGGGAAATCTGGTTTTGAAGAAGATTCTTCCCATACAAAAAGATTTCAGAGGTAAATGGATGCCGAATTGGGAGGGGCCTTATGTGGTGAAGAAAGCTTTCTCCGGTGGTGCATTAATACTGGCCAAAATGGATGGAAGAAATTTGCCTAATCTGGTGAACTCGGATTCTGTCAAAAAGTACTACACTTAACAAGGGAAGCCAAAGTGAAAACCCGCAAAGGGCGCTTTGAGACTTTATAAAAAAAAAGGGGGCCAAAGTGAAAACCCGCAAAGGGCACTTTGAGACCCAAATAAAAATGGAAAGGGCCAAAGTGAAAACCCGCAAAGGGCGCTTTGAGACCCAATAATAAAAAAGAAAGAAAAAGAGAAAAAAGAGAGGCCAAGGTGAAAACCTGCAAAGGGTACCTTGTGACCAAAGGGGATTTGAGTTGAAAACCCGAAAAGGGTGGCTCAAAGATGGATCCAAAGTGAGGAGGTTGTGATCTTGATATACTGGAATTAACCATGAAGGGGATATGTTGCATCTTGGGGCATTGACAAAGTTCTTTTGATCTCTTAAACACATGTCGAACTTGAATTGGTCTTCAAGAAGTTTGTACAAAGAAGCTCAGGTTGTGATAACAAGGGTACCTAGTCTTCATCTTCAGTAAATTGGTTATCTTTGAATTATCCTGTCTTTTTCAAGATATACATTCCAAAATTAATGGCCACTGTTGTTCTTTTGATAATTTACTTTGAATTCAAGATTAATTCCATTCTTGTTCATTATCACGATTTGATTGCAAGCATGTTGCATTGACATAATGAAGAATGAACTAGTGATGTTTTCACAATAGAAGTTTTGCATATTACTCTAGGAGTTTCTAGATAATGCAAGAATCTGAAGTGGAATAATTGTTTAGAATATGCTCAAGTTCAAGGATATATTTGGATAAATCGCCTTTTTGAAATCTCTGTCCAAATGATGATGGAGCAAACAGGCAGGATATAGTATTAATGATGCAATTTTATTCTCGAGGAAAAGGAAATGACGTTTTGTATTCACACAAAGAGCAAAATGCACATTTGGCTATAACACCTGAGGAGTGAGGTAGCAAATTGACCAAGAGGAAAATTCAGCTATGAGTTGCAATGTTTTGTCTCAAAAAGAATAGTAGAAGGGACGTTGGAATTACAATGGGGCAAGCTCGCCAGACATGATAGGTATTTCTTTGGGATACTCCATCAAGATGATGGTTGAGCAAACACGTCAGTAACAGCATATTAATGAGCAACGAGTGACGATACCCTAAATTGTTAAAATGGAATCATCCTCATTTCTGCATATATTATTCATAACACATTTATTTAGGAGCATTGGGTCATTTCGATCATAGCATCCTAATTATTTGGCATAAGCATGTGCATATAAAATGGAGTCTACAGGATAGGTCCCCCGGAGGGTAGTGTAGCAACATTGGTAAAGATTGAAGATCTTATTTCCCTGAAGTTGCAGTGGAGCAGATCTTCATAGATGATGAATCTTATATCCATGTATTGGCAATGGAGCAGATTTTACCACCAGCCTCATCTCCCTGAGGTAGCATGAGAGCAGGTTGAAGAATGAGTCTTATCTTCTTGAGGTAGCAAGGAAGCAGACTGAGAATGAAAGATCTTATCTCCCTAAAGTTGCAGCGGAGCAGATCAAAGATAGTGAATCTTATCTCCATGTATCGGTAATGGAGCAGATTGAAGATTGAAGTCTTATCTTCCTGAGGTAGCAAGGAAGCAGACTGAAGATTGAAGATTGGAAGAGGCGAATCTTATCTCCATGTACTGGCAATGGAGCTGATTTAAGCCTCAAGGCCTTATCTCTCTGAGGTAGCAAGAGAGCAGGTTGAAGATTGAAGTCTTATCTTCCTAAGGTAGCAAGGAAGCAGACTGAAGATTGAAGAATGGAAGAGGCGAATCTTATCTCCATGTACTGGCAATGGAGTAGATTTAAGCCTCAAAGCCTCATCTTCCTGAGGTAGCAAGGAAGCAGACTAAGAATTGAAGATTTTGTCTCCCTAAAGTTGCAGCGGAGCAGATCTTCGTAGATGATGAATCTTATATCCATGTATCCGCGATGGAGCAGATTTTAGCCACTAACTTTATTTCTCTGGGTTGTGGAGCAGATCGAGAATGGCAAGTCTTATCGGCAATGGAGCAGATTTGAGCCACCAGTCCTATTTACTTACAGTCAGAATTCAACAAAAATGGAGCAAAATTGGCCCAATTTGAAGTCTTTGCTCTATTCTCATTACATGACAATGAGCAAAGAGGGGCAGCTGTAAGGCCCAATTTTTGTCCGGGCTTATACCAAAATAAAAAATAAAAAAAACAATAAACTAAATTAAAACAGCCCAAATACATTTTTTTAATCCAATACCGCCAAAAAACCTTTAACCCAATTACATATAATCCAATAAATTTAAAACCCATTTTTAATAACCCATAACACAATAAGTCCTAAAACCCAATTCTAATTAACCCATATCCTAAATCTAGCCCAATCCCGAAAGAGCCCAAAAAGGAAAAATTCCAGCAGTCAAGAAAGCTCCTGGAATGCACTGGAAGGGTACCAGAGGAACGGCTTCTCACGTGAGATCCCCGGGTCATCTTCTCCGTACCTGCAAAAGAATACACTAGAAGGAGCCAATAACAGATTTCACAGCAAATGACAGCAGGAAAATAAGATTTTTAAGATTTTATTTATTTTGAAAATTTGGCTATAAAAGCCAGTGATGTAATGTACAATTTTTACACACACAGAATATACACACACTGTATGCATACTATATGTTTATGCAAATACACAGAATATAGAAAAATCAGAGATATCAAAGGTGATCTCAAGTGTTTTTTTTCCTTTTCTTTTCTCTTTCGATTTATCTCTTTAGTTGGCATGATTTTTTTGTTAAGAAATAAGTCGATACCGATGAAAACCCACACATCTCAGGAATGAAGAGACTCGGGGAGGGTCGAACGTTTTCTTGATCTTTTTTATCTATTTTTTAGTTTTGAAGAAGTAAAATATGATTTGAGGTTGTTTTAAAACAAAAAAATGAAGGAGAAAGGGGGGCTTACCGGATCTCCATGGTTGCGACTTGCGTGGGCAAGGATTTGGCCATTGATCGCATGTCGTCGGCCTTTGATGGAGCTATTTGTATGTCGGCTGCTAGCCAAGTGAAACCCTATCAATTGGGGGTTAATGGTTGCTGTTACTACTAAGAAATAATGAAAATCAGGTTATGTTTGAAGGAAAAAGGGTTTAAAATCACCCATAAAGCCAAAACGCCAGCGTTTGCTGGCCATGAAGGTCCGCGCATTGGGCCGAATTGTGAATCGGATCTGCGCCAATTTTGTATGCAAGGGAAATTTGCGCGCTAAGTCCTTTGCATTCGCATGGGGCTTCGACGCATCCTTTTTCTTTGCTTTGTTTTTCAATTTGGCTCACCGATTTGAGCGCATTTTCATTTAAATTCATGATACTGTTGATGTGATTTAGGCTTGGGAGGATTTACAATATCAGTCCCTATATATTTATGCATGTTATGCATTGATCTATTTTATGGTCATTTTATTTACAAATTATCCTTCTTATCTTGATGCATTTTTAATTGAGTCTTATATTTGTAAACCATAAATAATTAAGTTTAAATAGTTGATGGATGTGTGGTCAGTGCTAAGTCTCTGCCGCACCGATCCGCTTAAGCTTGTGGATTACCTGACAAAACAAACATCAAATGTGAGTTTACGAAAACTCAGTGTGTAACACATCAGAATTAAGTATGTAAACATACAGAATTATGTACACAGTCAAAAACATATCCTCCAGTATCTGAATTACCCTCTCAGATTAACCATTGGTCTGAGGATGGAATGCAATACTAAAGTCCAATCTAGAACCCAGAGCCTCATGTAATTTCTTCCAAAGTCGAGAAGTGAAGTGAGGACCTCTATCAGAAATAATCGACACAGGAACCCCATGTAGTCTTACAATCTTGGAAATATAGAGCTTCGCCAACTTCTGCAGAGAAAAGTCTGTCCGAACCGGAATTAAATGAATGGACTTGGTCAATCGATCCACGATGACCAAAACAGAATCTTTCTTAGTGAGTGTCAAGGGCAACCCACTAATGAAGTCTATCGTCACTCGCTCCCATTTCCATAAGGGAATCTTAACTAGCTGTAATAGACCCAAAGGCAACTGGTGCTCAACCTTAACTTGCTTGCACATCAGACAACGAGCAATGAAATCTATCACCTGGCACTTCAAACCTGGCCACCAGTACAACTCATGAAGGTTACGATACATCTTATTACCACCGGGATGCATAGCATAACGGCTACTATACGCTTCCCTCAGAATTGCCTGCTTCAAATTGAAATCATTCGACACATAGATCCGACCTCAAAAATAAAGAACACCCTCATTATTCAGCCCAAAATCTAGAGTACTGCCACCCTCAACCTGACAAAACCACAAACCCAGTGACTCATCCCCCAATTATTTAATTCAAATATGATTAACCCTAGTCAGCTTAACTTTCAACTCAGCTAACAGACTAAGTCGAGTGAACATTGCTCTCAAATCAGTCATCGCCCTATGACTGAGAGCATCGGCCACCATATTGGCCTTACCAAGATGATACTCAATCGTGAAGTCATAATCCTTGAGTAGCTCAATCCATCGATGCTGCCTAAGATTCAACTCTTTCTGGGTAAGGAGATACTTGAGGCTCTTGTGATCAGTGTAAATAATACACTTCTCTCCATACAGGTAGTGCCTCCAAATTTCAACGCAAAAACCATCGCATCCAACTCAAGATCATGCGCCGATAATTTCCATCATGTGTCTTAAGTTGATGGGATGCATAAGCCACGACCTTACCATCCTGCATCAGAACACAACCCAAACCAAAATGCGACACATCAATGTATACCACAAACTTTTTACCAAATTCAGGTTATATTAAAGTAGGAGCTTGAGTCAGAATAGACTTAAGCTTCTCAAAGCTCGACTGTTGTGCATCAGTCTAAACAAAAGGAACTCCCTTGCTCAAAAAATTAGTCAACGGAGCTGCGATCAGAGAAAACCCCTCGACAAACTGCTGGTAATAACCCGTCAAACCTAGAAAATTACGGATCTCAGATACGTTCTTTTACTGTTTCCAATCAAGTATAGCCTCATTCTTCCTCTAGTCAACATGGATCCCTTCAGCAGAAACCACATGCCCTAGAAAGGTCACTTCAAGCAACCAGAACTCACATTTTCTCACGTAGAATCTGAAGCAGTACTCTAAGATGCTCATCATGCTTGTAAGGCCCAATTTTTGTCCGGGCTTATACCAAAAAAAAACAATAAACTAAATTAAAACAGCCCAAATACTTTTTTTTAATCCAATACCCCAAAAAAACCCTTAACCCAATTACATATAATCCAATAATTTTAAAACCCATTTTTAATAACCGATAACCCAATAAGTCCTAAAACCCAATTCTAATTAACCCATATCCTAAATCTAGCCCAAACCCGAAAGAGCCCAAAAAAGAAAAATTCAAGTAGTCAAGAAAGCTCCTGGAATGCACTGGAAGGGCACCAGAGGAACGGCTTCTCACGTAAGATCCCCAGGTAATCTTCTCCGTACCTGCAAAAGAATACACTAGAAGGAGCCAATAACAGATTTCAAAACAAATGACAGCAGGAAAATAGGATTTTTAAGATTTTATTTATTTTGAAAATCTGGCTATAAAAGCCAGTGATGTAATGTACAATTTTTACACACACAGAATATACGCACATTGTATGCATACTATACGTTTATGCAAATACACGAATATAGAAAATCGAGATATCAAAGGTGATCTCAAGTGTTTTTTTTCCTTTTCTTTTCTCTTCGATTTATCTCTTTAGTTGGCATGATTTTTTGTTAAGAAATAAGTCGACATCGATGAAAACCCACACGCCTCGGGAATGAAGAGACTGGGGAGGGTCGAACGTTTTCTTGATCTTTTTATCTATTTTTTAGTTTTCAAGAAGTAAAATATGATTTGAGGTTGTTTTAAAACAAAAAAAATGAAGGAGAAAGGGGGCTTACGGATCTCCATGGTTGCGACTTGCGTGGGCAAGGATTTGGCCGTTGATCGCATGTCGTCGGCCTTTGATGGAGCTATTTGCATGTCGGCTGCTAGCCAAGTGAAACCCTATCAATTGGGGGTTAATGCTGCTGTTACTACTAAGAAATAATGAAAATCAGGTTATGTTTGAAGGAAAAGGGTTTAAAATCACCCATAAAGCCAAAACGCCAGTTGCTTTCGCCATGAAGGTCCGCGCATTGGGCGAATTGTGAATCGGATCTGCGCCAATTTTGTATGCAAGGAAATTTGCGCTAAGTCCTTTGCATTCGCATGGGGCTTCATTGCATCATTTTGCTTTGCTTTGTTTTTCAATTTGGCTCACCGATTTGAGCGCATTTTCATTTAAATTCATGATACTGTTGATGTGATTTAGGCTTGGGAGGAT
Source organism: Gossypium arboreum (assembly GCF_025698485.1). Lineage (NCBI taxonomy): Eukaryota > Viridiplantae > Streptophyta > Magnoliopsida > Malvales > Malvaceae > Gossypium > Gossypium arboreum. The sequence goes on from NC_069072.1 coordinate 29,618,328, forward strand.
TTACAATATCGGTCCCTATATATTTATGCATGTTATGCATTGATCTATTTTATGGTCATTTTATTTACAAATTATCCTTCTTATCTTGATGCATTTTAATTGAGTCTTATATTTGTATAATAGGTTAATTTAGAATACATTCAATATGTGTATGCCTTAATACATGTAAATAATTTTGTTTGTTACATTTGTATAATTATTGTAGATTATTTTTTACATCATGTATCTTATTTCTTTAAATATTTTACATATATTTGTATATTAATCATTCTTTTTAGTTTTTTATAATAACTATTGTTTTGCATGTTGTAAAATTCTTTTTATATTACATTGTTTTAATACCTTATTAATAAGTGTTGTCAATATATTTATATACATAAATTATTTAAAATATTTCTTAACTTATGTTTAATTTACATGTCTTTATGTACATATGATATTGTTTTGGAAATCCATCTTGGTATTTATAAAATTGTTATTCGAAATATGTCTCCTTATTATGTTATCCTAGTATGTTATTTAGTATTTCTTTTAAGTATTTTTGAGCAAAATAGTATGTATATAATTTTCTAATTTCACATGTGTTTATTTTATACATAAGTTTTAAATAAAAAATCTATCATGTGTATAATACCTTGCCATGTATTATTATTTCTTCATATTAAGTATATTATTTGAATTATTATTAAACATATATTTAGTACTTATATTTAACTTACATACATTATCAAAGCAATATTTTTTACATGTAATTTTAGCAAATTTGTATATAATTGCAGTTTTTTTTATGTTATTGATTATATATATAATTTATGCTAATTTTAAGTTAATTTTATAATTCATTTTTTATTTTATATTATTTTAATATTCAATTATTTTAAAATGCTTTCACATGTGTATAACACATATTAAATTATTTTACTATAGTACATGTTATTATTTTCATATAACTTTATGTAAATATTTTTCTATGTATATATCCTATTTTAAAGTTATTTATGTGTATAATATATTTCTTTTGAGAACCATATTTTAAATCATACCACTTATATATTGTATACACTTATATATTATCCTTATGTATTTTTTATATATATATTTTATTACCTATATAACTTAAATATTTGCTTTGTTTTTCATACATTATTAATTTCATTTTTTTACAAACAATTATACCCAATTTTACTTGTATATGCATCATACATTATTTAAGTTATCATGTGAATTATCAATTTTGGAATGAATTTGTGTTTTAAATATTCCATATATAATTTGATTTGAACTTTGTATTTTATAATAACTATTTCAATAAACATATATCCTAAGTTTTATGCAAACTTGTTAACTTATATATATATATATATATATATATATATATTATAATCATTAATTCATCATTTTGTTTCATACATATTTTTGTGCATCATTCTATTTTGTGTTATGTTAATTATCGTGTATATTATTTTTATATTAATTATTCATTATCCATGTTTAAAGATTTTTTTGTTACATTATACATAGAATAGTTGTATTTAATTGTTGGATGTATTAAGTGAGGTTGTACTTTGTGTATATTATTTCATATTCATTAACCTTTTTTTATATATACGTTTTGTTGCCATGCATTAATTTTTTTTATTTATTTTAAAACAAATAAACATATTTTTTGAGCAAATTTCCAATTTTCTACCATTCAAAAAAATTCTGAAATAAGGCAATATCCAATATTTGGGGAATTCGGAAAATCGTGCTCAATCGTACTGGTTATAATTTTTCTGGTGAACTAAATATTTGGATAACCTTTTAATTTTAGTATGTGAGTTTTCGAAAGTCAAAAATCAATCGCATTTTAAAGGTATAAGGGATCGTATCCAATCGTACTGGGTATGAAACTGCATATCTTTGTAACGAGAGAATTTTGACTACTAATTTAAACTATTTAAACATTTTAAAAAAAGTCATACTTTGGAAAATCTTTTCTTTTGATATAAGGATAGCATCAAATCAATTTGGTACCAATTTTTTGGCGTAATGAGGGTGTTAACCCTTTCTCATGCGTAACCGACTCCCGAACCCACTTTTTGATTTTTCATGAATAAAGCATTTTAGTAGGTGACCCAATCACACCTAAATAAAGAGATTGGTGGGGACTCCACATTTTTGTTTTCAAAAGTCGATCCCTATTGCTTTCAAAATAAAAAGGGTTTCAACAATGCTTATCCTCGTTCTTAGAATAAACCAGAATATCATCAACAAAGACCACGGTGAACTGATCCAGATATGACTGAAACACTCGATTCATCAAATCTGTGAATGTCGCCGGAGCATTCATCAGACCAAAAAACATTACTAGGAACTCGTAATGTCCATAACGAGTCCTAAATGCAGTCTTATGAATATCTTCCTCCTTAACTCTCAACTGATGATACCCAGATCAGAGATCTATTTTCGAGAACACTAAAGCCCCTCAGAACTGATCAAACAGGTCGTCGATCCTCGAAAGTGGATACTTATTCTTCAAAGTTAACTTATTCAATTACCGATAATCTATACACATCCTCATGGTCCCATCTATTTTCTTCAAAAATAGAATCGGTGCTCCCCATGGAGACACACTAGGACGGATGAAACCACGATCCAAAAGCTCTTGCAGTTGAGCCTTAAGTTTAGTAAGCTCCTTCGGTGCCATACGGTATGGAGCGATAAACACCAGAGCTTACCTGGTAAAAGCTCAATTCCAAACTCAACTTCTTGATTCGAAAGTAAACCTGGTAACTCCTCAGGAAAGACATCCAGAAAATCCCTCACTTTCCTTATATCCCCAACAGAAGAGTCCTTAGAAATAGAAACACTGACATAATTCAAATATGCCTCACATCCTTTCCAAATCAATTTCTCAGCCACAAGTGCAGAGATCACATTTGACAGATAATCTCGATGCTCACTGATCACAACCACCTCTTTAACATCCTCAGTTTTCAGAATGACCATCTTAATCTCGCAATCCAAACTAACTCGATGCTTAACCAAACAATCCATACCCAAGATCAAGTCAAATTCCCCAAGTTTTTAGAAACAGAACTAGCTACATAAGAATGTGTAGAACCTACGTCTATTAAAGTAGTATAAGGTACATCAAAAATTAAGAACATACCGGTAATAACTGTAACATCCCAAAATAGGGCCTAGTTAGAATAGTGGTTTTGAGACCACAAATTCGACATCAAAATATTTATTTTATGATTATTATGAGGTCTAGAGTATGAGTATATGCATGTGTTAAATTTTCATGAAGAAATTCTTTGAGTAAGGCATTCAATTGAAAATTAGGGACTAAATTGAATAAATTGCAAAACTTGAATTCTAGAAGCAATTTGTATGAAATTTCTTTGGGTTATGAACTAGAAGGTCTTGGAGAGTAATTTTCCCAATTTCTAAATTTTTGGACAAAAATGAGCTTGCATGGATGAAATTTTATAGAAAGGGCATGAGGGCATTTTGGTCATTTGGCTTTTTAATGAAATAAAATGGAAAATCAAGCCAAAATCAGCCATTCTTCTTCTCCATGCTGTCAAAATTCTCTTGTCACCATAGCTAGGTTTTCAAGCTTTCCAAGCTCAATAGTAAGTGCTCCCAAGCCCTGTTTTTAATGTTCTTTGTATTTTTGAAATCCCGATAGCTTACTCTCTCCATTTCTATTCATATTTCATGCTAAGGTTCATGTTTAAAAATTTACCCATGCATGAGTCACTTGTATTTTGATGATTATCGAGGAACATGAAAGATGAATATGTGTTAAACATCTTTTCCTAGGTGATTTTCATGAAAAACCCTTGTAGGGACCATTTTGTGTAACACCCCGTACCCGAGTCCGTTACCGGAATCGGACACAAGGTGCACACAGACTTAACTATTTTCACAGTCTATTTAGAAATTTCCAGACTAGCTGGTCACTGCGTCACTGTCGCCTTAAAAATCATATCTTGAGTTTCAAAGCTCAAAAATTTGTTTCGTAATTTTTTCCTGAAACTAGACTCATATGTCCATCTACAGATTTTTTTCTAGAATTTTTGGTCAAGGCAATTAGTACAGTTTATTAGTTAAAGTCTCCCCTATTCCAGGGTTCGACTACACTGACCTTCGTGCGTTACGAATTGAATATCTCCTTGTACAGGGCTTTAATACTGATAAAGTTTGTTTCTATAGAAATAGACTCAGAGAGGAATCTATACATATATGGCATGACTCCTAATTATCTCTGGTTAATTTACAATGAATTTCCAAAGTCGGAACAGGGGATCCAGAAACCGTTCTGGCCCTGTTTCACGAGAACTTTAATATCTCTTAACATATAACTCATATGACCGTTTCATTTCTTCCATATGAAAGTAGATTCATCAAAGTTAATTTACATAATTTATTCACTATTTAATACCATTCCTACTATTTTTAGTGATTTTTCACATCCACATCACTGCTGCTGTCAGCATCTGCCTTTAAGGTAGGCTTTACCGATTTCATGATTTCCATGATTCAATTGGCCCTTTTGCATACATAGCACAAAGTGTGATCATGATTAACCATTCCAATGGCTAATCGTTTCAAAACAATTCCATACCTCATAATGATCAACATACAAACGATTATGGTACTATGCTAAAACGATATAAGCCATTTTCGCATGGCTATCCAAGTTTACACAAAACCGAAAGGTACATGACCTTCAACAAAAGGGTAGTCCTATACATGCCATTTCAAAGTTCAACCAAAATTGTACCAAAATGGGGGCTTTGATAGTGTGGGAGACTTCGACTTCCAAAATCCCGAGTCCGATGGTGACGAGCCAAAATCTATAAACAAAGAAACAGAGAAAACGGAATAAGCAATTTATGCTTAGTAAGTTTGAGCAAGAAATTCAAGCACAACAAAAGCATAGCATTCATAAAGCTAACGGATAATTTCATATGCACAAATTCTCAATATCCTACTCATTTCACATTCCAACCCCTATGTTCATACATAAGGGATCATCTTAGCCAAATACGGAAACTCATTACTCGATTGAGCGAATATTATTCGAAGGGAATCAACTAATTCAAGCACATACGAACATACCTCACTGCTGGAATTTTTCAAGCGTATTAACTGAAAATTTACAGCAAGATCGCTTATTCTCGAATCACGTACCTTCGAAATTTAACTGGATATAACGACTCGCTCAAATGCCTTGGACGAAGCCCGGTTATAGTGACTCGCATACGAATGCCTTGGGACTTAACCCGGGTTTAGTAACTTGCACAAATGCCTTCGGCTTAGCCCGGATTTATTAACTCGCACGAATGCCTTGGATCCTAGTCCGGATATAGTCACTTAGCACAAAGCCTTGGGACTTAGCCGGACATCATTCAATAACCGAGCACAATTATCAATAAATTATGACACATTCAGTATTTCATTTTCATTAGCAAAACTCAAACACAAGGCACTTTTCACACTTGCAATTTCGGCTCAATAGCCACACACAAAGAGCATGATTTTAATTTGCTTTAAACATGATCTAATCAATTTAGAATTTAAGCTCTATTACTCAAGAACTTACCTAGGATGTCGTCGAACGATTTCAATGGCTATTCGACCACTTTTTCCTTCCCTTTGTCGGATCTAGTTCCCTTTGCTCTTGAGCTTAATTTAACAAATAAATCGATTTAATCATTTGAGCATCGAAGAGGAATACAAGGTACTTAGCCAATATATATACTCATTAGGCATCAAAGTCGCATGTGTGCGAAATCATGAATCGAACTCAACACATTAGTTAATATTCCTCTTAGCGAATTTTCTAAGCCAAGAATAGGCATCAATATGCTTGCCTCTAACCGAATGCATGCACACCAATTTCCCCTCATGTGGCGAATATGCATGTCCATGTTGAGGCCAATTATACACTTAATACCACACAAAACAGCATACATTTTACTAACTAACGCATTACATATCGTAGCTCAATACACATCTCTCATTTACTTCATAACCGAAACATCATCACAAGCAAATATACACCATGAAATAGTATATATGTCATACTAATACATCATGTACAAACATATATACATATATATATGCTAGAGCCGAATCTCAAGTTGATTGTAACTAAACATGAACATAATTTCAAAACACAAATCTTACTTTTCATGCAATGAGCATAAATCACACTTTTGGATGTACCATGGCCGAATACGTCACAACACCATAATTTTGGTCATGATTAAACAAAGAACTTAATGTCTTACTCAAAATACTAAAAAGAAAGTCCAAGAGCCATCAATCCACCATCACATATATCATTAGCAAGCTTCATATTTAACATGCAATGGCATTAACACAAAATCCACCTTGGCCAAATACCATCCCCATGATATAACAAAGGTTTGAACCATGGGCTAACAAGAGCATCAAGCTATCAACTAAAAACATGCATGAATCTCATGGCACAACCTCAAACATACCTTAATCTTGATGCAAGTATAGCCAAACCTCTTCCTAATCCTCTTCCAAACCAAGCATGAAGCAAAATTCCTCCTTCCCTCTAGTATTTTAGGTCAAGAGAGAATGAAAAATGGATGAACAAATTTTTTCTTTTCTCTTCCTCAATACACGGCAATGGGGCATGCATGAGACCATTTTTTTTCTTTTTCCATTTCTTTATTACCTATGCTCATTAATTTATTTTTTTCACCCATGATTCACCAACAAAACATGTCTATGACATGTTTTGCCCATATTTCTTTGTCATGGCCGGCCATCACTTGTAAAAAGAGGGGTATTTGACATGCAAGGCCATTGTTTTGCATGCATGCTTTAATTAGTCATCACACATTCCCCCATCATACTTTCAAAGTTTTCTACTAGGTCCTTTCTAGTGAAATTCACATTTATAACTCTAAATTAAAGCATAAAAAATGTCACACATGAGTTAACACATATTATAGGCATCAAAATAAATATCAAATTATTTTTATGCCTCGGTTTTTGTGGTCCCGAAACCACATTCTGACTAGGGTCGTTTTAAGGCTGTCATAACGCTCCCCCACTTAAGAAATTTTTGTCCCCGAAAATCTTACCGGTAAATAGATTTGGGTATCGCTCTTTCATGGAGTTCTCAGGTTCCCAAGTAGCTTCTTCTATTCCGTGTTTGAGCCATAATACTTTCACTAGCGGAAACCTTTTGTTTCGCAACTCTTTTACTTCACGAGCTAGGATACGAATCGGTTCTTCTTCATAACTCATATCGGCTTGAATTTCAACCTCGATGGACTAATTACGTGCGATGGATCAGATCTATAGCGTCAAGCATTGAAACATGGAAGACGTTGTGAATCTTTTGAGTTCGGGGGCAAAATCAAACGATACATAATCGGGCCAACTCGTTCGAGATTTCAGACGGCCCAATGAATCTCGGCTCAACTTGCCCTTACGGTAGAATCTGAGTATCTTTTTCCAAGGCGAGACTTTAAGAAACACTTTATCTCCCACGATACTCAATGTCCTTTCGTTTCAAATCCGACGATTTTCGACGATCGTGGCCGCCTTCGGACTTTCAGATTACCTTTACCTTCGCTCAAACATCTTTAATCAAATCCACTCGAAAATTTTGTTTTCACCGAGCTCGGTCCAAAACAATGGTGTACGGCATTTACGCCCGTACAAAGCCTCGCATTGAAAACTATTGTTGTAAGCGAATTCAATCAAAGGTAGATACCGTTCCCATGAACCACTGAATTCGAGGATGCAACATCTCAACATATCCTCAAGTATATGAATTATCCGTTCGGATTGACCATCGGTTTGAGGGTGAAAGGCGGTGCTGAAATGCAACTTGGTACCCAAAGCTTCTTGCAATTTCTTCCAAAATCGCGAGGTGAACCTCGGATCTCTATCCGACACAATGTAAATCGGTACCCGTGTAATCTCACAATCGAGAAACGTACAATTCAGCTAGTTTATCTAATGAAAAATCCATACGCATTGAGGATAAAGTGAGCCGACTTAGTCAGTCTATCAACAACAACCCAAATCGCATCCTTCTTACTTGATGACAATGGCAGTCCGGACACAAAGTCCATTGTGACTCGATCCCATTTCCACTCGGGTATCATAATCGGTGAAGTAATCTCAAGGCACTTGATGTTCCGCTTTCACTTGTTGACATATTAAACATCTCGAAACAAAGTCGGAGATGTCTCGTTTCATACCATACCACCAAAACTGACGTTTCAAATCGTTGTACATCTTCGTACTCCCCGGGTGGATTGCCATTCGGCTACAATGGGCTTCGTTCAGAATTATCGAAATAAGTTCCGAATTCCTTGGAACACACAGACGACTTTTGAACCTCAAACAATTGTCATCATCAATTTGAAACTCCGATTCCTTGTTTGGAACACACTCAGCCCGTTTTGCAACCAACTCATCGTCAACTTTCTGAGCTTCACGAATTTGATGAGTCAACAATGGTTTGTCCTTTAATTCGGCTACTAACACATTGTCGGGTAGAATAGACAAGTGTACATTCATCACTCGTAAAAGCAAACAGTGATTTCCGGCTTAAGGCGTCCGCAACCACATTAGCCTTTCCCGGGTGATAATCAATGACAAGCTCATAATCTTTTAACAACTCGAGCCAACGTCTTTGTCGCAGATTTAAGTCTCTTTGAGTCATCAAATATTTGAGACTTTTGTGATCCGAATACACATGGCACTTCTCACCAAATAAGTAATGTCGCCATATCTTTAAGGCGAATATGATGGCAGCCAATTCGAGATCATGGGTCGGATAATTTTTCTCATGTGGCTTTAATTGTCTCGACGCATAGGCCACAACTCGACCTTCTTGCATCAATACGCAACCTAACCCAAGTAGGGAGGCGTCACTATAGATGACAAACTCTTTGCCGATTCGGCGTACTAGTCTTGGAGCTTCCGTCAAATGAGTTTTCAATTGGTCGAAACTTTTCTGACACTTTTCCGTCCATTCAAACTTGACATCTTTCAAGCGGTTTCGTCATGGGTGTGGCTATCATCGAGAATACTTTTACAAACCGTCGGTAGTAACTCGCAAGTCCCAAAAGCTCGAACCTCGTAATATTTCTGAGGCTTCCAGTTAAGTATGGCTGAAATTTTACTCGTCGACTCGAATACCCGATGCAGATACCATATGGCCCAAGAAGCTAACCTCGCTTAACCAGAACTCACACTTGCTGAACTTAGCATATAGCTGCTTATCCCGTAAAATTTGCAACACTAATCTCAGGTGCTCCGCATGTTCGGTCTCATCTCTTGAATAGACCAAGACGTCGTCAATGAACACAACTACGAACCGATCCAAATATGGTCTAAAAATCCGATTCATCAAATCCATAAATACCGCAGGGGCATTAGTGAGCCCAAACGGCATCACTAAGAACTCGTAGTGACCATATCTTGTTCTGAAGGCAGTTTTGGGTATATTCGAATCTCGGATTCTCAACTGATAATAGGCCGATCTCAAATCTATTTTTGAGAACACTGAGGCTCCCTTCAGTTGATCGAACAAATCATCGATACGCGGTAACGGATATTTGTTCTTTATTGTCACTTTATTAAGATGACGATAGTCGATGGATAACCTCATGGTTCCGTCCTTCTTTTTCACAAACAACACTGGTGCACCCCAAGGTGAAAAACTCGGGCGAGCAAAACCTCTATCCACCAACTCTTGCAACTGAGCTTTCAACTCCTTTAATTCCGTTGGTGCCATACGACACGGAGCTATCGAAATCGGTGTGGTCCGGTACAAGCTCAATACCAAACTCTATCTCCGAGCAGGTGGCAAACCTGGTAATTCTTCGGGAAAAACATCCGGGTATTCACAAACCACCGGCACAGATTCGGGTTTTATTTCTAGCTCCTTATCATCAATTACATACGCAAGGTATGCTTCGCACCCCTTTCTTACATACTTCTGGGCCAACATTGATGATAATACAGCTGGCAACCCCTTCAAGTCCGTAGACTCAACTCGGATCATTTCGTTATTTGCGCACCTCAAATCAATAGTCTTGCTTTTGCAATTCACAACCGCATCATGCACGGTCAACCAATCCAAACCAAGAATAACATCAAATTCATCGAACGGCAAAAGCATCAAGTCCACGAAAACAGAACCTCGAATTACTAGGGGCATTTCTTACACACTTTGTCGACCAAGACGAATAACGACCCAAGGATTTGACACCGAATTACGAACTCGAGAGACTCAATAGGTAAAGTCTTCTTTGGATGCTAAGGTTTCGCATATATAAGAGTGAGTAGAACCGTGGTCAATTAAAGCAATCACATTAGTATCAAAGAGAGTGAAAGTACCGGTAATAACATCTGGCGAGGAAGCATCCTCACGTGCGCGTATGGCATAAGCCCTAGCAGGAGCACGAGCCTCGGATCTGGTCGTAGCATCTCTAGATCCTCTCTGACCACCACTAGCATTGCCCGTATTTCTAGATGGTCTACCTCGAGCAGTGGTAGCACCCGGTTTCCCACTCTGATTTGTATTCTGTTCAGGCAACCTCGGTCAATCTTTAATAAAATGGTCGACCGATCCGCACTTGTAACAGAGCGGTCACGGAACCTCTGACTTCCTGAATGCCATTTGACACAATGTCGACACTCGTTCGTCTCGACGTTCATTCCCAACACTTGGCGGATCAAGTGCCTCGTGTACCCATTGTGGGGTCGATCACGATCTCGTCTAAAAGCCCGAAGTGTCTCTAGACCGGCCTAAGCCATCTCTAAATTTCTTTGATGATGTGGGAAGGGCTTCCCAAGACCTCTTACTGAAACTCCCTTGCTCCCACTTCACTTTTCTTTTCTCCATCTTGAGCTCCTCGACTTTGCACGCCGCTCGACAAGAGCCACAAACTCTGATTTCCAAAATGCCAACATACTGACTTTATATCATCATTCAGTCCATCTTGAGCGTTACACATCACGACTTACAAGAAATGCATTCCGCTGCATCTGGTGAGCCTCACAAATTTTCGTTCATAGTCGAACCGACATGGAACCTTGTTTAAGTTCGAGAAATTCCTTCCATTTTGATCCATAAATCTCGATGATATACTTTTTCCGAAACTCGGTTTGGAAAAACTCCCAAGTTACTTGCTCTCGGGCACTGTGAAGTCGAGTACACCACCAATGGTAGGCGAGAATCACGTAGCAAGGAGATAGTACACTTTAGGCATTCATCGGTGTACAAGATAGCTCATCGAGTACCGGATAGTGTTGTCCAACCAAAATTCAGCTTGCTCGGCATCGTCGCTATCCGTAGCTTTAAATTCAGTAGCCCCATGTTTTCGGATTCTGTCAACTAGGGGCTTATTCAACCTTATTTGGTCAGTTACCGGAGGCATTGTAGGTGCGGGGGTCGTATGAGTCGGGAATGGAGGTTGTGGAACAGCCGTGTTAGTTCGAATGTATTGGTTGAACCAATCATTCATCACGCTATAGAAAGCTTGCCTAGCCTCATCATTCGGATTGCTAGCAACAGGTTGAGAGTCCGCCGATGCTGTCCCTTGTGCGGGAGCAGGCGCCACACTCTCCACATCATCAGCTATCGCTCGGTTGGGATCGGGATCCATTACTATAATTAAACACAAATTCAAACGTCAGAAATCACCACACTATCAATTAATCACATAATGGCATGTATAGCTAGACACAAACGTATTACGGTAGTCCTAGAATCGACTAAACCGTAGCTCTGATACCAATAAAATTGTAACACCCCATACCCGAGTCCGTTACCGGAATCGGACACAAGGTGCATACAGACTTAACTATTTTCACAGTCCATTTAGAAATTTCCAGACTAGCTGGTCACTGCATCACTGTCGCCTTAAAAATCATATCTTGAGTTTCAAAGCTCGAAAATTTGTTTCATAATTTTTCCCTGAAACTAGACTCATATGTCCATCTACAGATTTTTTTCTAGAATTTTTGGTCGATCCAATTAGTACAGTTTATTAGTTAAAGTCTCCCCTATTCCAGGGTTTGACTACACTGACCTTCGTGCGTTACGAATTGAATATCTCCTTGTACAGGGCTTTAATACTGATAAAGTTTGTTTCTATAGAAACTAGACCCAGAGAGGAATCTATACATATATGGCATGACTCCTAATTATCTCTGGTTAATTTACAATGAATTTCCAAAGTCGGAACAGGGGATCCAGAAACCGTTCTGGCCCTGTTTCACGAGAACTTTAATATCTCTTAACATATAACTCATATGACCGTTTCGTTTCTTCCATATGAAAGTAGATTCATCAAAGTTCATTTACATAATTTATTCACTATTTAATATCATTTATACTATTTTTAGTGATTTTTCACATCCACATCACTGCTGCTGTCAGCATCTGCCTTTAAGGTAGGCTTTACCTATTTCATGATTTCCATGATTCAATTGGCCCTTTTTGCATACATAGCACAAAGTGTGATCATGATTAACCATTCCAATGGCTAATCGTTTCAAAACAAATCCATACCTCATAATGATCAACATACAAACGATTATGGTACTATGCTAAAAACATATATAAGCCATTTTCGCATGGCTATCCAAGTTTACACAAAACCGAAAGGTACATGACCTTCAACAAAAGGGTAGTCCTATACATGCCATTTCAAAGTTCAACCAAAATTGTACCAAAATGGGGGCTTTGATAGTGTGGGAGACTTCGACTTCCAAAAATCCCGAGTCCGATAGCTGACGAGCCAAAATCTATAAACAAAGAAACAGAGAAAACGGAATAAGCAATTTATGCTTAGTAAGTTTGAGCAAGAAATTCCAGCACAACAAAAGCATAGCATTCATAAAGCTAACGGATAATTTCATATGCACAAATTCTCAATATCCTACTCATTTCACATTCCAACCCCTATGTTCATACATAAGGGATCATCTTAGCCAAATCTGGAAACTCATTACTCGATCGAGCGAATATTATTCAAGGAATCAACTAATTCAAGCACATACGAACATACCTCATTGCTGGAATTTTTCAAGCGTATTAACTGAAAATTTTACAGCAAGATCGCTCATTCTCGAATCACGTACCTTCGAAATTTAACCGGATATAATGACTCGCTCAAATGCCTTCGGGACGAAGCCCGGTTATGACTCGCACGAATACCTTCGGGACTTAACCCGGTTTAGTAACTTGCACAAATGCCTTGGGCTTAGCCCGGATTTATTAACTCGCACGAATGCCTTCGGATCCTAGTCCGGATATAGTCACTTAGCACAAAGCCTTGGGACTTAGCCGGACATCATTCAATAACCGAGCACAATTATCAATAAATTATGACACATTCGTATTTCATTTTCATTAGCAAAACTCAAACACAAGGCACTTTTCACACTTGCAATTTCGGCTCAATAGCCACACACAAAGAGCATGATTTTAATTTGCTTTAAACATGATCTAATCAATTCGAATTTAAGCTCTATTACTCAAGAACTTACCTAGGATGTCGTCGAACGATTTCAATGGCTATTCGACCACTTTTTCCTTCCCTTTGTCGGATCTAGTTCCCTTTGCTCTTGAGCTTAATTTAACAAATAAATCGATTTAATCATTTGAGCATCGAAGAGGAATACAAGGTACTTAGCCAATATATATACTCATTAGGCATCAAAGTCGCATGTGTACGAAATCATGAATCGAACTCAACACATTAGTTAATATTCCTCTTAGCGAATTTTCTAAGCCAAGAATAGGCATCAATATGCTTGCCTCTAACCGAATGCATGCACACCAATTTCCCTCATGTGGCGAATATGCATGTCCATGTTGAGGCCAATTATACACTTAATACCACACAAAACAGCATACATTTTACTAACTAACGCATTACATATCGTAGCTCAATACACATCTCTCATTTACTTCATAACCAAACATCATCACAAGCAAATATACACCTTGAAATAGTATATATGTCATACTAATACATCATGTACAAACATATATACATATATATATGCTAGAGCCGAATCTCAAGTTGATTGTAACTAAACATGAACATAATTTCAAAACACAAATCTTACTTTTCATGCAATGAGCATAAATCACACTTTTGGATGTACCATGGCCGAATACGTCACAACACCATAATTTTGGTCATGATTAAACAAAGAACTTAATGTCTTATTCAAAAATACTAAAAAGAAAGTCCAAGAGCCATCAATCCACCATCACATATATCATTAGCAAGCTTCATATTTAACATGCAATGGCATTAACACAAAATCCACCTTGGCCAAATACCATCCCCATGATATAACAAAGGTTTGAACCATGGGCTAACAAGAGCATCAAGCTATCAACTAAAAACATGCATGAATCTCATGGCACAACCTCAAACATACCTTAATCTTGATGCAAGTATAGCCAAACCTCTTCCTAATCCTCTTCCAAACCAAGCATGAAGCAAAATTCCTCCCTTCCCCTCTAGTATTTTAGGTCAAGAGAGAATGAAAAATGGATGAACAAATTTTTTTCTTTTCTCTTCCTCAATACACGGCAATGGGGCATGCATGAGACCATTTTTTTCTTTTTCCATTTCTTTATTACCTATGCTCATTAATTTATTTTTTTTCACCCATGATTCACCAACAAAACATGTCTATGACATGTTTTGCCCATATTTCTTTGACATGGCCGGCCATCACTTGTAAAAAGAGGGGTATTTGACATGCAAGGCCATTGTTTTGCATGCATGCTTTAATTAGTCATCACACATTCCCCCATCATACTTTCAAAGTTTTCTACTAGGTCCTTTCTAGTGAAATTCACATTTATAACTCTAAATTAAAGCATAAAAAATGTCACACATGAGTTAACACATATTATAGGCATCAAAATAAATATCAAATTATTTTTATGCCTCGGTTTTTGTGGTCCCGAAACCACATTCCGACTAGGGTCGTTTTAAGGCTGTCACATTTTGCAACAGTTGTAAAATGTATGGTAGAAGTGTGAAGATAATGGAAAATGAGGGCTACCATAAGAAGGAAAAGTGTTCGGCTAGGCTTGGGTAAGGTAGAAATTGTATGTGTTTCATTATACGAGCTTAAGGACTAAATCGTAAAAATATCAAAAGTTAGGGGCAAAACGATCATTTGGACCGAGGGTGAGAATTAGACTTGTGATGTATAATGTGGGGGTATTAATGATATAATTTTGTTGTTATAGACCCCGAGGAACAAATTTCGAAGGTTGATCGAGGTAATTGCAAGGTTTCGGAATAACTGAAACACAACTCCGAAACTAATACCAGGTAAGTTTGGATAACTTAAAGTAAACCCTTAATATGCATAATTGTATGATTTATGAATACATGATGATTGCATTTATTATTGGCATGAAATATCATAGAAATGCATATTTGATGGTAACATGTGAAAAACGTCTTGGTTGAGGTTGACAAAGGGAATTCGATGGTAACCCGTAATTACATGTGATTTGAGATCCTGCATGTGTTTCAGTAAGGATTTAGCCCGAACGGGTAATCCGTTGATCTCAATTATGAAAAGGATCCAGCTCGGACGGGTGTTGCTTGAATGATCGAGCCTCCCGAAGAATATGTGTGCATTATGGATTTAGCCCGGATGGGTAATCCGATTAGGGTTTGAATTTAGCCAGGACTGGTAATTCAGATTTGAGCTCAGTAAGGGTGTATGTCTATAAGGGAGTTAGCCTGGACTGGTAATCCCGACATCACCTTATAAGTTCATGATATGGGGGATTTAGCCTAGACTGGTAATCCTGCCATAAGATGTGAGGTTCGCGAGAGTGCATATATGTGAAATGATCATTCGTAAGAATTATCGGATAATGGGTATTCCATCGAGATTTCCTAGACACTCAACGGGATTAATATGATGTATGTCAATAAGATGATGAATGATGAGCTCATCTACATAAAGTACATGATGCTTTGTTATGTGACTAACTCATTGATTGAGTGCATGTGATAGAGAATCATTTCATAATTGATGATTTCATGATTTAAATATGGATGTATGATAATTACTCGGTAAGTTTACTTTCTGGTTATTCGAGCTTACTAAGCATGTAAATGTTTACCCCTCTTTTTCCCTATCTCACAGAGCTCGAGGACTCATAAGGACTAGAAGACGATTGGAGAGTTGACACACTATCAACTAGTCAAGCTTTGGTATAAAGACATTTTTATTTTGTTCAATGGCATGTATAGGATTTTTGAGTATTTTGTTATATGTGTCATTTGATTTGCCAAATAAAGGCATGTAAAAATATGTTTATCTTTTTGTATATGGCCATGAAAATTGGCATAATTGAAGTAGGCTATGACCTATGAATTTTTGAATGGTTTTATTTACAAGTGATGGGTTTTTACCAATTGGCAATGAGTTACATGAACGAGCCAATTTTGGACGAATTAAAGTGACATGGAAACCCATAAACACTAAATGGGAAATAACCTTTCATGTATGAAACCAATGATATGAGGTTTCGATACAACCAGTTTTATCAAGATTATTACAAATGTATAATCATGTTTTCCTTCGAACTTCGTAACCACTAGGTATAAGGAGTAGAAAGGGGTGACTTAAGGCTTGGAAAGTAGCCTATTAGGGTCCACATGGTCGGACACACAGGCGTGTATTTAGGCCATGTGTGACACACAGTTCCTTCCCATGGGTGTGGGCTATGGCCGTGTGTCCCCTGTACTTAAAATTTTAAATAAAAAATGCATACGAGTAGGCCACATGGGCGTGTGTCCTTGCCGTGTCTAAAAGACAGTGTTGTCCACGGGCAAGTAGCACAGGCGTATGCTACGGCCATGTTGATAAGTCAGTGTTGCACACGGCCGAAGGGTATGGGCGTGTCCCAAGTCACATGGGCGTGTGAGTCCACACGGCCCATCTACACGGGCGTGGAACACTTTAAGATAAGGAAAATTTATCTGAGGAGCCCAAGGTTTATCGAAAGTGCCCGAATTTGTCCCGCACTGCCTCTAGGTACGTTATAGGCCTCAAAGGCCTATATAAGGGACGAGATATTCTTGGTTGAAAGGTTTTAAATTTGAGCAAAAAATTGCGACCCAAATAGTGTGTTATAAGTGTAAAGCCCCGGTAATGCCTTGTACCCTATCCCGACGTCAGATACGGGTGAGGGGTGTTACAATAACATCTGGAACATCTCTATCCTCTCGGTGTCGAGTAGCATAAACCAATGTAGGCTGTCTTGCCTCAGTCTGACCAACACCTCTGCCTGGTGCTCTTTGTCCTCGGTCCATACCATTATCACCCCTAGCTGATCCATGGTCCCTAGGTGGCTGCTGAACTGTCCTCTGAGGCTGCATAGAACCTGGTCCCGAACCTTGCATCTGATCTGCCTACTGTGGACACTCTCGAATCCAATGCTCCAAAGACCCACACCTCAGACAAGCCTCAATCCTCCTCCAACACTCGCCCAGATGGTGCCTGCCACAATCCCCACAAGGCTGAATCTCGGTAGGAGCAACAAAAGCCCCCACTCTAACCGGCCATTAGGCCTAGCCTTTTTCTTAGGCCTCTGAAGAGAACAAGAAGGCTCCGAATCCCTTTTATTTTTACCCCTTTTACGGTCTCTATTCTGGCGCTCCATGTGCTTAACGTCTTTGGTGATGTTCACCTTCTCTATTAGAACTGCAAACTTTCACTCCCTCTGTGGAGCAATCAGTACCCTCAGATTATCCCTTAATCCATCCTCAAACCGGACGCACCTCTCATTCTCAAATGCCACCATGCCTCAAGCGTAGCGGCTCAACCTCAGAAGCTCAGCCACATACTCGGCCACAAATCTATCGCCCTGTGTGAGATTAATGAACTTACGCCTGCGAGCATCCACATAGCTCGCCCCCACATAGTTACTCTGAAAGGTGGTATTAAAGAAATCCCAGTTTAAACGATCAAGCTGAGTACCCTCTCTAACGGTCAACCGTCACTGATATCTCATCGCAAAACAAAGAGATTGCACCCTTCAGTTTCTCCTCGAGAGTACAGTCTAGATCATTCATGATCCTCTCGGTGTCCTCCAACCAATACTCGGCCACAATTCAACATCCAAGGTAAATAGTTATGCTAGCATGTGATTCCTAACATCATAAATCAATTACTTACCATACCAATTTTACATTACAAGCACTTTTATGCGTATTAAAGGTCTATTTCATACCAATAAGTCATTTAAAACTTGATACAACATCTAGCATGCACTAAAAAAAAATCTATATTATTGTTCAACTATAGGCATACAAATCATTTATCATGCAACACCAACCATCACAACATACATATGCAAAATCGACATTCTCAAGCAATCAATGATCAAAAGCCAATTATAAAAGTCCTTAAGTAGTCCTTAAAATGTCCATTACAACCCAAGAAAAATATCAAAGTCTAACTCCCCAACTAAGGTCCCACTTTTCTATCCTTGTTAAAGTAGAAAACACAACACATACTCAAGAAAGTTTGACCTTGCTTTGGATCACTTGGATGACTCACTTTTCCAACAAACTAGCTATTTATCTGTAAAACATACATAAGAATATGAGTTTTTACAAGTTCATTGAGCGCTCAAAATGGCGACAAATAAATCACAATATCAATTTTATAAGAAAACATACTATATCATTCATTCATGGCATAACATTAAGCATAACTCCTATCAATCATATTGATAAATTTACATATTGTGACTAAAAAACATGTATAAACATATATGCATTGGATAAGTGGATCTCCTAACACACCAAATGACTCATAGAGTCTATACCAGTTTCATAAAACTGTTGCATGAAGCTAATACTCTCCAAACGCACCAATCAGTACCATTGAATGGAGCTAAGCTCAACATTACCTTGTCTCTCCAAACTAGTTTCAAGGCCTCAGTTCCTATATACATAAGCAAATAATGGTGAGTACTCACAATCCTATGGTATGCCAATGATATCTAATGGTTAGAAAAGATCACAATGCCAACATATCCATTTAAACGAACATGTACTTACTATTTTATGCACACTTTCACATATCATATAACACATATCCATATCACTTAACCAAATCTCATATAAGGCACTTTCAAGTGCTCAAATAATGCTTAAAGAGCTATAAAAAATCAATCTCATATTGTGTGCATAAATACTAGGAAGCTCATATCAAATTAAGTCATAATCATATAACATTTTTATTGAGATTTCATGATAATTCACATAGCATATCACATCTCATAAACATGATTTTCATAATGATAATAGATCAAATAGAGATACTTACAATAAGAACTTAGTATAGGTGTCTAGGCTAACCTAAGCTCCCTAATAACACATTGAATTTTTCCTAGAAGTAGTAATTTTGATCACTCATTGGATCACTTTCAGCCCAATGTCAAAGGCTAGGTAAGCTTCTCTTTGCCCTTTGCCTTGCTTGTAGAAGCTCTTGATTGGTCTGGAACTTTTCATACATAATAAAAGCATTACACACTCAGTAATTACAACCTTATTGACATCCAAACCATAGAAAAATCAGAGATCGACATGCTATCTTATTACTATCGAAAATGATCTAGTTTTGCTAAAATAAGAGATTCCTTGCCAAATCTTCATTCCTAAACCTCAAATATATTTCAAAACATCCTAATTATCATTTAATTATAGACCTAAGCCATCAATTTCATCTAAGTACTCAGGTTTAAATTTTTTAGAAAATCAAGCTGTAATGAACATTTAAAAGAGAAAAACATTTGATTATTAAAAATTCATTAACGATCTATTAAATTAAGTTGAAATACCTTCTAAATAGTTCAAAATGAGTAAAAAATTACTTTAAAATAGTAGGTTTACTTTGAATTTCTAGATTCACCATTTTTGAATTGAAGCTTGGTTTAAAAACATTAGATCTATTAAAATCTCCATACAATCAAGAAAAACTTGAGGATGAGCATAAGAAGAACAATGGTGAAATTGAAGGAGAAATCATAGTTTTTTTCTTTGAAATTGGAGGTTATTTTGGTGTTTGAGAGGTTAAGGAGTCTGGTTTGTTTGGTTAATTTGAGAGGAAAACTTAGATTGAGATTTTTAGAGAGATTTCAAATGAAAGAGATGAAGGAGGGAAAGTGACGGTTGGGTGTTTAAATAGCCAACCATTTTTCAAAAATTGAGAAATTTCCCTTTTAACCACTTTGGATTTCCACACTTTTTCAAACTAGTCCAAATTTAATTAAAAACTCATTTCATCAATTATTTTCAAAACTGACTTCATATTTAAAATATGATTTAAACTAATAAATAATCAAACGCTTAATTTTAATTTTCCTACCTAAATTTTAATCACGTTTATTACTTTAATATTTTTACCTACTTATTACTACGAACCTAATTCTGGTATCCAGTCTACTAACCCGATTTTTGGTATGTGACAGGTAAGCCGATGGGTTTACAAACCATAGTTAGCGACAAGACTCAAGGTTATCCTAGTGTTCAACGTGAGTATGTCGAGGCCTATTTGTACGAATCAGGAGGATCTTGATCGAGGCAAGTCACAATGGGAAAAAGTAAGAGCATTGCCCTTTTATAATCAATATGTACAAGAGAGAAATACAATTCGAGTTAGGCGGCGAAGGAGACATAAGCTGAGGCAAATCTTCCGAGAAGCGAAACTACCCGACAGAGAGATTAATTGGGAATTAGCCGAGGCATCAAGGCTGTCCAAGATGAATCAAACCAGTGTCATTACTAAGACACTACGAGAGCATTGCAAGAATGGGTGGGGAAGAATGTCATGGGTCACGGATCAAAGCTTGTGACCATTATGCATAAAACGTCCCTTAGGGGTCAACTTATCAAACATGGTTCGTTGATCCGCTTGAACTAGCCCAATTCGTGGAATATATGTAGAAGCTCATCTACTTGAAGCCTTGGTGGCCCAATGAAGCACTCCTACCAGGGTAATTAATGTAAATCTTAAGGGATAAAGATGTATAGAGTTTAAATCCCTTAGGACTTTCGTCTTGTAGATAGGCACGAATCTTAGTAGTTGATGTAATTCGATCTACATCATTGAATCTAAGAGAGCTCAACTATAAATAGAGGTTTTTCCCCTCATTTTTAATCACTTAGTTCTAAACCTTCAAAGTAATAGAATACTTTTAAGAGCATTTACTCTAACACTTAGTGTGCTCTATTTTTCTTATGGGTTTTCTATTCGTTCATTGCCCTTTCTTGTGAGTTTACTCCCGCTTTGATTCGCTACCTCATCGAATTTTTGAGAGAATTCTCATTTTTCAAGAGTAAGGCTGACTTAGAAGGATTTGAACTCAAGAAATCACCTATAGTCACGCGGTTTGGCAGAATAAAGTTTTAGTGTTGTGACACTTACACCAGTAGACATGAAGACACAAGACCAAACAATTAAGCAACATGTTAAAGATAGAAAGCTTGGCATCCCTTAAAATGAAAAATTTTAGTTTAGTCTCTTAAGAAATAGTAAAATTACAAATTAAGTAATGATAAAATTGTACTTTGAACCCCCTAAATATAAAAAATTATATTTAGGGTCCGTTTGGAAGCCAGGAAAATAATGTTTTCCTAGTTTTACGGTATTTGGAAGCTTGAAAACATTTTCCAAAGGGAAAATGTTTTACTAGACACAGGTAAAATGGCCTTCAATTTGGGGAAAATGTCTTATTGATTTCATTTCTGTAAGACATTTTCCATTTCTTCTTCATCCAGGTAAGCCATTTTTCTTCCTTTCTTCAACTTTAAACTTTCGTTTTCTTCCATTCTTCAACTTTTTCCATCTCCTTCTTCATCTAGGTAATCTTTTTCTTCTTCCGTTCTTCAAATCTCTTCCTTTTTTCCTTAGTCCGTCGCATATCTTCTCTTCTCAGGCAAATTTTACACGTTGCTGTTTCGTTTCCTATCTTCTTCCCTTTCTTAAGATCTCATTCCTCTTCGCAAGGTATGGCATCTTATTTAATTCTAATTTTTCATTTTTTTTTGGTGATGGGTTTTGTAATGTGGGGTTGTGGTTTTCGTGCAGGAACTAATATCAGTCGACTGATATCACTGGTGTCAAGAAGCAAGACTTCCCTTGCCTTAGAGGTATGCATCAATGCATGCCATTCATGAACCCTAAAATACTAAAAACTACTTTGGCGTAATTATTTACTGAATTTATAAGTGCAAATTGATTTGATTCTACTAATTTGATTCAGAAATGTTTACCAAGTAAAATTAAATAACCATTGGATTGATAAAGTTGTTAAGATGGTGATGTCAATATACAAGTCTCCTCTTCTGGTTAAGCAACTAAACTTTTCCTATGGGATAAAAGAGAAAAAGAACAGGCAGGCGAAAAAGGGATAGTGGAGAATCTTAGTTAATTGTAGAAATGATATTGGTAGATTTAGAGAATGGAAAGTGCTGTCTGCTGTTGTGATATCAAATAATTGGAAAGGGTAAGTTAGATTTTGTAAGGTCCTTGGGGTTCATGTGCTACTTATGGAAGTTGATGGTGAGAAGGCGATGTGTATGTGATCATGATTGTCAAGATTATGTATCTAAGACTTGGTGAAGCTTGGAATCATCATTTTGCAATGGTAGCAATGTGAGTATAAGGGTGTAGTAGCATTCTAATGATCCTTCCTGCAATCAAACAATTTAAAGTGAAAAGACGGAGAGAGGGGCATTTGGCAGTTCTTTGGTTTATTGAGCCTTATTGCATTTGTTAAAAATTTTCAGTGGTGTACTTTAGTTAGTTCAAATGTTCAATGGCTTCAATATATCATTTCTTTTCCAGGAATTAGGACATTGAAATGCCTGTCATTCTGCTCTGCTAAATTAGTTGCGACTCTCATTTCTTGTTTAAAGGTGTGGTCAGTGGATTTTCTTGTATAATTTTTTTTTTTGCAATATCTATCAGAATTCTCTGCTGTTAATTTTTTTACCTCCAATACAATCACTTTTTGACATGGATACAGTTCATTGCCTATTTTCAACACAGTGTTTCCCAACTGCCTACCTATCTGTCTCTTGTTTTGGCTAATTAGTATTTTACATAATACCCATTGATTTACAGAGTCATTACAGAGTATTTTTATTTCTCATAATATGTAAAGATATGATACAAATGCCTTTCGGCTACCCTTTTATTCCTCATGACCATTCATCTTGGTTAATTACATAAATAAAGAACGTTGTCTGTCACCACATTCCGTTTCATAATGAATCAACCTTTTTTTTTTTAAAAAAAAAGAAGGAAGCATGGAATGGGTGATAAAGGCAGAAGCCTTACAACTCAAAGAAGATGATGACATAGAGTTGTGTTGTCTACTTATCTAATCATTCCATGCATCAGTTTGAAACCAAAAGCTTAATTAGGTCTGGTTGGGCCAAGACACGTGTTTTTCCTTTATTATTATTTTCATCTCTTGCGGGTGGGATTGGGAAATGGGAATGTACTAGTACTCATTTTACTTCAGCTGCTGTAGGCCACTGCCTCTTTATCATCCAACATTTTATGTTTAAAGTATGCTTCGTTTAATAAACATATATAATTTCTCATCTAGTGATACATTTTTCTATTTTGATTCTTAATTTTTATGTTTAAACTCACATTCATTTGAGACAGTATGCAGTATTGTAGTTTACTAGAAAACGAATGGAATTGTTCCTATTGTTTTACTTTGATGATTGTATTCCATTTCCTCCAAAATCCAAATAACTTTATTGAATTTTTGAGTGTTTGGCTTAGTTGTTGCTTATGGATGTATGAAGATTCTTGATGCACTCAAATTAAATTACTTAAAAATTAAAAGTTAAAAGGGAAGCAAATGTAGTTGTGTGGCCATCTTTGTAACAGTCTAGTTTTGACCCTAGTGGGATAGTGGATTCGTGAACACAAATTCGAGTTCAAAAAAAAAAATTAATATTATTTTCTGTGTCTATGATATGTGAATTTACATCTGTGAAATTTCTGTGATTAAATTTATCTGTTTCTGTGCTTAATTATAAAAAAGAATTAAATCGTGTAAAGTGTAAATGTTGAGTGCTAAATGTTAAAGCACCTAATTGGCTTGGCTTTTAAAATAAAAGTCCTTGCATGTCAAATTTACCATTTGTTTTTAATGGTGGACAAATATGGACATGAGTTGGTAGTAATTAGTGTTATATCATTAAAGGGCAAAATTTGGAAAATGGCTTATAATGTGTAATAAAATAAAATAAACATGAAATGGCCATGTACTAGTGTTCATCCTTACTCGAAATTTCAAAAGAAAAAGAAAGAAAAAGAGCAA
Organism: Gossypium arboreum; assembly: GCF_025698485.1. Lineage (NCBI taxonomy): Eukaryota > Viridiplantae > Streptophyta > Magnoliopsida > Malvales > Malvaceae > Gossypium > Gossypium arboreum. The sequence continues at coordinate 29,642,752 of NC_069072.1, forward strand.
GCTAGGTTCAGCCTTGTACAAGCTTGATTCAAGGTTCGTTTTTATTCCATTTTTTAAAATTTCTACGTTTCTGTGATCGTTGCTTCGTGTTCTCAAAACCCATGTCTGAATTTCTATTTTTGTTGAAGATTATGAAATATGCTATTGATGATTATATGAGCTTTGTAATGTTTTTATATCGATTATGAAAGATATAATAGATTATCATGTTTTATCTTTGGATTTTTGATGAAATTGAGCTATTTGGGCTAAATTGTGAAAATAATGATTTGGGGGACAAAAATGTGAAATAAACATGTTGTATGGGCTTATATAGAAGCCATGAAAATTTGGCTAGCCCTTGTTGCAAAGAAATTTTGTATATGTGTGATTTTGGGAAAAATGGACTAAATTGTCACAGTGTGAAAATGTTAGGGCTAAAATGCAAAGTGCCCTAAATATGTGTATATGGATTATATTGAATGAAATGAATGATTGAATGGTTGAATTTGTATTGTATTAGATCAAGAACAAAGAAAATCGGACTTAGATCGGGGGAAGTCCAAAATAGTTGAATAGTCGACTCGTTTTATTCGAAATTCGTCTGAGGTAAGTCAAATTACAAATATGTGTTAATTGAAATAAATTCTGCACATATAAACTGTAATCTGTATTGGAAGGCCTTGAGTGCCGGATGAATATATTTGGAGTAAAGTATGATAATATGTTAGTATCTAAAAAGCTTTGTATGTTTCTAAGAAAAGTTGACATCATGCGAGACATCGGGTAAGGCGTATGCGGGACCTGAGCCTCGATTGAGATTTACGTATAAGACCATGTCTGGGACATTGACATCGTATCTGATTTTGTGTAAGACCCTGTCTAGGACAGAGGCATCGATATTGAATTACATGTAAGACCACGTCTGGGACGTCGACATTGTACTTGTTTATGAGCATCTATATCATTTCTGACTCGTCTGATGATAGCGTACGAAATCAGAGATTGAGTATATGAAATGTATAACCTATGCAGGTACGTTTGTATCGTAGTAAATTTTTGAATACGAAATACTCTGTCTCTGTGAAATATGTATGGAATTTGGAAATGAAGCATGACATAAATGCAAACAAAGGAGCACGATTAAGCTTATGAATTATTCTATGAAATGGCTATAAATCTTTATGGTTGAATTGTACTTATATGCTTTAGTAGTTAGACCAATTGTATTTGGCTTACTAAGCTCTTTCTAGCTTACTCTGTGTGATTTCTGCCTGTTTTACAGTTATCGTAGCTACTCAAGGCTCAGGGATAGTTGAGGATCGTCACCACACTATCGATCGCATTTTGGTACTTTTGAAATTGTAAATATTTTAAAGTATGGCATGTATAGGCTAGAAGGTCTATGTATTAAGTTTTGATTTGTAAATACATGTTATGCCATGGGTATTGGTTAGCAAATGGTATGAATGTGTTAAGTTTTGATATGGTTTTGAATGGGTTATTGAATGATGATAATTTGGTTGTAATGTAGCATGTTATGAGCATGGAATTGGCTGAAAATTGTTGTATGAATGTTGTATAACATTGCTAGTAGGAAAGACTTTTATAAGGGTGGCAAATTGGCGTAAACCAAGCGTTCTTTGTACCACACGGTCAAAGGCCATGGGTGTGCTTTTTAACCGTTTTTGTTTGGCAGTAACCTCTTAAAAATCACACGGCTTTGACACACGGGCTTGTCATATGGCCGTGGGCTTAAGTCAATATCTAGCTAAGTACCACACGGCCATGACACATGGCTGTGTCTGTTGGCAGTGTGAAAAAGTCATTATAGGACCTCTTATTGGCACGGTTGGATCGTATGGGCATGTCTGGTACCTGTGTGTGTCACACGGCTTAGTCACACGGGCGTGTGACTTTAATAGTTTTGAAAAATTTGGTTAAGTTCTGAAAATTCTGAATGTGTTCATTTTAGTCCAGATCTTTCTTAAAAGTATATTTTAGGTCTCGTAGACCATCTTAAGAGATGATTGCTTACAAAATGATGTTATATGATATCTGTGATTCTGAATTGGTTTGAAATGTTCTGTCTGTCTGGTAATGTCTCGTAACCTTAATCCGATGTCAGTTACGGGTTAAGGGTGTTACATTTTATTGGTATCAGAGCTATAGTTTAGTCGGTTCAGGACTACCATACATATGTAAGTCTAGCTATATATGTCATATATCTAAATCTGTGATAGTGTGATGACTCCTGACTTTGAAATGTGCTTTTATATAGCAAATGGATCCCGATAGAGCTGTAGCTGACGATGTTGAAAGCAATGCGCCTGCTCCCACGCAAGGGACGGTGCAAGCTAATTCTAGACCGGCTACGAGTAGCCGTGATAGCGAGGCTAAGCAAGCCTTCTATTAGATAATGAATGAATGGTTCACCCAATACCTTAGAACCAATATGACTGTACAACAACCTCTACCCCCGGTTAATCCTCTTTAAACTTCCGACATGCCACGAGTGAATCCGGTACAATTGAGTAGACCACCAGTTGATAAGATCAGAAAGTATGGAGCTGAAGAGTTCCAAGCTACAACGAATGATGATGCTGAAAGAGCCGAATTCTGGTTAGAGAATACGATAAGAGTGTTTGATGAAATGTCTCTGAATCATGAGGAATGTGTGAAATATACCGTTTCACTTCTGAGAGATACAACGTACGATTGGTGGAAAACCTTAATATCTGTGGTTTCAAGAGAATGAGTTACGTGGGATTTCTTTCAATCAGAATTTTGGAAGAAATACATCAGTTAGAGATTCATTGATCAGAAACGTAAAGAGTTTCTCGAGCTTAAATAGGGCCATATGTCTGTTACTGAATACGAACGTAAATTTCTGAGACTGAGTCAGTATGCTCGTGAATGTGTATCGAAGGAAGCAATAATGTGCAAAAGGCTTGAAGATGGACTAAACGAAGATATTTGTTTGTTAGTTGGGATTTTGGAGATTAAAGAAATGGTAGTACTCATTGAGTGAGCTTGTAAAGCTGATGAATTAGGTAAAGAGAAAAGAAAAGCTGATTCTGAAGCTAGAGATGCTAGAAAAAGATCTTCAAGTAAATCATTTTAGTCTGGGTCAAAGAAATTCTGAGATGATCGTAACCATTCAAATATTAATGTGGGACATTCGAACCGAGATCGAGTTAGATCGTATTTAAAGTCCAGAGCCCTTGCTACCTCTGTTGCAAGTGTTGGAAATGTCTGATCTGAGAAACCTGATTGTAAACACTATGGTAAAAGACATCTAGGAAATTGTAGATTGAATGATTGAGCCTGTTTCAGATGTGGATCTCTAGATCATTTTGTAAGAGATTGTTCTAAACTTGCTGAGAGAGAGAATGTACAGAATCCAAGATTGAGTAACACCTCAACTAGAGGTAGACCTTCCAGAAATTTGATGAATGCAAGTAGTGGTCAAAGAGCAACTGGGGATACTACTGTTACATCTGAGGCCAGAGCACCTGCCAGAGCCTATGCTATCCGAGCTCGTGAGAAAGCCTCGTCTCCAGACGTGATTACTGGTACTTTTACTCTTTATGATACTTCTGTGATTGCATTGATAGATCTTGGATCAACGCATTTTTATATCTGTATGAATTTAGTGCATAGTAAGACTTTGCCTGTAGAGTCTACTAAATTCGTAATTAGAGTATCGAACCCCTTAGGGAAAAGTGTTTTGGTTGATAAAGTCTGCAAGAATTGCCCGTTATTGATTCGAGATATCTGTTTTCTTGCTGATCTGATGCTTTTGCCTTTTGATGAATTTGATATAATTCTGGGAATGGACTGGTTAACTTTGCACGATGCTATTTTGAATTGCAAATGAAAATTCATTGATCTAAGGTGTAAGAATGATGAGATAATTCGAATTGAGTCTAGTAATCTGAATGGACTATCAGCTGTGATATCTGCAATGAAAGCACAAAAATATGTGAAGAAAGGCTGTGAAGCCTACTTAGCTTATGTGTTAGATTCAAAAGTGAATGATAAGAAAGTTGAATCAATGCCTGTTGTCTGTGAATTCTCTAATGTGTTTCCTGAAGAACCACCTGGTTTGCCTCCAATTTGAGAAGTTGAGTTTGGCAATGAATTAGTACCTGGCACTACTCCGATATCGATAGCTCTGTATAGAATGGCTCCGACCGAGTTAAAGGAATTAAAATCTCAGTTGCAAGAATGACTGATCGAGGGTTTGCTAGACCGAGTTTTTCACCATGGGGTGATCCTGTTCTGTTTTTGAAAAAGAAAGATAGCACAATAAGAATGTGTATTGATTACCGACAGATTAATAAAGTGACTGTAAAGAACAAATACCCTCTGCCTAGAATTGATGATTTATTCGATCAGTTGAAAGGTGCTACTGTGTTTTCTAAGGTAGATCTGAGATCGAGTTACTTCAGTTGCAAGTAATGGATTCCGATATTCCAAAAACTGCTTTTAGAACGAGGTACGGGCATTATGAATTTTTAGTTATGCCTTTTGGATTAACGAATGCACCTGCTATCTTTATGGATTTAATGAATAGAATTTTCAGACCGTATCTAGATCAATTTGTTGTTGTATTCATTGATGATAAATTGATTTATTCATGTGATGAATCTGAACATGCCGAGCATCTGAGAGTAGTGCTACAAACTCTGTGAGATAAACAATTGTATGCAAAGTTCAATAAATGTGAGTTTTGGTTACGAGAAGTGGGTTTTCTGGGTCATATACTATCAGCCTCTGGTATCCGAGTTGATCCAAATAAAGTTTAAGCTATTTTAGATTGGAAACCTCTGAAAAGTGTTTCTGAAGTCCATAGTTTTTTGAGACTTGCTGGTTACTATAGAAGATTTGTAAAAGATTTCTCGATGATTGCAACTCTATTGACAAAATTGCTCCAAAAAGATGTGAAGTTTGAGTGGTCTGAAAAGTGTCAGAATAGCTTTGTGTTCCAAGAAATCTAGAGTTGATTCAAATGATTTTGAGTGAAGCTCACAGAAGTAGATTTTCTGTACATCCGGGAAGTACGAAAATGTATAATGATCTGAAGAAGCAATATTAGTGGTTCGGAATGAAAAGAGATATCTATGATTTTGTTTCTAAATGTTTAATCTGTCAGCAAGTTAAAGCTGAACACCAAGTGCCATTTGGGTTATTACAACCAATTATGATTTCGGAATGGAAATGGGATCGAGTGACCATGGATTTTGTTTCGAGTTTGCCCCTGTCTCCGAGAAAGAAAGATTCGATTTGGGTTGTAGTTGACAGATTGAATAAGTCAACCCATTTTATTCCAGTATGATCTGATATCTCACTTGATAAGTTAGCTGAGCTTTATATTTATGATATTCTGAGATTGCATGGTGTACCATTGTCGATTGTGTCAGATAGAGACCCAAGATTCACATCGCGATTCTGGAAGAAATTGCAAGATGCTCTGGGTATTAAATTGCATTTTAACACCGCTTTTCATCCGCAAATAGATGGTCAATCTGAACAGACTATTCAAATAGTTGAGGATATGTTGAGATGTTGTGTTCTTGAGATTGAAGGTACGTGGGAACAGTACTTACCTTTAATTGAATTCACTTATAATAACAGTTTTCAATCGAGCATTAAAATGGCACCGTACGAAGCCTTATACGGTAGGAAGTGTAGAACTCCGTTATACTGGTCTGAACTCAGTGAGAATAAGATTTACGATATTGCCCTAATAAAAAAAACTGAACAAAAAGTGAAAATAATACGAGATAGTCTGAAGGCTGCCTCTAATCGTCAGAAATCGTATGCAGATTTAAAAAGAAAAGATATTGAATTTGAGATCGGTGATAAAGTGTTTCTGAAATTATCTCCATAGAAGAAACTGTTCAGATTTGGTAAAAAGGGCAAGTTGAGTTCGAGATTCATAATGTATTTTATGTGTCGATGCTTCGACGGTACAGATTTGATCCGTCCCATGTGATATCCCCTTCTGAAGTTGAGATTCAATCTGATATGAGTTACGAAGAGCAACTGATCCGTATTTTAGCTCGCGAGATTAAAGAATTGCGAAACAAGAAAATTTCATTAGTTAAAGTAATGTGGCATCGACACAGTGTTGAAGAGCCCACGTGGGAGCCTGAAGATTCAATGAGACAACAATATTCGAATCTGTTTAACGGTAATATTTTCAAGGACGAAAATCCCTAAGGGGGGAGAATTGTAACAGTCTAGTTTTGACCCTAATCAGGATAGTGATTTTAGGACCACAAATCTGAGTTCAGAAAAAATTTTAATATTATTTTCTGTGTCTGTGATATGTGAATTTACATCTGTGAAATTTCTGTGATTAAATTTATCTATTTTTGTGCTTAATTATGAAAAAAGGTTAAATCACGTAAAGTGTAAAAGTTGAGTGCTAAATGTTAAAGCACCTAATTGGCTTGGCTTTTGAAATAAAATTCCTTGCATGTCAAATTTACCATTTGTTTTTAATGGTGGACAAATATGGACATGAGTTGGTAGTAATTAGTGTTATATCATTAAAGGGAAAAATTGGAAAATGGCTTATAATGTGTAATAAAATAAAATAAACATGAAATGGCCATGTATTAGTGTTCACCCTTAGTCGAAACTTCAAAAGAAAAAGAAAGAAAAAGAGCAAGCTAGCTTCGGCCTTGTACAAGCTTGATTCAAGGTTCGTTTTCTTTTTTCCGTTTTTGATAATTTCTACGTTTCTGTGATCGTTGCTTCGTGTTCTTCAAAACCCATGTCTGCATTTCTGTTTTTGTTGAAGATTATGAAAAATGCTATTTATTATTATATGATGTTTGTAATGTTTTTATATGGATTATGAAATATATAATTGAGATTATCATGTTTTATCTTTGGATTTTTGATAAAATTGAGCTATTTGGGCTAAATTGTGAAAATAATTTTTTGGGGGATAAAAATGTGAAATAAACATGTTGTTTGGGCTTATATAGAAGCCATGAAAATTCGGCTAGCCCTTGTTGCAAAGAAATTTTTCATATGTGTGATTTTGTGAAAAATGGACTAAATTGTCAAAGTGTGAAAATGTAAGGGCTAAAATGCAAAGTGCCCTAAATATGTGTATATGGATTATATTGAATGAAATGAATGGTTGAATGGTTGAATTTGTATTGTATTAGATCAAGAACAAAGAAAATCGGACTTAGATCGGAGGAAGTCCAAAATAGTTGAATAGTCGACTCGTTTTATCCGAAATCTGTTCGAGGTAAGTCAAATTACAAATATGTGTTAATTGAAATAAATTCTGCACATATAAACTGTAATCTGCATTGGATGGCCTTGAGTGGATGGCCTTGAGTGCCGGATGGATATATTTGGAGTAAAGTATGATAATATGTTAGTATCTGAAAAGCTCTATATGTTTCTAAGAAAAGTTGACATCTGTCTGAGACATCGTATAAGACCGTGTCTGGGACACAGGCCTCGATTGAGATTTACGTATAAGACCATGTCTAGGACATTGGCATCGTATCTGATTTCGCGTAAGACCCTATCTAGGATAGAGGCATCGACATGTAGGACCATGTCCGGGACGTCAGCATTGTACTTGTTTATGAGCATCTGTATCGTTTCTGACTCGTCTAATGATAGGGTACGAAATTTGAGATTGAGTTTATGAAATTTATATCCTATGCAGGTACGTTTGTATCGTACTAAATTTCTGAATACGAAATACTCTGTCTCTGTGAAATATGTATGGAATTTGGAAATGAAGCATGACATAAATGCAAACAAAGGGGCACGGTCAAGCTTATGAATTATTGTGTGAAATGGCTATAAATCTTTATGGTTGAATTGAACTTATATGCTTTATTTGTTAGACCAATTGTATTTGGCTTACTAAGCTCTTTGTAGCTTACTCTATGTGATTTCTGCCTGTTTTATTGTTATCGTAGCTACTGAAGGCTCGGGGATAGTCGAGGATCGTGACCACACTATCGATCGCTTTTTGGTACATTTGAAATTGTAAATATTTTAAAGTATGGCATGTATAGACTAGAAGGTCTATGTATTAAGTTTTGATTTTAAAATATATGTTATGCCATGAGAATTGGTTAGCAAATGGTTTGAATATGTTAAGTTTTGATATGGTTTTGAATGGGTTATTGAATGATGATAATTTGGTTGTAATGAAGCATGTTATGAGCATGAAATTGGCTGAAAATTGTTGTATGAATGCTGTATAACATTGCTAGTAGGAAAGACTTTTATAAGGGTGGAAAATTGGCATAAACCAAGCCTTCTTTGTACCACACGGTCAAAGGCCGTGGGCGTGCTTTTGAACCGTGTTTGTTTGGTAGTAACCTCTTAAAAATCACACGGCTTTGACACATGGGCGTGTTATATGGCCGTGGGCTTAAGTCAGTATCTAGCTAAGTACCATACGGCCATGACACACGGCCGTGTTTGTTGGCAGTGTGAAAAAGTCAGTATGGGACCTCTTGTTGGCACGGTTGGATCATATGGGCGTTTTTGGTGCCCGTGTGTGTCACACGGCTTAGTCACACAGACGTGTGACTTTAATAGTTTTGAAAAATTTGGTTAAGTTCTAAAAATTCTGAATGTGTTCATTTTAGTCCAGATCTTTCTTAAAAGTATATTTTAGGTCTCGTAGACCATCTTAAGAGATGATTGCTTACGAAATGATGTTATATGATATCTATGATTCTGAATTGGTTTGAAATGTTCTGTCTGTCTGGTAATACCTCGTAGCCCTAATCCAATGTCGGTTATGGGCTACGGGTGTTATAATCCTTGAGTCCCTCACAGCACCAATCCGCTTAAGGATTACGTGCGCAGAAAACAGAAAGGGTGAGTTTATGAAAACTCAGTGTGTAATCCCTTAACAACAGCCAGTCATACAGTATGCAATTACAGACTTGGCCTAAGCCCACTTCAGTAACAGTTTAATTTCAGTTAGAGCCTTGGCCCAATTTAATAGTGGTCATAGTACAGGTATGCAATCAGAAATCCTACCCAGCCAGCCTCTACACACCAATCCGTCCAACCCCACACACCATGTGGGGATAAAATCAACCTACCCATCCCTACACACCAAAAATAGCACCGCTTGCGGCACTAGCAGAAATTGCAGCAGAGCTGCCAGAACAGTACACTTCCTCCAATCATAATAACCCATCCCTATGCAACACATCATAATATGATGCATGTATGCAACATACATATAAAATGGCATGCTCAGTACAGTCATACATCCCATAAGGGCATAATAGTCATTTACCAATTTTAGGGTCGAAGTATGTTTACCGACCCTAGCAATAGGTCCACAGTTATCTCGGGTGACCCGTACAACCTTAACAGTCAAACAGTGAAAATGGGCCCAGGGCTCATAATGCGGGCCTATATGGCCCACTATGCCCAAAAATGGCCCTGGCCATGTGACCTACATAGCCAGCCCAATATTCTCCATACTTTTATGTGGTTTACCCGTATGGGGCCCACGATTTCGTGGGGCCCGTACTGCCCATTTCGGCCCAATATGGTCCAAATCGGCCTAGGCCCATGAGATCGCTCATAGTGGCCTTTACGATAAAAAACCCACGTTTATGCCTTCGAACTACCACACAAGCGAGCGCACGCTCGTGTAGTATCGACGATCACCTATTCCGACTTTTGCTGATTTACGATAATGGCAGTGTGATTACACACTTGTTTACAAAAGTGCGCAACTGGTCCATGAGTACTCCAACCTATTTGAAACAGAAGCTTCAGTTAATGGCCTAAAATCGAATTAAAGCGAACCCTAATTAAAACACTCATTCATAAAATTACCTATGACTCGCCTTGACCGATTGATTGAGGTTTGCACAAGAGGTTGGTTGTAACCCCTACAGATTACCTATATTCCAACAGAGACTTCTTATCTATAACCATCCTTACAAATAGCTGGACTAAGTATGTAACAACTTACCAGAAGTGTAGAACTAAGAATAAGGGACAGTAGTACTCAGCCAACACCCAAATCACACCCTTAACCTGAGGTACGAGATGGATCGATTGCACCCCTAATAGTAATCGACAAAGAAAAGAGTCGTTAGAAGAAGATCACAACGGTAGGGAAAAACAAAAGGGAAAACATGTGCTCTTACTACTTTGTCAGAGAACACCTACTAAACCGAAAATAACAATAAAAGAGTAAAGGGGAAGTATTTGGTTAATACAAAAATGTGAAAGGAGAAGAGAATCAAAGGAAAGAATGAGGGGAAGAGAAGAAGATATTCGGTTTTACCAAAGTAAGGGGAAATCTCGATAAAAAGAGAAGAGGAAGGAAATATTCGGCTAATGACCCAAGGAGAAGGTAAAAGTTGATAACCGATTGGGAGGGGGAAAATGAAGGTTTGGCAAGGTGAAGAAAGTTAAGAGAAGAAGAACGAGGGAAAGAAGAAAGTCAATCAATCAAACCACAATATTAGAGAGAAAAAACCACCATAGGCTAACTCAAGAGTACTCGAGTGGTCACGAGTAATATTCGGCTACCAAGCAAACAATAAACAAAAGAACAAAAAGAATGAAAAGAAGCAGAATGGATAATAGTTATCGAAATGGAGAGCAAATTAGATCACACTTTTGGCACTAAGAGCAAAACTATCCTATGACCGAATGGCTAGGGACACCAAAACAAACCGAATGGTTGAGGAGAATCCCATTTAGGCACCACCACTCTCCTATGCCTTGATCCTCTCCTCAAATCTCTCCCCACATCTCTCCACAAATCACTCCATTCAAAGTCCCAACAAACACCTCAATTTCGGTCAACCTAGGCCACTTCCACGGCACTTGTAACAAAATAAAATGCTCCTTTTTCACCAGCAAGCCTCAAACCTCAGACCCTAAGGAACACTCCACACGCCACTATCCCCTAGACTAGTAGACACTTTTATGTCATGTCTTACTCACACTAATTTAAAAGCCTACTAACTAAAGGAAATGATTTAATCAAGTAAAAACAAAACTTTATACAAGCCAAGGCTTGAATCCAAGACTTCTCAAACACTCTCCAAAACACTTAACCATTGAAGCAGATGCACAGTTGTGTGACACAACATACATAAATAAATATCTAAGATTTGGGGCGTTACAACAAAATGCCTAGATCCCATACAAATATTTGTCGCAAGTTGACTAATCCTTTGAGCTTGAAAATTGACAGCTTGGTTGAATTGGCTGTAATATATTTTACCCATTCCATGCATGTTTCATTCCTCATTTCTTCGAAAAGATTCATCATCATATACTGGCTCTAATAGAATTTTGGTTTGATTTGCTTGACCTTTGACTTTGTTGTTGGGCCCTGAGGTCGTGTAAGTTCATCACATCTATGAGCCTGAAATTAAACCTCAAAACTCGTATCACTTTAATGTTTCCAAAGAACACAACGCTAGTAGCTCAAATCTTATAAAAAGTTTACATAAAAATAGTTTCTTATAAAAATTAATGGTAACATTTATTTATACTCCTAGCCAATTTCATTCACAAGTTTAATATAACCTTTTGGAACATTTTACCATTTGAATTATAAAAGTGAAAACATAAATTATTTTGTAGAATTAATAACTAAAATAATAAAATTTGGTTTGCTATTTATAGGTGTTAAAAGAGAAATTATTTTGTCGAATTATAACCTTCCAACACTATTTATAGGTGTTGAAAATATAAAATGAAAAAATATAAATGAATTAAATATTAGCATGAAACATTAAAAATTTCAAGATTTTGCTGGTATTTATTTAATTTATATTTTTTATTTTATCTTTATTATTAACATAAATAGTATAATGGTTAACTAACACTATTAAAAGAGTGAAATTACTTGTCATATTAGAGTTGGAAATTCAATGAAAAAAACTATGAACCAGTTATTGTGTTGTTATTTTGAAAATACTATGGTCTATGTATGGAAACCAATCATTGGCTATTGAAGATTGTATTGGATTTGGGTGAATCAATTCAACACTTGAAATGTGGAGATTCGATTGAGATTGTGTTATTGCTTTTGGAGATTATATCTTTGATTGATTATGCTTTGAATGCTTATGTTGTAATAGCTAATTTAAAGGAGTTACTTTGTATTCACTTATATTTTAGGTTATCAAGTTGAATTTGATATATGCTTTAGGCTTGACAAGGTTGCGTATGGGAGCTCATAGAAAGCATTTGAGTCTATTCATTGGGGAACTATTTTTGTGAGTAAATGCAAATTGAATTGTAAATATTGAGTGTTTATTGTAACAACCCGATTTTTGGGTTAGTCAGAATAGTGGTTTTGAGACCACCAATTCAAAGTCGGAGAAAGTATATTATTATTATTTTGGAGTTATAGCATGTTTATATTAGTGCATGAAAAATTTGGTGAAGAAATTTTAATGTTTGGGAGCCCAATTGCAAAAAAAGACTAAATCGCATAAAGTGCAAATGTCTTAATTTGATAGCTAAGGGTGTTAAATTGCCATGCATCATAAATTAGGGTCTTTAAAGGGAAAATAGACCCTAGAATAGTGCTTGGCCGGCCATGAGACAAGGAAGTCAAAATTAGGTGAGGTTTTGGTGACCTATTTTGACTAGTAATAATATTAAAATAAAACAAAAGGCTTCATCTTTTTATTTCTTCTTCTTCACTGATTTTCAACATTAAAAAGGGGGTTTAGAGAGTTCAAAATACCAGCCATTATTATCTCTTGCAAGTAAGTCTTTTAAAAGGTTTTTCTTGATGAATTTTGTATTTTTGGACCCCTTGTGACATGCGCTTTCTAATAAGGGGACTATTTTGCAAAATGATTGAGAGTCTAGGGTTTTACCATGAAAGCATATGTGTTGTTAATTGAAATTTTATGGAAGCATTAACATCCCTCGCCCGTATCTAACGCCGGGATAGGGTTCGAGGCGTTACCGGGGTTTCATACTTACAAACATACTAAATCGGGTCACTGTATTTTGCCCAGCATTTAAAACTTTTCAAACATGTACATCTCGTCCCTTACACAGGCCTTAGAGGCCTAAAACATACTAAGGGGTAGTTCGGGACAAAGTCAGGAACATTCAATAAACTTTGGGCCTTTTAGAAAATTTCCCTTACTTTGAAGTGTCGCACGCTTGTGTGGTGGGGCCGTGTGGTCACACACGCCCGGGTGGCTTCGGACACGCCCGTGCCCTCAGACCGTGTGCAACACTGACTTTAACCTTATCATACAATTAGGGACACACGGTCAAGACACATGCCCGTGTGGCCTGCCCGTGTACAACACTGACTTAAAATTTTAGGTGCAGGGGACACACGGCCATAACACACACCCATGGGGGTGAGCTGTGTGTCACACACGGCCTAGACACACGCCCGTATATCCAACTGTGTGGACCCTAATAGGCTATTTCCAAGCCTTTGGTCACCCTTTTCATCACTGAATGATTACCAAATACAAAGTAAAACATGATTAAATTCTTATAAATGATCTTGGCAAAACTTATTGTATAGAAACCTCATATCATTGGTTTCATACATGACAAGTTACTCCCCATCTTATATTTATGGGTTTCTGTGTCACTTTAACACATTCATAATTGGCTCGTTCTTGTGACTCATTGCCAATTATAAACAAACCATCACATATGAATATAAACATGTATAGATTTGTAGGTCATAGCCTACTTCAAAATAAGCCAATTCCCATGGCCATATACAAAAATATAGGTACATCTTTACATGCCTTCATTTGGAAATTCAAATGACACATATAACAAAATACTCAAAAATTCTATACATGCCATTGAACAAAATAGAAATGTCTTTATACCGAAGCTGGACTAGTTGATAGTGTGTTGACTCTCCAATCGTCTTCCAATCCTTACGAGTCCTCGAGCTCTGTAAGACAGGGAAAAGAGAGGGGTAAGCATTTACATGCTTAGTAAGGTCGAATAACTGGAAAGTAAACTTACCAAGTAATTAGCATACAACCAAATTGGGTAATAAAATCAATAAGCATGAAATGGCTTTCCTATCACATACACTCAATCAATGAGTTAGTTACATAAAAAAACACCACGTAATTTATCTTAGATGAGCTCATCATTCAACATCTCATTTTTGTACATATATCTCATATTAATCTCATTGAGTTTCTAGGAAATCTCGATGGAATATCCATTAACCGTCAATTCGTACAATGATCATTTTAGGTATGCACTCCCGTGAACCTCACATCTTACAGCGGGATTACCAATCCAGGCTAAACCCCCTATACAGTGAACTCATAAGGTGATGTCGGGATTACCAGTCCAGGCTAAATCCCTTATAATGACAAACACCTTTACTGAGCTCGGATCTGAATTACCAGTCCAGGCTAAATTTAGACCCTAATTGGATTACCCGTCTGGGCTAAATCCTTAATGCACATATATTCTTCGGGAGGCTTGATCATCCAAAGGAACACCTATCCAGGCTAGATCCTTTTCATAATTGAGATCAACGGATTACCCATCTGGGCTAAATCCTTACTATAAAACATGCAGAATCTCATTACACACGTAAATCATGGTTTATCTATCGAATTTCCTTTTTTAACCTCAACCGAGACATTTTTCAACAAGTCATTATCAAAGATGCATTTCATGTATTTTTATGCCATTAACAAATGCAATTATCATGCATTCATAAATCATGTAATTGTGCATATTATGAGTTTACTTTGAGTTATCCGAACTTACCTGGTATTCGTTTCGGTGACGGGTTTTGGTCATTCCAAAACCTTTTGTTTTCCTCGATCGACCTCCGGAATTTGTTCCTCAGGATCTATAACAACAAAATTTAAATCATTAACACTCCAAATTATACATTTCAAGTCTAAATTCCACCCCCGATCCAAATGACCGTTTTGCCCCTAACCTTTCATTTTTTTACGATTTAGTCCCTAGGCTCGGATAATGAAGCACATGCAATTTATACCTTATCCAAGCCTAGCCAAACAGATTTCCCTCTTATGGTAGCTCATATTTTCCATTATTTTCACATTTCTACCACACATTTTACAACTTTTGCAAAAAGGTCCCTTTAAGGGTTTTTCATGAAAATCACTTAGGAAAAGATGTTTAACACACATCCAACTTTCATATTCCTCCATAATCCGTCAAAATACAAGTAACTCATGCATGGGTAAATTTTTAAACATGAACCCTAACATGAAATATAAGTAGAAATGGAGAGAGTAAGCTATCGGGATTTCAAAAATACAAAGAACATTAAAAACGGGGCTCGGGAGCACTTACTATTGAGCTTGGAAAGCTTGGAAACCCTAGCTATGGAGACCTTTGAAATTTTGACAGCATATAGAAGAAGAATGAGCTGATTTTGGTTCATTTTTCCCATTTTATTTCATTAAAATGCCAAATGACCAAAATACCTTTAAGTCATTTCTTTAAAATTTCATCCATGAAAGCCCATTTTTGTCCAAAAACTTAGAAATTGGGCAAATTGCTCTCCAAGACCTTCTAATTTATAATCTAAAGCAGTTTCATACAAATTGCTTCTAGAATCCAAGTTTTGCAATTTATTCAATTTAGTCCTTAATTTCCAATTGGACACTTTACTCAAAGAATTTCTTCATAAAACTCTATCACATGCATATTCTCATATTCTAAGCCTCATAATAATCATAAAATAAATATTTTGATGTCAGATTTGTGGTTCTGAAACCACTATTCTGACTAGGCCCTATTTCGGGATGTTACAAAGCATATGAGTTATGGTTGTGTAATAAACAACTTTTATGAAGTAGTTTTCATGGAAACCCTGACTAGGGATCATTTTACAAAATTTGAAAATTAGATGATAAATGTAATAAACAAATTTTGGGTTGCTTTAAGAGTAAAAAGGGTCCGGCTAGGCTTAATATGTAACACCCCAAATCTGGCTTAGACGTTATGACCGAATCTGACGTGTCACATTGAGGTGCCTTCTAAATCTTGAACTTGTTGGTGAAAAACTGTTTTTAAGTTAAAACCCATTTAGTTTCTATTGCTTGAGAAAACTCAGAAACTTTTGTTATTACAACTAAAATTAACTTATCAAAATGTTTGTTATCTTTGATTTCTTAACCCGATTAAAACCGCGGAAGCTTCTTTAGTTGAAAACCTTAAAAATGCATGTTTTTCTTTGAAACCATCATTATTTTGAAAACTCGATGTTCCTATTCTACCAGTTTAAAATATAAAATCAAAAAGCCAAATAAAAGTTAAAAATTCCTCAAATGGCCTTATTACATAATTAAAACCCAAGTATAAAATTTTTGAATAAATTAAGTCATAATCAACCAATCTGCAGTCGTGTGGCCACCTTTGAGTCCCTCGTGGCTCCAAATCACCTAAGGTTGGGGATTACCTGCACAGTAAAAAGGAAAGGTGAGTTTACGAAAACTCAGTGTGTAATCCCCTACCGGTCAACAGTAACGAAAGTATACAGTATCTTTCTGGGCTTGAGCCTTATTCAGTAACAGTGCAGTCTGGGCCTAAGCCCTATATAGTGACAGAGTGGGCCTATGCTGAAAATAGTATAAATATAGGGTAGGTATGCAACCCATCCCAATCCAGCCATCACACCACCCCTACCATCCAACACACCATGTAGGAGTAAATCGACCCACCCACCCAGCACACCATTATCGCAACGAAGCTGCTAACAGTAACGCAGCACAGCTACTAGTAATAGTAAACGTGGCGTAGCCACTAATGTCAGAATACGTGGCAAAGCCACCAGAACGGTAAAACGTGGCAAAGCCACTAGTACAGTACTTCCTCCGAATCAGAATCCCAACCCCAATGCAGAATGCCATGTCATAAATATTACGTGTACGCAAGATTTCATACTCAGATACAGCCATGCATATATCATACACTCATCAATCAACCTACCTCTAGGGTATAATAGTCTTTTCCACCCACTAGGGGTAAAATAGTAATTTTACCCCTCAGGGGTATTTTGGTCAATTAACTAATTTTGGGGTCTCGATACAGATAATGATTGTTCAAATGGTCAAAAGTCATCTCGAACGACTCAGATAACCCATATGGCCAAAATAGTGTAAATGGGCCCAAAGCCCTTTACTCGACCCAAGTGGGCCTACATGCTCGTGTGGCCCAAATAGCCTAATTTTTGTCGCGACTATGCGAAACCCATAGTCCACTCCATTATTTTCCACTTACCGAATACCCACGAGACCATTGGGCCCATATGACCCATCTCAGCCGTTCCCTCTTAAGTAGATAGGCTGGTCTATTTCGCCTTCGCTACAACCAGGAAGCTTTGACGGAAGTCCCATATCTGAGTCGCCGGAGATGCAAGTCTCCCATTGGTTCGAAGAAAACCAGAAATGGGCGGGATCTTTCATCGATAGCTATTCATTTAAGTCTTCGGGTAGCATTGCTTTGCTTGGCATCGGTCTATCGTAGTCCCCATTGCATCGGTCCAACGGTATTTAGACTCCGGCTGCGAAAACTCTTCTTTCTTACTTAAAGAATTTATGGAATTTCGGGGTTGTTGGAGTCGTCTTTGGGTCTCAGAATCTTCTTCCTTTTTACCATATTATCTACACAAGATTCGTTAGTGGAATTAGGGTAACCTTCGAGGGTCCTGACAGGTGCCACGATCAAGCAAGGGTAGGGCTTTTCAAAAGTACTCCTGAATTACCTATTGCCGTCTGCGTATTTGAAGGAAAAGGGAATGAAACTTTATAAATATAACGACGCCCCGGTTGGCTTCAGGTCTGAGTTTTTTGGACAGCAGGAGTGCAGCGGGGGGCCGCAAGGTCGATTCGGTTTGGACGCTCTTGTGGCGACCTCTACAGTCTGTCGTTCCTAATTTGTGGGCTCAGTTTATTGTACCGGTGTTGACACACTCGTGAGGCCTCAACTGCCGAAGTTTCAGCTTTTTGGCTTTTCGACTTTTACCGATTCACAACAACGTAATGGTATGGATACACACCTTCGTCCATCGTTTGGTAGTAGCAAAAGTTTTGGTGTACGATTACACACCTTTTATGCGACCGCTCCAAAATCTTCAAACGCCAAACCTACAATCAAACTCACCTACAGTTAGCCTTTCAACTAAAACTGTTCAAGAGTTTTACATCTTCAAAATCGGTCTTTTAACCAATGGGTAACCAACCCTTTAGCAACACTTACCACCAATATCGAGAACTTGCTCCCTAAGAAAGATACACAATCGATTCACAAAGTTAAACTAGCACTGTCAATCCCCCCAAATCTGACAGGGAACCACAGCAGCAGAATCAATTCACAGAAGGTTAACGCCAGAGTACTTGTACAACCAACCCGGTTAAACCTATACTGTAGAGAGGGGAGAAATAAAAGAATGAAACACTCACTATAGCCGAAACCACAAGAGACAAAGGGCTAGATGATACGATCGGTTAGGGTAAAGACATTTGAAAGAAAGGAGAGAAGAAAGTAAAGAAGATTCGGCTACAGTAAAAGGAACAAGATTTGAGAGAGGAGAGTATGAATATTTAGCTTCAGAGATGAAGAATAATGTCAATTCAGCAGAGAGGGAATGTGAAAAAGAAAAAGGTTCAAAGGAGTTTGACACACACCCTTGTATTCGACACAAACAATTGGAAAATAAAGTTAGGAGAAAGAAGTCCCGAATGGTCAGAAAACGTACCAAAACCAAAGAGGGAACACAGCACGACTCAAAAGAAAAAGTTATCAAAAACAAAAATGAAAACACCTTCTTGCTCCTATACCTATTTGGCACAACCAAGAGAAAAGAAAATTCCCCGAAAGTGCTGAATACACACTCCCAAGGAGTCTCGAATTCGGCCAACACCTAGCCACCCACCTTTCACGATTTTCTCCCCCTATCTCTCCACTTTTTCCTTCTCCAAATCCCCACCAACCTTCATTCGTATCCTTCTTGACCAAGTCTCCAACCACCTCTGGAGAGTTTGTACCAAATTCCACCTCTCATGCCACCGAAGCACAAAATAAAATCCCTTTGCAACACTTGAGATTCAAACCTATGCCCTCTCAATTACCAAGTCATGCCACTTGCCACCAAGCCACAAGGCTTTTTGTGACACAAAAACAACCACAACTATTTATAAAGCCCATGTGCCAACCTCCAGATTCTTTTAAGAGCATAATAAAAAATTTTGCAAAAGCCGAAGCTTGAACCCAAGAATTCCTAGACATCCCTAAACACACCCAGCTCACTTAACCGACAAAGCAAACATGAAATTTGTGTCAAAGCATGAAAAATTACAGACCCTACATTTTTGAGGCGTCACATAATATATGAAAAAATTCGATAAAAATCGATTTTCTGACCTAGGGGAAAAATGGTCATTTTGCAAAAGTCTAGGGGAAAAATGGTCATTTCGCCCAATTTTTAAGTGCCTAGGTTAATAAAATGATTAAATTTGTGAATTTTCATTATTATAGATTAAGAATTACAAAATCCAGGCCTAGACCGTGGAAAAGTAAAGCAAGTGGACTAAGCTGAACTAGTCGTCTACATTTTGCAATTCAAGGTGAGTTGTATGTAAGTAATACAACTACATTGTTATTATATGTGTTTGAATTGATATAGCATAAATTGCTTGTTTGTGGAAATGATTATGTATGATGAATATTGAGATAGTAGAACTCCCGCTTGAACATTAGGAAATAAATCAGATATTTATGCCATGACATTCGGGTCATTTGTGTGCTAGTGTAAGACATGTCTGGGACATGCATCGACCACATTATGAGAGCCAGTGTAAGACCATGTCTGAGACATGGCATCGACATTGAGACGAGAGCTAGAGTAAGACATGTCTGGGACATGCATCGGCCTCGAGATGTAAGCCAGTGTAAGACATGTTTGGGACATGTATCGGATAGTGATGAGTAAGTTATGAGTGGTGCAGGTATCTATTTGAAATGCATGAGATGTAAGCTCAATATATGCTATGTGAATTGTATTGGATAGTGATGAGTAAGTTGTGCTTATGCCTACTTTTGTACTATGAGCATGATGATGTATGGTAAAGTTGTTGTTATATGTATTTTCATGCAACTTACTAAGCTTTATGCTTACTCCCCCTCCTTTCCATTTTCTTATAGTGTCGCTTAATTAGCACGAAGATCATCGGACGTCGGAGGCATCGATCACACTATCATCCGAAGCACTTGGTATAATTAGATCTTTTATTTTGATTATGGCATGTATAGGACCCTGACTTTTGAGTTCTGTGTCATTGTTAATTAGCCAAATGTGTTGGCTTACTTCAGCAGTTGATTTATTTTGTATAAGGCCATGGAAAATGCTAATATTGAAAGTTTATATACGAATGCAAGATAGTCTTTCATGAATGTGAAATTGTTGGCATGGTTGAATATATAAGAAATGTATATAAGCCTTAGCTATGGTTGTTTGGTTGAGAAATCATATTAATTTAGATTTTGATATGTTGGTTGGCATTAGATTGTGTATCAGGACGACACCCCATGGGTGTGTTGTCCGGCCGTGTATCCCCTATACGTAAAAATTGCAAGTTAGTATGCATCGTAGTAAACACATGGGTAAAGACACGACCGTGTGTCTCAACCGTGTGAAGGGCATGGACTAACAGACAGGCATATCCCTTGGCCGTGTGACCCTTAAGGATTGTTGACATCAGAAACAGAATGTCAAGATTTTCAAACACGGGTTGAGACACAGGTGTGTCGAGGCCGTGTGAGGGACACGGGCCACGGACATGAGCGTGTGCTAGGCCATGTGAAACCCCTGTAGGTTCGAATTAAAAAATAATTCAACAAAGGTATAAGACACAGGCGTGTCCCTAGATGCTTAGGCCATGTGTGCCACACGGGTCATTAGCACAATCATGTTCAAGTTCCACATGGGCATGTTGCCCATCCACACGAGTGTCTGCCCTGTTTCGAAGGACATTTTCCTAGTGCTGGTTAAAGGACCCGAGTTGGTCCCGAGTGGCTTCCAAGAGGTACTTTGGGCCTTGTAGGCCCATGATAAGAAGTTTTAGACAAAGTTTGAAAAAGTTTTAAGTTTTAACAGGCTCGTATAATCTGGCTTGTATGTATATATGTGATTTGTGAATGGTAATGCTTCGTAAGTGTCGGCGTCGAATCTGGGTTAAGGGTGTTACATTTACTGCCTAAGTTCTTAGGGGAGGATTTGGAAGGGAGTGTTATAGTCTATAGGTACAAAGGTGAGATCTCTATACCTGGGGAGTGATAAAGTTCGAATCACTTGTTGTATTTGTGACTAAAAATAATGGAATTACTCACTAAACTAGGCTCCACAGGAATAAGGAAATCAAATTGCATAAACAAATCTTTGATGTTCTTTATTGTTGTTTGCATAGTTTTCAACAATGTCAAACCATAGTGGCCACTACAATCAAGCACTTCCATTATCTATTTAAAATTTTATTAAACAATAACTGTAGGTAGCAACAATTCATTTATGAGCTTATCACTGAATGTATTTAATGATGAATCTTAGTGTTGTTGTTTGCTGACAATGGAAGGTTCTTCAATTACTTTCCACTAAACTAACTAATAAATTGACCAAGAAAAGTGCACCTATCAATTAATAGTATAGCTATGGTGAATACATATATTGTTCCCTTAAGGACTACAATTACTAGTAATTATCACATTTTTATTATTTAACCTAATAATTCAAAAGATTGATTAAAATTAAATCAAACTAGGTAAATTAAATAATGAATGCACCAAAGAATGAAACACAAAAATAATCAAGTATCAACCAAGTGACAAAACAATACCTAGGTAAGAATCCACTTAGATTTCATATATAATTCTTGATAAGTGCTAAAAGTTACATGTTTTAACCTCATTCTTAATGCATTTTTGGGTGATTACCTAATTTTAATTGTGAATTTTATGCTCCTAATCATTTAAATTCATGTTTTAATGCTTAATAGAGCACTTGAGAGCAAATAGAGTGAAAACCAGATCGTCGAAGCAAGCTACAGGAGCCACACGACCTGAACCATTCCATATTACCATGTGAGCCACATGGGCAGGTGGTAGACTATGTTGATTTCATGGGATTGCACATTAAACTATGAAAAATCATTATTTTTTGGTTTTTCGGGCATTCTAAGACGTATATATCAAAAAAACGAGAACATAGGAGAGAGCCATCAGAGAGTATTCAAGAAAACAACTCGAAGAACACCATTGAAGCCGACTGTGGAAGCAGATTTCAATCAAGAATGAAGATTCCCAGTTGATTTCTTAGGAAGTTATCGTGAGTTACTTTATTTTTTTCGATTAATATTGTGTCTAGATGTTTCTATTTTCAAGCATAAACTAATTTTTTATATACCTAAGGGAGATGAACCCTATGATGGATTCTATCATTTGATTTTTATTTTACACAATGAATATTTAGTTTACTATTCTCAATTATACGTGCTTAATTCTTTGTTTTATATTTTTAGATTATTCATCCAAGTATAATGTGCTTAAGTCGGTGGTTGAATAGACACTTTTAAGATTAGATCTTGCTGAGTGGATTTGCATGCAATATTAGAAATAGGAAGACATAAATCTATCGGATTAAACTCAAATCAAATAGGAGAATCCATAGCATGAGCAAATGTGATACTAAGGGTTTTAGTTAGAAAGAAATTTCAATTAATCAACCTAGAGTTAGTTGCTCTTATACTCGAAAGATATATTAGCATAATTTAGAGATTTCTACGAATCAAGGTACTAAGTAAATAAATTGCTTAATTTAGATTGATAGTGACAGATGAAATCTAGGTGAATTATTACCTGGGTATTATTTTTCTTGTTGGTTGTTAATCGATTACTTTCATGTTTTGTTCTTTGACATGTTCGCTAGTTAATTAATTTAATTAGTTTTAATTTTTAATCAATCACTGGAACTATTCAGCTAAACGATATAAAAAAGATAATTACTAGTACTTGTAGTCCTCGTGGGATCGGTAAATTTGCTCAAGTAGCTATACTATTAATTGATAGGTGCACTTGTCTTAGACAAATTGTTATTCAGTTTCATGTCACATCTGTAACAACCTGTTTTCAATGAAATCAGAACAGTGGTTTTGGGACCACAAATCTACGTCCGAAAGAAGAATTATTTTAATATTATCTCATGGTCTGCATTATGATTGAAATATTCTATGAAAATTTCATAAAGAAATTTTATAGGTTACATGTCTAATTAGATGGAAATGACCAAATTGCATAAAATGAAAAAGTTTAGTTCTAGTAGCTATAGGTATCAAATGGCTATGGAATTCAAAATTGGAGGTCCTTATATGACAAATAAACCATTAAGATGAGTTAGTAGATAAGTATGATGATTCATCAATGGAAAATTAAATAAACAAAAGGACTAAATCATCATTGGCATAATTGTAAAAAAAGCCCTCAACCTTTGAAGGCTTTTGCCCCTAACCTTTTTTTCTGAAATCGGCCCTTAACGTAACGGATTTTTTAGACATCGACCCAGTTGAAACGGTAATTGTCAGCTAACCGTTAGTCAACCACCGGTCAAAAAATTTGGTCTACGTGGCGTTCCTGTTGACCAATGATATAGCCCACATTAAAATAAATAAGCTGACATGGCAAAAAAATAAAAAAAAAATCATAAAATAAAAAAAACCCTAAATCCCTAAACCCCCAAATTTGAATATGTTTTCCCGAATTCTAAAATCCCCAAATCGTGAAATTCCTTAAATCCGTAACCTCTGAAATCTTTCATTGAATCCCTAACAATCTTCAAATACCTAAATCTCTAGCATTCCAAAATCTTCTTGAAATCTCTAATACTTTTACAAATCAGATTGTTGAACCCCTAAAACTATTAGGAACGAAAAAACTTCAACAATCGTGAGAGTTTCCGCAACCCAAAATTGAAAGGTAGGTGCTTTCTTTTTTGGTTTGTTGGGAAAATAAATTCTATTTTTGGTTTGATTTGTTGGTTATTTGTGATTTAGCATTGCAATTTGAGTGCGACAATGTAGGGTTTGTTTTGTCAATTTTTGATGCGATAGTGGTCCCGATGTTGTTGATAAAACTGTTGTAAAAATTGTATATGGTTAATTGTGATTTATTATTGCAATTTCAGTGCCAGGATGTAGGGTTTGTTTTTTCAATTTGTGATGCGATAGTGGTCCCGATGATGTTGATTTCTATTACCCAAGCAAAAAGATGTTAAAATTGTAGACATGTGCTACTGTTTTGTATTGTATTCAAAGAAGTGGTCCCGATGTAGGTAGTGAGTTTTGTTTTATTATTTTTTAATGTTTTTTGCTTAGAAAAATGTTTGTTATTCAAAGCAAATTGTCTTTTCTCAGAAAAGATGTTAAAATTGTAGACTTCTATTTCTGCTTTGTTTGTTTTTTAATTTTTTTTACTTACAATGTGTTACTGTTTTTAGTAGATGTCATTAGATGATGAATATTATATTATTCTACATGTGGGTGGGCACTTTGTAAAGGACCCATATGTTAGATATGTAGGTGGGGAAGTGATTAGGCTTAAAGAGGACCTAGACAGAATATCTTATTTTGAATTATGTAAAATAGTCAAAATTGGGTTAGGGTTTAACACTGTCATGTTAATCTATTTTCATGAGCCTAGTATAGTAGGGTTACAAAATAATCTAAGGGTGATTTATGATGACACTTCAACCATAGCTATGTTGGACTTTTGGGTCAAGTTTAAGGAGATTGAGTTATATGTTAAATATGAGGTTGATAACCCTGTAATTGTAGATGATATTTTTTTGTTGACTACTGGGGAGGGTGTTGATGAAGGGGTAGAATCTGATGGTGAAGGTGATTTAGAAAAGGTAGAATCTGGTGGGAAGGGTGATGTAGGAGAGGTACAAGCTGATAGGGAGGGTGTGTCTACTACTGGTATTGAGGTAGATGAAGATATTGGTATGGAAAGTGGTGGACATATTAGTTTAGGGTCTACTGTTGGAGAGGATAATGATAGTGGAGTTGCTGGTAATGAATATGCTAGTAATTTTGCAATATCAGATGGAGTGGATAATGTTGCTGATGAATATGTTGGTGATTTTACAACATCAGATGGAGTGAATAATATTGCTGATGAATATGCTGGTGATTTTGCAACATCAGATGGACTGGATAATGTTGCTACTGCACGTAGTGGAGAAGAGAAGGATGGAAATGAGACTAAGGTATGGGACTCAGATGAACATGGAAGCTTGGTTGAGTTTGATGAAGATAAAGAACATGAAGATGGTGAGAGAAGGAGCAAGTTTCCCTTATACAATGATAAGTTAAAATTTAGTCTGGGAATGTTGTTTAAGGATGGCAAACAGTTTAAGAGTGCAATTCAAAAGTACTCTAAAGAATGTAGAAGACAACTTAAGTTTATTAAGAATGAACCGAGAAGGGTTGTTATGAGGTGCATTGCTTCCCCTAACTGTCCATGGAGAATTAGGGCTAGCTACAGTCCTCTTGCAAAATGCTTGCAAATAAATATGTTTCAGGATGAGCATCATTGTTTGGTTAGTTTTAAGAACAAAATGGTGACTGCTGCTATGATTTCCCAACATTTTGAAGCAACTATCAAGGATCATCCTAAGATGAAGTTGAGGGAAATTCAAAGAAGATGTGCTTCTGAGATGCATGTAAATGTAACCATTGACTGTTGTTATAGAGCGAAGAAAATAGTGAATGAGAAAATTCCTGGGAATCATAACGATGAATTTGTCTTGCTATAGGACTATGCTCATGAGTTAAGGTCAAAGATGCCAGTAAGCACAATAAAAATGGCTGTTCAAAGGGTGACAGCAGACTTCCTTCCACATTTTAAGAGATTTTATGTGTTCCTTGATGGACTAAAGAGAGGCTGGAAAGCGGGGTGTAGGCCATTCATTGGGCTAGATGGTTGCTTCCTAAAAGACCCATGTAAAAGTGAATTTCTCACAACTGTTGGAAGAGACGCAAACAACCAAATGTTCCCTATTGCATGGGCTGTGGTTGAAGTGGAGTGCACTGATTCATAGGGCTGGTTTCTCAGTCTCCTATCAACTGATTTGGGCTTGGAAGATGGGTATGGGTACACAAATATCAATGACCAACAATAGGTTAGTAAATATGCAATTTTTAGCTTGGTATTATTTTTTTAATCTGTTATCTGCATTTAACTAAAATTTTTTAGCAATCTATCTCGTTCATTAATTTGAATTAGGGCCTTGAGATTGCAATTTCTGACATACTACCAAGGGTGGAGCAAAGGAATTGTGCAAGGCACGTGTTTGCAAATTGGTTAGGGAGGAAGTTAGGGAAATCTTATGAGTGTGATTTCTGGCAGATTGTAAAGTGCACGGCTGAGAGGGAGTGGGAGGATCTATGTTCAGCACTGGAGAAGAAAAATAAGGATGTTTACGATAATTTGATGAAAATGTCTCTAAAGATGTGGACTAGGGCATTTTTTGGGACTACTTATAAATCAGATATAGTTGACAACAATTTGTGTGAAGCATTCAATTCAAGCATTGTCGAAGCTAGATTCAAAAGCATTATCAGAATGCTTGAGGATATTAGGACCAAGATGATGACTAGGATAGTACAAAAAAGAAAGTTATGTAATGGATGGATGTGACAGCCCAAAATTGACCCTAGTCGGAAGGTGGTCTCGGGACCACAAAACCGAGGCATAAAAATAATTAAAATTTATTTTGATGCCTATAACATGTGTGCTCATGTATGACATTTTATGATGATTGATTTAGTGTTATAAGGGTGAATTCCACAAGAAAGGACTTAGTAATGAACTTTGAAAGTATGATAGGAAATGTGTGATGACTAATTAAAGCATGCATGCAAAATAATGGACTTGCATGTCAAATTCCCCTTTTATAGGTGGTGGCCGGCCATGACAAGGAGGATGGGCTAAACATGTCATGAAACATGTTTTGTTGGTGCATTAGGGTGAAATAATAAACAAAGGTGTATGGGTGATAAAAAATGAAAAAAAAATGTGTGTGAGTGTGGTAATCCCCCATTGCCGTGAGTTGTAGAGAAGGAAAGAAAAAATTTTGTTCATCCTTTCTTTGAGCCAAAACTAAGGAAGAAGGAGGATTTTTGCTTCATGCTTGGTTTGGAAGAGATCTAGAAGGAGATTTGGCTAAGTTTGCATCAAGACTAAGGTATGTATGAGGTTGTGTTAGGAGTTTCATGCATGTTTTGGTTGCTAACTTGATGTGCATGTTAGCCATGGCTCAAATCTTTGTTAAGCCATGGAAATGGTATTTGGCCAAAGTTGTTATGGTGATAAAGCCATTGCATGCTAAGTGTGAAGCTTGATGATGATGCATGCAATGATGGATTGTCTACTCTTGAGTAAGATTTTGAGCTTTCTTTTTGTTTTATCATGATTGAAGTTGAAAAGGAGCATGATTGTCATATTCGGCCATGATGCATTCATGAGCATGGTTCATGCTTCTTGCATGTTAGTTAAAATTTGTGTTTTGGATGGCTATGGACACCTTGAAATTCGGCCATGCTCATATATGTATATATATGTTTGCACATGATGTTTTGGTTATGAAGGAAGTGATGAATAAGTTTGTTTAACGAAGAAGATGTTGAAGAATAATTGTGAAATTGCAAGCACAAATCGGCCTAGCACACATATAAGTGCTTGATGCTATATTATAAGTTTTGAGCCACAATATGAAAAGCATTAACTAGTAAAATGCATGCTGTTTTTGTGAGGTATTAAGTGCATAATTGGCCTCAACATGTACATGAATATTCGGCCTTGGGTAGCCTATTGAAGGCCTTAGCATTTCCTTGATGCTCAAATAAATTGTATTGAATTGCTTGATGTAGTATAAAATGTGCATGACCATTGTGTATTCAAGTTAAAGAGTGGCCATATGACCATTTAAATTCCTTGTCATATTCGGCCATAAGCTAGCACAATGAGGTTTTAATAAATTGAATTTGTTTGAATTAGCTCAAGAGCTAAGAGGTCCACAATTGGACAAGGGGAAGGAAAAAGTGATCGAATAGCCGTAAAAGCCGTTCGACAACATCCGAGGTAAGTCCTCAAGAAGTGACCTTACTTGAATTATGTGAGATGAAATATGGATGTGTATGATTATTGATTATGTGTGTATGAGTATTTGAATTCCACCGGGCTAAGTCCCAAGGCGAATATGCTAATGATTATAATTGTGTTTGAGCCTTAGTAAGGAAAATGAAATATGTATGTCCAATGATTATTGATGTATGTGTGCATGAGAAATTGAATGATATCCGGGCTAAGCCGAAGACAATTATGCTGAAAATTATATCCGGGTTAAGACCCGAAGGCAATTGTGCTAGTAGCTATATCCGGGCTAAGACCGAAGGCATTCGTGCAAGTTGTTAAATCCGGGCTAAGACCAAGGCATTTGTGCAAATCGTGATATCCGGGTTAAGTCCGTGAGGCCCAGTGCGGGTTATCATAACCGGGCTATGTCCCAAGGCGATTGAGCGAGTAGCGACGTCGGTTAAACTCGAAGGTATGTGATTTGAAAATTATAAGCTTGCTGGAAAATTTCAGCTAATGCACTTGTGAAATTTCCCAATGACAAGGTAAGTGCGGTGTGTGCTTTGCTGGCGCTAGGAGTAAGAGCGTATGAATATCCGCTCCTATGATGGAGCGAGTTATCGGCCTTAATGAAGCCGTTATTTGTGTATGAACATAAGTGTTGGGATGGTGAAGTAAATACGATTATGTGAATGTGCATTAATGAAATGATGCATTTGGTTATGTGAATGTATTGCTTTAATTAGAGTTGATTATATTCCTTGAGACTTACTAAGCATAAAAATGCTTACCCGTTGCTTTGGCTCTCGGTTTTCTAGATTTCGCTCAAGCAATCGGATTTGGGATCGTTGAAGTCGAAGTCATCCACACTATCAAGCCTCCATTTTGGTATAAATTATTGGTTGAACTTGAGATGGCATGTATAGGACTACCTCATGTTTGTTAAATATGTTGTAATGTAAGTATGTACGGCCATGCGAAAATGGCTCGAAAAAGGAAGCATGAACTTAGACTAATTGTGGTTTGTATATATATATATTTGGTGTCATGATGTGGCTATGGCTTGGAAATAGGAATGTTGGTCATATGATCAGCCATTGGTATGGTTAAAATGATCATATATGAACCTATGTATGGCAAGACTAGTTGATTCATGGAGACTACCAAATAGGTAAGCCCTACCTAAAAACAGATGCTGCCAGCTGCAGTGGCGTGAATGTGAAAAATCACCAAAATTCATAGGAATGGAATTAAATAGTGAATAAGCTATGTAAATGAACCTTGATGAGTCTATTTTCTTATGGAAGAAACGAAATGGTCATAGGAGTTACAGGTTAAGAGATATTAAAGCTATTGTGAGACAGGGCCAGAATGGTTTCTGGGTTCCCTGTCGCAACTTTAAAATTCACTATAAATTATCCAAAAGAATTAGGAGACATACCTTATATGTACAGATTCCATTTTGAGTCTAGTTTCATTAGAAACAAACGGAACCAGCATTAAAGCCCTGCACAGAGAGATATTCAAGTTATACCGCACGAAGGTCAGAGCAGTCGATCCCTGTAACATGGGTGACTTTAACTAATAAACTGTACCAATTGGCCCGACCAAAATTCTAGAAATAAACCCATGGATGGATATATGAGTCTAAATTCAGGAAAATTTACGAAACCAGTTTCCGAGTTTTGAAACTCGAGATATGATTTTAAAGGCGACAGTGACGCAGTTTTTCCAGCCTGACTGGAAATGTCAATGGATGGGCAAAACAAGTGAACTTAGCTTGCTAACCCTCGTGTCCGACACGGCGATGGTCTCGGGTTCGGGTGTTACAATTTTATTGGTATCGAGCCGGTTTAGTCGATTCTAGGACTACCGTGATGTGTTTGGGGTCTAGCTATACATGCCATTAAATGATGAATCGATAGTGTGGTGATTTACGACAATTTGACTTTGTGTTTGTTATTAGAATGGATCCGATCCCAACCGAAGCGATAGCTGATGGTGTGAGAGTGTGGCGCTGCTCCGCACAAGGGACAGCGCCGACGGACTCTCAACCTATGGCCAGCAATCCGAATGATGAGGCTAGGCAAGCCTTTTATAGTGTGATGAACGAATGGTTTAATCAATACATTCGAACTAACACTACTGTTCCACAACCTCCATTCCCGACAAATGCAACCCCGCACCCACAATACCTCCGGTGATGACCAAATAAGGTCAAGTAAGCCCCGATCGATAGGATTCGAAAACATGGGGCCACTTGAATTTAAGGCTACGGATGATGATGATGCCGAAGCGAGCTGAATTTTGGTTGGATAACACTATCCGGTGCTCGATGAGCTATCCTGTACACCGATGAGTGTTTAAAGTGTACCATCTCCTTGCTACGTGAGTCCGCCTACTATTGGTGGAGTACTCTGACTTCTGTGGTGCCTAGAGAGCAAGTGACTTGGGAATTCTTTCAAACCGAGTTCCGAAAAAAGTATATTAGTCAGAGATTCATCGACCAAAAGCGAAGGGAATTTCTTGATCTTAAGCAAGGTTCTATGTCCGATTCCGACTACGAACGAAAGTTTGTGAGGCTTAGCCGACGCTGCGAGAATGCATTTCGTCCGAAGCTACTATGTAAGCGCTCGAGGATGGGCTGAATGATGATATAAGGATGTTCGTTGGCATTCTCGAGATACGAGAGTTCGTAGTACTTGTTGAGCGAGCTTGTAAAGCCGAAGAGCTTAGAAAGGAGAAACAAAAAAGTTGATGTGGGAACTGGAGAATTCCGAAAGAGGTCCTCGGGAAAGTCTCTTCAACAAGCATCGAAGAGATTTCGAGATGATGTGAGCCGGTCTAGAGGCGTTTCGGGCTTTTCTAGACGAGGACGCGATCGACCCCCTGTGACCACACGAGTCACCTCGATCGCCGGTGGTGGAAATGATCGCCGAGAGAGGGCGGAGTGCCCACATTGTGGCAAATGGCATTCGGGGAGCTGTTGGTTTCGTGATCGCTCCTGCTATAAGTGTGGATCGGCCGACCACTTTATGAAGGATTGCCCGAGGATGCATGAACAGAATGTAAGTCAGAGTGCAAACCCGGGTGCTACCACTGCTCGAGGTAGGCCACCTAGAAATATGGGCAATGTCAGTGGCGGTCAGAGAGGATCTAGAGATGCTACCATCAGATTTGAGGCTCGTGCTCCTGCTAGGACTTATGCCATACGCGCACGCGAGGATGCTGCCTCTCCAGATGTTATTACCGGTACTTTCACTCTTTTCAATACAAATGTGATTGCTTTGATTGACCCTGGTTCTACTCATTCATATATATGTGAAACCTTAGCATCCAGTAAGACTTTGCCCATTGAGTCTACTGAGTTTGTAATTCGGGTGTCAAACCCCTTGGGTCATTACGTGCTTGTCAACAAAGTGTGCAAGAAAAGTCCCCTAGTGTTCCGAGGTTCTTGTTTTCCGGCGGACTTGATGCTTTTGCCGTTCGATGAGTTCGATGTTATTCTTGGTTTGGATTGGTTGACCATGCACGATGCGGTTGTAAATTGCAAGAGCAAGACTATCGATTTGAGGAGCGCGAATAACAAGATAATACGGGTTGAGTCTACGGACTTAAAGGAGTTGCCAGCTGTAATATCAGCGATGTTGGCCTAGAAATATGTAAGAAAAGGGTGCGAAGCGTACCTTGCGTACGTGCTCGATGACAAGGAATCAGAAAAGAAACCCGAATCTGTGCCCGTGGTTTGTGAATACCCGAATGTTTTCCCCGAAGAATTGCCGGGCTTACCACCTGTTCGGGAAGTAGAATTTGGCATCGAATTGGTACCTGGTACCACTCCAATTTCGATAGCTCCGTATCGTATGGCATTAACGGAGTTAAAGGAATTGAAGGTCCAATTGCAAGAATTAACGGATAGAGGTTTCGCTCGACCGAGTTTTTCTCCATGGGGCGCACCAGTATTGTTTGTGAAAAAGAAGGACGGAAGCATGAGGTTTTGCATCGACTATCGTCAACTCAATAAAGTGACGATAAAGAATAAATATCTGTTGCCACGAATTGACGATTTGTTTGATCAATTAAAGGGAGCCTTGGTGTTTTCAAAGATAGATTTAAGGTCGGGGTACTATCAGTTGAGGGTCCGAGAATCGGACATACCCAAAACCGCTTTTAGAACGAGGTACGGTCACTACGAATTCTTGGTGATGTCGTTTGGGCTCACTAATGCCTCTGCGGTGTTTATGGATTTAATGAATAGAATTTTCAGGCCATACTTGGATCGGTTCGTAGTTGTATTTATCGATGACATTTAGGTCAATTCGAGAGATGAAAACACACCGAGGCTAGTGTTGCAAATCTTACGAGATAAGCGATTATCGCAAAGTTTGGTAAATGTGAATTTTGGCTGAAAGAGGTTAGCTTTTTTTTTGGGGCACGTGGTGTCCGCATCGGGTGTCAGGATGGACCTGAACAAAATTTCGGCCATAGTCAATTGGAAACCTCCGAGGAATGTTACCGAATTTAGGAGCTTTTTGGGGCTTGCCGGATACTATCGACGATTTGTGAAAGGTTTTTCGATGATAGCTGCGCCGATGACGAAACTACTCCAAAAAGATGTTGAGTTCGAGTGGTCGAACATTTGTCAAGAAAGTTTCGATCGACTAAAAACTTGTTTAACCGAGGCCCCAGTGCTAAGTACAGTAGAGTCCGGTAAAGAGTTTGTCATATCTGATGGACGCATCCTTGCTTGGGTTAGGTTGTGTGTTGATACAAGAAGGTCGAGTTGTGGCTTTGGCGTCGAGACAACTAAAGCCGCATAAGAGAAACTATCCGACCCATGACCTTGAACTAGCGACCATAATGTTCGCCTTGAAGATATGGCGGCATTACTTGTTTGGAGAAAGGTGTCATATTTATTCGGACCACAAGAGTCTAAAATATTTGATGACTCGTAAAGATTTAAACCTGCGACAAAGGCGTTGGCTTGAGTTGTTGAAAGACTATGAACTCATCATTGATTATCACGGGAAAGGCCAACGCGGTGGTGATGCTTTAAGTCGCAAGGCCTTTATCGCTTTGAGAGCGATGGATGCTCATTTATCCGTTTCACCCGAGGAGGTGCTAGTAGTCGAATTAGAGGCCAAACCGTTATTGATTCATCAAATACTTGAATCTCGGAAGGTCGTATTTGAATTGGTCGCTAAGCGAGCGAATGTGTTTCGGATGAAGAATCGAATTTCAGATTGACGACAATGACCGCTTGACGTTCAAGGGTCGATTATGTATTCCAAGGAATTGAGAACTTGTTTCGATGATTTTGAGCGAGGCTCACATGAGTCGAATGTCAATCCACCGGGTAGTACTAAAATGTACAATGACCAAACGCCAATTTTGGTGGCTCGGTATGAAATGAGACATTTCGAATTTGTTTCAAGGTGTCGATATGTCAACAAGTGAAAGCGGAACATCAAGTGCCATCGGGATTACTTGACCAATCATGATACCGAATAGAAATGGGATCGAGTGACAATGGATTTTATATCCGGATTACCGGTGTCGGCAAGTAAGAAAGATGCGATTTGGGTCATTGTTGATAGATGACCAAGTCCGCTCATTTTATCCTGTCCGCACGGATTTTTCGCTCGATAAATTGGCGAATTATCGTCTCCCAAATTATTCGATTGCATGGGGTGCCTATTTCTATCGTGTCGGATAGAGACCCAAGATTACATCGCTATTTTGGAAGAAATTGCAAGAGGCTTTGGGTACCAAGTTGCATTTCAAGACCGCCTTTCACCCCCAAACCAAGGGTCAATCCGGCGGATAATTGGATACTTGAGGATATGTTAAGATGTTGCGTCCTCGAGTTTAGTGGTTCATGGGAGCGGTATTTGCCGTTGATTGAATTCGCTTACAACAACGACTTTCAATCAAGTATTAAGATGGCACCCTACGAGGCCTTGTACGGTCGTAAATGCCGTACACCATTGTTTTGGGTGAGCTTGGTGAAAGTAAGATTTTCGGGTGGATTTGATTAGAGATCTTTGAAGAAAGTGAAAGTAATCCGTGAAAGTCGAAGATAGCCTCCGATCGTCGAAGTCGACGCTGCGAACTGAAGCGTAAGGATATCGAGTATCGGTGGGTGATAAAGTGTTTCTCAAGGTATCGCCTTGGAAAAAGATACTCGATTCACCGTAAGGGCAAGTTGAGCCCGAGGTTCATTGGGCCATACGAGATATCCGAAGCGAGTCGATCCGGTGGCATATCGTTTGATTTTGCCCCCGAACTCGAAAAGGTTCACGATGTCTTTCACGTTCGATGCTTCGACGCTATAGATCCGATCCATCGCACGTGATTAGTCCATCAGAAATTGAAATTCAAGCTAATATGAGTTATGAGGAAGAACCGATTCGTATCCTATCACGAGAAGTGAAAGAGTTGCGAAACAAGCGGGTTCCGCTAGTAAAAGTGTTATGGCTCAAGCACGGGATAAAAGATGCTACTTGGGAGACCGAGAACTCTATGAAAGAGCGATATCCAAACCTATTTACCGGTAAGATTTTCGGGACGAAAATTTCTTAAGTGGGGAGAGTTGTGACACCCAAAATTGACCCTAGTCGGAAGGTGGTCTCGGGACCACAAAACCGAGGCATAAAAATAATTAAAAATTTATTTTGATGCCTATAACATGTGTGTGCTCATGTATGACATTTTATGATGATTGATTTAGTGTTATAAGGGTGAATTCCACAAGAAAGGACTTAGTAATGAACTTTGAAAGTATGATAGGGAAATGTGTGATGACTAATTAAAGCATGCATGCAAAATAATGGACTTGCATGTCAAATTCCCCCTTTATAGGTGGTGGCGGCCATGACAAGGAGGATGGGCTAAACATGTCATGAAACATGTTTTGTTGGTGCATTAGGGTGAAATAATAAACAAAGGTGTATGGGTGATAAAAAATGAAAAAAAATGTGTGTGAGTGTGGTAATCCCCCATTGCCGTGAGTTGTAGAGAAGGAAAGAAAAAATTTTGTTCATCCTTTCTTTGAGCCAAAACTAAGGAAGAAGGAGGATTTTTGCTTCATGCTTGGTTTGGAAGAGATCTAGAAGGAGATTTGGCTAAGTTTGCATCAAGACTAAGGTATGTATGAGGTTGTGTTAGGAGTTTCATGCATGTTTTGGTTGCTAACTTGATGTGCATGTTAGCCATGGCTCAAATCTTTGTTAAGCCATGGAAATGGTATTTGGCCAAAGTTGTTATGGTGATAAAGCCATTGCATGCTAAGTGTGAAGCTTGATGATGATGCATGCAATGATGGATTGTCTACTCTTGAGTAAGATTTTGAGCTTTCTTTTGTTTTATCATGATTGAAGTTGAAAAGGAGCATGATTGTCATATTCGCCATGATGCATTCATGAGCATGGTTCATGCTTCTTGCATGTTAGTTAAAATTTGTGTTTTGGATGGCTATGGACACCTTGAAATTCGCCATGCTCATATATGTATATATATGTTTGCACATGATGTTTTGGTTATGAAGGAAGTGATGAATAAGTTTGTTTAACGAAGAAGATGTTGAAGAATAATTGTGAAATTGCAAGCACAAATCGGCCTAGCACACATATAAGTGCTTGATGCTATATTATAAGTTTTGAGCCACAATATGAAAAGCATTAACTAGTAAAATGCATGCTGTTTTTGTGAGGTATTAAGTGCATAATTGGCCTCAACATGTACATGAATATTCGGCCTTGGGTAGCCTATTGAAGGCCTTAGCATTTCCTTGATGCTCAAATAAATTGTATTGAATTGCTTGATGTAGTATAAAATGTGCATGACCATTGTGTATTCAAGTTAAAGAGTGGCCATATGACCATTTAAATTCCTTGTCATATTCGGCCATAAGCTAGCACAATGAGGTTTTAATAAATTGAATTTGTTTGAATTAGCTCAAGAGCTAAGAGGTCCACAATTGGACAAGGGAAGGAAAAGTGATCGAATAGCCGTAAAAGCCGTTCGACAACATCCGAGGTAAGTCCTCAAGAAGTGACCTTACTTGAATTATGTGAGATGAAATATGGATGTGTATGATTATTGATTATGTGTGTATGAGTATTTGAATTCCACCCGGGCTAAGTCCCGAAGGCGAATATGCTAATGATTATAATTGTGTTTGAGCCTTAGTAAGGAAAATGAAATATGTATGTCCAATGATTATTGATGTATGTGTGCATGAGAAATTGAATGATATCCGGGCTAAGCCCTCAAGACAATTATGCTGAAAATTATATCCGGTTAAGACCAAGGCAATTGTGCTAGTAGCTATATCCGGGCTAAGACCAAGGCATTCGTGCAAGTTGTTAAATCCGGGCTAAGACCGAAGGCATTTGTGCAAATCGTGATATCCGGGTTAAGTCCGTAGGCCTGGTGCGGGTTATCATAACGGGCTATGTCCCGGCGATTGAGCGAGTAGCGACGTCGGTTAAACTCGAAGGTATGTGATTTGAAAATTATAAGCTTGCTGGAAAATTTCAGCTAATGCACTTGTGAAATTTCCCAATGACAAGGTAAGTGCGGTGTGTGCTTATGGCGCTAGGAGTAAGAGCGTATGAATATCCGCTCCTATGATGGAGCGAGTTATCGGCCTTAATGAAGCCGTTATTTGTGTATGAACATAAGTGTTGGGATGGTGAAGTAAATACGATTATGTGAATGTGCATTAATGAAATGATGCATTTGGTTATGTGAATGTATTGCTTTAATTAGAGTTGATTATATTCCTTGAGACTTACTAAGCATAAAAATGCTTACCCGTTGCTTTGGCTCTCGGTTTTCTAGATTTCGCTCAAGCAATCGGATTTGGGATCGTTGAAGTCGAAGTCATCCACACTATCAAGCCTCCATTTTGGTATAAATTATTGGTTGAACTTGAGATGGCATGTATAGGACTACCTCATGTTTGTTAAATATGTTGTAATGTAAGTATGTACGGCCATGCGAAAATGGCTCAAAAAGGAAGCATGAACTTAGACTAATTGTGGTTTGTATATATATATATTTGGTGTCATGATGTGGCTATGGCTTGGAAATAGGAATGTTGGTCATATGATCAGCCATTGGTATGGTTAAAATGATCATATATGAACCTATGTATGGCAAGACTAGTTGATTCATGGAGACTACCAAATAGGTAAGCCCTACCTAAAAACAGATGCTGCCAGCTGCAGTGGCGTGAATGTGAAAAATCACCAAAATTCATAGGAATGGAATTAAATAGTGAATAAGCTATGTAAATGAACCTTGATGAGTCTATTTTCTTATGGAAGAAACGAAATGGTCATAGGAGTTACAGGTTAAGAGATATTAAAGCTATTGTGAGACAGGGCCAGAATGGTTTCTGGGTTCCCTGTCGCAACTTTAAAATTCACTTTAAATTATCCAAAAGAATTAGGAGACATACCTTATATGTACAGATTCCATTTTGAGTCTAGTTTCATTAGAAACAAACGGAACCAGCATTAAAGCCCTGCACAGAGAGATATTCAAGTTATACCGCACGAAGGTCAGAGCAGTCGATCCCTGTAACATGGGTGACTTTAACTAATAAACTGTACCAATTGGCCCGACCAAAAATTCTAGAAATAAACCCATGGATGGATATATGAGTCTAAATTCAGGGAAAATTTACGAAACCAGTTTCCGAGTTTTGAAACTCGAGATATGATTTTTAAGGCGACAGTGACGCAGTTTTTCCAGCCTGACTGGAAATGTCCAATGGATGGGCAAAACAAGTGAACTTAGCTTGCTAACCCCTCGTGTCCGACACCGGCGATGGTCTCGGGTTCGGGGTGTTACAATGGAAGCAAAATTATGGTCCATTGGCGAAAGCTAAGTTTGATGCCAACAAGAAGGACTGTGTAGAGTGTCAACTGATATAGAATGGTGAAAATGGATGTGAGTTGTGGAAAGGAAGTTATCAGTATAAAGTGGACCTAAGTCAAAGGATATGTAATTGTAGAAGTTGGCAAATTAGTGGGATTCCATGTTCCCATGTTTGTGCTGCCATGTATCACTTAGGGCTTCAACCAAATGAATATCAGCATGAATATTATCACATTGATACTTACAAGAAAGCTTACTTTTTTCCAATGCATCCCATAAATGGGCCACATGATTGGGAAAAAACTGTTATTCAGCCAGTGCTACCTCCTATTGAAAGGAAGATGCCTGGGAGGCCCAAAAAGAATAGGAGGATGGCCAAAGATGAACCCAAAAAATTGATGCCTGGTCACTTGAGTAGGAAAGGTCTACTCATGACATGTACTGAATGTGGCCAACATGGCCATAACAAGCGGTCTTGCATAAATTCGAAACATGTATAGTGTTGTTCTTTAGTTATAAATATTAAGTAATTTTTTTTATTTTATTTTTTCTAACCAATGATTATGTTTAATTTTTTGCAGCAAGATGCATAACCACCTAAACAAAAAGGGAAATCTTCCATTAAAAGGTCAACTACCTTAGATAAATCTAAGGGAAATCTTCCATTTTTTGCAGTAAGTTTCTTCCTTTTACTATTGATATGAGTTATTTTATACATTGTTAATATTACTATAAAATGCTCTTGCAGTCTGGTACTGGACAAACTTCTTCAACTCCCAAGTCATGAAATAACAAGCAAAAGGCTCCTTTCGACCACTTGGGAACACAAGAATCAATTGCAAGAAACACGAGTAAATCATCGTTATTTTGTTTTGAATGACTTTTATTGTTTGTCTTGTGATTCATTATGATAAATTGCTTTTGAACTTGTGCCATAGTTCATTTATCTATTTGTATCTGTATCTGTTTTTAATCTTGCAGGACCATCTTGTGACAGCTCATGATCTAAAAAGTACTGTGTAAGGTATTTTGCCTACAACATTCTGGCTTTGGAATAGAAGATGGTAGTTACATTTTGAGCCTACAACATTCTGGTTTTGGAATGCACTATTGTTGAATGTTATTTTGTTGTATTGAAAACCAATATGTTGTTTTTCATTTTGGTCTATGTATAGCTCACTCATATTTTGGTTTTTGACTGGTATAGCATTGATGATGTATAGGGTAAATGGTGTATAGACTAATCATATGCTTTTGTAAAGTACATTTATCCAAATCATATGCTTAAATGATCAAATTTGTCCTTTTAGTCTTATGTTTATTGTCACTGCATTATTTATTAAGCTAAATTAAATTAGGCATAAACAAAAAATATTGGTCATTACATCCAAGCATAATGTTAAATTACATAAAAACAACCAATATTTTTCAATCAACATTTGCAACTGCTAGTTGCATATGCCTCTTACCAGTACTGCCAAAAAAGAAACCTATGGTGATGCATACAATACATAACATAGATCAAGGAAATAATATCTTATACATTGACTTCTCTTTCTTGATAACTTTAATTTTTTGCTTCATAGTCAACATTTTCTTCCTTAATGCTACTTCTCCTTCAACACCACAAATTGATCTACCTCCTTCAACCTCAATGTCAACAACACTACTGCCACCATTATGGTTACCATCAAGTGCAAACAAATCCATAACATTCTTTCTAAGTGCTAAATTATCCTTCAAAAGATTTCGTTCACTATCACACAATTGACGCAGTAACTCAGTCGCACAGTCACACTTTTTGCTATCGTACCACTTGAAGAAATCACAACCACCGTCCTACAAACAAATCCCAATTAAGCCAAATTGAAATAATCCAAAATGGAAACAAAACAAATATTGAGATTTATGAAATCATCAAAATTGAGCTCAAGCTCAAATTGCAAATAAAAATTCTTCACTTACCCGAAAATTTGAGCAACCATAAAACCTCCTCCCCGAATTTAAATCGCTCCATGAAGTGTCTCTTTGAGCTAACTTATTGTAGTGACATTTTACTGCTGGTCCATCATAGGCATACTCCTTCCGCGATGAAGTGACAACATTTGCATATGACGATTTTTTCTTCGAACCATGCATTACCCAACCTCTAGGCTGACTATTCGAACTATGTGAATCCATGATTTCAGACGACAGAAGAAAAAAAATTTTCTGGAAAGATTAAGGATTTCACGATTTGGTTTTAAGGGATTTCATGATTTTGTTCCTAATAGTTTTAGGGATTCAACGATTTCATTCGTAAAAGTTTTAAGGATTTCAAGAAGATTTCGGAATACTAACGATTTAGGTTTTTGAGGATTTAGGGATTTGAAGGTTGTTAGGGATTTTATGAAAGATTTTAGAGGTTAGGGATTCAAGGAATTTCACGATTTGGGGATTTTAGAATTTGGGAAATAGAAAACAAATTTGAATTTGGGGGTTTGGGGATTTAGGGTTTTTTTTGTTTTATGATTTTTAAATTTGTTTAATTTTTTTGCCACGTCAGCTTATTTATTCTAATGTGAGCCACATCATCGGTCAACAGGAACGCCACGTAGACCAAATTTTTTGACCGGCTGTTGACTAACGGTCAACTGACGGTTATCGTTTCAACTGGGTTGATGTCTGAAAATTTTGTTACATTAAAGGCCGATTTCAGAAAGAAAAAGATTAGGGGCATATATCCAAAGGCCCCCAAAGGTTGAGGGCTTTTTTTACAATTATGCCATCATCATTTTAATCATCTTTCCCAGATAAAAAGACATGGAAACCTTAGTTTGGAGACCTTGAAGTTAGCAAGCTTACTTGGTTCAATTAGGTGAGTATTCTTGTCCCATTTTTAGTAATTTTCATATTTCTGAGATTGTAATAGCTTAATCTAGCTATCTCAGGGATTAATTTGTAAAGTTATCAAAGTACTAGGGTTTTGCCATGGATGAGTATGGATAAATTATGAAGTTTTATGGTAAAAAATGAAAATTTATTGATAAATAAACAACTTTTATAAAGGGAAATTTAATGAAATTATGATTTAGAGACTAAATTGTAAAGATGAAAAATTTATGGAAAAATTTTGAATTTTTGTGAAATACCTGGGCTGCTAATGTTATATGTGAAAATCGGCTAGGCTTGGAATAAGGATTTAATTGCAAGAATTTTATTTTTAGAGCCTAGGGATGAAATCAAAATTAAATAAAAGTATAGGGGCAAAATGGTACTTTTCCCTAAGATGTGAATTGTATTGAATTGAGTATGAATTATATTAAATTAATGATAAATTCATTCATATAGTTCCAGATAGACCAAATAAGAGTTAGATCGAGGAAAAGAAAAAGTATCGAATTAGTAGATTTTGCATACACGAACACTTGTCGAGGTAAGTTCGTGTAACAAAATTGTATATTTATATGTTTGAATTGAATACTGTGTATGTGAATTTTGTAATTGACATGTATGAAAATCAGTCACATATCAGATAATGTCTGATAAATGTTAAGTCCCATTTGAATAGATGAAATTCGATGGATATAGGGTTCCCGATTGGTTGTTATCCTTCATGTGTTGCAGACACACTACATCTTGAAAGAGTGTCCCGTTATTAGCTTTCATGAGCTTCCTGTTATATGGTTCTTGCGAGCTTCTCGTTAATAGCTCTTCGGAGCATCCCGATTGGTTGTGATCCTGCATGTGTTGTGGAGACACCACAGCTCTTATGAGCGTCTCGATATATAGCTCTCCAGAGCTTCCCAATATTGGCTTGCTTGAACCTTCCCGATATTAGCTTGTATCAGCTTCCCGTTAATGGCTCTCTAGAGCTTCCCATTACATGACTCACATGAGCTTCCCGTTATGTGGCTCGAAAGAGCTTATCGTTTATGTGCTCATATGAGCATTCCCAAATATGAATTGATGGATTACATATTTGTACACTTCTTGTACTATCTAGGTATCCATTGATATTTTAAATGATTCAATGGACAAAATCCTTATATGAGAGAATAAATGAATTCAAAATGAATTGTTACCTGTATATACACGAAATACTTGGAAATTTGATATTGATGAGCTTATACATGATTCTTGATAGTCATGTGAAGTAAATGACTAACATGTTTGATAAAGTTGTGTGTTTAGGCTATTAGCCAATTTGCTTGGATGCATTTTGTGTGTTTATTTTAATGAAAATGAATGGTAAGTTAATTTCCGTTATACGAACTTACTAAGCATTAAATGCTTACTATGTTTTATTTCCTTTGTTTTATAGTAATTTGGAAGCTCGATTTGGTTGGAAGCCAGTCGGAGCAACATCACACTATCCTTCAGCTCGATTCGATATAAATAGCAAAATTTGGCCAATGCTAATGTATATGTGTTTGGTTGTGACTAGCCATTGGAATGGCTTGTGTTGGACATATTTTGATATGTATATAAGAGTTTATATATGTTTGATATATGTTTGAAATGGATGGAAGATGAAAATTATATAGGTATATTAATGATTGGTTGGAATTGGCAAATTTAGTACAAGGATGTATATATATGAATTAGGTTATTTTGTTAAGTTTGGACACTTCGTCATATGTATTGATATGTCATTCATAAGACTTGATTTTGACTTGATTTGAAGGACTTGTGTTGGCTTGTAAATGTATTTAAATGTTGATGTAGGTGAAAAACAAATTGGGTGAGAAATGTGGCTTGGAAAATAGCTTATTTTTGTCAATACGGGCAGAGACACGGGCCTGTGTCTCAGCCGTGTGTGACACATGGCCTAGCACATGGGCATGTGATCTGGTCGTATGTCCCTTGCATCTTAAAAATTGAGAAACAACATGCTCAAAATTATCACATGGCCTAGCACACAAGCGTTTGTCTTGGCCAGGTGACCCCTCAACCTAATTAATGCAAGTCTGTATACTAACACGGCCTAGCACACAGTTGTGTGGCTTGGCTGTGTGACCCAAGTCATAGAGTTACACGGGTATGGACACAGGCTGGGACATCGTCGTGTGTCCATATTTCAAATACCCACACGACTAGAGACACGGGCGTGTCTCTTAACCGTGTGAGACACGTGGCTTGGCCACACAGGCGTGTGTCCCCTATACTTTGGAATAATTTTAAAATTTTGTGAAAAATTTTCGGAGTACCTGGATTAGTCTCGACTTATTTCTATTGCGTATTTTGGAATTAAGGGCTTATATAAGGGACAATATGATTGATTATGATTGATTTCCAATATGAATGAGAAATGATATAAAATGTTTTTACTTGATCTGTAAACTTTGGTAATGTTTTAGAACCCTGTTTCGGCGATGGATATATGTTAGAGGTGTTACATTAATTGGTATTAGAGCTACAGTTTAGCC
This sequence comes from Gossypium arboreum, assembly GCF_025698485.1. Lineage (NCBI taxonomy): Eukaryota > Viridiplantae > Streptophyta > Magnoliopsida > Malvales > Malvaceae > Gossypium > Gossypium arboreum. The sequence goes on from NC_069072.1 coordinate 29,686,209, forward strand.
GATTCTTAGACTAATGTAGCGTATACGGGTCTAGCTATACATGCCATTATATAACCTATGATAGTTTGATATTACTTGACCATTTTTAATATGTTTTTGATATAGTAATGTCATCCAACCGAGCTGAATCAGAAGAAGCTGAGAGCAAAGCTAAAGCTTAAGTTCAAAGAGCAGCTTCAAGCAGTAGAAGGCGAGTATTTAAGGGCCAAAGAGGAGAGGCTAAATAAGTTTTCTTCCAAATGATGAACGAATAGTTTACAAAATTTGTAAGAGCAAATCTAGTTGTACAACATCTAGCCCCTCCTGTCTCTCAACCAGTTCCTGATATGCCACAAGGTACAAAACTTGTTAAAATTGGTAAACCTCTTGTAGATAAAATTCGTAAATATGGGGTAGAAGAATTTAGAGCTACTGCTGAAAATGATCCAGAAAAGGCTAAATTCTACTTAGAAAACATTATTAGAGTTCTTGATGAATTTTCATGTACACTGGCTGAATGTTTGAAATGTGTTATATCTCTATTAAAAGACTCAGCCTATCAGTGGTGGAACACCTTAATTTCTGTGGTACCGAAAGAAAAGGTCACAAGGAAAATTTTCCAAACTGAATTCAAAAAGAAATATATTAGTCAGAGCTTCCTGGATCAAAAAAGGAAGGAATTTTTAGAGCTTAAACAGAAGCATATGACAGTATCCGAATATGAAAGAGAATTTGTTCGACTGAGTAAGTATGCTAGAGAATATATCCCAAATGAAATCGACATGTGTAAGTAGTTTGAGGAGGGTTTAAATGAAGATATAAAATTGTTAGTTGGGATTCTAAAATTAAAAGAATTTATGGTATTGGTCGGTCGAGCTCATAAAGCTAAAGATGTATCGGCCCGTTTTCAGTTAAATTAAAATAGTAGTTTAGGGACCACAAATATGAAGTCAAAATATTTATTTTATTATTATTTTAGTGTCTACAATATGTTAATAGAGTCATATGAAAATTTCGTTAAGAAATTTTATCATTTGAATGCTTCATTTGTGAAAAAAGACTAAATCGCGTAGAGTTCAAAAGTTGGGTTCTAATAGCTAAAGGTGTCTAATCAACCGTAATTTATACATATTTTTATCCCATACTTAGCACATTTATGGATGATTTGTCCTTAGATTTTGTGAATTTGAAGCTCCTAATCCTTTAGTTTGATGTTTTATACTTAGGTGAGCATAGGAGAGTAAAAAGAGCGAGAAACGGGCTAAAAAAGAGAAAATGGGCCTGTAACACCCCATACCCGAGACCGTTTCCGGAGTCGGACACGAGGGGTTAACAGACTTAATTCACTTATTTTCACAGTCCATTTTAAAAATTTCTAGACAGCTGACTAACTGCGTCACTGTCACCTTAAAAATCATATCTTGAGTTCCAAAACTCGAAAATCAGTTTCGTAATTTTTCCCTGAAACTAGACTCATATATCCATCCACAAATTTTTTTCTAGAATTTTTGGTCAAGTGAATTAGTACATTTTATTAGTTAAAGTCTCCCCTGTTACAGGGTTCGACTACCCTGACCTTCCTGCATTTCGACCTAGATATCTCCCTGTACAGGGCTTCAATATTGATGTCGTTTGTTTCTATGGAAACTAGACTCGAAAAGGAATCTATACATATATGGCATGACTTTTAATTATCTCTGGTTAATTTATAATAAATTTCCAATTTCGGAATAGGGAATCCAGAAACCGTTCTGGCCCTATTTCGCAAAAACTTAAATATCTCATAATATACTGTTCATAGGATCGTTTCGTTACTTTCTTATGAAAATAGATTCATCAAGGTTAGATTACATAATTTATTCACTATTTAATTCCATTCCTACTATTTTTAGTGATTTTTCACATTCATGTCACTGCTGCTGTTAGCATCTATTTTTAAGGTAGACTTTACCTATTACATAGTTTTCATGATTCAATTAGCCCTTTAGCATATATAGCACAAAATATGATCATGATTAACCATTCCAACGGCTAATCGTTCCCAAACATTTCCATACCTCTTAATGAACATCATACAAGACGATTATAATACTAAGCTCAAAGTGTATATAAGCCATTTTCGCATGGCTATCCAAATTTACACAAAACCAAAGGGTCCATGACCAACAACAAAATGGGTAGTCCTATACATGCCATTTCAAGGTTCAACCAAAAGTGTACCAAAAGGGGCTTTGATAGTGTGGGCGACTTTGACTTGACACTCCGAGTCCGATGGTGACGAACCAAAATCTATAAAGCAGAGATTCAAAGAACGGAGTAAGCATTTAATGCTTAGTAAGTTTTGAGCAATGGAATTAGGCTCAAGCGATGTATAGCATTCATATACCTAAGCGGATAATTTCATATACACATATAATCTCAAAAATCAGTCCTACTTCACATTTCCAACCCTTATATTCATACATAAGGGATCAACAACCAAAAACCGGAAGCTCCTTAATCGATTGGCGAATGCTATTTAAGAGGAATCAATTAATCCAATGCATGTACAACACATACCTCGTTGTTGAGATTTTACGAGCGTATTAATTGAAATTATTACAGCAGATCGCTCATTCCCAAACTCAAGAAATCTTGAGATTTAGCGGATATAACTACTTGCACAAGGCCTTGGTCTTAGCCGGATGTGGTCACTAGCATAAATGCCTTGGGACTTAGCCGGATATAGTCGCTAGCACAAATGCCTTGGGTTTTAGCACGGGTATAATCGCTAGCACAAATGCCTTCGGTCTTAGCCGGATATAGCAACTTCATACGAATGCCTTGGATCTTAGTCCGGTTATAGTCACCTAGCACAAAAGCCTTGGGACTTAGCAGGATATCATTCGAATAACCATGCACATATATCAATAAATCATGACACATCCATATATCATTTTCATTACCAAAGCTCAAACACAAAACACTTATCACACTTACAAATTTGGCTCAATAGCCACATACAAAGAGCATGATTTTGATTTACTTAAAACATAATCTAATCGAATCATAATCTAAGCTCCATTACTCGAAAACTTACCTCGGATGTTGTCGAGCGATTTCGTGACTATTCGATCACTTTTCCTTTCCTTATCCAACTTTGGTCCTCTAAGCTCTTGAGCTAATTCAAACAAATTTAACTTATTAAAGTCTCATTATGCTAGCTTATGGCGAACATGACAATGAATTTGATGGGTCATATGGCCACCTTTAGCTCAAATACAAAATGGTCATACGCATTTTAATCACATTAAGCAATTTAATACAATTCATTCGAACATCAAAAGAGAAGCTCAAGGTACTTAGCCCATATATACATTAGACATTAGAGTCACATATGTACGAAATCACGAATCGAATTCAACATATTAGCTAATATTCCCCTTAGCCGAATTTTTAAGTCAAGATAAAGCCATCAATATGCTTACCTATGGCCTAACATACACATCAATTTATGTACTCATTCATGTGACCGAACATGCATGTCTATGTTGAGGCTGATTGCAACACTTAATACATTCTACAAGTATGGTCACTTGTATTGACTAAACACCATTTTGTTTCAAGTTCAAAACTTGGCCAATACACATATATACACTAGTAAATCAAACACTAACATTTGCACTTCACCTTACTACCATTTCTCATCCAAATAACATGAACAACAACCATATTTCTCTTCTACTTCCCACCATGGCTGAATGTATCACAACACCATACCATTTCAATTTTGGTCATGGTTAAACAAAGAACTTAATGTCTCACTCAAAAATGCTAAAAAGAAGATTCAAGAGTCATCAATCCACCATCACATGCATCATTACAAAGCTTCACTTTTAGCATGCAATTGACATCAACACAAATCCACCTTAGCCGAATATCATCTCTATGGCATAGTAAAGATTTGAACCATGGGCTAGTTAGAACTCAAGCTAACTACTAAAAACATGCATGAATCTCATGGCACAATATCAAACATACCTTAACCTAGATACAAGTATGGCCAAACCTCTTCCTAATCCTCTTCCAAGCCGATCATGAAGCAAGAGCTCCATCCTTCTTCCTTAGAACTTTCGGCCAAAAGAAATGAAAAAGGATGGACACTTTTTTTTTTCTTTGTTTTCTTTTATTCAACTCACGGCAATGGAGGGGGAACAACCACACACATTCCTTTTTTTTTTTTTGTTTCTCCTCCTACTAACACTCATATTTTATTGCCCATGCTCTTTATTTTATTATTCCTAACATAAAGCATCAACCCACATGTTTATGACATGTTTTAGCCATAACATTTTGTCCACCGTCATGCTCATGGCCGGCCACTACTAATTAGGGGGGAAAATTGACATGCAAGTCCTCCCTTTTGATTACATGCACTATTAGATCCTTATAGATTAGCCTATCACATTTCAGAAGTGTCACACATAAGTCCTATTGACTAAATTCACATGCAATTTACTAAATCGAAGCTTAAAACTTTCACACATTCATAATCACATATTTTAGACAATAAATATCATATTCAAATAATTTGGTGACTCGGTTTAGCGGTCCCAAAATCGCTTTTCGACTAGGGTCACTTTAGGGCTGTCACAGGGCCAACATGGGAAGTCAACACGGCTTGGACTTCCTCACACGGGTAGACCACACGCCTATACCTATTTAACAGCCTTGACCACGGTCTGAAGCAATCGTACATGGGCGTGTCCCTATCGAGCCCAAGTATAGTTCTATTCGGAAAAGGCCACTTTTGAGGGATCTTAGGCATTCTAAAGCCTATTTAAACACCTAAGGAGGCATTTAGAAGAGAACTCACATAGTAGGAGGCAAGGAATTACTCAAGGAAAGCCAATTAATCCATCTCAGAAGCCGGATTCATCATTAAGATTGAAGATCTCCTTTCAATTTCCTTTAGGAGTTTTGGGTTTTCTTTATGTTTTGTTATCTTTATTATTTTGAGATGTTTTCTTCATAATTATGAACTAAAACCCCTAAATACCTAAGGGGAATGAAACCTAAGATGGATCTTGTTATTATTATCTGAATTGTATGATAAATATTTGACTTGTTCTTAATTATGTGTTCTTAATTCTTGTTTTAATATTCCAGGATATTGATTCAAGTTAATGCGCTTATTCAGAGGAGAAAAAGTCCCTGTCTAAGAGTAAATTTGTCGTAATTAAGCGGAGTTGATTGCACGGTTAGAGATAGGGTGACAAGATTTTGCTGGATTAGGGTGAAACCTAATAAGGGAGTCCATAGATCAAGTTAATGCAACACTAAGGTGTTAATTAGAAAGAGATTTCAATTAATCAACCTAGGGTTAGACTTTATTAGTCTCAAAAGAGATAATAATATAACTTACGGATTTCTACGGATCAAGTCAAATGAATAAATCGTCTGATTCAGACTCAAATAACAAGCGAATTCTAGATCGATTTTTCCTTGGGTATTGTCTTAATCAATCGAGTTTTCCCAAAAGCTTTTCCCCAATTTTCTCTCTGTGCACCCTTAGTTTAGTTAATTAGTTTAGATAAACAAATCTCTTAATCTTTAGGCTGGATAATAAAAAGAAAGAAATTACTAGTACTCATGGTTCCTTTGGGTTGGACAATTTGGTCTTGCTAAAGCTATACTACTATTCGATAGGTACACTTGCCTTCATTGTGATAATAGTTAGTTTCAAGAACGATTAAATATAAATTTTTAAAACCTGTCACGAATATCACGTATCAAGTTTTTGGCACCGTTGCCGGGGAACTAATATATTAGGAACACTCGATTTTTATTACTTTAGCCATTTTACTTTATTTGCAGTTTAAATTTTTATTTTATTTTCTAATTTTCTCTTTTATTCGCTTCTGACAGGTTTTTCTAGTTTATGACGAGAAGAAACCCGTCAGGACCATTACTTTTTAATAGTGAGATCGACTGCACAGCTCACAGAAACTGAAGAGAAATAAGGCGAAGCTTATGATACACAGAGGAAGAGCAAGAGGACGATAGTCAATCCACAATCGAGGATATGGCTGAAAATAAGGAAAATTCGCTACCTCCTGCGATTGCCGCTGATCCAATAAATCAGAATCATGCTTCACGCACTATGTACGATTATGCTAAATCGAATTTAACAGGAACTGAGTCAAGTGCAGTTAGGCCTGCTATTGCTGCAAATAATTTTGAACTGAAACCTAACACGATTCAAATGATACAACAATTTGTTCAGTTTTATGGTTTGCAGGATGAGGATCCAAACAATCACTTGGCGAATTTTCTGGAGTTTTGTGACACATTTAAAATCAATGGCGTTTCTGATGATGCCATACGCCTACGGTTGTTTCCCTTTTCACTGAGAAACAAAGCTAAATAGTGGTTGAACTCGTTACCTCGAGGGTCAATCACTACTTGGGAACAAATGACCGAAAAGTTTTTACTAAAATATTTTCCACCGGTTAAAACGGCTAAATTAAGGAATGTTATCTCTTCTTTTGTGCAGATGGATTTAGAAACACTATATGATGCATAGGAGAGATGCAAGGACCTATTGAGAAGGTGCCCTCACCATGGGTTACCACTTTGGCTATAGGTTCAAACTTTTCAGAATGGCCTGAACCCTTCAACTAGACAGATGGTTAATGCAGCCGTTGGTGGGACTATCAATAATAAGACACCTGAGGATGCTTATTAATTTATAGAAGAGATGTCACTGAATAATTATCAGTGGTAAGTCATGAGGACAAAGCCAACGAAAGCAGTCAGCGTTTTTAACGTCGATTCAATCACCATGCCCTCTAAACAGGTAGAACTTTTGAATAGAAAAATTGATGGTTTTCTTGGTTCTTCACAAGGTCACCCAGTAATGCAATGAAATGCAAGTGAAGGAGGAACGAGCAATTCAGAATTGTGACACCCCGAATGTGACCCTAGTCGGAGAGTGGTTTCGGGACCACGAAACCGAGTCACAAGAATAATTAAGTGTTATATTCCGTACTTATTGAATGTGGAATTGGTATGCGTAAATATTTCGTGTCTCGATTTTTATTAATTAGGTGCTAATTTATAAGAAAGGACTTAGTAGTAAACTTTGAAAGTACGATAGGGAAATATGTGATGACTAATTAAAGCATGCATGCAAAATAATGGACTTGCATGTCAAATTCCCCTTTTACAAGTAATGGCCGGCCATGACAAAGAAATATGGGTTAAACATGTCATGAAACATGTTTTGTTGGGCATTAGGGAGAAAATCATAAACAAATAAGCATGGGTGAGAAAAGAATGAAAAAAAAATGTGTGTGAGAGAGTAGCATTCCCCCCATTGCCGTGCAACCAAGAGGAGAAAACAAAAAACTTGTTCATCCTTTCTCATCTTTTTGGCCGAAAATACTAAGAGGAAGAAGGGATTTTTGCTTCATTTCCTTTGTTTAGAAGAGATCTAGAAGGTGATTTGGCTAAATTTGCATCAAGATTAAGGTATGTATGGGGTTGTGTTGGGAGTTTCATGCATGTTTTGGTTGCTAACTTGATGTGCATGTTAGCCATGGCTCAAATCTTTGGTATGCCATGGAAATGGTATTTGGCCAAAGTTGTTATAGTGATAAAGCCATTGCATGCTAAGTGTGAAGCTTGATGATGATGCATGCAATGATGGATTTTCTACTCATGAGTAAGATTTTGAGTTTTCTCTTTGTTTTATCATGATTAAAGTTGAAAAGGAGCATGATTGTCATACTTGGCCATGATGCATTCTTGAGCATGATTCATGCTTCTTGCATGTTAGTTAAAAGTTTGTGTTTTGGATGGCTATGGACACCTTGAAAGTTCGGCCATGCTCATATATGCATATATATGATTGCACATTTTGTTTGGTTATGAACTAAGTGATGAATATATTGATTTAAAGAAGAAAATGTGGAAGAATGCTTGTGAAATTGCAAGCACAATTGACCTAGCACACATATAAGTGCTTGATGCTATATTATAAGTTTTGGGCCACAATGTGCAAGCATTAATTAGTAGATTGCATGCTGTTTTGTGAGGTATTAAGTGCAAATTTTGACCTCAACATGTACATGAATATTCGGCCTTGGGTAGCCCATTGAAGGCCTTAGCATTTCCTTGATGTTCAAACAAATTGTATTGAATTGCTTGATGTAGTATAAAATGTGCATGACCATTGTGTATTCAAGCTAAAGAGTGGCCATATGACCATCTAAAATCCTTGTCATATTCGCCATAAGCAAGCACAATGAGGTTTTAATAAATTGAATTTGTTTGAATTAGCTCAAGAGCCAAGAGGGCCACAATTGGACAAGGGGAAGGAAAAGGTGATCGAATAGCCGAAAAAGCCGTTCGACAACATCCGAGGTAAGTCCTCAAGAAGTGACCTTACTTGAATTATGTGAGATGAAATATGGATGTATAGGACTACCCCTTGTTTGTTAAATATGTTGTAATGTAAGTATGTACGGCCGTGCGAAAATGGCTCGAAAAGGGAAGTATGAACTTAGACTAATTGTGGGTTGTATGTATATATTTTGTGTCATGATGTGGCTATGGCTTGGAAATGAGAATGTTGGTCATATGATCAGCCATTGGCACAGTTAAAATGATCATATATGAACCTATGTATGGTAAGGCTAGTTGAATCATGGAGACCACCAAATAGGTGAGTCCTATCTTAAAACAGATGCTGCCAGCTGCAGTGGCGTGAATGTGAAAAATCACCAAAATTCATAGGAATGGAATTAGATAGTGAATAAGCTATGTAAATGAACCTTGATGAGTCTATTTTCATATGGAAGAAACGAAACGGTCATAGGAGTTACAGGTTAAGAGATATTAAAGCTATTGTGAGACAGGGCCAGAATGGTTTCTGGGTTCCCTGTCGCAACTTTAAAATTCACTATAAATTATCCAAAAGAATTAGGAGATATATCTTATATGTACAGATTCCATTTTGAGTCTAGTTTCAGTAGAAACAAACGACACCAGAATTAAAGCCCTGTACAGAGAGATATTCAAGTTATACCGCGCGAAGGTCGGAGCAGTCGATCCCTGTAATAGGGGTAACTTTAACTAATAAACTGTACCAATTGGCCCGACCAAAAATCCTAGAAATAAATCCATGGATGGATATATGAGTCTAAATTCAGGGAAAATTTACGAAACCAGTTTCCGAGTTTTGAAACTCGAGATATGATTTTTAAGGCGACAGTGACGCAGTTTTCCAGCCTGACTGGAAATGTCAAATTGGTGGGCAAAAACATGTGAACTTGGTTTGTTAACCCTCGGGTCCGACACCGGCGATGGTCTCGGGTTTTGGGGTGTTACAATTTTATTGGTATCGAGCCACGGTTTAGTCGATTCTAGGACTACCGTGATGTGTTTGGGGTCTAGCTATACATGCCATTAAATGATGAATCGATAGTGTGATGAATTCTGACAATTTGACTTCATGTTTGTTTATAGCAATGGATCCCGATCCCAACCGAGCGATAGCTGATGATGTGGAGAGTGTGGCGCCTGCTCCCGCGCAAGGGACAGCGCCGGCGGACTCTCAACCTATGGCCAGTAATCCTAATGATGAGGCTAGGCAAGCCTTTTATAGTATGATGAACGAATGGTTTAATCAATACATTCGAACCAACACATTTGTTCCACCACCTCCATTCCCGACGAATGCAACCCCGCACCTCGATACCTCCGTTGGTGACCCAATAAGGTCAGGTAAGCCCCCAGTCGATAGGATTCGAAAACATGGGGCCACTGAATTTAAGGCTACGGATGATGATGATGCCGAGCGAGCTGAATTATGGTTAGATAACACTATCCGGGTGCTTGATGAGCTATCCTGTACACCCGATGAGTGCTTAAAGTGTACCATCTCCTTGCTACGCGAGTCCGCCTACTATTGGTGGAGTACTCTGACTTCTGTGGTGCCTAGAGAGCAAGTGACTTGGGAATTCTTTCTAACCGAGTTCCGAAAAAAGTATATCAGTCAGAGATTCATCGACCAAAAGCGGAGGAGTTCCTTGATCTTAAGCAAGGTTCTATGTCCGTTCTGACTACTGAACGAAAGTTTGTGAGGCTTAGCCGATGCTGCGAGAATGCATTTCGTCCGAAGCTATTATGTGTGGCGCTCGAGGATAGGCTGAATGATGATATAAGGATGTTTGTTGGCATTCTCGAGATCGAGAGTTCGTAGTACTTGTTGAGCGAGCTTGTAAAGCCGAAGAGCTTAGAAAGGAGAAACAAAAAGCTGATGTGGGGATTGGAGAATTCGAAGAGGTCCTCGGAAAGTCTCTTCAACAAGCATCGAAGAGATTTCGAGATGATGCGAGCGGTCTAGAGGCATTTCGGGCTTTTCTAGGCGAGGACGCGATCGACCCCTGTGACCACACGAGTCACCTCGATCATGGGTGGCGGAAATGATCGCCGAGAGAGGCGGAGTGTCCACATTGTGGCAAATGGCATTCGGGAGCTGTTGGTTTCGTGATCGCTCTGCTATAAGTGTGGATCGGCCGACCACTTTATGAAGGATTGCAGGATGCACGAGCAGAATGCAAGTCGAGTGCAAACCCGGGTGCTACCATTGCTCGAGGTAGACCACCTAGAAATATGGGCAATGTCGTTGGCGGTCGAGAGGATCTAGAGATGCTACCATCGGATCCGAGGCTCGTGCTCTGCTAGGACTTATGCCATCTGCGCCGCCGAGGATGCTGCCTCTCGGATGTTATTACCGGTACTTTCACTCTTTTCAATACAAATGTAATTGCTTTGATTGACCACGGTTCTACTCATTCATATATATGTGAAACCTTAGCATCCAGTAAGACTTTGCCCATTGAGTCTCTTGAGTTTGTAATTCGGTGTCAAACCCTTGGGTCATTACGTGCTTGTTAACAAAGTGTGCAAGAAAAGTCCCCTAGTGTTCGAGGTTCTTGTTTTCCGCGGACTTGATGCTTTTGCCGTTCGATGAGTTCGATGTTATTCTTGGTGCGGATTGGTTGACCATGCACGATGCGGTTGTAAATTGCAAGAGCAAGACTATCGATTTGAGGTGCGCGAATAATGAAATAATTGGGTTGAGTCCACGGACTTAAAAGGGTTGCCGGTGTAATATCGGCGATGTTGGCCCGAAATATGTAAGAAAAGGGTGCGAAGCGTACCTTGCGTCGTGCTTTCGATGACAAGGAATCGGAGAAGAAACCGAATCTGTGCCGTGGTTTGTGAATACCGGATGTTTTCCCAGAAGAATTGCGGGTTTACCACTGTTCGGAAATAGAATTTGGCATCGAATTGGTACCGGTACCACTCAATTTCGATAGCTCCGTATCGTATGGCCCCAACGGAATTAAAGGAGTTGAAAGTTCAGTTGCAAGAATTGGTGGATAGAGGTTTTGCTCGCCTTGAGTTTTTCGCCTTGGGGTGCTTGCGGTCTTTGTTCGTGAAGAAGAAGGATGGAACCATGCGATTGTGCATCGACTATCGTCGACTTAACAAAGCGACGATAAAGAACAAATATCCGTTGCCACGTATTGATGACTTGTTCGATCAAGCTGAAGGAGCCTCGGTGTTCTCGAAAATAGATTTGAGATCGGGCTACTATCAATTGCGAATCCGAGATTGAGGCGTGCCCAAGGCGCCTTGAGCGAGATATGGTCACTATGAGTTCCTAGTGATGCCGTTTGGGCTCACTAATGCCCTGCGGTATTTATGGACTTAATGAATCGGATCTTTAGACCATATTTGGATCGATTCGTAGTCGTGTTCATTGATGACATCTTGGTCTATTCAAGAAATGAGACCGAACATCTTTGAACACCTGCGGTTAGTCTTTGCAAATTTTACGGGACAAGCAATTATATGCTAAGTTCAACAAGTGTGAGTTACGGTTAAGAGAGGTTAGCTTCTTGGGTCATGTGGTATCGCATCGGGTATTCGAGTCGACCGAATAAAATTTCAGCCATACTTAATTGGAAACCTCCAGAAATATTCGAGGTTCGGAGCTTTTTGGGGCTTCTTAGGTTATTACCGACGATTTGTAAAGGGTTCTCAACGATAGCCACGCCGATGTGGCTTACTCCAAAAGGATGTTAAGTTGAATGGACGGAGAAATGCCAAAAAGCTTCGATCAACTGAAAACTTATTTGGTGAAGCCCCAATTCTAGTGCAACCCGAGTCCAAGCAAGGAGTTTGTTATCTATAGCGACGCCTCTCTACTTGGGTTAGGTTGCGTATTAATGCAAGAAGGTCGAGTTGTGGCCTGTCGTCAAGGCAATTAAAGCCACATGAGAAAAATTATCCGACTCATGATCTCGAATTGGCGCTATCGTATTCGCCTTAAAGATTTGGCGACATTACTTATTTGGTGAAAGGTGCCATGTATACTCGGATCACAAAAGTCTCAAATATTTGATGACCCAAAGAGACTTAAATCTGCGACAAAGGCGTTGGCTTGAGCTGTTAAAGGATTATGAGGCGATCATTGATTATCACCGGGAAAGGCGAATGTGGTTGCGGATGCCTTGAGTCGTAAATCGTTATTCACTTTACGAGCGATGAATGTGCACTTATGCGTCCGATCGACGGTGTGTTAGTGGCTGAATTGAAAGCCAAACCACTATTGACACACCAAATTCGAGAAGCTCGAGAAAGTCGACGACGAGTTGGTTGCAAAAGCGGGCTGCGTGTGTTCGAACAAGGACTCGGAGTTTCAAATCGGCGATGACGATTGTTTGAAGTTCAAAAGTCGTCTGTGTGTCCCAAGGAATTGAACTCATTTCGATAATTCGAATGAAGCCCATTGTAGCCAAATGGCAATCCACCCGGGAGTACAAAGATGTACAATGATTTGAAACGTCGATTTTGGTGGCATGGTATGAAGCGAGACATCTCCGACTTTGTTTCAAGATGTTTAATATGTCAACAAGTGAAAGCGGAACATCGGTGCCTTGAGGATTACTTGACCAATCACGATACCCGAGTGGAAATGGGATCGAGTCACAATGGACTTTGTATCCGGACCGCCATTGTCGCAAGTAAGAAGGATGCGGTTTGGGTCGTGGTAGATCGATTGACTAAGTCGCCCACTTTGTCCCCGTCGTCGGATTTTCAATGGACAAATTAGCGGAATTGTACGTTTCTCAGTTGTGAAATTACACGGGTGCCTATTTCTATCGTGTCGGATAGAGATCCGAGATTTACCTCGCGGTTTTGGAAAAAGTTGCAAGAAGCTTTGGGTACCAAGTTGCATTTCAGACCGCCTTTCACCCCCAAACCGATGGTCAATCCGGCGGGTAATTCGGATACTTGAGGATATGTTAAGATGTTGCGTCCTCGAGTTTAGTGGTTCATGGGAGCGGTATTTGCCGTTGATTGAATTCGCTTACAACAACGACTTTCGATCGAGCATTAAGATGGCACCTTATGAGGCTTTGTGCGGGCGTAAATGCCGTACACCATTGTTTTGGGTGAGCTTGGTGAAAGCAAGATTTTCGGGTGGATTTGATTAGGGATGCTGAGCAGAAAGTGAAAGTAATCCGTGAAAGTTTGAAGATAGCCTTCGATCGTCGTAAGTAAATGCGCGGATATGAAGCGTAAGGATATCGAGTATCGGTGGGTGATAAGGTGTTTCTCAAGGTATCGCCTTGGAAAAAGATACTCGAGTTCGTAGTAAGGGCAAGTTGAGCCCGAGGTTCATTGGGCCATATGAGATATCGAGGCGAGTCGGTCCGGTGGCATATCGTTTGATTTTGCCCCCGAACTCAAAAGGTTCACGATGTCTTCCACGTGTCGATGCTTGACGTTATAGATCCGATCCATCGCACGTGATTAGTCCATCGAAATTGAAATTCAAGCTAATATGAGTTATGAGGAAGAACCAATTCGTATCCTATCACGAGAAGTGAAAGAGTTGCGAAACAAGCGGGTTCCGCTAGTGAAAGTGTTATGGCTCAAGCACGGGATAGAAGAAGCTACTTGGGAGACCGAGAACTCTATGAGAGAGCGATATCCGAACCTATTTACGGTAAGCTTTTAGGGACGAAAATCTCTTGAGTGGGGAGAGTTGTGACACCCGAATGTGACCCTAGTCGGAGAGTGGTTTCGGGACCACGAAACCGAGTCACAAGAATAATTAAGTGTTATATTCCGTACTTATTGAATGTGGAATTGGTATGCGTAAATATTTCGTGTCTCGATTTTTATTAATTAGGTGCTAATTTATAAGAAAGGACTTAGTAGTAAACTTTGAAAGTACGATAGGGAAATATGTGATGACTAATTAAAGCATGCATGCAAAATAATGGACTTGCATGTCAAATTCCCCTTTTACAAGTAATGGCCGCCATGACAAAGAAATATGGGTTAAACATGTCATGAAACATGTTTTGTTGGGCATTAGGGAGAAAATCATAAACAAATAAGCATGGGTGAGAAAAGAATGAAAAAAAAATGTGTGAGAGAGTAGCATTCCCCCCATTGCCGTGCAACCAAGAGGAGAAAACAAAAAACTTGTTCATCCTTTCTCATCTTTTGGCCGAAAATACTAAGAGGAAGAAGGGATTTTTGCTTCATTTCCTTTGTTTAGAAGAGATCTAGAAGGTGATTTGGCTAAATTTGCATCAAGATTAAGGTATGTATGGGGTTGTGTTGGGAGTTTCATGCATGTTTTGGTTGCTAACTTGATGTGCATGTTAGCCATGGCTCAAATCTTTGGTATGCCATGGAAATGGTATTTGGCCAAAGTTGTTATAGTGATAAAGCCATTGCATGCTAAGTGTGAAGCTTGATGATGATGCATGCAATGATGGATTTTCTACTCATGAGTAAGATTTTGAGTTTTCTCTTTGTTTTATCATGATTAAAGTTGAAAAGGAGCATGATTGTCATACTTGGCCATGATGCATTCTTGAGCATGATTCATGCTTCTTGCATGTTAGTTAAAAGTTTGTGTTTTGGATGGCTATGGACACCTTGAAAGTTCGGCCATGCTCATATATGCATATATATGATTGCACATTTTGTTTGGTTATGAACTAAGTGATGAATATATTGATTTAAAGAAGAAAATGTGGAAGAATGCTTGTGAAATTGCAAGCACAATTCGCCTAACACACATATAAGTGCTTGATGCTATATTATAAGTTTTGGGCCACAATGTGCAAGCATTAATTAGTAGATTGCATGCTGTTTTTGTGAGGTATTAAGTGCAAATTTTGACCTCAACATGTACATGAATATTCGCCTTGGGTAGCCCATTGAAGGCCTTAGCATTTCCTTGATGTTCAAACAAATTGTATTGAATTGCTTGATGTAGTATAAAATGTGCATGACCATTGTGTATTCAAGCTAAAGAGTGGCCATATGACCATCTAAAATCCTTGTCATATTCGGCCATAAGCAAGCACAATGAGGTTTTAATAAATTGAATTTGTTTGAATTAGCTCAAGAGCCAAGAGGGCCACAATTGGACAAGGGGAAGGAAAAGGTGATCGAATAGCCGAAAAAGCCGTTCGACAACATCCGAGGTAAGTCCTCAAGAAGTGACCTTACTTGAATTATGTGAGATGAAATATGGATGTATAGGACTACCCCTTGTTTGTTAAATATGTTGTAATGTAAGTATGTACGGCCGTGCGAAAATGGCTCGAAAAGGGAAGTATGAACTTAGACTAATTGTGGGTTGTATGTATATATTTTGTGTCATGATGTGGCTATGGCTTGGAAATGAGAATGTTGGTCATATGATCAGCCATTGGCACGGTTAAAATGATCATATATGAACCTATGTATGGTAAGGCTAGTTGAATCATGGAGACCACCAAATAGGTGAGTCCTATCTTAAAACAGATGCTGCCAGCTGCAGTGGCGTGAATGTGAAAAATCACCAAAATTCATAGGAATGGAATTAGATAGTGAATAAGCTATGTAAATGAACCTTGATGAGTCTATTTTCATATGGAAGAAACGAAACGGTCATAGGAGTTACAGGTTAAGAGATATTAAAGCTATTGTGAGACAGGGCCAGAATGGTTTCTGGGTTCCCTGTCGCAACTTTAAAAATTCACTATAAATTATCCAAAAAGAATTAGGAGATATATCTTATATGTACAGATTCCATTTTGAGTCTAGTTTCAGTAGAAACAAACGACACCAGAATTAAAGCCCTGTACAGAGAGATATTCAAGTTATACCGCGCGAAGGTCGGAGCAGTCGATCCCTGTAACAGGGGTAACTTTAACTAATAAACTGTACCAATTGGCCCGACCAAAAATCCTAGAAATAAATCCATGGATGGATATATGAGTCTAAATTCAGGGAAAATTTACGAAACCAGTTTCCGAGTTTTGAAACTCGAGATATGATTTTAAGGCGACAGTGACGCAGTTTTCCAGCCTGACTGGAAATGTCAAATTGGTGGGCAAAAACATGTGAACTTGGTTTGTTAACCCTCGGGTCCGACACCGGCGATGGTCTCGGGTTTTGGGGTGTTACAAGAATACCCACCTTACGGCTACAACTTGGAAAATGAGCAATTAAATTATATGGGTAATAATCCTCGACCTCAAAATAATCCCTATAGCAACACTTACAATGCAGGATGGAGAAACCACCCAAATTTCTCATTGGAAGGCCAAGGGAATCAAAGAACACCACCACCTCCAGGCTTCCAACAACCACCTTACCAACAAGAGAAAAAGCTGAACCTTGAAGAGATGCTAACAAAATTCATCTCAATGTCAGAAACTCATTATCAGAATACCGAGACAGCACTTAAGAATCAACAAGCATCGATCCAATGGCTTGAAACTCAGATAGGCCAGCTCGCTAAATTGATATCTGAACGACCACAAAGTAGCCTACCGAGTAACACTGAATCTAACCCAAGAGAGCAGCTCAATGCGATTACCATTCAAGATGTGGAAGGGTTAGTTGCACCTGAACCAGAACCAAGGCAAGAAACTGTGGTAAGTAAAGGTAAAGGTGAGGTGGACCACAATGACCAAAATTGAGTAAGAAAAGAGTACAAACCACATGTACCATACCCCAATGCAACAAGGAAAGACCACTCAGACGAAGAATTCGGTAAATTCCTTAAACTTTTAAAGAAATTACATATTAACTTACCGTATATTGAGGCTCTTTTGTAGATGCCGAACGTAGTCAAATTTTTAAAGGAGCTTTTAGCAAATAAACAGAAGTTAGACAAGGCATCGCATGTGGAGATGAATGTAGTTTGCTCAGCCATTTTGCAGAATAAACTGACCAACAAATTGAAAGATCTAGGGAGTTTTACGATTCCTTGTTTAATTGGTAGCTTAGATGTTAATAATGCCTTAGCTGATTTAGGGGCTAGTATCAATGTCATGACTTACAAAATGTTTAAGCAACTAGGTCTTGGGAAGCCCAAACAAACTAGGATGAGCATTCAATTAGCAGATAAAACAATCAGATTTCCTAGGGGTATTATTAAAGATGTATTCGTTAAAATTGAAAAATTTATATTCCTAGTTGATTTCATTGTTCTAGACAGAGGTGGATAATAACGTACCTTTAATTTTAAGGAGGCCCTTTTTAGCAACTGCTAGAACGATAATTGATGTTGGTACAGGTGAACTCACACTTCGTGTGGGTGATGAAATAATCACTCTTCAAGCTCGTAATTCAAGTAACACATCAAATATCGAGGGTGATTGTATAAATCGTACTACTAATACTGATCATGTGGTGAAGACTTCTGTAGAGGAAACACGTTTGAAGAGCACACATGAGCTATGTTCGAGTAATGACAAGGGACCTATCTTTGAAGAAAAAAGGCTACGAGTTGAGGAACTAGATGAATGGTAGAAACATAAACCGATGACACACAATAAACCAAAACCACGCCATGACGAGCTCAATATCTCACCAAATCAACTCAAGGTTGGAGACAAAGTACTAGATGCAGCACACCCTCGGATTGCTACCTTTGAACCTAATGGGGAAATCCCTCTTATGGTTCTTAGCATTTTCCCATACAGCACAGTCGAGGTAATTCATCCAAAATTCGGTACATTCAAGGTAAATAATACTCATCTAAAACCTTATTTTGATGAAATAGATAGCAGGAATGAGGAGTGTAAACTCCTTGAATCACCATGACTATGCAAAATTGAGGTAAGTCGAGCATAGTCTATAAATAAGCGCTTCTTGGGAAGCAACCCAAGCACTAACAATATTGATCTCTTTAAAATTTTAGTTTTTAACATCTAATCACTAACTGAGTCCTTGAAACATAGGTTTTCTAATCCACACGGCCAGGCACACGGGCGTGCCTTAGGTCGTGCTCACACCACGGGCAGAGACACAGCTGTGAGATACGATTATATGAAAAAAGGGCAAAATTTTTCCCCAACACGAGATGTGATAAGTTGCCACAACCGTACGACGTGGCCGTGGGTGAGTCTGTCAAAACAACATGGGTGTGCGACACACCCATGTCTAGAAACCGTGGTTGAAATTGAAAATTTAACACGAGCGTGCGACACGACCGTACCCACCACTCGTGCTCAAGTCTGATAACCCAATATGGGCGTGCACCTATACACACGGGCTTGGGAGAAGTGAACGAAGTAGAACACGACCATGCGACATGGCCGTGTGCATCGACACACCCAAAGAACACAGGCATGGGACGAATTTCGGACGCACCCAAATTTAAAATCGCGAAACACACGAGCTAAAATAAGGGCACATGGGTGTGCCCCACGGCCGTGTGCCCCAAAATCTATGTATACCCCTCACTATTCTTCATTCCCTACCCCAAAATCCCTAACCCTAGCAGCCGCAACTCTTGTCCATGCCCGTGTGCCGACCACAACATCACCATCGACGTCCCAAGCCCCTCCCTCTACCAAGCCATTGCGTTTGTTCATTCTTTTTTCTTCATTTTGTTTACTAATTTGATTTTTCTTGTGTTATTTTGACTGTTAATCTTCATAGTTCTAATAATAGTCATGCTTATGCTCTTTGTTTCTTGATATTCTAGTTGATGGATTATGGCACATTCATTCTTGTATTGCCATGAACTTCAATCTATTACCCATATTATCATTCCCATATGTATTCATTCACTAGGCATTGTTCTCGTTTTCCTATTCGTAGTAATGACTTAAAATATTTGATTAGGTTATCTGTCAGCATAATTGTTTTTAGTACATGACTCCTATGAAGTATCTCTATTTAGTTCTAACATGCATTGCATATTTTTTCCATGCTATTGTTGGAGAGTAATTTTATTTTTAATATTGTTTATTTCATCTTGCCATTGCAGATATCATGTCAAACCGTGGTAAGAAAACCGCAGTCCCCGCTTCAAAGAAGAGGAAAGGAACAGCGTCATCCTTGGGTCTTACCGTGGAGATCAGGCACCCCTTTATTCAGTTTCCCTTAGGACCCCAGGAAGAACATTTTCAGATACTTCGGGCTCGACCTTTAGGCGTGGGCTGCTGCATTAACTGGGCTGCACTTGAACAAGTCCAATTGGTTGACGCGGTAGAGCCCTTCTGTCGACTGATCCATGAAAGCTCTTCTTTGGGATCATCGAGCCGACGTACCTCGAGCTCACATTGGAACTCTTTTTGAAATTCCATTTCCAAATCGTTATGACAGAGTTTGATGATCCAGGAATGGTCTAGTTTTGCCTCGGTGGCTTGGTTCGCCAGTTGAGCGTACTTGAGTTTGGAATTTCACTGGGGCTATATATGGAGGAATTCATGGATGATAACGAACTCGACACCCTCCATCGCCACATTCACTACTCTTCTTCGAAATGCTGGCAAGCTTTAGTCCCAGCCTTGGCCACCTACGACCTTAGCCGCTCCAATACATTGGCCCTCGACCCATCCTTGACGTATTTACTTGCCATCTTGGCCCACACTCTGACAGGACGTCAAGAGAGTACCGGCGTCGTCAACACTCACGACGCCTACTATTTATGGAGTATGGCGAACGGGCACGTCTTCAACCTTGCCTATTTCATTGCCCTCACCATCCGCAATTAGACAGAGCGGTATAGGAGAGGAGTCATCTCCATTGGCCCCCATGTGACTAGACTGGCACGATACTTCAGGCTCCTCAACATAGCAGCAGAATCATCCTCCCTCACCTTCATCGGCCAAATGTCCCTACAAGGCATCCCGAGCATGTTATATATGAGGATGATCGAGCGACGACGTGGAACTGACCCTCCTCAGTACTGCCTGGTCTAATCCATTGAGGAGGAGGACCCAGAGGACATTCCTGATGATGTCCCTCCATGACACGAGGACACACCGTCTTAGCCACCACCCATCCATCGTCCAGTTCATGCGGAAACTTCATACTCTGACATCTCTGAGTGCCTTACTCGATTTGAGTAGTAGTGTTTTCAGCGTTTTTATCACATTGATGCTACTCTTCATCAAATTTATCAGCACTTTCACATTTCATCACCACCACCACCTCATGAACCATCCAACAATGACAATGTTTAAGAACTTTTTATTTATTATTTTTATTTTTACTTTTATCTTTATTTATCTTCTTTAAGTACTTTTTATTTTATTTTCCTTTAATATTATTTCATTTTTAGGTTTTATAATTCTTATTAAACAATTTATAGTTTCGACTATTTCATTACGAGTAATTATGCTTCTTTATATTTCCTAAAGAGTTCTTGATGTTATCACAGTTATAAAGAGATCCAAAGCTCATCATCACCTACGAACTCGAAACTCCACTGGAAAAGGTTCTCCAAGATTGCCATGTCCTGCTTGACCACTATGATAACCTCTTCGCTGGACATTTTGGTTGTGGAACCCAACCTCTACCACCACTGGAGTATCCTCCTCCAATCTTATCATTGCCTTGGCCGATTATTCTCCATAACTCCAATTCAAGGAGTCCATTCATCATTCAAGAAGTTTCACTTCTCTTTCTATCTTATGATCTTATATCTATATCATCGTAAATCTAACTTTGTACATTGAGGGCAATGTACATCTTAAGTATGGGGGGTCTTTTATATCATTACTAGAAAAATCCTTGAATTTTGTCTTATTCTCATGTGATCTTCTCATATCATTATTAGAATGAATTTTGATTGATTTATGATTTTCTATTAATATGTCTTGAATTAAAACATAGGCATTTATGCATTGACTGTTTAAACTTTAAGGAATTAGAGAATCAAGCATGATAAGTTGATTTTTGAGAAATAAAAAAATTTAGGTTGTTTCCCAAGTTTAGGTATTATCTTGAGTTGAAATTCACAGGTTAAACATCAAAAAGCCATAATTTTTGTGAGATCTTGAGCCCTTAGAGCATATATTATTGATAAACCATAATTTATACATATTCCTATCCCATGCTTAGCACATTTTATGAATGATTTTTCTTTAGATTTGGTGAATACAATGCTCCTAATGCCTTAATTTCATATTTTATACTTAGGTGAGCATAGAAGAGTGAAAGGAACAAGAAACGTGCCAAAAATAGAGAAAATGGGCCAACGTATGAAATCAACACGGCCTGGACCTCCTCACACGGGCAGACCACATGGCCGTGTCAATTTGGCAGAATCAAAGCACGACTCACACGGGTGGACCACACGCCCGTGCCTATTTAACAGGCTTGACCACGGTATGAAGTAATTGCACACGGACGTGTCACACGGGCGTGTCCCTGTCGAGCCCAAATTGAGTCCAATTCAAAAAAAGCCAATTTTGAGGGTTCTTAGGCATTCCAAAGCCTATAAATACACCCTAGAGGAGGAGGAAAAAGGGGCCACAGAGGAGGAAGTAAGGAACTGCTGAAGGAAAACTAATTGATCCATCTTAGAAGTCGGATTCGTCATCAAGACTGAAGATCTCCCCTCAATTTACCTTCAAGAGTTTTGGGTTTTTCTTTATGTTTTGTATTCATTATTCTTCTAAGATGTTTAACTTTTTAGTTATGAACTAAAACCTCTAAATACCTAAGGGGAATGAAACCTAAGATAGATCTTGTTATTATTATCTAAATTGTATGATAAATATTTGACTTGTTCTTAATTATGTGTTCTTAATTCTTGTTTGGATATTCCAGGTTATTGATTCAAGTTAAGCTCTTATTTAGAGGAGGAATAGACCCTATCTAAAGAGTACATTTGTCATAATTAAGCGGAGTTGATTGCGCGCCTAGAGA
Source organism: Gossypium arboreum (assembly GCF_025698485.1). Taxonomy (NCBI): domain Eukaryota; kingdom Viridiplantae; phylum Streptophyta; class Magnoliopsida; order Malvales; family Malvaceae; genus Gossypium; species Gossypium arboreum. Next base: position 29,708,436 of record NC_069072.1, read on the forward strand.
TAGGGTGACAAGATTTTTCCGGATTAGGGTGAAACCTAATAAGGAGATCCATAGATCTAGTTAATGCAACCCTAGAGAGTTAATTAGAAAGAGATTTCAATTATTCAACCTAGGGTTAGACGTTGTTAGTCTCGAGAGGGATAATAATATAACTTAGGGATTTTTACGGATCAAGTCAAATGAATAAATCGTCCGATTCAGTCAAATAAAAAGTGACGTCTAGGTGGATTTTTCCTTAGGTATTGTCTTAATTCAATCGTTTTTCCAAAAGTAATTCCTCAATTCTATTTTTTGTGAATTCTTAGTTTAGTTAATTAGTTAGTTAAAACAAGCCCTATTATTCTTAGGTTAGATAATAAAAAGACAGTCATTACTAGTACTTTTAGTTCCTTCGGGTTCTATAATCCGCTCTTGCTAAAGCTATACTACTGTTCGATAGGTACACTTCCCTTTATCGTGATAATAGTTAGTTTGAAGAACGATTTATTATAAATATTTAAAACCTGTCATGAATATCGCATATCAAGGTTTTGGCACCATTTCTGGGGAACTAAGATATTAGGAACACTCGATATTTATTACTTTAGCCATTTACTTTTACTGCAATGTAAATTTTATTCTAACTTTTATTACTAATTCTTCTTTTTCCCTTTTTCTGGCAGGTTTTTATAGTTTATGACTAGAAGAAACCCGTCAGGACCATTACTTTTTGACAGTGAGATCGATCGCACAGTTCGTAGAAACCAAAGAGAAATAAGGCGAAGCTTAAGATACACAGAGAACGAGCAAGAGGATGATACTTCAACCAAAACCGAGGAGATGGTTGAAAACCAAGAAAATCCGCTACCTCCTGCAATTGCTATTAATTAGAATCCTACTCCACGCACTATGTATGATTATGCTAAACCTAATTTAACAGGAACTGAGTCAAGTATAGTTAGACCTGCTATTGCTGCAAATAATTTTGAACTGAAACCCAACATAATTCAAATGATACAACAGCTTGTTTAGTTTGATGGTTTGCAAGATAAGGATCCAAATGTGCATTTGGCGAATTTTCTGGAATTCTGCTATACATTTAAAATCAATAGCATTTCTGATGATGGCATACGTCTTCGGTTGTTTCCCTTTTTATGGAGGAACAAAGCTAAACAGTGGTTGAACTCGTTACCACGAGGGTCAATCACTACTTGGGAATAAATGACTGAAAATTTTTTACTTAAAATATTTTCCACCGGCTAAAATAGCCAAATTACGTAATGATATCTCCTCTTTTGTGCAGATGGATTTAGAGACACTCTACAATGCATGTGAGAGATATAAGGACCTTTTTGCGAAGGTGCCCTCACTATGGGTTACCACTCTGGCTACAGGTTCAAACTTTTCATAATGGCCGAATCCTTCGACTCAACAAATGGTTGATGCAGCTGCTGGAGGAACTATCAATAATAAGACACCTGAGGTGGCTTACGAGTTTATAGAGGAGATGTCACTGAATAACTATTAGTGCAAGTCATGAGGATAAAGCTAGCGAAAATGGCTGATGTTTATAAAGTCGATTCGGTCACCATGCTCTCTAATCAGGTAGAACTCTTGAATAAGAAAATTAATGGTTTTCTTAGTTCTTCACGGGTTCACCCATTAATACAGTGCGAAGCAAATGGAGGTGGATCGAGTAATTAAGAATACCCACCTTATGGCCACAACATGGAGAACGAACAGTTAAATTACATAGGTAATAATCCTCGATCTCAAAACAATCCTTATAGCAATACTTACAATGCAGGTTAGAGGAATTACCCAAATTTTTCATAGGGAGGCTAATGAAATCAAAAACCACCATCCCCTCCAAGCTTTCAGCAACCACCGTACCAGTAGGAGAAAAAGCCGAACCTCGAGGAGATACTAACCAAATTCATCCTGGTGTCAGAGACTCATTTTCAGAATACCGAGATGACACTCAAAAATTAACAAGCATCAATCCAGGGGCTCGAAACTCAGATTAGACAACTCGCCAAGTTGATTTCCGAACATCCACAAGATAGCCTACCAAGCAACACTAAATCTAATCCAAGGGAGCAACTCAACACAATTGCCATTCAAGATGAGGAAGGGTTAGTGGCAAAACCAAGGCCAGAACCGGTGGTAAGCGAAGGTAAGAATGAGGTAGGCCAAAATGAACAGAAACTGGTAAGTACAGAATACAAACCTCATGTGCCATACCCTAATGCGACAAGGAAAGACCGCTCAGATGAACAATTTGGTAAATTCCTTAAACTCTTAAAAAAATTACATATTAACTTACCATTTATTGAAGCTCTATCACAGATGTCAAGCGCAATGAAATTTTTAAAGGAGCTTTTAGTAAATAAGCGAAAGTTGGACGAGGCTTTGCGTGTGAAGTTAAATGTAGTTTGCTCAGCTATTCTACAGAATAAGCTACCCAACAAATTGAAAGATCCATGGAGTTTTACAATTCCTTACTTAATTTGTAGTTTAGATGTTAATAATGCATTAGCTAATTTAGGGGCTAGTATTAATGTCATGCCTTACAAAATGTTTAAACAACTAGGTCTTGGGAAACCCAAATAGACTAGGATGAGCATTCAATTAGCAGATAAAACTATAAGATTTCCTAAGGGTATTATTGAAGATGTGCTAGTTAAAATTGATAAATTTATATTTCCTGTTGACTTCGTTATTCTAGACATAGAGGAAGATAGCAACAATCCTTTGATTTTAGGAAAGCCCTTTTTAGCAACTGCTAGAACAATTATTGACGTTGGCACAGGTGAACTCACACTTCGTGTAGAAGACGAAACAATCACCCTTCAAGTTTGCAACCCGAGCAATACATTGAAAATTGAAGGTGATTGTACAAATTGTTCTACTAAGACTGATCATACCGTGCAACCTATTTTGTAGGAAATAAGTACGAAGGACACACATAAGCCATGTTCAATCCACAACAAAGAATCTACCCATGAAGAACGAAGGTTACGAATCGAGGAGTTAGATAAATGGCTGACATTTAAACCGAGAAAACACAATAAACCAAAACTACGCCAGAACGAGCTCAATGCCTCACCAAATCAACTTAAGGTTGGAGATAAAGTTTCATTAGATGCCGCAGATCCTCACGTTGACATTTCCAAACCGAATGAAGAAATTCCTCTTACGGTACTTAGCGTTTTCCCATTTGGTACATTTGAGGTAAGTCATCCAAAATTTGACACTTTTAAGGTAAACAATACCCGCCTAAAACCTTATTTTGATGAGATTCATAGCAGGAATGAGGGGTATAAACTCCTCGAACCACCATGACCATTCAATGGAGAGGTAAGTCGAGCTTAGACTATAAATAAGCGCTTCTAGGGAGGCAACCTGAGCACTAACTGTATTAACTTCTTTAAATTTAGTGTTTAACACCTAACTTACTAACAGAGCTCTTGAATACATGTTTACCACACAGACACGACCAAGAACACGGGCGTGCTTAGGACCGTGTGGAAATAAGGCAAAGATTTTCCCCAGCACGGGCTACGATAAATTGCCATGGCCGTGCGACATGGCCGTGGGTGAACCTGTCAAATTAACACGGGTGTGGGCTTACATAAACGGGTGTGAGAGAAGCGAATGAAGACAGACATGGCCATGCGACACAGCCGTGTGTACCCATATGCCCAAGGAACACAGGCGTGGGCAAAATGTCATACACGCCCAAATTCAAAATGCGCGAATCACACGGGCAAAAATTAGGGAACACGGGCTTTTCCCCTAGCCGTGTCCCCCAAAATCTATAAATATCCTTCACTATTCATCATCTTCTTCACCCAAAATGCCTAACCCTAGCCGCTGCAAGTTTACACGGCCTCCTGCCATACCCGTGCGCCGCCTTCAACCACATTTTTGACGCTTAAGCTCCTCACTCTTGCATTTGTTTATTCTTTTATCTCAATCTTCAATTATTTTTCTTCTTCAATTGTTTACGCTTAAGCTCCATTAGACTATTTTACGTGCACATTCATAGTTAGAATAGTAGATAAATTTATGTTTTTAAGTTTTGTTTTGGTAATTTTTTTTATTTTCTTAGTCAGTATATTAGGCTACATTCATTCATTGTTTCCATGAGTTTCATGCTATTAACCCCACACAAATTCATTCTTTAGATATCTCCATTACTTATTCTCATAGGGTTATTTGGCACATTTATTTTGGTTGTTATAGTTTAGGTTAATATGTAAGACCCATGGAAAGTATTCACATTCCACTTCAATTTTCATTATAGGTACATTATGTCTACCTCACGTGGCAAGAAGACTGTCGTCCCCGTTTCAAAAAATGGAAAGGGGCATCATCCTCGGGACCTACCGCAGAAATTTGCCACCAATACCTCTAATTTCCACCCAGCAATCAAGAGGAACTATTCCAAATCCTATGGGCCCGACCTTTAGGTATGGGCCGCTGCATTGACTGGACAGCGCTTGAACAAGTCTAGTTGGAAAACGATGTACGTGCACTCCTGACAATTGATCCATGGGACCTATTCTTTGAGATCATCGAGCCGACGTACCCTGAGCTCACACTTGAACTTTGCTCGACATTCCATGTTCAAGATGTCATGACAAACTTTGATGATCCTAGAACAGTCCAGCTCCGTCTCGGCGGTTTAGTCCTCCAGTTGAGTGTGCACGAGTTTGGTATAGCTTTGGGCCTGTACACAGAGGAGTTCATGGATGAGAACGGCCTTGACACTCTCCTTCGCCACATCTACTACTCTCCCTCAAAGTGCTGGTACGCTTTGGTCCCCGGTTTAGCCACCTATGACCCGAGTCGCTACAAGGCATCGGCTCTCTTTCCCTCCTTGAGGTACCTACAAGCCATCTTGGCACACACTTTGACAGGACGTCGAGAGAGCACCGACGTCTTCAACATTCATGACGCCTACTTTCTATGGAGCATGGCGAATGGGCATGTACTCGACCTCGCCTCCTTTATTGCCCTCGCTATTTTCCACCAGACGAAGCGGCATCGGAGGGGTGTCATCTCCACTGGCCCCTACGTAACTTAACTGGCACGACACTTCGGGCTCCTCAACACAGCAGCCCAGTTATCCTCCCTTACTCTTATTAGCTAGATGTCCCCACAAGGCATCTCGAGCATACTTAGTATGAGGATGATCGAGAAGCACCGAGGAACCCACCCTCCTCAGTATCGTATCGCTCAATCAGCCGAAGAGGGAGATCTCGAGGACATTCCTGATGATCTCCCTCCACGCCATAAGGACCCATCATCTCAGCCACCACCACCTTCTCGTCCAGTTCATACGGTGGCTTCATACGCTGACATCTCTGAGCGCCAAACTCGATTAGAGCAACAATGTTTTCAGCTCTTCGATAACATTGATACTAATCTACAGCAGATTTGTCAGCACTTCCACATCTTATCGTCACCCCCACCTCGCGAACCATCTAGCGATGAAGATGTATAAAAACTTTTATTTATTATTTATTTTTATGTTTTTACTTTTATTTTATTTTAAGACTACTTTTTATTTTTCTTTCACCTTATTTTTATTAGGTTTTATAATTATTATTTTACAATTTTTAATTTCGGCTAATTCATTATGAGTACTTAGTCTTCCTTATATATTTCCAAAAAAAAGTTCCTGATTCTATCACAGTTATAAAGAGCTCCAAAGCTCACTATTACTCAGGAACTTGAAACTCCACTGGGAAAGGTTCTCCACGACTACCATGTCCTGCTCGACCACAACCATAGCCAACTTAAGATATAATATTCTTTTGGCGCAGGACTTATGGACTAATGAACCTCTACCACCACTGGAGTATCCTCCTCCACCTTCACGCTGATTATTCTCCAAAACTCCAGTTCAAGGAAATTCATTCATCACTCAGGAAGTTTCACTTCTCTCCCTATCTTATATTTATATTCTTTTCTATATATCTATCTTTGTACATTGAGGGCAATGTACATCTTAAGTGTGGGGGGTATTCATTTCACTATCAGAAAAATCCTTGAATGATTACCTTGTTCTCTTGAAAAGCTCTCATATTATGTTTAGGATATATTTTGATTGATTTATGATTTTTATTAATATATCTTAAATTAAAACATAGGCATTCATGCATTGATTATTTAATTTTAGAGCATCATTATTTCTTTCATGCTCACTTTCATTATGAGTTCGTTAATATTGAATTGTTATTCTAGAACTTGCTTGATTATGCATGTCAAGACCACAACATTTGAGTTGATATGTCAAAATGATAAAGGCACTTAGGTTTAACCCACTCATTCCATAAAAGCCTACCTTCACAATTAACCTTTAGTGAACCCTCTTGAGCCTAACAACTCATTCATTAATTTACGCTCAATATTAACCCATAACTCATTATTGTTGAAATCCCCTAAATTAATTTGATCCCTATTTTTGTTGAGATTTAAGTTGGAATAGTTGCTTAGCTATGTTTTATTCTATTTTGTAATTTGACTTGTTCTAAAATATATATATACATGTTTACATATTAGTAGTAGTGATCTTCTGAGCTAAAGAAGTTAAATTCCATATTCTGAGAAAAAGCTCTGTCATACGCAATTGATGTTTACTTACTTTTTCTAGTTAGGCAGTTTTTCAATTCAATCTTGATTCTAACCCTTTATTTTAGCTTGTGACCACACCCTCTAACCAAAGCCACGTTACAAACCTCTAAAGACCTTTTGATTGATGTTTCATCTCAATATATTGTTGTGGAGATTTGATTTTCATGCAAGCCTATGGTAATAACTTTTCATATTGACTGATGAGTGCTAATTTCGTTGTACTTAAACACTTGAGTGGTTTGAGTGAATCTTTAGTAAGGATGTTAAACTCCGTGAGATTTCAAATTGAGGGTAACCACCTAGAAAAGGGGAGATGCCTAAGTTTTTCGTGATTAAATACTCAACTTTGAATGTTTGAAGCACTAATGTTCTTTTAGTTGAATTCTCAATGTATGAATACTTCTGGATTAGTTTGAGATCTCATTGATAGGAATTATAAGTTGGGATGAATTTATTTTGATTATGACTTGAGGATTTTGCTTGAGGACAAGCAAATGCTTTAGTGTGGGGGTATTTGATAAACCATAATTTATACATATTCCTATCCCATTCTTAGCACATTTTATGAATGATTTTTCCTTAAATTTGGTGAATTCGATGCTCCTAATGCCTTAATTTCATATTTTATACTTAGGTGAGCATAGAAGAGTGAAATGTAACACCCCTATCCCGTATCCGTTGCCGGAATAGGTAAAGGGGCATTACCGGACTTGAAACTCAGATCAGAACAGTAAAAATCTTGAAATTTTTTTTTGAAGTAAAGAACATTCCTTTAGATAAATACTAAAGACAGCCAGGGATACAAATTTAAACTTCTATAAGTACACATTCAAAAGATGCCATTTTCGCATGGCTTATATACATTAACCAAAATATTCTTTGGCCACTGGTCTATTCTATACATGCCATAAAATAATTCAAAACATAACAGTAATAAGCAGTGGATAGTGATAGTGTGACTAGTTGCTGACGATCCCCGAGCCTGTAGCTTCCAAATGAGATCTATAAAACAGAGGAAACAAAGTAAACGGGGTAAGCATTACAATGCTTAGTAAGTTTTAAGCAGTATCAATAGATAACAATCAAATTATAACATAGTTGTTTGTATTTTTATTTCACTCTTCCTTCGGGCATACCATCCCTTTACCGAATATGCACATCCCATCATATATAATAGGCAGATAAAGTTTCACATAAAAGTGAACTCATGTGACATAGATATATTGTATAATTTCACATAACCCCTCACACTGATCCGATGTCACATAATCATAGGAATAGTCTCATAGATTGCTCACGTATGCATCACATAACTACCTTATGATTTAGTTCAAATCAAGCTCACATATAAACTTGGAGTACATACTTGTTTAACCTTTCGCATTGAATATATTTATAAGCAATTCTTATTGCGAAGTCTTATAGCTTTAAACTCTACTCGGATTATCAGCGAGACCTTTAGCTCAGATGAAATCTCCACACGAAGTTAGTGGATCTTAACCCAGACATAGTCACCACATATGGTCATCTGGTCTTTAATCCCAGATTTACATCATAGAGTTTCATGCATATTTATTCACATGTTACAACATTCACATCGACTATCATATTTGTAATTCATTTACCTTATCAAATATCTAATAAAACACACCTTCCGCCGTTTGTCATTTGGCCACAATATATATATATACACATCTCATACATATCTCACATTAGCCATTTGGCTTTACCACATATCCATCTCATACACGTTTCGCATTAGCCATTCGGCTTTACCTCATATCTATCTCATACACATTTCTCATTAGCCATTCAGCCTTACCACATATATACATGTTCACATTCATCACATTGGCCATTCGGCCTTATCTCATATATGCATGTTCACATTCATCACATTGGCCATTCGGCCTTATCGCCATTCGGCCTTATCACACATACGCATGTTCACATTCATCACATTGGCCATTCGGCCTTATCACACATATATATACAGGTTCACATTCATCACATTTGCCATTTGGCCTTATCACACATACGCATGTTCACATTCATCACATTGGCCATTCGGCCTTATCACACATATATATACAGGTTCACATTCATCACATTTTCCATTCGGCCTTATCTCATATATACACATTCACATTCATCACATACAATCCTAAATCAAAATATAAATTTTCATGTATTCACATCACAATTATCCAAATATACTTCACATACCATATATACTTTCATGTATACACTTTGTCTTGGCTGAATCTACATCTATCATTTTCCGATGAATAATTCAATTTCAAGCCATACTATCATTTCATATTCGAATACTTATAAACTTACAATTTCACAAATTTTAATATCAAAGATCCATCTAACACTCATATATCATTTTATAATATCACAATTTAGAATTCACGTATGGGTTTAATCAATAGCTTATGAGCAACTAAAACAAGTTTTATCCATGTTTACAACATGACCACAATTTCTCTACAAGCTGTTTTCCTGAGCAACAGTCGTTAAATTATTTGTAACTAGGGCTACGAAATTCCAAATTATGTGCCGTTAATTTTCCCTGAAAATATACTCGTATATCCTCTATCCGCAAAATTTTCAGAATTTTTGTTTGGCCAATCAATACCATATTTTTCTTAAAGTTTCCCCTATTTTACTGCTTGACTACTCTGACTACTCTTCACTAAGAATTTAATTTCTCATTTTACAGAATTCAAAATATATTTTCGTTTATTTTTTTTGAAACTAGACTCATTAAGGAGTCTAAGCATAAAATTTTATCTTATAATCATTTTTGTACGATTTATAATGATTTTCCAAATACTGAACAGAGGATTTCGGAGCCATTCTGACTCTGTCTCACACAACTTTGAAAATCTCATTATCGGCAACTCCTTTACTTACACGATTTCTTTTATACGAAACTAGACGCGTCAAGCTTTAATTACATAATTTATCCAGCTTTTAACTCAACTCCCACAATTTATGGTAATTTTTCCAAAACACGCTACTGCTGCTGTCCCTAGCAGATTTATACAATTTACTCTGTAAAGTTCTCATTCACATATTTAAAACATAATATCATATTCATCCCGTTTTAAAACTTAAGACTTACAAAGGAATCAAACTCAAATACTTAAGAACTTACCTTAAATGTCGTCGGACAACTACAAATCGACTATTCCATTTGTTTCGCTTTTCCCTTTTCCGAGTTAAGTTACTTTCGCTCTTGAGCTAGGTAAAATAAATTAGTTTGTTTAATTACTTAACTAATTTATTTAGATTCAAACATTAATAATTTTTCTTAATAAGAAACATACGACAACTCATTAACAACCATTCATTCACATCTTTATTCTTGATTACAATCGGCCATTATAACATATACAAATGCATATTAACCACTTTGACCGATTGTCCATTAACCACTAATTCATATACATAAATTTTACAACTCAACTCATGCTTCTCCACATTATTTACCTTAATTCACATTCGGAAATCATAGAACACATACTAACGATTTAACGTTACAATTCAAATTTTCACACACCAATAAACACATTCGGCAAAACTTCATTTCAATTTACTTTACTAATTAATCATTGAATTTACCATTTCCATAATTAACCAAATATACATATAATTTATTAACAATCCCTAAATTCTTGAATTTTATAACTTAACACCATGCTAATTTAATTTATAGCATTAAACTCCTTGCAAGCTAATACTAACAAAACTCATGGTACAAAATATTTTAATTACTCACTAAACCTAGTAATTCAATTCAAATTTCCAGCAAAAAGAACAATCCACCAAAATAGTCCCTAGACTTCACAAAATTAACAATTTAACCTCTAATTCTATCAAAACAACTTCAAGCAGTAAAGTTTTTCAAGAATGGCAACTTCCACAAAAGTCATAATTTCTCTAAATTTCCACATGAGTAACCTACTACAAAATTTTAAGGTTCCAAAAATATAATATTTAATTGAAAATAATCAAATCATCCCAACAGAAATAAGCTTCAAAAATGGCACTTAAAGGCCGAACGATGCTAACCTTTTTTTTTTCTCCCCAAATCGGCATGCGAGAGATGAAGCTTTAATTTTTGTTTCTCTTTCCTTTTCTTTCCCCCACTACTCTATTTGTTTCTTTTATTTTATTCCTATTTTCATATCATTTTCATTTTCTTATTATAACTTAACATATATTACATATATATATATAATTCTCTCATAATTATCCACTAACCAAAACTCATCAAATTAATGGACTATTTATTTAAATAATCCTTTATTATAATCTCACTTTGAAATTTAATACTAATTACTAATTTATCTCCCACTTAAGTTAATCATTGTACTTAATTAAACACTAATAATTAAAAATTATCAAACTATCATTCTACTCATTTCTAAAATGACTATGTAAATATTAATCTCAATTTCATATACCATTTAATTCAAAACATTTAGCTACTTATTTACACTTTTACACATTTTCCCCAAAACATTTACATCCTATACAATTTAATCCGTCATATCCACCAAGTTAATTCCACAATTAACACATAACCCACTATTGCCAAATACTTAACCCTTAATATACAGCGTGTATATGTATATCTTTAATTTATAATAAAATCCTTCTCATTTATAATGTACTCAATTAAATCCTTAATTTTTAAATGTAGTAAAATTTACTCTATAAAATAACACAAATTCAACATCAAGCACCCAAACAAAACTCTTTCAAATAAAAGACTTCAAAATATGTCAATGACGTATTTTTTTTATACATTGATAATTTCACATAAATAAACAATTTAATCCACCATATTTTTAAAATTTTCCATAATAATCCTCAATGTGAAATTTCATGAATTGACTTTGCAAATCATCTCACTTCACTTCCAACTTTAAAAATCTACCATAATAATATTAAGAACTTAGAATTTCTACCGTAGTAATTTCTATTAACTACAATCATTCCACAAATTTCAACATGGGTATGCTAGTTCATGATCCTAAGGTTCAAAAATATAAATTATAAGCAAAAATGATCATTAACATACCAACTAATTTGAGCTTCAAACTAAAACAACAATGGCGAATATGCTTTCTCCTTTCCCCAAATCAGCATGCACGGAAAAATGAAACTTAAAACTCATTCCCTCTCTCCTTTGAGCTATTTGTTTCTTCTTTTTTTATTCCTTAACAATATAAGATTATACAACCATCATAAGTAATTATTTATGTCTATTTTAATATAAATTCCTCATCATGGCGGCCACTATAAACAAAAGGAATATTTGACATGCAAATCCCTCATGTTAACATTTCATGCATTATTTGACACTTTACAAATTTACCTATCACACTTTCAAGTTTTATCACATGAGTCCTATCTTATAAATTTTACATACAAATGACAAAATCAAAGCATGGAACTTTCACACATGCATTTACACATATAATAAACATAGAATTTAACAGTTAATTATTTTTATGACTCAGTTTTGTGGTCCCAAAACCACTTTCCGACTAGGGTCAAATTAGGGATGTCACATGAAAGGAACAAGAAACGGGCCAAAAATGGAGAAAATGGACCAACGTACGAAATCAACACGGCCTGGACCTCCTTACACGGGTAGACCACATGGCCGTGTCAATTTGGAAGAACTGAAGCATGACTCACACGGGTGGACCACACACCCGTGCCTATTTAACAAGATTGACCACGGTCTGAAGTAATTGCACACGGGCGTGTCACACAGGCATGGCCCTGTCGAGCCCAAATTGAGTCCAATTCGAAAAAGGCTAATTTTGAGGGTTCTTAGGCATTCTAAAGCCTATAAATACACCCTAGAGGAGGAGGAAAAGGGGGCCACAAAGGAGGAAGCAGGGAACTGCTAAAGGAAAATTGATTGATCCATCTCAGAAGCCGGATTCATCATCAAGACTAAAGATCTCCCCTCAATTTCCCTTTAGGAGTTTTGGGTTTTTCTTTATGTTTTGTATTCATTATTCTTTTTTGATATTTACCTTTTTAGTTATGAACTAAAACCCCTAAATACCTAAGGGGAATGAAACCTAAGATAGATCTTGTTATTATTATTTGAATTGTATGATAAATATTTGACTTGTTCTTAATTATGTGTTCTTAATTCTTGTTTTGATATTCCAGGATATTGATTCAAGTTAAGCTTTTATTTAGAGGAGGAATAGACCTTGTATAAAGAGTACATTTGTCATAATTAAGCGGAGTTGATTGCGTGCCTAGAGATAGGGTGACAAAATTTTGTCGGATTAGCGTGAAACCTAATAAGAGGATCCATAGATCAAGTTAATGCAACCCTAGGGAGTTAATTAGAAAGAGATTTCAATTATTCAACCTAGGGTTAGATGTTGTTAGTCTCGAGAAGGATAATAATATAACTTAGGGATTTCTACGGATTAAGTCAAATGAATAAATCGTCCGATTCAGAGTCAAATAACAAGTGAAGTCTAGGTGGATTTTTCCTTAGGTATTGTCTTAATTCAATCGTTTTGCCAAAAGTAATTCCCCAATTCTATTTTCTGTGAATTCTTAGTTTAGTTAATAAGTTAGTTAAAACAAACCCCATTATTCTTAGGTTAGATAATAAAAAGACAGTCATTACTAGTACTTTTAGTTCCTTTGGGTTCGATAATTCGGTCTTGCTAAAGCTATACTATTGTTCGATAGGTACACTTCCCTTCATCGTGATAATAGTTAGTTTCAAGAACAATTCATTATAAATATTTAAAACCTATCACGAATATCACGTATCAATTATTTCTTTCATGCTCACTTTTATTGTTGCTTTTAGTGCGTCAATATCGAATCGTTATTCTAGAACTTGCTTGATTATGCATGTCAAGACCACACCATTGATTTGTTATGTCGAGATGATAAAGGCACTTAGGTTTAACTCTCTTACTCCATAAAAGTCTACCCTCTCAATTAACCCTTAGTGAGCCCCCTTGAGCCTAACAACCCATTCATTGATTTACCCTCAACATTAACTCATAACCCATTATTGTTAAAATCTCCTAATTTGATCCCTATTTTTGTCGAGATTTGATTTGAATTAATTGCTTAGCTATGTTTTATTTTTCGTTGTAATAATTAGCAAAATTCTATGTTATTTGTCTTGTTTCCTAAAAAAAAAACATGCATTCATATTAGTAGTAATTCTTTGTTTTTGAGCTTAAGTTTTTAAACTCCTTATCCCATGAAGAAAAGCTCAATTCTAGGATTTTTCTAATTAAAAATGTAATTTATCAAGTTATAGTATTTTTCTAGTTAGGTAATTTTTCAATTCAATCTCGATTCTAACCTTCTCTTCCAGCTTGTGACCACACCCTCTAACCAAAGCCATGTTACAACCCTCTAATGACCTTTTGATTGATGTATCATCTCAATATATAGTGGTGGAGATGTGATTTTCATGCAAGCCTACGGTAATAACTTTTCATATTGACTAATGAGTGCTTCATTTTTTGTCCTTAAACACCTCGAGTGATTTGAATGAATCTTTAGTGAGGATGTTAAACTTTGTGATATTTTGAATCAAAGGTAATCACTTAGATGAGGGGAGACACCTATGTTTTCGTGACAAAATGCTCAACTTGGAATGTTTGAAACTTTGATGTTCTTCTAGTTGAATTCTCAATGTTTTGAGGTATTATTGATAGGGATTATAAATTGAGAAGAATTTATTTTGATTGTGAGTTGAGGATTTTGCTTGAGGGCAAGCAAACGCTTAAGTGTGGGGGTATTTGATAAATCGTAATTTATACATATTTTTATCCCATGCTTAGCACATTTATGCATGATTTCTCCTTAGATTTGGTGAATTTGATACTCCTAATCCTTTAGTTTCATGTTTTATACTTCGGTGAGCATAGGAGTAAAAAGAGCGAGAAACGGGCCAAAAACGGAGAAAATGGGCCAACATGGGAAATCAACACGGCCTAGACTTCCTCACACGGGTAGACCACAAGTTCGTGCCTATTTAACAGCCTTGACCACTGTCTGAAGCAATCACACATGGGCGTGTCCCTGTCGAGCCCAAGTATAGTTCTATTCGGAAAAGGCCACTTTTGAGGGATCTTAGGCATTCTAAAGCCTATTTAAACACCTAAGGAGGCACTTAGAAGAGAACACACATAGTAGGAGGCAAGGAATTACTCAAGGAAAGCCGATTGATCTATCTCAGAAGCTGGATTCATCGTCAAGACTGAAGATCTCCCTTTAATTTCCTTCAGGGGTTTTGGGTTTTCTTTATGTTTTGTTTTTTTTTTTATTTTGAGATGTTTTCTTTCATAATTATGAACTAAAACCCCTAAATACCTAAACGGAATGAAACCTAAGATGGATCTTGTTATTATTATCTGAATTGTATGATAAATATTTGACTTGTTCTTAATTATGTGTTCTTAATTCTTGTTTTAATATTCCAAGATATTTATTTAAGTTAATGCGCTTATTCAGAGGAGAAAAGTTCCTGTCTAAGAGTAAATTTGTTGTATTTAAGTAGAGTTGATTGCACGCCTAGAGATAGGGTGACAAGATTTTGTCGGATTAGGGTGAAACCTAATAAGGAAGTCCATAGATCGAGTTAATGCAACACTAGGGTGTTAATTAGAAAGAGATTTCAGTTAACCAACCTAGGGTTAGATGTTATTAGTCTCGAGAGAGATAATAATATAACTTAGGGATTTCTTTGGATCAAGTCAAATGAATAAATCGTCTGATTCAGAGTCAAATAACAAGTGAAGTCTAGGTGGGTTTTTCCTTGGGTATTGTCTTAATCAATCAAGTTTTCCCAAAAGCATTTCCCTAATTTTCTCTCTGTGCACCCTTAGTTTAGTTAATTAGTTTAGATAAATAAATCCCTTAATCTTTAGGCTAGATAATAAAAAGAAAGTAATTACTAGTGCTCTTGGCTCTTTTGGGTTCGACGATCCGGTCTTGATAAAGCTATACTACTGTTTGATAGGTACACTTGCCGTCATCGTGATAATAGTTAGTTTCAAGAACAATTAAATATAAATATTTAAAACCTATCACGAATATCACGTATCAGTTTCTAATAGCTATAGAACTTTAAAGTGAAGTTCTTATATGGTAATTATCCCATTAATGAGTTAGTGGATGATAATGGCTTGGTATTTCGTGTAATTATTAAATGTTTTAAATGTTAATCTTGGAAATTAGTAAATAAAGGTTAATTAAAATAAAACAAAAAATTTCATCATATTCTATTTTCTATTTTGCAACAAAAAATTCAAGGGAGGAAGCCGTTTTTGAATGCTTCATTCGGCCATATCCATTTCTTCATTTAGGTATGAAATTTTGATCTGTTTTTAATTATTTGTATGTTTTTGGAGTCGTTGTAGCTTAATCTAGCTAGCACAAGGACTAATTTGTGAAATTACTAAAGTATTAGGGTTTTACCATTGATGAATATGTATGTATTTTGATGTTTGATGATGGAAAATGAATGGTTGTTGTTAGATAAACAAGTTTTGTAAAGTGATTTGGGTTGAAAATGTCAAATAGGGATTAAATTGAGAAAAGTGGAATTTATGTGGTGCAATGTGTGAATTAATGAAATGTATGAGCTGCTTTAAGCTTAGATGAAATTCGGCTAGCATGAGTATGTACCAGATTGCATGAATTTGCATTGTTATGAGCTAGGGACTAAATTGTAAATAAGTTAAAAGTTTAGGGGCAAAATAGTAATTTTGTCAAATTGTGAATTTGGATTGAATTGAATAAAATATGAATTGAAGTAGTTAAATTTGATGTTTTAGATCAATAAAAACAAAATTTGGAAGTAAATCGAGGAAAAGACAAAGTAATAGGTTCATCAGTCAATTGTCTTCGTACTAATTCGAAGTAAGTTCGTATGTTAATAAATATTAAATAATTGTGTATTAAATGCTTTAGTATTGCATTCTTAATGAATACAATTTCACGAATATACTTGACGAAGATTTGGTGACGTATGAGATCCCGTTTGAACCTTAGGAATAGAAAGGATACGAATGACATGTCTTTAGGGGTTATGGTGTCTTGGGAGCTGGTCCCGCATGTTCTATCGGTGGCTAAGTTTTTCAGCATGTGTTAAGGTTACTCGTCAGCTTGTGTGAGCAGCACCGTGTAGCTACATCTTGACCGTCAGCTTGTGTGAGCAGACCCAGTGATAGCTCGAGAGTGAGCATCTTTATAAGATGAGATAGAGATGGTTTCAACCATGTATTGGAACTTAGTGTGCAAGATATTCGAGTATCCGATATTATTCCAAATGGTTCAATGGGCACAGTGATGTTACGAGAGTATGTGAATTCAATATAAACCAGTACATGTATGTACGTGAATCATTTGAGAATTGAATCTATGAGATTTGTGATTTCATGTCTAACTTTGTGGATGAATATATGATAGGCTTGTGGATCAAATTGAGTTGCATTATACTATGTTTAATTACTTAAATTGTGATTAAATGGTTAGATGAGTTTTATGCTATACGAACTTACTAAGCTTAATTGCTTACTCTGTTTATTTTTCCATGTTTTATAGTGATTCAGTAGCTCGTTCGTTTTGGAAGTTGTCAGAAATTGTATTGCACTATCAAAATCTTATTTTGGTACTTTTGGACTTTATGTATTTTGGTTATATGGCATGTATAGGTCATTTGGCTAATTGAAGCCTATAGTTTTGTTATGTAACTAGCCATTTAATGTGGGTTGATTATGTAGATATATGTATGGCTAGTCTCATCTTGTATGATTTATGATTGCCATGGGAAGGCTTTGATTGTGTATTAGTAGATAGGTATTTAATAGGTGAATTTGATAAATGGTATACATGTTATGTTTAGGCAAGATTGTGCATATATGTAATTGACCATTTAGGTAGTTTTTGGAGGTGATTTTAGCATGTTTTTAAAATCATCATTTAAGATGCCTAAGAGCTTAGGATTGTTGGTAATGAAATTGCATGATATAGACTTGGTTGTGATTGGTTTGAATTCCTATTGATGATATGGTTATATGCTATTTGGTATGTATAAGTTGGTACCACATTGGGTGAGAAATAAGTCTTAGAAAATGACTTATTTTTGTCCACATGGGCAAAGACACGGGCGTGTGTCTCAACCATGTGTGACACACGACCAGGTGACATGGCCGTGTGTCTCCTGATACTTCTTTAGAAATCATGTCAGTAGCTTCACACAGCCTAGCACACGAGCATGTGGTTTGGCCGTGTGGCACAAGTCAGTATACTCTTTAGTTTTCACACGGCCTATGATGACCGTTTATACCAAATTTTCATGATCAGTGACTTATCAAGTGACCTTATTTAAACATCAAGCATTCATGTCCAATCATCATCGTCTTATTTCCATATCATACAATTACTTCATGGCTATGACCATTTTGATTGGTCATGAAGCATTTATCATACACATATGTCTTAACACCAATCATGCATGTCCCACAAGCATAAAAACATCATCACATAACAAGCATTTAAACTTAGCATGGATAACTAGGCTTACAAGTCACGATCATTATAAGCCACATCTCATGGCCATATACAATAAATCAATATAAGCCAATACATTTGGCTATTCATAACGACATCTATCATAAAAACTAAGTCCATATACATGCCACTCACTTGAAGGTGCTTAATACATATATGTCAATACTCCAAAGGTGATGAATTGATAGTGTGATACTACCTCCGACGATCTCCAACCCCGAGCTAACCTGTCAACTCTAAAGAAATGGAAATGAGGGAGTAAACCTTATAGCTTAGTAATTCCATATGAAAATAATAAGCAATATGCCAACATGCTTCTCAAGGTAATGCAACTATAATTGCACTTTTACTTATATTCTGGTCATGCTATTTTCTCGAGACATAGTTACTAAATAATTTATATCTAGAGCTATGAAACTCCAAATTATGATCCAAAAATTTTCCCTGAAACTAGACTCACATATCTTCTTACCATAAAATTTTTAGAATTTTTGGTATAGCCAATAAGTATAGTTTATTCTTTAAAGCCTCCCCTATTTCGCTATTTGATAGCTTCGACTTTTCTTCACTAAAATTTATTTATCTCTTAGTACGAGATTCGGATAATGTTCCTATCTATTTCTCCTAAAAATAAACTCATTTAGGATTTATTCATATGAATTATAACCTATAATTATTTTCATACAAATTTTAATGATTTTCCAAAGTTAAGACAGGGGAGCCCGGAATCACTCTGACCCTGTTTTACCAAAATTCAAATATCTTACAATATGAAATTCTTTTGCTTACACCGTTTCCTCTATTGAAACTAGACTCAATAAGATTTAATTTAATATCTTATTCAGTCTCTAATTCGATTTCCACAATTTTTGGTGGATTTTCAAAGTCGGGCTACTGCTGATGTCCCAAAACTATTTTAGTGCAATATAATGATAACTATCATAAGTTCACTTTCAACTAATCGTGAACTCACCATTCATGAATTCCATGTTCAAATACGCAATATAAGTTAACATGATATTGAAACAAAATTTATAATCATAATTCATACATCTTAGCTCACCGATATCTCGACATTTCAAAGTCTCAATAACCATAAGCTTAGTGTACATACCTGTACTATACATTCTTACCCATTTTATTCCACTTTTTATCCCAACATCTTGAATGGCCCGTTGAACCACCGAAATACTAAAGGACACTCGGGAATATCACACACCAAATAAAGTACCAATTCCATGTCCCCGACATGGTCTTACATGAATTCACATATCATCGTCGATGGCATGTCCCAGACATGGTCTTACACTAGCACACATATCATCGCCGATGCCATGTCCCAAACATGGTCTTACACAGACACACATATCATCGCCGATGCCATGTCCCAGACATGATCTTAGACAGGCACATATATCATCGCTGATGCCATGTCCCAGACATGGTCTTACATAGGCACATTCAGCACAGTGTCACGACATCCAAGTCCTAAGTATTCCTTTGGGTCACCCTAGCTTCTGAGATACAAAGCTATCATCACATTTTCATTGAATCATCACAAGTCAATTCCAATAAAGGCATAAATCCACATTTCGTACAATATCAAGTATTAAGCACATGAAAATGAAGTTTATGAATTACTTTCACACAAACTTACTCGTTTCAAAGAAACATCATATTCTATCAAACTTCTAATATATTCAATCATCACGTATCATGTTAACGACATTTGAGCTATCGATTACTTCATGGGGTTCATTGCTTTCCCATACATAATATCATTAACATATAATTCAATACAATCATAGTAAAGTGGAATTCAAGTATAATAACAATAATACAAATAACATGCTTATTTAGTCACACGAACTTACCTCGAATGCAATTACGTCCAACTATTCCAATTTAGTCCATAATCTCAAACTTGCTCGATTTAAGCCCGTATCTCAATTTCCTTGATCTAAAATTTCAAATCTAGTTCATTTATTATTCACATTATTCAAATTGACCCAAAAATTATACTTTTACAAATTTTTATTTTTATCCGTAAACTTTTACTTATTTACACTTTGGCCCCTAAGCTCGTAAAATGTTTTTTATTCAATTTCTTTTCACTTTAATCCAAGCAAAGTAATTTTCATAACTATAGAAGCCTTCAATTTCCACTAAATCACACTTTTATGACAAATTTTATAACTTTTACAAAATGGTCCTTTTAAGCATTTTCGCTAAAAACACTTAGCAAAAGTCGTTTATTTAACACCCAACATTCATTTTCTACCATTAGACATCAAAACACATGCATATCACTCATGGGTAAAATTTTAAACTTGAACCCTAGCTCAAAATAGTGGTAGAAATAGGTAAATTGAGTTACCAAGGCTTCAAAAATGTAAAGAATATTAAAAACGGGGTTCGAGATCACTTACAAATGAGCTTGAAAGTATGAACCAAACCTTAGCCATGGCTTCCATGGTAGTTTCGGCTGGACAAGAAGAAGATGGACAAATTTGGCTTATTTTGGCTTTTTATTTTTTTTAATTATTAAATTACCAAAATGCCTCTAATGAAAAACTTTTAAAAAGATACCATACCATGTCCATTTTTGTCCACTAATTACAAAATGGTCTAATTACCATTTAAGGACCTTCAATTTAAAATTTCATAACAATTAGACACCTCTAACATGTAGGACTCAACTTTTGCACTTTTTACAATTTAGTCCTTTTGACTAAATTGAGTGCCCAAACGTCAAAATTTTCGAACGAGATTTTCACAAAATCATTTCGTGAAATTATAGACATCAGATTTGTGGCCCCAAAACCATTGTTCCGACTAGGTCCTATTTCGGGATGTTACAACTCTCCCCCCTTTAGGGATTTTCGTCCCCGAAACTCTTACAAGAAGAGTGGTTTAGCTTACACATAAACTCCACTATCACATAATCATTGCCAAAGAAATTTTACTCAAGCTATGCTTAACATTTTGTTTCTTAATTTCTCATACTAGAGTCATGAACAATTCTTTGCCATACGATACATCAACTGAATCTTAATCTATATCCGTTTAAAGAGAACTAGTATAATAAGAAATATGACAATCTCGGAGATACATGATTCCATTGATCTGTTACTCAAAAATTCAACACATACCAAAATGATTTGCATATTTCATCAAACATTTAACAACAAACCACAAAACATCTTTCTCTTTCAAAGATAAGAATAATCCAGATAACAATTCATGTCTCCAAATACAAAGATCAGAAATATCGAGTTCCAAACTCGAGCACCAATACATCACTCCTGTGAGTTTTCTTGCAAACTCTCTGTATAAACTCTAGATTTTCTACCTAAGCACTTGTAACACATTTTTCTTTTCTCAAAGATCATACAATAATTGACTCAAGTCGTCTACGCTATCTCAAACTCAGATCTGGCTATAAAATAGGACACTTTGAGCTATCACATTGCCTTTTGTCTTATAACACCTTGTAAACCATTCAACTACTATATCGCTGAAAATCCAGAAGTCTCTGCCCAATACAGACTGAACCAGTTCAAAGGCTTCGGTTAACAATGTCCTCATTTATTCAAAGCTTTACTAACATGTAGTAGATCTTTCGACTTTCACAAGATGAGAATTTTATCATTCAAAGCAGCTTTAAATCATATCAACGAGTTCTAAGATATATACACTATTCATTCAGAATATCTATCCTTTACCCGAAAAGAAAAGAAATAAAATCTTATTCTCAAACATTAATATCCCATTTAGGGCTAGTTTGGCAATGCTTTTGAAAGTGCTGTGAAAAAGTGCTTTTGAAAAGTGCTTTTGAAAAGTTTGGTTTAAAATTTGAGTGTTTAGCATTGTTGTTAAAAAGTGCTTTTGAGAAACAAAATGTCAATTTTAGACATGTTATTATAAAGTAACAAATATGCATTTAAATAATATTTAAATTAGTTAATATTATTATATTTTAGTAAGAATATAAAAAATTATTACAACTTCTTGTTAATATTTTAATATATAAAATATAAATTTTAAATATTTTAAGCAATAAATATTAATTATTTATAAAATTTAATTAGAATATATAAACTATATTTTAAATATTTAAATATAACTATTAAATATTTGTAATTAGTTTTTAAAAATATTTTTTATTTTTAATTAATGATTTTAACACATTTGTAATTAAGTACCAAGAAAAAAAAGAGAAAGTACTATGTTATTGGAGGGTGAAAAGTAATTAAGCATTAAAAGTGCTTTTGGGAGAGAAAAGCTAAAATTTTAGCTTCTCCTTTTCAGAAGTGCTTTTCAAAAGCACTTCTAAAAGCTAAAATTTCAATAAAAGACTTGTTCGCATGACTTTTCTTCTAGAAGTGCTTTTGAAAAGCAATGCAGAATTGGCCCTTAATCTTTCAAACAATAACCAATATCGATTTAATAACCAAGTCAATCTTAATCATCAATAAATGACATTTCAGGAAATCCTCTCTTCCAGTCGATAGAACAATTCAACATGTAATCATTCAAAATTCAATTATCATGTCAATCGAAATCCATTTTTGCATTAGCTCAAGGTAGTATAAATATTCCTAATCGAAGGCAGTAACTTGATTAACTTACTTGAGAAAAGAAATCCACCATACAAATTGTAACTAGTAATTTCACCACTTATGCCCTTGCCGATATCGATTCTTCGTACGAAAATTTAGAGAAATCCAGATACTGGAATCATCATGTTACTATAATCTACCAGAAGCATGATCTTAATTAACATAGTCATTATAGGCCAAAGAACACATTTTAGGTATGAGCCACAATCGACAATTTACGGAACAGAGATGACATGAAAACCAAGATAAAGAAGTCCAAGAAAAAGAAATCCATGATAAAGAAATCCAAGATACAAAAATCCAAAATACTATATCATAATGAAAGATCCAGAACAAAGCTCATAAGAAAATATGAAGGATCTCGATAATTCCTCAAAGAAAAGAAGTCCAGAAGAATACATCCATCCAACCCACTGGAAGTTAATGCAACAAGAATGATATACCTTCCCATATATATACATATCGAATAGAACATCAATTAGAAAAAATAGAGTTATAACATCATGTGTACTTTTTCATAAAGTCTCAATAGATGAAACGTAATAGAATGTCAGAGGGGAATGGAGCAATTTCGATTATATGTACCAGTCAGACTACCATACTTTCATCTATAAATCACGATTAGAAAACATTTCCATAAAACAAAGGTTTTATCAGAAGAGTAAAGGTCA
This sequence comes from Gossypium arboreum, assembly GCF_025698485.1. NCBI lineage: Eukaryota > Viridiplantae > Streptophyta > Magnoliopsida > Malvales > Malvaceae > Gossypium > Gossypium arboreum. The sequence goes on from NC_069072.1 coordinate 29,731,957, forward strand.
TAGGAACAATCTCAAGAACAATTACACATATAGAATACCTCAAAAGAGACTGCCAAAAATCTGTTCAGCCATAACGGTTATACTCAATGTCTTACCTTTCAAATATTATTCCCTCAACTATTTATGTCGTCACAAATCTCGTATTGTTCCTTTTACTAAAGAAAATAAGTTCAGAAGGAATTTCGATTACTACATTCTTTCAACGTCGTGACTGGACAAGTCGATTTACCAAAGTTAAATCCTTCTCTCATTGTGATGTTCCGTAAACTGAATAATCTTTAAATCAATCTGATTCCTTTATAGTTCTGTCTTTATTTATCAACTCATTCACAAACTCTGACCATATTTATAATCATTCCACAACCAAACTCTTTGGTTTCACATCTGGGAGCTTGTAACAGCCTGATTTAGACCCTAGTCAGAACGGTAGTTTTGAGACCACGAATCTGAGTCAAAAAAATATTTTGAAATTATTTTATGTGTTTATTATGTGTGAATTTATACGTGTGAAATTTTCTTGATTTAATTTTTTCATTTGAGTGTTCGATTAAATAAAAGGACTTAATCGTGTAAAGTGAAAATTTGGTGGTTAAATATGTAAGGGTCGAATTGAACTTGTCTTCTTAATATGATGCATTTAAAGTGTAATTAGGCGATTGAATATTTATGTGGATGGTTTTGGACATGTTATATGTGGTTTACTAATTAATTTTAAAAGGTTAAATTTGTAAAATAATAAATGATATATAATATATTATAACACAAATTAAAAGCCATAAGTGTCCATACTTTTCCCTGAACGAATAAAAAGAAAAGAAAAAGAAAGAAAGCTTAGCTTAATCAAGGTATGTAACTAGCTCAATTTTTGATAAATTTTTACGTCTTTGAGATCGTTGCTAAGTTATCTACAAGACCCATGCTTGAATTTTTTATTTTGGTGAATATTTTGAGTTATGCCATTGTTGAAAGCTTGTGATTTTTTTTGTTTGATGGTAGAAAATAAAAGATAGGTGATAGATTAACATGTTTTGTATTGGAATTTTTGATGATTTTGAGTAATTAGGACTAAATTATAAAAATAATAAATTGAGGGACTAAAATGTGAAATAAATAAAATTTATGGACTTGTATGAACTTTAAGAGTATTCGGCCTAAGCATAGTGTGTGCAAATTTTGCATGTTTTGTGTTTTGTGCAATTTGGACTAAATTGTAAAAAGTGTAAAATGTCATGGGTAAAATGGTAACTTTCTCATTTATGTGCTTTTGGACTAAATTGAATGAAAATATGTTTGAATGAGTTTAATTTGAATATGTTTAGATCAAGAACCAAAGAAATTAGATTTGGATCGGGGGAAAACTAAAGTTGTCGACTAGTCGTCCCATTCCATTTTTCATCGTCCGAGGTAAGTTTATGAGCAAATAGACGTTATATTTTAATTAAATGCAAACTATATATGCTAGAATGAAATATGTGAACATATATTTATAATAGTAGAATGTATACAAGCTTGGCAACTATGTTTGTGAGTTCGATTCGATCGAGATACTACGTTCGAAAGTCCCGTATGAACCTTAGGATTAGCTAGAATACATATGTCATGACATAGGATTCCGATATGTGATGTGCAAGTAAGACCATGGAATCGATATATGTGTGTGAGTAAGATCACGTTTTATACGTTGGCATCGATATGTGACTCCGAAATATGTGTGCGAGTAAGACCTTGTCTGGGACAGTGGCATCGATATATGATTACATGTAAGACCACGTCTGGGACGTTGGTATTGTACGATATATGTGATTATCTGAGTGTCCTACCCAATTCTGAATTGTTCATCGGGAAACGATGAGTTGTGATCGAATGTGTAAAATGAACTAAAGTGATCAGGTATGAATTAGTTTACTACCTACTTGAAATAAGGTAAGTAAGTTACTTGATATTTGTTGTAAATCATATATGAAGTAAAGGAAGAATGCATGTGAATATGATAAGTGTATTCGGCCTTGTGTGTAATATCCTGATTTTGGGCCTAGTCGGAATAGTGGTTTCGTGACCACAAAATCCGAGATATAAATAATTATTTTATGATTATTTTAAGGTCTATGATATGATTGCATGATTGTGTGAAAATTTCGTGAAGAAATTTTATGCATAAAGTGCTTAATTTGAAATTTGGGACTAAATTGAATAAATTGCAAAACTTGTGTTCTAGAAGTATTTTGCATAAAATTGAATTAGATTATTAATTAGAGGTCCTTAAAGAGTAATTTTACCAATTTCTAAGTCTATGGACAAAAATTAGGACATGGAAGGAATTTTTGGAAAGTTTAGTAGTAAGGGCATTTTGGTCATTTAGGGGTAAAATGAATTAAAATACAAAATTAAAAGCCAATTTTGCTCATCTTCAACCCCATGGCCGAATGTAGCAAGGGGAAACCATGGCTAGGGCTTTTCAAGCTTCCAAGCTCGATTGTAAGTCCGTTCTAGCCTCGTTTTTAATGATTTTTACGTTTTTGGAGTCCCGGTAGCTCGATTTAGCTTATGCTAGCAATAATTTAACCTAGGGTTTATATTTGGAAAAATACCCATAGGTGAAATCTGTGTATTTTGGTGTTTTATGATAGAATATGAGGTTTTAAATTATGTTAGACAACTTGTGCTACTCGGTTTTAAGTGAAAACGAGCAAAAGGGCTTAATCGGTAAAAATACCTAATAGTCATAAGTACATGTTAGAGTGAGAATTTGATGTTGCCATAGAAGGGAAAAATGATCAGCATGTCATAAAACATAATAAAATAGGCTGAATTTTAATTTACGAGCTTTGGGGCAAAAGTGTAAATATGCAAAAGTTTAGGGCCAAAATTGTAATTTTTCCAAAATATGATTTTGGGTCAATTTGAATAATGTGAGTCCTAATTAGACTATATTTTAAATGATAGAGCAAGGAAAACTGAAATTCGGGCTAAAATGGGGAAAATACCAAGTTGTGGACGAAATGGTAAAAATAGCCATTTTCGCATACGAGGTAAGTTCATGTGTAAATGTAGTAACATAATTGTTCTTTTAAGCAATTTAATGTTGTTTATATGATATGAAGCTGATTATTATCATGAAATATTATGCTTTGTGGTTATTGTTGAATAATATGTAATTATGTGAATTACTTGATGAGTATGAACTATCACCGAGTATCGGTTCCGATATTCCGTGGAAGACGGCAAAGATGTGAGATTGAGGAAAAAATCCCGTTTGAACCTTAGGAATAGATTAGGATACAAGTGACATGTCACTAGGATATTTGGGCATCCGAACTCGTTGAGTTGAGTCCGAGTTCACTTATGGATGCGAATGTCCGAACTCGTTGAGTTGAGTCCGAGTTCGAGAGATGTAACTAGGCATCAAGCTCGTTGAGTTGAGTCCGAGTTCACTTATGGATCTGACGCCCGAGCTCGTTGAGTTGAGTCCGAGTTCACTTATGGGCGGGTTACATGGTAGCTTGGCTACATATGTGGCACTTATGTGCAAGTTATCCATGTATCCGAATTATATTCGATGTGTTGAGCGGGTAAAGTTCTACTCAAATGGAGGAATACTCAAGATGAAAGGGACGTATTGGTAAGTGTTGTGAAATGGATACTTTGAACAGGTATGTACTTAACCCTCGGGTTGAAAACTCGATATAACAACAATATGGTAAGATGATAAATGAAAAGGTGATATGAATGTCTTGGTGATGATTATGCAAATGATGTTTTATGTTTGCTTATATGGTTATGTTACTTGCTATTTGCATGTGAGCTTACTAAGCATTTATGCTTACTCCCTCCTTTTCATTCCTTGTAGTGTTGACAAGCCAGCTCGAAATCGGTAACGGTCGGAGGCACGCTCACACTATCCGTATACCATCTTGGCATAATGGCTTGTATATTTTGAGTATGGCATGTATAGCATTATAATCATTTTGTATATATGGTCTTATGATATGGTTATTGAGTGGTATGGAAATAGAAATGCTTGGTAATGATTAGCCATTGGAATGGCTAATCATGATCATATTTGGTATTATGTATGTCAAATTGCTAGCTAATCCATGGAAACCATGAAATAGGTAAAATTTACCATAAAATAGATTCAGACAGCAGCAGTGACGTGAGTTTAAAAAATCACTAAAAATAGTAGAAATGGAATTAAATAATGAATAAGTTATGGAATCGAAGTTTGATGAGTCTATTTTCATATGGAATAAGAAAAACAGGTATATGAGCTATATTTTATGAGATGTTTAAATTTTTGTGAAACAGGGCCAGAGCGATTTCTGGATCCCCTGTTCTGAATTTGGAAATTCACCATAAATTTTACAAAGATAATTAGAAGTAATGCTTTATATTTACAGATTCCTTATTGAGTCTAGTTTTATTAGAGATAAACGGCATAGTCATTGAAGCTCTGTACAGGGAGATATCTGATTCGTAATACACTAAGGTCAGAGTAGTTGAACCCTGAAATAGGGGAGACTTTAACTAATAAACTGTACTAATTGGCCCAACCAAAAATTCTAGAAAAAATTAGTAGATATATATATGAGTCTAGTTTCAGTAAAATTTACGGAATTGGATTTCGAGTTTCGTAACTCGAGATATGATTTTAAAGCGACTGTGATGCAGTTAGCCAGCTTGTCTGGAAATTTTAAAATGAATTGTATGAGCTGTTTAATTAATGAATTAAGTCCGTTAACACCTCGTGTTCGACTCAACAACGGTCTCGAGCACGGGTGTTACATTTAGTGGTATCGAGCAGGTTTAGTCGGTTCTCGGACTAACCTAGCATGTGTAAAAGTTTAGCTATACATGCCAGCGATGCGTGATAGTGTGATGTCTTCCGACGCGTATAAGTACCGTCTTATTTAGACAGGGTACTCTCCAACCGAGCTGCGTTGACCATGTTCAATGTTATGCGAAGGTATTTGAGTAAAGCTATGATTATGATAAGTCTCGGTTCAGAAAAGTATGAATAAAAGTTTATGATACATATGTGATAATATGTGAGATGAAAGTTCATGTTGTGATAAATATCCATATTTGCTTAATACTCATACGATGTAGTGTATGTGGCTTACTTGATAAGATGAACGGAATAAATAGAAAGTAGTAGAGGTATGAATAAAGGTCATAATATCATAATACGGATGAAAATGTCCTTGTCTTGATTGGACGTTGAATGTTGATGAATGTTAATGATATACAATTTTTTATGAGATAAAGGATTATAATGAAATGAACTTATCTATGTTAAATTGTTGGACTGAATTGTATGATTGTAATGATATGTACATGATGATGCACGAAATGAAAGTTGTGATTGTGATGCAAATATTTATGTTTGTTTGGCCTTATATAATGTCATGAGCATGAATTAATTTAATTAAATGAATGGATAAGTAAAGCTATCTAGAAAACATAGAATGTATGCATAAGTATATTGTCTAAATGGGACAATAGGAAAATTGGTGTAAGGCAACATGAATGAATGACATGATTTTGATGATGTTACTATGATGATGGAAGTTGTGTCATATGTGTATGTATAAGAAAGTCGAGTCAGAGGTCCTACAACCCCTCCCCCTTACCAAAGTGGTACTTATAATGGAATTTCATGAGATTTTTATTGAATAAGTTTCCTGTTGAAAACCCAAAGAGTTCAAATGATAGAATAATTACAAGTATGATCCGAGATTGAAAATGAGCTGATAAGTAAAGTCGAGCGAGAAAGTATCGATTGATATAAAGATTATTGGAATTATGCACTGTCCCAGTTAGAGAAGGAATTCTCTTTGGTAAATCGAAATTTATTCAGAACTGACATTCTTTAGTGAATGATTTAATATGAAATTTGTGACGGCAGAACTAGTTGGGGAAATGATATTTCAAATGTGAATTATCCGAGTGTGATGATTATGACCGGACAGATTTAGCGATCTCTTTTGAGATGTTCTATGTGTTCACCCGTTCTCGAAATATTTCTATGGCTATTGATCTTGAAGAAATTCTTGTTATATGGGAATGTCTTCTAATTTGGTGTTGGATGAAAGCATTGGTAGTCTGATTGGTTTATAATTTATATTGCTCTATTTCATCGGGTATTCTATTTCATTTAAATCGATAAGAATTGATGAGAGAATTCATATGATATTATGATTCATTTCTTCTACTTGATGCTTCATCGATATATATGTATGGGAAGATATATTGATCTTGTTATATTTGATTTGATGGGATTAAATAATGTTTTCTTTTGGACTTTCTTTCTTTGAAGAATTATCGGTATTCGTATTTTCTCTATGAATTTGGTTTTCGATTCTCGGCATAGTATCGTATCTTGGGTTTCTTTATCCCGGATCTCTTTATTCGGATTTCTTTATTCAGGTTTCTCTATCTTGGATTTCTTTATTCGGTTTTCTTGTTATCTTTGTTCCATAATTTGTCAATTATGACTCATGTTCAAATCGTTCTTATTTCGTGATAATCATGTCAAATATGACTATAATTCTAATTTGATCTTGGTAATGTGGTGATTTTAGTATTGGGATTTTTCTAATTTACGTGTAAGGATTTGACATCGATAAAGGCATAGGTGATAAAAGCGCGAGTTTTAGTCGGTATGGTAAATTATTTATTTGAAAGATTTCATGTGACAATTATGTCGGGATTATTTTTCCCAAGTTTGATAATAGAATTTCATTTTGTGCAGATCAAAGAGTAAATAGTTTGAGCGAGAAGTCTATATTTATTAGAAAGAGTTGAATATTAGTTTAAGTCACTACGAATGATAAGGTTTCCATCTTGTGAAAGCTGAAAAGTTTATTACATGTTGTGAGTTCGGATAGATGAGAATATTGGTAAGCAAGCATCCGAACTAGACTAGTCTACATTGAGCAAAGACTTCGACTTTCGGTAATGTATTGTTGTGTGAATTGTGATGTGTTTCAAGGCGGTGAGGTAATGTGATAGTTTAGAGCATCGATGTTACATAAAATCGGAGTTGTTAAAGGGTTAAAGCCGAGCATTGGGATCTATCAAAATTATCCTTGTCAATGTTGATATTGGGATGGAAATGAGAAGGATTATTCTTGAGGCCATATCAGAATTATTTCTATGGCGGAAAAAGGAAAATGGGATGTATCCTATTGTTAAATGTTTGGCGAGATCTATAAATCACATCTGTATTGAATGAATTCCTACTCATCAGATTCATGGAATTTCAGGTCTCTTTGATTGTCGGATTTCTTGGAATTCCGGTCTCCATTAAATCAAGTTGAGATCCGGGTTTTATGTCATGATATCATGGGAAATTGAGAAGGGTTGAAAATTTAAGAACAGTTGAGAGTTGAGGCGTAAGCTTTTAGATCATATGAGAAATTGAAGAGATGTATTGGAGGTGCAGTCTAAGTGCAAGTTCTTGACACCAAATATGAGATTAAAAGTGAAGACTACTTTTACGGTAAGATTTTGGGACGAAATCACGAAGGGGAGAGTTGTAATATCCGATTTTGGGCCTAGTCGAATAGTGGTTTCGTGACCACAAAATCCGAGATATAAATAATTATTTTATGATTATTTTAAGGTCTATGATATGATTGCATGATTGTGTGAAAATTTCGTGAAGAAATTTTATGCATAAAGTGCTTAATTTGAAATTTGGGACTAAATTGAATAAATTGCAAAACTTGTGTTCTAGAAGTATTTTGCATAAAATTGAATTAGATTATTAATTAGAGGTCCTTAAAGAGTAATTTTACCAATTTCTAAGTCTATGGACAAAAATTAGGACATGGAAGGAATTTTGGAAAGTTTAGTAGTAAGGGCATTTTGGTCATTTAGGGGTAAAATGAATTAAAATACAAAATTAAAAGCCAATTTTGCTCATCTTCAACCCCATGGCGAATGTAGCAAGGGAAACCATGGCTAGGGCTTTTCAAGCTTCCAAGCTCGATTGTAAGTCCGTTCTAGCCTCGTTTTAATGATTTTTACGTTTTGGAGTCCCGTAGCTCGATTTAGCTTATGCTAGCAATAATTTAACCTAGGGTTTATATTTGGAAAAATACCCATAGGTGAAATCTGTGTATTTTGGTGTTTTATGATAGAATATGAGGTTTTAAATTATGTTAGACAACTTGTGCTACTCGGTTTTAAGTGAAAAGCGAGCAAAAGGGCTTAATCGGTAAAAATACCTAATAGTCATAAGTACATGTTAGAGTGAGAATTTGATGTTGCCATAGAAGGGAAAAATGATCAGCATGTCATAAAACATAATAAAATAGGCTGAATTTTAATTTACGAGCTTTGGGGCAAAAGTGTAAATATGCAAAAGTTTAGGGCCAAAATTGTAATTTTTCCAAAATATGATTTTGGGTCAATTTGAATAATGTGAGTCCTAATTAGACTATATTTTAAATGATAGAGCAAGGAAAACTGAAATTCGGGCTAAAATGGGGAAAATACCAAGTTGTGGGCGAAATGGTAAAATAGCCATTTTAGCATACGAGGTAAGTTCATGTGTAAATGTAGTAACATAATTGTTCTTTTAAGCAATTTAATGTTGTTTATATGATATGAAGCTGATTATTATCATGAAATATTATGCTTTGTGGTTATTGTTGAATAATATGTAATTATGTGAATTACTTGATGAGTATGAACTATCACCGAGTATCGGTTCCGATATTCCGTGGAAGACGGCAAAGATGTGAGATCGAGGAAAAAATACCGTTTGAACCTTAGGAATAGATTAGGATACAAGTGACATGTCACTAGGATATTTGGGCATCCGAACTCGTTGAGTTGAGTCCGAGTTCACTTATGGATGCGAATGTCCGAACTCGTTGAGTTGAGTCCGAGTTCGAGAGATGTAACTAGGCATCCAAGCTCGTTGAGTTGAGTCCGAGTTCACTTATGGATCTGACGCCCGAGCTCGTTGAGTTGAGTCCGAGTTCACTTATGGGCGGGTTACATGGTAGCTTGGCTACATATGTGGCACTTATGTGCAAGTTATCCATGTATCCGAATTATATTCGATGTGTTGAGCGGGTAAAGTTCTACTCAAATGGAGGAATACTCAAGATGAAAGGGACGTATTGGTAAGTGTTGTGAAATGGATACTTTGAACAGGTATGTACTTAACCCTCGGGTTGAAAACTTCGATATAACAACAATATGGTAAGATGATAAATGAAAAGGTGATATGAATGTCTTGGTGATGATTATGCAAATGATGTTTTATGTTTGCTTATATGGTTATGTTACTTGCTATTTGCATGTGAGCTTACTAAGCATTTATGCTTACTCCCTCCTTTTCATTCCTTGTAGTGTTGACAAGCCAGCTCGAAATCGGTAGCGGTCGGAGGCACGCTCACACTATCCGTATACCATCTTGGCATAATGGCTTGTATATTTTGAGTATGGCATGTATAGCATTATAATCATTTTGTATATATGGTCTTATGATATGGTTATTGAGTGGTATGGAAATAGAAATGCTTGGTAATGATTAGCCATTGGAATGGCTAATCATGATCATATTGGTATTATGTATGTCAAATTGCTAGCTAATCCATGGAAACCATGAAATAGGTAAAATTTACCATAAAATAGATTCAGACAGCAGCAGTGACGTGAGTTTAAAAATCACTAAAAATAGTAGAAATGGAATTAAATAATGAATAAGTTATGGAATCGAAGTTTGATGAGTCTATTTTCATATGGAATAAGAAAAACAGGTATATGAGCTATATTTTATGAGATGTTTAAATTTTTGTGAAACAGGGCCAGAGCGATTTCTGGATCCCCTGTTCTGAATTTGGAAATTCACCATAAATTTTACAAAGATAATTAGAAGTCATTCTTTATATGTACAGATTCCTTATTGAGTCTAGTTTTATTAGAGATAAACGGCATAGTCATTGAAGCTCTGTACAGGGAGATATCTGATTCGTAATACACTAAGGTCAGAGTAGTTGAACCCTGAAATATGGGAGACTTTAACTAATAAACTGTACTAATTGGCCCAACCAAAAATTCTAGAAAAAAATTAGTAGATATATATATGAGTTTAGTTTCAGTAAAAATTTACGGAATTGGATTTCGAGTTCCGTAACTCGAGATATGATTTTTAAAGCGACTGTGATGCAGTTAGCCAGCTTGTCTGGAAATTTTAAAATGAATTGTATGAGCTGTTTAATTAATGAATTAAGTCCGTTAACACCTCGTGTTCGACTCCGGCAACGGTCTCGGGTACGGGGTGTTACATTGTGAATAAATAATATGAATATTATTAAAATGATTCTTGAATATGTGTATAAAAGATCATGTATATCTGACCATATAATTAGTATATGTATATGATTTTGCATTTTGATTCGTGAGCCTATGTAAGTGTGTATAAGTACACTTGCTTATATAATGACATTTTGACTTTGGAAGTTGAATGATATTTTGTTAATATAACTAAATAAACATTCAGCCAAGATAACATTTATGTATGAAAATATATATATTATTTATGAAATTATAAGTTTGTGACTAAATTTGATAATGATATTATAATTTGATTTAGTTTAATTGAATTGAATATATCATTGGTTTGTTTATTTGCTTATGACTTACTAAGCTATAAAAGCTTACTCTTTGTGTGTGTTTGTTTTTGTTTTATAGATTTCGGATCAAGTTACGAGCTTCGGGATCGTCAACAACGTTCATCACACTATCTACTGTTTCGGTACTTAATAAGTTAAACTCAAATTATGGCATGTATAGGCTAGCCTTGAAGTTAGTTTATTTTGAAAGTGTATGTACATAAGCCATGCGAAAATGGTTTAACTTCTTTGCTTGAAATCGGTTATGTTTGATTATAGTTTGAGTTCATTTTGGTTATAATGCTATGTGCCATGGATGAGTGGTGTATGTAATATGTGTTTTGTGCATTGAAGTTGATTAATGATTTTAGATGTGGTATAAATGTATTGGTCATAATATATACATACGTATGTTTGGTTGATTTGAATGTGATTCATGCTAAGATAAAGTATATATGCGAAATTGGTTATTAAATTGATTAAGGTGTTATTATGTGAATTTGGATAAGAATGGTTTAACTTGGTTGTTAAGTATATTCGATTATATGTTGAAAATTTAGATAAGGTTAATATTTGACTTGTGATTCGGTACTTGCTCATATTAATATGTTTTGGTCATAATGTGGTAATGATATATGCAAGTATGTCATCTTAAGGTATATATATATATATATGATAGTGTTTAATCATGTGTTTCAGTTAAGGAGTAATAGATGGATGTGTATGGTGTTATAATTTGTAATGCATTAGTAAATTAAAATGTATGTCATTTATATGAGGCATAATTGGTATATGCTTATTGTATAGAGTAAAAATATGTATGCCTATGTGGGCTTGATAGCTATTCAAAAATCAATAAATATGTATAGGTAAATTTTGTTAGCCAAATAGATTAAAGATTAATATGGTTTTAGTATCGGTATCTAATGGTACATTATTTGTAAAATTTTGGTTAGTTTATTTTAGCAGTTTAGATGGTTGAGTTGGTGATATATATATACAAAATTATTTATTCATGGTAAGAAAATGTTGTAATTAGGCTAACAAATGCTATTATGGAGTGTTTCATTTATATGAAATGCAATGATGATTGTTGCTTGTATAAAGTATGCACATAACATTTGTATGATAATAAGATATTTTACATTTAACTTATTCAAATGTCATAAAAGTTAAAGTATACACATTTGATAAGTATATGAAATGAAATGCACTGGGTTATGAGTTTAACATTTAATTTTCATGTTTTCTTGTTGTCATTGTTTAGTTATAAATTCTAGAAATTATATGAAATATTAAATCAAAGTATGATAGTTTAGTTTAAAATTTTTACTAGATCATTAATAATGGAAGTTTGATTTGAGTTATATTTTGATCGGTAATGCCTCATAACCTATTCCGATGACGAATATGGGTTAGGGGTGTTATAGAACTTATCCCACAGATCTCATAAAATCCTTTATAAACACCACTCTGGTAAGGGGGTGGAGTCGTAAGGTCCCTAACTCGTCTCTCACATACATATACATATAACACTATTTCATCATTATAGTAACATTTTCACAGGTATATCATTCACTTCAGGTAAACTATTATTCACATTTGTATGACACGAATTTTCCAATTATCTTATTTAAACCAGTGCATCTATGCATGCATTCTACGGATTCAGGATAACTTTACTCATCCCATTCATTCAATCAAACAAGTCATGCCAAATAAACATGGATAACAGCCGAAACATTTATCTCACACATCATTATATACATATCATTACATTCATATGAACATCAAACAAGCATGAATACTCATCGCAACATGAACTTTTATTCATACTTTTCTGAGTTTAGGCTCATCATAACTGTACTTTACCCGGATACCTTGGCATCACATTTAACATGGTCGGTGTAGCTCAGTTGGAGAGTACCTCTGTCCAAACAAGATGGTTCTCATAATGAATATGGATTGTTATGTCTAGATTTGGCATTATACAATTATGTGTAAATCGTGAATGATAGCATGTTAATGTTAAGAATATACCTTAGTGAAGTATGCTAAATCATTAAAATGATGCCATGATGAATATCTTTGATGTGTGTAAAAATGTGAGGGATTAATGGTAACAAAAGGCTTGGAAAATAACCTAAGTGCTAGCCACATGGGCAGAGACACGACCATGTGTCTCTGCCATGTGGAGGACACGGCCTAGCACACGAGCGTGTGGCCTGGCCGTATGGTTCAATTTGTTTTGTTGATGTCATAAACATAAAGTTACACAACCTAAGGACACGGGCATGTTGAAACACACGGGCGTGTGACCCTGTTTTATGAAAATTTTTCCTAAGTTTTCCTAAAACTTTCTAAAGTTCTCTGTTTAGTTCCAAACCGCTTAATACATGTTTAGAGCCTTGAAATCTCGTGTATGGGACATTATGCATGTGATTGAATGTTTTTAATTTAAATGAAATTTTATGGCCTGATTTTATGAAATTGTGTACGTTTAAGTCCGATAATGCCTCGTACCCTGTCCTGGCGTCGAATATGGGTAAGGGGTGTTACACGGCCTGGCACACGGGTGCATGAGGCCATCTCGAAGGGTACATGGCCTGGCACATGGGCATGTGGTCTGGCTGTGTAACCTAAGTCAGTGAGTTACATGGTGTCGGACACGGGATGGGGCATGACCATGTGATCCCATTTTGAATGCCCACATGGCCTGTGACACAAGCGTGTCTCTTGGCTGTGTGAGACACATGGCCTAGCCATACAGGCGTGTGTCCCTTACACTTTTAAAATTTTCCATGTTTTTCTAAAAATTCTTTAAGCACTCGATTTAGTCCCGAACCACTTTTAATGTCTATTTTAGGCCTCGAGGGCTTGTATTAGGGACCATAAGAATGAATAGGAATGGTTTTTGTTTTGAATGATAATTGTTTATGAAATGCTTGATTTTATAAGTTTGATAATACTTTATAACCCAATTTCGGCATTGGATACGGGTTAGGGGTGTTATAGAAGAATTGAGTAAAGAAAGGAGATAGACAGAGATGGAAGCCAAAACTTTGAGTAAAAAATTTATGGGGAAGTCACAATAGTCAGCTTCAAAGAAATTGAAGAAATATCATAACCGTTTTACTACCTCTACGGGGTATTCTGGGAGAGACAGAAGTGTTCAACGCTCTAATCCGAGATCTTAGGCTACATCTGTAGCAAGTACAGGCAATGTTGGAAATCCCAAACCCTGATGCAAACATTGTAATAAACTACATTTTGGTAAGTGTCGTATGAGAAGTGGAGCATGTTTTAGATGTGAATTCTCTGACCACTATCTCAGAGACTGCCTAGAAAAGCCTGAGAAAGATATCGTACAGACTTTAAGGCCGAGTAACTTTGCCCGGAGAGGTAGACCACCTCGTAATTTTGGCAATGTGAGTGGTAGCCAGGGTACAACAAAAGATTCTGGTAATGTTATTCATACACGTGAGGATGCCTCTGCACCCGATGTTATTACTGGTATTTTTTTCTCTTATTGATACTGATATAACTATTTTAATTGATCCTGGTTCTACTCATTCATACATTTGCATCAATTTAGTGTCTAATAAAAACTTACCTGTCGACTCCACTAAATTTGTGGTTAAAGTATCAAACCCCCTAGGCCAGTATGTGATGGTGGATAAAATTTGTAAGAATTTTCCGTTAATGGTACTATTTTTCGGTTAATTTGATGTTATTACCATTTGACGAGTTTGATGTGATTCTGGGTATGGACTGGTTAACTCAACATGAAGCAGTGGTAAACTGCAAACAAAATCATATTGTATTGAAATTTTAGAATGGTGAAATGCTCTGTATTGAATGTATAGACTGGTTAACTCAACATGAAACAGTGGTAAACTGCAAACAAAATCATATTGTATTGAAATTTTAGAATGGTGAAATGCTCTGTATTGAATCTAATAAAGTGGAAGGGTTGTTTAATGTGATATCAGCGATGTCAGCATAAAAATATGTTAGAAAAGGGTATAATGCTTATCTTGCTTATGTGTTGGACACTAAAGTATCTGAGTCAATGATTAAGTCAGTGCCAGTAGTCTGTGAGTAACCTAATGTGTTTCCAAAAGAATTACTCAGATTATCACTAGCTTGAGAGGTTGAATTTTCTATAGAGCTTGGTCCGGGGACAACACCAATATCTATAGCATCATACAGAATGACCCTTATAAAATTATAAGAGTTGAAAGCACAGTTGCAAGAACTGAATGATAGAGGTTTTGCTCGACCTAGTTTTTCACCTTGGGGTGCACCAATTCTATTTGTTAAGAAGAATGATGGATCCTTGAGGTTATGCATTGATTATAAACAGTTCAATAAAGTTACAATTAAGAATAAGTATCCACTACCTCGTATTGATGACTTGTTTGACTAGTTGAAAGGTGCTATAGTATTTTCGAAGATAGATCTCCATTCTGACTACTATTAGTTGTGAGTGATAGAGTTTTCAAACTGTATCTGGATAGATTTGTGGTGGTATTTATTGATGATATTCTGGTATATTCCCGAGATGAAAACGAACATGCTGATCGTTTGAGAATTGTTCTGTAAACTCTATGTGAGAAACAAATGTATGCTAAATTTAGCAAATGTAAATTTTGGCTTTGGGAAGTTGGTTTTCTTGGACATATAGTATTTGCTAAAGGCATCAGAGTGGATCCGAAAAACATTTCAGCAATTGTTAATTGGAAACTATTGAAAAAATGTGTCCGAAGTCAGAAGCTTTCTGGGTTAGCCGGTTACTATCAGAGGTTTGTAAAAGGATTCTCAATGATAGCTTCGCTGATGACACGACTATTGCAGAAAGATGTGAAATTTAAATGGACCAATAAATGTCAGCAGAGTTTTGACAGATTGAAAGCCTTGCTGACTGAAGCAACAGTTCTAGTTCAGCCTGAATCGAGTAAGGAATTTGTAATTTATAGTGATACGTCATTGAATGGTTTAAGCTGTCTTTTGATGCAATAAGGTAAAGTACTAGCCTGTGCTTCTAGATAGCTAAAACCACATGAAAAGAATTACCCGATACATGACTTAGAATTGGCAGCTATTGTATTTGCCTTGAAAATTTGGCGACACTCTCTGTTTGGTGAAAAATGCCATATATTCATTGATCATAAAAGTTTGAAGTATTTAATGTCACAAAATGATTTGAATCTTAGACAGCGCAGATTGCTTGAATTGTTGAAAGACTATGACTTGGTTATTGATTATCATCTGAGAAAAGCAAATGTAGTTGTAGATGCTCTGAGCAGAAAGTCTCTGTTTGCTTTTCGAGCAATGAATACCCAATTGTCTTTGGCAGATGATTGCTCAATTTTAGCTGAGTTAAAAGCTAAACTGACATTTCTACAGCAGATTTCGAAGCCCAGACAAATGATGATGAATTGAAAGCTAAAAGGGTACATTGTGAGTTGACTTCTGATTCAAAAGTTTAGATTGGATCTGACTATTGTCTATTATACGAGGCAGAGTATGTGTACCGAGGAATTTAGAGCTTGTATAGAAGATTTTGTATGAAGCCCATAATGGTACTATCTCTATTCATCCAAGGAGTAATAAAATGTACAATGATTTGAAAAAGATGTACTAGTGGCTGGGAATGAAACGTGATATTTTTGAATTTGTGTCTAGATGTTTGATATGTCAGCAAATTAAAGCTGAACACCAGGTACCTTCAGGATTGCTACAACTAGTGACGATACAAAAATAGAAATTGGAAAGAGTTACTATGGACTTTGAATCAGAGTTACCCTTATCTCTGAAAAGGAAAGATGCCATTTGGGTAATTGTTGATTGTTTAATGAAGTCTACACATTTCATTCCGATATGCATGGATTTCTCACTTAAAAGATTGGCTGAATTATATATCTCTAAGATTGTTAGACTACATGGATTGCCAGTATCCAATATTTCAAATAGAGATACTTGGTTTACATCTCGATTCTGGAACAAACTACAAGATGCTCTAGGTATGTAGTTACATTTCAGTATTGCATTCCATCCTCAAACTTATGATCAAGCCGAATGTGTGATACAGATTCTAGAAGATATGCATCGGCATTGTGTTTTAGAATTTGAAGGCAATTGGGAAAAGTATCTGCCTTTAGTTGAATTTACATATAATAATAGCATCAGTCGATCATTAAAATGGCACCGTAAGAAGCTCTGTATGGTTGTAAATGTAGAACTCCATTGTATTAGACTGAGCTCAGTGAGAAAAAGATACATGGAGTTGACCTAATTCATGAAATCGAAGAAAAAGTGAAAATGATCCGAGACAGCTTGAAAGTAGCTTCTAATAGTCAGAAATCCTATGCAGATCTTAAACGTAAAGAAATAGAATTTCAAGTTGGTGACAAGGTATTCTTGAAAGTTTTGCCTTAGAAGAAAATTCTTCAGTTTAGTCGTAAAGGAAAACTAAGTCCACGATTTATTGGGCCATATGAGGTCTCTGAAAGAATAAGACCTATTGCTTACCTGTTGGCTTTATCACCAAAACTAGAAAAGATTCACAATGTTTTTCACATGTCTATGTTACAACGGTATCGGTCAGACCCTTCACATGTTATTTCTTAGTCAGATATTAAAATTCAGCCTGATATGACTTACAGTGAAAAATCGATCAAAATTCTGGCACGTAAGACGAAAGAATTGAGAAATAGAAAGGTAGCTTTAGTAAAAGTTCTTTAGCAACACATGGATTAGAAGAAGCTACCTGGGAATTAGAGGAAACAATGAGGAAACATTATCCAAATCTCTTTATTGGTAAGATTTTCGAGGACAAAAATTCTTTAAGGGGAGAGAGTTGTAACAACCCGTTTTCAATGAAATCGGAACAATGGTTTCGAGACCACAAATCTATGTTTAGAAGGAGAATTATTTTAATATTATTTCATGGTCTGCATTATGATTGAAATATTGTATGAAAATTTCGTAAAGAAATTTTATAGGTTACATGTCTAATTAGATGGAAATGACCAAATTTCATAAATTGCATAAAATTTCGTAAAGAAATATCGTATGTTTATTTTAATGAAAATGAATTGTAAGTTAATTTTTGTTATACGAACTTACTAAGCATTAAATGCTTACTCTGTTTTATAGTAATTCAAAAGCTTGATTTGGTTGGAAGCTTGTCGAAGTGACATTACATATCCTTCAGCTTGATTCGGTATAAATAGCAAATTTACTTTTGGGTATAATGGCATGTATAGGCTAAATTTCGCTAATGATGGTGTGTATGTGTTTGGTTGTGACTAGCCATTGGAATGGCTTGTGTTGAACATATTTTGATATGTATATAAGAGTTTATATATGTTTGATATGTGTTTGAAATGGATGAAAGATGAAAATCATATAGGTATATTGATGATTGGTTTGAATTGGAAAATAAAGTACAAGGATGTATATATATGATAGGTTATTTTGGTTAGTTTGGACACTTGGTCATATGTATTGATATGTCATGCATAAGACTTGATTTTGGCTTGATTTGAAGGACTTGTATTAGCTTGTAAATGTATTTAAATGTTGATGTAGGTGAAAGACAAATAGGGTGAGAAATGTTGCTTGGAAAATCGCCTATTTTTGTCTACACGGGCAGAGACACGGGCTTGTGTGTCAGCTGTGTGCGACACATGGCCTAGCACATGGGCGTGTGATCTGGCCATGTGTCCTCTGCATCTTAAAAATTGAGAAACCGAATGCTCAAAATTATCCATACGGCCTATTACACGGGCGTGTGGCTTGGTCGTGTGACCCATGCACTTAATTAATGCAAGTCAGTGTACTCACGCAGCCTAGGACACGAGCGTATGGCTTGGCTATGTGACCCAAGTCATAGAGTTCAACTGGTATGGACACGTGCTTGGAAACAACTGAGTGTCCCTCTTTCGAATACCCACACGGCCTGGCCATAGGGACGTGTGTCCCCTGTACTTTGGAATAATTGTCAAATTTTGTGAAAAAATTTTTGAGTACCTAGATTAGTCCCAACTTATTTCTATTACGTATTTTGGGCCTCGAGGTCATATAAGAGACAATATGATTGATTATGATTGATTTCTGATATGAATGAGAAATGATATAAAATGTTTGTATTTGATCTGTAAACTCTGATAATGCTTTGTAACCCTATTCCAGCGATAGATATGGGTTAGGGTGTTACAACATCAATTCTCAACCTAATTTATGTAGTTTATTTTCTTAGCAGTTTTATTTGTAGGAATTCGTAATTTATGCTGATATCTCTTTTGAGCATAAGAGCAACTAACTCTAGGTTGATTAATTGTAATTTTTTTCTAATTAAAACCCCTATTAGTGCATTAATTCGCTCTGTGGATCCTCATATAGATTTGCCTTTAATCTAGAAGATTTGTGTCGTCCTATTTTTAGGATTGCATACAACTCCATTCAATTATGCAAGATCTAATCACAAGAAAGGTCTATTTAATCCCAGACTTATGTATATCAAACATGAGTTAACACTCTAGAATTGTTAACCGAAGAATAATAAAGCATTCTTAATTGAAAACAAAGAGACAAAGATTTTATTGCATACAAATAGAAATAAAAAAATAGAATCCCTCTTAGGGTTCATCTCCCCTAGGTATAAGAGAACTAGTTCATAATGCAAGAGTAAACACCAAAAATACTATATAACCACCAGAATAAAATAAATTCAGGATAACTCCCTCGAAAATCAACTTGGACTCTTGAACCTTGGTGGATAATTGCATGGAAATATGTTTTAATGGTGTTCTCAAAGTAATTGCGTGCTCTCCATAGCTGGCTGTAACGCCCCAAAACCCAGCCTAGAAGTTTAAACTGAATCTCGGAGGTTTCATTGATCACCAAAATGATCGTAGGTAAATTTGAGTTTAACCAGCTAGAAAACATATGGTATTTAAGTTACATAAAACTCTCAATTGTAAAATCTAGATATTACAAAAATTTTAGTCCAAAAGTGCCTTACGTGCTTAAAACCCCAGAATACATACCACAATATTCAAAATAAAACTTACAGTTAATACCATTTATTTATAAATGCGAAATTTATGAAAATACTTTTAAAGTTAATTCTAAATGTGGCTGTCCGAGACATTCGACATGCCGAGTCTAGGAACAGCATATGAAAATACCTGAAAAAAGGGGAAATGAGAGGCATGAGCTAAATGAGCTCAGTGTGAGTTCAAAATGAATAACAACAGATTTTTGGAAATCGAGTCAAAAGCGAAACATAGATAAAAACATACACAGAACCAAAAAGTGAACTTGGAACCAACGTCTTAAAAGAATGAAACAATTTAAGCACACTATGTTACACACAGACACTCAGTCACAATTCTTATTCAATCAGATAAAACAGAGTCAAATAATCTTCACCCAGAACACTCAAACAAATGCGTATAAATGCAATCAAGTAATAAAACCCACCCATCCAGCCAACACACCTTTTCGTCCCCTGATCTGTGACAGCCCTAAAGTGACCCTAGTCGGAAAGCGGTTTCGGGACTGCTAAACCGAGTCACCAAATTATTTGGATGTGATATTTATGGTCTAAAATATGTGAATATGAATGTGCAAAAATTTTAAGCTTCGATTTAGTAAATTGCATGTGAATTTAGTCAAAAGGACTTGTGTGACACTTTTGAAATGTGATAGGCTAATCTACAAGGATCTAATAGTGCATGTAGTCAAAGGGAGGACTTGCATGTCAATTTTCCCCCTAACTAGTAGTGGCCGGCCATGAGCATGAGGATGGACAAAATGTTATGGGGTGAAACATGTTGGAAACATGTTGTGTTAGTGGGTTATGGGAGAAAGAAAAGAATAAAGGGTTTGTAATAAAGAATTGAATGGGAAGGGTGATGAGAAAAAAAAAAAAGTTGTCTCATCCATGTTCTTTCCCCCTTTAGCCGTGACTTGAGAAAGAAAGAAAAGAAGAAGTTGGTTCTTCTTGGCCGTGAATTGAAGGAGGAAGAAGAGGGGAAGTTCGGCCAAGGTGATTCTTGGGATTAAGGTACGTTAATGCTCTTTCATTGAAAATCTTTGTATATTTGGAGTGGTCATCAAGTATAGAAGCTAGCTCATGGCAAATGTTTTGTAAATTTATGAAGATGACATTCGGTCATGGATGGTTGTACTTTTTGTTGTTTTGATGCTTTAGTGTATTGAAGGTTGATTATAGATAAGTTGAGCTTGGTAAAAATTGAATAGATGTGGCTTAATTGCTTAATGACAATCGGCTATGTTGAAGTGAAAATGTTTTGCAAATTGGTTATGGACATTCGGTTAAGGGAGAGTATTTGTGTTAGAAATCAAGATTGGATAGTGAGTTAGGCATGTGATCTTTGTGTTCGATTATTGAATGGAAAACTAAAGGGATGAGGTTACATGTTGAGCTTGTATTGAATAATACAAATGAATTGCTAATGTGAGATGTTATGTATTAATATGTGAATTAAGTGATAATTGATAATCAACTAAGTAGCTACATGGCATTTAGATATATATTATAGTAGCTGATTTTGGATTTGATTCTTATTGTGAATTAGTAGTTGATATGGAGATTAGACCGAATGAAATTTAAAATGTTAAAGAAATTATTTGACTAAGTGCTAACCTTGTTTATATTAGCGAATGTGTAAATGTATACCATGAAGTGGTTTAGCTTAAAGTGAATCAAGGTTCTTGGAAGGTGAATTGTGGGGATGGTTTAAGAAATGAATCTAATTTTGTTATGTATGTGATGACATTGCCGAATGTAAATTGAGTTGTTAAATTGGTTGATTTAGTTCACGAGCTCAAGGAATCAATCTTGCATAGCGGGAAGGCGAATATAATTGAATAGCCATTTTGAAATTGATCAACAGTATCCGAGGTAAGTTTCAAGTGTTTGAACTTTACTTTAGTATACTTAAAGATTGTATTAACTTAGTAGCGAGAAGGATGAATTTATATAGTTTAAGTGCCGAACTAGTCTTGACAGATTTGAGTTACTGCAGTGTTGTAACTTTGAAAATACACCAAAAATTGTAGAAGGCGAGTTCGAAGTTGAATAAAATATGAAAATGAAGCTTATTGAATCTAGTATCTTATAAAAGAAACTATGTAAGCAAAGGAATTTCCTATAAAGGTATATTTAAAGTTTTGTGAGACAATGTCGGATTGACTCGAAATTCCCTGATTTGTTTTGGAAAATCATTATAATTTGTACAAAAATGGTTATAAGATAAGATTTATATGCTTAGACTCCTTAACGAGTCTAGTTTCAAATGGAATCAAATAGAACACATTATGAATTCTGTACAATGAAAAATCTGATTCGTAGTGAGGAGTGGTCAGATTAGTCAAACAGTGAAACAGGGGAAAACTTTAAGAAAAATCTGGTATTGATTGGCCACACCTAAAATTCTGAAAATTTTATGGATGAAAGATACATGAGTCTACATTCAGGGAAAATTAACGGCAATTGATTTTGAGTTTTGTAGCTCCAGTTATAAACAATTTAGTGACTGTTGCTCAGGAAAACTGCATGTAGTGAATATGTGATTTTGTTGTAAACTTTAATGAAACTATTTGAGTTGCTTATAAGCTATTGCTGAAATTGATGCACAAGAAAAATATGAAATATGTATGAAAGTGTGTATATGTGTGATAAGGCCTAATGGCCGACGTGATGAATGTGAAAGTGTGTATATATGTGATAAGGCCTAATGGTCGACGTGATGAATGTGAAAGTGTGTATATATGTGATAAGGCCTAATGGCCGACGTGATGAATGTGAAAGTGTATATATATATGTGGCAAAGCGAATGGCTAATGTGAATGTTGAAACATGTGATTAAGTGTACATGAAACTTGGAAATATGTTCGGGTGAGACCCGATGACTACGTGTGGAGATTATGTAAGATGCGACCCGATGACTACGTGTGGAGATTATGTCGGGTAAGACTTACAATAAGAATTGCTTATAAATATACGCATAATGCGAAAGGTTAAAGCAGTATGTACTCCAAGTTTATATGTGAGCTTGATTTGAACTAAATCATAAGGTAGTTATGTGATGCATCGAGAGCAATCCATGAGACTATTCCTATGAGTATGTGACATCGGATCGGTGTGAGAGGTTATGTGAAATCATACAATATATCTATGTCCCATGAGCTCACTTTGATGTGAAAGTTTATCGCCTATTGTATATGATGAGATGTGCATATTTGGTAAAGGGATGGTATGCAGAAGGAAGAGTGAGATAAAATTACGAATCTGATTTTCGAGTTGTGGAACTCAAGTTATGACTTTTAAGGTGACGATGACGCAGATTAGCGGTCGTCTGGAAAATATTAAAATGGACTGTAAAATGAATGGTTTAAGCCGTTAACCCTCGTGTCCGACTCCGGCGGCGGTCTCGGAGTGCAAGGGTGTTACAATTTTATTGGTATCGAGCTACGGTTTAGTCGATTCTAGGACTAACGTAGCACGCGTGAGTCTATTTATACATGCCATAAAGTGATAAAACGATAGTGTGATGATTTTGACTATTAAAATGTGGTTGTTGTATTGTAATGAATCTTGATCCCGATCGAGCTGTAGCAAGCTTCGACTATGGGAATTTGCGATATAATTTCACTTAGATATGCCTAGATTATTGAGTTGATCAGGTACGTATCATGTACTCGTATTTGAATTTCAATTTGGATTGAATTAAGGGTATAAGTGATGCAATTTTGAAAGAGTGTTATGACTATAAATGTGATTTTTGTATATGGCTATGGGCTGGAAGTTGAATGGTCGATAAGTATGTTGTGTTGTATTCAAGTAATATAAATGATATACTAATGTGTATTGCTATATGTGTATATGTACATGAGAATTGAGACTGATGTATCCGGGCTAAGTTCCGAAGAGCATTCGTGCTAGTGATGTATCCGGACTAAGTTCCGAGGAGCATTCGTGCTAGTGATGTATCCGGACTAAGTTCCGAGGAGCATTCGTGCTAGTGATGTATCCGGACTAAGTTCCGAGGAGCATTCGTGCTAGTGATGTATCCGGACTAAGTTAGAAGAGCATTCGTGCTAGTGATGTATCCGGGCTAGGTCTAGAAGAGCAATCGCTATTTGGTGGCGTGTATTAGACCTCCGTGCCTAGTAGGCTTCGTCTTGCGGTAAATTGAGCAAAGTTTAAGTGTTCATTATTATACGAATTCAAATTTATATGAGACGATATGTTTAAAAGTGTACATACGTGATGTTTATAGACTTGGGTAAGTCATTTCAATGAGTAATAACAAATGAATAAGAGCACTATGTGTGTGAATGATTAGAGGCACGTGCGTGTGTAAATCCTTTAACCGAGCACTATGAGTGCGAGATCGGTCAGTGGGCACTAAGTGTGTGAAGTGGAATTCATGTAAGACCTCGTCTGGGACGAAGGCATTGATTTGAGATAATGTGTAAGACCATGCCTGGGACATGGCGTCGGCTCGAGATGTGAGAATATGTAAGACCATATCTAGGATATGGCATTGTAAAACTATATGTGCTTGAATTAGTTGAGCCCTTGCAAGTAAGTATTCATTTCGGTTGATAAACGAGCTACCGGCCTTTGGCTAAGTTGATCTTTTGTGTATGAACATAAGGGTTGGTAAGGTGAAGTAAGTTCTTGAGTAATAGAGCTTAAATTATGATTTGATTAGATCATGTCTCAAGTAAATCGAAATCATGCTCTTTGTGTGTGAATATTGAACCGAAATGTGCAAGAGTGATAAGTGTATTGTATTTGAGTTTTGCTAATGAAAATGAAATACGAATGTGTCATAATTTAGTGTTAAATGTGCATGATTATTCGAATGGTGTCCGGGCTAAGTCCCGAAGGCTTTTGTGCTAAGTTACTAAATCCGGGCTAATTCCCGAAGGCAATTGTGCGAATCACTATAACCGGGCTATGTCTCGAGGACAATCGAGCGAGTCGCTATATCCGGTTAAATCCCGAAGGTACGTGGTTCGGAAATGAGCAATCTTGCTGTAAAAATTTCAGTTAATACGCTTGCAAAAACTCCAGCAATGAGGTATGTTCGTATGTCTTGAATGAATTAAATGTTCAGTGTGTGGAAGTTGAATATTGAGATACGATGGAGTTATAAAGGATATTTATTGGGATGTTTGAGTATGTGTGTATTTTCGACCGAGTTACTGACTTATACATGGATGAAAATGTGGGTTACAAATATGTGGGTTGATGATGTGAATTATACATGTTAGTATGTGCTTGATATGTGTTTGAAATGCAATTGTGAATTAAATTAAGTGATTATTGCTTATGAAATCAAGGAAATGAGACATATGTGCATACTTGTAGAAATGTTTATGTATTTGTTTTGAGATAAGAAAATGATAGATCGATGTGAAATCAATAATAAATTACAATTGCTATCGAGGAGCTAATGTTTATATGAATATAATTCAATAAGAGGACGTTATTCTAAACTATGCATCGGTAGAAATTTTCGGGACGAAAATTTCTTAAGTGAGGAGAGTTGTGACAGCCCTAAAGTGACCCTAGTCGGAAAGCGGTTTCGGGACTGCTAAACCGAGTCACCAAATTATTTGGATGTGATATTTATGGTCTAAAATATGTGAATATGAATGTGCAAAAATTTTAAGCTTCGATTTAGTAAATTGCATGTGAATTTAGTCAAAAGGACTTGTGTGACACTTTTGAAATGTGATAGGCTAATCTACAAGGATCTAATAGTGCATGTAGTCAAAAGGGAGGACTTGCATGTCAATTTTCCCCCCTAACTAGTAGTGGCCGGCCATGAGCATGAGGATGGACAAAATGTTATGGGGTGAAACATGTTGGAAACATGTTGTGTTAGTGGGTTATGGGAGAAAGAAAAGAATAAAGGGTTTGTAATAAAGAATTGAATGGGAAGGGTGATGAGAAAAAAAAAAAAGTTGTCTCATCCATGTTCTTTCCCCCTTTAGCCGTGACTTGAGAAAGAAAGAAAAGAAGAAGTTGGTTCTTCTTGGCCGTGAATTGAAGGAGGAAGAAGAGGGAAGTTCGCCAAGGTGATTCTTGGGATTAAGGTGCGTTAATGCTCTTTCATTGAAAATCTTTGTATATTTGGAGTGGTCATCAAGTATAGAAGCTAGCTCATGGCAAATGTTTTTGTAAATTTATGAAGATGACATTCGGTCATGGATGGTTGTATTTTTTGTTGTTTTTGATGCTTTAGTGTATTGAAGGTTGATTATAGATAAGTTGAGCTTGGTAAAAATTGAATAGATGTGGCTTAATTGCTTAATGACAATCGGCTATGTTGAAGTGAAAATGTTTTGCAAATTGGTTATGGACATTCGGTTAAGGGAGAGTATTTGTGTTAGAAATCAAGATTGGATAGTGAGTTAGGCATGTGATCTTTGTGTTCGATTATTGAATGGAAAACTAACGGGATGAGGTTACATGTTGAGCTTGTATTGAATAATACAAATGAATTGCTAATGTGAGATGTTATGTATTAATATGTGAATTAAGTGATAATTGATAATCAACTAAGTAGCTACATGGCATTTAGATATATATTATAGTAGCTGATTTTGGATTTGATTCTTATTGTGAATTAGTAGTTGATATGGAGATTAGACCGAATGAAATTTAAAATGTTAAAGAAATTATTTCGGCTAAGTGCTAACCTTGTTTATATTAGCCGAATGTGTAAATGTATACCATGAAGTGGTTTAGCTTAAAGTGAATCAAGGTTCTTGGAAGGTGAATTGTCGGGGATGGTTTAAGAAATGAATCTAATTTTGTTATGTATGTGATGACATTGCCGAATGTAAATTGAGTTGTTAAATTGGTTGATTTAGTTCACGAGCTCAAGGAATCAATCTTGCATAGCGGGAAGGCGAATATAATTGAATAGCCATTTTGAAATTGATCAACAGTATCCGAGGTAAGTTTCAAGTGTTTGAACTTTACTTTAGTATACTTAAAGATTGTATTAACTTAGTAGCGAGAAGGATGAATTTATATAGTTTAAGTGCCGAACTAGTCTTGACAGATTTGAGTTACTGCAGTGTTGTAACTTTGAAAATACACCAAAAATTGTAGAAGGCGAGTTCGAAGTTGAATAAAATATGAAAATGAAGCTTATTGAATCTAGTATCTTATAAAAGAAACTATGTAAGCAAAGGAATTTCCTATAAAGGTATATTTAAAGTTTTGTGAGACAATGTCGGATTGACTCGAAATTCCCTGATTTGTTTTTGGAAAATCATTATAATTTGTACAAAAATGGTTATAAGATAAGATTTATATGCTTAGACTCCTTAACGAGTCTAGTTTCAAATGGAATCAAATAGAACACATTATGAATTCTGTACAATGAAAAATCTGATTCGTAGTGAGGAGTGGTCAGATTAGTCAAACAGTGAAACAGGGGAAAACTTTAAGAAAAATCTGGTATTGATTGGCCACACCTAAAATTCTGAAAATTTTATGGATGAAAGATACATGAGTCTACATTCAGGGAAAATTAACGGCAATTGATTTTGAGTTTTGTAGCTCCAGTTATAAACAATTTAGTGACTGTTGCTCAGGAAAACTGCATGTAGTGAATATGTGATTTTGTTGTAAACTTTAATGAAACTATTTGAGTTGCTTATAAGCTATTGCTGAAATTGATGCACAAGAAAAATATGAAATATGTATGAAAGTGTGTATATGTGTGATAAGGCCTAATGGCCGACGTGATGAATGTGAAAGTGTGTATATATGTGATAAGGCCTAATGGTCGACGTGATGAATGTGAAAGTGTGTATATATGTGATAAGGCCTAATGGCCGACGTGATGAATGTGAAAGTGTATATATATATGTGGCAAAGCCGAATGGCTAATGTGAATGTTGAAACATGTGATTAAGTGTACATGAAACTTGGAAATATGTTCCGGGTGAGACCCGATGACTACGTGTGGAGATTATGTCCGGGTACGACCCGATGACTACGTGTGGAGATTATGTCCGGGTAAGACTTCGCAATAAGAATTGCTTATAAATATACGCAATGCGAAAGGTTAAACAGGTATGTACTCCAAGTTTATATGTGAGCTTGATTTGAACTAAATCATAAGGTAGTTATGTGATGCATACGAGAGCAATCCATGAGACTATTCCTATGAGTATGTGACATCGGATCAGTGTGAGAGGTTATGTGAAATCATACAATATATCTATGTCCCATGAGCTCACTTTGATGTGAAAGTTTATCGCCTATTGTATATGATGAGATGTGCATATTTGGTAAAGGGATGGTATGCCGAAGGAAGAGTGAGATAAAAATACGAATAACTATGTTATAATTTGATTGTTATCTGTTGACCTTGCTTGAAACTTACTAAGCATTGAAATGCTTACTCCGTTTACTTTGTTTTCTCTGTTTTATAGATCTCATTTGGAAGCTACGAGGCTCGGGGATCGTCAGCAACTAGTCACACTATCACTATCCTTTGTTTGGTACTGCTATGTTTTGGAATATCTTATGGCATGTATAGAATAGACTAGTAGTGAGAGGATATTTGGTCATGTACCCGTGGATTTTGTGTAAATTTGGATAGCCATGCGAAAATGGCTTATATCGTTTTAGCATAGTACTATAATCGTGTTGTATGTTGATCATTAAGAAGTATGGAAGTGTTTGGAAACGATTAGCCATTGGAATGGTTAATCATGATCATGATTTGTGCTGTGTATGCAAAAAGGACTAATGGAATCATGGAAACTATGAAATAGGTAAAGTCTACCTCAAAGGCGGATGCTGTCAGCTGCAGTGACGTGGATATGAAAACTCACTAAAAATAGTAGGAATGGAATTAAACAGTGAATAAATTATGTAAGCGAACCTTGACGAGTCTATTTTCATAGGAGAGTAACGAAACGATCATATGAATAGTATGTTAAGAGATATTTAAGTTTTAGTGAGACAGGGCCAGAACGGTTTCTGGAGTCCCTGTTCCGACTTTGGAAATTCATTGTAAATTAACCAGAGATAATTAGGTGCCATGCCATATATGTATAGATTCCTCTTTGAGTCTAGTTTCTATAGAAACAAATGGCATCAATATTGAAGCCCTGTACAGGGAGATATCCAATTCGTAATGCATGAAGGTCAGTGTAGTCGAATCCTGGAATAGGGGAGACTTTAACTAATAAACTGTACTAATTGGCTCGACAAAAAATTCTAGAAAAAAATCTGTAGATGGACATATGAGTCTAGTTTCAGGGAAAAATTACGAATCTGATTTTCGAGTTGTGGAACTCAAGTTATGACTTTTAAGGTGACAGTGACGCAGTTAGCCAGTCGTCTGGAAAATATTAAAATGGACTGTAAAAATGAATGGTTTAAGCCGTTAACCCCTCGTGTCCGACTCCGGCAGCGGTCTCGGGTACGGGGTGTTACATGATCACAGCCTATAAGAGATGATTAAGCTCATCCAATCAAAAACACCACATAGGACCTCGAAAGGCCCATCCAACCCTACACGCCATCTATGTGGACTAAGCTACTCAGATATTAATACGCAGCAGGGCTGGCATATATATATTACAGTGCAATGTAGTAATCCACTGTACAGACATGTTGCAGTTTAAATTGCCAGATTAGATAATGGTATGCAGCAAAGTTGACGTACATGCGGTATAGTGTGGTAAACCGCTGTAAAAATAGGTTGTAGTAAAACTGCTAGATCAGAATAGAATCAATCTTCCTTCTCTTCACAACCAACCCAAAATACTTTTTTCTAGTGCATGTATGCTTACAATCTCATAGAAACAATGAACACATTGGCAGACAGTCAGACAGAAACAAATATGCACACACACCTAGCTAACCGGGTTCAGGATCAGTCATCTCACACCACAATCACAAACAACACATAAGCAGATCACATGGCCACAGATACAGAGACTTAAATACCCTCACTAAAGCCTAGCTAAGGGTCGGAATACACACACACATTTCTAGATAAAAAACATACACAAACTAAAATTTGGTGTCTTAGGACCATACAGCCGTGTGCTTCGCCCGTGTGGAAAAACCTAGGCCGTGTGGGGGTCAAAATGCCCGTGTGGAGGGAGGCACATAGTTGTGTGGCAGAGGCACATGCCTGTGTGAGTGAGGGACATGACCATGTAAATAGTCCACGTAACTTTCTATCCATTTGTGCTAAATTAGAGTGCAGGGCATACACAGCCGTGTGAAGGTCTCACACTCCTGTATACCCACCAGACACGGCTGTGTGTCCAAAAGACATGCCCGTGTGGGATCCCTAAATCCTCAAATTAGCTGCATAACCATGTGGCACCATATCACTAAATCCCAAGTTCCCAAATACACACGCCCGTGTGCCCAGGGGACACGACCATGTGAAAATCGACAAAAATCCCCAAAATCGACCACATGACCGTGTGAACCAGCACATGCCCTTGTGGTAACCTGTGTGTTACAAAAAACCTA
Organism: Gossypium arboreum; assembly: GCF_025698485.1. Classification (NCBI taxonomy): domain Eukaryota; kingdom Viridiplantae; phylum Streptophyta; class Magnoliopsida; order Malvales; family Malvaceae; genus Gossypium; species Gossypium arboreum. Next base: position 29,762,164 of record NC_069072.1, read on the forward strand.
TAAACAGCTTGAAAATTGAGTCTTCTGGTCATTAAATCGACCTCCAATCATGAAATTTCATAAATCGACCATACACACTAAATTTCAGGAGATTATAGATGGGACGAGCCTCAATTGCTCATTTACCAAAACACATAAAAATATTGTCAAATTCCACAGAAAATCAGCAATTCAAAAATAAATTAAAAGAGGTTTGAATCCCACACCTGATTCGTGACTAATGACGTCTAGACACCAACTTGATGACAAGGAAGCGAAGCTTTCCAAAATCCACAAGCAAAACTGTTTTCAAAATAAAATCAAGAAGAACAACCAAGAAAAGAAAAAGAAATACCCAAAAAAGAAGAAGATGAGAACGTGAAAAATTTCAAAAAATAAAAATAAATAAATAAATAAAATAGGACTAAATATTTATTTTTAAACATAAAGTAAATCTATTATTACCAATATAAAAATAAATCACTCAAAACACATACACAAAGATTTGAAGCCAGAACCTTAAGATATACTAGCACTCACTAATCCTCTAGATCAGCAGACCTATTCTGACACAACAACGTAGAAACCATACATAATAGCACACCCTTCTCTCTAACCCTAACCCCAAAACTCAAAATTTTTAACCCCAAAATTCAGGGTGTTACATTGGCTTTTCCCCCTCTTATTTCTTTATATATACCATTTTAAATTGATAAAAACCCTAAAAAACGTAACTTGTAGTCATTAGTGTACACAATTCCTGAGATTGACACACCTTCAATACATAACCGAGTAAGTTCACACGATCATGTGGATTGCCTGTGTGAAAATTTGTTGCATACGCATAGCTTCCAGAATGCACCAAGGTTCTAGTTTCCACAATTTTTCCACTCCTGTTGCTCCTCAACACCCTATTAAGCATCAAAAAATGAATATAAATGATTAGGAGAATATAATGCACAATTAATGCCACAAAATCATCCAAAAATGCACTAAGAATGAGTTTAAATTATATTATTTTTTACACTTATTAATTACCCGTCCCCTGATGTTAGAGAATGATAACTATCCCTATTAGAAGCCTAGGATGAAAACCTATATTAAGTTTTTTGATGAAAGGGTAAGGTATTTTGTACTCATTGGCTGACAAGCTCCAATTGTAGATTCTGATGCTGGAAGGTTCCAAACCTAAAATTGAGTGGACAACTGAAGAAGAGAAAGTTGTCAATGCAAAGTCTAAGGCCCTGAATGTCAGATTCTATGGTATGAATATGTAAGAGTTCAAATGTATTTCCAAGTGCACTAAAGCAAAAGAATCTTGGAAAATTGTCCAAATTGCTCATGAGGAAACTAGTATTGTTAAGCAATCCAAGATGCAAATATTGGCCACCAAGTTTAAGACATTGAGAATGCAAGACTAGAGATAATTATTGACTTGTATGCTACATTGTATGACATGTCTAACTAGGCACTTACTCTTTGTGAAGTGTAACGCCTCAATTTTTGGGTTTTCTGTGTTTCTGTGATATTTAAAATTTGTGTGTGCTCTAGTTGGTTAAAATATATATTTTAGTAGGTTAGTGGGACTTTGGAAGGCCCAAACTTAAGTTAAATCTGTAGTAGTCTTCGGAATTTTAATTTTATGAACAGGCGATGTAATTGGCGTTTGGGCTTTTAAGAGTAAAGGGGTAAAAGATGACACAAAAAGGAGTGTGGTGTAGTGGCAAGGTGGCGCCACTTAGGGGACAAGGAAGTGACGCCATAGAGGAAGCAAAGGGTCCAAGGTTCAAGTCTTGGCTCTTGCAATATATTTTGGTTTTTCTTTTTAATAAATCTGGAAGTAAGTAGGTGCGCTTTAAAGTTTAATGTGTTGGATTTATGACACAAATGAGTTGATGGCCTACTGGTTGTGGCGTGAGTTGGCATGTGAGAGGACTTTGGTTCGAATCCCTTGGTACGCAAAGGTTGATTATTTTGCTATGTTGGGACGGCAAGAGTTGGTGTTGGTTTTAAACTCTGGTGATGGAGGGATCCCACATCGGGAAGCTAACATAAGAGTAGATGGAGAGCTGGCCTTCAATAGAGCAAACCATGAAGAGAGTAGGCATACCTTTCTTGGTTGATTCCTTTCACTTTGTGACGTGCTTGTTTGGGTTGGGCATCAGCTAAGAGTGTTTGGAGCACGGATTTACTGCAGTCTCCTAACAGGTGTGTATTTCTCATTACTCTAGCAGTAGGACGGCTATTTCGGGCCGCGATGGGCTGAAATGGGCCATGTGGACCCAATGGGTCCATAGGCCCAAGTGGATACATTGTAGAATTACTAAAATACCCCTGTAGGGTAGGACTACTGATTTACCCCTGGAGGGTAAAATGACTATTTTGCCCCTCGTGCGTAAATGACTAACTTGTGTGATGATTGGGTTAGTTGACGTGGATTTATGTTAGTTATCGTTAATTCGTATGTCTAATGTATTAGTGATCGTTTGTAGGATTATCGCATGGGAGATATCATCATCAATCGTCATCAACTAGGTGTGTAAACGACACCCTCCCTTAGACTGAATCGGTAAAAGCCAAAATACCGAAACGTTGGTATTTTGTAAACTCACGAGCATGCGAGTGCTCGTGAGACAGTTGTTAATGAATATGTTACATTTGGATGATTAGAGTGCAGAGTGTGCATTTTTGTGCACAACGATATTTTTGGGCTTAATGGGCTGAAAACGGGCCAATGGGCTAACGGGCCCACTTTGGTAAAAAGACGAGGTAAGTACTTCTAACTACTTGGTAAACGTTAGAATGAGCATGAAACCTTAGCAATAGGTAATAATTACTGAAATACCCTTATGCATGCAAAATTACAATTTTACCCCTAGGGTTATATTTTTTCTGCAAAGCATGATGTTCTGTTTCTGTATACGTATGCCATGACATATTTTTTCTGTTGCATGGGACATGGGTTTATATTGATAGAGGAAGCATTCAGCGACCTCATTTGCAATCTGGTGGCCTCGCCACATATATCTGATACGGTGACTTCGTCACAATATCCGCAACCTCATTTGCAATCTGGTGGCTTCGCCACATATATATATCTGTTCTGGTGGCCTAGCCACAATATCTGTATCTAGTGACTTCGTCACAATATCTAGTAGGCTCGCTGCAATTTTTGTGGTGTGTAAAGGTTGAGTGGGTTGAGTAGTCTCCCCACATGGTGTAAGGCTGGTACGGGGGTGTTATGGATGGCTCTGGGTTGGGATTTCTACATTCATGATATATTTGTTCTGTATCTACTATGGGCCTATGGGTTTTATTCTGATTTCTGTACTAGGCAAAGACCCAGATAAGTCTGACTCTGAGGTTTGATCTATTTTGGGCTATGGTTGGGTTATGTTACGCACTGAGTTTACCGAACTCACCCTTTATTTTTATCTCTGCAGGAAATCCCCAACCATAGTGGGCTTGGAGCTGTGAGGGATTCGGTGTGGCCGCATCATCTGCAAAGTTGGTTTTTCTAAGTTAGTTTATTTTTATTATCTTATATTCTGATTTAATTTTGGGTTTTAAGTTGTAATAAGGCCGCTATTTATATTTCTTTTTCCGCTATGGTTTTATTTTCTGATTATATTTATACTATGTCGAAACTGCTAGTGTTAGCCTGCGTGGGTTTTCAAAATTAATGAATTTTTTCCAAGACTCAACAAGCACAACAAATGGATAGCCTAAAGATTGATAAACCGGCTTTTCATTCAACCGCTGTTTTTACAAAGACCACCCCAATCACTTAAACCAACAAATGCATACTAAGTCGTAAGTCCATGTGACACGTCAGATCTGGCCATAACGTCTGGGCCAGGTTTGGGGTGTTACATTTAGTGGTATCAAAGCCAGGTTGCAACAACTCGACTGCAGAACGGGTCTAAAAACGGTAGTTTGTAAAGAAACACTGAATAAAGGTTTTTAAAAATCATTTTTTTTTGGAACTTAATTATAAATTATTTTCGAGAATGTTTCCAATATTTTCTCTTTACAAATAGATGATTTTAAAGATTTAAATCAGTTTTCTAAAATTAGGTTTTTTTTAGAAGGTGGCACACCGAATCTCTGGCCCAAGTCTGTAAGTTTTCTGAGCCTTTCAGATTGTTTTTGAAATATCTGTTATATGCTTGAACAAAACCTTATCATGATACTTTAGTTAGGGTAACGCTGGAACTATAAGAACTTTGATAAGTAGTCTAAGACTGTAGCTAGGCTATCGCAAAAGGAAACAAACTCAAACTCTGAATTACTGTTATTCATGAGACATCTGTAATAAACACTAAAATATTAAACTGATTCATAAAATTCTTAATCAGATAATACGAAATGAGTACATGAGCAGCTCGTGAAAGAGGCTGTGGACGTGGCTGAGGTAATGCTCAGGCTGAATCTTTGTCTTCAGGACATGTACCGGCAGTAGATGCACTGGTACCACCGGCAACGGAGGTAGAGTCTCATGATCGAGGTGCCGGGGACGATGCTCTGTCCCAGGCAACGCTCTGAGTTTTTGAAAGGATTGTTGGGGCAAGTATGGGAAATGAAATTCGAGGGTCTATTTCTAAGCGGCTCCGGGCCAATGGAGCAGAGATATTTAGGGGCGTATCTGGTGTAGCTCCGAATGTGGCTGAGTATTGGTTAGAAGCCACAGAGCGGATTATGGATGATCTGGACTGCTCTGTGGAGCAGAAGCTGAAAGGAGTCATATCGTTACTCAGGGATGAGGCTTATCAGTGGTGGCTTACGGTGAGAGATGGAACTCCTGCTGACAGTGTGACTTGGGAGCTGTTTAAGATAGCCTTCAAAGGAAAGTATGTTGGGGCTAGTTATGTGGGCGCTCGCCGGAAAGAATTTTTGAACCTGGTCCAAGGGAGTAAGTTAGTGGCTGAGTATGAGTCTGAGTTTCTGAGACTGAGCCGGTATGCTTATGGGATTGTCGCTACAGAGTATGAGCGTAGCGTAGCTTCGAGGATGGTCTGACAGATGAACTTAGGGTGCTGATTGCTCCGCAGAGGGAGCATAACTTTGCTACTTTAGTGGAGAAAGCTAAGATAGCTAAGGAAGTGAAGCATATAGAAAGACAGAATCGTGAGAAAGATCAGAACCGTCTTAGGAGAGATTCAGGACTTTCAGGTGGTATGAACAGGAATGTTAAGAGAGCAAGGGTAATGGAGCCGATTTAAGCAATACCGATGAATGCTGTTAGACCGCAGGGTTGTAAGAATTGTGGGAAGATACATATGGGTGAGTGTCAGAAACATTCTAGTTCTTGTTTCTGATGCGAATCTATGGAGCATAGGGTTAAGGATTGTCCCCAGGAACCAGATCAGGTTCAAGTTTTAGAGCAAAGGGTCACTCAACCAGTGAGGGTTAGACCACAGTTTTTGAGAGGACGTAGGCAAGGCAGTGGTGGTAATGGAAACGGTCGAGGAAGAGGAGCGTCTGGTAGGGGTGCTGGATTTACTGAGGCTCGTCAGCCTGCGTTGGTGTATGCAGCTCGTCGCCGAGAGGAGGGTGATGCACCTGACGTCATAACTGGTACATTTCTGATTTCCAGTATGCCATACACTGCGTTGATAGATGTTAAATCTACCCATTCATATGTTGCATGTGCTATATCTGGGTCGCTAGGTGTGCGCTCTTAGGAGATAGTGAGTGGGGTATCTGTACTAAGTCCTTTGGGTCACTCGGTTAGGGTAGATAAACTGTATAGAGATGTGCCTATAGAATCTCAAGGAAAAGTTTTCTCTAGAGATCTGATGGAGCTACCTTTCAGAGAATTCGATCTCATTTTGGGAATGGATTGGCTTGTTAAGCATAGGGCTACTCTTGATTGTGCTGCTAAGCGAATAATGTTAAAGACCACAAAAGATGAGGAGATTTTGGTGATAGGCAAGCATAGGGATTATCTGTCTAATGTGGTGTCGCATTGAAAGTCGAGAAGTTGATTCGAAAGGGATGTGAGGCTTATTTGGCATTTGTAAGCCAATCGGAAATTGAGGATCTGATAGTGGATAAAATTAGAACCGTCAAGGATTTTCAAGATGTTTTTCCAGAGGAGCTTTCGGGTTTTCCCCCGAACCGAGAGGTTGAGTTTGGAATTGACTTGTTGCCTGGAATGGCACCGGTGTCCATTGCACCTTATAGGATGGCACCGAAGGAGTTGGTGGAGCTGAAAGCCCAAATTCAAGAGTTATTGGATAGAGGCTTCATTAGACCAAGTGTGTCTCCGTGGGGAGCACCAGCGTTGTTCGTAAAGAAGAAAGATGGGTCAATGCGGATGTGCATCGATTATCGACAGTTGAACAAACTGACGATTAAGAACAAGTACCCACTGCCGTGAATCGATGATTTATTCGACCAACTTAGAGGAGCTTCAGTATTTTCCAAGATTGACCTTCGATCTGGGTATTATCAGTTGAGGGTTAAAGAGGTGGATATTCACAAGACGGCATTCAAAACTCGGTATGGTCACTATGAGTTCTTGGTTATGCCATTTGGGTTGACAAACGCACCTGCAGCATTTATAGATCTGATGAATCGAGTGTTCCAGCCATACTTGGATCAATTCATGGTTGACTTTATTGACGATATTCTAGTTTATTCTGAAACTGAGGAGAAACATGATGAGCACCTTCGTATTGTACTACAAGTGCTGAGGGAGAAAGAGCTTTATCCGAAATTTAGTAAGTGTGAGTTCTGGTTGAGAGAGGTAACTTTCTTGGGGCATGTTGTCTCTGCTGAAAGGATCAAGGTGGACCCTCGAAAGATTGAAGCGATTCTGGAATGGAAGCCACCGAGGTCAGTGTCAAAAATTCAAAGTTTTTTGGGTATAGCTGGGTACTATAGAAGGTTTGTGGCAGGATTTTTTGTAATGGCAGTGCCTTTGACAAAGCTTAGAAGGAAGGGAGTGCCGTTTGTTTGGACTGAGAAACAACAGGAATCTTTTGAGAAGCTAAAGAAAGTTCTGATCGAGGCACCTGTACTGATTCAGCCAGAGTCTGGAAAAGATTTTACCGTATGCAGTGATGCATCACATGTAGGGTTGGGTGTGTCTTGATGCAAGAGGGTAAAGTGGTTGCTTATGCATCGCAATGACTTAAACCACATGAAGTTAACTATCCTACTCATGATCCGGGTTGGCGTGATAATCTTTGCACTTAAGATTTAGAGGCATTACCTGTACGGAGAAAGTTGTATTATATACACAGATCATAAGAGTCTTAAGTACTTACTGATTCAGAAGGAGCTGAACCTTAGGCAGCTGAGATGGATAGAGTTGCTTAAGGATTATGACTGCCCGATTGAGTATCACCCAGGCAAAGCTAATGTAGTGGCTGATGCCCTAAGTCGTAGAAATGTATCTGATCTGAGAGCCATGTTTGCTCGTTTGAGTCTGTATGACGACGGTAGTCTGTTAGCAGAACTGCAAGTTAGGCCAACCTGGGTGGATGAAATTAAGGAAAAATAATCGAAGGATAAGTCCCTGGTTTCTCGATTCCGGCAGGTTAAGAATGGGGATACTTCTGAGTTCGGACTGAACAGTGAGGGAGTTCTGTGTTACCGAGGTAGAGTTTGTATTCCCAAGGACTCTGACTTGAGGCAAGCAATTCTGAAAGAAGCTTATGAAGGTCTGTGTGCTATGCATCCTGGAGGAAGTAAAATGTATCACGACTTAAAGGAGTTGTATTAGTGGCCTGGATTGAAACGAGAGGTAATGGAAGTTGTGGGAAAATGTCTGACTTGTCAGCAAGTGAAAGCTAAACATCAATTACCTTCCGAACTTTTGCAACCAGTGAAAGTACGACTTTGGAAGTGGGAGAGGGTAACCATGGATTTTGTGAGTGGGTTATCCTTGACACCGTCGAAGAAGGACTCGATTTGGGTAATTGTGAATAGGTTGACCAAATCTTCTCATTTCATACCTGTCCGCACTTATTATTCACTTCAGAAGTTAGCCAAATTGTATATGCCAGAAATAGTGCGACTTCACGGAGTATCAGTGTCGATTATTTCTGATCGAGATCCTAGATTCACATCTCGGTTTTGGTAAAAGTTGCATGAGGCGTTGGGTACGCGGTTGAACTTTAGTACAGCCTTTCATCCTCAGACTGATGGTCAGTCTGAAAGGGTTATTCAGATTCTGGAAGACATGTTGAGGGGATCCGTTATCGACTTTCAAGGCAGTTGGGAGGATTACTTACCGTTAGCAGAGTTTGTATACAACAACAGTTATCAGGCAAGTATTTGAATGGCTCCTTATAAGGCACTGTATGGGCGAAGATTTTGTACACCTAGTTGTTGGACCGAGTTGGGTGAACGACAGGTTCTTGGACCTAAGTTGGTGGCAGATACTGAGGATAAGGTCAAGTTGATTAGAGATCGGTTGAAGGAAGCATCTAATAGAAAGAAGTCATATGTAGATTTGAAGCGCAAGGAAATTGAGTACTCTGTGGATGATATGGTCTTCTTGAAGGTTTCACCTTGGAAGAAAATATTAAGGTTTGGGAGGAAAGGCAAGTTAAGTCCGCGGTTCATTGGGCCTTATCGGATTCTTAAACGAGCAGGTCCAGTGGCTTATCAGTTGGAGCTACCTCCAGAGTTGGATAGAATTCATGATGTCTTTCACGTCTCCATGTTAAGGTGGTATCGTTCGACCCTACTCATGTTGTGCCGGTTGTAGAGATCGAGGTCCAAACAGACTTAACTTTTGAGGAAGAGCCTGTGTAGATTTTGGATCGAGATGTTAAGATTTTGAGGAGGAAATCAGTTCCGCTAGTAAAGGTGCTGTGGCGTAATCATGGCAGAGAGGAAGCTACTTGGGAGCCAGAAGTGGCGATACGTCAACAATATCCTCATCTGTTTGATTCAGCTAAAATTTCGAGGACAAAATTTCTTTCAGGAGGGTAGAGTTGTAACGCCTCAATTTTTGGGTTTTCTGTGTTTCTGTAATTTTTAAAATTTGTGTGTGTTCTGGTTGGTTAAAATATATATTTTAGTAGGTTAGTGGGACTTTGGAAGGCCCAAACTTAAGTTAAATCCGTGGTAGTCTTCAGAATTTTAATTTTATGAACAGGTGATGCAATTGGCATTTGGGCTTTTAAGAGTAAAGGGGTAAAAGATGACACAAAAAGGAGTGTGGTGTAGTGGCAAGGTGGCGCCACTTAGGGGACAAGGAAGTGACGCCATAGAGGAAGCAAGGGGTCCAAGGTTCAAGTCTTGGCTCTTGCAATATATTTTGGTTTTTCTTTTCAATAAATCTAGAAGCAAGCAGGTGAACTTTAAAGTTTAATGTGTTGGATTTATGACACAAATGAGTTAATGGCCTAGTGGTGGTGGCGTGAGTTGGCATATGAGAGGATTTTGGTTCGAATCCCTTGGCACGCAAAGGTTGATTATTTTGCTATGTTGGGATGGCAAGAGTTGGTGTTGGTTTTAAACTCTGGTGATGGAGGGATCCCACATCGGGAAGCTAACATAGGAGTAGATGGAGAGCTGGCCTTAAATAGAGCAAACCATGAAGAGAGTAGGCATACCCTTCTTGGCTGATCCCTTTCGCTTTGTGACGTGCTCGTTTGGGTTGGGCGTCAGCTAAGAGTGTTTGGAGTGCGGATTAACTGCAGTCTCCTAACAGGTGTGTATTTCTCATTACTCTAGTAGTAGGACGGCTATTTCGGGCCGCGATAGGCTGAAATGGGCCATGTGGTCCCAATGGGTCCGTAGGCCCAAGTGGATAAATTGTAGAATTACTAAAATACCTCTATAGGGTAGGACTACCGATTTACCCCTGGAGGGTAAAATGACTATTTTGTCCCTCGTGCGTAAATGACTAACTTGTGTGATGATTGGGTTAGTTGACGTGGATTTATGTTAGTTATCGTTAATTCGTAAGTCTAATGTGTTAGTGATCAATTGTAGGATTATCGCGTGGGAGATATTGTCATCAATCGTCATCCACCAGGTATGTAAACGACACCCTCCCTTAGGTGAATCGGTAAAAGCGAAATCTTTGAAACGTTGGTATTTTGTGAACTTCATGACGTCGCGAGCACTCGTGAGACGATTGTTAATGAATATGGTGCATTTAGATGATTAGAGTGTAGAGTGTGCATTTTCGTGCACAACGGTATTTTTGGGCTTAATGGGCCGAAAACGGGCTAATGGGCCAACGGGCCCACTTTGGTAAAAAGACAAGGTAAGTACTTTTGACTACTTGGTAAATGTTAGAATGAACATGAAACCTTAGCAATAGGTAATAATTACTGAAATACCCTTATGCATGCAAAATTACGATTTTACCCTTAGGGTTATATTTTTTCTACAAAGCATGATGTTCTGTTTCTGTATACGTATGCCATGACATCTTTTTTCTGTTGCATGGGACATGGGTTTATATTGATAGAGGAAGCGTTCTGGTAGCCTCGCTGCAATCTGGTGGCTTCGCCACACATATATATATATATATATATATATATTTGTTCTGGTGGCCTAGCCACTATATCTGTATCTGGTGACTTCGTCACAATATCTGGAAGCCTCGCTGCAATTTTTGTGGTGTGTAGGGGTTGGGTGGATCGAGTAGTCTCCCCACTTGGTGTAAGGCTGGTACGGGGGTGTTATGGATGGCTCTGGGTTGGGATTTCTGCATTCATGATATATTTGTTCTGTATCTGCTATGGGCCTACGGGTTTCATTCTGATTTCTGTACTGGGCCAAGGCCCAGATAAGTCTGACTCTGAGGTTTGATCTGTTTTGGGCTATGGTTGGGTTATGTTAAGCACTGAGTTTACCGAACTCACCCTTTATTTTCATCTCTGCAAGAAATCCCCAACCATAGTGGGCTTGGAGCTGTGAGGGATTCGGAGTGGCCACATCATCTGCAAAGTTGGTTTTTCTAAATTAGTTTATTTTTATTATCTTATATTCTGATTTAATTTTGGGTTTTAAGTTCTAATAAGGCCGCTATTTAAATTTATTTTTCCGCTATGGTTTTATTTTCTGATTATATTTATACTATGTCGAAACTGCTAGTGTTAGGCTGCGCGGGTTTTCAAAATTAATGAATGATTTCCAAGATTCAACAAGTACAACAAATGGATAGCCTAAAGATTGATAAACCGGATTTTCATTTAACCGCTATTTTTACAAAGACCACCCCAATCACTTAAACCAACGAATGCATACTAAGTCGTAAGTCCATGTGACACGTCAGATCTGGCCATAAATCTGGGTTGGGTTTGGGGTGTTACATGAGGAGTATTCCAACTCAAAATTGGTGAATTTTCTTGGTTGGAATGGTATACCCCTGGGCTCTTTCTCTTATAGCTTGGCCTATTCTATAACTTGTAACATGAGAATGCTCCATTACTAAGTGATTCCTCAAATTGGAAATGGCTTTGGAAATTGCACCTATTACCCAAGTTGAACTTTTCCATTTGGGGACTCTACTATATTTTTCCAACCACCACCTTCTTCAACAAAAGAGGGTTGAACATTGCTAATGCTTGTCCCTTTTGCTCCCCTAGTTTAGATGATCTTGTTCATTTCATACGATCTTGTTGTTCCATTCAACCGCTTTGGAATGATTTGGGTATCCCTTCCTTTTTACTTGCCTCATTCAATGACCTACTCCCTACATGGTTGAACACAAATCTTACTTTTAAAAATCTTTATCAAATGCCACATCTCCCATGGTATTTGGTTTTCGTTTACTTCTTCTCAAACCTTCCGCTTGCTAGAAATTTACAGAAACTCAAAAAGCCTTTTAACTTAAATTCTTTAATCCATCATTCTCTTGCAAATGCTGCTGATTTTTTACAACTACCAATTGCATCAAATGGTATAGACTCCTTTGTTTCATAAACATTAGATGGTCTCTTTTGGCTAGGGATTGATTTAAGCTAAATTGTGATGGTTTGTCCATTAGAAATCCAAGATTTGTGGGAACAGGAGCGCTTATAAGTAATTTGGACAGTAAATGGGTTGTAGGATGCCATCAATTCCTCGGTTGTTCCTCTGACATGATGGTGAAGCTTTGGCCTTTACATGATTGTTTACAACTTGTCAACAATTGCATATTGATAATCTTATTGTGGAAATTGATAGTTCTGATTGTCATAATTTATCTTTCTACTCTTTGATTCTTGACTGCAGGACTTTATTCGCGACCTTCTAGCATAGTCATCTTGTTTACATCTTTCGGGAGGGTAATCAGTGTGTCGATTCTCTTGCTAGAATTGGCAACAACTCAAGTTTTCTTAAATATTTTAATTTAAGTTCTACTACAAGTAAATTTGTTATGTATTTCAATTTACCTTCCTTTCTGTGTAGCTTTGCCAATGTTGATTTGTTGGACACAATATGTATCGTACGATTGTTTTAGTGAAAGTTCCTTTATTTCACAAAAAAGAAAAAGAAAATATTTAACACCTTTTTTTAATCTCCAATTATTTTTTATTTAATTTTTATGTTTTAGTTTTTTATGAAAGAGATAATATGTAACACCCCTTGCCCAACCCAATCGCCGAGTCAGAGCTATAGGACGCTAGATTTGTTGCCAAAGCAACTTCTATCAAGTTCACAGTAAAACAATCATCTCAAAAAATCATTCATGCAAACAACAACATTACAAACATTGGATATAATGAACAACCCTTCTCGTGTATTTTACAAGCATATGAATGGTCTAAAGTTAATCTGAGATCGAACATGGACCAATTTGTAAAAGTTTCAAAACTTCAAATTGATGTCAGGACATGAGGGGGTTCCTTGTCACGATGCAACATACTGACTTGGCCAATGGCCTCCTTGTTGCAGCAATAGGGTTCCTTATCACGCCGTGGCCTAGAGTTTAGAGCTCGACATGACAACCATCGTTAACGTCAAGATGTGAAATATTATTTTAGTAAAAATTGTACCATTTGGTACCTATTTCATTGTTACCTCACAATTCATCAACATAAGCACAAATGGTTAAACACACCAACATCAAAACACTTCAAATATACTTTATTCAAGTGCAAATGACCACAACATAATTCATAAAAGTTATAACATCTATTAAACCATTAAACATATTTGAAGCAAACCAATTTTCATGCCTTTTATGCCATTTCAAAAGTCACAACCAAGTCTTAAACATGTTTACCATATTATACACATTCAATTAGGCATTAACTTTTTTGTAACATACTGTAACACCCTATACTCGACCCAATCATTGGGTTAGAGATATCATGTGTCAAATTCGTTACCAAAGCAAATAAGCTCAATTCATAATTAAAAGGTGCAATTTGTACAATAAAATCAAACAAATATACTTTCCTTAAACATTGCAATCTAAATCTAAGTTTCATTTATGTAAGCACTTAATACCATACAAAAAATTCACCATTAATTAGGGTCGTATAAACATTTCAATTAAGGCACCATTACATATCTCACATATTTATCAGACTATGAGAATTGTAATTTGCTTATACTTTTCTACATATTAGGTATGTGTCAAACATAAGTAATATTGGAAACAAACAACATTACTGAGACCCGGATTATGGATTGAATGTTAAGGTCAATGCTTAAAAATCTTGAATTAAATCTAACTTACACATGGAGAAAACAAACCACACGTTGAGTAGAGCACTCAGTGTAATTCTATAATTTAAGTATATAATATTAGCATTAATAACTCTACCCAAAGTAAACATGTATATCTATATGCACCTGTCTACCATACACTTGTAACTCAGTGTTACCAAGCTTTACATTTCAATATAAACATGTTTTGTGTACAAAACTAACATAAACTCATCTCTCTTTAATGGAATCTACTTATACTTATAACAATAACATTTTAATAAACTTCGACATTATACATACCCTTACCTACCCTATTTCCAATACACCGCTTTTAATATCACCTAATTCATTCGTTTCAATTAATATACAATCAGTTTTAGGTTTAATACGAGTTTACATAAGCTCAATACTATAAATTAAATAGCTATTGCATCTCATACAAAGTTTTGTGCAATATAATTAATTCATCAAGATCATTGGCATATTAGCATAACATATCGAGTTTGAACCATTTACAATTCATGTCTCATTAGACATATTCAAATACCAACATATTTAACATGTAAAAAATAATTTTTCCAATCCAAATTTAAACTCAAACCATTTATGACACATATATTCATCTTTCCAAAGGTAAGCATAAAATAATTTACATCTTAAATCACTTGATTTATATTTAAGTCAATCAGTCTCATAGTCCCTTTGATTCTTTTAATTATTATCTACTTCTTAATGTACTCTTTCATTTTTCATGTAAACTTAAGTCTTTCAATATAAAAACGTGATATACAAACTTTTCTATAACTTATACGAGCCTGTGTATGCTTAAAATTAACCCGAGACTCGAAAAAGACCATGTAACAACCTATTTTTAGGGTTACTCAAAGCAGTGGTTTCGAGACCACAATACGAAGTAAAAATATTTATTTTATTATTTTAATAAGGTTTACAGTATGATAGAATGTTCGTGTGAAAATTTCATAAAGAAATTTTACTGTTTGAATACTTAATTCAGTAAAAAGGACTAAATCGCGTAAAGTACAAAAGTAGTATTCTATTAGCTAAAGGTATTAAATAGCTATGGAACCTTAAATTTAAGGTCCTTATGTGGTTATCAATCCATTTATAAGATAGTGGAAGTTAGTGGCATGGCATTTGGAGTAATTATTAAAGTTTTTAAAGGACATTATAGTATATAAATTATTAAATGATGTTTAATAAAATAAAAGGTAATTTTTATTCATCATCTTCATCCCTAGATGATTCTTGCATGGAGAATAGCCATTTTTATGCTCAAACATTCGGCCAACTTGCATAGCTTTCATGTAAGTCCAATTTTGTTCCGTTTTTAATAATTTCTACGTTTTTGAGATCATTGCAGCTTAATCTAGCTAGCCCATATCTCCGATTTTTGAACTGTTAAAGTATGTGAATTTTAAAATTATTAATTAAGTGTATATTTTGATAATTGATGATAGAAAATAAATTATTGTTGTTAGATATATAAGTTTTGTAAAGTGAATTTTGGTAAAAATGTAATTTTGGACTAAATTGTGAATTATCAAAATTATGTGATTGAAAGTGTGATTATTTGGAAAATATGGGCTGCTAGTAGTATGGGTAAAATTTGAATAGCATGGGTTTGTCCTTAATTGCATGAATTTGTAATTTTATGTGATAAGGACTAAATTACAAAATGTGTAATAATAGGGGCAAAAGTGTAATTTTACCAAAATGTGTAAATTGTGTTAAATTGAATGAATTAATGATTAAATCAGTAAATTTTGTTATTATATAGATTGAGAAAAATGAGATTCGGAACTCGAATGAAGGAAACTAAAGTATCGGACTAGTTGATTCGTTCCGTCGTTTTAACGATCGAGGTAAGTTCGTATGCTAATAAACGTACTTAAATTGTGTTATAAACGCTTATTTATTATTGAATTGAATTGAATGTTGAATGGTCATGATTACGAGCTGAAATCAACAGAGTTACGACATCCGAAAGTCCCGTTAGGATTGCCAAGATGAGATTACATGTAAGACCATGTCTGGGACATTGGCATTGTATTGTGATTATGTGTAAGACCATGTCTAGGAAATTGGCATCGTTAATTGATTACGTGTAAGACCTTGTCTGGGACAGTGGCATCGATATGAGATAACATGTAAGACCATATCTAGGATATGGCTATGTATGAATTTTATGTGATATCCGAGTATCCTTAGCGATTCTGATGGGTTTAGTGGGCATAGTCAAGACAAGAATTAAAGTACGGTCAGAATAAGTAATACATGAATGAAAGTAAATTGGTGAGTTCATATTGTATTATATATATTAAATAAGAAAGAATTGTGTATAAGTATGTTTCATGTCAAAATGTGTTTATTTGACTATAATGAAGTATATATTGAATGTTATATGAGATATAATAATTGTTGTTTATAACCAAATATACATATGGCAATTGGCTAATAAGACCATAACTGGGTTATGGCATGTGAAAGAAAGACCACGATAGGGCTTTGGCAATATATGTGTAAGACCATAGTTGGACTATGGCATCAGAAAATCGATGAATTTTTATCATAAGTACTTATAAACTAAAGAGGTTTGATAAGAGTATGGATGATAAATAGAAAGGTATCAATATAGGTATGCATGGAAAACTACTCAAGTATCGAGTTATATGAAGTTGAGAACTTGTGAATGAGGACATGAATAATTTGATGTTTGCTCTTGAATTGATGTTTTAAATGTTAATGATTTATCTAATTTGAATTGCTATATGAATGTTATGATCATTTTAGGTTTACATACGAACTTACTAACCTGTAAAGCTTACTTTGTGTTATTTTTCTATGTTTTATAGTGTTTCAGATGTTCGCTCGGGTTGGGAGTCAACGGAGATCGCATCACACTATCCGACTATTGAGTTTTGGTATTCTACACCTTGTGGATTGATTTTATGGCATGCATAGGCTTGAGTCTTTTTTATAAAGGTTTGGGTGATGTACTTGTTCATTTTATATGCTTATTAATGACTTATGTTTGATATGTAATTTGCCTTGTGAAATGGCATAATTTGGTGTAGTTAGTGATGGTTCAAAATGATCATTTGGTCATTTGGTATATGATGAGTATTAACTTAGGAAAAACATGATTTCGGACTTGATAAGTGAATGGCTAATAGATGATTTATGAGTCAAGCTTGATGTGTGATTGATGATAATAAAATACATATTTGAAATAGGTTGAATCGATGAATGTGATATGTATTTTGGTATGTAATGGAATAGGTGTGAAATGAAAAATAAATCATGCTAATTTTGGTATGTGTTTTGTAATGAAATGGTGAAAAAATGTTGTGTTTTAGGTATGCATGAGGAGGGTGAGAAATGTGGCTTAAACCAAGCCTATTTTTACTCCACACGACCGAGCACATGGGCATGTGGCTCGACCGTGTGTAACACATGGCCTTGGTACATGGCTGTGTATCTCCTGGGGTAGCCCTTTGAATTAAGTCAGTATATCCTATACGTTTGACATGGCCTAGACATACGGGCGTGTCTACTGGCTGTGTATGATACATGGGCCGACACATGGCCGTATGGTCGACCGTGTGACCCAAGTCAATAACCTCTCCATATTTTCCACAGCTATGGCACATGGGCATGTCCTCGGCTGTGTGGTGCAAGTCAGTATGTATGCTCTATTTTCACACGGCCTGTGACATGGGCATGTCTGGTGGCCTTGTGAGGCACACGGCCTATCCACACAGACGTGTGACACCTAAATTCATGAAAATTTTATAAGTTTCTCTAAGTTTTCAAATGTATATGGTTTAGTCTCGAATTTAGTTTCAGCATGTTTTAAGGTCTCATAGGACCTTAGAAGGGACAATATGAATGTGTTGAATGAAATTATGATTATGAATGTGTATATGTATGAATTATGTTGTGATTGTTCGGTAATGCCTCGTAAGCCTTTTTCGGCTATGAATACGGGTTAGAGGTGTTACAGACCAAATTTCAATAATTTCTTAATTCTAGAACAAGTATTGATACCTTATCCAGGTATCGATACCAAATTGAACTTTGATGTTTGTAAATAACTGAATAAAAACCGATAGTATCGATACATCTCATAGGGTATCAATACCTTCAAAGTATTGATACTTTACTATAGTATGATGCCATTTTAATATTCTGCTTTCAAAATTAAAGGAAAAAAATCACTAAAGTATCAATACTTTTCCCACTGTACCGATACCTCCTAATTTAAGGTAAAAAATATGCACTTTCATGCAATACCTGTAATAAACTCAAACCAAAACAATTCCAACATATACAAATGACCATATTTTTCCTCCCAACAACATGCAATTCAAGCACTCATCAAACTGATCTCCTTTTACTTACTAAAACCACATTTAAGCCATAATCATACCAACAAAAACATTACAAAAGCATATCCAATACACATACAATTAACGGTATGCATCTTATTTACCCACTTCAACTTCAATCATCCATTTAACCAAACGATCACTTTTCAAGGATACATGTAAATCTTTAACCAAATAAATTATAGTTTTAACACCAATTCACATTTCAATTACCAAATCATATACAATTAAATGCATTAAAATTATTACCCAAAACATACCATCTTTCACTCTGCATTACATATCATCTATCAACATCTAACATATATTCAAAGCATGCTAACTTCAAATGTCAATCTTGCAAAACATAATTACATGCCCTACCAAATTTAGCCCAATATTTTAAACATAGCAAGGTATAGGGACTCCACTAGGTACATGCTTTATTATATACTATCACAATTCATATCCAGTTTTGTGTATTAATTAACTCATACAACTTTCTATTCTATTCAATTTAGTCTCTCTCTCGATATGCACTTCCACCCTTAGCATTTTCAACTTAATATTTATTAATAGCTTACCTTAATGTTATATAATGCAATACATCATGAATATGCTTTAACTAAAATTAGTTTTGGGTAATAGAAATACAAATCGAAAACTTGCGTCACTTGTCATCTACTCTTGCCTTTCCTTTCCTTTCTACAATACTACCTCATTTTTAGCTACGAATAATAATTTAGCAATGGTATACTATCAAATTCTATCCAAATAACATTTAATTACGAGGTCATACATATTTTTCAAATTATTCAATTTAATCCATTGTCTCGGCAATCAATCAAATTCATACCAATATGATTCGATTAATCATGATCAAATATCAATTTATTAAATATCTCAAATTGAAATTCATTGTGGTCAATTTATCATTTCTTTACGATTTTGTCCATATTTCACATTTTTCTACCAAATTATAAACAATTCAAATATACAACAATTAAATATAATCATACCATATGAACTTACTAAGTCAAAATAACAACCGACAACTCTCTAAGGATAAATTAACAAATTTATTCTTTTCCCCGATTATGTTTTATTTGGTTCAATTTCCAATCAATTGAGAAGGACTAACCTTGAAGTGTCAAAACCTTATTTGTTTTCCTACAGTTTCGGTGAAGAAGATGGTTGACCATGAAGGTGCCTTATTTTTCTTTTAATTTGTCTTTTATAGGTAAATTAACTTTGAATTAATTACAATTAACTTATTTAATTTCAATTAACTAATGTTAACCATAAATTAACACATTTGGTGGATATTGGTTGTCCACCACCACTGTTTGGACACAATATAATGGTTCAATTGTCCAATTGGACCTTTAATTAATTAAAATTCATAGCGATTAACTTTGACCACTTTTACAATTTAGTCATTGTACCTTAATTAACAATTCAAAGGAAAAAATTAACGGGCCAAATTTCAATTAGACTTTATACTAACCTTGTAAATATTCCTCTTTTCGACTCTAACTCTCCCATTCTAATCGCTGCTTTTCTTTCCATTACTTCGAAAGTAGCTACTTCAGCTTCAGCCACTCGAATTTTTTATATTCCTTTTTATTTCTCATCAAACGAATGTCATCTTCTTCTGGAAATCCTAGCTATTCTTAGCATGATATTGGGGAATCTCATTGCTATTACTCAAACAAGCAAAAACATATGCTTGCATATTTGTCCATAGGTCAAATGGGATAAGTAATTATTGGAATAATTGTTAGAGACTCAAATGGTGGACATGCGAGCATTATAACTTATATGATGTTCTATATCTCCATGAATCTAGGAACTTTTGCTTGCATTTTATTCTTTGGTCTACGTACCGTAGCTGATAAAATTTGAGATTATGTAGGACTATACACAAAATATCTTTTTTTGGCTCTCTCTTTAGCTCCATGTCTCTTATCTCTCAGAGATCTTCCTCCACTAGCAAGTTTTTTTTGGAAAACACCATTTATTTTGGCGTGGATGGCAGGCATGCGCATATTTCTTAGTTTCAATAGGACTCGTTACGAGCATTTTTTCTATCTACTATTATCTAAAAATAATTAAGTTATTAATGACTGGACTAAACCAAGAAATAACCCCTTACGTACAAAACTATAGAACATCCCCTTTGAGATCAAACAATTCCATCGAATTGAGTATGATTGTATATGTGATAGCATTTACTATACTAGGAATATCAATGAACCCGATTATTGCAATTGCTCAAGGTACCCTTTTTTAGTGTAGCTTCTAGTTAGCTTCTAGAATCTATTTCTTAGTTCAAGGTCCCTCTCTACTAATTGGAATCAAAGAATTAGTAAATTTGTTCTGCCTAAAATGGAAATGGGCACTCAAACATCAGAAATAGGAATCCAGAACTGCATTTTTCGATAGCACTAACTTTCAAGTCATTGCAATTTAATTAACTTTAATTTCTTTAATCAATCCACTATTAACATCACCAACCACTAACACTCACCTTGACATGGTAAAATTGTTATTTTAGACCTTAAGCCATTTTTTGATTAAAAATCTATAGCGGTTGGAATTTACAATTTTATAAGCTCCCTAATTTGACCTGGGTGTTAGACCCGAATATGAGAGATTATATTGGCCACCTTCATTGCCCACTAAGATGGTAGAGTTTATAAATTATTAAGTTTTAAAACATTTGTTTGACTTTAGAGAAAACTTAGTCTATTTTCAGAAAACGTACCCTTCTTACGAAATAATATAATTAACTCAAAACTGATTGATTTATAAATTATCTATTCGTTTAAAAATTCATTTTTCATCAATGCATTGGGAAAAGTGATACTACCATAGATTTAATGGAAAAAATGTTTCATACATTATATAATGAAATAAAACTCAAGCGTTAATAGCCTAAATATACCATACATGCCCTAAATAATCCGGAACCTAAGGCTTGTGCCCCCTTTTAAAATAAGACACTATAGTTTATAAATTATAGGAATAAAAAATAATAATGGGTAAATATGAAAAGTATTAATATAACTTCAATTCGAGTTGAGCCCTCCAATTTGCTGGTTCTACTTCCTAACCTAGTAGGTTATCTGTAAATATGTAAAGTAAAAGGGAGTAAGCTATGAAGCTCAATGCGAGTTCAATCATAAGAAAATCAGAACAAAACAGAAGACAAGGCACATGAGTTAACAATTCTAAGAATAATTACCATCATAAAATATTTCAGATTAACGATTTTTCAGATCACTTCATTGCACTATTTCAAAAATCATAATTTTATATACACATGCTTATGAATGACAATGCAATTTCGATATAACAGATGAATGTTCTACCCAACTCTGCTACACACATGACTTATGAGTTACCAAGAACTCATCTATCATATCACTCCAGGTTGTGGATAAACCACCACTGATTTGCAATTACTGTCACTTATCATGGGGCACAACATATTTACGTATTAAACAAGCTACCACTTGGTTCGTTTTTGAACCACACTGTTTTTAGTTACTGCTACTTGTTGTGAGTGCACGACATATTTGTAGACAAACAAACTGTCACTTGGTTTGTGATTGAACCATATATTTGCAGTTACTGCCACTTTTTGTGGGTGCACAATATATTTACAGATTAAACAAAATGCCACTCGGTTTGTGATTGAACCACATATTGCAGTTACTCAAACTTGTTGTGAGTGCACAACATATTTGCATATTAAACAAATTGCCACTCAGTTAATGATTGAACCACACTATTTGCAAATTGAACTACCACTCTTCCTCCGTACATATCATCTCACCCAATTCAAGGCAATATGACAAGATCAAAATGAAACAATATGATAACATTTAATTATGCTTTTGATGGGCGTCGAAACCACCAACTAAAAATTTCTATGACAAAATAATATGAAATAGTAGTATAAAGTAGTAGGTTGAATCCATAGGGATTGGTTATCTAATTCCGCCTTTTCTTATGAACAGAATTACTATTGTAACAATATTCGTGCCCACGACTTATGACGAGAGTGCTAAAAATAAATAAATAAAATAAATTAGAGGAGTTGAAAATGTTTAGAAATTAAATAAGTCAGATAGTAGAAATAAAAAAATTATATTAATTGAAAACAAAATAAAATAAGAAAGTGGATTTGAATTTTGTAAACAAAAATATAAAGTCTTAGCCTTAGACTCGGTTAATTCTGGTTCTGAATTGGTCCTTAAAAATGAGTTTTCTCATCCAAATAATAAGCTGGTTATATCAGCTAAGAATGTCTCAACCACCAATTCTTCCTTTCATAGTTGATTACAGTACAACCTGCAAACCAACCCTTTCTGGTTGTCTAACCATAATACATGTATTGGCAATTCAAGACTCTGGCAACCTTGCGTTCTGAAGAACCCAACTCAGATCAACAGCCTCAACCACGTGGGTCGTTTAAATCTAGTCACTATCTCCCTTGACGAAAATCCCACTAGTATGACCTCACCACGATACGCCAATTTGTTCGTAAGAATCTGAATACAGCACAATCAATTGGACTTCCCAACTGTACACAAAACTCTAACACAACGTGTGTTTTTGAATTGAAATTGAATTGACTGTAAGGGATGAATTTGTACTATCCCATATTCTGGAAAGATGGTGAATACAGTTATAAAAGATTTTTAGTACGAATTCATTTCTTACGATTCTTGACCGAAAATAATACCGGCCTAAAAATAAGTAAAATTTTAGTGAAACATAAAATTAATCATATATTTGTTGGTGTATGTAATTGGTTTTAATGGAAATGGTAGAAGGTGGAAAGGGAAGGAACATAGGAAGAAATTAAACAAAATAAGGAAATTGAAAGAAATGTGAAACGAAAATGGTAGAATGCTTAAAAGAAATGGCTACAGGCGCATGAAATGTAAAAGAATAAAAATAATTTCATTCAGTTTCCAATGTATTCAAGTATATTTTTGTCAAAGGCCACCACATACCCTATTTATATACATACCATATACTAAAATTAGCCTAACCCACCTAACAACAAATTACATGTAATCAGATTTCTTTTTCTAAATATGGCTTTTACAAAGTAAAAAATCTTATCAGCCCTCAAATGTCTCCAAATTTCCGATTTGCCCTCTTTTTTATTGCTTATGCTCCAATTTAGTCATTTTCTACCTGTTTTTTATTTAAAACATTCAAAATTCGTTCCTAAAAAAATAAACATAAAATCACCAATTCAGCAGGAATTAATTTGATTTGAACATGTAAAACATGTAAAATAAAGCTTGTCCTCAAGCATATTGTATGTTCCTACATTAGAATCTATCCAATAATTTATAAAAAAATCAAGCATCTGTTTCGCAACAATGATCAACGCAAATAATTTAGGCAAAAATTAATAAGTGTTCATGATGATGTCACGAACTAACTAAAATACGACAAAGGCAAGCGCACCTATCGAATGATAGTATAACTATGGTGAGTCAAGAATATCATATCCATGAGGACTAAAAGTACTAGTAGTTACTATCTTTTTTATTATATAGCCGAATAAATTAAAGGGGTTTATTTTAACCTAATCTTAACTAACCTAATTACTAAGATGAAACCGAGAATAAAGTAGGAAAATATTTGAAGAAAACCGATGAGAGAGACAATACCCAGGAAAGAATCCACCCAGACTTCAATTATTATTCTAAATCTGAATTAAACGATTTATTCAATTGTCTTGATCCGTAGAAATCCCTAACTTATGTTAATATCTCTTTCGAGAATAAAAACAACTAATTCTAGGTTGATTAATTGAAATCTCTTTCTAATTAAAACCCCTATTGTCATATTAACTTGATCTAAAGATTCCCTTATTAGAGTTGACTCAAATCCGGTAGATTTATGTCGTCCTATTTCTTGGATTGCATGCAACTCCACTCAATTATACCAGATCTGCTCTTAAACAGGGACTTTTGCTCCACTAAATAAGCACATCAATCATGAATTAATATCCTTAAAACATCAAAACATGAAATAAGAACACATAATTGAAAGCAAGAACAAATATTTATCGTGTAATTCAGAAAAATCAAATAATAAGATCCGTCTTAGGTTTCATCGTCCCTAGGTATCTAGGGAATTTAGTTCATACTTTAGAAGGAAAACATCTCAAAATTAGGAAAGCAACAAAACGTAAAGAAACCCACAAACTTTGAGAGAAATTGAATGGAGATCTTCAGCCTTGAAGGAGATCCTACTTCTGAGTTGAATCCGTTGGCATTCTTCAAGTCTTTTCTTCTTTCAGCTCTGTCTGCTCTCTTAGGTCCTCTTCTAGTATGTATTTATAAACTTTAAAATGCTCAGAAACCCTAAAAATTGGATTTTTTTGCGTATTAGGGAAACAGGATGTGAAGCCATGTCGCACGACCATGTGCAGCCTCCTTCACTTCTCCCACGCCCGTGTGACCTCCCACATGCTCATGTGACTGAAAACACGGTCGTGCGCCTTGCCCGTGTAACTCTCTGACTTGTTTTTAAATTGAAAATTTTATGTCCAGGTTTCACATGGCCTAGGACACGCCCGTGTGGACTAGCTTAGGATGTGTCCCTGTTGATTTTTGAAAAAATTAAGTCCCAGACTCCACACGGCCACGGACACGCCCATGTGTCCAGGCCATGTGGGTTACATGGTCGTGTCGCTCGGCCATGTAATTCACTGTCAATTTTCTTTAATTTTTAAAACTAAGTTAAAAGATCCACACGGCCAAGGACATGCCTGTGTGTCCAGGACGTGAGTGGCACATGGCCAAGGACATGCCCGTGTGTTTAGGTTGTGTGGTTTTCATGGCCATGTCGCTAGGCCATGTATCTTACTATCGCACCTCTATTAGGTCAAACGGCCAAGGACACACCCTTGTGTCCAGGCTGTGTGGGTCAAAAACCTACATTTTTAATAATTAGTTAATTTTAAATAAACACCATGAAATGAAAATAAGGAAATTAGCGGTGTTAACACTCAGGTTGCCTCACGAGAAACACTTATTTAAAGTCTAAGCTAGACTTTCCTTGTGCGCACGATTACGAAGGTTCACAGAGCTAAAACTCTTCTCTATCATTTCTAAAATTCTCACCACTGTAAAGTTTAAGTCAATGATCGTTTACCTTGAATGTGCCATATTCTGGATGAGTTACCTCTATCGTACAATAGGGGAAAACGATTTGTACTACGAATAGACCTGACCATCTTTATTTTAGCTTTTCGGGAAACAACTTGAGCCTTGAATTATATAAAAGGACAAGATATCCGGCTGCAAATTACTTTAGTTACTTTAAATGAGCATCATGGCATCGCTTTATCGATTCTTTATATAATCGTGAGTTCTCATAAGTATTCGTTTTCCACTCATCTAACTCGTTTAGCTGCATCAATCACTTTTCACCTGCAAGTTTGATATCATAGTTTAGGAATTTTATAGCCCATAATGCTTTGTGCTTTAAGTCAAATGGTAAATGACAACTTTTTCCATAAACAAGTTTGTAAGGAGCTGTTCCTATGGGTGTTTTAAAAGTAGTTCTATAGGCCAATAAAGTATCATCTACTTCCATCGCCTAATCTTTCCTATTTGATTCTACAGTTTTCTCTAAGATACATTTAAGTTCTCGATTTGTGACTTCAACTTGTCCACTGGTTTGGGGGTGATAAGGGGTAACTGTCTTATGATGTACTCCATACTTCTTAAGAACTTTATCAAATTAAGTGTTACAAAAATGCGTACCCCTATCACTGATAATTGCTCTAGGTGTTCCAAATTGAGAAAAGAGCTTCTTAAGAAATCTAACAACCATTCTAGCATTATTAGTAGGTAAAGCCTGAGCTTCTACCTATTTTGACATATAATCGAGCTACTAGGATATATTTATTACCAAACAAGCTAGGTAATGGACCCATAAAGTCAATGCCCCATAAATCAAATATTTCACATGAGAGAATATAAGTTTAAGGCATTTTATCACGTTTAGAGATATTACCTGTTCTCTAGCATCTATCACAAGAAGTAACTTACATGTTAGCATCTTTGAACAGTGTGGGCCAAAAAACCTGATTCAAGCATTTTATGTGTTGTCCTAGTCCCACTGTAATGTCTTTCTATTGGTCCTGAGTGGCAGTGTTCCAAGATTTTACTCACTTCTGATTTTATAACACATCTCCGAATTACTTGATCTACACATACACAAAAAAGAAAAGGATCCTCCCAAAAATAAGTTTTTACATCGGCAAAGAATCGCTTCTTTTGATGATGTGTCAACCCTTTTGGTAAGATGTCAACAGCTAGGTAATTCGTAATATCTACAAACCAATGAACTTTAGAGTCAGTTATAACTAAGAGTTCTTCCTCAGGAAACAATTCATTTATCTCATTTTCATCAAGCTCCTTGAGATATGAATTCTCTAACTTGGAAAGGTGATCCGCTACAAGATTTTCAGCTCCCTTCTTGTCCTAGATTTCTAAATCAAATTCCTACAATAATAAAATCCACCTTATAAGTCTAGGTTTAGCATCTGATTTAGTAAGGAGATAACGAAGAGCTGAATGGTCAGTGTAAACGACAACTTTAGATAATATTAAATATGGCCTAAATTTATCGAATACAAAAACCACAGCTACAATTCTTTTTCTGTACTAGTGTAGTTTTCTTATGTAGCTGTCAATGTCTTGCTAGCATAATAGATCGGTTGAAAATGCTTGTCTCTTCGCTATCCAAGAACTACACCTATTGCAAAATCACTCGCATCACACATTAGTTCAAAGGGTAAATTCTAATCAGGTGCCACTACAATCAGAGCATTAATTAATTTTTCTTTAAGATTATTAAATACTTTTAAACATTCCTGACTAAAATCGAAAGGCACATATTTTTCTATCAAATTTGTTAAAGGCTTAGCTATTTTAGAAAAATCTTTAATAAATCTTCTATAGAATCCAGCATGTCCTAAAAAGCTTCGAATAGCCTTAACTAAACTAAGGGGAGGTAATTTTTCAATGGTTTCAATTTTCGCTCTATCAACCTCAACCCCTTTACTAGAAATTTTATGACCTAACACAATCCCTTCTCGAACCATGAAGTGACATTTTTCCCAATTAAGTACGAGGTTTGTTTCCTCACATCTTGTTAGAACTTGTTTTAAATTTTTAAGAAAAGATGGAAAGAATTACCAAATACCAAGAAGTCATCCATAAAAACCTCCATAATGTCTTCTACGAGCTCATCAAAAATGGCCAACATGCAACGCTGAAATGTAGCAGGAGCATTACATAATCCAAAAGGCATTCTTCGGTAAGCAAACGTACCATATGGACATGTAAATGTCATTTTTACTTGGTCCTCGGGAGCTATCAGGATTTGAAAGTAGCCAAAGAGTCCATCCAGGAAACAATAATACATATGTCTAGATAATTTTTCCAACATTTGATTAATGAGAAGAAAAGGAAAGTGATATTTTCTTATGGCATCAGTCAACTTCCTATAGTCAATGCAAACTCTCCATCCCATGATTGTTCTTGTTGGAATCAACTCATTCTTCTTGTTTGCTACAATAGTCAAGGCTCCCTTCTAGAAGTAGGACAAATAACTCTAGCATCTAGAAGTTTAATTACCTCAGCCTTAACAACTTCTTTCATGTTAGGATTCAGTCATCTTTGAGCTTGCACACATCTCTTGTATTCATCCTCCATTAAAATTTTATGGGTGCAAAAAGAAGGTCTGCTCCCTTTAATGTCAGAAATCTTCCAAGCTATGGCTCTTTTATGCTCCTTCAATACTTATAGTAGCTCATCTTTCTCATACGGCTATAAATTTGAAGCAATAATCACTGGTAATGTAGAATTATTTCTAAGAAACACATATTCTATGTGATATGGTATTTGCTTCAGTTCCAATTTGGGAGGTTCTTCAATAGAGCGTTTTAATTTTAATTCATCGTTTACCTCAATACCCTCATAACTCTGTTGTCTCAATAAAGACTCATTAGAATCTAAATCAACTTTTGTCTTACCTATCACAACATCATCATCATCTACCTCCTATCCTTGAACAAGAACAGTTCCAACGTGTCCTTATCAACAATTTCCTATAAAGAATATTGAATAACATGATCAATAAAATCAATAAAATAACAGGAATCATCTTGTTCTTTAGAGAATCTCATGGCATCATAGATTTTAAAAATAAATTTCTTGTCACCTACCCTAAGCACAAATTTACCGTCACCCACATCAATAACGGCCCTCGTAGTGCTAAAAATGGGTGACCTAAAATTAAAGGTACCTCAACATCCTAATCCATGTCAAGCACAACAAAATCAACAAGGAATATGAATTTATCTACTTTACAAGCATATATTCAATAATATGCCTAGGATATTTAACCAATCTATCCGCTAATTGAATACTTATCCTAGTGGGCTTTGGTTCCCCGGCAACAGTGCCAAAAACTTGATGACGTCACAAACTAACTAAAATAAGACAAAGGCAAGCACACCTATCGAATGATCGTATACCTATGGTGAGTCGGGAATATCATATCCACGAGGACTAAAAGTAATAGTATTACTATCTTTTTATTATCTAGCCAAATAAATTGATGGGGTTTATTTTAACCTAATCTTCACTAACCTAATTACTAAAACGAAATAGAGAATAATTAGATCTAGAACAAATATTTATCATGTAATTCAAAAAAATCAAATGATAAGATCCATATTAAGTTTCATCCTCCCTAGGTATCTAGGGAATTTATTTCATACTTTGGAAGGAAAACATCTCAATATTAGGAAAGCAAAAAAACATTAAGAAACCCAAAAACTTCGAGAGAAATTGAATGGAGATCTTCAGCCTTAAAAGAGATCCTACTTCTGAGTTGAACCCATTGATGTTCTTCGAGTCTTTTCTTTGTTCAGCTCTGTCTGCTCTCTTAGGTCCTCTTCTAGTATGTATTTATAAACTTTAGAATGCTTAGAAACCATAAAAATTGGTTTTTTTCCGTGTATTAGTGAAACAAGGTTCGAAATCGACACGGGCTGACACATGGGTGTGTCCTCCGCCCGTGTGGGAAAAGGCTTGGCAGTGTGGATCCTTAAAATAGCCCGTTTTGTCTGATTTTAGCCCATTTACCACTCCTTTTTCTCCCCTATGCTCTCTTAAGTATAGAACATAAAACTAAAGGATTAGGAGCATCAAAGTCACTAAATTATATAATAAATCATGTAAAAAATTCCAAGCATGGGATTAAGACATGTTACTTTTATGGTTTATCAATTCAAATACTCAGTTTAATCAACAAGTGTCATAAAATTCAAACATGTAAATTCAATCATTTCACTAAATTCAAATTGAACCAAAATTTGCAAGCTATTTATTCTCAATTAATTACACAGTAAATTTGGGACATAGCCAAACCTTTTTACATGAAGTGAGCTGACAACCTAAGCACCTTACTACGGTTACTCAATTTGACACGTCTCTAAGCGGACCATTTTTCCCTACACAAGGCAGCTCAATTAGTCGAGTGTTTGTAAGTTTCCAGTTTGTCACTAGAACACTTTTACACAAAATGAGATGACAACCCAAGCACCTCATCCCAGTTACTAATTCGGTCACATTCCTGAAATCTCCACTCATAACTTACGCCATCAATAGAGTAGATACTTTTTATTTTATTTTATTTTATCCAATTTTTTTAGAAAATGCATTTAAAATTAAACAACTAAGAATGATATACTTACGAACAAAATTTATAAACAATCAATTTTCATGAAACAATCTAATTATAATATTTCAACTTTAACATACATGTCGATTAAACTAGATAATGAACACTTTAATTTAATAACCACCCAACTATTTAAACTGATTAAGCATTGGAATAAGAGTCTCAATGTCAAACAAATTAATGAATAATCCCAGCATAAGAATTAACATATGCAAAAGAGAAACAATCATGCATACTTACTAATCCAACACCCCCTACTTAGTCCACATTGCCCTCAATATGCAAATTTAAAAGAATAAATAAAAAAAAGAAGGATCAAGTGTACACCTTATGTATGTTTAATTTGGAAGAGGCTAGTTTGGGTAGTTAAGGTTGGTTCTCGTCAGTTCAATCATGGGTGTATTTTCAACAAATGGGAACACTAAAATTTCACAATGCATGCCCATGCCACAAAAGAAATCTTATTCTGATTTATTTTTGAATGAAAAGGGATAGCCTCCACCATTGTTCCTAGAAAACAATACATTAAAATAGATTAAATAAAAATCTTATTATTTTTTATTTTCAACATAAAATAAAATTAATAGAAAATTAAATAAATTAAAATAAATAAATATGGGTTGCCTCCCAAAAAACGCTTTTGCTTAACGTCGTTAGCTCAATGACCTAAGTGTTATTCGTTTGTTTCCTTGAGAATAAATTCTTCAACTGCGTGCACTTGGAAGTTCTTGTAGAAAGGTTTCAAATTTTTCCTGTTTTCCCTGAAATTCTTTTTGGATTGCTCCACCATCGGTGGATTGAGGCGTCTTTGAGCTTCTCTGTTTGGGTTTGCCTTTTCCTCTATCGAAATGTTCCAGTAATGGTTTGAGCTCTAATTTCGAGGCCTACAAAATAAATGGTAAAAGTTTTGTTTGTGAATAAGATAATTCAAAGGTTTTACTTGGGTTTCTCTGAAATTACAATGCCTCTATATGAGCAACTGTTTAGTGAACTGACTCTTCACCAGTCACCCATTCCCTAAGTTCTTTATAGTGTCAATGTGACACCCCTAATGTGACCCTAGTCGGAAAGTGGTTTCGGGACCACAAAACCGAGTCACAAAAATAATTAGATGTTATATTCTGTGCTTATTATATGTGGGATTTGTATGTGTGAATATTCCGTGCCTTGATTTTATCAATTAGGTGCTAATTTATAAGAAAGGACCCATGTGATAGGACTTGAAAATGTGATAGGTGAAATTTAAAGTGGCCAAACAATGCATGAATTATTGACATGAGGGACTTGCATGTCAAATTAGCCAAAAATCTAAATGGTGGCCGACCATGCTATGGGGTAAGGCATATTATAGACATATTATGTTAAAATGTGTGGGAAGAATAATAAATAAAGAAGGGAGTGGGAGGAGAAACCAAAGTTGTCTCCCCCCCCCCCATTGCCGTGAATGGAAGAAAGAAAGACTTCAACTTTCATTTTCTATCTTGCTTCCTTGTCTCTTGCAAAGGAAGCTAGAGAAGATAGGTCGGCTGCATGTAGTGGAAAACCATGGAATTTGTTTGCTTCTAAGTTGAAATTTTCAAGTAGAAGGCTAAAAAGGGGGATTAAGGTATGTTAATGCTCTTTCATTGAAAATCTTTGTATATTTGGAGTGGTCATCAAGTATAGAAGCTAGCTCATGGCAAATGTTCTTTTTTAAATGTGTGAAGATGACAATCAGCTATGTTGAAGTGCTAAATGAGTGCTAAATTGAGCTTAAGATAGTAATTAGAATTTGGGAAATTCATGCATTTTGTGGTCCAAGGGTGATAAGAACCATACGGTTATGGCATGTAAGCATGAAGATTGTGGAAGTCTTAGAATTGACTCAAGTGTTTTCGTCATTAACATATATATATATTGCGAATGTATGCTTGAAGGGTTGGTTAAGTACATTGTTGTTAAATGCTTGTTGATTTGTATAATTGTTGCTTAGCTACTAAATGAACTTAGGATATTATGGATAAGTTCAAGAATGGCAAAATTGAAATGAAGTTGCTTGTGCCGAATGTACATATAAGTAAGGGAGTTATGTTATAATAGAACTAAGTGTGGCTAGTAAAGCCTATTTAATTTTCTTGCTATGTTGGACCATAAATATGATACATATTTAAATCTATTGTTCTAGATATAGATTAAATGATATGTGATTGCCAAATGTGATTGTTAAGTGAATAATATTAGTTAAGTACCTAAGCAAATCTATTGTTGTACTTAAGCTTAAACGCAAAGAGGACCAAAGTTGGATAAGGAAAGGAAAAAGTGATCAAATAGTCACGAGATCGTTCGACCACATCCGAGGTAAGTTTTGAGTGATCAAACGTTGAGTAAATTCAATCAAAATAGGACATAATGAGTTGATTTAATAAGATATGATGTGGTCATGATATGTTTAAAGCTCAAATGGTAAGTTCATAAGTGTTTGGACTTGGAAATTTAAGAGCAAATTGTAATAGTTTGCTTAGGACAGCAGCAGTAACGTGATTTTAGAAAATCACCATAAATTGTTGGTGTGGAATTATAGGCTGAATAAAATATGAAATCAAAGCTTAAGTAGTCTAGTTCCTTATAAAAGAGGCCGTGTGAGCAAAGAAATTTCCTATAAAGAGATATTTAAAGTTGTGCGGGACAGTGTCGGAATGACTCGAAATCCCTATTCTGTTTTTGGAAAATCACTATAATTTGTACAAAAATGGTTATGAGATAATATTTATATGCTTAGACTCCTTAATGAGTCTAGTTTCAAATGGAATCAAATAGAACACATTATGAATTCTGTACAATGAAAAATTTGATTCGTAGTGAAGAGTGGTCAGATTAGTCAAACAGTGCAACAGGGGAAACTTTAAGAAAAATCTGGTATTGATTGGCCACACCTAAAATTCTGAAAATTTTATGGATGAAAGATACATGAGTCTACATTCAGGGAAATTTAATGGTAATTGATTTTGAATTTCGTAGCTCCAGTTATAAACAATTTAGTTACTGTTGCTCAGGAAAACTGCTTGTAGTGAATATGTGATGTTGTTGTAAACTTTGATGAAACTATTTGAGTTGCTTATAAGCTATTGCTGAAATTGATGTACAAGAAAAATATGAAATTTGTATGAGGTATATATATGTGATAAGGCCTAATGGCCGATGTGATGAATGTGAAAGTGTGTATATATGTGATAAGGCCTAATGGCCGATGTGATGAATGTGAAAGTGTATATATATGTGATAAGGCCTAATGGCCGATGTGATGAATGTGAAAGTGTGGCCGATGTGATGAATGTGAAAGTGTATATATATGTGATAAGGCCTAATGGCCGATGTGATGAATGTGAAAGTGTGTATATATGTGATAAGGCCTAATGGCCGACGTGATGAATGTGAAAGTGTATATATATGTGATAAGGCCTAATGGCCAATGTGATGAATGTGAAAGTGTGTATATATGTGATAAGGCCTAATGGCCGATGTGAAGAATGTGAAAGTGTTTATAAATGTGATAAGGCCTAATGGCCGATGTGATGAATGTGAAGGTGTATATATGTGATAGAGCCGAATGGCCAATGTGATGAATGTGAAAGTGTATAAATGTGATAAGTCCCGAAGGGCATTTGTGTCAGTATTATATCCGGGTTAAAACCCCGCAGGCTTTATGCGAGAATATTATCCTGATTAATGTCCGTGAGGCTTCGTGCTCGTACTATATCCGAGCTTTAAAGACCCGACGGCTAAATGCTAGGATTCAAGTAAGACTTTGATATTGAGTATCGCATTAAGTTACCATCAAATAAGTATTATGTACTTAAGATGTTCAGTGCGTATTACTTACTCATCGGTGGAGTGATTTTGAGGTGAATTATCAGTATCAAAGAGGTAAGGATTATGATTTGTAAGCTTAAGTATGGATGTGATTATAAACAAGTGGAAAGGATTATTGAAAGGCGATAATCGATGAAGCATGTGCTTTGGAAATATTTGACCATCTAGGTCATTATTATTGAAAGTATATATGTGGCAGCCAAGTGTTGCGTTTAATGACATTATAGATCGAGATGAAGCTCTAGATTAACTTCATCGAACAGTTGAAATGAATGACCAATGATAGTGATTGAGAACACTTTGTTTTGCTTAAAACCTACTAAGCATAAATTGCTTACTCCGTTTCTTTGTTCTTTGTTTTATAGATTTTCCTCGTTAGCTATCAGATTCGGGATCATCGAAGTCGAAGTCATCCACACTATCAAAGCCCCCTATTTTGGTACAATTTTGGTTGAACTTTGAAATGGCATGTATAGGACTACCCTTTTGTTGTAGGTCATGTACCTTTTGGTTTGTGTAAACTTGGATAGCCATGCGAAAATGGCTCATATCGTTTTAGCATAGTACTATAATCGTTTGTATGTTGATCATTATGAGATATGATATTGTTTTGAAACGGTTAGCCATTGGAATGGTTAATCATGATCACTCTTTGTGCTATGTATGCAAAAAGGGCCAATTGAATCATGAAATCATGAAATAGGTAAAGCCTACCTTAAAGGCAGATGCTGACGGCAGCAGTGATGTGGATGTGAAAAATCACTAAAAATAGGAGGAATGGTATTAAATAGTGAATAAATTATGTAAATGAACTTGGATGAATATACTTTTATATGGAAGAAACGAAACGGTCATATGAGTTATATGTTAAGAGATATTAAAGTTCTCGTGAAACAGGGCCAGAACGGTTTCTGGATCCCCTGTTCCGACTTTGGAAATCCATTGTAAATTAACCAGAGATAATTAGGAGTCATTCCATATATGTATAGATTTCTCTCTGAGTCTAGTTTCTATAGAAACAAACGGCATCAGTATCAAAGCCCTGTACAGGGAGATATCCAATTCGTAACGCACGAAGGTCAGTGTATTCGATCCCTGCAACAGGGGAGACTTTAACTAATAAACTGTACTAATTGTCTCGACCAAAAATTCTAGAAAAAAATCTGTAGATGTACATATGAGTCTAGTTTTAGGGAAAAATTACGAAACAAATTTTCGAGCTTTGAAACTCAAGATATGATTTTTAAGGCGACAGTGACACAGTAACCAGCTTGTCTGGAAATTTCTAAATAGACTGTGAAAATAGTTAAGTCTGTGTGCACCTTGTGTTCGATTCCGGTAACGGACTCGGGTACGGGGTGTTACAATTTTATTGGTATCATAGCTACGGTTTAGTCGATTCTAGGACTACCGTAATACGTTTGGGTCTAGCTATACATGCCATTATGTGATTATTTGATAGTGTGGTGACTTCTGATAATTGAAAATGTGTTTATTTATTGTAATGGATTCGATCCGATCGAAATGTAGCAGATGGTATTGAGAGGACTGAGACATGCTTATGGTGTGTCAATATTGAGAAGGGTATAACATAAGTAAGTTTTGAGTAATTGAAGTTGGTATTTAATTTAAAATGCCATGAAATACATGTATGATAGATGAATGATGTCCCATTGTCCTTATCATAATAAGGTTATTAGAGAAATGAACAAAGGAAGAGATTGGGGATATATGCTTTTGTGTGATTGCTTATTGAGCTGAAAGTTTAGTAAAAGAAGCATACATGTATTTGATTTGAATGATCTTTACGACTTAAAGTCAAGAATCATGTTATATGTTTACATGTGAATGAATTGATTAAATTATAAATGTGATTTGTGCCATGTGAAACATGATAACATGTGAATAAATATGTATGAGACTCAGTGATGTGAATCCGAGTTTAAAACCCGCTGACTATATGAAGAAATTATGTTCGGGTAAAGACCGATGGCTATGTCTGAGATTATGTCCGGATTAAAATTCGCTGGCTTTGTGTGGAGATCTCATCCGAGCTAAAAGTCTCGACGATGATCCGGGCTAAGTCCCGAAGAGCATTCATGCTAGTGATGTATCCGGGCTAAGTCTCGAAGAGCATTCATGCGAGTGATGTATCCGGGCTAAGTCTCGAAGAGCGTTCGTGCTAGTGATGTATCCGGGCTAAGTCCCGAAGAGCGTTCGTGCTAGTGATGTATCCGGGCTAAGTCCCGAAGAGCATTCATGCTAGTGATGTATCCGGGCTAGGTCCCGAAGAGCAATCATGCTGGTGACGTGTATTCGAGCCTTCGTGCCTAGTAGGCTTCGTGCCGGTAATTTGAGCAAAGTTTAAGTGTTCATTACTATACGAATTCAAATTTAAATGAGATGATATGTTTAAAAGTGTACATACATGATGTTTATCGACTTGGTTAAGTCATTTCAATGTGTAATAACGAATGAATAAGAGCACTATGTGTGTGAATGATTGGAGGCACTGTGTGTGTGTAAATCCCTTTAATCGAGCACTATGAGTGTGAGATCGGTCAGTGGGCACTAAGTGTCGAAATGGAATTCAAGTAAGACCTAAATGGGACGAAGGCATTGATTTGAGATAGTGAGTAAGACCATGTGCAGGACATGGCATCGGCTCGATATGTGAGAATATGTAAGACCATATCTAGGATATGGCATTGTAAGAGCTATATGTGCTTGAATTAGTTGAGCCCTTACAAGTAAGTATTCGCTCAGTTAATAAACGAGCTACCGGCCTTTGGCTAAGTTGATCTTTTGTGTATGAACATAAGGGTTGGTAATGTGAAGTAAGTTCTTGAGTAAATAAAGCTTAAATTATGATTTGATTAGATCATGTTTTAAGCAAATCGAAATCATGCTCTTGGTGTGTGGCTATTGAGCCGAAATTGTAAATATGATAAGTGTCTTGTGTTTGAGCTTTGGTAATGAGAATGTAATAAGAATGTGTATTGATTTGTTGATATATGTGCCTGGTTATTCGAATGGTATCCGGGCTAATTCCCGAAGGCTTTTGTGCTAAGTGACTAAATCCGGGCTAATTCGAAGGCAATTGTGTGAATCACTATAACCGGACTATGTCCCGAAGACAATCGAGCGAGTCGCTATATCCGGTTAAATCCCGAAGGTACGTGATTCGGAGATGAGCAATCTTGCTGCAAAAGTTTCAGTTAATACGCTTGCAAAAATTCCAGCAATGAGGTATGTTCGTATGTGCTGAATGAATTAAATGTTCAGGTGTGTGGAAGTTGAATATTGAGATACGATGGAGTTATAAAGGATATTTATGGGGATGTTTGAGTATATGTGTATTTTCGGCCAGGTTACAGCTTATACATGGATGAAAATGTGGGTTACAAATATGTGGGTTGATGATGTGAAATCAATAATGAATTACAATTGCTATCGATGAGCTAATGTTTATATGAATATAATTCAATAAGAGGACGCTATTCTAAACTATGCATCGGTAGAAATTTTCGGGGACAAAAATTTCTTAAATGGGGGAGAGTTGTGACACCCCTAATGTGACCCTAGTCGGAAAGTGGTTTCAGGACCACAAAACCGAGTCACAAAAATAATTAGATGTTATATTCTGTGCTTATTATATGTGGGATTTGTATGTGTGAATATTTCGTGCCTTGATTTTATCAATTAGGTGCTAATTTATAAGAAAGGACCCATGTGATAGGACTTGAAAATGTGATAGGTGAAATTTAAAGTGGCCAAATAATGCATGAATTATTGACATGAGGGACTTGCATGTCAAATTAGCCAAAAATCTAAATGGTGGCCGGCCATGCTATGGGGTAAGGCATATTATAGACATATTATGTTAAAATGTGTGGGAAGAATAATAAATAAAGAAGGGAGTGGGAGGAGAAACCAAAGTTGTCTCCCCCCCCCCATTGCCGTGAATGGAAGAAAGAAAGACTTCAACTTTCATTTTCGATCTTGCTTCCTTGTCTCTTGCAAAGGAAGCTAGAGAAGATAGGCCGGCTACATGTAGTGGAAAACCATGGAATTTGTTTGCTTCTAAGTTGAAATTTTCAAGTAGAAGGCTAAAAAGGGGGATTAAGGTATGTTAATGCTCTTTCATTGAAAATCTTTGTATATTTGGAGTGGTCATCAAGTATAGAAGCTAGCTCATGGCAAATGTTTTTTTTTAAATGTGTGAAGATGACAATCGGCTATGTTGAAGTGCTAAATGAGTGCTAAATTGAGCTTAAGATAGTAATTAGAATTTGGGAAATTCATGCATTTTGTGGTCCAAGGGTGATAAGAACCATACGGTTATGGCATGTAAGCATGAAGATTGTGGAAGTCTTAGAATTGACTCAAGTGTTTTCGTCATTAACATATATATATATTGCGAATGTATGCTTGAAGGGTTGGTTAAGTACATTGTTGTTAAATGCTTGTTGATTTGTATAATTGTTGCTTAGCTACTAAATGAACTTAGGATATTATGGATAAGTTCAAGAATGGCAAAATTGAAATGAAGTTGCTTGTGCCGAATGTACATATAAGTAAGGGGAGTTATGTTATAATAGAACTAAGTGTGGCTAGTAAAGCCTATTTAATTTTCTTGCTATGTTGGACCATAAATATGATACATATTTAAATCTATTGTTCTAGATATAGATTAAATGATATGTGATTGCCAAATGTGATTGTTAAGTGAATAATATTAGTTAAGTACCTAAGCAAATCTATTGTTGTACTTAAGCTTAAACGCAGAGAGGACCAAAGTTGGATAAGGAAAGGGAAAAAGTGATCAAATAGCCGCCGAGATCATTCGACCACATCCGAGGTAAGTTTTGAGTGATCAAACGTTGAGTAAATTCAATCAAAATAGGACATAATGAGTTGATTTAATAAGATATGATGTGGTCATGATATGTTTAAAGCTCAAATGGTAAGTTCATAAGTGTTTGGACTTGGAAATTTAAGAGCAAATTGTAATAGTTTGCTTAGGACAGCAGCAGTAACGTGATTTTAGAAAATCACCATAAATTGTTGGTGTGGAATTATAGGCTAAATAAAATATGCAATCAAAGCTTAAGTAGTCTAGTTCCTTATAAAAGAGGCCGTGTGAGCAAAGAAATTTCCTATAAAGAGATATTTAAAGTTGT
Source organism: Gossypium arboreum (assembly GCF_025698485.1). Taxonomy (NCBI): domain Eukaryota; kingdom Viridiplantae; phylum Streptophyta; class Magnoliopsida; order Malvales; family Malvaceae; genus Gossypium; species Gossypium arboreum. Next base: position 29,800,979 of record NC_069072.1, read on the forward strand.
GCGGGACAGTGTCGGAATGACTCCGAAATCCCCTATTCTGTTTTTGGAAAATCACTATAATTTGTACAAAAATGGTTATGAGATAAGATTTATATCCTTAGACTCCTTAATGAGTCTAGTTTCAAATGGAATCAAATAGAACACATTATGAATTCTGTACAATGAAAAATTTGATTCGTAGTGAAGAGTGGTCAGATTAGTCAAACAGTGCAACAGGGGAAACTTTAAGAAAAATCTGGTATTTATTGGCCACACCTAAAATTCTTAAAATTTTATGGATGAAAGATACATGAGTCTAAATTCAGGGAAATTTAACGGTAATTGATTTTGAATTTCGTAGCTCCAGTTATAAACAATTTAGTGACTGTTGCTCAGGAAAACTGCTTGTAGTGAATATGTGATGTTGTTGTAAACTTTGATGAAACTATTTGAGTTGCTTATAAGCTATTGGTGAAATTGATGTATAAGAAAAATATGAAATTTGTATGAGGTATATATATGTGATAAGGCCTAATGGCCGATGTGATGAATGTGAAAGTGTATATATGTGTGATAAGGCCTAGTGGCCGATGTGATGAATGTGAAAGTGTATATATATGTGATAAGGCCTAATGGCCGATGTGATGAATGTGAAAGTGTGTATATATGTGATAAGGCCTAATGGCCGACGTGATGAATGTGAAAGTGTATATATATGTGATAAGGCCTAATGGCCGACGTGATGAATGTGAAAGTGTGTATCAATGTGATAAGGCCTAATGGCCGATGTGATGAATGTGAAGGTGTATATATGTGATAGGGCCGAATGGCCAATGTGATGAATGTGAAAGTGTATAAATGTGATAAGTCCCGAAGGGCATTTGTGTCAGTATTATATCCAGGTTAAAACCCCGCAGGCTTTATGCGAGAATATTATTCTGATTAATGTCCGTAGGCTTCGTGCTCGTACTATATCCGAGCTTTAAAGACCCGACGGCTAAATGCTAGGATTCAAGTAAGACTTTGATATTGAGTATCTGCATTAAGTTACCATCAAATAAGTATTATGTACTTAAGATGTTCAGGTACGTATCACTTACTCATCGGTGGAGTGATTTCGAGGTGAATTATCAGTATCAAAGAGGTAAGGATTATGATTTGTAAGCTTAAGTATGGATGTGATTATAAACAAGTGGAAAGGATTATTGAAAGCTGATAATCAATGAAGCATGTGCTTTGGAAATATTTGACCATCTAGGTCATTATTATTCGAAAGTATATATGTGGCAGCCAAGTGTTGCGTTTAATGACATTATAGATCGAGATGAAGCTCTAGATTAACTTCATCGAACAGTTGAAATGAATGACCAATGATAGTGATTGAGAACACTTTGTTTTGCTTAAAACCTACTAAGCATAAATTGCTTACTCCATTTCTTTGTTCTTTGTTTTATAGATTTTGCTCGTTAGCTATTGGATTCGGGATCATCGAAGTCGAAGTCATCCACACTATCAAAGCCCCCTATTTTGGTACAATTTTGGTTGAACTTTGAAATGGCATGTATAGGACTACCCTTTTGTTGTAGGTCATGTACCTTTTGGTTTGTGTAAACTTGGATAGCCATGCGAAAATGGCTCATATACGTTTTTAGCATAGTACTATAATCGTTTGTATGTTGATCATTATGAGATATGATATTGTTTTGAAACGGTTAGCCATTGGAATGGTTAATCATGATCACTCTTTGTGCTATGTATGCAAAAAGGGCCAATTGAATCATGAAATCATGAAATAGGTAAAGCCTACCTTAAAGGCAGATGCTGACGGCAAAAGTGATGTGGATGTGAAAAATCACTAAAAATAGGAGGAATGGTATTAAATAGTGAATAAATTATGTAAATGAACTTGGATGAATATACTTTTATATGGAAGAAACGAAACGGTCATATGAGTTATATGTTAAGAGATATTAAAGTTCTCGTGAAACAGGGCCAGAACGGTTTCTGGATCCCCTGTTCCGACTTTGGAAATCCATTGTAAATTAACCAGAGATAATTAGGAGTCATTCCATATATGTATAGATTTCTCTCTGAGTCTAGTTTCTATAGAAACAAACGGCATCAGTATCAAAGCCCTGTACAGGGAGATATCCAATTCGTAACGCACGAAGGTCAGTGTAGTCGATCCCTGCAACAGGGGAGACTTTAACTAATAAACTGTACTAATTGTCTCGACCAAAAATTCTAGAAAAAAATCTGTAGATGAACATATGAGTCTAGTTTCAGGAAAAAATTACAAAACAAATTTTCTAGCTTTGAAACTCAAGATATGATTTTTAAGGCGACAGTGATGCAGTAACCAGCTTGTCTGGAAATTTCTAAATGGACTGTGAAAATAGTTAAGTCTGTGTGCACCTTGTGTTCGATTCCGGTAACGGACTCGGATACGGGGTGTTACAGTCAAAACCTAAAATATTGCAAAAAAATAATTTGTAACTCATCTTCATCATGATATTAAAAATGCAACTCAGATAAAGGCTTAATGATATCAACATTAGAAACATTCGTGATCATACTGGGATGGCTCATGGACCCATAAACGTTAAATTTCACCACTTCTCCATTGCAATCCGTAGTGAATATTCCACTCTACATGTCAATTTTTGTTTGTGCAGTACTCAAAAATGGTATCTCAAGTAGTATATCGAAAGAATTGGCCGAGTTGTCATCCTCCATGTCAATGATGTACAAATCTGTAAGGAAAATTAATCCATTTACCTTGATAAGAACATCCTCCAACACTCCTTCCGGATATAATACAGACCTATCTGCAAGCTGAATGATTATACCTATTTCTTTTAAAGCACCTGTGTTTAGTAGTTTATAAATGGACAAAGGCATAGCGTTAATAGATGCACCTAAGTCGCACATGGCTTTTTTAATTCCAACACTACCTATTTTGCAAGATATAGTGAACATACCTTGTCCTTACATTTAGGTGGTGTTTTCTTTCGTAAAACAATAGAGACGTTTTCTCTGACACTTACCTTTTCAATAACTAGGAGCTTCTTCTTACTCGTGTGTAATTTTTTTTAAGAATTTTGCATATCGTTGAATCTGCTTAATCGCATCAAGAAGAGGAATGTTGATTTCTACCTTTCGAAAAGTGTCAAGGATCTCCTTCTCTTCTATCTCCATCTTAATTTGGATAAGTCTTCTAGGAAATGGAGGCAATACTGCAAATAGTTTCTGTGGTGCCAACTTCATTGGAGCCTTTGAGTCAAGTTTTTTCTTCTTATCCAGCATCGTGGGCACGACTCGTGCTAGGTACGGGTTCCAAAATTATTCCACTTCTCAATGTCATAGCATTTGCATTATGTCGAGGATTAGGTTCAGTTTGAGATGACAACACACCTTAGGACTCCAAATGACTAACCGTAAGCGTAAGCTTCCTCACTAGCTTATCTAATTCCTGCAAATGAATATCAGCTTTCTGTTGAAACTTTTTAGTATTATTGGCTAGCCTTTCCACTATGGCTAGCCTTTCCACCTAGAAAGTTTCCAACAATATTCACTTGTTCTGTCGAACCCTCATGTAAAATAAGACATGAGTCCGTCAGATGATCTGACATAGCACAAATTCCACACAACTATGCTGGGCTTGTTTTATCTATAAGCAAATTTTGAACAACATTAGGAAGCTTATAAAATTTATCTTCTAAAGATAGTGAACTTAACCCATGAACCCATCTTGTGGGTTCTGTAGCTGATTGAAATTGTTGAGAATTTGCAGCCATGGCTGAAATCAACTCTTTTACTCTCTGAGGTGTCATATTTACAAGTTCCCCTCCACTAGAAGCATCTATCATCTTCATTTCCATTGCAAGTAACCCCACATATAAATACTACAAAAGTGATTGTTTAGTCAAGCCATGTTATGGGTAGCTTCCACACGACTTTTTGTACCACTCCCAATAATCATAGAGCAATTTAGTCTCCTTTTTTTGAATTCCTACAATGTCTTGTCTTAATTCGACTGCCTGAGCTGCTGAAAAAAATCTATCAAGAAATAAAAGATACATATTAGACCATGTATTAACTAAACCAGGAGATAAATTAAATAACCACTCTCTAGCAAAGTCGACTAACGTGAAAGGAAAAACATGGAGTTTAATTTGATCTTCAGTCACTCCCTGAGGTTTCATATTTCTACAAATAATGTGAAATTCTTTAAGATGATTATGCATATTTTCACTTTGCATAGGCGTCCCTCGTATCGAAAAAGTTATGTAGAGGGGTTGTTGTTTATCTGGTGGTGCTATGAGTTGGTGTATAGTTTGATCTATCATTTCGTCTGGTTATTTGAATGAGAACATGTCATCGGTATAAGCTATTTTAAACTCAGGTTGTCGTCATTTACCACATCGAATAGCTTTTCTTCATAGTGTTCGAGCCCACTTCTCTATTTCTGGTTCAAAATCTAAAGTCCCCGATTTTGACTTGGTCATAAGGAAAACAAACGAAAATTAGAAAAAAAAATATTTCCAATCCCTGGGAACAGTGCCAAAATTTGATGAGCATTGAAACCACCAAATAAAAATTCTTATGACAAAACAATACGAAATAGCAGTACCGAGTAGTAGGGTTGAATCCATAGGGATTGGTTATCTAATTTTGCCTTTTCTTATGAGTAGAATTACTGTCATGGCAATAGTTCTGCACATGACTCGTAACGAGCTTGCTAAAAAATAAATAAATAAAAGAAATTAGAGGAGTTGAAAATGTTTAGAAATTAAATAAGTCAGAGAGTAGAAATAAACAATTATATAAAGTCTTAGTCTTAGACTCAGTTAATTCTAGTTCTGAATCGGTCCTTAAAAATGAGTTTTCTTCTCCAAACAATAAGCTGGTTATAGCGGCAAAGAACGTCCCAACAACCAATTCTTCCTTTCGTAGTTGATTCCGGTATGACCTGCAAACCAACCCTTACTGGTTGTCTAATCGCAATACATGTTTTCATAATTCACAACCCCGACAACCTTACGTTCAGAAAAATCCAACTCGGATCAACGGCCTCAACCGCATAGGTTGCTTAGATCCTATCACTATCTCCCTTGATGAAAATCCCATTAATATGACCCCACTAGCATACACCAATTTGCTCGCAGGAATTTGAATACAGCATGGCCGACTCGACTTCCCAACTGTACGCCAAACAACTCCAACCCAACGAGTGTTTTTTGAATTAAAATTGAATTAACTTTTAGTATGAATTTGTACTATCCCATATTCCGGATAGATTGTGAATACCGTTATGAAAGATTTTAAGTATGGATTCATTTCTCACGATTTTTAATCAGGAAGAATACTGGCCTAAATCTAAGTGGAAGTTTAGTGAAGCATGAAATTAATTATGCTTTGTTGGTGTATGTAATTGGTTTTAATGGAAATGGAAAAAAAAGTGGAAAGGGAAAGGACTTAAGAAGCAATTAAACAAAATAAGAAAATGGAAAGAAATGTAAAACGAAAATGACAAAATGCTTAAAAGAAATGGCTACATACGCAAGAAATAGAAGGGAATAAAAATAATTTCATTGAATTTCTAATGCATTCAAGTATGTTTTTCAAAGGCCACCACATACCCCATTTATATACATACCGTATACTAAAATTAGTCTAACCCACCTAACAACTAATTACATGCAATCAATTTTTTTTTCTAAATATGGCTTTTACAAAGTCAAAAGTCTGATCAGCCTTCAAATGTCTCCAGATTTCCAACTCGACCCCTCTTTTATTGCTTGTGCTCCAATTAAGTCCTTTTCTTCTTGTTTGTTATTTAAAGCATCCGAACTTCATTCTTGACAGAATTTAAACATAAAATCACCAATTGAGCAATAATTAATTCAAGAATTAAGTTGATTTGAACACGTAAAACATACAAAATAAGCATGCTATTAGCTTTTAACAGAACAATACAGTAGCATTCAGCATGCTTATAGTAGTTCAATTTAGTAGCAAATAATATGCTTATAATAGATCAACTCACTAGCAAAATTCATGCTTAATAAGTGTTTGGTTTAATGGTAACATAAGGCACGTTGTACGTACAATAACAAATACAGAAAAAATAGACATATGTATTATTCATAATTCATGCATATATATATTAATTCGGTCAAGTAGATCATGGTTTCTAGGATTAATCATATTATTAGGGGATTAATTGAATAAAATAAAATAGTAAAAACAGTTTAGGAACCATTCAAGGATTAAAGTATAAAATTTGTAAAGCAAAGGGCACACGGTTGTGTGGCCATGCTGTGTGGAAGGCTATAAGCTGTGTGCAAGGGTAATATGGCCATGTGACGGGCTACGGTCATGTGGAAGGGTCTAGTCATGTGGTTCATGAACTACACTAGGGTTTCTAGGGCACATTCTTTGAAATGAGATGTATTTATCATTTCTTGGTGAGGATTAAAGATGATTCTTGGCAAGGATTATTTGATTATATATAGGATTATTTGATTTAGGAAAGAAAACTAATTATAAAAAACTAGGATGAAAATATGGTGTAAAGAAAAGAGAAACAAAATATAAAGAGAATAAATAGAAGGATGGAGGGTAAATTCTCTTATGATTTGAAAAGGGCCAAATTTAAATTCTAATTAGGAAAAGAAGATAAAAAAGATGGTAGAATTATAACTCTATTGGGATTTTGAAGAAGGGCAATATATGAATTCTAGTTAGGAAAGAATTGGGTTAATTCTTAAGGCTTGTGAACCTTAGGGGCTGCACTTGAAATTTACCCAATATTTTGCCAAAATTAGAAATTAAAATTAAAGGGGAGGGGGCTAACACCTTAACCATTGGGCTATTGCCCATTTCTTGTTAATTTTTTTAGTTTAATCATATTGATATGTTTTTTGTAACCCCTCAAACCGGGCCTAGATGTTACAACCCAATCTAAGCAATTACTTGGGTCATAGTTATGGCGCAAACTTGAGTTGAAGTACGTTGGTTTGGTCTTTGAAAAGCACCTACTAGTATTCTCTTAAATACAATATTTTTTAATGAAATTTTGAAAGAAACCTTGTTTAATATTTGTAAAACAACTTAATGATCTTTAATTCAAATTTGATAAATTAGTTTGCAGAAAACGGTTTTATTAAGAAAATACCAAATTATTTAGTCCATAATAAAAGTCCATGCAAATTTTCCGATGTCAAAAGTTTAAAAATCTCATGCCGCAGTTCTATAGTCTAATATAAAATAAATTCCCAAATATTAATAAAGTCCACAAAATTCTGAAACATAATAGAAGTTGATATTTATATAAAATTGTTCTTGAGAGCCGCACTGATGACCGCATCCGAGTTCAAACCACGAGGATTATCTGAAACACATAAGTAATGTGGGTGAGCTTTAAAGAGCCTAATGTGACATCAACACAAACATAATCGAATAGATATCAAAATATCTCAACATATCAATCATCATAATAATCACAAGTTTTAACACTGATACTTGTGCATGAACATGTTGATGAATATTTTAAAACGATGCACATTTTATAAAATTTTTGACCCATCTCCACTACACACTAGTATCGAGTTCCCCAGAACTCGTCCATCCAAAATACTATTTATGGACAAGCCACCACTGATTTGTAGATATACTGCCACCGATATAATTTTGTGGACATGCAACCACTAATTTGCAGATATACTGTCACTGCTTCCACCTTTCAAAAAAATCTCACCCAATGCATATGATATGGAAAATTAACTATTTAACACATATCGTTCACTTTTACACTTGTGCATGTAAACATGCTCTCATAATCACATATCATATAATAATCACTTTTACCATGTTAATCATGTTTTTCATATTAAATCATAGATCTCAATATTTATAACATACACATATATAAGTCCCACATGTTTGAATCATCACATATATCACATAAGTCATACATCACATATCATGACAATGAGATCTACACATAAATCATGATAAAATTTTCAACTTTTCGTGAATATTTAGTGTACTCATGAGTTATTATAATTAAGTTATTAATATAATAAAATAACTATATTACATACAAGGAATAGTAACGATCCCACACTTTTTTTTTCTAAATCCGATTTGCCACAATCCTTATTAACAATTTCACTTTGATCTAACAAGCAAGACAAATCTAACACATGAGTAACGTTTATTAATTAGGATCCTTTGGAAATAGTTTTATCACTTAAAGATCGATTACCAATAGTCTCAACAACAGTGACCCCACAATTTAAGACTCTCGAAAGGAGGGTTTCCAACGCGAAGTTAAAGGTCTCCCCTATGAATATCGTTTGGCCCTTCAAAGTTGATATCAATTTGTATTAGTAAGATAATAATTAAATAAAAAAATATTACATTTTCCCTATGGCTACTATACCATTCGGACATGATATGAAATCACTAAGAGAAATATTTTATGATCAAAATAACTCACACTTACAGCTTGATTAAGCCAGGATGGACAATGAATCTAGAAAGGAACAAAAGTAATGAGTTGAACGATCTAAAAAAATTGATAGAGCAAAGAGAAGATGTAAGTTAAACAATATAAGAAATGAAAAATGGAGGAGGAAGAGAAAAGAAGGATTTCGATCATCGACAGTGGCGACAGCGGCAGTTTGACAATGAGAAGGTGGTCTAGAAAGGAGTGAAGAACAATAACAGAGGAGGTTTCGACACAAGATAGGATGAGTAAGAAGAATAAATAATAATGAAAGAGAATAAATGGAGGAGGTTAGGAATCCACGGTGACTCACGGCGATGGTCATGCCAGCGATCGATAATGGTGTAAAAAAAATAAGGGAAAGGGTCGTGATAAGGTCGCTAAAAGGTGTGACGATGGTGGTGCTATAGTTGGTTGTGGTAGAGGAAAAGCAAAAAATAAAATAAAAGAGTGGTGGTTATTTTGCGAAAGGAGAGATAATGGATGAGAAAAGAAATGAAAAACTGAAAGAATGAGAGCAATAAGGAAGTAAGGACGGCAAAGGGTGATGAAAGCTTGGTCAACTATGACTAGGTTTAATGAACCACAACAAAAGGCAAGATATGAAGTTTTGGCAAGAGTGGGAGACATGGAGTGAAAAGGAGGCCATGTTACCTCAACATATGGTAAGTTTGACTCATAACGAGGGAAAGGAATCCTCCTAAACATGGTAACAATGTAGTGGACTGCAAACACATTATGCACATGAAAATTGTGTTAAAAATTAAATAAAAATATGAAAACAAGAGGACTTGAACTTATGACCTCTAAAATTGCTTATGATCACTTAAACACTTAACCATTTCACTTCCTTGTTTTAATTTCTACCACATTTATTTTAAAAAAATGGTTTGACATTTTCTAAGGTTTGAGACAAAATTTCACCACATAGAAAATAATGTAAGGGAAGGGATTCAAACACAAGTCATCATGGACAACTCCACCACTATACTTGATATTTATTAATACCAAAAGATCATCTAAAATAAATAAATAAAATTAGGGCGATCACTCTTTCGGTCATTAACCTAATTTCTACTAACTCAATTTTTGGGATGTGACATTTTCGAGGTGTTTTTGGTTAAATTATGAAATAAAAAGAGAAGAAGGGGGCTTGGACTTTGGTAAGAAAATGGGAGAGTGACATGTTAACCATTGGGTTGCTACCCATTCTTATTAAGTTTATACTCCAAATAATATTTATTTCAGTGTGGTCTTTATCCTAGGTTGCTGAAAATTTAAATGAAAAAAATAAGAGAAATGTGACTTAAACCTTGGCTTCTAAGGAGGAGGCACTAACAGCTAACCACTCAATCTATAACTTATTTCATATTTATTTTAGTCATTCAATTGTATTTACTTATTTCGAGCTCAATTTACATATTCTTTGTTTACTCAATCTTTTCTTATTAACTTATTTAACTTTATAGTTCTTAACACATTCCTATTTTAGTTTATATACAACAATTAATACTTAGAGTCATTCTCATTATTAATATTTTAATTCATTTTACCCTTTTCCAATTAAACCTCGTAATCAAGTTTCATTTTAGATTAATTAATATAATAATACTTTATTATATTACTTTAATACTTTAAGTAGTTATTTATGACCTTAATTTCGGTATCCTTTTCAAACCTTCGATTTGTAAATGCTCAAAGATAACCTTATAAATTTAGGCATGACCACTTTCGATTTTCATAAACCCGATTCTTCAACCCAATTTTTAGGGTGTAACAATTTTGTCCCTAAACCTTAATTAATCATAATTCAGCTAAGTTACCTATAAAAAAATTCAATTCACTTATATAATAAGTCTATAATGTAACGCCCCAATTTTCGGGACTTCTGTTAATTTTGGTGAATTTTGGAATTTTTGTGTTTTGACTGTTTAGCATAGGTTTAATTATGTTAGTGGGCTCTAGAAGGCCCAAGCTTAAGCTAAAACCCAGTAATTTTAGGTGATTTTAATCCATAAGAGGAAAAGGGGGGGTTCTAGTTAACAGGGGTCTTAAATATTATTTGGGTAAAATAAGACATAAGGAAGCAAGTGGCAAAGTGGCATGTGACTCCACTGGCAAGGCTATAAAAGTGGCATGTGGATGCTAGGGAGAGCTGAGGTTCAAGTCATAATGACAACATATTAAGGGAATTATTATTTTTATGTTCAGAAAAGGTAAGCAGTGCAACTGAAGTGAAAGTCTGTCAGGATAGGATTTAGGAGTTGATAAGGGATAGGATTTAAGAGCAGATAAGGGAGGAAATCTAGGAACTGATCAAGGAATAAGAGGTGGCCGGCCAAGGGACTTTAGCATGGGAATTTCGGCTAGGGTTAGTGCCAGTATAAATTCGGCATTAGTGGTAAGTGGTGCTATTTCCTGACCATTCTCTTCTTCTTTTCTTTTTCTCTTCTCTCCATCCACTTATTCTTTTCTTCTTCTTTTCGCCATAGCCGAATCCTTCAGCCACCCTACTCTATACCACCTTCCTTCCATTATTTTTAAGACTATAGCCGATTGCCCCAAATCCTGAAATCCCAAAAACTTGACTCCTTTTGTACCAATTTTTCCCTAGCCAAATCTCTTATTTTTCTCATCATCTTTGGCCGATTCTCTCAACCTCTAAACCCCAGGTTTCTGTTGACAATACCACAAGTAAAAACTCTCATATTTTATCTTTCTCTACACTTTTACAAAAAGCTGAAACTCCCACATTATCCTAGGGACATAGCCGAATACTGAGATCACTGAGGGCTTGACTTTTGTTATCGTTTGAGGGCTTAGAACTGCATCAGAATCAAGTAGGAACTAAGGGGGAACGTTGACTGGAAGAATCGGTGTGTGATTAAGAGGCTGTTGATCAAGGGCTTGGACAAGTGGAGCGAACGGATCTGGATCGAGACACTATTTTCGGCAAAGGCAGTTCGTGCGTGGATCTCGTCAGTCAATCGTCATAAAACAGGTAATCCCCAGCCATAGTGGGCTTGGATCTGCGAGGGATTCGGAGTGGCCACTCGTTCTGCAATATGGATTTCTTCTGGTGATTTGGACTTCAATTTTCTTTACTTTGATGATTTGGGTTTTGTTATGTAATAAGGCCGCTTATAATTAATTTTTTTTTTGGGTTTTGGTTTATAACTTATCATGATGATCTTAAATTATATTAACTGTCAAAATGGGCTAGATCTAGGGATCGTTTTCAAAAAGTAAACTGATTTCAAGTAACACGATTATAAACAAGGCTTCGCTATGATAACGTTTACAAACTTAAATATGTTTTATTCTAAAATAGACATAATTTCAATGGTAACCTGAAAATATCGCGATGTTAGAGTGTGGCAATGGCGGTGTGCATGTCTAGGATTGGATCCGAAAGAGCTTGGTACTTAGCGATCCGATGGACTCACCTCCTTTTCGGCTTCCTACAGTGCGACTTCCATTCACTTTAACCCTCAATGAATTAATCCTTTGAACATCAAGCACGATTTCCTAGACTTAGAATGAAAAAATGTTTTAACGTGTTGATGTGGCACGTCAAATCCGGTCATAACGTCTAGGCCGGGTTTGGGGTGTTACATTTTGTGGTATCAGAGCCAGGCTGCAACAACTCGGTTATGGAATGGGTTTACAAAAACGAAGATTGTCAAAAAAAATGGTTTTTAAAATCTGGACTTCTGAAGGTGGCATTCCGAATCTCCAGCCCAAGCCTGTAAGTATTCTAAATTTTTCTGAATATATTCTGAATTATCTATCTGTACTGAAACTTTACTAGAATACTCTAGATAGGATGCTACTGATATCTTAGAAAAGCTTGCTAAAAGACTAAAACTGTAGCTAGACATCAATTCTGCGAAAACCAACTCTGAATTACTGTCTAAATCATAAAACATCTGTAATAAACATTGGAATGATATTTATGCATAAAATTCATAATCAGATAATACGATATGAGTACAAGAGCCACTCGTGGAAGAGGCTGTGGATGTGGCCGAGGAAGGGCTCGGCAAAGATCTTCATCTTGGGACATATGCGCGGCAGATGCACCGTACCATCGGCAATGAAGTGGAGTCTCATGATCGTGGTGCTGGGGATGACGCCCTGTCGCAGGCTATGCTTCGAGTTCTGGAAAGGGTTGCTGGGGCAAGTTCAGGCAACGAAATTTGAGGATCGATTTCAGAACGGCTCCGAGCTAACTAAGCAGAGATCTTTAGGGGCGTATCTGGTGTAGCCCCGAATGTGGCGGAATATTGGTTGGAGGCCACAAAACGAATTATGGATGACTTGGACTGCTCGGTGGAGCAAAAGCTGAAGGGGGCCGTATCGCTGCTGCGAGATGAGGCTTATTAGTGGTGGCTCACCGTGAGGGTTGGAACCCCAGCTGATAGGGTTACATGGGAGCTGTTTAAGACAGCCTTTAAAGGAAAGTACGTCGGGGCAAGTTATGTTGATGCCCGCAGGAAGGAATTCCTGAATCTGGTCCAAGGATGTGAAACTGTTGCTGAGTATGAGGCTGAGTTTCTGAGGCTGAGCTGGTATGCTGTGGGGATAGTCGCTACGGAGTATGAGCGTAGCGTTCACTTTGAGGATGGACTTAGAGATGACTTTAAGGTGCTGATTGCTCCGCAGAGGGAGTGGGATTTCGCGGTTCTGGTGGAAAAAGCTAAGATAGCTGAGGAGGTAAAGCATACTGTGAGGCAGAACCGTGAGAAAGATCGAAACCATTTTCGGAGGGATTCTGGATCTTCGAGTAGAGCAAATAAGAATGTCAGAAGGGCGAGAGTGGAGGAGCCAGTTCGAGCAGCACCAGTGAATGTGGTTAGATCGCCAATTTGTGGAGAGGGTGGAAAGGTACATTTGGGTGAGTGTAGGAAACGTTCCGGTGCTTGTTTCCGATGCGGATCTATGGAGCATAGAGTTAAGGATCGCCACAGAGAGCCGATCGAGGCTCGGAGTTGTTGTCTGAGGGTTGTTCAACCCGCGAGAGGTGGACCACAACCACCGAGAGGACATGGACAAGGTAGAGGTGGAAATGGAAATAAAAATGGTCGAGGTCGGGGCTGGCAGGGTGCTGAAATCTTGAGCCTCGACACCGGTGATACAGTGTATCGGCTCGTCGTCGAGAGGAGGCGGCCTTTTGACGTCATAATCTGATGCGTTTTGGTTTTGGCATGCCATACATTGCTTTAGTGGATATTGGATCTACTTATTCCTATGTTGCATGTGTCATATCTGGGTCGTTGGGTGTGCACTCCGAGAAGATTGTGAGTAGGGTATCTGTGTTAAGTCTTTTAGGTCACTCAGTTAGGGTAGACAAACTGTATAGGAATGTACCCTTAGAAACTCAAGGCAAGGTTTTTCCTGGAGATCTGACGGAGTTGCCGTTCGGAGAGTTTGACCTCATTCTGGGAATGGACTGGCTTGTTAAGCATAGGGCGACTTTGGATTGTGCTGCAAAACGAATGGTGTTAAGGACCGGATGAGGAGGTTATGATGATAGGTGAGCGAAGGGATTATTTGTCTAATGTGGTGTCGGTATTGAGGGCCGAAAAGTAGATTCGAAAAGGTTGTGAGGCCTATTTGGCATTCGTAAGGCAGTCGGAAGAGAAGGGATTGACAGTGGATAAGCTCAGGACCGTAAAGGAGTTTCAAGATATTTTTTCGGAGGAGCTTTCGGGATTACCTCCAAACCAAGAAATGGTGTTTAGAATTGACTTGTTGCCTGGAACGGCGCTAGTGTCTATCGCACCGTATAGGATGGCACCGAAAGAGTTGGTGAAGCTAAAGGCACAACTTCAAGAGTTGTTGGATAGGGGCTTTATTAGGCCAAGCATGTCTTCATGGGGAGCACCGGTGTTATTCGTGAAGAAGAAGGATGGTACAATGCGGATGTGCATTGACTATCGCCAGTTGAACAAAGTGACAATTAAGAATAAGTATCCACTACCAAGGATTGATGATCTGTTTGACCAGCTTAGGGGGGCTTCTGTATTTTCTAAGATCGACCTTCGATCTGGATATCATCAGTTAAGGGTCAAGGATACAGATATCCATAAGACGGAATTTAGGACTCGGTATGGTCATTACGAGTTTCTGGTTATGCCATTTCGGCTAACGAACGCTCCTACGGCATTTGTGGATCTGATGAATCGGGTGTTTCAACCATTTCTGGATCAATTCGTAGTCATCTTTATTGACGATATTCTGGTATATTCTGAAACGGAAGCAAAGCATGGTGAGCATCTCCGTATAGTGCTACAAGTGTTAAGGGAGAAGGAACTTTATGTAAAGTTCAGCAAGTGTGAATTCTGGTTGAGGGAGGTAACTTTCTTAGGACATGTGGTCTCTACTGAGGGGATTAAGGTGGATCCTCAAAAAATTGAAGCAGTTTTGGAGTGGAAGCCGCCTAGGTCAGTATCGGAGATACGGAGTTTCTTAGGATTGGCAGGATACTACAGAAGGTTTGTGGAAGGTTTTTCGGTGTTGGCTGTACCTCTGACTAAACTGATAAGGAAAGGGGTACCGTTTGTATGGACTGAGACCCAGTAGGGAGCTTTTGAAAAGTTTAAGAAAGTTTTGACTGAAGCGCCTGTGTTAATTCAGCCGGAGTCTAGGAAGGATTTTACTATGTACAGCGACGTATCACATGTAGGTTTGGGCTGCATGTTAATGCAGGAGGCTAAGGTGGTTTCATATGCGTCACGGCAGCTTAAGCCTCACGAGGGGAACTATCCTACTCATGATTTGGAATTAGCAGCAGTGGTTTTTGCACTTAAGGTTTGGAGACATTACCTGTACGGAGAGAGGTGCATTATATACACAGACCATAAGAGTCTTAAGTATTTGTTGACTCAGAAGGAGCTGAACCTTAGGCAAAGGAGATGGATTGAGTCACTTAAGGATTATGACTGTTCAATCGAGTATCACCCAGGAAAGGCTAATGTGGTAGCCGATGCTTTGAGTCGTAGAACCGTATCTGATCTGAGAGCAATGTTTGCTCGTTTGAGTTTGTATGATGATGGTACTTTGTTGGCTGAATTGCAAGTAAGGCCAACCTGGGTGGACTAGATTAAGGAAAAGCAGTTGGAAGATGAGTCTTTGGTCGCTCGTTTTCAACAAGTTAAGGAAGGGAAAACTTCTGAGTTTGGTTTAAATGGTGATGGAGTTCTGTGTTTCCGAGGAAGAATTTGTGTTCTGAAGGACTCGACTTGAGGCGAGACAATATTGAAGGAAGCTCATGGGGACTATGTGCCATGCATCTGGAGGGAATAAGTTGTATCACAACTTCATGGAATTGTCTTGGTGGCTTGGACTTAGCGAAGTGACGGAGTTTGTAGGAAAATGTTTGACGTGCCAACAAGTGAAAGTGAGCATCAATTACCTTACGGACTGTGCAGTAGGTAAAGATACCACTTTGGAAGTGGGAGAGGGTAACCATGGACTTTGTGAGTGGGTTGCCGTTGACACCATCGAAGAAAGACTCGGTATGGGTGATTGTGGATAGGTTGACCAAATCGGCCCATTTCATACCAGTACATACTAAATTTTCGCTTCAAAAGTTAGCCAAACTGTATGTGGCGGAGATTGTGCGACTTCATGAAGTCCCAGTTTCTATTATCTCTGACCGGGATCCCAGATTCACATCTCGATTTTAGCCAAAGTTGCATGAGGCATTCGGGACGCGGTTGAACTTCAGTACGGCTTTCCATCCCCAAACTGATGGTCAGTCGAAAAGGGTCATTCAGATTCTGGAGGACATGTTAAGGGGATGCGTGATTGACTTTGGAGGTAGTTGGGAGGACTACTTACCGTTGGCAGAATTTGCGTACAATAACAGTTATCAGGCGAGTATTCGAATGGCACCGTATGAAGCACTGTATAGTCGAAGGTGTCGTACACCTAGTTGTTGGACGGAGCTAGGGGAGCGACAAGTTGTTGGATCGGAATTGGTGGCTGATATTGAGGCTAAGGTCAGAATAATTAGGGACCGTTTGAAAGAAACATCTGATAGGCAAAAATCGTATACAGATTTGAAGCGTAAGGAGATTGAGTACTCAGTAGGGGATATGGTCTTTTTAAAGGTTTCTCCTTGGAAGAAGATATTGAGGTTTGGTAAGAAAGGCAAGTTGAGTCTGCGGTTCATTGGGCCTTATCGGGTTTTGAAGCAAGTAGGCCCAGTAGCTTATCAGTTGGAATTACCTCCAGAGTTGGACAGGATTCAAGATGTTTTCCACGTCTCCATGTTAAGGCGTTATCTTTCTGACCCTACTCATGTCGTGTCGGTTGCAGAAATTGAGGTGCAAACTGATTTGACTTTTGAGGAGGAGCCTGTGCAAATTTTGGATCGAGATGTCAAGATTCTAAGAAGGAAATCTGTCCCATTAGTAAAGGTGCTTTGGCGTAATCATGGCAGCGAGGAAGCTACTTGGGAGCCAGAGGAGGCAATGCAACAGCAATACCCTTATTTGTTTGGACCAGGTAAATTTTGAGCGCGAAATTTCTTTAAGGAGGGTAGAGTTGTAACGCCCAAATTTTCGGGACTTCTGTTAATTTTTGTGAATTTTGGAATTTTTGTGTTTTGACTGTTTGACGTAGGTTTAATTATGTTAGTGGGCTCTAGAAGGCCCAAGCTTAAGCTAAAACTAGGTAATTTTAGGTGATTTTAATCCATAAGAGGAAAAGGGGGGGTTCTGGTTAACAGGGGTCTTAAATATTATTCAGGTAAAATAAGACATAAGGAAGCAAGTGGCAAAGTGGCATGTGACGCCACTGGCAAGGCTATAAAAGTGGCGTGTGGATGCTAGAGAGAGCTGTGGTTCAAATCACAATGACAACATATTAAGGGAATTATTATTTTTATGTTCAGAAAAGGTAAGCAGTGGAACTGAAGTGAAAGTCTGTCAGGATAGGATTTAGGAGTTGATAAGGGATAGGATTTAGGAGCAGATAAGGGAGGAAATCTAGGACTTGATCAAGGAACAAGAGGTGGCCGGCCAAGGGACTTTAGCATGGGAATTTCGGCTAGGGTTAGTGCCATTATAAATTCGGCATTAGTGGTAAGTGGTGCCGTTTCCTGACCATTCTCTTCTTCTTTTCTTTTTCTCTTCTCTCCATCCACTTATTCTTTTCTTCTTCTTTTCCCCATAGCTGAATCCTTCAGCCAACCTACTCTATACCACCTTCCTTTCATTATTTTTAAGACTATAGCCGATTGCCTCAAATCCCGAAATCACGAAAACTTGACTCCTTTTGTACTGATTTTTCCCTAGCCAAATCTCTTATTTTTCTCATCATCTTTGGCCGATTCTCCCAACCTCTAAACCTTAGGTTTCTGTCGACAATACCACAAGTAAAAACCCTCAAATTTTATCTTTCTCTACACTTTTGTAAAAAGCCGAAACTCTCACACTATCCTAGGGACATAGCCGAATACTGAGATCACTGAGGGCTCAACTTTTGTTATCGTTTGAGGGCTTAGAACTGCATCAGAATCAAGTAGGAACTAAGGGGGAACGTTGACTGGAAGAATCGGTGTGTGATTAAGAGGCTGTTGATCAAGGGCTTGGACAAGTGGAGCGAATGGATCTGGATCGAGACACTATTTTGGGCAAAGGCAGTTCGTGCGTGGATCTCGTCAGCGAATCGTCATAAAATAGGTAATCCCCAGCCATAGTGGGCTTGGAGCTACGAAGGATTCAGAGTGGCCACTCATTCTACAATATGGATTTCTTCTGGTGATTTGGACTTCAATTTTCTTTACTTTGATGATTTGGGTTTTGTTATGTAATAAGGCCGCTTATAATTATTATTTTTTTTTGGGTTTTGATTTATAACTTATCATGATGATCTTAAATTATATTAACTGTCAAAATGGTCTAGATCTAGGGTTCGTTTTCCAAAAAACATAAACTGATTTCGAAGTAACACGATTACAAACAAGGCTTCTGCTATGATAACGTTTTACAAACTTAAATACATTTTATTCTAAAATAGACATAATTTCAATGGTAACCTGAAAATATACGCGATGTTAGAGTGTGGCAATGGCGGTGTGCGTGTCTAGGATTGCATCCGAAAGAGCTTGGTACTTAAGCAGTCTGATGGACTCACCTCCTTTTTCCGGTTTCCTACCTGGTGCGCAGCTTCCATTCACTTTAACCCTCAATGAATTAATCCTTTGAACATCAAGTATGATTTCCTAGACTTAGAATGAAAAAATGTTTTAACGTTTTGATGTGGCACGTCGGATCTGGTCATAACGTCTAGGCTGGGTTTGGGGTGTTACATTTTATGGTATCAGAGCCAGGTTGCAACAACTCGGCCATGGAATGAGTTTACAAAAACGAAGATTGTAAAAAAAATGATTTTTAAAATATGGACTTCTGAAGATGGCATTCCGAATCTCCGGCCCAAGCCTGTAAGTATTTTGAATTTTTCTGAATATATTCTGAATTATCTGTTTGTACTGAAACTTTACTAGAATACTCTAGATAGGATGCTACTGAAATCCTAGAAAAGCTTGCTAAAAGACTAAAACTGTAGCTAGACATCGATTCTGCGAAAACCAACTCTGAATTACTGTCTGAATCATAAAACATCTGTAATAAACATTGGAATGATATTTATGCATAAAATTCATAATCAGATAATACGATATGAGTACAAGAGCCACTCATAGAAGAGGCCGTGGACGTGGCCGAGGAAGGGCTCGAGCGGTATCTTCATCTTGGGACATATACGGTGGCGAGATGCACCGCACCATCGAATGAAGTGGAGTCTCATGATCGTGGTCTTTGGGGATGGCATACTGTCATGAGCTATGCTTTGAGTTCTGGAAAGGGTTACCGGGGCAAGTTCTGGAAATAGAATTCGAGGATCGATTTCTGAACGGCTCCGAGCTAACGGAGCGGAGATCTTTAGGGGCGTATCTAGTGTAGCCCCGAATATGGCGGAATATTGGTTGGAGGCCATAGAACGAATTATGGATGACTTGGACTGATCGGTGGAGCAGAAGCTGAAGGGGGCCGTATCGCTGCTGTGAGATGAGGCTTATTAGTGGTGGCTCACCGTGAGGGATGGAACCCCAGCTGATAGGGTTACTTGGGAGCTGTTTAAGACAGCCTTTAAAGGAAAGTACGTCGGGGCAAGTTATGTGGATGCCCGCAGGAAGGAATTCTTGAATCTGGTCCATGGATGTAAAAGCTGTTCTCGAAGTTTCGAGGTGAATCGGTATCTTTGTGGGGATAGTCGCTACGGAGTATGAGCGTAGCGTTCGCTTTGAGGATGGACTCAGAGATGAGTTTAAGGTGCTAATTGCTCCGCATAGGGAGCGGGATTTCGCGGTTCTGGTAGAAAAAGCTAAGATAGCTGAGGAGGTAAAGCATACTGAAATGAAGAACCGTGAGAAAGATCGGAATCATTTTCGGAGGGATTCTAGATCTTCGAGTGGAGCAAATAAGAATGTCAAAAGGGCGAGAGTGGAGGAGCGAGTTCGAGCAGCTCCGGTGAATGTTGTTAGACCGCCAATTTGTGGAGACTGTGGAAAGGTATATTTGGGTGAGTGTAGGAAACGTTCCGGTGCTTGTTTCCGATGCGGATCTATAGAGCATAGAGTTAAGGATCGCCACGAGAGTGATCGAGCTCAGTTCTTGTCTGAAGGTTGTTCAACCCGCGAGAGGTGGACCACAACCACCGAGAGGACATGGACAAGGTAGAGGCGGAAATGGAAATGGAAATGGTCGAGGTCGAGGGGCGCCTAGCAAGGGTGCCGAAAATACTGAGCCTCGACAGCCAGCGTTGGTGTATGCGGCTCGTCGTCGAGAGGAGGGCGACGCACCTGACGTCATAACTGGTACGTTTTTGGTTTTTGGCATGCCATACATTGCTTTAGTGGATATTGGATCTACTTATTCCTATGTTGCATGTGTCATATCTGGGTCGTTGGGTGTGCACTCCGAGAAGATTGTGAGTAGGGTATCTGTGTTAAGTCTTTTAGGTCACTCGGTTAGGGTAGACAAACTGTATAGGAATGTACCCTTAGAAACTCAAGGCAAGGTTTTTCCTGGAGATCTGACGGAGTTGCCGTTCGGAGAGTTTGACCTCATTCTGGGAATGGACTGGCTTGTTAAGTATAGGGCGACTTTGGATTGTGCTGCAAAACGAATGGTGTTAAGGACCGGGTGAGGAGGTTATGATGATAGGTGAGCGAAGGGATTATTTGTCTAATGTGGTGTCGGTATTGAGGGCCGAAAAGTAGATTCGAAAAGGTTGTGAGGCCTATTTGGCATTCGTAAGGCAGTCGGAAGAGAAGGGATTGACAGTGGATAAGCTCAGGACCGTAAGGAGTTTCAAGATATTTTTTCGGAGGAGCTTTCGGGATTACCTCCAAACCAAGAAATGGTGTTTAGAATTGACTTGTTGCCTGGAACGGCGCTAGTGTCTATCGCACCGTATAGGATGGCACCGAAAGAGTTGGTGAAGCTAAAGGCACAACTTCAAGAGTTGTTGGATAGGGGCTTTATTAGGCCAAGCACGTCTTCATGGGGAGCACCGGTGTTATTCGTGAAGAAGAAGGATGGTACAATGCGGATGTGCATTGACTATCGCCAGTAGAACAAACTGACAATTAAGAATAAGTATCCACTACCAAGGATTGACGATCTGTTTGACCAGCTTAGGGGGGCTTCTGTATTTTCTAAGATCGACTTTCGATCTGGATATCATCAGTTAAGGGTCAAGGAGACAGATATCCATAAGACGGCATTCAGGACTTGGTATGGTCATTACGAGTTTCTGGTTATGCCATTTGGGCTGACGAACGCTCCTACGGCATTTATGGATCTGATGAATCGGGTGTTTCAACCATTTCTGGATTAATTCATAGTCGTCTTTGTTGACGATATTCTGGTATATTCTGAAACGGAAGCAAAGCATGGTGAGCATCTCCGTATAGTGCTACAAGTGTTAATGGAGAAGGAACTTTATGCAAAGTTCAGCAAGTGTGAATTCTGGTTGAGGGAGATAACTTTCTTAGGACATGTGGTCTCTACTGAGGGGATTAAGGTGGATCCTCGAAAAATTGAAGCAGTTTTAGAGTGGAAGCCGCCTAGGTCAGTATCGAAGATACGGGGTTTCTTAGGATTGGCAGGATACTACAGAAGGTTTGTGGAAGGTTTTTCGGTGTTGGTTAACCTCTAACTAAACTCATAAGGAAAGAGGTACCGTTTGTATGGACTGAGACCCAGCAAGAAGCTTTTGAAAAGTTGAAGAAAGTTTTGACTGAAGCACCTTTGTTAATTCAGCTGGAGTCTAGGAAGGATTTTACTGTGTACAGCAACGTATCACATATAGGTTTGGGCTGCATGTTAATGCAGGAGGGTAAGGTGGTTTCATATGCGTCACGGCAGCTTAAGCCTCACGAGGGGAACTACCCTACTCATGATTTGGAATTAGCAGCATTGGTTTTTGCACTTAAGATTTGGAGACACTACCTGTACGGAGAGAGGTGCATTATATATACAGACCATAACAGTCTTAAGTATTTGTTGACTCAGAAGGAGCTGAACCTTAGGCAAAGGAGATGGATTGAGTTGCTTAAGGATTATTACTGTTCAATCGAGTAACACCCAAGAAAGGCTAATGTGGTAGCCGATGCTTTGAGTCGTAAAACCGTATCTGATCTGAGAGCAATGTTTGCTCGTTTGATTTTGTATGATGATGGTACTTTGTTGGCTGAATTGCAAGTAAGGCCAACCTGGGTGGACCAGATTAAGGAAAAGCAGTTGGAAGATGAGTCTTTGGTCGCTCGTTTTCAACAAGTTAAGGAAGGGAAAACTTCTGAGTTTGGTTTAAATGGTGATGGAGTTCTGTGTTTCCGAGGAAGAATTTGTGTTCCGAAGGACTCTGACTTGAGGCAGACAATATTGAAGGAAGCTCATGGGGGACTATGTGACATGCATCCTGGAGGGAATAAGTTGTATCACAACTTGCGGGAATTGTACGGGTGGCTTGGACTTAAGCGAGAAGTGACGGAGTTTGTAGGAAAATGTTTGACGTGCCAGCAAGTGAAAGCTAAGCATCTATTACCTTCTGGACTATTGCAGCCGGTAAAGATACCACTTTGGAAGTGGGAGAGGGTAACCATGGACTTTGTGAGTGGGTTGCCATTGACACCATCGAAAAAAGACTCGGTATGGGTGATTGTGGATAGGTTGACCAAATCGGCCCATTTCATACCAATACATTCCGACTTTTCGCTTCAAAGGTTAGCCAAACTGTATGTGGCGGAGATTGTTCGACTTCATGGAGTCCCAGTTTCGATTATCTCTGACCGGGATCCCAGACTCACATTTCGGTTTTCGTAAAAGTTGCATGAGGCATTGGGGATGCAGTTGAACTTCAGTACGGCTTTCCATCCCCAAACTGATGGTCAGTCGGAAAGGGTCATTCAGATTCTGGAGGACATGTTAAGGGGATGCGTGATTGACTTTGGAGGTAGTTGGGAGGACTACTTACCATTGGCGAATTTACAATAACAAGTTATCAAAGCGAGTATTCGAATGGCACCGTATGAAGCACTGTATGGTCGAAGGTGTCGTACACCTAGTGTTGGACGGAGCTAGGGGAGCGACAAGTTCTTGGATCGGAATTGGTGGCTGATACTGAGGCTAAGGTCAGAATAATTAGGGACCGTTTGAAAGAAGCATCTGATAGGCAAAAATCGTATGCAGATTTGAAGTGTAAAGAGATTGAGTACTCAGTAGGGGATATGGTCTTTTTAAAGGTTTCTCCTTGGAAGAAGATATTGAGGTTTGGTAAGAAAGGCAAGTTGAGTCTGCGGTTCATTGGGCCTTATCGGCTTTTGAAGCAAGCAGGCCCAGTAGCTTATCAGTTGGAATTACCTCCAGAGTTGGACAAGATTCTAGATGTTTTCCACGTCTCCATGTTAAGGCGTTATCTTTCTGACCCTACTCATGTCGTGTCAGTCGCAGAAATTGAGGTGCAAACTGATTTGACTTTTGAGGAGGAGCCTGTGGAAATTTTGGATCGATATGTTAAGATTCTGAGAAGGAAATCATCCCATTAGTAAAGGTGCTTTGGCGTAATCATGGCGTAGAGGAAGCTACTTGGGAGCCAGAGGAGGCAATGCAACAAGAATACCCTCATTTGTGGACTGTAAATTTCGAGGACTAAATTTCTTTAAGAAGGTTAGAGTTGTAACGCCCAATTTTCGGACTTCATTAATTTTGGTAAATTTTGGAATTTTTGTGTTTTGACTATTTGGCGAGGTTTAATTATGTTAGTGGGCTCTAGAAGGCCCAAGCTTAAGCTAAAACCCAAAGAATTTTAGATGATTTTAATCCATAAGAGGAAAAGGGGGTTCAGTTAATGTGGGTCTTAAATATTATTTGGGTAAAATAAGACATAAGGAAGCAAGTGGCAAAGTGGCATGTGACGCCAACCGGCAAGGCTATAAAAGTGGCGTGTGGATGCTAGGAGAGCCGAGGTTCAAATCACAATGACAACATATTAAGGGAATTATTATTTTTATGTTCAGAAAAGGTAAGCAGTGGAACTGAAGTGAAAGTCTATCAGGATAGGATTTAGGAGTTGATAAGGGATAGGATTTAGGAGCAGATAAGGGAGGAAATCTAGGAGCTGATCAAGGAACAAGAGGTGGCCGGCCAAGGGACTTTAGCATGGGAATTTCGGCTAGGGTTAGTGCCATTATAAATTCGGCATTAGTGGTAAGTGGTGCCGTTTCCTGACCATTCTCTTCTTCTTTTCTTTTTCTCTTCTCTCCATCCACTTATTCTTTTCTTCTTCTTTTCCCCATAGCCGAATCCTTCAGCCAACCTACTCTATACCACCTTCCTTCCATTATTTTTAAGGCTATAGCCGATTGCCTCAAATCCTGAAATCCCGAAAACTTGACTCCTTTTGTACCGATTTCTCCCTAGCCAAATCTCTTATTTTTTTCATCATCTTTGGCCGATTCTCCGAACCTCTAAACCTTAGGTTTCTGTCGACAATACGACAAGTAAAAACCCTCATATTTTATCTTTCTCTATACTTTTGCAAAAAGCTGAAACTCCCACACTATCCTAGGGACATAGCCGAATACTGAGATCACTGAGGGCTCGACTTTTGTTATCGTTTGATGGCTTAAAACCGCATCAGAATCAAGTAGGAACTAAGGGGGAACGTTGACTGGAAGAATCGGTGTGTGATTAAGAGGCTGTTGATCAAGGGCTTGGACAAGTGGAGCAAATGGATCTGGATAGAGACACTATTTTGGGCAAAGGCAGTTCGTGCGTGGATCTCGTCAGCGAATCGTCATAAAACAGGTAATCCCCAGCCATAGTGGGCTTGAGGCTGCGAGGATTCGGAGTGGCCACTGCTCGCAATATGGATTTCTTCCGTGATTTGGACTTCAATTTTCTTTACTTTGATGATTTGGGTTTTGTTATGTAATAAGGCCGCTTATAATTATTTTTTTGTGGTTTTGATTTATAATTTATCATGATGATCTTAAATTATATTTACTGTCAAAATGGGCTAGATCTAGGTTCGTTTTCCAAAAACATAAACTGATTTCGAAGTAACACGATTACAAACAAGGCTTCTGCTATGATAACGTTTTACAAACTTAAATACATTTTATTCTAAAATAGACATAATTTCAATGGTAACCTGAAAATATACGCGATGTTAGAGTGTGGCAATGGCGGTGTGCATGTCTAGGATTGCATCCGAAAGAGTTTGGTACTTAAGCAGTCCGATGGACTCACCTCCTTTTTCCGGTTTCCTACCTGGTGCGCAGCTTCCATTCACTTTAACCCTCAATGAATTAATCGTTTGAACATCAAGTACGATTTCCTAGACTTAGAATGAAAAAATGTTTTAACGATTTGATGTGGCACGTCGGATCCGATCATAACGTCTAGGCCGGGTTCGGGGAGTTACATTTTGTGGTATCAGAGCCAGGTTGCAACAACTCGGCTATGGAATGGGTTTACAAAAACGAAGATTGTCAAAAAAATGGTTTTTAAAATTTGGACTTCTGAAGGTGGCATTCCGAATCTCCGGCCCAAGCCTGTAACTATTCCGAATTTTTCTGAATATATTCTGAATTATCTATTTGTACTGAAACTTTACTAGAATACTCTAGATAGGATGCTACTGAAATCTTAGAAAAGTTTGCTAAAAGACTAAAACTGTAGCTAGACATCGATTCTGCGAAAACCAACTCTGAATTACTGTCTGAATCATAAAACATCTGTAATAAACATTGGAATGATATTTATGCATAAAATTCAGAATCAGATAATATGATATGAGTACAAGAGCCACTCATGGAAGAGACCGTGGACGTGGCCGAGGAAGGGCTCGAGTGGTATCTTCATCTTCGGGACATATGCCGGCGGCAGATGCACCGGTACCATCAGCAACAGAAGTGGAGTCTCATGATAGTGGTGCTGGGGATGACGCCCTGTCGTAGGCTATGCTTCGAGTTCTGGAAACAAAATTCGAGGATCGATTTCTGAACGGATCCGAGCTAACAGAGCGGAGATCTTTAGTGGCTTATCTAGTGTAGCCCCGAATATGGCGGAATATTGGTTGGAGGCCACAGAATGAATTATGGATGACTTGGACTGCTCGGTGGGAGCGAAGTGAAGAAAGTAAATGATCGTTGTTTGCGAGATGAGACTTATTAGTGGTGGCTCACCGTGAGGGATGGAACCCTAGCTGATAGGGTTACTTGGGAGCTGTTTAAGACAGCCTTTAAAGGAAAGTACGTCGGGCAAGTTATGTGGATGCCCGCAGGAAGGAATTCCTAAATCTGGTCCAAGGATGTAAAGCTGTCGAGTATGAGGTCGAGTTTCGAGGTCGAGCCAAGATGCTGTGGGGATAGTCGCTACGGAGTATGAGCGTGGCGTTCGCTTTGAGGATGGACTCAGAGATGACCTTAAGGTGCTAATTGCTCCGCAGAGGGAGCGGGATTTCGCGGTTCTGGTGGAAAAAACTAAGATAGCTGAGGAGGTAAAGCATACTGAGAGGCAAACCGTGAGAAAGATCGGAACCGTTTCCGGAGGGATTCTGGACCTTCGGGTGGAGCAAATAAGAATGTCAAAAGGGCGAGAGTGGAGGAGCCAGTTCGAGTAGCTCCGATAAATGTGGTTAGACCTCCAATTTGTGGAGACTGTGGAAAGGTACATTTGGGTGAGTGTAGGAAACGTTCCGGTGCTTGTTTTCGATGCGGATCTATGGAGCATAGAGTTAAGGATCGCCCTTGAGAGCTGATCGAGGCTCAAAGTTCTTTGTCTGAGGGTTGTTCAACCCGCGAGAGGTGGACCACAACCACTGAGAGGACATGGATAAGGTAGGGGCAGAAATGGAAATGGAAATGGTCGAGGTCGAGGGGCGCCTGGCAAGGGTGCCAGAAATGCTGGCCCTCGAAAGCCAGTGTTGGTGTATGCGGCTTGTCGTCGAGAGGAGGGCAACGCACCTGACGTCATAACTGGTACGTTTTTGGTTTCTGGCATGTCATACACTGCTTTAGTGGATATTGGATCTACTCATTCCTATGTTGCATGTACCATATCGGGGTCGTTGGGTGTCCACTCTGAGAAGATTGTGAGTGGGGTATCTGTGTTAAGTCCTTTAGGTCACTCGGTTAGGGTAGACAAACTGTATAGGAATGTACCCTTAGAAACTCAAGGCAAGGTTTTTCCTGGAGATCTGAAGGAGTTGCCGTTCGGAGAGTTTGACCTCATTCTGGGAATGGACTGGCTTGTTAAGCATAGGGCGACTTTGGATTGTGCTGCAAAATGAATGGTGTTAAGGACCGGGTGAGGAGGTTATGATGATAGGTGAGCGAAGGGATTATTTGTCTAATGTGGTGTCAGCATTGAGGGCCGAAAAGTGGATTCAAAAAGGTTGTGAGGCCTATTTGGCATTCGTAAGGCAGTTGGAAGAGAAGGGATTGACAGTGGATAAGCTCAGGACCATAAAAGGAGTTTCAAGATGTTTTTCCGGAGGAGCTTCCGTGATTAGCTCCAAACCGAGAAGTGGAGTTTAGAATCGACTTGTTGCCTGGAACGGCGCCAGTGTCTATCGCACAGTATAGGATGGCACCGAAGGAGTTGGTGGAGCTAAAGGCACAAATTCAAGAGTTGTTGGATAGGGGCTTTATTAGGCCAAACGTGTCTCCATGGGGAGCACCGGGGTTATTCGTGGAGAAGAAGGATGGTACAATGCGGATGTGCTTCGACTATCGCCAGTTGAACAAACTGACAATTAAGAATAAGTATCCACTACCAAGGATTGACGATCTGTTTGACCAGCTTAGGCGGGCTTCTGTATTTTCTAAGATCGACCTTCTATCTGGATATGATCAGTTAAGGGTCAAGGAGACAGATATCCATAAGACGGCATTCAGGACTCGGTATGGTCATTACGAGTTTCTGGTTATGCCATTTGGGCTGATGAACGCTCCTACGGCATTTATGGATCTGATGAATCGGGTGTTTCAACCATTTCTGGATCAATTCGTAGTTGTCTTTATTGACGATATTCTGAAACGGAAGCAAAGCATGATGAGCATCTCCGTATAGTGCTACAAGTGTTAAGGGAGAAAAAACTTTATGCAAAGTTCAGCAAGTGTGAAGTCTGGTTGAGGGAGGTAACTTTCTTAGGACATATGGTCTCTACTGAGGGGATTAAGGTGGATCCTCGAAAAATTGAAGCAGTTTTCGAGTGGAAGCCGCCTAGGTCAGTATCGGAGATACGAAGTTTCTTAGGATTGGCAGGATACTACAGAAGGTTTGTGGAAGGTTTTTCGGTGTTGGCTGCACCTCTGACTAAACTGATAAGGAAAGGGGTACCGTTTGTATGGACTGAGACCCAGCAAGAAGCTTTTGAAAAGTTGAAGAAAGTTTTGACTGATGCACCTATGTTAATTCAGCTAGAGTCTGGGAAGGATTTTACTGTGTACAGCGACGCATCACATGTAGGTTTGGGCTGCGTGTTAATGAAGGAGGGTAAGGTGGTTTCATATGCGTCGCGGCAGCTTAAGCCTCACGAGGGGAACTATCCTACTCATGATTTGGAATTAGTAGCAGTGGTTTTTGCACTTAAGATTTGGAGACATTACCTATATGGAGAGAGGTGCATTATATACATAGACCATAAGAGTCTTAAGTATTTGTTGACTCAGAAGGAGCTGAACCTTAGGCAAAGGAGATGGATTGAGTTGCTTAAGGATTATGACTGTTCAATCGAGTATCACCCAGGAAAGGCTAATGTGGTAGCCGATGCTTTGAGTCGTAGAACCGTGATTCGATCCGAGAGCAATGTTTGCTCGCTTGAGTTTGTATGATGATGGTACTTTGTTGGTGAATTGCAAGTAAGGCCAACCTGGGTGGACCAGATTAAGGAAAAGCAGTTGGAAGATAAGTCTTTGGTCGCTCGTTTTCAACAAGTTAAGGAAGGGAAAACTTCTGAGTTTCGTTTAAATGGTGATGGAGTTCTGTGTTTCCGAGGAAGAATTTGTGTTCAAGGACTCGACTTGAGGCGTATAATATTGAAGGAAGCTCATGGGGACTATGTGCCATGCATCTGGAGGGAATAAGTTGTATCACAACTTATGGAATTGTCTTGGTGGCTTGGACTTTTGAGAAGTGACGAGTTTGTAGGAAAATGTTTAACGTGCCAACAAGTGAAAGTCGAGCATCAATTACCTTACGGACTGCTTGCGGTAGGTAAAGATACCACTTTGGAAGTGGGAGAGGGTAACCATGGACTTTGTGAGTGGGTTGCCGTTGACACCATCGAAAAAGACTCGGTATGGGTGATTGTGGATAGGTTGACCAAATCGCCCATTTCATACCAAGACATACCGACTTTTCGCTCAAAAGTTAATAAGCAGTATGTGGCGTAGATTGTGCGACTTCATGGAGTCCCGCTTTGATTATCTCGTAGGGATCCCGATTCACATCTCAAGATAGCAAAAGTTGCATGAGGCATTGGGGACGCAGTTGAACTTCAGTACGGCTTTCTATCCCCAAACTGATGGTCAGTCGGAAAGGGTCATTCAGATTCTGGAGGACATGTTAAGGGGATGCGTGATTGACTTTGGAGGTAGTTGGGAGGACTACTTACCCTTGGCAGAATTTGCATACAATAACAGTTATCAGGCGAGTATTCGAATGGAACCGTATGAAGCACTGTATGGTCGAAGGTGTCGTACACCTAGTGTTGGACGGAGCTAGGGGAGCGACAAGTTCTTGGATCGGAATTGGTGGCTGATACTGAGGCTAAGGTCAGAATAATTAGGGACCGTTTGAAAGAAGCATCTGATAGGCAAAAATCGTATGCAGATTTGAAGTGTAAAGAGATTGAGTACTCAGTAGGGGATATGGTCTTTTTAAAGGTTTCTCATTGGAAGAAGATATTGAGGCTTGGTAAGAAAGGCAAGTTGAGTCTGCGGTTCATTGGGCCTTATCGGGTTTTGAAGCGAGTAGGCCCAGTAGCTTATCAGTTGGAATTACCTCCAGAGTTGGACAGGATTCAAGATGTTTTCCACGTCTCCATGTTATTATCTTTCTGACCCTACTCATGTCGTGTCGGTTGCAGAAATTGAGGTGCAAACTGATTTGACTTTTGAGGAGGAGCCTGTGGAAATTTTGGATCGATATGTTAAGATTCTGAGAAGGAAATCTGTCCCATTAGTAAAGGTGCTTTGGCGTAATCATGGCAGAGAGGAAGCTACTTGGGAGCCAGAGGAGGCAATGCAACAGCAATACCCTCATTTGTGTGGACCAGGTAAATTTCGAGGACAAAATTTCTTTAAGAAGGTTAGAGTTGTAACGCCCCAATTTTCGGGACTTCTGTTAATTTTGGTGAATTTTGGAATTTTTGTGTTTTGACTATTTGGCGTAGGTTTAATTATGTTAGTGGGCTCTAGAAGGCCCAAGCTTAAGCTAAAACCCAGTAATTTTAGATGATTTTAATCCATAAGAGGAAAAGGGGTTCAGTTAATGAGGGTCTTAAATATTATTTGGGTAAAATAAGACATAAGGAAGCAAGTGGCAAGTGGCATGTTACGCCACCGGCAAGGCTATAAAAGTGGCGTGTGGATGCTAGGGAGAGTGAGGTTCAAATCACAATGACAACATATTAAGGGAATTATTATTTTATGTTCGTAAAAGGTAGCAGTGGAACCAAGTGAAAGTCTGTCAGATAGGATTTAGGAGTTGATAAGGGATAGGATTTAGGAGCAGATAAGGAGGAAATCTAGAGCTGATCAAGGAACAAGAGGTGGTGGCCAAGGGACTTTAGCATGGGAATTTCGCTAGGGTTAGTGCCATTATAAATTCGGCATTAGTGGTAAGTGGTGCCGCTTCGACCATTCTCTTCTTCTTTTCTTTTCTCTTCTCTCCATCCACTTATTCTTTTCTTCTTCTTTTCCCCATAGCCGAATCCTTCAGCCAACCTACTCTATACCACCTTCCTTCCATTATTTTTAAGACTATAGCCGATTGCCTCAAATCCCGAAATCTCGAAAACTTGACTCCTTTTGTACCAATTTTTCCCTAGCCAAATCTCTTATTTTTCTCATCATCTTTGGCCAATTCTCTCAACCTCTAAACCCTAGGTTTCTGTCGACAATACCACAAGTAAAAACCTCATATTTTATCTTTCTCTACACTTTTACAAAAAGCCGAAACTCCCACACTATCCTAGGGACATAGCCAAATACTGTGGGGGAACGTTGACTGGAAGAATCAAGTAGGAACTAAGGGGGAACGTTGACTGGAAGAATCGGTGTGTGATTAAGAGGCTGTTGATCAAGGGCTTAGACAAGTGGAACGAACGGATCTGGATCGAGACACTATTTTTGGCAAAGGCAGTTCGTGCGTGGATCTCGTCAGCGAATCGTCATAAAACAGGTAATCCCCAGCCATAGTGGGCTTGGAGCTGCGAGGGATTCGGAGTGGCCACTCGTTCTGCAATATGGATTTCTTCTAGTGATTTGGACTTCAATTTTCTTTACTTTGATGATTTGGGTTTTGTTATGTAATAAGGCCGCTTATAATTATTTTTTTTTGGGGTTTTGATTTATAACTTATCATGATGATCTTAAATTATATTAACTGTCAAAATGGGCTAGATCTAGGGTTCGTTTTCCAAAAACATAAACTGATTTCGAAGTAACACGATTATAAACAAGGCTTCTGCTATGATAACGTTTTACAAACTTAAATACGTTTTATTCTAAAATAGACATAATTCCAATCGTAACCTGAAAAGATACGCGATGTTAGAGTTGAAAATATACGCGATGTTAGAGTGTGGCAATGGCGGTGTGCATGTCTAGGATTGGATCCGAAAGAGCTTGGTACTTAAGCAGTCCGATGGACTCACCTCCTTTTTTCGGTTTCCTACCTAGTGCGCAGCTTCTATTCACTTTAACCCTCAATGAATTAATCCTTTGAACATCAAGTACGATTTCCTAGACTTAGAATGAAAAAATGTTTTAACGTTTTGATGTGGCACGTCGGATCCAGTCATAACGTCTAGGCCGGGTTTGGGGTGTTAGATTTAATTTGCATTAGTTAATATTTACAGACTCGATTTACAGAAATGGAGTCTCAAACCCATAATTTTTGGGACCACTAGAAATCGAGTCATTACACATACCAGTTCAACATGTTCAATTACAAACCATCTATTCCACCAACTAGCCATTCAATATCATCTTCCTGTGTATGTTAATCCATGCTCAATCATGCCATTTTAATAACCAAATATAACTCAAATTCATTCGTTAAAAACAAACCGTGTCAATCAAGTATTTACCTTACCAAAAATTAAGCATTAGTAAGATTTCAAACTCAAACTACCATTTCAAGTTAACATATACAAACGCCTATGTACATGCCACAAAATCAAACTTTAATCAATAAAAAAGCTATCAATTCAAAAATGGCATAGTGTGAGCTTACGTAACCTCTCCAACCCAGCTCAAACGTT
This sequence comes from Gossypium arboreum, assembly GCF_025698485.1. Taxonomy (NCBI): domain Eukaryota; kingdom Viridiplantae; phylum Streptophyta; class Magnoliopsida; order Malvales; family Malvaceae; genus Gossypium; species Gossypium arboreum. Next base: position 29,833,545 of record NC_069072.1, read on the forward strand.
ATAGTCGCATTGTAAAGGCCACATTAGCCACCAAAGTGACCAAGAAACCCTACGTACCATAGAATCCTAATTTATCTCTTTTTAGGAAAGTAATTCGCACTTGAATTAATTTGTAAAACATTCGTTTACTAGCCCATCTATTCTTAAGTCAGATTATTTTTTACTGTTAATGACGTTTTTAAAAAACTATTGTTTTGCAGTATTTCGTTATCTTACAATGCAGCAAAAAACTCTATGTATGTCATATTTTAATTAGCTAGAGTAACATGCATTTTTCAATTATCATATTCATAGTCATCGGGTTTGAATATTGCATTCATCCAAAGAGGAAAAAAAACCAAACCACAGTCCAAATAACTTTATAGTCTAAAAACCAAAAAAGATTTAGCAAAAAGTATTTTTATTAACAGAATAGTCTGAAGTCCATTTTTCTTCCGTATGCTAGGTCTGATCCTAGTTTTCTTTATTATCTGAAAAGTTGAGACTAGGATGTGAGCTTAAAATAGCTCAGTGTGAGTCACAATAATCATAATCAGACAATCAGTCACAAGATTAGCAAACAACCTTCCTAAAACCAAACAAACATGACAAATTTCATCCAACATTTGAACATGTCATGAGCATGATGCAGTGCAATAGGATTCCTACCCATCCATCAGCTACACACTACGACTTCAACAAAACCCGTTTGCCATACACAAAAAAATGCGAGCTGTGCTCAATGTGGAAAAACCACTGATACAATAGCACAAATATACTGCCAATAAAAATGCAAACAAGCTGCCAGAACTTTATGGTCATATAACAGACCGATTTAGATCCTAATCAGAACATTAGTTTTGGGACCACAAATCTGAGTCAGAAAAATATTTTAGTATTATTTTTTATGTTTATAATATGTGAATTGATATGTGTGAAAATTTTGTTTGAAAATTTTATTGTTTGTGTGCTTGATTTAATTAAAAAGAGTTAATCAAGTAAAATGTAAAGTGACTAGTTAATTATGTAAGTGTCGAATTGTTATTGTTTTTATAATGTGGGGTCCTTAAAAGGAAATTAGGTCATTAAAGGGTAGCTTGGACGGTTTTGGGTTTATAATATATGGTTTATTTATTAACTTATAAAGGTTAGTATTGTAAATTAGTAAAATAAGTTAATATAATAAAACATAAGTAAAAATATGTGCATGTTCATCTTTCTAATTGCCGAGAGTGAGAAGCAAATAAAGCTTTGAATGTGGTTTTAGTTTCGGCACTTTGGGAGCTTGATTCAAGCTTAGTTTTTGTTTAGTTTTTGATAATTTTTACGTTTTTGAAATCGTTGCTTTGAGTACTAGCTAGCCCATGCTTGAATTTTTTAATTTTATGATATATTCATGAATTTCTATTGTTGATAGCTTGATGATTTTTGTGTTTGATAATGAAAAATAAATATATGTTGTTACATTGTCAAGTTTAATTAAGCGATTTTTGATAAAAATGTTTATTTAGGACTAAATTGTGAATTTTGTAAATTGAGGGGTCAAAATGTGAAATAAATGAAACATATGGGCTTGTATGGGCTAGAGGTAAATTCGGCCTATCATGGATGTATTCAAATTTTGAATATTAAGGTAAGTGTGTACTTATTATTTATATATGAAATATGCATTATAAGTGAGAATTATTTATGTTATTGGGCCATTGATATTATGTGGTTAATGTTTATGAGTTAATGATTGAGTTGATAAGCATAATTCGTGTATACAAGGTTAAATTTTGTTTGTTTCGATTTGGTTTAATTGAATTATGTATATACTAAGCTATTTAAGCTTACTCTGTGTGTGCCCATTTGTTGTTTTACAGATTTTGGAAGGTAGTTACGAGCTTGAGTATTGTCAAGGAAATCCGTCACACTATCGATCATCGTTTCGGTATTTCAAAAGTCTGAACTTTGAACTTATGGCATGTATAGGCTAGTATTTGTTTTGGTTGGTTTTGAAATTTGTATATATATTTAGCCATGCGAAAATGGCTTAGTATTAATGCTAATGATCTATTGTTTAAGTAATTTTGATAATGATATATGTTTGTGTGTGCTTAGTATATGAATTCTATATGATGTAATGATATATGTATGGCTTATGATTAGTTGATTTTGGTAAGCTTGGTATATGGATGAAGGATGTGTTTTGGTTGTGCTTTGTTAATGATGCTAATGATGGTGATATTCGGTCATGCATTAACTTAATTTGTAAGTATGATTTACGGTATAAATGGTGTAATGGAATGGTCTTGAGGTTTGGCTTGATTAAATCATTTGTTTAAGTGTTTAGTTATACACATATATATTAATAATGAATTTAATTGTATTTGCTATGTGGAACTATGCAATGCTATAGGTATGTGCTTTACAGATATGGTTATTTTGAGTTGGTTTGTAATGGTATGATTGTATTGATGAATTGGTTTGGAACTGGTGGATAATATGTATATGAATATTCGACTAGGTATTTAGGTTCATAATGATAAGTATGCAATATAGGTATTTGGTGTATATATATATATATTGGTGATGTTGTATGCATTTGTTATTTCTTTGGATTTCTAATGGTATAGATAAATTTGTATCACTTTGTGTTATTGATATAAGTGGTTATATGTTCGGCTATGGTAATTGGATATCTAGGCTCGATTTATAATGGCAAGAATGTTTATATATTTTTTTAACTATTATATGGAAGTTAATTTGAATGCTTGATTATTTAATGAATTGATTGGATGTGTAAATGCATTATAGGCATATTACTTAGCATGCGAAAGGGGTATACTTTTTGGTTGTTGTTTGTGCTCAAATGGCTTTATTCATTATGATCTTATGCGCATGGTCTAGTGACTAGAAAAGTGGTATATTTAGTCTGAAATGATATTTATTTAAGTGAAGTATAATTAAATGTTTGATTATTGCTATGTGGATTTTTTTCCTTAAAATAAGGTATAAAGTTTGTTTGTTCATATTGACTAATATCCATGTCGCCTTTGTGAGTGATATTTAAGTTGTGAATTATTGCTCATTTAGTTTTAAAATGTGCATGTATATTGATTATGTTATGTTATGTTTAATACTCAACTTATAAAAATGAATGCAATATGTTTGGTAAATGTTGTGTAATGATTTATGTATATACTTGAATAAATTTTTAAATATACCAATGATAGTAATATAGTAGTTTTGAGTTTGAAATTGAATACGATAAGTGTTTTGATGAGTTTAAATTACGAATGCAATAAATGTATTAAATGTCTGTTTTGCACTGTGATATGTCCGATAATGCCTTATAACCCTAATTCGACGACGGATATGGGTTAGGGGTGCTACATTTGATTGGTATCAGAGATACAGTTTAGTCGATTCTAGGGCTAACGTAGCGTGTATGAGTCTAGCTATACATGTCATTTTTATAAACTGTGATAGTGTGATGATTCCTGACAATTAAAATGTGTCTTCGTATAGTAAATGGATCCCGATCTAGCTGTAGTTGATAACGTAGAAAGTAATACGCTCGGTCCTACTCAAGGGGCGGTGCTTGCTAATTCTAGGCTGATTTCGAGTAGCACGAGGGAGAGGCTAAACAAGCCTTCTTCCAAATGATGAATGAATGGTTCACATAGAATATACGGACAAATCCGACTATTTAACAATCCCCACCTCCACCTAATCCTTCTCAGATACCCGTGGTACCTCAACTTATTGATCCGATGAGATTAAATAAGCCCCGGGTTGATAAAATCAAAAAACAAGAGGTAGAAGAATTCAGAGCCACTGTTGACGATGTGGAGTGAGATGAATTATGGCTCGATAATACCATTCGTGTGTTTGAAGAGCTATCTTGTACCCCTGACTAGTGTATAAAATGTGTTGTATCATTACTTCGAGATTCTTCGTATCACTGGTGGAATACATTAATATCAGTAGTTCTGAAAGAACAGGTGACCTGGGAGTTCTTTCAGACTAAATTTCATAAGAAATACATCAGTTAATGATTTATTGATAAAAAACACAAAGAATTCCTCGAGTTGAAACAGAGTCGTAGCAGATATGCCCAAGAATGTATTTCGACTGAAGCTATAATGTGTAAAAGATTTGAAGACGGGTTGAATAAAGACATGAAGCTGTTAGTCGGGATACTTGAAATAAAAGAGTTAGTTGTACAAGTCGAGCGAGCATGCAAAGCCGAAGAGCTCGGGAAAAAGAAAAGAAAAGCTAACTTTGAAGCTAGAGATTCACGAAAAAGAATGTCAGGGAAAACATTTCAGTCGGCATCAAAGAAATTCTGAGATGATTTTAGTCGTTCAAAGGCTACTATGGGCTATTCTAGATGTGATTGAGACAGACCACTTGTGAGTTCGAGAGCTACTTCAGTAGCTAGTGTTGGGAACATTCGACCGAACCAACCTAAGTGCAAACATTATGGTAAATGACATCCCAGAAGTTGTAGATTGAATGATCGGGTTGTTTTAAATGTGGATCGGTGGATCACTTCATTCGTGAATGCCCTGAGTTGGTTGAGCAAGACATGAAGTAGAATACAAGGCCGAGTAACACGGCAGCGCGAGGTAGACCACATAAAAATATGGGTAATGTGAATGGCAGTTAGAGGGGAACTAAAGAGATGACTGTTAGATCTGAGGCTCGCGCACCTGCCAGAGCTTATGCTATTCAAGCTCGTGAAGAAGCTTCGTCTCCAGATGTGATTACTGGTATTTTTACTCTCTATGAGACTAGTGTTGTTGCATTGATTGATCCTAGATCGACTCATTCTTGCATGTGAAACTTTAGTATCCAATAAGACTCTACCTGTTGAGTTTATTGAGTTTGTGATTAGAGTGTCAAACCCTTTAGGCCAATGTGTTTTGGTTGATAAAGTGTGCAAGATTTTTCTATTGATGATTTGAGATTCATGTTTTCCAGCTAATCTGATGTTGTTTCCATTCGACGAGTTTGATATAATTCTGGGTATGGATTGGCTAACATTGCATGATGCTATTGTGAACAGCAAATGAAAGACTATTGATTTGCGATGCCAGAATGATGAGATTATTCAGATTGAGTCTAATGATTTGAATGGTTTACAGGCTGTGATATCTTCAATGTTAGCTCAAAAGTATGTGAGAAAGAGTTTTGAAGCTTACTTGCCTATGTGCTTGACTTTAAAGTGACTGAAAAGAAGATTGAATCAGTACCAGTTGTGTGTGAGTATCCGAATTCTTGAAAAATTATCGGGTTTGCCATTTATTCGAGAAGTAGATTTTGGAATTGAGTTAGTGCCTAGGACAACTCTGATTTTGATAGCTCCGTACAGATTGACACCTATTGAATTAAAAGAGTTGAAAGCTCAATTGAAAGAATTTACTGATAGAGGCTTTGCGCGACCGAGTTTTTCTCCTTGGGGTGCATCGGTTTTGTTTGTGAAAAAGAAAGATGGAACTATGAGAATGTGCATTGATTACCGATAGCTCAATAAGGTGACTATAAAGAATAAATATCCTTTGCCAAGAATTGAAAACTTGTTCGATCAATTGAAAGGGGCTACAGTGTTTTTAAAGATAGATTTGAGATCGGTTACTATCAGCTGCAAGTTAAAGACTTTGATGTGCCAAAAACTGCTTTCCGAATGAGGTACGAACATTATGAGTTTTTGGTTATGCTTTTCGGACTTACTAATGCACCTGCTGCATTTATGGATTTAATGAATCATATATTCAGAAAATATTTGGATCGATTTGTGGTTGTGTTTATAGATGACATTTTGATCTATTCCCGTAATGAATCCGAACATGCAAAACATTTAAGAATTGTGCTACAGACTTTACGTGATAAACAGTTGTATGCAAAGTTCAGTAAATGTGAGTTCTAGTTGCGTGAAGTTGGTTTCTTAGGACATGTTGTATCAGCATCGGGTATTCGGGTTGATCCGAGTAAGATTTTCGCGATATTATAATGGAAACCTCCGAGAAATGTATCTGAAGTCTAAAGCTTGTTGGGACTTGCTGGTTATTATAAAAGGTTTGTAAAAGGTTTCTCTATGATTGCAACCCCGATGACGAGACTACTTTAGAAAGATATTAAGTTCGAGTGGTCAGAAAAGTGCCAGAAAAGTTTTGATCAGTTGAAAGCTTTGTTGACTGAAGCTCTAGTGCTAGTTCAACCAGAATCGGGCAAAGAATTCGTAATCTTTAGTGATGCATCTTTGAATGGTTTGGGATGTATTTTGATGCAAGAAGGCAAAGTTATAACTTATGCCTCGAGACAGTTAAAGCTACACGAAAAGAACTATTTGACGTATGATTTGGAATTGGCAACTATTGTATTTTCGTTGAAGATTTGGTGCCACTATCTGTTTGGTGAGAAATTTCATGTTTATTCCGATAACAAAAGCTTAAAATACTTGATAACTCAAAAAGATCTGAATCTACGATAGTGAAGATGATTAGAGTTGTTAAAAGATTTCGAGCTTGAAATTGACTACCATCCGGGAAAGGCTAATGTAGTTGCTGATATTCTAAGTAAAAAAATCTCTATTTGCTCTGCATGCAATGAATGCGCATATGGCTCTATCTAATGATGGCTAGATTGTAGCTGAGCTGAAAGTGAGACCGTTATTTATGCATCAAATTTACAAAGCTCAAAAAGTCGATCATGAATTGTTAGCAAAACGGGCTCAATGTGATTTGAATATTGATTCAAAATTCTGAGTTGATGTTGAGGGTTGCTTGAGATTCAGAGGCCGAATATGTGTTCCAAGAAATTTAGAGTTGATTCAGATAATTTTAAATGAAGCTTATAGCAGTCGGTTATATATTCATCCGGGTAGTACAAAAATGTATAATGATATGAAACAGCTTTATTGGTGGCATGGTATGAAACGAAACATCTCTGACTTTGTTTCGAAATGTTTAATTTGTCAAAAGTCAAAGCCGAGTATCAGGTACCATCTGGGTTACTTCAATTGATTATGATACCTGAGTGGAAATGGGAAAGAGTCACGATGGATTTTGTATCAGGTTTGCCTTTATCACCGGGTAAGAAAGATGCGATCTGGGTTGTTGTGGATACATTGACTAAATTAGCTCATTTTGTTCCAATTCGCATAGATTACTCGCTTGATAAGCTTGCTGAGTTGTACATTTCTCAGATTGTGAGATTGCACGGAGTACCTATTTTTATTGTTTCGGATAGAGATCTGAGGTTCACATCGAGATTTTGGAAGAAATTACAAGATGCATTAGGTACGAAACTATATTTTAGCACTTCTTTTCACCCACAGACAGATGGTCAATCTGAGCGGATTATTCAGATACTTGGGGATATGTTGAGATGTTGTATTCTTGAGTTTGAAGGTACGTGGGAAGGATACTTACCACTGATTGAATTTGCGTATAATAGCAGCTTTCAATCGAGTATCAAAATGGCTCCTTATGAGGCTTTGTGCGGTTGCTAATGTCAAACACCTTTATATTGGACTGAACTCAGTGAGAATAAGATACACGGGGTCAATTTGATCAAAGAGACTGAACAGAAAGTGAAAGTGATTCGTGATAGTCTAAAAGTAGCGTCAGACTGTCAGAAATCGTATGCAGACTTGAAACGAAAAGATATTGAGTTTTAGATCGGGGACAGATGTTTTTGAAAGTCTCACCGTGGAAGAAAATACTCTGATTTGGTCGTAAAGGAAAATTGAGTCTGAGATTTATTGGGCAGCATGAGATTATTGAGCGTATCGGGTCGGTTTCTTACAAACTGTTGCTGCCACCTAAGTTAGAAAAGATCCATAATGTATTACATGTTACGATGCTTCGACGATATCGATCTGATCTATCGCAGGTAATTTCCCAGTATGAGATTGAGATTCGATCCAATATGACATATGAAGAAGAACCGATCTGAGTTTTAGATCGTGAGGTTAAAGAATTAAGAAATAAGAAAATCTCTTTAGTGAAAGTCTTATGGCATCGGCACGGGGTAGAAGAAGCTACATGGGAGCCTGAGGATGCTATGAGAGAATGTTACCCAAACCTATTCGCTAGTAAGATTTTCGGGGACAAAAATCCCTAAATGGGAGAGGTGTAATAGCCCAATTTAGACCCTAATTGAAACAGTGGTTTTGGGACACAAATTCGAGTCAGAAAAATATTTTAATATTATTTTTTATGTTTATAATATGTGAATTGATATGTGTGAAAATTTTATTGTTTGTGTGTTTGATTTAATTAAAAGGTCTTAATCGCGTAAAATGTAAAAGTGGCTAGTTAACTGTGTAAGTGCCGAATTGTTATTGTTTTTATAATGTGGGGTCCTTAAAAAGAAATTAGTCCATTAAAGGGTAGCTTGGACGGTTTTGGGTTTATAATATATGGTTTATTTATTAACTTATAAAGGTTAGTATTGTAAATTAGTAAAATAAGTTAATATAATTAAACATAAGTAAAAACATGTGCATCTTCATCTTTCTAATTGCCAAAAGTGAGAAGAAAAGAAAGCTTTGAATGTGGTTTTAATTTCGGCACGTTGGGAGCTTGATTCAAAGTTAGTTTTTGTTCAGTTTTTGATAATTTTTACGTTTTTTAGATTGTTGCTTCGAGTACTAGCTAGCCCATGCTTGAATTTTTTAATTTGATGATGTATTCATGAATTTCCATTGTTGATAGCTTGATGATTTTTGTGTTTGATGATGAAAAATAAATATATGTTGTCAAATTGTCAAGTTTAATTAAGTGATTTTTGATAAAAATGTTTATTTAGGACTAAATTCTGAATTTTGTAAATTGAGGGGTCAAAATATGAAATAAATGAAACATATGGGCTTGTATGGACTAGGGGTAAATTCGGCCTAACGTGGGTGTATTCAAATTTTGAATATTTTGTGTTTTGTGAATTAGGGACTAAATTGTGAAAAATGTGAAATGGTAGGGGTAAAAGTGTAAATTTCCCATTTATGTGTTTTTGGATGAATTTGATTTAATATTTGATTAAATAAGTTTAATTTATGTTAATTTAGATCAAGAAAAGAGAAAAACGATTTGGATTAGGGAAAATCTAAAGTTGTTGAATAGTCGACCCGGTCTATTCGTCTTCATACGAGGTAAGTTCATAAGTGAATAAATGATGTTAAATTAAATGTATTTATTATGAACATAGCTAAATTGAATTGTATGTATGTATAACTATATTTCCAAATTGTGTTTAGCATGGAATGATTTATTTCAAGCATGAATCAATCAAATTACGACGTCCGGAAGACCCGTACGAACCTTAGGAATAGTTAGGATACATATGTCACGACATAGGATTCCAATATGTGATTTGTGTAAGACTAGGTCTGGGACGTTGGCATCGATTTCTGATTTACGTGTAAGACCATGTCTAGGACATTGCCATCGTATATGAGTTCGTGTCAGACCCTGTCAGGGACAGTGGCATCAATATGTGATTACATGTAAGACCACATCTGGGACGTTGGCATTGTATGAGCTTTTCGACTATTCGAGTATCCTTATTAATTTCGAATGGTTCCACAAGCAATATTAAGTAAAGATCGAATGTGAAATTGAGTTAAAAGGGTTAGGTATGTGCTAAGTTAAAATGATTGAAAAATTAAGGTAAGTGTGTACTTATAATTTATATATGAAATATGCATTATAAGTGAGAATTATTTATGTTATTCGACCATTGATATTATGTGATTAATGTTTATGAGTTAAATATTGAGTTTATAAGCATAATTCGTGTATACAAGGTTAAATTTTGTTTGGTTCGATTTGGTTTAATTGACTTATGTATATTATTGAAATGTTTTATTTGCTTATAACTTATGAAGCTATTTAAGCTTACTCTGTGTGTGTTCGTTTGTTGTTTTATAGATTTTGGAAGTTAGTTATGAGCTCGGGGATCGTCAAGGAAATCTGTCACACTATCGATCATCGTTTCGGTATTTTAAAAGTTTGAACTTTAACCTTATGGCATGTATAGGGTAGTATTTGTTTTGTTTGGTTTTGAAATTTGTATATATATTTAGCCATGCGAAAATGGCTTAGTATTAATACTAATGATCTAATGTTTAAGTAATTTTGATCATGAGATATGTGTGTTTGTGTGCTTAGTATATGAATTCTATATGATGTAATGATATATGTATGGCTTATGATTAGTTGATTTTGGTAAGCTTGGTATATGGATGATGGATGTGTTTTGGTTGTGGTTCGTTAATGATGTTAATGATGGTGATATTCGGTCATGCATTAACTTAATTTGTAAGTATAATTTACGGTATAAATGGTGTAATGGAATGGTCTTGAGGTTTGGCTTGTGTGTTTAAGTGTTTAGCTATATACATATATATTAATAATGAATTTAGTTGTATTTGCTATGTGAGAACTATGCAATGCTATAGGTATTTGATTTATAGGCATGGTTATTTTGTGTTGGTTTGTAATGGTATGATTGTATCGATGAATTGGTTTGGAAATGGTGGATAATATGTACATGAATATTCGGCTAAGTCATTAGGTTCATAATGATAAGTATGTAATATAGGTATTTGGTGTATATATATATCTATATTGGTGATGCCATATGCATTGGTTATTTCTTTGGATTTCTAATGGTATAAATAAATTTGTATCATTTTTTGTTATTTATATAAGTGGTTGTATGTTCGGCCATGGTAATTGGCTATCTAGGTTCGGTTTATAATGGAAAAAATGTGTATATTTTTTTAACTATTATATGGAAGTTAATTTGCATGCCTGATTATTTAATGAATTGATAGGATGTGTAAATCCACTATAGGCATATTACTTAGCATGCGAAAGGGGTATACTTTTTGGTTGTTGTTTGTGCTCAAAATGGTTTGATTCATTATGATCTTATGCGCATGGTCTAGTGACTAGAAAAGAGGTATGTTTAGTCTTAAACGATATTTATTTAAGTGAAGTATAATTAAATGTTTGATTATTGCCTTGTGGATTTTTTTTACTTAAAACGAGGTATAAAGTTTGCTTGTTCATATTGACTAATATCCATGTCAAAATTGTGAGTGATATTTAAGTTGTGAATTATGGCTCATTTAGTTTTAAAATGTGCATGTGTATTGATTATGTTATGTTATGTTTAATACTCAATTTGTAAAAATGGATAGAATATGTCTGGTAAATGTTGTGTAATGATTTATGTATATACTTGAATAAATTTTTAAATATACCAATGATAGTAATATAGTAGTTTTGAGTTCGAAATTGAATAAGATAAGTGTTTTGATTAGTTTAAATTATGAATGCAAGAAATGTATTTAATGTCTGTTTTGTACTGTGATATGTTTGGTAATGTCTCATAACCCTAAATCGGCGACAGATATGGGTTAGGGTGTTGTAAGTCAAGCCACCAATAACAATTTGTGGGATAAAACATTTTCAGTAGGTTGTGAGTACACAACGCGACTGTAGATAAAAACTACCAATAAAGCAAAAAATTAACAATCTCCTCAGTACTCCCAATGCAGTGCACTGACAACAAAAATGTATATATAAATTGTCGTTGGTACTCCACGAAACTTCTCCATCAACCATAATAACCCACCCCATGCATATGAAATATGGCATACATTCAATGAGCAACATCATGCTTCTAGTTTAGTTTTAATTCAGTGGCATGTCATACATGCTTACAATATAATATCCAATTTAATCCAATGGTATGCTATACATGCTACAATAATAATATCAGTACATGGATTGCAAGCTTTCAATCACTTCAATCAATGGTATTACAAACAAATACATTTTTATGCAATTAATCAATAATTCATGGAGTCACATACCATGCAAGCAACCAACAATCATTAACAATCATATCAAATTATTTTACAACATATCAATACCAATCATATAGCCAATCAGTTAGCTATGCCAATTTTACGTTCATGCTAACTATTTTAGGCTTGTAATGTATCTTGATCAGCCACCCACAAATCACTTATTTAGCCATTATATCAAACTCAAACAACAAGCCTAAATATCAATGTCAATAGCCAAAATATGAGTTAACACTTAATTACACAAGTTTAGAACCCACCACAACACTAATCCATGAAGTTCGTGCTTCCTCTTTTAAACTTAAAGCATGCCTAGGCCAAAATAAAAAATTTATCAAGCTAAAATACTATTAAACCAGCATCAAAACACCCCCTAAGATTTCGGCCAACTTAGTGCTACAGTAACTAAATTTTAGATCCAAATAGACTAAACTACCTACATCGAATTGATGAGAAATGGGGGAAAAAGTGGTAAACGACTTCACTATTGGTCCGGGACATTCAAGTCAGCACTAACATTCAAAATAATACTAAAAATCAGTAACTTAAAGTTAATTAAAAGCCCCAAAACAACCAGCCAACACATCACTTTTAAAGGAAACCAAAACTACATGACTAGTTGCAATCAACAATTGGGATTGAATATTCCTAAAACATACCAAATCGAAGGCTGATTAGAGAGAAGAATTTTAGATCTAAACCTTTCTATAGAGGGGTGGAAAAAAATAAAATACAACAGCCCCTAACGGTGGTTCAATGGATAGCTCATCACCACAATCGGCTACTATGGCGACTATTTTGAAAGGCACTAAAAAAGTTATTTGTGGGAAGATGAAGGTCTATTTTAAACTTGAAAAGAAAAAAAAATAGGTATGGAACAATAGCACAATCTAGCAAATAAGGCTCAAATCGGTAGCCAACAAAAAGGGAACTTTAGAGGTGACAAAACACCACAATAGTAGCGATTCAAGGGTTTTTTTAGGCAATTTAGAATAAGCGTTTAAGGGCTATAGGGGGCTGATAAAAAAACAAGGTAAGCACGGCATCTCAGCCAAACACATCTCAAAAATAGGCACACAAGAAAATAAGAAAACAAGATGAAGAGAGGCACTTACACTAAGAAGAGATGAGTGACATGACAGGTGGTTGTTGGGGCAGCACAAGAAAGAAAGAAGGAAGAAAAATGAGAGAGAGAGAGAGAGAGAGAGAGAGAGAGAGAAGAGGAGGTGAATGGCTAAGGTAGAAAATATGTTAGAAAAGTTAAAAATTAAATGAGCAAGTTATATTTATACCTAGGGTTACAAGCCTGACAGTACAAAATTAGGAGATGGAGTAAGTTTAGCAAAAATTAAGTCTTTTTACAAGGGAAGAGAATCAAACTCAGGTCTTTGAGCTACTTATGTTGTCTCGTTGTTTCTCTTAATAATTGGGCCAATAGTTCATTTTTGAAACAATTTTACAATCTTTAAAATAAAAATTTGGGATGTTACAACTCTCCCCCTAAAAGAAATTTTGGCCATGTAACACCCCAAACCCGGCCTGGACGTTATGACCGGATCTGATGCGCCACATTGATGCGTTCAAAACATTCCGTATCACTTAGTTTGAAAAAGCTGAGTTGGTGTTGTAAAAGACACTTTTAAAGGTAGGTTAAAGTGAATAGAAGCATGCACCGGTAGGAAACCGGGAAAAGAGGAGGTGAGTCCGTTGACCGCTTAAGTACCAAGCTCTTCCGGATCCAATCCTAGACATGCACACCACCATTGCCACACTCTAACATCTCGTATAATTTTGAGAAAATCATTTGATTATGTCCGTCTTAAGAAAATGTTTAAGTTGAAAACGTTTGTTTAAAATCTTTATTTCCTTGGAAAAACATTTACTTTATGGAAACTTTATGCGTCATCGTGATCTTTTAAAAAATCAAGTAGTTTTTATAAAACGAACCCTAGTGCTAACCAGTTTAATAATCCCCAAAATAAAAATAATTAAAAGAGCGGCCTTATTACAACTTTAAACATAATAAAATAAAATAATCCAAATTAAATGCTAAACTTATTTAAAATTGGCAATCCATCTTCATGGCCACTGAATCCCGCCACCCAAGTCCACCAACTAGGGCTCACCGCAAGGAGGGAAGAGGAAGGGGTGAGTTTGGAAAACTCGGTGTATCTGAGAAACCCATCCAAAGCCCAATTCAGCTCGAGCCCATTGGGCCTAAGCCCTATTCAGATAACGATACAGAGAGGTCAAGCCCTTTTAAGAATACTGAGCAAGGCCTTAGCCCTTTTACATAACAAATGTGGCCCATAGGCCCAGTTCAAGAACTTGAGTATCAATGAAACAATGAATGCAAGCCCATCCTGGGAGACTACTCAACACACCAACCGCTACACCGCCTGCACCAGCCCTACACACCATGTGGGAATATCTCAACCCACCCATTTCTACACACACAGCTTACAGCAACGCTCAAATTCAGTCGATTGAGGCAAAGCCTCCAAGACGTGGATGAACCACTTTCAGTACTTCCTCCATTAATACCCCAATCCCATGCAACAGATATTAATAAATGTATATCATGCAAAATACAGTAGTAATCAATCAAGCAGTTCAGCCAACTTAAAACCCTAGGGGTATATCGGTAATTTTGCTCTTTAGGGGTAATTTCGGTAATTTTGCTCTTTAGGGTAATTTCGTGATCTACGCTCTTGCACAAGCTAATTCAGTAATTTTATCGGTTTTATGCAATTTGATTCCACCATCTACCTAACAGGCTAATTCGCCCATCTCTTACCCATATTGGTCCGTAAGCCCATTGGGCCCAGTTTTGGCCCATCAAGCCCCTTTTTCCGAAATACGCTAAAGCATCACGCGAACGTGCTTACCACCTTGCGGTGCGGATCTAACAATTCCTCTATGACTTGAGAGCATTCACATACTTACATGACCATGAAATGCCGAATTTGACATTTCGCTTTTTCAATTGAACTAAGAAAGGGTGTTCGTGACACACCGATTCATGACGAACGCTTACGAGATCCCTTCGATGTCCTACAATTTATTAGCACGTTCTTATTTACAAACCATAATCACTAAACCCCAAAACTTACTTATCCATGATCGAACCATATCCCTAAAACCTTTGAAACCTTACCTTTTGCCAAAATCGATAGTTAGCTCGAATCCGATTGCTCCAATGAACCACGCCTTAGATTCAACGCTTAAGAAGACTCTAGTCACCGAAAGAAAACATCGTTAAAGACTCTTAGAGCCATATGCCCAAATCGATGACCTCCCTAATTTTAGGGACTTGCTTTTCTTAACTTTGCAAAATAAGAACAGATCCGAGATGATACGACTTACCCTTACTCCCACTTGATTTCCACGCAATCTAGTGTAGATTTATCTATCAAACGACGGTAGAACTCGATTCCCCAAAGTCTTGAAGTTTCGCTATAAGCCCCCAAATCTATGGTTTTTCGCTTTTGTGTGATGAAGAAGATGATAATGTGGGGCTACAACCTTGAAGTAGAATTGCGGTCAGAGATCTAGGATTAAGTAAAGATAATTGAAAATTAATAAAAACACAAGAACATAGGAGAACCTGGCTTTGAAGAAATCGGCACAAGCAATGATCACAGGATTTCGGCTTTTATGGATTCGGCAAAAGTATTGATGAATAGCAGGTATGATGAATAGTTTTGAAGAAGAAGAAAGAAAAAATAGAAGAAGAGGAATAGGGGAGGTGGTAGTTTGCTAGAGAGGGAAAAGAGAGGAAAACAACCCTAAGGTGTTAAAGCGAAGAAAAACGGCACCACTCAATACCCTAAGTGCCGAAATACTAACAACATAGCCCCCTGCCGATTTTTCCCTCTTCAATTCCCATAATTCGGCCAACTCCTAGCCTCATCCAAATCCCTTAAATCTCTCCCTTATCCCTCCTTAATCCAAGCATTTAAACCGATCCAACTCTCCTTTAGCGAATCCACCGAACTCCAACACTTACCCCTCCCGCACTAAAAAAAATAAATGCATCTATTTGCCAACACAGGAATCGATCCTTGCCTTCCCAAAGCTCCACACGCCACTTTTCTAGGAGCCTAGTGGTGTCACCCTTGCCACTTAACCAAGGCTCTTTTGTGATGCAATTTACCCATCACTCCACTTAAGGCCACTTAGCGAACCCCTAACTCCTAAGTCTAAAATTCCAAAAATTCAACTGGTTTTGGCCAACTCATGGGCCTTCTATAAGCCCATTTACCTACTCAAAATACTAATTCCACATCCAAATACAGAATTTTAAAAATCTTTACAAAATATTGAAAATCGCGAATAAACCCGAAAATCAGGATGTTACAACTCTACCCTCCTTAAAGAAATTTCGACCTCGAAATTTTACCTTATCAGAACAGTTGAGGGTATTGTGCTGCAAGTGTTAAGGGAAAAGGAGCTCTATGCAAAATTTAGCAAGTGTGAATTCTGGTTGAGGGAGGTAACCTTCCTAGGACATGTGGTTTCTGCCGAGGGGATTAAGGTGGATCCTCGTAAAATTGAAGCGATATTGGAATGGAAGCCACCTAGGTCAGTATTGGAAATTCGGAGTTTCCTAGGGTTGGCAGGTTACTACAGAAGGTTTGTGGAGGGTTTCTCGGTGATGGCGGCGCCCTTGACACAATACGGAGATGCTCATCATGCTTCGCCTCCGTTTCAGAGTATACCAAGATATCATCGATAAAGACGACTACAAACCGATCCAAGTAAGGTTGGAATACTCGATTCATCAGATCCATAAAAGCTGCAGGTGCGTTCGTTAGCCCAAACGGCATGACCACAAACTCATAATGTCCATATCGAGTTCAAAAATTTGTCTTATGAATATCCCTTCTTTTACCCTTAATGATGGTATCCGTAAGCGAAGATCGATTTTGGAGAATACCAAGCTCCCTAAATTGATCGAATAGGTCATCAATCCTTGGTAGTGGATACTTATTCTTAATCGCCGTTTGTTCAATGGCGATAATCGATGCACATGCGCATTGTTCCGTCCTTCTTCTTTACAACAGACCGGTGCTCCCCAAGGAGACACACTAGGCCTAATGAAGCCTCTATCTAATAGCTCTTGAATTTGAGCCTTCGCCCACCAACTCCTTGATTGCCATCCTATAGGGTGCAATAGAGACCGGAGCGTCCCTCAGTAACAAATCGATTCCAAACTCAACTTCCGAATGGGAGGTAATCCAGAAGCTCTTAGGAAAACATCCCGAATTCCCTAACAGATTCGATGGTCTCCACAATGATCCTCGGTTTAACTTGACTTACCAAAGCCGATATGCCTCGCATCCCTTATGCATCGGTTTCTCGACCCTCAACGCCGATACTACATTGGATAAGTAATCCCTTCGTTCTCCAATGATCATAACCTCTTCATCATTGACAGTTCTTAACACCATCCTCTTAGCTGCACAATCCAAAGTTGCCTTATGCTTGGTCAACCAATCCATCCCTAGGATCAGATCGAATTCTTCAAACGGTAACTCCATCAAATCCCCACAGAAAACCTTGCCTTGAATCTCCAGAGGCACCTCCTTGAAGAGTTTCTCTACCTTAACCGAATGACCTAAATGACTTATCACAGACACCCCACATACAGTCTCCTCGAAGTGCACACCCAGTGTGTGACAGCCCAAAATTGACCCTAGACGGGATGTGGTTTTGGGACCACAAAACCGAGGCATAAAAATAATTTAAAATTTATTGTGATGCCTATGATATGTGTTAAATTGTGTGTGACATTTTTGATGATTTGATTTAGTGTTATAAAGGTGAATTTCACTAGAAAGGACTTGTGTGAGAAAACTTAGAAATGAGATAGGCAAATGTTGAAGTGGCCTATTGATGCATACTAGGAAATGTTGTCCTTGCATGTCAAATTTCCCAAATTTGACTATAGTGGCCGGCCAAGGTGGGTGTTGATGGGCAAAGGAAACATGCTCCCAACATGTTTGGTTAGTGAGTGATGTATGAAGCAATAAAATAATGTGCTAGCATTAAAGAAAATGTTGACAAAAAAAAAGTGTGTGGATGCCCCATTGCCGTGACTAACCAAAGAAAGAAAAAAAAAAGGGGGAATTTGGTTATTCTTTGTTCTTCTTGCCGTGAACCAAAGGAAAGAATTGGAGAGCTTTTCATTAAGCAAATTCGGCAACCCTTCTTCTAGTTGGAGGTAAGCTTTGAGATGTTGGCTTTAACTTCTTGAGTTTGTTGAGCTAATTGTCATAATGCATTTTGGTAATGTCATGAAAATCAAACTTTCATGGGGGTTTGAACATCAAGCCGTGTATCAAGAGGTTAGGAGAAGGGATTGTTTCATGTTGTATTGAACAAGTTGAGATCGATATGAGGTTAAAAATTTGTGAAAGTTTAGTTAGGAAATGTTTGGTACATTCGGCCATGAGGATGAGGTTTTCGGCTATGGTGATTAATAATGGTGATAGTTGTTGTTCATACTAAATCTAGATGAACAAGGGTAGTTGCTTACATCTTAATAATTATGAGGTTCTTTCTTGAATCTACCTTAAACCCATGAAGCATTCGCCATGGTTGATAGTGAAGAGGTTGATATATTTTCTTTATGTTAAATGAATGAGTGTGGATGGGTGAAGCTTGAATTAGTTAAATGTTCATATAGGTTGTTTGGATGCTAATGCCGTATATGAGGATGTTGAACTTGATTAAACAATATTCGCTAGCATGATAGGTATGAAATATTAAGTAAATGAAAATGCTAAATTGTGCTTATATATGTATTCGCCAAGGAAGTGTGGTATGAAGCTTGGTAAGTTTGAGAGATGAATGACCAAATGAGCTATGGGTCATGTATGATTAAATTTTATGCATATGTGTGTGTGGCATTAGTAGCTAATAGCATTCGGCATTGTTTAACTAAAATTTGAAATGAATGCTTAAAAGTTAAATGGGTCGCCTAAGTGACCAAATGTGTTAAAAACAATATATGGTTGCCGTATGTGTGTGTTTGATTGGGAAGTAAATTTGTTTGATTTAGCTCAAGAGCTCAAAGGATCGAAGTTGGACAAGGGAAAAGAAAAAGTAATTGAATAGTTGTTGAAGGCGATGCGACAACGCCCGAGGTAAGTCATTAAGCATATATTTGGTATTGATTTAAATGATCATAATATATATGCAATTGTGTTTAATGAATTGATGTGTAAATGGAAATGTATGTGTATGGAATGATGCCATCGTTGAATGTATAAAGGTGGTAAATTGCATAAAGTATTGGTCTCGGCGCTAAGTGTGCGGGTATAAATGGACACGGTGACAAGATTGGCACTAAGTGTGTGGGTTTAAAATTATATAGCACTAAGTGTGCGAGTTTGATTATACAGCACTAAGTGTGCGAGCTGAAAATATATAGCACTAAGTGTGCGAGCTGAAAATTATATAGCACTAAGTGTGCGAGCTGAAAATATATAGCACTAAGTGTGCGGATTCACTATATGCTCTTGCATTACAATTGGCACCGAGTGTGCGACATTATCGAGTTAATCCGGACAGCGGACGGTAAGTACCTTGAGCTCATGACGAATAGGCAATATGTTCATGCTCGGGGTTGAGCTTGGTACGCTTTAAATCTATGTGATGATTGCATTTGTATGATTGTGGTGAAAATGAGTTGGTGTGTGAAAATGCCTCAAATATCTTATTGTATAGAATATGAAATGTGGATATATGGCTTGGTATGAGATTGAACCGAAAGGTCCGAGGAATTATGGCATAGTTTCGATATGGATGGAGTACCTAGCCTCGTTTATCGTTTCATGTTGTGATAATTTTATTAATGGTTGGTTGATGAATGCTTATGACTTCTGAGTTATAAACTCACTCGGTGTTTTCTTGTCACCCATTTTAGGTCTCTTGGACTCGTGATTGTCGCGTGCTCGGAACCGTCGTTGAAGTCATCACACCGGCTGAAAACCTTTTGGTATTGTCTTCGTAGTTGAACTAGGAGAACAATTGGCATGTATAGGCTATTATATTTTGTTGAATTGTGGGTTGTAAACTTTAAGCCATGTGAAAATGGCCTATGTGGTCGTCGAGTGGGATGCTAGAACCTATAGCACGAGTCTTAGAAACTTTAATTTTGATAAGGTGGCCATAAATTGTGTCATGTATGATGGATGATTAGTAAGGCCAAGGAAAGATTCATGAAATTGGCATAGTCTACTGCAGTAACTGTTGCTGACAGCAGCAGTGAGATGAGATTGAAAAATCACTAAAAATAGTAGAAGTAGAATTAAATAGTGAATAAATTATGAAATTGAACCTTGATGAATCTATTTTTATATGGACGAAACGAAACGACCATATGAGCAGTATACTGAGAGATATTAGAGTTCTTGTGAGACAGGGCCAGAACGGTTTCTGGGTCCCCTGTCGCGACTTTTACTATTTACTATAAATTATCCAGAAAGAATTAGAAGTCATGCCTTATATGTGCAGATTCCATTTTGAGTCTAGTTTCTTTAGAAACAAACAGAACCAGTATTAAAGCCCTGTACAGAGAGATATTCAAGTTGTAACGCTTGAAGGTCAGTGTAGTCGACCCCTGTAACATGGGTGACTTTAACTAATAAACTGTACCAATTGGCCAGACCAAAAAGTTTAGAAATAAATCCAGGGATGGATATATAAGTCTAGTTTCAGGGAAAATTTACGGAACTGATTTTCGAGTTCTGGAACTCGAGATATGATTTTTAAGGTGACAGTGACGCAGTTAGCTAGCTTTGCCGGAATGAAATCAATTATTGTCAAGAGAGAAAAAAAGGGAAGTAAGCCGGTAACACCACGTGTTCAAATCCGGTGACGGTCACGGGTTTGGGGTGTTACATTTTATTGGTATCGAGCTATGGTTTAGTCGGTTCTAGGACTACCATAGTGCGTGTGAGTCTAGCTATACGTGCCAAATTGTTAGTGCTTAATAATGTGATGACTTGACGGTTGAAATTTTTGTTTTGATTAGCAATGGAACCCGGGTTAGAGACCCTTGGCGGATGACGTTGAAAGTGTAGCGGCTGCTCCTGCGCAAGGGACACCGCCTGTTGAGCCTCGATCATCCGCGAATAATCAAAATGAAGGCGAAACAAGCCTTCTTCACCATGATGAATGAGTGGGTCGCAATATGCCCGAACCAATCCGGCTGTCCAACCATTCGAATTTAAATAATCCACCCAAGAGCCCGTAATGCCATCGATTCATCGATCCCGTGAGGCTGAGTAAACCACCGTGGACTTGATTAGGAAGCGTGGCAATGAGGAGTTTAAGGCCATAGTTACCGAGCGATGCCGAAAGGGCCGAAGTTCGCTTGATAACACCATTAGAGTGTTTGATGAATTGTCATGCACACCGATGAATGTCTTAAGTGTGCTATATCTTTGTTCGAGACTCACCTACTATTGGTGGAGGAACTTGATTTCCATAGTCCCAAAGGAACAAGTTACTTGGGATTTCTTTCTAACGGAATTTGGAAGAAATATATTAGTCAACGGTTCATCGATCGAAGCGTAAGGAGTTCTGGAACTCAAGCAAGGCCGTATGATCAGATCTCGAATCTGAACATGAGTTCGTAAGACTTAGTCGGTATGCTCGGGAGTGTGTGGCTGATGAGGTTGCTATGTGCAAAAGATTTGAAGAAGGATTGAATGAAGAGTTAAAGTTACTAGTGGGAATTTTGGAGATAAGGAGTTCGTGACACTAGTCGAACGAGCACGCAAGGCGGAAGAACTTGGGAAGGAGAAGAAGAAGGTTGAATTTGAAGCGAGAGATTACCGTAAAAGATCAACGAGTAAAGCTCCGTTCTCGACTGTAAAGAGGTTCCGGGAGGACACCAGTAAGTCGAGGGCGATCATGGGAATTTCCATTAGAGCAGACCATTGACGGACTCCAGAGCTACATCGGTAGCTAGTGTGGGCAATAATCGTCAAGAGAGACCTGAATGTCCCCAATGTGGAAGACGACACCTAGGTGAATGTTGGGGTAAGTTTGTTAATAGGGCCTGTTACGGATGTGGTTCGAAGGACCACTTAATTAGAGATTGCACGGAGCTAGATGAGAAGAATAAGATGCAAGGTGCAAGATCTAGTGGGGCGACGCTAGAGGTAGACCCCCGAGAATCTCTGGAGGTAGAAGTGGTAATCAGAGAGGAACCTCTAATACGGCTGTCCGATTCGAGACCCGTGCTCCTGCTACAGCATATGCCATCCGCGCACGAGAGGAGGCATCCTCCCCGACGTCATCTTTGGTACTTTTACTCTCTTTGATACTAGTGTGATTGCATTGATTGACCCCGCTCTACTCATTCATATGTATGTGAAACTTTAGCATCCAGTAAGACTCTACCTGTTGAGTCTCTGAGTTCGTAATTCGAGTGTCAAACCCTTTGGGTCAATACGCACTCGTTGATAAAGTGTGCAAGAGATGCCCCTAATAATTCGAGAATCCTATTTTCCTACCGATCGATGCTTCTACCATTTGATGAATTCGATGTTATTCTTGGTATGGATTGGTCGATTGTACATGATGCGATGGTGGATCGCAAAGGAAAACCATTGATTTGAGGAGTGCAAATAATGAGGTAGTCCGAGTCGAGTCTATTGATTTAAAAGGAGTGCCGCGATAATATCTTCTATGACCGCCGGAGATATGTGAAAAGGGTGTGAAACATACCTTGCGTATGTGTTTGAAAGTAAAGAGATGGAAAAGAAACTCGAATCGGTACCAGTGGTTTGTGAGTATTCAGATGTTTTTCCTGAGGAGTTACCGGGATTGCCACCGGTTCGAGAAGTGGAATTCGGCATCAAAGTTGTACCGGGTACTACACCAAACTCAATAGCCCCGTATCGTATGGCATTAACGGAATTAAAGGAATTGAAGGTTCAATTGCAAGAATTGACGGATAGAGGTTTCGCTCGACCAAGTTTTTCTCCATGGGGCGCACCAGTATTGTTTGTGAAGAAGAAGGATGGAACTATAAGATTGTGCATCGACTATCGTCAGTTGAATAAAGTGACGATAAAGAACAAATATCCGTTGCCACGAATTAACGATTTGTTTGATCAATTAAAGGGAGCCTCAGTGTTTTTAAAGATAGATTTGAGGTCGGGGTACTATCAGTTGAGGGTCCGAGAACCGGACATACCCAAGACTGCTTTTAGGACGAGGTACGGTCACTACGAATTCTTGGTGATGCCATTTAGGCTCACTAATGCCCCTGCGGTGTTTATGGATTTAATGAATAGAATTTTCAGGCCATACTTGGATCGGTTCGTAGTTGTATTTATCGATGACATTTTGGTCTATTGGAGAGATGAAACTGAACACGCTGAACACCTGAGGCTAGTGTTGCAAATCTTACGAGATAAGCAAGTTATACGCAAAGTTCATAAATGTGAATTTTGGTTGAAAGAGGTTAGCTTTTTGGGGCACGAGTGTCGTGATCGAGTGTCGAGGTGGACCGAACAAAATTTCGACCATAGTCGATTGGAAACCTCAAGGAATGTTACCGAGGTTAGGAGCTTTTTGGGGCTTGCGGATACTATCGACGATTTGTGAAAGGTTTTTCGATGATAGCTGCACCGATGACAAAACTACTTCAAAAGATGTTAAGTTCGAGTGGTGAACGCTGTCAAGAAAGTTTCGATCGACTAAAAACTGTTTAACCGAGGCCCGGTACTAGTACGCCAGAGTCCGGTAAAGAGTTTGTCATATCTGATGACGCATCCTTGCTTGGGTTAGGTTGTGTGTTGATGCAAGAAGGTCGAGTTGTGGCTTACGCGTCGAGACAACTAAAGCCGCATGAGAGAAACTATCCGACCCATGACCTTGAACTAGCGACCATGGTGTTCGCCTTGAAGATATGGCGGCATTACTTGTTTGGGGAAAGGTGTCACATTTATTCGGACCACAAGAGTCTAAAATATTTGATGACTCAGAGAGATTTAAACCTGCGACAAAGACGTTGGCTTGAGTTGTTGAAAGACTATGAACTCATCATTGATTATCACCCGGGAAAGGCCAACGTGGTGGCCGATGCCTTAAGTCGCAAGGCACTGTTTGCTTTGAGAGCGATGGATGCTCATCTATCTGTTTCACCCGATGAGGTGCTAGTAGTCGAATTAGAGACCAAACCGTTATTGATTCATCAAGTACTCGAATCTCAGAAGGTCGACGCCGAATTGGTCGCTAAGCGGCCGAATGTGTTTCGAATAAGGAATCAGAATTTTAGATTGACGACCATGATTGCTTGACGTTCAAGGGTCGATTATGTATTCCAAGGAATTCGGAACTTGTTTCGATGATTTTGAACGAGGCTCACAGTAGTCGAATGTCAATCCACCCGGGTAGTACTAAAATGTACAATGACCTAAAACGTCGGTTTTGGTGGCATGGTATGAAACGAGACATCTCTGACTTTGTTTCGAGATGTTTAATTTGTCAACAAGTGAAAGCGGAACATCAAGTGCCATCGGGATTACTTCAGCCGATCACGATACCCGAGTGGAAATAGGATCGAGTCACCATGGACTTTGTATCCGGACTGCCTTTGTCAGCAAGTAAGAAGGATGCGATCTGGGTCATTGTTGATAGACTGACCAAGTCTGCTCATTTTATTCTGTTCGCACGGATTTTTCGCTTGATAAATTGGCGAATTATCGTCTCCCAAATTATTCGATTGCATGGGGTGCCTATTTCTATCGTGTCGGATAGAGACCCAAGATTTACATCGCGATTTTGGAAGAAATTGCAAGAGGCTTTGGGTACCAAGCGCATTTTAGCCTTTTCACCCCAAACCGATGGTCAATCCGAACGGATAATTCAAATACTCGAGGATATGTTGAGATGTTGCATCCTTGAGTTTAGTGGTGCATGGGAACGGTATTTACCTTTGGTTGAATTCGCACAACAATAGCTTTCAATCAAGTATCAAGATGGCGCCTTACGAGGCTTTATACGGTCGTAAATGCCGTACCCCATTATTCGGATGAACTTAGTGAAGGAAAAATCTTGAGGTTGATTTGGTTAAGGATGCCGAGCAAAAGTTCGAGTAATTCGTGAAAGTTTGAAAGTCGCCGGATCGCCAAAAGTCGTATGCGGATTTGAAAAGAAAAGATATTGAATATCAGGTTGGAGACAAGGTATTTCTCAAAGTCTCACCCTAGAAGAAAGTGCTTAGATTTGGCCGTAAGGGCAAATTGAGTCCGAGGTTCATCGGTCCGTATGAAGTATCTCGAACGAGTTGGGCGATGGCGTCATCGATTAATTTTACCCCGAGCTCGAAAAGATTCACAACGTTTTCCATGTTTCGATGCTTTGACGATATAGGTCGATCCATCGACGTAATCGCCTGGCCCGAGATTGAGATTCACCTAATTTGAGCTATGAAGAGGAACCGGTTCGCATTATGATGCGTGAAGTAAAAGAGTTGCGCAATAAGAAAATCCCGTTAGTGAAGGTGTTGTGGCATAAACACGGAATTGAAGAAGCCACTTGGGAACTTGAGGACTCTATGAAAGAGCGATACCGAGCCTATTTGGGTAAGATTTTGGGACGAAAATTTCTTAAGTGGGGAGAGTTGTGACACCCAAAATTGACCCTAGGCGGGATGTGGTTTGGGACCACAAAACCGAGGCATAAAAATAATTTAAAATTTATTGTGATGCCTATGATATGTGTTAAATTGTGTGTGACATTTTTGATGATTTGATTTAGTGTTATAAAGGTGAATTTCACTAGAAAGGACTTGTGTGAGAAAACTTAGAAATGAGATAGGCAAATGTTGAAGTGGCCTATTGATGCATACTAGGAAATGTTGTCCTTGCATGTCAAATTTCCCAAATTTGACTATAGTGGCCGGCCAAGGTGGGTGTTGATGGGCAAAGGAAACATGCTCCCAACATGTTTGGTTAGTGAGTGATGTATGAAGCAATAAAATAATGTGCTAGCATTAAAGAAAATGTTGACAAAAAAAAAAGTGTGTGGATGCCCCATTGCCGTGACTAACCAAAGAAAGAAAAAAAAAGGGGAATTTGGTTATGCTTTGTTCTTCTTGCCGTGAACCAAAGGAAAGAATTGGAGAGCTTTTCATTAAGCAAATTCGGCAACCCTTCTTCTAGTTGGAGGTAAGCTTTGAGATGTTGGCTTTAACTTCTTGAGTTTGTTGAGCTAATTGTCATAATGCATTTTGGTAATGTCATGAAAATCAAACTTTCATGGGGGTTTGAACATCAAGCCGTGTATCAAGAGGTTAGGAGAAGGGATTGTTTCATGTTGTATTGAACAAGTTGAGATCGATATGAGGTTAAAAATTTGTGAAAGTTTAGTTAGGAAATGTTTGGTACATTCGGCCATGAGGATGAGGTTTTCGGCTATGGTGATTAATAATGGTGATAGTTGTTGTTCATACTAAATCTAGATGAACAAGGGTAGTTGCTTACATCTTAATAATTATGAGGTTCTTTCTTGAATCTACCTTAAACCCATGAAGCATTCGGCCATGGTTGATAGTGAAGAGGTTGATATATTTTCTTTATGTTAAATGAATGAGTGTGGATGGGTGAAGCTTGAATTAGTTAAATGTTCATATAGGTTGTTTGGATGCTAATGCAGTATATGAGGATGTTGAACTTGATTAAACAATATTCGCTAGCATGATAGGTATGAAATATTAAGTAAATGAAAATGCTAAATTGTGCTTATATATGTATTCGCCAAGGAAGTGTGGTATGAAGCTTGGTAAGTTTGAGAGATGAATGACCAAATGAGCTATGGGTCATGTATGATTAAATTTTATGCATATGTGTGTGTGGCATTAGTAGCTAATAGCATTCGGCATTGTTTAACTAAAATTTGAAATGAATGCTTAAAAGTTAAATGGGTCGCCTAAGTGACCGAATGTGTTAAAAACAATATATGGTTGCCGTATGTGTGTGTTTGATTGGGAAGTAAATTTGTTTGATTTAGCTCAAGAGCTCAAAGGATCGAAGTTGGACAAGGAAAAGAAAAAGTAATTGAATAGCCGTTGAAGGCGTGCGACAACGCCGAGGTAAGTCATTAAGCATATATTTGGTATTGATTTAAATGATCATAATATATATGCAATTGTGTTTAATGAATTGATGTGTAAATGGAAATGTATGTGTATGGAATGATGCCATCGTTGAATGTATAAAGGTGGTAAATTGCATAAAGTATTGGTCTCGGCGCTAAGTGTGCGGGTATAAATGGACACGGTGACAAGATTGGCACTAAGTGTGTGGGTTTAAAATTATATAGCACTAAGTGTGCGAGTTTGATTATACAGCACTAAGTGTGCGAGCTGAAAATATATAGCACTAAGTGTGCGAGCTGA
This sequence comes from Gossypium arboreum, assembly GCF_025698485.1. Taxonomy (NCBI): domain Eukaryota; kingdom Viridiplantae; phylum Streptophyta; class Magnoliopsida; order Malvales; family Malvaceae; genus Gossypium; species Gossypium arboreum. The sequence continues at coordinate 29,860,820 of NC_069072.1, forward strand.
AAATTATATAGCACTAAGTGTGCGAGCTGAAAATATATAGCACTAAGTGTGCGGATTCACTATATGCTCTTGCATTACAATTGGCACTGAGTGTGCGACATTATCGAGTTAATCCCGGACAGCGGACAGGTAAGTACCTTGAGCTCATGACGAATAGGCGATATGTTCATGCTCGGGGTTGAGCTTGGTACCCTTTAAATCTATGTGATGATTGCATTTGTATGATTGTGGTGAAAATGAGTTGGTGTGTGAAAATGCCTCAAATATCTTATTGTATAGAATATGAAATGTGGATGTATGGCTTGGTATGAGATTGAACCGAAAGGTCCGAGGAATTATGGCATAGTTTCGATATGGATGGAGTACCTAGCCTCGTTTATCGTTTCATGTTGTGATAATTTTATTAATGGTTGGTTGATGAATGCTTATGACTTCTTGAGTTATAAACTCACTCGGTGTTTTCTTGTCACCCATTTTAGGTCTCTTGGACTCGTATTGTCGCGTGCTCGGAACCGTCGTTGAAGTCATCACACCGCTGAAAACCTTTTGGTATTGTCTTCGTAGTTGAACTAGGAGAACAATTGGCATGTATAGGCTATTATATTTTGTTGAATTGTGGGTTGTAAACTTTAAGCCATGTGAAAATGGCCTATGTGGTCCTCGAGTGGGATGCTAGAACCTATAGCCACGAGTCTTAGAAACTTTAATTTTGATAAGGTGGCCATAAATTGTGTCATGTATGATGGATGATTAGTAAGGCCAAGGAAAGATTCATGAAATTGGCATAGTCTCATCGATAGTAATCTGTTGCTGATAGCAGCAGTGAGATGAGATTGAAAAATCACTAAAAATAGTAGAAGTAGAATTAAATAGTGAATAAATTATGAAATTGAACCTTGATGAATCTATTTTTATATGGATGAAACGAAACGACCATATGAGCAGTATACTGAGAGATATTAGAGTTCTTGTGAGACAGGGCCAGAACGGTTTCTGGGTCCCCTGTCGCGAGTTTTAAAATTTACTATAAATTATCCAGAAAGAATTAGAAGTCATGCCTTATATTTGCAGATTCCATTTTGAGTCTAGTTTCTTTAGAAACAAACAGAACCAGTATTAAAGCCCTGTACAGAGAGATATTCAAGTTGTAACGCTTGAAGGTCAGTGTAGTCGACCCCTGTAACATGGGTGACTTTAACTAATAAACTGTACCAATTGGCCAGACCAAAAATTTTAGAAATAAATCCAGGGATGGATATATGAGTCTATTTTCAGGGAAAATTTACGGAACTGATTTTCGAGTTCTGGAACTCGAGATATGATTTTTAAGGTGACAGTGACGCAGTTAGCTAGCTTTGCCGGGCTGAAATCAATTATTGTCAAGAGAGAAAAAAAAAGGGAAGTAAGCCCGGTAACACCACGTGTTCAAATCCGGTGACGGTCACGGGTTTGGGGTGTTACACAGTGCCCCAGAAATGTTATATGCCACATACGAATGGGTTGATCCCACATCAATCAGAGCAGTATAAGGTACACCATAGATAAAAAACGTACCAGTTATGACATCAGGTGCGTCACCCTCCTCGCGGCGACGAGCAGTATACACCAAAGCTGGCTGACGAGCATCCGCGTTACCAATACCCCTGCCCGGTGCCCCACGTCCACGGCCATTACCTCTGCGACCTTGTCCACGACCTCTTGGCAGCGGTGGTCCATCCCTCTGAGTTGAGCCGGTCGCTCGGCCCTTGTTGACCACTTGAGTGGAGTGGCCCTCCTAGGACAATCCTTAATCCTATGCTCCTTAGAACCACAACGAAAACAAGCCCCAGAACGCTTCCAGCACTCTCCTTGATGCATTCTGCCGCAATCTCCACAAGCTTGTAGTCTACCTGTGTTCACCGGAACTGCTCGAACCGGTTCCCCCATCCTAGCTCTTTTAACATTTCGATTCTGAGACCACCGGTCCAAGCATCCCTCTGAACCGATTCGATCCTTATCACGATTCCTCCGTTCGGTTTGCTTCACTTCCTCGGCTATCTTAGCCTTCTCTACCAGTACAGCGAAATCTCGCTCCCTCTGCGGAGCTATGAGCACCCTTAACTCATCTCTAAGGCCATCCTCAAAACGTACGCTGCGCTCATATTCAGTGGAAACGATGCCATTAGCATACCGAATCAATCGTAGAAACTCCGCCTCATATTCAGCAATGGTCTTATTTCCCTGAGTCAGATTCAGGAACTCCTTTCTGCGTGCATCTACATAGCTAGCTCCAACATATTTCGCCTTAAAGGTCTGTTTGAACAGCTCCCATGTTACCCTCTCAGCTGGGGTACCTTCTCTCACAGTAATCCACGACTGATACGCTTCATCCCGCAAAGAACGACATCGCCCTTTCAACTTCGCTCTCTGAGCGGTCCAGTCAAATCCATGATCCGCTCTGTGGCTTCCAACCAAGACTCACCACATTTGGGGCCACTCAGATACACCCCTAAAAATCTCACTCAGTTGGCGAAGTCGTTCGAAATGGACCCCTGTTCATGGGCCCGACGTTAGCTCCGGCCACCCTTTCAAAACCCTCAACATGGCACGAGACAAAGCGTCATCCTCTGCAATTGATCATACGGCCCATTTTCATTAATCGGTGGTGGGCGTACCCCACCGGCATGCGTGTTCGGATGACGCCGATCCGCTTGAGTGCTACCTCGGCCTCGACCACGGCCTCTTCCTCGAGTAGCCCTTGTACTCATAACAATTTATCGATTCACGAATTTTATGACATTAGTTCTTGGTTTCACATTTAATACCGAATGTCTTATGAGCAGATAAAGTTTTAAAGTTATTTCGCGCAATCATAATTTAGCTATGGTTCCGATCTTGTAGTCCTAATACTACATCATCAATAGCTCTATCTCTAAGGCTCAAGATTATCTACAGTATTATTCTGATGCAAGATCAGTATATATATAGAGCGAAAGATACTTACAGACTTGGTGCCGGGATTCGGTGTGCCACTCATTTATCGGTCTATTTAAAATTTCAAATACCATGTTTTGTTTTAGAAAATAAAAAGATTTTATTTGAAAACACTTTTATTTTAAAATGATTGATTTAACCCGTTTAACAAATAGAAAAAAACTTGAACATCTTGAAAAACTTACCATTTCTAAAAATACCCTTCTTAGGCCCAAGTTTTTGAAAAGATTTTGGACCGATCCACGTACCGAGTTGTTGCAACAGGCTCGATACCACTAAATGTAACACCCCAAACCCGGCCTGGACGTTATGACCGGATTTGATACGCCACATTGATGCGTTCAAAACATTCCGTATTACTTAGTTTGGAAAAGTTGAGTTGGTGTTGTAAAGACACTTTTAAAGGTAGGTTAAAGTGAATAGAAGCATGCACCGGTAGGAAACCGGGAAAAAGAGGAGGTGAGTCCGTCGGATTGCTTAAGTACCAAGCTCTTCCGGATCCAATCCTAGACATGCACACCACCATTGCCACACTCTAACATCTCGTATAATTTTGAGAAAATCGTTTGATTATGTCCGTCTTAAGAAAATGTTTAAGTTGAAAACGTCATTTAAAATCTTTATTTCCTTGGAAAAACATTTACTTTATGGAAACTTTATGCGTCATCGTGATCTTTTAAAAAATCAAGTAGTTTTTATAAAAGCGAACCCTAGTGCTAACAGTTTAATAATCCCCAAAATAAAAATAATTAAAAAGAGCGGCCTTATTACAACTTTAAACATAATAAAAATAAAATAATCCAAATTAAATGCTAAACTTATTTAAAATTGGCAATCCATCTTCATGGCCACTCTGAATCCCTTGACTCAAGTCCACCAACTAGGGCTCACTGCAAGGAGGGAAGAGGAAGGGGTGAGTTTGGAAAACTCGGTGTATCTGAAACCCATCCAAAGCCCAATTCAGCTCGAGCCCATTGGGCCTAAGCCCTATTCAGATAACAAGATACAGATGGTCAAGCCCTTTTAAGAATACAGATAGCAAGGCCTTAGCCCTTTTACATAACAATGTGGCCCATAGGCCCGTTCGATAACTTGAGTATCAATGAAACAATGAATGCAAGCCCATCCAGGAGACTACTCAACCCACCAACCGCTACTGCGCCTTGTACCAGCCCTACACACCATGTAGGAATATCTCAACCCACCCACCCTACACACCACAGTTGCGGTAGCTGCTCAAATTCGATCGATTGAGGCAAAGCCTCCGATCGTGGATGAACCACTTTGATACTTCCTCCATTAATACCCCAATCCCATGCAATGAGATATTAATAAATGTATATCATGCAAAATACGGTAGTAATCAATCAAGCGATTCAACCAACTTAAAACCCTAGGGGTATATCGGTAATTTTGCTCTTTAGGGGTAATTTGGTAATTTTGCTCTTTAGGGTAATTTCGTGATCTACGCTCTTGCACAAGCTAATTCAGTAATTTTATCGGTTTTATGCAATTTGATTCCACCATCTACCTAATGAGCTAATTAGCCCATCTCTTACCCATATTGGTCCAGTAAGCCCATTGGGCCCAGCTTTGGCCCATCAAGCCCCTTTTTCGAAATACGCTAAAGCATCACGCTGAACGTGCTTACCACCTTGCGGTGCAGATCTAACAATTCCTCTATGACTTGAGAGCATTCACATACTTACATGACCATGAAATGGCGAATTTCGGCATTTGGCTTTTGCCAATTGAACTAAGAAAGGGTTCTAGTACACACGATTCATGACGGCGCTTCGAGATCCCTTCGATGTCCTACAATTTATTAGCACAGTTCTTATTTACAAACCATAATCACTAAACCCCAAAACTTACTTATCCATGATCGAACTATATCCCTAAAACCTTTGAAACCTTACCTTTTGCCAAAATCGATAGTTAGCTCGAATCCGATTGCTCCAATGAACCACGCCTTAGATTCAACGCTTAAGAAGACTCTAGTCCCGAAAGAAAACATCGATTAAAGACTCTTAGAGCCATATGCCCAAATCGATGACCTCCCTAATTTTAGGGACTTGACTTTTCTTAACTTTGCAAAATAAGAACAGATCCGAGATGATACGTACTTACCCCTTACTCCCACTTGATTTCCACGCAATCTAGTGTAGATTTATCTATCAAACGACGGAGAACTCGATTCCCCAAAGTCTTAAAGTTTCGCTATAAGCCCCAAATCTATGGTTTTTGGCTTTTGTGTGATGAAGAAGATGATAATGTGGGGCTACAACCTTGAAGTAGAATTGCGGTCGAGATCTAGGATTAAGAAAAGATAATTGCAAATTAATAAAAACACAAGAACATAGGAGAACACGGCTTTGAAGAAATCGGCACAAGCAATGATCACAGGATTTGGCTTTTATGGATTCGACAAAAGTATTGATGAATAGCAGGTATGATGAATAGTTTTGAAGAAGAAGAAAGAAAAAATAGAAGAGGAATAGGGAGGTGGTAGTTTGGCTAGAGAGGGAAAAGAGAGGAAAAACAACCCTAAGGTGTTAAAGCGAAGAAAAGCGGCACCACTCAATACCCTAAGTGCCGAAATACTAACAACATAGCCCCCTGCCGATTTTTCCCTCTTCAATTCCCATAATTGACCAACTCCTAGCCTCATCCAAATCCTTAAATCTCTCCCTTATCCCTCCTTAATCCAAGCATTTAAACTGATCCAACTCTCCTTTAGCAGAATCCACCTGAACTCCAACACTTACCCCTCCTGCACTAAAAAAAAATAAATGCATCTATTTGCCAACACAGGGAATTGATCCCTTGCCTTCCCAAAGCTCCACACGCCACTTTTCTAGGAGCCTAGTGGAGTCACCCTTGCCACTTAACCAAGGCTCTTTTTGTGATGCAATTTACCCATCACTCCACTTAAGGCCACTTAGCCAGAACCCCTAACTCCTAAGTCTAAAATTCCAAAAATTCAACTGGGTTTTGGCTAACTCATGGGCCTTCTATAAGCCCATTTACCTACTCAAAATACTAATTCCACATCCAAATACAGAATTTTAAAAATCTTTACAAAATATTGAAAATCGCGAATAAACCCGAAAATCAGGATGTTACAGGCCAAGTATCTTACAGTGATCTCTTCCGTGTATTCTATGTGCTCTTTTTTTCTTAATGGTATATGTGGTTGTTTTATCTTCAAATGTGGTTCTTATCATGTGGGAATGCTGGCTAATCATAAAGTTAGCCAGAGATATTGTTAGTCTGGTTGAATAATGGTCGACATTCTATTCAAATATGTTTTGGTAGAGGATTCGATGGAAAAAACTCATGTATTGTTATTTTTATGCTTCTACTGGTTGTTGCTCTGCTTCATGTATGTGAAAATTATGTTGTTTATGTCACAACTAGTTCCATTGTGCCTGAATAATATTCCCTTCTGGATTTTCTTTGGGGTATCATCAATTTCTTTAGTAATCATTATATTCTTATTATGTCACATGGTCTTCAATAAGAATATCTTGAATATAGACTAGTGTGTCTGGAAGGCTCATAAATTTACTAATTCTGAAAGAACAAAAAAGAGTTAAATTCTCAGGAGTTTAGTAAGGCTTTACATCTTGGTCTTCTTTATCTTGGCTTTCTTATTATTCTTATTATATATTTTATCATATATGCTCTATCTACAAAGGATACACGTTTGCTTGGGATTATTACAATGGATACGATTATAATTCTTGTTTAGATTATGGAAGCATGTTAATACAGATCTCAACTTTGTAGAGGTTATGTTGTTGCACTTGTTGTCACTAAAACTATATTGGATTTCTTTTTCTCATTTTCTTCGGAATGCGTTATTGATACTTGAGGCATTGTTTTAGCTATATGTTTATAACATTTGTCTTATAGAGCACTGTGGTCCATCTGAGGGAAGGTTTTAGTAGAAAAGGGAAAATAGTACTTCTAGTTCATCTGATGGTTGTGACTTCAGTATGATTTAATGCTTTGATGGTAATAAATGGAATAGTTTCATTATGTTCAACTCTTACCTTTCAAGAAGGGATAAATTGTAGTAAAAGTGTAGATGGTGGAAGATCAAGCATAGCATCACATTTTAATTCTCATTACTCAGGTGATTTTGAATTATGTCAACAAGTCAAAACTAGATGTCATATTTCGTATGAGTTAATACCCATTGTAATGATCTTTGATTGGTATTCTAAGGGAATTATGATAGACTATATGTCTGGATTATCTTGACGACAAGAAAGAATTATTTTGAATTGTTACTATCAGGTTGATAAGATAGACTCATTTGTTTTAGTCAGAACAGATTATTCACTTGAAAAGTTAGTTGAGTTGTATATATTTGAGTTCATCTCTAGATTCGAGAATAAATTTTGTGAATTCACGGGTAAATAAACGAACAGTCAGAATGGGAAATTCATATTCTAGAAGACATGATACAGGGATATATCAACCAGACCAGTGATAATTGGGAAACGTTATTATAGGTTAAAATCATCTTGATAGTTGCAGTTATCACACTTGTATTTAAATGATACTATTTGAAGCTTTTCATGAAATGGAATGTTTATCAGTTGAAAGTCTGTAATGAAAATTATAGATTTTAGCTAAACCTCATGAAATATCAAATGTATCTGGAACTTGGTGATCTAGAGTTTTCTGTCATGTTTCAACAGGTGATTTAATAGGAATTTCTCGATAATTATACTACTAAATGGTAAAGTTATTACAGAAAAGCAACAAATTTGTTCAGTCAAGTCAGGTATCTATTTCAATTTGAATCAGGAAAGAACTTATTGTTTATACTAACGTTTCATTCAGATGATCTTGATTCAAGATGGGTTGAGTGTCATGAAATCAAGGGTTGAATCATTGATTCTTTTAAGATGCAGAGAAAAATATTCGAATATGTGCAATGAATAATTTTGAAATTTTATGGGACATCTTATACGAGACTCATGGTATTATGTATTTGATTTAAATCACTTAGCGACGAAATGTATAATGCCTTGAGACAAAAATACTAGCACTTGTAATATTAAGATATGGTATGAGTTCTGGTTGGGGATGAGTTTGATGGATTTTATATATGGACTATCTTTGAGGTTGAGAAAGAAAAACTTGAGCTGAATTGTTGTTATCATGTAAGAAATTTCGATGATGAAATTTTTGTAACGGGGAAAGTTGAAACAGCCCGTTTTTCTATGGTGTCAAAAATAGTGGTTTCGAGCCCATAAATATGACAAGCGAGCCCTTAAATATTATTATTTAATATTTATGAGTACATTATAGTTATAAAATAAATTTTGAATTGGCAATTTATGTTATTTGAACTAATAATTAAGTTTAAGTGGTATGACCCTAAAGTCAAGTGGTTTTAGAAAATGAGGTATTAAGACCTCATTTCTACAAACCGAGCTAGAAATATTTTATTAAATATTCATGGAGTGTCATTAAGGTTGTATTAAAGTTTCGTTAAAAAATTTCAATGTTTAGATAGTTAATTAATTGAAAAGGACTAAATTGTAAAAGTTGCAAAAGTTGAATTCTATTAATTAAATGGATCAATTAGCTTTGAAAAGGTGAATTAATGGACTTGAATGGTAATTATACCATAGTTAAAGTGAGTGGATAATCATGGATAGGTTGCATGGTAAATTTTATGAATTTTAAAGGTTATATTAGTAATTAAATAATTAAAACTAAAATAATCTAACCTAAATGATCATCTTCTTTATTCTTTATTTTTGTTTCAACTGAATAGCTATGGTGAGGTGAGGAAAGCCATTCGGCCAAATTGGTTTTGGGTGCATGGTATGTGTTTTGATCCCGTTTTTAATGATTTTTATGTTTTTAGACTCGTATTAGCTTAATCTAGCTAACCCGGGGGTCAATTTATTAAATTGTTAAATCTTTTGAATTTTACCATGAATGAAATTGAAGTATTCTTCAAATTTTATGATAGGTTATTAAGCTTTATGGTTAAATATAAGTATTTTGTTATGTAATTTTTGGTGATTTTAATGTTTAAGGACTAAAATGTGAAATTAGTAAAAGTACAATGACTTGTTGTGAAATAACAGAAAATATGGTTTGTAATAGGGTTCCAAACAATTTGGCTAAACTTGGAATTGAATAAAAATGGTTAATTTGCATATTTTGGGCTTAGGGACTAAATTATATAAAAGTAAAATGTTGGAGGTAATTTTATAAAAATGTCAAAAAGGACTTAATTGCATAAAATGAATTGATTTTTCTATTAGAATTAGTGAATTGAATGGAATTATTATTTTGGATCAAGAACAAATGAAAAATCGAGGAGAAGAGAAAATTACCAAGTAGCCCTTGTACTTAATCATTGTTGCAATTTAGTCTAGTAAGTTCGTATGAACTATAATTGCTTGTTTAAATTGAATGTTTATTATGTTATTTTGATTTAAATGAATCATTATAAAAATGTATTAATGTTATGATGAATTGACGGATATCGAGTCCCGGAGGAACCTTAAGAATTCTTAGGATACGAATGATGTCATTAGGGATTTCATGTTTTGGGAGCTGGTCTTGAATGTCCTACCGATGGTTGTGGTCCTGCATTTGTTGCATATTCTCCACAACTCATGTGAGCAGTGACGTAAAGGAAAGGTTATGGTTAATTGTAAATGCACACTTCGTGTGAGCTTTCCTGAGTATCCGATATAATTCTAGATGGTTTAACGGGTAAGAAAAGGAATGAAACGGTAAGTGACTTAATGGAAAGGTTCATATCTATATGAAAAGGTTGATGCTTATGTAATGTATCTTATGAAATGTATTTATGGTATAAATGAGATTATACGATTGTCAATAAATCCACTAACATGTCAGCTTGATGGTGCTTGAATAGGCTTGTATTAAACTCATGGTATTGGAAACGGTAAGTAAGCAAATGGAGTGACTCATGATCGTATGGTAATGATGATGAATTAAATGTTATGTTTATACATGGTTGATTTCTTTTGTATCATGAACAAGTATACTAACTTGTGAGTTTGATGTTGTTATCTAGGCTTTTAATAGGCCTATGGCATTGGTAAAAAGTTTATACTTATTCTATAAAATTCATTATTAAAATGATATGTTATGTTTAAATTTTATACGAGCTTACTAAGACTTCATTACTTACGTAGTTATTTTCCTTGTTTTACAGATTATCGAAAGCTCGATCTGTTAGAAGTTCATCAGCGATCTATCTCACTATCCAATGGAAACTTCGGTAGTTTTGAGTAATTTGCCTAAGGTTTATAATGGCATGTAGAGGGTGCTTTGTAATGGTATTATGATGTAGGTGTTAATGGCATTTTAACATGTATAAGCTTTGGAAAGCTCTGTTGAATTAGTACATTTTGATGCCTTACCAAGTTATGTTGTTTGGTAACTTTAAAGTGCATGTGTATAAGATTCTCTTGGCATGTTGATGATAGTTTGAAAATGGTTACTTGTGACATGTTTTAGTTCATATTTGAACTAGGCTAGTATGTATGGAAATGGCAATATTAACATGCATAGAAATGGTATTTAGTTAAAGTGTAAATGGCAATTTGGTAAGTTTGAACTTTTGGTTGATGGACTTATAATGCTTGTTAAGTTTCTTTGATCACTTTTAGGTGAATGATGTGCATGGTCTCTATGTATGAGATGTTGGCTTGGTAATGGTCATTTATGTTGTGGTTAAGTACAAAATTGAATTAGGTCTTTATGCATGGAATTAGGTAATGTTAACATGTTTTGGTAAATGGTGTTTGTTTGTATTTGTGGTGCCTTTAAACGGCATATTGGTTAGATAATTAAGTTGATTAAATTGGCATGATATTGTGTATTTGAATAATGTTTTAGTACCTTGAAAGGGTGCACATTGGATTTAAATTTTATGCATGATTTAGTTAGTAAATGGCTTGATCTTAGGTGAACTTTTTAGTCCAAACAACTTGAGACACGGACGTGTGACTCAGCCATGTGAGTTTAGGTGAACTTTTTAGTCCAAACAACTTGATGATTTCTTTAAGGTACAAGTTAGTGAGTTACACAGCCGTGTGGCCCTACTCAAATAGTTATGCTGGTGAAGACTTGAGTTGGGACACAGACATGTGTCCTTAGTTTGAAGGTTACACGAACGTGTGTCTCAACCGTGTGACCCCTATTTCTAAATTTTTGTGAATTTTTCTAGACTTTCCAAATGGTTTCAAATTGGTCCTGGATTGTTTCTAAGATGTTTTTAGAGCCTCGAGGGTTTGATTTAGGGATGGTATGTATGTATATTGTTGGTTTACAATGTGATTGTATTATTGAATGATATTAAGTTTAAATGTTTTCGGTTGTACAGTACTGCTTCGTAAACCTAATTCGGCGGCGGATACGGGTTAGGGGTGTAATAGAAAATCAATCACATAGCTCCTCAACATATCTTCTAAAATCTGAATGACCCTCTCAGACTTACCATCTGACTGCGAATGGAAAGCCATAATGAAATCCAAAGGTGTACCCAAAACCTTATGCAATTTTTTCCAAAAGTGAAACATAAAACAGGGATCTCGATCTAAAACAATTGACACAGGCACCTCTTGCAGTCTCACTATCTAAGAAATATAGAGCTTAGCCAATTTTTGAAGAGAATAATCAGTGTAGACCGGAATGAAATGGGCAGACTTGGTCAACCTGTCCATAATGACCCAAATCAATTTTTTCTTAGTATATGTCAAAGGTAACTCACTAACAAAATCCATAGTCACTCTCTACCATTTCCATTGCGGAATTCGGATTGACTACAATAACCCCAACGGAAATTGATACTCAGCCTTAACATGCTGGCAAGCCAAACACTTCGGCACAATTTTGCTACCTCACACTTAAGACCCGGCCACCAATGCAATTCCCTTAAGTCACAGTACATCTTATTACTACCAGGATACATAGCATAAGGGTTACCATGTGCTTCCTCCAGTATAAATTTTTGCAAACTTTGATCATTCGATAGACAATTTTTGTCTCTAAAATACATAATACCATCAGAATTAATCCCAAAGTCTTTATCTTCCTAAACTACTTAAACTTTGATTATCTAGTCGTTGCTTTTCTCTAATTTCCTGAACCCAAACAGACTTTACTTGCAACTCAGCTAAAATATCTCCATCGTCAAATAGACTCAAAAGGGTGAACATCACCCTCAATTCAGTCATCGCTCTTATGCTTAAGGAATTGACTACTATATTAGCCTTCCTAGGATGATACTCAATCGTGCAATCATAATCCTTTAGCAACTCAATCCATCTACGCTGCCTCAAATTAAGCTCTTTCTATGAAAGGAGATATTTGAGACTCTTGTGATCCGTGTAAATAATACACTTCTCACCATACAATCCATATCTTAAGAGCGAAAATAGAAACCACAAACTCCAAGTCATGTGTCAGATAATTGCACTCATGCGATCTAAGCTATCTTACGGCATAAGCTACCACTTTCCCATCCTGTATTAGTACACACCCAAGCTTAACATGTGAAGTATCACTGTATACCACATAGTCTTTACTAGATTCTAGTTGTATCAAAATAGGAGCCTCAATTAATACGAATTTTAACTTTTTGAAATTAGCTTGTTGATCATCTATCCACTTAAATGAAGTGTTCTTCCTTAACAACTTACTCAATGGGGCTGCTATCAAGGAAAAACCTTCAACAAACCTTCGATAATATCCCAACAAACCAAGAAAACTTTGAATCTCTAATACATTCTTCGGTTTCTTCCAATCCAAGATAGCTTCAACCTTTTTTGAATCCAGACAAATACCCTTAGTAGATACCACATGCCCAAAAAACATAACCTTCTTCAATAAAAACTCACACTTACTAAGCTTAGCAAAAAGCTTTTTCTCATGAAAAATCTATAGAACTACCTTCAAATGCTCCTCATGCTTAGATTTCAACATAGAATATACTAATATATCATCAATGAACATGATAATGAATTGGTCTAAGAAAGGCTAAAAAACACAGTTCATGAGATCCATAAATGTCATTGGTGCATTAGTTAATCCAAATGGCATAACTAAGAACTTGTAATGACCATAACGAGTCCGAAATGTAGCCTCAAGTACATCAAATTCTTTCACATTAAATTAGTAATATTCAAATCTCAAATCAATTTTAGAGAAACTGATCAAACAGATCAAAAATTTAGTTGTTTGTAATCGATTTATAACTGAAGTGTTCCATCTTTCTTTTTAAAACACAATATTTGTACACTCCATGACGAAACACTAGGGCTATTAAAACCCCGGTCCAATAGTTCCTGAAGCTGGACCTTTAACTCCTTCAAAAGCTTAGATGTCATACAATTAGGAGTAATGGACATTAGTGTTGTACCTGGCAGCAACTTAATATCAAATTCCATTTCCTGATCCAGAGGTAACCTTGGCAATTCCTCAGGAAAGATATCTGAGAATTCCCTTACCATATAGATGCTATCCACAGAAGGATCAAATATACCTGCATCACATGCATAGGCCAAAAATGCCTCAACCTTTTCAAACCATTTTCTTCACTACCATAACAAAGATCATATTGGATAGATAGTTTCGGCACTCACCATGTAGCTCGTTTTCAGTGAAATTGGAACAGTGGTTTAGGGACCACAAATCTGAGTCTGGAAGAAAATTTATTTTAATATTATTTCATGATCTGCATTGTGATTGAAATTTTGTATGAAAATTTCGTAAAGAAATTTTTTTGGTGACATGTCTAACTAGATGGAAAGGACCAAATTGCATAAAATGCAAAAGTTGAGTTCTAGTAGCTATAGGTATCAAATAGCTATGGAATTCAAATTTGAGGTCCTTATATGAGAAATAGACTATTTAGTGGAGTTTGTAGATAAACATGATTTGTCATCATTGGAAAATTCATTAAAGAAAAGGACTAAATTGGAAAGTGAAATAATAAAAGATGATAAATAATAAAATAAAACAAAATATCATCATATTATAATCTTTCCTAAAATAAAAGACATGGAAACCTTAGCTATGGTGTTGAGTTCTAGCAAAACTTATTTGGCTTAATTAGGTATGTTTTTTTGTCCTGTTTTTAACGGTTTTTATATTTCTGAGATCATAATAACTTAATCTAACTATCTCGAGGATTAATTTGTAAATTTATCAAAGTGTTAAGGTTTTTCCATGGATGAGTATGCATGAATTATGAGGTTTTATAGTAGAAAATGAAAGGTTGTTGATAGATAAACAACTTTTGTAAAGAGAAATTTGATGAAATTATGTGTAACACCCCAAACCCAGCCTAGACGCTATGGTCGAAATCTGGCGTGTCATATTGAAGTGTTTTTCGAAAACTTTGTTCTCATTGAAAACCCTTCTTGCTATTTAGAACATAGGCCATTTTAAAACATTGTGAAAGCCTTAGTTTCTGTTGGTTTATTAAAATTCATTCTCTTGTAAAACATTATTACCTTTAAAACTTTATTTGCTAAGGAAGCTTAGTTTAAAGTTTTACGGAAACGTGATATTTTGGAAAACAGTTATTGTTTTGGAAAAGAAAATCATGTTCTACTCCAGCAATTATAAAATAGTATATAAAATTCCAAATTTAGAACCAGAAATTTAAAGAGACCTTGTTGCAACCCAGATCAAATATAAGTACTTGTAAATAGATAACTTAAAAGAAAGTCGAAAACAATAGTAGTTGTGTGCCACCTCCGAGTCCCTCGCAGCACCGATCCTCCTAATGTTGGGGATTACCTGCACAGTTAATAAATGGGGTGAGTTTATGAAAACTCAGTGTGCAATACCTTCCTAAACTAAAACAGTTAGTAAACAGACAAAATTCAGAATCAGTCTGGGCCGGAGCCCATTACAGTAACAGAACAATGTGTGTGGGCCAAAGCCCAATACAATTTCACTTGGGTCTCAGCGCTCATCAAAGTCAATTGGGTCTAGCCCATTCTCAAAATTAGTAACAGTTGGGCCTAGTCCATTAATAGAATCAGGTGGGCCTAAGCCCAGTACAGAACCAGTATCAGATGTAGATATGCATACAGATTCCCAGCCTAGTCCAACCAACACACCACCCGTACCAACCAACACACCATGTGGGGATAAAATCGACCCATCCAGCCAACACACCAAGCTTAGCACCAGTTACGGCACTAAGTCAATAGGACGGCTCAACGCCATAGACAGGACGACTCAACCCTGTAGACAGGATGGCTCAACGCCGTAGACAGGACGGCTCAACGCCGTAGACAGGACGACTAAAAGCCGTAAATATCTCAACAACGCTGCCAGTTAACAGAACGGCTATAAGCCATAAGTATCACAGAAAGGCTGAAAGCCTTGTACAGAACAGCTACAGGCCGTACACTTCCTCCGTCCATAATAGCCCATACAGTATGTCATGTCATAAATATTACGTGTATGCAAAATCATACTCAGTAAAGTCATATATGTAAATCATAATCACATCAGTCATACGAAACATAAGGCATAATCGTCATTCTACCATACAGGGGTATTACGGTCGTTTTACACTACAAAGGTATTTCGGTAATTTTATAAATCGGGGTCTTAACGACCCAATAGAAGGTCCACCGTTGCCTCGAGCAAGTTAAGTAACCTAAACAGACATAACAGTGCAAATAGGCCCCCATTAATCGGCCCAAATGGGCCCACACCCTCGTGTGGCCCATTTAGCCCAAATCTAGATATGGCTATGTGACCTACATAGCCTAGTCCAATAATTATCACAAGTTGTAGATTCAATCCATGTGGAGCCCACGAGCCCATTAGGCCCACACGGCCCATCTAGGCCCAACGTGGCCTAGAACTACCTAAGTCATGTGCGTGACACGATAAGTATACCTACGTCCCACTTAACAGTGAAGTTTACACAATCGACCCACAAGCCCATTGAGGCCCAGAACAGCCCCATCACACGAAAACGCTCGTGGCGGCCTCTACAGCCTATCGCCCATGATTTGTGGGCTCAGTTCGCCTGTCATGCGTTTGCATGCTCGTAAGGCCCCGAATGTTGAGGTTTCAGCTTTTCGGCTTTTACCAACTTCCAACAAAAAAGGGTGTGAATACAAACCTGTTTATGAGAACGAGTCGAAGTCCACGATCACCAACCTTGGTGAAGCAAGTATGAAATAATCCTTCCTAAAACCAATGATCACCAACACATCTTGTTCGCTCTATTTAAATCCAGCTTCTCACCAATTCCCATGTTAGCTTCCCGAAGTGGGATTACTTTCAACCTTTAGGAAAATTCCTTATTATTATATGACCACTTCAACCACAGAGTTCCAGTCCAACTCCACCTCCTACATAGCTCAAACAGCAAAATATATATCCCATTATGCATCCCAAGACTTGAACCTTAGACCTCACAGTTACACAACACGCCACCTTGCCACTACACCACAAGGCTCTTTGTGTCACCATTTAAGCCTCAATTAATTATAAGGTCTATAGGCCAAAGTCTAGGTTCCTTTAAAAGAAAAACCAAAATAAATTACAAGAGCCAAGACTTGAACCCAGGCTCCCTTGCAACCTTAATGACGCCACAACCACTAGACTTTCACTTAAAACCAAAATTTTTGCTAAAGCCCAGGTTTGAACCCAAGATTTCTCCAACACTTCTCAGAGCCATTAACCACCAAAGAAGACATTTAATTGTGTCATTTCCTTTCACAATTAAATGCTTCTATACAACCTCCTTACGGACCCATACTCAAGGCCCAATACTTCTAGGCCCAAATTCGGGGCGTTACATTATGGTTTAGAGACAAAATTGAAAATATGTAAAATTCATGGAAAAATTCTAAATTTTGTGAAATACATGGGCTGCTAATGTTATATGTAAAAATTGGCTAGGCTTAGGATAAGGATTAAATTGCATGAATTTCATTTTTTGAGCCTAGGGATGAAATCGTAATTAGTTAAAAATATAAGGCAAAATGGTAATTTTGCCAAAGATGTGTATTGGATTGAATTGAGCATGAATTGTATTAACTTGATGTTAAATTCATTCATATAGATCTGGATAGACTGAATACGGAGTTAGATCGAGGAAAAGAAAAAGTATTGGATTAGTAAATTTTGCGTACACGAACACTTGTCGAGGTAAGTTCGTGTAACTAAGATGTATATTTATTTGTTTGAATTGAATTTTTTTTTGTGAATTGTGTAATTTCCATATATGAAATTAATTACATATCTGACAATGATCGACAAATATTAAGCCCCGTTTGAATAAATGAAATTTGATAGATATAGGGTTCCCAAATTGGTTATGGTCCTGTATGTGTCGCAGACACACCACAGCTCGAAAGAGCATCCCATTATTAGCTCTCATAAGCTTCTCGTTATATGGTTCTGGTGAGCTTCCTGTTAATAGCTCTTTGGAGCATCCCGATTGGTTGTGATCCTGCATGTGTTGTGGACACACCGCAGCTCTTATGAGCGTCCTGATATATGGCTCTTCAAAGCTTCTCGATTAAAGGCTCTTTCATGAGCTTCCTGATTAATGGTTCTCTGGAGCTTCCCAATATTGGCTCCCTTGAACTTCCCGATATTGGCTCGTATGAGCTTCTCGTTAATGGCTCTCTGGAGCTTCCCGTTACATGGCTCACATGAGTTTCCCGTTATATGGCTCGAAAGAGCATCCCATCCCATTTATGTGCTCGTATGAGCATTCCCGAATATGAGTTGATGGATTACAGATTTGTACACTTTGTGTGTACTACCCGTGTATCCATCAACATTTTAAATGATTCAACGGGCAAAATCCTGACAAGAGAAAATATATGAATTCGAAATGAATCATTATCCGTATATACTCAAAATACATGGAAATTTCATATTTGATGAGCTCATACATGTTACTTGATATTCATGTGAAATAAATGACTAACATGTTTGATGAAGTTATGTGTTTAGGCTACTAGCCAATTTGCTTTGGATGTATTTTTGTATGCTTACCTTAAATGTAAATGAATAGTAAGTTAATTTTCCATTGTACTAACTTACTAAGCATTAAATGCTTACTCCGTTTTATTTCCTCTATTTTATAGTACTTCGAAAGCTAGTTGGGTTGGAAGTTTCATGCAGATATCTCACACTATCCATCAACTCAATTCGATATATGTGGAACAACGGAAATGTGTTAGTGTACACAATCACAACAAGTAATAAAGTGACAAGTAAATATCGAGTTATCGTACCCACAGGGACTGTGAAAAGAATTATTTATGAAATTAATCTATAACACTTTGTTGAAGGAAAATATTTTGATTTGGGGAGGTGGTTACAAACTAGGGTTTTAGCTAAGTAAAATAAATAAAAATAAAATAAAGTTCCAATGCACGATTTCAAAATATGATTTTAATTAAAATGACATAATTGTGCTAGATTAATTGCATTTCTTAACTTAGAATTATTAAACTCATGTTCATGTTGTTGCAAATAAATTCATGGCAACTCCATAATTTGCTAACTTATGAACATACGTACCTACCAAAATCCATTTATCACTTGACTATATCTCTATGTCAATTAAACCGATTAAACAAATTCTAATAAGCAAATGTGTTAATGCACATACATACTTATGAAATTAAAATAATCTCTTGTACATATCTCTATGCCAATTCAAACAATTAATTCACTATCATAAGCACATAAAAGGTTACGTCATGTAACAATGTATTTCTACCTTGAAAGAGTTTAATCACAATAATGCCTGCAAGTTATGCAAGGCTAATGTATCGCTAGATGTCGTTCCTAATTTAACCCTCAGCTACCTTAGATGATTAAACATGCACTGATTAAGTATCTTGTCAATTAATTACAATTCCAATCTGTTTAAATAATTAATTCATTAGTTACCTTACAAATGTAATGCAAGAATAACTTAGTCATGGTTTTACTTAATCAAACATCTTATGGAGGCATATAACAACACAAACACAATTTTAATAAATTAAGTAGACAAAATGCAATTAACCTAACAAGAATTAAATTCAAGTCATATTAATTAAATTAAACATATCAACATCACAAATATTCATAGACATGTTCATCATAACAACAACAAAATTAAAAGGATAGGAACACTTGAATTAAAAGGATAACAACAAAATATTCATAGACATGTTCACAAATATTCATAGACATATTCATAGACATGTTCATCACAAGAATTAAATCCGGTGTTTTCTCCGTGGCTTGACTAGTTTGCTCCACTTATCCTTCTCCGCTTGTTCTTGTTGAATAGAGGCTTCTAGGAACACTTGAATGCTGCTCCAAATGGTGGTTGATTGACTCTTTTTCAAGAGGTGAAATTGGCAAGGAAGTGGGGAAGAAAATGAAGAACAATGAAGAGAGAAAATTGAGAGAGAAGTGAAGAGATGAGAAGGGTTGAGATGTGTTTGAAGTGAGCAGCTAAGGGGGTATTTATAGGTTGAGAAGGCTACTAAAAATATCCAAAATTAGCAGCCAAAGACTCCCCCCATAAACGGCCACACATGTGGCATGTTTGAAGATTTCAAACATGCTATTTTTAGGTAGGGGCTAATCTTGAAAGACATGAATAGTGGAGGGGTTTGAATACAAATGGGAGTTTTCAAGGGACATTTTGCAAGCAAAATAATCAGCAAAACAAGCTGATTGGGTCAACATGTTGAACGGTTTTGGGCTTCCCAGTGCTCGGTTGGATCAGTTTTCTTGGTTCAGCTCAACTGGGCACCTTTTCAAAATTAATTAACAAAAATTATTTAACCCAAATTAAATTAAAATTAAATTAATTATATTATGAATTAATACACATAATTTGGACCATCTTAAGCTGAAAAATTAGTTCGGCTTGATGATTCAAAATTGCTTCTCGATTTTGCGCTTCTAGTAGTGTCTACCGAGCCATTTTTCACCCTTTGCGCAAATCTGTTGAAAATAATCAAAATTAATCAAAATTTGATATAAAATTAATTAAAATTCAAAATTTTCATAATTTGAGTGTAATTTAATTATTTTATAATAATTATATATATTTTGACAAAAAATTAATCAAAACTACATGAATTTGAGTTAAAAAGGGCATGAAAAAGTGTATATATTTTTGTGTTTCCACACCCCCAAACTTATTTCATTGCCCGTCCAGAGTAATGCACAAATTTGAAAATAATTTCTTGGAAAACACCTTTGAAAAATTTCTTCAGAATAACATTCTTCTCAAAATTTTGATTTTAGTATACCTATGCTCAAAAACAAGAAATTTGATAATTATGCTAATTAAGTATACATATCATTCAAATTAATCTCAACAACTATTATGATAGCAAAAATAGACGAAATGCTTTCTCAATAAAAACATATAAATCCCTACCACTTTGATTTTATTCCCTTATTTAAGATTAAGCTGCAATCATTAAGTTTAATTTATGCCTTCATATGTTGAAAATAGCAATTTCTCTCCACTAATGTAGGTAGCATAGAAACTTGAATCAATAGGTATTTTAAAATAGGTTGTAACATGGCTAGGCTAGGGGTAGGTAAAAGATAGATGAATTTAGGCTAAAAACTCTAGACTCAGCTTGAATTCGACCTTCGAAATAATTACCTTCAATATACCGACTTATTTTGCTTTCACATGCTCTTTTATACATCTATTTCTTTCGAGTACATATGCTCTCTTTTTTTCTTTTTTTTCTTTTTTAATTTGACGAGCATTTTGTTGTATGTATTACAATTTTTTAAGCATTTGATACTTCTTTTCAACTCCCCCAAACTTGTTTCAAAGAATAGTACTGAGTTTAGTGTTTGGGACAATTTAAAGATAATTGAGAGAAAAGTGATGACTAAATATTGCAAAAGTTCAAATAAAATTAGGCCATATAGTCTCAAAGTTGGGTTTCAAAGGATAAAAATTCATCAAGGTAGACTTGAAAGGCTCAAACGGTCCAAAAAAAGTTGCCCAAATCATTTTCAACATTCCATGCTTCTTAGGATTTCGCCTCAAGAAACTCCTAAGTCAATTCTAAAGACTTAAACTTTCATGCATGCCTAACTTTCCTAAGGAACTAAAAATTTTATGGTATGATTTGCATGCTTTATTAAATATAAACCATAAATTATAGATATTTTTACCCCATGTTTAATGCATTTTATGGATGATTTCTCATTAGAATTGGTGAATTCAATGCTCCTAATGCTTTAATTTCATGTTTTATACTTAGGAGAGCATAGAAAAGTGAAAGGAACGATAAACGGGCCAAAAATGGAGAAAATGGGCAAAAGTACAAAATCAACATGGCCTAGATCTCCTCACACAGGCAGACCACATGGCCGCGTCAATTTGGCAGGCTCGAACATGGCCTGAAGTAATCGAACACCAGCTTGTGCCACGGGTGTGTCCCTGTTGAGCCCAAGTTGAGTTCAATTCGGAAAAGGCCAATTTTGACGGCTTTTAGGCATTCCAAAGCCTATAAATACACCCTAGAGGAGGAGGAAAGAGGATACGGAGAATAGGGGGTAAGGAATTACTCCAAGGAAGCCGATTGATCCATCTCAAAAGTCGAATTCATCATTAAGATTGAAGATCTCTCCTCAATTTCCCTTCAGGAGTTTTGGGTTTTCTTTATGTTTTGTATTCTTTATTCTTCTGAGATGTTTTCTTATTTAGTTATAAACTAAAACCCCTAAGTACCTAAGGGGAATGAAACCTAAGACAAATCTTGTTATTATTTTTTGAATCGTATGATAAATATTTAACTTGTTCTTAATTATGTGTTCTTAATTCTTGATTCAAGACAAGCTCTTATTTAGAGGAGGAATAGACCCTGTCTAAGAAGTACATTTGTCATAATTAAGCGGAGTTGATTGCGCGCCTAGACATAGGGTGACAAGATTTTGCCGAATTAGGGTGAAAACTAATAAGGGATCCATAAATCGAGTTAATGTAACCCTAGAGTGTTACTTAGAGAAAAGTCTCGATTATTGAATCTAGGGATTAGACGTTATTAGTCTTGAATAGGGATAATAACATTGTAACACCCCAAACCCTGCCTGGAAGTTTGGCTCAAATCTGGCGTGTCACATTGAAGTGTTTTTCGAAAACCATGTTTCCATTAAAAACCCTTCTTAATAATTAAAACTTATACCCTTTTTAAACCTTGTTAGAAAACCTCAGCTGAATAACATTCTTAACAACATTGTAAAAATCTTGGTAGTTGCGAAAGCTTTAATTTAAAAACAATTGCGAATACGTGATGTTTTGAACAACAGTAGTTGCTTTGGAAAACTGTGTTCTAATACTAGCAATTATAAGAACAATAGATAAAATTCCAAATTTGAAATCCAGAAAATTACAACGGCTTACTAAAACCCACATAAAAACATTTAAAAGTAATAATCAAAATTGTAACATAAACAGTGTGTGTGGCTTCCTCCGAGCCCCTCGCAGCTCCGATCCGTCTAAGGCTGGAAATTACCTGAAAGGTTAATAAACGGGGTGAGTTTATGAAAACTCAGTGTGAAATCCCTACTATATAAAAGGAATAGTCAGTCATATAAAAGAATTTAAAGTATGGCCCCAGCCCTACTTACAGTTTCAGTATCAATTAGGCCTTAGCCCATTATAAGAGACAGTACCAGATGGGCCTTAGCCCATTACAGAATAAGAAACATTATCAGAACTAGAATCAAAATGAGAATCAGAATCAGAATCAGAATTAGGTGACAGAATCAAAATCAAAATCAGAATTAGAATTAGGTAACAGAATCAGAATCAGTGTCAGGTAACAGAATCAGAATCAGAACCAGAATCAGAATTAGGTAACAGAATCAGAATCAGTATCAGGTAACAAAATTAGAATTAGAATGTGAATGCAAACCCAACCCAATCCATCCGTATACACCCCCGTACCAACCTTACACCATGTGGGGAGACAACTCTACCCACCCATCCGCTGCACACCACAGAATTTACAGCGAGGCTGCCAGATATTGTGACGAAGTCACCAGATACAAATATTGTGGCTAGACCATCAGAACAGATATATATATATATATATATGTGTGGCGAAGCCACCAGATTGCAGCGAGGCTGCCAGATATTGTGACGAAGTCACCAAAACAGATATATGTGGCGAGGCCACCAGATTGCAACGAGGCTACCAGAACGCTTCCTCCATCAATATAACCCATATCCCATGCAACAGATATACATGTCATCGCATACAACATACAGAATCAGAATATCATGTCCATATTTGAATCAAACAATCACTGTCAGGTCATTCATCTCACCAACATATATTCACAATCAAATCCGTCAACCACACAATCCAAGTCAGTCACTTGCCCACAAGGGCAAAACAGTCATTTAACACCCTAAGGGTAAAATGGTAATTTTACCCCACAAGGGTATCTCGATAATTCTACCCTACAGAGGTATTTCAGTAATTCTACCCTACAGGGGTATTTTGGTATTTCTACCCTACAAGGGTATTTCGGTAACAGGGGTATTTTAGTAATTCTACCCTACAGGGGTATTTTGGTATTTCTACCCTAAAAGGGTATTTCGGTATTTCTACCCTACAAGGGTATTTCAGTAATTCTACCCTACAGGGGTATTTTAGTAATTCTACCCTACAGGGGTATTTCGGTATTTCTACCCTATAAGGGTATTTCGGTAATTCTACCCTATAGGGGTTTTTTAGTAATTCTACCCTACAGGGGTATTTCGGTATTTCTACCCTACAAGGGTATTTCGGTAATTCTACCTTACAGGGGTATTTTAGTAATTTTGTAAATCGAGGGTAAAATGATAATTCTGTAAATTAGGGGTACTTTGGTAATTTTACAAGTCGAGGGTATTTCAATAATTTTACAAGTCAAGGGTATTTCAGTAATTTTACAAACCAGGGGTATTTTGGTAATTTGGTAAACTAAAGTATTCTAAATAGGGATAACAATACGAATGGGCCTAAAGCCCTTATTGGCCCAAATGGGCCCACACGCTCGTGTGGCCCTTTTAACCCAAATCTAGCCACAGATATGAGATTCACCTAGCCTAGTCCAATATTTACTACACAATCAAACAACTTATCCAATTGGGCCCGTAGGCCTATTGGGCCCACATGGCTCCTTTCTACCATTTGCCCAAGTAGCCATCCTACAACTAGAGTAGTGAGAAATACACACGATAGGAGGCTGGAGTTAATCCACGCTCGAGAACTCTTAATGACGACGCCCAACCCAAGCGAGCATGCCATACAATGAAAGGATCACCAAGAAAGGTACCTCTACTCTCCTCATGGTTCTCTTTATTTAAAGCCGACCGCATCCACTCTTATGTTAGCTTCGATGTGGGATCCTCTATCATCGAGTTTAAATTCAACACCAACTCTTGCCGCCCGTGTTAGCAAAATAAATGCTCTTTGCTTGCCATGGGATTGAACCCATGCCTCCCTTAAATGCTCCATCGCTACTTGCCACTAAGCCACAAGGCTTTTTGTGTCTAATTTCTCCAACAATATTCTTAAGGCCTACCTACTACACCGTGGTTTGATTCACCTTAAACCAAAATTTTTGCTAGAGTCCGGGTTTGAACCGGGACTTCTCCAACACTTCTCAGACACTTAACCACTAAAACAAGCCTTCAACTACGAAATTTTCACGCACAACAGAATATTATAAGATGCCTTCAACCGCTCCCATGCTCAAGGCCCAAATCTTCTAGACCCAAATTCAGGGTGTTACAAACATAACTTAGGGATCTCTACGGAACAAGTTGAATGAATAAATCATCCGATTTGGAGCCAGAATAACAAGTAAAGTCTAGGTGGATTTTTCCTTAGGTATTGTCTTAAGTCAATCTGTTTTTCCCAAAAGCAATTCCCCCAGTCTTTTCTCTATGCGTTCTTATTTTAGATAATTAGTTAATTAAAACAAAACCTCTTTATTCTTAGGCTAGATAATAAAAAGACAGTCATTACTAGTACATTTAGTTCCTTTGGGTTCCAGAATCCGGTCTTGCTAAAACTATACTACTGTTCGATAGGTACACTTGCCTACATCGCGATAATAGTTAGTTTAAGAACGAGTAATTATAAATATTTAAAACCTATCACGAAATCACGTGATCAATTAAAAATACATTTATGTCATATTTCAGTTAACATAACAATTATTGAAATAATCGAACTTTATTCATACTGAAGTTTAGCATACTTAACAAAATTTCAAATTTTTGAATAAAATATAACCTAATCATAACTGAAAGAAAAAGTTATTTTGAGTGGAAATAATTTCAATTTTTCGGTCCCCCTACTTAAGATGAACAATGTCTTCATTGTTAAAAGTGAATAGATACTATACACCAGGTAGGATTCTAGAAAAGAGGAGGTGAGTCAATTTAACTACTTAAGTACCAAGCTCTCTCTAGATCCAATCCTAGACATGTATATATCTATTGCCACATTTTGTTCTTTGCAACTTGTTCATTTTTATTTATGATTTCCACCTCTTGTTTTATTATGCGAACATAAAAATTCCTAATAAAACCTAATCCTATTAAATAACCTAAGAACAGAAATAAAATAAAGTCAAGATCCTTCCATTTTATTTATTGGTAGATCCCTCCAAATTCGACTCATCTTTTGTTCAATCGTGTAACATCTAGTCCGAACAGTGGTTTTGAGATCATAAATCCGAATTAAAAATAATTATTTGATGATCCATGATATGATTGCATGTTTGTGTGAAATTTTTATGAAGAAATTTTATGCCAAATGTCCAATTTGGAGTTAGGGACTAAATTGAATAAGTTGCAAAACTTGAATTCTAGAAGCTTTTAGCATGAAATTGCTATGGATTACAAATTAAAAGGTCTTAATAGCAATTTTACCAAGTTCTAAAATTTTGAACAAAAATGGGCATGAATAGGAAAATTTTAAAAGAAAATCCTTAAGGGCATTTTGGTCATTTAGTAATTAAAAGAATAAAAAGGGAAAAAAAAGCAAAATTCATGTCCATCTTCTTCCATAAGTGCTGAAATTTAGGTGGTCTCCATACCTAGGGTTTTTCAACTTTTCAAGCTTGATTGTAAGTACCTCCAAGCTCATTTTTAATGTTCTTTACATTTTTGAGATCCTTAAAGCATGATCTATCCATTTCTACCCTTATTTTGAAGTAGGGTTTATGTTCAAAAATTTACCCATGTATGACATACATGTATATTGATGTTTAATGGAAGAATATGAAAGTTTGATGTGTGATAATCATCTTTTACAAAGTGATATTGCATGAAAACACCAAAAAAAGACCTATTTGTAAAAGTTGTAAAACGGATAATAAATAAGTGAAATAAAGAAAAAAGTGGGCTGTTAGGAGTAGGAATATGAATCAGCTGGGCTTGGGTAACAAACAAAAAGCATGCACTTCATTTTACAAGCCTAATGACCAATTTGTAAATAAGTAAAAAGTTAGAGGTAAAATGGTAATTTTACCAAAGTATGTGTTATGGGTCAATTCGAACAATGTATGTATTAAACAAGTTAAATTTGGCATTATAGATCAAGAAAAATGTGATTCGGGTCTTGATCGGGGGAAAATAAGGTTTATGAAGAATAGGCTCGTTTTTATCATTCTGTATCGAGGTAAGTTCATATACAGATAATATGATGTTATGTCATATTTTCTGTGCTTGAGTATTATGTGAATTCAAATTCTTTACTGCTATTATGAGTTATGCTCTGATTGCTCTATGAGTAAGTAATTGATATTATGGACATTGAGATCGACATTACGAGCAAGCTTGGCAAAGATGTGATATCGAAGAAAATCCCGATTGAACCTTAAAAGTAGTTCAGGATACAAGTGACATGTCACTAGGAACCATGTGATTTATGAGCTCATGAGATATGTGATATATGTTTATGTGGTTCCAGGTGCTGGTCTTGTATGTCCTACATGTGGCTGGGTAGTCTGGCATTGTTGCGGATACCTGACAACTTGTATGAGTAGCTCGTGTAGCTACGTCCTGACCGACAGCTTGTGTGAGTAGACTCGTGAGTAGCTTGAGAATGAGCCTTTATGTGTTATGAAATATGAGATAGCTTTGGCTCCGTATGAGGCATTATGTGTAAGCTTTCTGTGTATCTGATGTATTCCAAGTATTCAACGGGTAATTCAAAGTGTAAACTGATGTATATGACAAAGACGAAAAGGTAAGAGATTGTGTTATGAGTTGGTACAGGTATATATACTGAAGTTATGAGTAATGCTTTGGTATATGATGAACTTATGACAAGGTTATTTGTGTGATGAGTAAGTTTAACTAATTTGATGAATTCCAAATTTACGTTCATTATGTTAAATGTATGTTAAATACTTGTTTAGATTGCATATTATTTGCATATGGACTTACTAAGCTTTAATGCTTACCCCATTCCTTTCCATTTCTTATAGTGTTGCCAAGCTAGCTCGGGGATCGAAGGATGTCGGAGACTCGATCACACTATCAATTGGATATTTGGGTATAGTTAGCGTCATCATTTTGAGTATGGCATGTATAAGGACTTGGTTCTTTTTGTTATATGTCATATTGGTTTAGCCAAATATGTTGACTCATGATGGTATTATGATTAATTTTGTATAAGGCCATGAGATGTGGCTTATATTTCTTATCAAGTTGTAACCCTAATTAATTATGCATGCATGCAATGTGTTTATGCTTTGTGATGCGGTTGGTGGTTGCTTGTTGGTAATGGATGTGATAAATGGCACATATGCTTAATGAATGAATTATGTCTAATAGGTATGACCATAGCTGTGGTATAAATGATTAGATTGGAGTTAGGTTTATAAGGATGAATAAATATGAAATTGGTGTGGAATTGTAACACCCCTTACCTGTACCCGAGGCCGGGATAAGGTACAAGGCGTTACTGGACAAACATACAAACACTAAACTAAAATACGGGCCATAAAATTTCATTCATATTTCAAAACGTTCATTCACTTACACATAGTCCCTTATTTGAGTCTCTGAAGCCCAAAACATACTTTAGAAAGGGTTCGGACTAAGCGAGAACTTACGAAAATCTTGGAAATTTCATGCTTTAAGGCTCCACGCCCATGTCCCAAAGTCAGTGTTCCATACAGGTGAGACACATGGCCGTGTCTCTGCCTGTGTGGAATATACCTAGGCTATTTTCCAAGCTTTGGTCAACCTTAATCTCTTACACACTTATACAAAATCAAAAGCATATAACATGGTATTCATTTAATGATTAAATATTCTCAGTTAAACCACAAACATAGCATTTGTATGTCAAAATACATGTGTCTCTCATATTCATTTTACCTTGTTTATTATAGTACCACTTATACATTTATACCAAGATTATCATCTTACCAAACATCTTCAGCTTACCCAACAAGCATTACATTGAGACTAGTCATATATATATATACATGTCATGATACATATCATTCTCTTTCTGTTTTCTTATAAACACATATCATTTATTTCATTATATCAATATTTCATATACCATAGTTTCCATGTATTCCACATATATTTATTTTCCTCCTCCTCCTTTCCATTCCACATCCTTAATGTATATAGCATTCTTGTAAGTATGATTTCACAATTTACTAGTAAATGTTCACATCAAACTATCCACACGAGTCATAGTACTTACTTATTTATAATTCGAGCTACAGAGTTCCAAATTAAGATCTATAAATTTCCCCTGAAACTAGACTCACATATCTTTCCACCATAAAATTGTTATAATTTTTGGTTTAGCCAATTAGCACAGTTTATTCATTAAAATTTCCCCCGTTTCACATTCTGATAGTTCTGACCTCTCTTCACTAAAAATTAATTATCTCACAGTACAGAACTCGGATAATGTTCTTGTTGATTTATCTTGAAAACAGACTCGTCAGGGATTTTAAAAATATAATTTTAAGCCTCTAATTATTCTTATCCGAATTTTTGTGATTTTCCAAATTCAGAACAGGGTATCACGTAATCATTCTACACTAGTCTCACAAAAACATAAATATCTCAAAATATAGAACTCCTTTTCTTGCTCTATTTCTTTTATATGAAGAGAGACTCATTAAGATTTAATTTGATATCTCATTCAGTCTCTGGTTCAATTTCTACTATTTTTTGTGATTTTTCAAAATCATGTCACTGCTACTGTCCAAAACAGTTTTATTGCTAATTCACTCTTTCACACTTTCTCTGTATTAACCTCATTTTAACATACATATCACAAATCATTTTCACCACATTTCATACATCACAAGTATAGGCCCATGATCACAAGGTCACCATAAAATCATCCTCATGTATAACTTACTTGTTTATAACCTTACCACATCCTGGTCACTTAATGAACACATCATTCACATAACCAAGTTCTTGCACTTATTCATCACAAAACTCACAAAGCAATACATAGAGAGTCTCCCGTTGAACACTTCAGATCAATCCTCGATACTTGGTGGTTTCAGCACATAGCTCCACCCATCATATAGTTTGGCTCTCTTGTACACATGGTGAACACTCAGTACCACCCATGTGACCTAGCCAATTTATCTCGTAGCTCTCTTGTCTACATGGTGTCCTTCACGGAACCACGCATGCGACCTAGCTACATATATCCGTAGCTCTCTTGTCTACATGGTGTACACATAGTATCACCCATGCGACCTAGCTACATCATAATGTCTTGTAGCTCTCTTGTACACATGATGTGCACTCAGCACCATACATGTGACCTAGCTACATACTATCTGTATCATCCAATCTTTCCAAAGGTTCAACCGGGGTTTCTCTCTCTTTTCCAACAATTTCACCAATCAAGTAATTATCCACAAACATATTTCCAATATTATTATAAAACATCATAATACAAGTAATATTGATGTATTCTTGACATATAAACTTACGTCTCATTTAATATCAAGGCAATAACATTAAATTACACATTACCTTATTAAAAATCATATGAACATACAATTTCCCATAATATCCATAATCATAGAAATCACATTTATGTATGATAATTCAATGCACTTCATATACCATAGACATATTTTAAATCAATTCATAAACTTGGCACCATAATCATTTAATTTAACATAATTCAATTAATTCACTAAATTTAACTTTCAAATATAAATTACAAAGACATTATTGCTATATTATTATCATACCAACTTACATACTTTCAACACCTCAGAAATCATAATAAATATATCAATTTTACATTGAAACATGCATAAATTAATACTTATTATACATATGAACTTACCTCGATACTAAAACGGCCATTTTACCAACTTTCCCAATTTTTAATTTTTCTCTCATTTTAGGTTCAAATCTCATTTTTCGAGATCTAAAACATCATATTTTACTTATTTAATTAATGTACTATTCAAAACAGTCCTTAACTCAAACTTTGGAAAAATTACAATTTTGCCCCTAAACTTTTGCATATTTACACTTTTGCCCCTAGGCTCGGGAATTAAACTTCATCCCTTATTCTTATGTTTTATGACATGCTGATCACTTTTACCTTCTATGGCAACATCAAATTCTCACTCTAACATATACTTATGACTATTAGGTATTTTTACCGATTAAGCCCTTTTACTTGTTTTCACTCAAAACCGAGTAGCACAAGTTGTCTAACATAATTTAAAACCTCATATACTATCATAAAAAAGAAAAATAAACACATTTCACCTATGGGTATTTTTCCAAATATGAACCCTAGCTTAAATTATTGCTAGAATAAGCTTAATCAAATTCCGAGATTCCAAAAACGTAAAGAACTTGAAAAACGGGGTTAGAACAGACTTACTATTGAGCTTGGAAAGCTTAAAAACCCTAGCCATGGCTTCCCCCATGCTAATTTCGGCCTCCATGAAAAAGATGAGTCAATTTTGGCTTTATTTTCCCTTTTTATTTCTTTCAATTACCAAATGACCAAAATGCCCTTCCTTACTAAACTTTCAAAAATTCCATCCATGTCCAATTTTTTCCATCACTTGGAAATTGGTCAAATTTCTATTTAAGACCTCCTAATTAATATTTCAAAGCAATTTCATACTACAAACTTCTAGAATGCAAGTTTTGCAACTTATTCAATTTAGTCCCTAACTTAAAATTGAGCACTTTAAGCATAGAATTTCTTCACGAAATTTTCACACAATCATTCAATCATATCATAGACCTCAAAATAATCATAAAATAATTATTTCTATCTCAAATTTTGTGGTCCCGAAACCTCTGTTCCAACTAGACCCAATTTTGGGCTATTACAGGAATGTCATATGAAGGTATGATGGTTTGAGTATGTGATATGTTGACATTACAAAGTCATGGATTAATCATGATTGTGAGTATTTGAGTGATTAAATATGCTATGTTGCGTGCCATCAACAATGTATGAGTGAATGAGCATTTAAGGGTGACAAATGCTTGGAAAATAGCCTCAAAGTTGTCCACACGGGTAGACACACGGGCGTGTGTCTAGGCCGTGTGTGACACACTGTCTGCCCCATGGACATGTGATCCGGCCGTGTGTCCCCTGCACTCTAATTACGTAAAACAGAATGCCTAGTAGTAAACACATTGGCAGAGACACGACCTTGTGTCTCAGCCGCGTGAAGGACATGGCCCCAGGACATGGGCGTGTGCCCAGGCTGTGTGAAGTCTGTACTTAATTTTGGGAATTTAATTCACCACACAGTCGAAGCACACGGGCATGTGACTTGGCCGTGTGACCCTAATGTGTTGATGACATCATAAACAGAATGCACCCTAAGATGGACACGGCCTGAAGCACGGGCTTGTCCCTTAATCCACACGGGCATGTGGCCTTGTTTTATGAAAATTTTCTAAGTTTTCCCAAAGTTTTTGAAAGTTCTCTGTTTAGTCTCGAACCACTCTCGATGTATGTTTTGGGCCTCGTAGGTCCATAATAGGGACGTTATGCATATGTTTGAATGGTTTTAAATTGGATGAAATTTTATGGCTCTATTTTGTATGTTTGCTTACGTTTTAGTCCTGTAAAGCCTCGAACCATGTCTTGGTGTAAGATAAGAATAAGTGTGTTACATTTAATGGTATCAGAGCTACAGTTTAGATGGTTCTCAGATACGTAGCATGTGTTTGAGTCTAGCTATACATGCCATACATAAATTATGATAGTGTGACACCTCCTAACGATTTTAAACTATGTTTTTCATATAATAATGGATCCCGAACGAGCTATGGCAGATGATGTGGAAAGTAACACACCAACCCCAACCAATGGAAAATGCCAGAGGAGAGTAGACCCGTAACTGTGAGTCAAGAGGGAGAGGCTCGAGAGGCCTTCTTCCACGTTATGAACAAATAGTTTGCTGAGTTCGTTCGTATGAACCAGGTTGTTCAACAACAACCTCCTCCCCCTTAAAATCATCAACCCGAACCCCTAGTGCCACAAGGTATGGACTTTATGAGATTTCATAGAACTCCTGTTGATAAGATTCAGAAACAAGGGGTGGAAGATTTCAGAGCAAATGCCGAGGTTGACGCTGAGAAAGTAGAATTTTGGCTTGAAAATTCGATAAGGGTATTTGATGAACTATCATGCAGACCCGAAGAATGTTTGAAGTGTGCTATTTCCTTGTTGAGAGTTACGGCATATCATTGGTGGAAGACGCTAGTATCTGTGGTACCTCAAAAGAGGGTCACATAGGAATTCTTCTAAGAAGAATTTCGAAAGAAGTACATCAGTGAATGATTCATTGACCAAAAGTGCAAGGAATTGTTAGAATTGAAACAAGGCCGCATGTTAGTGGCCGAGTACGAAAGAGAGTTTGTCCGACTCAGCAAATATGCTTGTGAGTGTGTATCCTCCGAGGCTAAAATGTGTAGAAGGTTTGAAGACGGACTTAATAAGGATATTAGAGTGTTAGTGGGTATTCTTGAGTTGAAGGAATTTGTTGTGCTCGTTGACCGGGCTTGTAAAGTTGAGGAACTGACCAAGGAAAAGAGAAAAGTCGAGGTTGAGGCTAAAGATATAAGAAAGAGGCCGATGAGCAAGTCATTGCCCTCTCAGTCTAAGAAATCCAAAGATATGTATTCTCGTTCTCATGTTTCGACCGAACATTCGCACGAAAATCATAGGAAGAAAAATTTGGGTTTTAAATCTCAGGCTACATCTATGGCTAGTGTGGGTAACGGTAGACCTTTTAAACCTGAGTGCCAACATTGCGATAGACATCATCTTGGTGTGTGTAGGATGAACGATAAATCTTGTTTCAGATATGGTTCTCAAGACCACTATATTAAGGACTGCCCTCGAGATGATCAAGAAAGAAAAATTTTAGTGTACAAGGCCGAGTAGTACGGCTACAAAAGGGAGACCCTCGAGAAATGTCGATAATAGGGATAATAGCAAAAATGTAATGAGGGATACAACGGTAAGATCTAAAGCTAGAGCTTCGGCTAGGGCCTATGCCATGCGTGCACATGAGGACTTATCTTCTCCCGATGTGATCACTGGTACTTTTTCTCTTTATGATACTACTGTTATTGCCTTGATTGACTCTGCTTCTACTCATTCATATGTGTGCATGAAATTGGTATCTAGCATGAATATGCCTTTTGAGTTACGAAATTTATGATTAAAGTGTCAAACCCGTTAGGCAAGCATGTTTTAGTTTATAAAGTATAGAAGAAATGTCCCTTGATGATTAGAGGTCATTGTTTTCCGGCTAACTTGATGTTGTTGTCATTTGATGAATTTGATGTTATATTGGGTATGGATTGATTGATACTTCATGATGTTGTAGTAAATTGTAGACAAAAAGTTATTAAATTGAAATGTGAAAATGATGAAGTTCTCCGTGTTGAATTAGATGAGTCAAATAGGTTGCCAATCGTGAGTTCTTCGATGTCTGCCCAGAAACATATGAGAAAAGGGTGAGGCTTATTTGGCTTATGTGTTGAATACAAAAGAGTCTGAATTGAGAATTGAATCAGCGCCTGTTGTATATGAATATTTGGATGTATTTTCGAAAGAATTTCCAAGTTTACCTCAAATTAGAGAAGTGGAGTTTGGTATTGATGTAATGCCAGGGACAGGACCTATTTCGATTGCTCCGTATAGGATCGCCCCAATTGAGTTGAAAGAATTGAAGTCACAGTTGCAAGAATTGAACGACAAGGGTTTTGTGAGACCGAGCTTTTCACCTTGCAGTGCTCTAGTATTATTCGTGAAAAAGAAAGACAGTTCTATGAGATTGTGTATAGACTACCGACAGCTAAATAAGATAACAATCAAGAATAAGTATCCTTTGCGAAGGATTGATGACTTGTTTGATCAATTGAAAGGGGCGTCATGGTTTTCTAAAATAGACTTGAGGTTCGACCATTATCAGTTGTGAGTTAAAGAGTCGGATGTGCCTAAAATTGCTTTTAGAACAAGGTATGGCCACTATGAATTTCTTGTTATGCCATTGGGGTTAACGAATGCTCCTGCTGTGTTTATGGATTTCATGTTCAGTCATATTTGGACAAGTTTGTTGTTGTGTTTATTGATGATATTCTAATTTATTCGAGAGATGAGGCAAAGCATGCCAAGCATTTGAGAATTGTTTTGCAGACTTTAAGCGACAAATAGTTGTATGCTAAGTTCAGTAAAAGCGAGTTCTGGCTTCAAGAAGTTGGATTCTTGGGTCACATTATTTTAGGTGATAGTATCCGAGTTGATACTAGAAAAATTTCTGCTATTGTCGAATGGAAACTGCTGAGGAATGTATTCGATGTTAAAAGGTTTTTGGGCTTAGCCGGTTACTACCGATGGTTTGTGAAAGGATTTTCTATGATTTTCACTCTCATGACAAGATTACTTCAAAAGGATGTTAAGTTTGAGCGGATAGAAAAGTGTCAGCAAAGCTTCGAGAAATTGAAGATATTACTGACCGAAGCATCGATTTTGGTGCAACCTGATTTGGGTAAAGAATTTGTGATTTATAGTGATGCTTCCTTAAATGGTTTGGGATATGTACTTATAGAAGAGGGTAAAGTCGTAGCTTATGCTTCGAGGTAGTTGAAGCCATACGAGAAGAACTATCCGACACATGACTTAGAGTTGGCCGCCATTGTGTTTGCTTTGAATATTTGGCAACATTATTTATTTGGTGAGAAATGCCATGTCTATACCGATCACAAAAGTCTTAAGTACTGACTCAACAAGACTTAAACTTACAGCAATGAAAATGGTTAGAACTGTTAAAGGACTATGAGCTTATGATTGATTACCATCCGGGTAAGGCGAATGTGGTCGCCGACGCTTTGAGTAGGAAGTCGTTGTTTGCCTTGAGGGCTATGAATACATGGCTGACTTTGTCCGATGATGTTTCAATTCTAGCCAAGTTAAGAGTTAGACTAACTTTTCTTCAACAGATTAGTGATGCTCAGAAAGGTGATAAAGAGTTGCAAGCTAAGAGACTTCAGTGTGAGTCCAGCAGTGAATCGGATTTTCTGAGTGACTCTGGTTGTTGTTTGAGATTCCATGATAGGATTTGTGTTTCGAAGGACACGAGATGATTCAGAAGATTTTGTGTGAGGCGCATAGTGGTCGCTTCTCTATTCTCCCCGGTAGTACGAAAATGTACCATGACTTGAAGAAATTGTATTGGTGGTCGGGTATGAAAAAAGATATCTTCGAGTTTGTTTCGAGATACCTGATTTGTCAGCAAGTAAAAGCTGAACATCAAGTACCTTCTGGTTTACTTCAACTTGTGATGATTCCCTAGTGGAAATGGGACTGGATTACTATGGATTTTGTGACAGGGTTGCCTTTAGCTCCGAGAAAGAGAGATGCCATATGGGTCATTGTTGATAGATTAACTAAAATGACTCACTTTATACCAGTATGTACCCACTACTCACTTGACAAGCTAGACGAGTTGTATATTTCTGAAATTGTGAGATTGCATGGAGTACCTTTGTCGATTATTTCAGATAGAGATCCGAGGTTCACATCACTATTTTGGAAAATGTTACAAGAAGCTTTAGGCACAAAGCTGAATTTTAATACTGCTTTTCATCCTCAAACTGACAGTCAGTTTGAGCGGGTAATTCAAATTCTTGAAGATATGTTGTGTTCTTGTGTTCTTGAGTTCTAAGGAAGTTGGGAAAAAATATTTACCGTTGGTAGAGTTTGCTACAACAATTGTTACCAGTTGAGTTTGAAAATGGTGCCTTATGAGGCATTATATGGGCATAAGTGTCGAACACCTCTGTATTGGACTGAACTCAGAGAAAATTAGATTCACGAGGTTGACTTAGTTAAAGAAACCAAAGAGAAAGTGAAGATAATTTGTGATTGTTTGAAAGCTGCTTCGAATAGATAGAAATCCTACGCGGATTTGAAATGGAAAGAGATTGAGTTTCAGGTTGGTGATAAGGTATTTTTGAAAGTGTCTCCATGGAAAAAGGTTTTGAGATTTGGTAAAAAGGGCAAGTTGAGTCCGTGTTTTATTGGACCGTATGAGATCACCGAGAGAGTAGGGCCAGTTCCCTATTGGTTAGCCTTACCATCTGGATTGGAAAAGATTCATGATGTGTTCCATGTGTCTATGTTGCACCGTTACTGATCTGATTCTTCACATGTGATTTCGCTAACAGAGGTTGAGATTCGACTGGATATGACTTATGGTGAAGAACCAGTTAAGATTTTGGCTCGAGAATTCAAACAATTGAGAAACAAAAGTATTGCCTTTGTGAAAGTGTTATGGCAAAGACATGGGTTGAAGAGGCTGCATGGGAGCCTGAGGAGGCCATGAGAAACTAATACCTAAACCTTTTTAACGGCAAGATTTTTGGGGACGAAAATCCCTAAAGGGGGAGAGTTGTAATATCCTGATTTTCGGGTCTAGTCAGAACAGTGGTCTGGAGACCACAAATTTGAAGTAGAAATAATTATTTTACGATTATTTGATGATCCATGATATGATTGCATGTTTGTGTGAAATTTTTATGAAGAAATTTTATAACTAAAGTGTCCAATTTGGAGTTAGGTACTAAATTGAATAAGTTGTAAAACTTTAGTTCTAGAAGTTTTTCGCATGAAATTGCTATCGATTATAAATTATAAGGTCTTAAATAGCAATTTGACCAAGTTTTAAAATTTTGGACAAAAATGGGCATGAATAGGAAAATTTTAAAAGAAAAGCCTTAAGGGCATTTTGGTCATTGTAACACCCCGAATTTGGGCCTAGAAGTATTGGGCCTTGAGTGGGGGTCCGTAAGGAGGTTGTATATAGGTATTTAATTGTGCAATGAAATGAAACAATTAAATGTTTGCTATTAGTGGTTAATGGCTTTGAGAAGTGTTGGAGAAATCTTGGGTTCAAACTTGGGCTTTAGCAAAAATTTTGGTATTAAGTGAAAAAAACATGGATGCTTGGATGAGGGTTTTTAAATTATTGTGTTAAATAAATGACACAAGGAAGCTTGTAGTCTAGTGGTTGTGGTGTCATTAAGGTTGTATGGGAGCCTGGGTTCAAGCCTTGGCTCTTGCAATTTATTTTGTTTTTTTTTAAAGGAACCTGGACTTTGGCCTTTAGACCTTATAATTAATTGGGGATAAAATATGACACAAAAAGCCTTGTGGCTTAGTGGCAAGTAGCGTGTGGAGCATTTAAGGGGAGGCATAGGTTCGAATCCCATGGCAAGCAAAGAGCATTTATTTTGCTAACAGGGGGTGGCAAGAGTTGGTGTTGAATTTAAACTCTAATGTTGGAGGGATCCCACATCGGGAAGCTAACATAAGAGTGGATACAAAGCTGGCTTTAAATAGAGGGAACCATGAGGAGAGTAAAGGCACCTTTCTTGGCTGATCCCTTTCGCTGTATGGCGTGCTCGTTTGGGTTGGGCGTCGGCTAAGAGTGCTCGGAGCGTGGATTAACTCCAGTCTCCTATCAGGTGTGTATTTTCTCGCTACTCTAGCTGTAGGATGGCTACTTCGGGCCGCGATGGGTCGAAAGGGGTCATGTGGGCCTAATGGGCCTACAAGCCCAATTGGATAAGTTGTTTGATTGTGTAGTAAATATTGGGCTAGGCTAGGTGAATCTAATATTTGTGGCTAGGTTTGGGCTAAAAGGGCCACACGAGCGTGTGGGCCCATTTGGGCCGAGAATAGGCTTTAGGCCCATTCGTATTGTTATCCATGTTTAGAATACTTTAGTTTACCAATTACTGAAATGCCCTCGATTTATAGAATTACCGTTTTACCCTCGATTTGTAAAATTACCATTTTACCCTCGATTTACAGAATTACCGTTTTACCCTCAGTTTACAGAATTACTATTTTACCCTCGATTTATTGAATTACCGTTTTACCCCTAATTTACATAATTACCATTTTACCCCCGATTTACATAATTATCGTTTTACCTCGATTTATAGAATTACCGTTTTACCCTCGGTTACTGAATTACTATTTTACCTCGATTTATAGAATTCTTGTTTTACCCTAATTTACATAATTACCATTTTACCCCGATTTACATAATTATCGTTTTACCCTCGATTCTGAAATTCTTGTTTTACCCTTGATTTACAAAATTACTATTTTACCTCGATTTACAAAATTACTAAAATACCCTTGGTTTGTGAAATTACCGCAATACCCTCAATTTGTAAAACTACCAAAATACCTGTATGGTAAAATGACGAATATGCCCTTATGTTAGTATGGTGATGTGCTTAGGATTTACATATATTGATATTGGATTAGTTAAGTTTGAGTGTGGTGGTGGTTATCGTGGCGATTGATTTTGGAAGCGTTTCAACTTCAACCCGTAATGTGTGTACTAACCCTCGTAATAGCTTAGATTAATATTTCTTTGAAAAGTCAAAGCTTCATATTTTAGTGATTCGGAATTAATATTTAGATCTATTTTCTCGCACATTTGAGTTGGATTCTAGCGGATATGGGGTAGGAAGGTATTTGGAACGTTCTTCAACGAGTAGATCTCTTGGTAAGTATTGAACATTCTTTCCATTTGTATCTTGTGGTTTAAGAAAAGTGAAAACCCTCTGTCGACTAAGGCTAAAAGGGTTTTGGTGTTATTTGGTTTGTTGGTGCTAGTGAGGATTAAAGGCTACCGATCGAGGTGTGTGAAAAGCTTGGATCATCGGAGTGACTAAATCTAGTCATCAACTTCGGTAAAGGTATGAACCCAAGGGCCATTGGGGATGGTGGCCGAATGTGTAAGTGATGATAATAGGTAGTTTTCGATTTGGTTTAATATTAACATGGTCTAATCTATAAGTGGTTGATTATAGGAGAAATCGCATAGGAGATATCGTCAAGGAATATCGCAAATCAGGTGTGTAACGAACCCTTTTTTATAGCTTAAAGCGATAAATGCCGAAAACCCGAAATGCCAAAACTCTAGCATTTCGAGGACTTGTGAGCAATGACGCTCATTAGTCGATTAGATTCGTTAAGATGATGATCGGGAAGGTTGGAAAAGGTAAGGCGTGATTCTTGGCATTCACGGTAAGTTGGGCCTCGAAGGGTGAAAGCAGGCCCGATGGGCATTCGGGCCCATTTGAGTAAAATTGGTAGAATATGGAAACTTGTTAAATTGCGCATAGAGACCGATAAAACCGTTATGGAATATAGGTGAATAGGACTAGATGACAAAATCGGCTAAGTAGGGCCATTAGGGTTTTAGGCCCAATAACTCGATTTCGCTAAAAATGGGCCGAATCCTTGTTTGCACCCATGAATTGTTAGTAACCGTTAATGAACATGGGAACCCTAATTTTGGTAAAATTACAAGATTACCCTTATAACATGAAAATGACTGTTTTGCCCCTAGGTAAAATGACCATTATACCCCTAGGGTTTATGTATGATCTTAATGCATGGGATTTTGATAAACATGATATGTATGATATGCACATGGCATGTATGATATGCACATGATATGTATGATATGCACATGAGATGTTCATAAATGCATTGGGTTGGGAATTTATATGGATGGAGGAAGTGCAAAAGGGCTTATGCCCCGATTATTAAAGGGCTTATGCCCGATTATCAAAAGGGCTTATGCCCCGATTATCAAAAGGGCTTATGCCCCGATTATTAAAACTTATGCCCTGATTATTAAAAGGGCTTTTGCCCGATTATTAAAAGAGGCTAGGCCTCCGGTTATATGATAAAGACTATCTTTGCCGTGGAGAGTTATGGCGGGGTGGGTCGAGTTAATCCCCACATGGTGTGTTGGTTGGTACAGTGGAGAGTAGCGGATGGTGGGTTGAGTAGTCTCCCGAATGGGTTGCGATCTTTCATTTGACATTACATGTGTTATAAAATGGGCCTATGGGCCATACCGTTTCTGATAAAAGGCTTGACCCGATAATAAGAAATATGAAATATGAAAAGGGCTATGGCCCAGTATATGTTTGAGATTGGATTTGGGTTTAGACCCAACAGGCAGTTATTGTTTTGGGCTCTGAAAGGGGCTTGTTGCACACTGAGTTTCCAAACTCACCCCCTTTCCTTAACCTTGCAGGTGAGCCTTGATGTGGGGACTTGGGCCGGAGGGGATTTAGAGTGGCCACGGTGATCGTCTTTGGGCTTTTAAATAAGCGTTGGTTTTCATTAAATTTCCTTTATTATTTATTTTTGGTTTGTAATAAGGCCATTTTTAACTTTTCTTTCATTTCTTTACGGCATTATTTTATTTTCAATAACTTTAAAATTGGTTGATAATTATTCAAAAGGGGCTGGACTTAGGACGTGATTTCAAAACAATATTTGATTTCAAAATATCACAACACCACGATTAATCGATTTATCAAAGACGTCCACTTAAACAAACTTAAACTCGATATAACAAAGTGTGGCTATGGTTGTGGGCATGTCTAGGATTGGATCCAATCAAAGAGCTTGGTACTTAAGTAGCCTTCATGGCTCACCTCCTCTGTCTCGGATACCTACGGTGCCCGACTTCCATACACTTTGTTAACTCAACAAAATATATGGTTTTAAAACACTAAAACGGAACGTGGGTTTTCAACTCCAATGTGGCACGTCAGATTCGGCCATAACGTTTGGGCCGGGTTTGGGGTGTTACAGTCATTTAGTAATTAAAAGAATAAAAAGGGGAAAAGAAGCAAAATTCATGTCCATCTTCTTCCTAAGTGTCGAAATTTAGGTGGCCTCCATAGTTGGGGTTTTTCAACTTTTCAAGCTTGATTGTAAGTACCTCCAAGCCCGTTTTTAATGTTCTTTACATTTTTAAGATCTTTTAAAGCGTGATCTATCCATTTCTTCCCTTATTTTGAAGTAGGGTTTATGTTCAAAAATTTACCCATGTATGACATGCATGTATATTCATGTTTAATGAAAGAATATGAAAGTTTGATGTGTGATAAACATCTTTTATAAAGTGATTTTGCATGAAAACACCAAAAAAGGACCTATTTGTAAAAGTTGTAAAAGGGGTAGTATATATGTGAAATAAAGAAAAATGTGGGCTACTAGGAGTAGGAATATGAATCGGCTGGGCTTGGGTAACAAAGAAAGTGCATGCATTTTGTTTTACAAGCCTAAGGACCAATTTGTAAATAAGTGAAAAGTTAGAGGTAAAAAGGTAATTTTACCAAAGAATGTGTTATGGGTCGATTCGAACAATGTATGTATTAAACAAGTTAACTTTGGCATTATAGATCAGGAAAAATGTGATTCAGGTCTTGATCTGGGGCAAAACAAGGTTTACAAAAAATAGGCTCGTTTTCAACATTTTGTACCGAGTAAGTTCATATACACATAATGTGATGTTATATCATATTTTCCATGCTTGAGTATTATGTGAATTCAAATTCTTTAATTCTATTATGAGTTATGCTTTGATTGTTCCATTAGTAACTAATTGGTATTATGGACATTGAGATCGACATTACGAGCAAGCTTGGCAGAGATGTGATATCGAAGAAAATCCCGATTGAACCTTAGGAATTGTTTAGGATACAAGTGAAATGTCACTAGGAACCATGTGATTTATGAGCTCATAAGATATGTGATATATGTTTATGTGGTTCCAGGTGCAGGTCTTGTACGTCCTACCGGTGGCTGGGTAGTCCAGCATGTGTTGTGGATACCTGACAACTTGTGTGAGCAGCCCGTGTAACTACGTCCTGACTGATAGCTTGTGTGAGCAAACCCATGAGTAGCTCGAGAATGAACCTTTATGTGTTATGAAATATGAGGTAGCTTTGGCTACCTATGAGGCACTATGTGTAAGCTTTCCGTGTATCCGATGTATTCCAAGTGTTCAATGGGTAATTCAAAGTGTAAACTGTTGTATATGACAAAGACAAAAAGGTAAGAGATTATGTTATGAGTTGGTACAGGTATGTATACCGAAGTTATGAGTAATGCTTTGGTATATGATGAACTTATGACAAGGTTATTTGTGTGATGAATAAGTTTAACTAATTTGAAAATTACAAATTTATGTTCATTATGTTTAATGTATGTTAAATACTTGCTTAGATTGCATATTATTTGCATATGGACTTACTAAGCTTTAATGCTTACCCCCCTTCCTTTCCATTTCTTATAGTGTCGCCAAGCTAGCTCAAACATCGAAGGACGTCAGAGACTCAATCACACTATCAATTGGATATTTGGGTATTGTTAGTCTCATCATTTTGAGTATGACATGTATAAGGGATTGGACTTTTTGTTATATGTCATATTGGTTTAGCCAAATGTGTTGACTCATGATGGTATTATGATTCATTTTGTATACGGCCATGAGATGTAGCTTATATTTGCTTCTCAAGTTGTAACCCTAATTAATTATGCATGCATGCAATATGTTTATGCTTTGTGATGTGGTTGGTGGTTGCTTGTTGGTAATGGATGTGATAAATGGCACATATGCTTAATAAATGAATTATGACTAATAGGTATGACCATAGCTATGGTATAAATGAGTAAATTGAATGTAGGTTTATAAGGATGAATAAATATGAAACTAGTATGGAATGCCATATGAAGGTATGATGGTTTGAGTATGTGATATGTTGACATTACAAAGTCATGGAGTAATCATGATTGTGAGGATTTGAGTGACTAAATATGCTATGTTGCATGCCATCAAAATGTATAAGTGAGTGAGCATTTAAGGGTGTCAAATGGCTTGGAAAATAACCTCAAAGTTGTCCACACGGGTACACACACAGGCATGTGTCTATGCCGTGTGTGACACACGGTCTGCCCCATGGACATGTAATCAGGCCATGTGTCCTCTGCACTCTAATTAAGCAAAATAGAATGCCCAGTAGTAAACATACGGGCAGAGACACAGCCATGTGTCTTAGCCGTGTGGGGACACGGCCTCAAGACATGGGCATTTGCCCAAGTCGTGTGAAGTCTGCACTTAATTTTTGGAATTTAATTCACCATACGGCCTAAGCACACGGGCGTGTGACTTGGCCATGTGACTCTAATGTGTTGATGACG
This sequence comes from Gossypium arboreum, assembly GCF_025698485.1. Lineage (NCBI taxonomy): Eukaryota > Viridiplantae > Streptophyta > Magnoliopsida > Malvales > Malvaceae > Gossypium > Gossypium arboreum. The sequence continues at coordinate 29,904,448 of NC_069072.1, forward strand.
TCATAAATAGAATGCAGCCTAAGATTTACACCGCCTAAAGCACGGGCGTGTTATATTCCATACAGGCGTGTCCCTTAATCCACACGGGCGTGTGGCCCTATTTTATAAAAACTTTCTAAGTTTTCCCAAAGTTTTCTAAAGTTCTTGGTTTAGTCCCAAACCACTCTCGATGTATATTTTGGGTCTCGTAGGTCCATAATAGGGATGTTATGCATATGTATGAATGGTTTTAAATTGGATGAAATTTTATGGCTCGGTTTTGTATGTTTGCTTACGTTTAAATTCGGTAACGCCTTGAACCTTGTCCTGGCGTAGGATATAGGTAAGGGGTGTTACAAATTGTCTTTGTTTTTGTATGAATCACTTCGCTCTCTCTTCGATAGTGGACTCCATTGTATATTTTCGTAAGAGTGCTTCTCATTGAGTCATCTCTTATTTTTGAATATGTCCAGTAAGCTTATTGCTGCCACTGCATATGTTGCATAATGTCCATCAATTTTGACAGCTCATCTCGAAGATCTAGGCAAGGCGATTGAGTCTTGAACATTGAAGTTGCGACATCAGGTTTAGTTACTGGTTCCATTAGTTCTGCCTTTTCAAGGATTTCAGCTAACTACCTTGGTTCAATCTCTGTGGGGTCTTCTTTTTCTTCAGGATCCTTTCTCTCTTCAACTTGTTACTGTAGAACAAAGTCTCCAACTATTCGGTAGAGATCCCAATCTTTGATTGTGCCCTGGCTATAACCTATCTTCTTTACATTTGCAAGAATTTTACCTTTTAAGCATAAAATTGTTATCGTTAAGGGAAATTAAGCTGGGCCAAAACGTCTAGCGGCACAATTTCGCATTTCTCTCAGGATGATTTTTCCCACATCAATGGTCTTTCCAGTTAAAATCGAGTATAATAAGACCATTCACTCTAATGAAATTGTAGTCACATGTGAAATAGGCATAAGGCTAAATCAAATGAAATAGAACCATATCTCTGCTAATGGTGTCAAATATTCTCTGCCACAAGTGTAAATTCTTTGCTTTGACATAGTCCACTTAGAACCTGGGACCATAAGTTCCACGAAAATTTCTTGCAGATTTTTAGATTCAATGTTGCTCATCATGGAAGAATATTCGTCGTCCTCGAAATCAGGTAGTGAAAACAATTCATTAATAGCATTTGAGGTTATTGGTACCTTGATTTCACAAGCAGAAACTTTTGTCAATTCGCTTGAGGTCAAATTTGCGTAAAATTCACGAACTAACTCCTCATCTGTACTAGGTTTTTCTCACAAAATAAGTCTCAATTGAGAGTTTCAGCAATTTTTCAAATGCACGCCATGAAATCAATATAGTTGTTTTCTTTCAGCGTAAAACCTTTTTCTAGGTGCATCTTTTGATTCTTGAAAACGCTTTCGTATCTCAATTTGGCTTCTTCACAGTGGAATTTATTTTTTGATTCGTCAATTTGGGCAGAGGCACGAGTTCTCTTGTGAGACATGATTAACCTGAATATAAGATGGAAACAAATATTTTCTCAAAAATTTAATTAGTATAAAATATTAATAATTCAATAAATTGGAAAATTAAATAATTAAATAAAAAATTTTAGTAGAAAAATTTGTCTTACCACCTTTTTTATAAAAATTAAAAACTCAAAGCGAATAAATATAAAGCAAAAGGGGCTCGCTCAAGGATGGTTGTAAGGTGTCTTGATGGTGTGGTGTGATAGGCAAGGGTGTTGGTACGAGTAGCAATGCATGGTGTGAGCAGATGCACGGGCAGCAAGTAGCACTGTCAGACGGATCCTTGCGTGAGTAGCAGGGCATGCGTGTGCCACGCAGATGCGAGGAGTGGGTAACAAGCAGGTGTGTCAAGTAGGCCTGACGAGCTACTGGAGCTGGAAGTGCGGCCAGTGCAACAACAATGAGTAGGCTGCTGGAGCGCATAGTGTGCGTAGGGGCTGCTAGGTGCATGCGTGGGCTGCTGGCCGAATGGGGCTGCTGCTAAGCATGAGGGTGATGTGCGGAGCTTGGCGGTGTTGTGGCTAGAGAGTTCAGTACTAGTTGATTTGGTACTTGGTGGGTTTTGGATGCTCGGATTGATAGAGGGATGAGTGAAAAAAATGGCAAAGGTGGGAAAAATTTATAGTGAAAGGAGTAGGAGTTTAATTAGAATTCTTAGAACAAATTAATAATAAAAATATTCTAAGTGCTAATTCTACATAGAGTTAACAACAATTAATAATTAATATAATACATATTAAATTATTTTTTCTATTTATGTAATAAAAAAATACTTATTAAATAAAATATGATCAAATTTAAACTAATCCTAATTCTATGCAAAGTTGATAGCAATTAATACATATTATAATAGATATAATTATATATTAATAATTATCATCTTATTTATTAAATTAAACTAAAAAATTATTCTAGATGCCTTTTGAAAATATTTACAAGAAGAGACATCTAATTTTTAGTATTTATAAAAGCAACAACCAAAATTTGAAAATAGTTGTAGTTTAAAACTTGGATCAAAATTGACCCTTTTATTTGAAAACCTAAAAATTTATTTTGCCATTTAAGGAATAATTTCTCGGAAGATTATGTTAAAATCAATTCCCAAGAAAGATTGGAGGGGTTACAAGTGATCCCACTTAAGTTTCAAACTCCTAGACAGAATTTATTTTAAACATACTAATCCCGAAAATATACCCTAAATCATTTATTTAAAAAGAAAAATAAGAAATATTAAATATCTGATAAAATGAACGAGATTTGGTCCCGTTCAATTTTATCCCCCTAGTAATGTTTTAAGCACCGAGCACTGACTCGAAAATTACCTCCCTTACTTTAAAGTTCGACAACTTCGTATGGATAAACTTGGTGAATCGTAAATGGACCGGACCAACGTGATTTTAACTTACCTAGAAAGAACCTTAATCTAGAATTGAATAACAATACTAGTTGACCTACTTCAAATTCTCGAACTCGAATGTGCTTGTCATGCCATCTATTAAGTCTTTCCTTGAGTAATTTGGCATTCTCGTATGAGAACATTCGGGATTCTTCTAGCTAGTTGAGTTGGAGCATCTATTTCTCTTGAGCAAGCTTAAGATCCAAGTTGAGTTGTTGGAAAGCCTAGTAAGCTTTGTGTTCTAACTCCAAGGGTAGATGACAGGCTTTCCCAAAGACCAACCTATAGGATGACATCCCTAAAGGTGTCTTCTATGCTATCTTATAGGCCCATAAAGCATTGTCTAATCTTTTGGACCAATCTCGTCGGTTTGAGCAAACTACCTTCTTAAGTATGCCTTTGATCTCTTTGTTTTCCAATTCAGCTTGCCCATTCGTTTGTGAATGGTAAGTTGTGGCAACCTTGTGCTTCACTCCATGCTTGTCAAGTAACAATTTCAACCACTTGTTCACAAAATGGAACCCTTCATCACTGATGATGACTCTTGGGGTTCCAAACCTTGAGAACACATGCTTCTGCAAAACTTCATCACAACCTTAGCATATTCCGTTGGATATGCCTCAACCTCAACCCACTTAGACACGTAGTCTACTGCTACCAATATGTACCAAGAAATTCAATACCCTAAACATCGAATAATTTTATCTCAATGATGTTTGTTTGAGGCATCTCATTTCTATTTGTGAGGTTTCCAACACTTTGACATCGATCACAGCTCCTTACATAAGCATATACGTATTTAAACAGTGTTGGCCAAAAGAATCCAACTTGCAATACTTTGGCCACGCATCTTCTGATCATTTGATCTACTCACTTTTTTAAACAAGTATGGTTCTTCCCAGAAATAGTACTTCACATCATAAAGAAACTTTTTCCTTTGATGATACGTCTTATCAATCGACATCAAATCACAAGCTGAATAGTTAGCAATATAAGCAAACCAAGGGGTATTATGGACATGATTTACCTTCAGTATGTGTTTATTTGGGAATGTCTCTTGAATAGGTATAAGTGGAGAATTCCCTTCTTGAGGCTCCAATCTGGACAAGTGGTCTGCTACTTGGTTTTCTACTCCCTCTCGATCTTGAATTTCTAGATCGAACTCTTGAAGTAGAAGTACCTATCGGATCAGTCTCAGCTTAGCGTCTTTCTTGGCAAGTAAATACTTAATTGCTGAGTGGTCCGTATAGATAGTCACTTTGGTACCTATAAGATAAGATCGAAACTTGTCAAAAGCAAACACAATAGCAAGTAACTCTTTCTTTGTTACCGTTCAATTGAGCTCCTGTCAGAGTCTGACTTGCATAGTAGATGGCATAAAAAACTTTGTTCCTTCACTGGCCTATGGCAGCTCCTATCGCAAAGTCACTTGCATAACACATCAATTCAAATGGAAAATCCCAGACTGGTGTGACGATTATGGGTGCTAAAACTAACTGGCTCTTCAAATCTTTGAAAGCTCTTAAGCACTCCCCATCAAATTTGAACGTCGTGTCCTTCTCCAATAATTTGCATAAAGTTTTAGCAATTTTAGGGAAGTCCTTGACAAATTTCGATAGAAACTGGCGTGGCCCAGAAAGCTCCTAACACTCTTTACAGATGTTGGAGGTGGGAGTTTCTCAATAATGTCTACCTTTGCTTAATCTACTTCGATTCCATGTCTCGTTATCTGATACCCTGAACAATACCTTCTCGTACCATGAAATGGCACTTTTCCAGGTTGAGTACGAGGTTTGTTTCTTCACATCGCCTTAGTACCTTGGCTAGATTGGCTAGACAATCATCCATAAAAACTTACAACTATTTCTCAACCATATTAACAAAAATAGACATCATACATATTTGAAATGTAGCAAGTGCATTACATAAGCCAAATGGCATGCGTCTAAATACGAATGTACCGTATGGACAAGTGAATGTTGTCTTGTATTGATCTTCCGGTGATACTATAATCTGATTATACCCTGAGTATCCATCGAGAAAATAGTAATAGTCTCGCCTCACGAGTTTATCCAGTATCTCGTCCAAAAACAGAAAAGGAAAGTGATCTTTCCTAGTCACCTTGTTCAGCTTTTGGTAATCGATGCAAATTCTCCATCCCATAACCGTACTAGTCGGTAGCAACTCATTATTATCGTTTTCAATGACTATAATACCTCCTTTCTTGGGCACACACTGGACCAAACTTACCCATGAACTTTTTGAGATAGGGTAAATATACTCGCATCTAACCACTTGATGATTTCTTTCTTTACCACATCCTTCATGATGGGGTTCAGTCTTCATTGTCCATCAATCGTCCCTTTCTCGCCATCTTCTAGGATGATCTTGTGCATGCATACAGATGGACTAATGCCGCGAATATTGGCTATGGTCCATCTGATAACCTTCTTAAATTGTTTCAATACTAAGATGTGTTTCTCTTCTTACTCAACGGTTAATTCCTCTGAAATAATAGCAAGCAAAGTAGAAGCATTACCTAAATAAACATATTTTAAATATGAGGGAAGCACCTTCAGTTCAAATTTAGGTGGCTCCTCAATTGACGCTTTTGGTTGGGCATAATCCCTATTCTCTAACTCCAAAGATTCAAAATGCGATTGCAGATTAAATCCCTTTTGATTAGCTTTTAGCAAAGCTAAGTATTTATCCTCCTCTTCATCATTTGGAGGGTCTGATGTCAAAATTTGTTCCAATTGGTCCTCAACATAGTTAAGTTCCTTTTGTGACAGCCCAAAATTGACCCTAGTCGGGATGTGGTTTCGGGACCACAAAACCGAGTCACAAAAATAATTAGGTGTTATATTCTGTGCTTATTGTATGTGGAATTTGTATGTGTAAATATTTCGTGCCTTGATTTTATTAATTAGGTGCTAATTTATAAGAAAGGACCCATGTGATAGGACTTGAAAATGCGATAGGTGAAATTTTAAGTGGCCAAATAATGCATGAAGTAAAGACATGAGGGATTTGCATGTCAATTTAGCCAAACTATAGGAAGTGGCCGGCCATGGTAATGAAGATAGACAAAATGTGATGGGTAAAGAATATAATAAACATGTTGTGATAACATGTTGTGGGAGGAACAATAAAATATGAGGGGAGTGGGAAGAGAAACCAAGGTTGTTTCATCCTTGCCCCCATTGTGCCGTAACTAGAAAAAAAAAAAAAGAAGAAAAGTGTTCATCCTCCTTAGCTTGGCCGAAACTCAAAGGAAGAAGGGGAGATAGCCAATCGGTCACCCTTAAGCTTGGAACAAGGTAAGTGATTTCATGTTAGTTCTTGAAATATTAGCATACATTAAGCTAGTTACTAAGTTTCCTACTTAGCCTTGTCAAAATCTTGATTGTGTGGTGATAGTGGGTAATCGGCCATGGAAGAAATGGAGGAAAATGATTGTTGTCTTGTGTTTTAAGGAGAAATGGTGGATGGGTGAAAGAAACAAGTTTTTGTTCTTGTTTCTTCTTGGCCGATTCTAAGGGAGCAACCATTCGGTTTCTAAGCTATAAATAAAGTGAGAAATTCATGTGAATTCTTGAAACGTTAGATGAAATTGAGCTGGTTACCAAGTTCTCTAGGTAACCCATGCTAGAAATTATGATTTTGGGTTGACTAGGATTTTCGGCCATAGTGGTCATTGAGGATTAAGGTTTATGTTTCATGCTAAACTTGATGAATCTTGGTATATGGGTGTTTGAACTAAACTAATGATCAAATAGATGCACAAATACAAAGTAAGAAGAATCGGCTATTGTATGTAATACTATTGCCGAATGTGAAAATACTATACTTGAGTAATGAATGTGGTTGGAGTTGATAATCTGAAAGGAATGCTTAAATGTGTTTGTTTAAAGAAGAAATTGATGAAGAATGTATGTGAACCTAGCAAGTGTATTCGCTTAGTACCTTATAATGTGAAAACCTTGGAATTTATTTTTGATTTCGTGTATGTATGACCAAGAACAATCGGCCTTATAATGGCGTTTTGGTTTAAAAAGTCGATTGATAGTTTATAATAAAATGAGTTGATATGAGATGCTGAATGTGATTAACAAGTAAACATTATTGAGAAAAATATTGAATACTTCTACTTGCATTCGTTAAGCTCAAGAGCAAAGGGGAGCTAAATCCGATAAAGGGAAGGAAAAAGTGATCGAATAGCCGTTGAAGCCGTTCGACAAACATCCGAGGTAAGTCCTCAAGAAATGACCCTACTCGAATTATGTGAAATGAAACATGGATGTGTAATGATTATTGATTTATGTGTATATGAGTATTTGAATGATACCCGGGCTAAGTCCCGAAGGCGATTATGCAAGTGATATGTTTGTGTTTGAGCCTTAGTAACGAAAATGAAACATGGATGTGTAATGATTATTGATTTATGTGTGTATGAGTATTTGAATGATACCCGGGCTAAGTCCCGAAGGCGATTATGCAAGTGATATGTTTGTGTTTGAGCCTTAGTAACGAAAATGAAACATGGATATGTAATGATTATTGATGTATGTGTGTGCATGAGCAATTGAATGATATCCGGGCTAAGTCCCGAAGACATTTATGCTAGTAATTATATCCGGGTTAAGACCCGAAGGCCATTGTGCTAGTGACTACATCCGGGCTAAGACCCGAAGGCATTCGTGCAAGTTGTTAAATCCGGGCTAATACCGAAGGCATTTGTGCAAGTCGTTCTATCAGGGCTAAGACCAAGGCATTCGTGCATGTGGTTATATCCGGTTGTATTCAAGAAGCTTGGGCTGGAGGTGGCGTTGGTTGCTGTAATAAATTTAATTAGTACGCTCGAAAAGTCCAAAGGATAAGGTATGTTTATATGTGCATTGGAAAAGTCGATATGTTTGAGTAACATTCGCTCAATCGACTAACGAGTTTTCAGCTATTGAATTGGTTGATATCTTGTGAAAGTATATAATGATGAAGTGTGAAGTAAGCATGATTATGTGAATGTGTATTAATGAAATGATTCATTTGGCTATGTGAATGTAATGCTTTAGTTAAAACTGATTTTATTGCTTGAGACTTACTAAGCATAAAAAATGCTTACCCGTTGCTTTGGCTCTCTGTTTTATAGATTTTGCTCGTTAGCGATCGGATTCGGGATCATTAAAGTCGAAGTCATGTACACTATCAAAGCCTCCATTTTGGGTATAATTTTGGTTGAACTTTGAAATGGCATGTATAGGACTACCCTATTGTAGAAGGTCATGTACCTTTCGGTTTTATGTAAGCTTGGATAGCCATGCGAAAATGGCTTATATCGTTGTTAGTATGATTCTATAATCGTTTGTATGATGATCATTATGGGGTATGGAATGGTTTTGAAAAGATTAGCCATTGGAATGGTTAATCATGATCACACTTGTGCTATGTATGCAAAAAGGGCCAATTGAATCGTGGAAATCATGAAATAGGTAAAGGTTACCTTGAAAACAGATCTTTGGCAGCAGCAGTGGTGTGGTTTTGAAAAATCACCAAAATTTGTAGGAATGGTATTAAATAGTGAATAAGTTATGTAAATGAACCTTGATGAGTCTACTTTCATATGGAAGAAACGAAACGGTCATAGGAGTTACATGTAAGAGATATTAAAGTTATTGTGAGACAGGGCCAGAACGGTTTCTGGGTCCCCTGTCGTGACTTTAAAAATTTGCTATAAATTATCCAGAAAGAATTAGAAGTCATGCCTTATATTTGCAGATTCCATTTTGAGTCTAGTTTCATTAGAAACAAACGGCACCAGTATTAAAGCCCTGTACAGAGAGATATTCAAGTTGAAACGCGCGAAGGTCAGAGCAGTCGATCCCTGTAACATGGGTGACTTTAACAATAAACTGTACCAATTGGCCCGACCAAAAATTCTAGAAATAAATCAATGGAAGGATATATGAGTCTAAATTCAGGGAAAATTTACAGAATCAGTTTCCAGTTTTGAAACTCGAGATATGATTTTAAGGCGACAATGATGCGGTTTTCCAGCTGTCTGAAATGCCAAATTGGTCGGTGCTTTAAGAGGATTTAGCTCGTTAACCCCTCGCGCCCGACACGGCGATGGTCTCGGGTTCGGGTGTTACAATTTTATTGGTATCGAGCTACGGTTTAGTCGATTCTAGGACTACCGTGATATGTTTAGGGTCTAGCTATACATGCCATATAGTGATAAATTGATAGTGTGGTGATTTACGACAATCAATTTGTGTTTGTTTATAGCAATGGATCCCGATCCCAACCGAGCAATAGCGATGATGTGGAGAGTGTGGCGCTGCTCCGCGCAAGGGACAGGCCGACGGACTCTCAACCTATGGCCGACAATCCGAATGATGAGGCTAGGCAAGCCTTTTATAGTGTGATGAATGATTGGTTCAACCAATACATTCGAACTAACACTACTGTTCCACAACCTCCATTCCCGACTAATGTAACCCCAAGACCTACAATACCTCCCAGAATCGACCAAATAAGGTCAAGTAAGCCCCGATCGACAGAATTCATAAACATGGGGCCACCTGAATTCAAGGCTACGGATAGCGACGATGCCGAGCAAGCTGAATTTTGGTTGGACAACACTATCCGGTGCTCGATGAGCTATCTTGTACACCGATGAGTGCTTAAAGTGTACCATCTCCTTGCTACGTGATTCCGCCTACTATTGGTGGAGTACTCGACTTCTGTGGTGCCTAGAGAGCAAGTGACTTGGGAATTCTTTCAAACCGAGTTCAAAAAGTATATCGATCGAGATTCATCGACCGAAGCGAAAGGAATTTCTTGATCTTAAGCAAGGCTCTATGTCGATTCTGACACGAACGAAAATTTGTGAGGCTTAGCAGATGCACGCGAGAATGCATTTCGTCCGAAGCTATTATGTGTAAACACTTCGAGGATGGGCTGAATGATGATATAAGGATGTTCGTTGGCATTCTCGAAATACGAGAGTTCGTAGTACTTGTTGAGCGAGCTTGTAAAGTCAGAAGAGCTTAGGAAGGAGAAACAAAAGTTGATGTGGGAACCGGAGAATTCGAAAAGGTCCTCGGAAAGTCTCTTCAACAGCATCGAAGAGATTTCGAGATGATGTGAGCCGGTCTAGAGGCGCCGGGCTTTTCTAGACGAGATCGCGGTCGACCTCCTGTGACCACACGAGTCACTTCGATCGCCAGTTGGTGGAAATGATCGCCGAGAGAGAGCGAAGTGTCGCATTGTGGCAAATGGCATTCGGGAGTCAGAGGTTCCGTGATCGCTCTGCTATAAGTGTGGATCGGTGACCACTTTATCAAGGATTGCCCGAGGTTGCTCGAACAAAATGTAAGTCAAAGTGGAAACCCGGGTGCTACCACTGCTCAAAGTAGGCCACCTAGAAATATGGGCAATGTTAGTGGCGGTCAGAGAGGATCTAGAGATGCTACCATCAGATCTGAGGCTCGTGCTCCTGCTAGGACTTATTCCATACGCGCACGCGAGGATGCTGCCTCACCAAATGTTATTACCGGTACTTTCACTCTTTTCGATACTAATGTGATTGCTTTGATTGACCCTGGTTCTACTCATTCTTATATATGTGAAACCTTAGCATCCAAGAAGACTTTGCCTTTTGAGTCTCATCGAGTTTGTAATTCGGGTGTCAAACCCCTTGGGTCATTACGTGCTTGTCAACAAAGTGTGCAAGAAAAGTCCCCTAGTATTCCGAGGTTCTTGTTTTCCGGCGGACTTGATGCTTTTGCCGTTCGATAAATTCAACGTTATTCTTGGTTTGGATTGGTTGACCATGCACGATGCGGTTGTAAATTGCAAAAGCAAGACTATCGATTTGAGGTGCGCGAATAATGAGATAATTCGGGTTGAGTCTACGGACTTTAAGGGGTTGCCAGCTGTAATATCAGTAATGTTGGCCCGGAAATATGTAAGAAAAGGGTGCAAAGCGTACCTTGCGTATGTGCTCGATGACAAGGAGTCGAAAAGAAACCCGAATCGCTGCTGGTTTGTGAATACCGGATGTTTTCCACGAAGAATTGCGGGTTTACCACTGTTCGGAAATAGAGTTTGGCATCGAATTGGTACCTGGTACCACTCAATTTCGATAGCTCCGTATCGTATGGCAATCGCGGAATTAAAGGAGTTGAAAGCTCGTTGCAAGAATTGGTGGATAGAGGTTTTGCCCGCTTGAGTTTTTCGCCTTAGGGTGCGCCGGTGTTGTTTGTGAAAAGAAGGATGGGACCATGAGGTTGTGCATCGACTATCGTCGACTTAATAAAGCGACGATAAAGAACAAATATTCGTTACCGCGTATTGACGATTTGTTCGATCAACTGAAGGGAGCCTCAGTGTTCTCGAAAATAGATTTGAGATCGGGCTATTATCAATTGCGAATTCGAGATTCGGACGTGCCCAAGACTGCCTTCAGAACGAGATATGGTCACTACGAGTTCCTAGTGATGCCGTTTGGGCTTACTAATGCCCCTGCGGTATTTATGGATTTGATGAATCGGATCTTCAGACCATATTTAGATCGGTTCGTAGTCGTATTCATTGATGACATCTTGGTCTATTCAAGAAATGTGACCGAACATGCTGAACACCTGAGGTTAGTGCTGCAAATTCTACGGGATAAGCAATTATATGCTAAGTTCAGCAAGTGTGAGTTCTGGTTAAGAGAGGTTAGCTTCTTGGGGCATGTGATATCTGCATCGGGCATTCGAGTCGACCCGAACAAAATTTCAGCCATACTTAACTGGAAGCCTCCGAGAAATATTACCGAGGTTCGGAGCTTTTTGGGGCTTGCCGGTTATTACCGACGATTTGTAAAAGGTTTCTCAACGATAGCCACGCCAATGACGAAGCTACTCCAAAAGGATGTTAAGTTCGAATGGACGGAGAAATGTCGAAGAGTTTCGATCAATCGAAAACTTATTTGGTGAAGCCCCAATTCTAGTGCAACCCGAATCTGCAAAGAGTTTGTCATCTATAGTGACGCCTCCCTACTTGGGTTAGGTTGTGTATTGATGCAAGAAGGTCGAGTTGTGGCCTATGCGTCAAGGCAATTAAAGCTACATGAGAAAAATTATCCGACCCATGATCTCGAATTGGCTGCCATCGTATTCGCCTTAAAGATTTGGCGACATTACTTATTTGGTGAGAGGTGCCATGTGTACTCGGATCACAAAAGTCTCAAATATTTGATGACCCAAAGAGACTTAAATCTGCGACAAAGACGTTGGCTCGAGCTGTTAAAGGATTATGAGCTGGTCATTGACTATCACCCGGGAAAGGCGAATGTGGTTGTGGATGCCTTGAGTCGTAAATCATTATTCACTTTACGAGCGATGAATGTGCACTTGTCTGTTTGATCCGACAACGTGTTAGTAGCTGAATTGAAAGCCAAACCATTATTGATACATCAAATTTGTGAAGCTCGGAAGGTCGACGATGAGTTGGTTGCAAACGGGCGAGTGTGTTCGAACAAGGAATCGGAGTTTCAGATCGATGATGATGATTGTTTGAGGTTGAAGTCGTCTGTGTGTTCCAAAGAATTGAACTTATTTCGATAATTCGAACGAAGCCCATTGTAGCTGAATGGCAATCCACCCGGGGAGTACGAAGATGTACAACGATTTGAAACGTCGGTTTTGGTGGCATGGTATGAAACGAGACATCTCCGACTTTGTTTGAGATGTTTAATATGTCAACAAGTGAAAGCGGAACATCAAGTGCCTTGAGATTACTTCATGGGCCACGATACCCGAGTGGAAATGGGATCGAGTCACAATGGACTTCGTATCCGGACTGCCATTGTCGGTGAGTAAGAAGGATGCGATTTGGGTCATTGTAGATAGATTGACTAAGTCGGCTCACTTTGTCCCCGTACGTATGGACTTTTCAATGGACAAACTAGCCGAACTGTACGTTTCTCAGATTGTGAGATTGCACGGGGTGCCTATTTCCATCGTGTCGGATAGAGATCCGAGATTTACCTCGCGATTTTGGAAAAAGTTGCAAGAAGCTTTGGGTACCAAGTTGCATTTCAGCACCGTCTTTCACCCCCAAACCGATGGTCAATCCGAGCGGATAATTCAGATACTTGAGGATATGTTGAGATGTTGCATCCTCGAGTTCGATGGTTCATGGGAAGCGGTATTTGTCGTTGATTGAATTCGCACAACAACGACTTTCAATCAAGTATTAAGATGGCACCCTACGAGGCTTTGTACGATCGTAAATGCCGTACACCATTGTTTTGGACTGAGCTCGGTGAAAGCAAAATTTTCGGGGTGGATTTGATTAGAGATGCTGAACAGAAAGTGGAAGTAATCCGTGAAAGTCTGAAGATAGCCTCCGATCGTCAGAAGTCGTACGCGGATCTGAAGCGTAAAGACATCGAGCATCAGATGGGAGATAAAGTGTTTCTCAAGGTTTCACCTTGGAAAAAGATACTCAGATTCGGCCGTAAGGGCAAGTTGAGCCCGAGGTTCATTGGGCCATATGAGATATCCGAGCGAGTCGGTCCAGTTGCATATCGTTTGATTTTGCCCCCTGAACTCGAAAAGATTCACGATGTCTTTCATGTTTCGATGCTTCGACGCTATAGATCTGATCCATCGCACGTGATTAGTCCAACAGAGGTTGAAATTCAAGCCAATATGAGTTATGAAGAAGAACCGATTCATATCCTAGCACGTGAAGTGAAAGAGTTGCGAAACAAGCGAATTCCGCTAGTGAAACTGTTATGGCTCAAACACGGGATAGAAGAAGCTACTTGGGAACCCGAGAACTCTATGAAAGAGCGGTACCCAAACCTATTTACCGGTAAGATTTTCGGGGACGAAAATTTCTTAAGTGGGGGAGAGTTGTGACAGCCCAAAATTGACCCTAGGCGGGATGTGGTTTCGGGACCACAAAACCGAGTCACAAAAATAATTAGGTGTTATATTCTGTGCTTATTGTATGTGGAATTTGTATGTGTAAATATTTCGTGCCTTGATTTTATTAATTAGGTGCTAATTTATAAGAAAGGACCCATGTGATAGGACTTGAAAATGCGATAGGTGAAATTTTAAGTGGCCAAATAATGCATGAAGTAAAGACATGAGGGATTTGCATGTCAATTTAGCCAAACTATAGGAAGTGGCCGGCCATGGTAATGAAGATAGACAAAATGTGATGGGTAAAGAATATAATAAACATGTTGTGATAACATGTTGTGGGAGGAACAATAAAATATGAGGGGAGTGGGAAGAGAAACCAAGGTTGTTTCATCCTTGCCCCCCCCATTGTGCCGTAACTAGAAAAAAAAAAGAAGAAAAGTGTTCATCCTCCTTAGCTTGGCCGAAACTCAAAGGAAGAAGGGGAGATAGCCAATCGGTCACCCTTAAGCTTGGAACAAGGTAAGTGATTTCATGTTAGTTCTTGAAATATTAGCATACATTAAGCTAGTTACTAAGTTTCCTACTTAGCCTTGTCAAAATCTTGATTGTGTGGTGATAGTGGGTAATCGGCCATGGAAGAAATGGAGGAAAATGATTGTTGTCTTGTGTTTTAAGGAGAAATGGTGGATGGGTGAAAGAAACAAGTTTTTGTTCTTGTTTCTTCTTGGCCGATTCTAAGGGAGCAACCATTCGGTTTCTAAGCTATAAATAAAGTGAGAAATTCATGTGAATTCTTGAAACGTTAGATGAAATTGAGCTGGTTACCAAGTTCTCTAGGTAACCCATGCTAGAAATTGTGATTTTGGGTTGACTAGGATTTTCAGCCATAGTGGTCATTGAGGATTAAGGTTTATGTTTCATGCTAAACTTGATGAATCTTGGTATATGGGTGTTTGAACTAAACTAATGATCAAATAGATGCACAAATACAAAGTAAGAAGAATCGGCTATTGTATGTAATACTATTGCCGAATGTGAAAATATTATACTTGAGTAATGAATGTGGTTGGAGTTGATAATACGAAAGGAATGCTTAAATGTGTTTGTTTAAAGAAGAAATTGATGAAGAATGTATGTGAACCTAGCAAGTGTATTCGGCTTAGTACCTTATAATGTGAAAACCTTGGAATTTATTTTTGATTTCGTGTATGTATGACCAAGAACAATCGGCCTTATAATGGCGTTTTGGTTTAAAAGTTGATTGATAGTTTATAATAAAATGAGTTGATATGAGATGCTGAATGTGATTAACAAGTAAACATTATTGAGAAAAATATTGAATACTTCTACTTGCATTCGTTAAGCTCAAGAGCAAAGGGGAGCTAAATCCGATAAAGGGAAGGAAAAAGTGATCGAATAGCCGTTGAAGCCGTTCGACAGCATCCGAGGTAAGTCCTCAAGAAATGATCCTACTCGAATTATGTGAAATGAAACATGGATGTGTAATGATTATTGATTTATGTGTGTATGAGTATTTGAATGATACCCGGGCTAAGTCCCGAAGGCGATTATGCAAGTGATATGTTTGTGTTTGAGCCTTAGTAATGAAAATGAAACATGGATGTGTAATGATTATTGATTTATGTGTGTATGAGTATTTGAATGATACCCGGGCTAAGTCCCGAAGGCGATTATGCAAGTGATATGTTTGTGTTTGAGCCTTAGTAACGAAAATGAAACATGGATGTGTAATGATTATTGATGTATGTGTGTGCATGAGCAATTGAATGATATCCGGGCTAAGTCCCGAAGACATTTATGCTAGTAATTATATCCGGGTTAAGACCCGAAGGCCATTGTGCTAGTGACTACATCCGGGCTAAGACCCGAAGGCATTCGTGCAAGTTGTTAAATCCGGGCTAATACCCGAAGGCATTTGTGCAAGTCGTTCTATCCGGGCTAAGACCAAGGCATTCGTGCATGTGGTTATATCCGGTTGTATTCAAGAAGCTTGGGCTGGAGGTGGCGTTGGTTGCTGTAATAAATTTAATTAGTACGCTCGAAAAGTCCAAAGGATAAGGTATGTTTATATGTGCATTGGAAAAGTCGATATGTTTGAGTAACATTCGCTCAATCGACTAACGAGTTTTCAGCTATTGAATTGGTTGATATCTTGTGAAAGTATATAATGATGAAGTGTGAAGTAAGCATGATTATGTGAATGTGTATTAATGAAATGATTCATTTGGCTATGTGAATGTAATGCTTTAGTTAAAACTGATTTTATTGCTTGAGACTTACTAAGCATAAAAAAAATGCTTACCCCGTTGCTTTGGCTCTCTGTTTTATAGATTTTGCTCGTTAGCGATCGGATTCGGGATCATTAAAGTCGAAGTCATGTACACTATCAAAGCCTCCATTTTGGGTATAATTTTGGTTGAACTTTGAAATGGCATGTATAGGACTACCCTATTGTAGAAGGTCATGTACCTTTCGGTTTTATGTAAGCTTGGATAGCCATGCGAAAATGGCTTATATACGTTGTTAGTATGATTCTATAATCGTTTGTATGATGATCATTATGGGGTATGGAATGGTTTTGAAAAGATTAGCCATTGGAATGGTTAATCATGATCACACTTGTGCTATGTATGCAAAAAGGGCCAATTGAATCGTGGAAATCATGAAATAGGTAAAGGTTACCTTGAAAACAGATGCTGGCAGCAGCAGTGGTCTGGTTTTGAAAAATCACCAAAATTTGTAGGAATGGTATTAAATAGTGAATAAGTTATTTAAATGAACCTTGATGAGTCTACTTTCATATGGAAGAAACGAAACGGTCATAGGAGTTACATGTAAGAGATATTAAAGTTATTGTGAGACAGGGCCAGAACGGTTTCTGGGTCCCCTATCGCGACTTTAAAAATTTTCTATAAATTATCCAGAAAGAATTAGAAGTCATGCCTTATATTTGCAGATTCCATTTTGAGTCTAGTTTCATTAGAAACAAATGGCACCAGTATTAAAGCCCTGTACAGAGAGATATTCAAGTTGTAACGCGCGAAGGTCAGAGCAGTCGATCCCTGTAACATGGGTGACTTTAACTAATAAACTGTACCAATTGGCCCGACCAAAAATTCTAGAAATAAATCCATGGAAGGATATATGAGTCTAAATTCAGGGAAAATTTACGGAATCAGTTTCCGAGTTTTGAAACTCGAGATATGATTTTTAAGGCGACAGTGATGCAGTTTTCCAGCCTGTCTGGAAATGCCAAATTGGTCGGTGCTTTAAGAGGATTTAGCTCGTTAACCCCTCGTGTCCGACACCGGCGATGGTCTCGGGTTCGGGGTGTTACACCTTTTCCATGATTAATTCCTCTAAATTGGACACTACAGAACAATCATCAATTGTGTCAGGAAATCGCATAGACTTAAAAACATTAAATTTTACCTGATCGTCCTGAACATGCGTAGTAAGCTCGCCCTTCTGCACATCAATAAGGGTTCTTCCAGTTGTTAGGAAAGGCCTTTCTAGGATGATTGGAACTTCTTTGTCTACTTCAAATTCTAGAATAACAAAGTCAGCAAGAAAAAAAATTTTATCTACATGTACAAATATATCCTCGATTTTTCCTTTTGGATGTGCTAAAGATTGATCTGCTAATTGAAGTGTAACTTCACCTATCCCCAACTTCCTAAATATTGACATGGGCATCAAGTTGCTACTCACACTTAGATCACATAGTGGCTTACCACAATATGTTGCTCCAATGTTGCAAGGTATGGTAAAACATCCAGGATCCTTCAACTTTGAGGGGTAGTTTGTCTTGAAGTTATGCACTACATTCCTTTGTCAAGGCTACTGTCTCAAATTCTCCAAGTCTTCATTTTTTTGACAATATATCCTTCATGAATTTGACGTAGTTCGACATTTGTTCAAGTGCTTCAACCAACGGGATGTGATATGAAGTTGCTTGAGTATGTCTAGGAACTTCTTCAGTTGAACTTCCTGCTTCTACTTTTGAAGTCTTTGAGGGTAGGGTAGTAGAGCCTTCTTTACTGGAACTAGTTGATTCATCTTCTGTAGCAATTCTACATCTACTGAAATTGTTAGTTTATCAGAATTAGCTGGTTCAGAAGTTACCTTATCAAATTTTGCAAATTTAGGTTCCACTGAAACTAAAATTTCAACACTCGGTTGAACTTCCTCTGAGTCTTGAGCATCAGCTGGCTCCATTTCAACTTTGATAATGTTGGGCTCTGATTTCTTTCCGCTTCTCAATGTTAACACTTTACAATGCTCCTTCCCTGGATTCCTCAGATTCTCTGTATCACTAGGTAAAACACCTTGTGGTCAGTTTCTGAGTTCAGTTGCAAGCTAGCCCATTTGGTTTTCCAGTTTTTTCAATGTAGCTGTTTGGCTTTGGATTAAGGCATCATTCTTAGCTATGTGTGCCTTCAATAAGTTTTTTAAGTCATTGGATGGTTTAGCTTGAGGTTGTTTCTGAACTTTTTAGGTAACAATAGATGGTTGGGAGTCTAGGTTGGGCATATGTGTTACTAGGTCTAGCCCCTTGGTTACTCCAGGAGAAATTCATGTGGTTTCACCACAATGGGTTATATGGAATTGGATTGAATCCTTGCCTTACTGAGTTTTGGTTCTGGTTACCCGTGTAATACTTGGATTATGGGTTCAATGGACACTCTTCGAACAGATGTCCTTCTCCACAATAGACACAGGCTACATTTTCAAATTGATTCGGTGGTTGTGCTGCAAAACTATTAAACCTATTAGTGGTAAAAATTTTAAGCATTGAGGATATTGAGGATACTTGAGATGCGAGTCAAGTAAGAGCGTCTACTTAATGTATTCCAGCTACTCGTCTTCCTAACACTGCTCGATTGGTTGGCTATTGATAATTGTTACTAGCAATCCTCTCGATGATTTCATAAGCCTCATTGTAAGACTTAGAAAGGAGCACACCATTAGCAGAAGCATTCACTACCATCCTCGTGTGAGCATTAAGACCATTATAAAACATCTGAAGTTGGATGCAATGTGGGATTCTGTGATTAGGGCACTTTCGTAATAATTCCTTGTACCTTTCTCATGCCTCATATAATGACTCGTCATTCAATTTTTGGAAAATGGTAATCTCGTTCCTCAACTTAGTATTCTTGCTAGGATGGAAATACTTCATGAGGAATCTTTCTTCTAACTCTTGCCATGTGAAAATTGAATTTGGTGGCAATGAGTTCAACTAGGCCCGAGCTCTGTCCCTTAGTGAATATGGGAACAACTTCAATCGTAGTGCATCTTCGGCTACTCCGACTAACTTCAAAGAATCGCTCAGATCCATGAACAATCTTAAGTGCAAATGAGGATCTTCGGTAGGCATTCCACTGAGTTAGCCCACTGTCTGAAGCATCTAGAACATGACTGGCTTCAGTTCAAGATGTTGTGCCTCGATTTTGGGTCTCCTAATACCCATATTAAGATCATGAAACACTGGCACGGCATACTGTCTTAGAGTTCTATCCCAATCATCAGCAATAAGGATAGGATTTTCAGCAGGATTTGCTCCTTTTCCTTGATTCGGACTTTCGAAGTTCATCTCTTCGGTCCTTCTCTGACTTGCTTGTCTTCTTCGCTGTCGAAAAGTTCTTTCAATCTCAGGGTCTCCAGGGAGTAAATCGATAATTCAATCAATAATCATAAACACCTGAAATAAACACAGAAAAATTAATTAAGTTAAAATTGAACAAGAAAATAAACCAAAAATGAAAAATTAACAAATTCACAACTAATGACGTCTAAAAACAGTCCCCGAAAATGGCGCCAAAAACTTGGAACGACAGAAATGTGCAAGTGTACACAATCGCAACAAGTAATAAAGTGACAAGTAAATGTCAAGTTATTGTACCCATAGGGACTGTGAAAAAAATTATTTATGAAATTAATTTAAAACACTTTGGTGAAGGAAAATATTTTGATTCGAGGATGTGATTAAAAACTAAGATTTTAGCTAAGTAAAAAAAATAAAAATAAAATAAAATAAAAGTTCCAATGCAAAATTTCAAAATATAATTTTAATCAAAATGACATAATTGAGCTAGATTAATTGCATTTCTTAACTTAGAATTACTAAACTCATGTTCATGTTGTTACGAATAAATTCACGGCAACTTGGTAATTTGCTAACTTATGAACATACTTACCTACCAAAATCCATTTATCTCTTGATTATATCTCTATGTCAATTCAACCGATTAAACAAATTCTAATAAGCAAATGTGTTAATGCACACACATACTTATGAAATTAAAATAATCTCTTGTACATATCTCTATGCCAATTCAAACAATTAATTCAATCTCATAAGCACATAAAAGATTATGTAAGGTAACAATGTAGTTCTACCTTAAAACAGTTTAATCACAATAATATTGCAACTTATGCAAGGCTAATGTATCGCTAGATACCGTTGCTAATTTAACCCTCAGCTACCTTAGATGATTAAACATGCATTGATTAAGTATCGTGTCCATTAATTACAATTTCAATCCGTTTAAATAATTAATTCATTAGTACTTTACAATTGTAATGTAAGAATAACTTAGTCATTGTTTTACTCAATCAAGTAGAAGAAATGCAATCAACCTAACACAAATTAAATTTAAGTCATATCAACTAAATTAAACATATCAACATCACAAATATTCATAGACATGTTCATCATAACAACAACAAAATTAAAAGGATAGGGAACAAGAATCAAATAATGTGTTTTTTCTATGGCTTGACTAGTTTGCTCCACTCCTCCTTCTATGCTTGTTCTTGTCAAACTGAGGCTTCTACGAACACTTGAATGCTACTCCAAATAGTAGTTGATTGACTCTTTTTTAAGAGGTGAAATCGGCAAGGGAATAGGGAAGAAAATGAAGAACAATGAAGAGAGAAAAGTGAGAAAGAAGTGAAGAGATAAGAAGGGTTAAGATGTGTTTGAAGTGAACAGCCAAGGGGGTAGTTATAGGTTGAGAAGGCTGATAAAAATAGCCAAAATCATCAGCCAAAGACTCCCTCCATGGCCGGCAACACATGTGGCATGGTTGAAGATTTTAGACATGCTATTTTTAGGTAAGGGCAAATCTTAAAAGGCATGAATAGTGGAGAGGTTTGAATGCAAATTGGATTCTTCAAGGACCATTTTGCAAGCCAAATAATCAGCCAAACAAGCTGATTATGTTAGCATGTGGTACAGTTTTGGGCTGCCCAGTGCTTGGTTGGATCGATTTTCTCGGTTCAGCTCAACTGGGCCTCTTTTCATAATTAATTAACAAAACTTTATTTAACCCAAATTAAATTGGATAAAAATTAAAATTAATTATATTATGAATTAATACACATGATTTGGACTGTCTTAGGCTAAAAATTTAATTCGCCTTGATGCTTCAAAATTGCATCTCGATTTTGCGCTTCTAATAGTGTCTTACAAGCCATTTTTCGGCCTTTGCACAAATCTATCAAAATTAATCAAAATTAATCAAAATTTGATATAAAATAAATTAAAATCCAACATGTTCATAATTTTAGGGTAATTTAATTATTCTATAATAATTATATATTTTTCGACAAGAATTTTATCGAAACTACATGAGTTTGAGTTAAAAAGGGCATGAAAAAATGTCTATATATTCGTGTTTCCAATATGTAACAAACTAAATTTTGGGTTAGAATGGCATGTATAGCTAAATTTGGATAATGATGGTATGTATGTGTTTGGTTGTGACTAGCCAGTGTAATGACTTGTGTTGGACATATTTTGATTCTTATATATGTGTTGTCTTATCATGCTTGATATATGGTTCGTGTGGTTGAATGATGGATAGCATATAAGCATGTTGATGAATGAGTTGAGATAGTATATTTGGTATAAGTAAGCAAATACGTGTTTTGATCATCATGGTAAAATTTGAATGTTAAGATGTATATGATAATATGACTTGTTTAAAACTTCGTTTTAGATTGGCTTTTGAATGTGTTAAAGTGTTCATATAGGTGGAAGATAAATTTGGGTGAGAAATGTGGCCTTGGATATGGCCTATTTTCATCCACAAGGGCAGAGACACGGGCATGTGTCTCGATTGTGTGTAACACACGGCCTCATGCACGTGCGTGTGGTTTGGTCGTGTGTCCCCTACGTCTTTAAAATTGTAAAACAGAATACCCAAAAATTTTCACACAGCCTAGCATACGTGCGTATGAATTGGTCATGTGACCCCTGCACCTATTTAATGTAAGTTAGTATGCTAACATGGCTTAACACACAGGCATACGGCTTGGCCATGTGACCCAAGTCAGCAAGCACCTTAATTTGGACACGAGCTGGGACATCCTAAATTGAATCCCCAGACGGCAAGAGACACGGGTGTGTCTCTTGACTGTGTGAGCCACACGACCTGGCAACACGAGCATGTGTCCCCTACACCTTGGAAAAATTTTGACATTTTACGAAAAATTTTCTAAGTACCCGGTGTACTCTCAACTTGTTTCTAATGTGTATTTTGGGCCTCAAAGGCTCATATAAAAGGACTATATGATTGAATATGATTTGATTTCTGATATGAAATATTTGTATTTGATCTGTAAATTCTAGTAATGATTTATAACCCTGTTCTAGCGATGATTATGGGTTAGGGGTGTTACATTTATTGGTATCAGAGCTATGGTTTAGTTAATTTTCAGACTAATATAGCAACTACGATTCTAGCTATAAATGCCATTATATAACTTGTGATTGTGTGATATCTCCTAACCATTTTAAAATATGTTTTTCATATAGTAATGTCATCCAACTGAGCTGAATCTGAAGAAGCTGAGAGCAATGCTCGAGCTTCACTTCAAAGAGAAGCTTCAAGCAATAGAAAACCCGTATTTGAGGGTCGAGGAGGAGAGGCTAAAGAAACCTTCTTCCAAATGATGAACGAATGGTTTATAGAATTTGTATGAACAAATCTGGTTGTACAACAACCTCCACCCCCTCCTGGTTCTTAACTAGTTCCTGAAATGCCTCAAGGTATAGAACTTGTAACACCCCAAATCTGGCCTAGACGTTATGACCGGATCTGATGCGCCACATCGAAGCGTTCAAAACATTCCGTATTACTTAGTTGGAAAACTTAGTTGGTGTTGTAAAAGTCACATTTAAAAGTAGGTTAAAGTGAATGGAAGCTGTGCACCAGGTAGGAAACTAGGAAGAAGAGGAGGTGAGTCCGTCGGACTGCTTAAGTACCAAGCTCCCTTCGGATCCAATCCTAGACATGCACACCACTATTGCCACACTCTAACATCTCGTATAATTTTGAGAAAACCGTTTGGTTAGGTCCATCTTAAGAAAATGATTAAGGTTGAAAACGTTTTCTTAGTGGAAGTCTTACTCGTATTCGTGTTATTTTGAAATCACTTAATGTTTTTGAAAACGCGTTCTAGAGCTAATCTATTTCGTTAGTTATCATAGATCAGTTTTATCATAATAGAATTAAATAATAAAGAAACAACCCAAACCATAAAAATAATTAGCGGCCTTATTACAAAAAAACCCAAAACCATAAACGAAAATATGGAAAATCTAGTTCACCAGAAGAAAACGAATTTGTAGAAAACGTGTGGCCACTCCGAATCCCGCCCAGCTCCAAGTCCACCAACTAGGGCTCACCTGCAAGGATGGAAGAAAGAGGGTGAGTTTGGGAAAACTCAGTGTATACAGAAACCCATCTAAAGCCCAAATCAGCTCGAGCCCATTGGGCCTAAGCCCCATTCAGATATAAAGACACAGTGGATGAAGCCCTTTTCGTATCTGAGAGCAAGGCCTTAGCCCCTTTTTACATAACAGTGTGGCCCATAGGCCCAGTTCAGTAACATAGGTAACAATAGTAGTAATGCATGCAAGCCCAACTGGGGAGACTACTCAACCCACCAACCGCTACACCGCCTGCATCAGCCCTACACTCCATGTGGGGAATATCTCAACCCACCCAAATTTACACTCCACAGTTTGCAAAGAACGCTCAAAAATCGATAAGTTGAGGCAAAACCTCTACTACGTGGATGAACCACTTTCAATACTTCCTCCATCAATACCCCAATCCCATGCAACAGATATTAATAAAACATATCATGTACAATACAGTATTAATCAATCATGCAGTTTAGCTAATTTAAACCCTAGGGGTATTTCGGTAATTATGCTCTTTAGGGGTCATTTTCGTAACTTAGCAACTGCACAAATTACTTCAAAAATTTTCAACAGTTTTACGCAATTTGGTCCACCATCTAACTAACAGGCTAATTTGCCCATATCTTACCCATATTGGTCCGTAAGCCCATTGAGCCCAATTTTGGCCCATCTGGCCCCTTTTTCCGAAGTACGCTAAAATGTCACACAAACTTACTTACCACTTTGTGGTGCTAGATCTAACAATTACTCTATGTCTTGAGAGCATTCGCATACTCACAAGCCTATGAAATGCCGGAATTTCGGCATTTCGGCTTTTGCCGAATTGAACTAAGGAAGGGTGTTCAGTACACACCTGATTCGCGACGACTGCTACTGAGATCTCTTTCGATGTCCTACAATTGATTAGCACAGTTCTTATTTACAAACCATAATCACTATACCCAAAACATGCTCAACCAAAGTCGACCCATGTTCCTAAAAAGCCTTTGAACCCTTACCTTTTTGCCAAAATCGATAGCTAGCTTCAAATCCGATTGTTCCAATGATTCACGCTTTTGATCCAACGCTTAAGAAGACTCTAATCACCGAAAGAAAACATCAGTTACAAACCCTTAAAGCCTTATGCTCAAATCGACAGCCTCCCTAATTTTTAGGGACTTCGGCTTTTCCTAACATCGTAAAATAAGAACAGATCTGAGATGATAAGTACTTACCCCTTACTCCTACTTGATTTCCACGCAATCAAGTGCAGATTTATCCTTAGAACAATGGTAAAACCCGAATCCACGGGTTGAAGAAGTTTCGGCTATAAGCCCCTAAACCAATGGTACTTTCGGCTTTTGGGTGGTGAAGGAGATGACGATATAAGGCTATGACCTTGAAGTAGAATTGCCGTCAGGTATCTAGGATTAAGAAAAGATAATCGTAGATTAATAAAAACAAAAGAACATAGAAGGACACGGCTTTGAAGAAATCGGCAAGCGGTGATCACAGGATTTGGCTTTGCGACTTGGCAAAGGTGCTGATGAATAGCAGGTTTGATGGACGGCTTTGGGGAAGAAAAATAGAAAAAGAAGAATAGGGGAAGTGGTAGTTTCGGCTAGAAAGGAAAAAAGAGAGAAAAGAAAACCTTGTGATGTCTAAGCAGAAGAGAACGGCACCACTCAATACCCTAGGTGCCGAAATACTAACCTCAAAACCCCCTGCCGATTTTCCCCTCTTCAATTCCCAAAATTTGGCCAACTCCTAGCCTCTCTCCTAATCCCTTAAACCTCTCCCCTTATCACTCCTTAATCCAAGATTTTAGACTGATCCAAACTCTCCTTTAGCAGAATCCACCTGGACTCCAACACTACCCCTCCTGCACTTAAAAATAAATGCATCTATTTGTCAACACAGGGAATCAATCCCATGCCTCCCTCAAAGCTCCACATGCCACCTTTTTAGGAGCCTAGTGGCGTCACCCTGGCCACTTTACCAAGGTTCTTTTTGTGATGCAATTTACCCATCACTCCACTTAAGGGCCACTTAGCCAGAACCCCTAACTCCTAAGTCCAAAAATTCAAAAATTCAACCAGGTTTTGGCCAACACATGGGCCTTCTATAAGCCCATTTACCTACTCAAAATATTAATTTCACATCCAAATACAAAATTTTAAAATCTTTACAAAATATTGAAAACTGCAAATAAATCCGAAAATCAGGATGTTACAACTCTACCCTCCTTAAAGAAATTTTGACCTCAAAATTTTACCTTATTAGAACGGTTGAGGGTACTGTTGACGCATAGCCTCCTCAGTCTCCCAAGTAGCTTTTTCCTTGCCATGGTTCCTCCAAAGTACTTTCACTAGTGGAATTGATTTCCTTCTCAACACCTTGACGTCACGATCAAGTATTTGCACAGGTTCCTCTTGAAAGTTAAATCATTGTACCTCAATTTACGCGATCGGTATGATATGAGTTGGGTCGATCGATACCGCCCAAAGATGGATACATGAAAATGTCGTGGATACTGCTGCGATTCGGTGGTAACTCTAGGTGATAAGCCTTGGTCCAACCCGCTTAACAATTCGTTAAGGCCCAATAAACCGTGGGCTCAACTTACCCTTCTTACCAAATCTCAAAATTTTCTTCCAAGGGAAACCTTCAAGAAAACCATATCCCCAACAAATAACTCAATCTCTTTGCGCTTCAGATCCGCATACGACTTACATCTATCGGATGCCTCCTTTAACCGATCCCTTATCAGCCTAACCTTGCTTTCAGTGTCTGCCACCAATTCCGGTCTAAGCACTCGTCGTTCACCCAACTCTGTCCAACACATCAGCGTACGACATCTTCGCCCATAAAGCGCTTCATATGGTGCCTTCTGAATACTTGCTTGGTAGCTGTTATTGTAAGCAAACTCCGTCAGTGGCAAGTAGTCCTCCCAACTTCCACGAAAATCAATGATACAACCTCTCAACATATCCTCCAGAACCTGAATAACCCTTTCTGACTGTCCATTTGTCTGTGGGTGAAAAGCAGTGCTAAAATCCAATCGTATACCCAACGCTTCCTGCAACTTTCGCCAAAATCGAGATGTAAACCTAGGGTCTCGATCAGAAATTATCGATACTGGCACCCCATGCAGTCGCACTACCTCCGCCACATATAACTTGGCCAACTTTTGCAATGAGTAGTCGGTACGAACAGGTATGAAATGAGCAGATTTTGTTAACCTATCCACAACTACCCACACCGAATCTTTCTTGGTGGGTGTCAAAGGTAACCCACTCACAAAGTCCATTGTTTCTCTTTCCCACTTCCATAGCGGAATTTTCACAGGTTGCAGTAATCCCGAAGGCAATTGGTGCTCAGCCTTAACCTCCTGGCACGTCAGACATTTCCCAACAAATTCAGTCACCTCTCGTTTTAATCCGGACCACCAGTATACCTCTCGCAGGTCTCGATATAACTTATTCCCCCCAGGATGTATGGCATAGAGTCCACCATGAGCCTCTTTTAGAATTAACTGCCTCAATTTAGGGTCCTTTGGAATACAAACCCTTCCACAAAAGCACAGAACTCCTTCAATGTTCAACCCAAAATCCTCGTTCTCACCACTCTTAACTTGCTGGAACCGGAGAGCTAATGAATCGTCCTTCAACTGTTTTTCCTTAATCTGCTCAGTCCAAGTAGGCCTTACCTGCAGTTCTGCCAACAAGCTTCCATCGTCGTACAGACTTAATCGTGCGAACAAGGCTCTCAAATCAGTAACAACCCTTTGACTCAACGCATCCGCCACCACATTAGCCTTTCCTGGGTGTTACACTATTGAACAGTCGTAGTCTTTAAGCAACTCCACCCATCTTTATTGCCTAAGGTTC
The DNA here is from genome assembly GCF_025698485.1 of Gossypium arboreum. NCBI lineage: Eukaryota > Viridiplantae > Streptophyta > Magnoliopsida > Malvales > Malvaceae > Gossypium > Gossypium arboreum. The sequence goes on from NC_069072.1 coordinate 29,931,896, forward strand.
AACTCCTTCTAAGTCAACAAATACTATAGGCTCTTATGATCTGTGTATATGATGCACTTTTCCCCATATAAGTAGTGTCTCCAAATTTTTAACGCAAAAATCACCGCTGCTAGCTCCAAATCATGCGTAGGGTAATTCACCTCATGAGCCTTAAGTTGTCGCGATGCATAGCGACCACCTTGCCCTCTTGCATCAAGACGCATAACCTAACCCCACATGCGACGCATCGTCAGTATCTGAGAAAGTCCTTCCTGGACACCGGTTGAATCAACACGGCACTTTGGTCAATACCTTTTCAACCGATCAAAAGCTTTTTTTGTTTCTCGGTCGCACAAATGGTACTCCTTTCCTTATGAGTTTTGTCAAGGGTGCCGCCATTACCGAGAAACCCTCCACAAACCTTCTGTAGTAACCTGCCAACCCTAGGAAACTCCGAATTTCTGATACTGACCTAGGTGGCTTCCAACCAGTATTCAGCCACATTTGGGGCCACTCCAGATACGCCCCTAAAAATCTCAGCTCCGTTGGCTGGCGTTGAAATGGACCCCCTATTCATGGGCCCGATGTTAGCTCGCCACCCTTTCCAAAACCCTCAACATGGCACGAGACAGGCGTCATCCCTGCGGCCCGGTCATACGGCCCATTTTCATTAACCGGTGGTGGGCGTACCTCGCCGGTGGCATGTGTTCGATGACGCAGATCCGGCTTGAGTGCTACCTCGACCTCGACCACGGCCTCTTCCTCGAGTAGCCCTTGTACTCATAACGATTTATCGATTCGAATTTTATGACATTAGTTTATTGGTTCCCTTTGTTTATTACAGAATGTCTTATGAATAGATAGAGTTTGAGTTATTTTCGCATAATCACAATTTAGCTACGGTCCCAGCTTTTGTAGCCCTAATACTACCTTATCAATAGCACTATCTCTAAGGCTCAGTACTATCTATAGTATTATTTCCAGTCTAGTTCTATATAAATATTTAAAGCAGAAAAAGAACACTTACAGACTTGGTAGGGGATTTCAGTGCCACTTCTTTATCATCCATAAAAACCCATGTTTTTGTTTCATCGAAAATAAAAAGATTTCATTTGAAAACACTTTTATTTTAAAACTATTGATTTAACCTAGTTCAATAGAAAAACTTTGACCATCTTTGAAAACTTATAGAAAAACTTTTTTAAAGATTTTGGACCCGATCCACGTACCGAGTTGTTGCAACAGTGCTCGATACCACTAAATGTAACACCCCAAACCCAGCCTAGACGTTATGACCGGATCTGATGCGCCACATCGAAGCGTTCAAAACATTCCGTATTACTTAGTTGGAAAACTTAGTTGGTGTTGTAAAAGTCACTTTTAAAAGTAGGTTAAAGTGAATGGAAGCTGTGCACTAGGTAGGAAACCAGGAAGAAGAGGAGGTGAGTCCGTCAGACTGCTTAAGTACCAAGCTCCCTTCGGATCCAATCCTAGACATGCACACCGCCATTGCCACACTCTAACATCTCGTATAATTTTGAGAAAACCGTTTGGTTAGGTCCATCTTAAGAAAATGATTAAGGTTGAAAACGTTTGCTTAGCGGAAGTCTTACTCGTATTCATGTTATTTTGAAATCACTTAATGTTTTTGAAAACGCGTCCTAGAGCTAATCTATTTCGTTAGTTATCATAGATCAGTTTTATCATAATAGAATTAAATAATAAAGAAACAACCCAAACCATAAAAATAATTAGCGGCCTTATTACAAAAAAAACCCAAAACCATAAACGAAAATATGGAAAATCTAGTTCACCAGAAGAAAACGAATTTGCAGAAAACGTGTGGCCACTCCGAATCTCGCCCAGCTCCAAGTCCACCAACTAGGGCTCACCTGCAAGGATGGAAGAAAAAGGGGTGAGTTTGGGAAAACTCAGTGTATACAGAAACCCATCCAAAGCCCAAATCAGCTCGAGCCCATTGGGCCTAAGCCCCATTCAGATAACAGTACATAGTGGACCGAAGCCCTTTTCGAATCTGATGCAAGGCCTTAGCCCCTTTTTACATAACAGTGTGGCCCATAGGCCCAGTTCAGTAACATAGGTAACAATAGTAGTAATGCATGCAAGCCCAACTGGGAGACTACTCAACCCACCAACTGCTACACCGCCTGCATCACCCTACACTCCATGTGGGAATATCTCAACCCACCCAAATTTACACTCCACAGCTTGCAAAGAACGCACTCAAAAATCGGTAAGTTGAGGCAAAGCCTCTAGTACGTGGATGAACCACTTTCAATACTTCCTCCATCAATACCCCAATCCCATGCAACAGATATTAATAAAACATATCATGTACAATACAGTATTAATCAATCATGCAGTTTAGCTAATTTAAACCCTAGGGGTATTTCGGTAATTATGCTCTTTAGGGGTCATTTTCGTAACTTAGCAACTACACAAATTACTTTAGAAATTTTCAACAGTTTTACGCAATTTGGTTCCACCATCTAGCTAACAGGCTAATTTTCCCATATCTTACCCATATTGGTCCGTAAGCCCATTGGGCCCAGTTTTAGCCCATCTGGCCCCTTTTTCCGAAGTACGCTAAAATGTCACACGAACTTACTTACCACTTTGCGATGCTAGATCTAACAATTACTCTATGTCTTGAGAGCATTCGCATACTCACAAGCCTATGAAATGCCGGAATTTCGGCATTTCGGCTTTTGCTGAATTGAACTAATGAAGGGTGTTTGGTACACACCTGATTCGCGACGACTGCTACTGAGATCTCTTTCGATGTCCTACAATTGATTAGCACAGTTCTTATTTACAAACCATAATCACTAAACCCAAAACTTGCTCAACCAAAGTCGACCCATGTTCCTAAAAAGCCTTTGAACCCTTACCTTTTTGCCAAAATCGATAGCTAGCTTCAAATCCGATTGTTCCAATGATTCACGCTTTTGATCCAACGATTAAGAAGACTCTAATCACCGAAAAAAAAACATTAGTTACAAACCCTTAAAGCCTTATGCTCAAATCGACAGCCTCCCTAATTTTTAGGGACTTCGGCTTTTCCTAACATCGTAAAATAAGAATAGATCTGAGATGATAAGTACTTACCCCTTACTCCTACTTGATTTCCACGCAATCCAGTGCAGATTTATCCTTAGAACAATGGTAAAACCTGAATCCAGGGGTTGAAGAAGTTTCAGCTATAAGCCCCTAAACCAATGGTACTTTCGGCATTTGGGTGGTGAAGGAGATGACGATATGAGGCTATGACCTTGAAGTAGAATTGTCGTCAGGTATCTAGGATTAAGAAAAGATAATCGTAGATTAATAAAAACAAAAGAACATAGAAGGACCTGGCTTTGAAGAAATCGGCACAAGCAGAGATCACAGGATTTCGGCTTTTGCAACTTCGGCAAAGGTGCTGATGAATAGCAGGTTTGATCGACGGCTTTGGGAAAGAAAAATAGAAAAAGAAGAATAGGGGAAGTGGTAGTTTCGGCTAGAGAGGAAAAAAGAGAGAAAAGAAAACCTTGTGATGTCTAAGCAGAAGAGAATGGCACCACTCAATACCCTAGGTGCCAAAATACTAACCTCAAAACCCCCTGCCGATTTTCCCCTCTTCAATTCCCAAAATTCGGCCAACTGCTAGCCTCTCTCCTAATCCCTTAAATCTCTCCCCTTATCACTCCTTAATCCAAGCGTTTAGACTGATCCAAACTCTCCTTTAGCAGAATCCACCTGGACTCCAACACTACCCCTCCTGCACTTAAAAATAAATGCATCTATTTGTCAACACAGGGAATCAATCCCATGCCTCCCTCAAAGCTCCACACGCCACCTTTTTAGGAGCCTAGTGGCGTCACCCTGGCCACTTTACCAAGGCTCTTTTTGTGATGCAATTTACCCATCACTCCAGTTAAGGGCCACTTAGCCAGAACCCCTAACTTCTAAGTCCAAAAATTCAAAAATTCAACCAGGTTTTGCCCAACACATGGGCCTTCTATAAGCCCATTTACCTACTCAAAATATTAATTTCACATCCAAATACAAAATTTTAAAATCTTTACAAAATATTGAAAACCGCGAATAAATCCGAAAATCAGGATGTTACAGAACTTGTTAGAGCTGGTAAGCCTCTTGTAGATAAAATTCGTAAATACAAGCCAGAAGAATTTAGAGTTACCGCTGAAGATGATCCTGAAAAGGTTGAATTCTAGCTAGAAAACACTATCAGGGTTCTGGATAAACTATCTTAGACACCAGTTGAATGTCTGTGTAAAAAATAAATAGAATAAAATAAATAAAAATAAAGAACACATAAATTTTACGTGGAAACCCTTTCGGGAAAAAAACCACGGGCAGAGGAGAAGAAAATTCACTATGTCGAAAAATTTTTACTCTAATACAAGAGGAATAGACTATGTCTATTTATAGGCTTGCAAAGCCATATTCTAGTAGGATTGAAACACCTTATCCTAATCAATATAAAATAGATGGAGTTTAATAAGGTTTAAAACCTTATTCTAAAATAAAATAAAAGAAGTCTAGTTCTATATGGATTTTACTTTTATTTTATTTTCCATCGTATTTTATTTAAATAAGAATTTGGGTCACTTAATTCTAACAATCTCCACCTTGACACAAATTCTCAATGAACAAGTTCTTCATCGCGAACTTTCAATAAACAAGTTCTTCACCTCTTCCAAAAACCCCTTAAGGGTTTAACTTCAACAATGAACACCAACCAAGTCTAAGCAATGCTCAAACTTGGTTATAGGAAGTGACTTAGTCATCATATCTGCAGGATTTTCATGAGTGCTAATTTTGCTCACAACAATATCACCACGAGCAATAATATCACGAACAAAATGATACCGAATATCAATGTGTTTTGTTCTCTCATGAAACATTTGATCTTTTGTAAGAAAGATGGCACTGACCGTCACAAAATATCGTGCTGATTTGAAGGTCTTCATTGAGTTCACTAAATAGTCCCTTCAACCAAATAGCTTCTTTACAAGCCTCAAGAATCGCCATGTACTCAGCTTCAGTGGTAGACAAAGCGATCGTAGTTTGCAAAGTGGCTTTCCAACTAATTGCACAACCTCCGATTGTAAAGACGTAACTCGTGAGAGATCTTCTTCTATCAAGGCCTCCAGCAAAATCAGCATCAACATACCCTATAACTCCATCTTTAGTTCTTCCAAACTGTAAGCAAACATTAGTAGTGCCTCGTAAGTATCTTAAAATCCATCGAATCGCTTTCCGGTGTTCTTTACCGAGATTCGCCATGTATCTCGCTAATCGCACCGATCGCATATGATAAATCGGACGTGAACAAACCATAGCATACATGAGAGATCCCTCTGCACTAGAGTATGGAACATGTGACATGTACTCAATCTCATTATCGATTGAAGAGATAAGGCCGATGAAAGTCGAAATGGTCGCTAAAGGAGTACTAACGAGCTTAGCACTCTGCATATTGAACCTGCAAAGAACTTTCTCAATGTACCCCTTCTGACTTAGGTACAATTTACTTGCTTTTCTATCTCTGAGAATCTCCATACCAAGTATCTTCTTTGCTGGTCCTAAATCTTTCATCTCAAATTCTTCACTTAGTTGGGCTTTAACCTTTCTTATCTCTCTTTTCTCTTTTCGCTATCAACATGTCATCAACATAAAGAAGTAGATACACAAAAGAACCATCACTGTTTTTCTTAAAGTAGACACAACTGTCAAAACTACTTCTTTTGAAATCATGAGAAGTCATAAAGGAATCAAACCTCTTGTACCACTGTCTTGGTGACTGTTTCAAACCGTAAAGGGACTTTTTCAGCAAGCAAACATAGTCCTCTTTTTCTGAGACTATAAAACCCTCTGGTTGTTGCATGTAAATATCTTCCTCAAGTTCTCCATGCAAAAATGCGTTTTACATCTAACTGCTCAAGCTCCAAATCATGCATGGCCACAATACCAAGCAAAGCTCGAATCGAACTATGCTTAACAACTGGAGAGAACACATCTGTGAAGTCCACTCCTGGAATTTGACTGTAACCCTTTGCAACAAGCCTTGCTTTATATCTGGGTTCTTCAACTCCTGGAGTCCCTTCTTTCTTTTTAAACACCCATTTACAACGAATGACCTTTTTACCTTTAGGAAGTTTTACAAGATCCCATGTTCGCTTTTTTGTGGAGTGATTCCATCTCCTCTTGCATAGCAAACATCCACTTTTACGAGTCTTCACACTAATCGCCTCGAATAATTAAATGGCTCTTGATTCAGCATCTATATCTTCACCACATTTAAAGCATAAGCAACTAGATCAACCTCGGCATACTTCTTTGGAGGTTTAATTTCTCTTCTTGTCCTGTTTTTGGCGATAGAGTATTGCGGTGAAGAAGCAACTCTATTCTCAATTTTTGTCTTGGCTTGAGGAGTTGATTCGATTAACTGATGCTCCACCGCTTTTGGTTTTCTTTATTGGAAGAGTATTTAAGAGATAAGTTAGGTAGCATAGCGTTTCATCAAAAACAACATCTCTGCTAATCACAACTTTTCTATTTTCAGACACCATAACTTATAGCCTTTTACACCACTTTATAACCAAGAAAAACGCATTTAATGGATCTCGGTTCCAATTTTCCATTATCAACATGAGCATACGCAGGACACCCAAAAATCTTTAAATCGTAATAATTAGCGGGATTACCGCACCATACCTCTTGTGGAGTCTTTTTCTCAATGGCAACGGATGGAGATCGGTTGATCAAAAACATGCAGAGAGGTCGCTTCGCCAAAATGACTTCGTAAGTTGGCATTTGACAACATACATCGAACCTTCTCCATGATCGCTCTGTTCATTCGCTCGCAACGCCGCTTTTGTGTGGAGTATGACGAATCGTCAAGTGTCTCATGATCCCTTCGACTTGCACAATCTATTAAACTCATCGTAGCGTAACTCTAAGCCATTGTGCATGCACGGAGGTATTTTATCTGCTTTTCCGTCTCATTTTTCAATCATAATTTTCCAAGACTTAAATGTGGAAAACACATCGCTTTTTCGCTTGTGAAGAACGCCCAAACTTTTCGGAAAAATCATCAATAAAGGTTAGCATATAATTAGCTCCACCTCTCGAAGGCACTCGACGGCCCCACAGATCGAATGGATATACTCCAACGCTTCCTTCGTGTTATGGATTCCTCTAGTGAATCGAACTCTCTTTTGCTTCCCAAAAACACGGTGCTCACGAAATTCGGTTTGCAAATTCCTTGCCCATTAAGAAGTCCTCTTTTGCTTAATTCTGCCATGCCATTCTCACTCATATGCCCTAGGCGCATATGCCAAAGTTTAGTAATATCATCATCTGACAAGGAAGAGGAAGCGACAGCTGCATCACCAGTAACAGTAGAACCCTGTAAAACATATAACTTGGCAATCTTTCTTTGCCCTTTCATCACAACAAGGGACCCTTTGGAAATCTTTAAAACCCCACTTTCAGCTGTGTATTTGTACCCTTTTGAATCAAGAGTACTCAACGAAATTAAATTTCTTTTCAATTCTGGAACATGCCGCACGTCACTAAGTGTTCTGACAACTCCATCAAACATCTTAACTTTAATTGTTCCAACACCTGCGATTTTACATGAAGCATTATTTCCCATCAAAACAACACCTTCAGATACTGTTTCATAAGTTGTAAACCAATCCCGATTGGGACTCATGTGGAAGGTGCAGCCTGAATCAAGTATCCACTCCTCGCTTACTTTAGAATCATTGACAGAAGCAACTAGAAGTTCACCATCGCTGTAGTCTTCTACAACATCAGCTTTACCAGAATTTTCTGGCTGTTTTCCCTTTTGATTCGCAGCCTCCCTTTTAATCTTATTTTGTAGCTTATAGCACTCAGATTTAATGTGCCCTTTCTTCTTGCAGAAGTTGCAAGTTTTACCTCTGTTTGAAGATTTCGATCTACCCTTAGATTTACCACGAGGATTCCGTTCTCGTGTTCTACCACGATCATCATCAACATTCCGGTTTTGTCTCCCACGAACAATGAGACCCTTTCCCCGAGAGTTGGGTTTAACCACAAGATGCTTCATCTTATCATACGAGGTTAAAGAATCATAAACCTCATCAACCGTGAGAGACTCATGGCTATATAAAATCGTGTCTCTAAAGGTTGAATAAGATGGGGCAACGAACAAAGTAGAATCAACCCTAGATCTTCCTTATCATCTTGAACCTCCATGGCCTCCAAGTTTGAGAGAATTTCTTTAAACACCGTTAAGTGTTCGTGTACGTGACGCACCTTCCTCCAAACGATGAGCATAAAGACGCCGCTTCATATGCAACTTGCTTGTTAGAGTTTTCGACATACATATTTGTTCTAGCCTCTTCCATAATGCAATGGCAGTTTTCTCTTTCATCACATCCTCGCAAAATTTCGTTGGACAAATGCAGATGTAATTGTGTTAATGCCTTTCGATCCTTACGCTTCTTCTCTTCATCTGTTAATGTCGAAGGCATCTTATCTATCCCTAGCGGGGCATCCTCTAGATCCATCTGTGCAAGCGCTTGCATCTTAATTTGCCACAACGCAAATCTGTGTTGCGATCCAACAATGAATTTCATACTTCAAAGACGCCATTACCGTGATCGAGATGAATAACCCTAAGCTCGATACCAATTTGTGAAAAATAAATAGAATAAAATAAATAAAATAAAGAACACATAAATTTTACGTGGAAACCCTTTCGAAAAAAACCACAGGCAGAGGAGAAGAAAATTCACTATGTCGAAAAATTTTTACTCTAATACAAGAGGAATAGACTATGTCTATTTATAGGCTTGCAAAGCCATATTCTAGTAGGATTGAAACACCTTATCCTAATCAATATAAAATAGATGGAGTTTAATAAGGTTTAAAACCTTATTCTAAAATAAAATAAAAGAAGTCTAGTTCTATATGGATTTTACTTTTATTTTATTTTCCATCGTATTTTATTTAAATAAGAATTTGGGTCACTTAATTCTAACAGTCTGAAATGTGTTGTATCTTTGCTAAAAGACTTAGCTTACCAGTAGTAGAACATTGTAATTTCTGTTCTACTGAAAGAGAGGTTCACTTGGGATTTTTTTTCAAACTAAATTCAGAAAGAAATATATCAGTCAAAGATTCCTTAATAAAAAACAGAAGGAATTTTTAGAGCTTAAACAGGGGCATATGACAGTATCTGAGTATGAATGAGAATTTGTCTAATTGAGTAAATATGCCAGAGAGTGTATCCCAACTAAAATTGCCATGTGTAAACAGTTCGAAGAAGGATTAAACGAAGACATAAAATTGTTAGTTAGGATTCTTGAATTAAAAGAATTTGTTGTACTAGTTGACTGAGCACATAAAGCTGAAGAACTGTGTAAAAAAAATATACAGGCTGAGATGGAAGCTAGAATTTTGAGTAAAAGATTTATGGGAATGTCACAATAGTTGGCCTCAAAGAAATCAAAGAAATATCATGATCATTTTACCACCTCTGCGGGGTACTCTGGGAAAGACAAAGTGTAACACCCCGAACCCGAGACCATCGCCGGTGTCGGACACGAGGGGTTAACAAGCCAAGTTCACATATTTTGCCCCCCAATTTGACATTTCCAGTCAGGCTGGAAAACTGCGTCACCGTCGCCTTAAAAATCATATCTCGAGTTTCAAAACTCGGAAACTGGTTTTGTAAATTTTCCCTGAATTTAGACTCATATATCCATCCATGGATTTATTTCTAGAATTTTTGGTCGGGCCAATTGGTACAGTTTATTAGTTAAAGTCACCCATGTTACAGGGATCGACTGCTCTGACCTTTGCACGTTATAACTTGAATATCTCTCTGTACAGGGCTTTAATACTGGTGCAGTTTGTTTCTAATGAAACTAGACTCAAAATGGAATCTGTACATATAAGGAATGACTCCTAATTATTTCTGGATAATTTATAGTAAATTTTTAAAGTTGTGACAGGGGACCCAGAAACCGTTCTGGCCCTGTCTCACAATAGCTTTAATATCTCTTAACATGTAACTCCTATGACCATTTCGTTTCTTCCATATGAAAATAGACTCATCAAGGTTCATTTACATAGCTTATTCACTATTTAATACCATTCCTACAAATTTTGGTGATTTTTCACATTCACGTCACTGCAGCTGGCAGCATCTGTTTTAAGGTAGGTCTTACCTATTTTGTAGTCTCCATGAACCAACTAGTCTTGCCATACATAGGTTCATATATGATCATTTTAACCATACCAATGGCTGATCATGTGACCAACATTCCCATCTCCAATCCATAATCACATCATGACACCATATATATATATATACAAACCGCAAATAGTCTAAGTTCAGTACTTCACTTTTACGAGCCATTTTCGCATGGCCGTACACATATACATCACAAGATATTTAAACCAACAAGGGGTAGTCCTATACAGGCCATTTCAAAGTTCAACCAAAATTTATACCAAAATAGAGGCGTTGATAGTGTGGATGACTTCGACTTTAATGATCCCGAATCCGATTGCTATCGAGCGTAATCTATAAAACAGAGAGCCAAAGCAACGGGGTAAGCATTTTTATGCTTAGTAAGTCTCAAGAAATAAAATCAGCTTTAATTTAAGCAATACATTCACATAACCAAATGCATCATTTCATTAATACACATTCTCATAATCATTCTTACTTCACACTTTATCATTATATACTTTCACAAAGTATCAACCATTCCAATAGCTGAAATTCGTTAGTCGATTGAGCGAATGTTGCTCAAATATGTCGACTTTCCAATGCACATATAAACGTACCTTATTCTTTGGGCTTTTCGAGCGTACTAATTGAATTTATTACAGCAACCAACACTCACCTCCAGCCCAAGCTTCTTGAATACAACCGGATATAACCACGCACGAATGCCTTGGTCTTAGCCCGGATAGAATGACTCGCACGAATGCCTTCGGGTCTTAGCCCGGATGTAGCCACTAGCACAATTGCCTTCGGGTCTTAACCCGGATATAATTTCCAGCATAATTGTCTTCGGGGCTTAGCCCGGGTATCATTCAATTTCTCATGCACACATACATCAATAATCATTGGACATACATATTTCATTTTCGTTACTAAGGCTCAAACACAATTATAATCACTAGCATAATCGCCGGGACTTAGCCGGGTATCATTCGAATACTCATGCACACATAAATCAATAATCAATACATCCATATTTCATTCCACATAATTCAATTAAGGTCACTTCTTGAGGACTTACCTCGGATGTTGTCGAACGGCTTTACGGCTATTCGATCACTTTTTCCTTCCCTTGTCCAATTGTGGCCCTCTAAGCTCTTGAGCTAATTCAAACAAATTCAATTTATTAAAACCTCATTGTGCTAGCTTATGGCGAATATGACAAGGAGTTTAAATGGTCAAATGGCCACCCTTTAGCTTGAATACACAATGGTCATGCACATTTTATACTACATCAAGCAATTCAATACAATTCATTCGGGCATCAAGGAAAAGCTAAGGCCTTCAATAGGCTACCTAAGGCCGAATATACATGTCCATGTTGAGGCCAATTATGCACTTAATACCACACAAAAACAGCATGCATTTTACTAGTTAATGCTTTGCATGTTGTAGCTCAAAACTTATAATATAGCATCAAGCACTCATATGTGTGCTAGGCGAATGTGCTTGCAATTTCACAAGCATTCTTCAACATCTTCTTCTTTAAACAAACATATTCATCACTTACTTCATAGCCAAAACATCATGTGCAAACATATATACACATATATGAGCATGGCGAATTTCAAGGTGTCCATAGCCATCTAAAACACAAATTTTAACTAACATGCAAGAAGCATGAACCATGCTCATGAATGCATCATGGCCGAATACATCATAATCATGCCCTTTTATCTTCAATCATGGTTAAACAAAAGAAAACTCAAAGTCTTACTCAAGATGGCTACAAAGAAATTTCAAGAGTAGACAATCCATCATTGCATGCATCATCATCAAGCTTCACACTTAACATACAATGGCTTTATCACAATACCAACCTTGACCAAATACCACTTCCATGGCATAACAAGGATTTGAACCATGGCTAACATGAACATCAAGTTGGCAACTAAAACATGCATGAATCTCATGACACAACCTCATACATACCTCAATCTTGATGCAAGTTTAGCCAAATATCCTTCTAGATCTCTTCTAAACAAAGGAAATGAAGCAAAATCTCTTCTTCCTCTTAGTATTTTTGGCCAAAAAGGAGAGAACAAATTTTTGTTTTCTCTTCTTGGTTGCACTGCAACAATGGGGAATGCTACTCTCTCACACACATTTTTTTTCATTCTTTTCTTACCCATGCTTATTTGTTTATTATTTCTCCCTAATGCCCAACAAAACATGTTTCATGACATGTTTAGCCCATATCTCTTTGTCATGGCCGCCATCACTTGTAAAGGGAATTTGACATGCAAGTCCATTATTTTGCATGCATGCTTTAATTAGTCATCACACATTTCCTATCGTACTTTCAAAGTTCACTACTAAGTCCTTTCTTGTGGAATTCACCTTTATAACACTAAATCAATCATCATAAAATGTCATACATGAGCACACACATATTATAGGCATCAAAATAAATTTTTAATTATTTTTATGCCTCGGTTTTGTGGTCCCGAAACCACATTCCGACTAGGGTCAATTTTGGGCTGTCACACAAAGGTATTCAACGCTCTAATCCAAGATCTCAGGCTACATCTACAGCAAGTACGAATAGTATTAGAAACCCTAAACCCAGATGCAAGCGCTATAATAAACTGCATTTTGGTGAGTGTCGCATGAGAAGCGGAGCTTGTTTTAGATGTGTTTCCTTTGACCACTATCTTAGAGACTGCCCAGAAAAGCAAAAGATGCCATTCAAACTTCAAGGCCGAGTAACCCCGCTATAAGAGGTAGACCGCTTCGTAATCTCGACAATGTGAGTGGAAGCTAGGGTACGACAAAAGATTCATCCGTCAGATCTGAAGCACAAGCACTGGATGAACTTATGTTATTACTGCACGTGAGGATGCTTCTACACTCGATGTTATTACTAGTACTTTTTCTCTTCTTGATACTAATATAATTACTTTAATTTATCCTAGTTCAACCCATTCATACATTTGCAAGAATTTAGTGTTTAATAAAAATTTACATGTCGAGTCCACTAAATTCATAGTTAAAGTATCAAAACCCCTAGGCCAGTATGTGATGGTGGATAAAATTTGCAAGAATTGTCTATTAATGGTACGGCGATATTCTTTCCCAGCTGATTTGATTTTATTGTCATTTGATGAATTTGATGTGATTCTGGGTATGGACTAGTTAACTCAACACAATGTCGTGGTAAATTGTAAACAGAAGCATATTGTGTTAAAATGTCAGAATGGTGAAATGCTCTATATTAAATCAGATAAAATGGGATAGGTTGTTAAATGTGATATCAGCCATGTCAGCACAGAAATATGTCAGAAAAGGTTATAATGCTTATCTTGCTTATGTGTTGGATACTAAGGTATCAAAGTCAAAGATTAAATCAGTGCCGGTAGTCTGCAAATATCCTAATCTATTTCCAGAAGAGTTACTTGGATTACTACCGGTCAACGAAGTTGAATTCTCTATAGATCTTATTTCGGGGACAACACCGATATCTATAGCACTGTACAGAATGGCCCCTACAGAATTAAAAGAGTTGAAACCACAGTTGCAGGAACTAACTGACAGAGGGTTTACTCCACCTAGTTCTTCACCCTAGGGTGCACCAGTCCCGTTTGTTAAGAAAAATGATGGATCCATGAGATTTTGTATTGATTACAAATAGCTCAACAAAGTTACAATCAACAATAAGTATCCACTGCCTCATATTGATGACTTGTTTGATTAGTTGAAAGGTGCTATAGTGTTCTCGAAGATTGATCTTCATTCTGGTTATTATCAGTTACGAGTGAAAGACTCGGATATGCCAAAAATAGCCTTCAAAACCAGGTACAGACATTATGAATTCCTTGTGATGCCTTTTGGCTTGACAAATGCACCTGCGGTATTTATGGATTTGATGAATAGAATTTTCAGACCGTATTTGGGTTGATTTGTGGTGGAATTTATTGATGACATCCTGGTATATTCTCGAGATAAAACTGAGCACGCTAATCATTTGAGAATTATTCTGCAAACTCTGAGTGAAAAACAATTGTATGCTAAATCTAGCAAATGTGAATTTTGGCTTCGGGAAGTTGGTTTTCTTGGACATATAGTATCTGCTAAAGGCATTGTAGTGGATCCGAATAAAATATCAGCTATTGTTAATTGGAAACCATCTATAATAGCCCAAATTTTAGCGATGTCGAAAATAGTGGTTCGAGACCACCAAATCCAAAGGAACTCGTAGATTATATTATTTAATATTTATGAGCCAAATGTAGCTTTTAAAATATTTTTGAAATAGTAAATTGTGTTTTATAAAGATTTATTTGGTCAAGAAATTGAGAAAAAAAGTATCGAGATCTCAGTGTTATAAACTGAGCCATAAAGATTTTTATAAATATTTACGGAGTGTCAATAAGGTAGTATTAAAATTTCGTTAGAAAATTTTGATGTTTGGGTGATTAATTAAATAAAAAGGACTAAATTGAAGAAGGTGTAAAAGTTGCTAGAAGGATTAAATCACCCAATTGTCAAATAAGGAAGGACCTAAATTGCAAATAAGCCCAAAAGAGATATTTTGGGTAGCAATAGCTGAGAAAAATCAGGAAATGGGTGAAATAAGGGCAAAAATTGGAAGATTACCAAAATTAGCTAAATAAAAATGGGACCAAATTGGAATATCTAGAATTCCCTTCATTTTCTCTTCATTTTCATCATCTGAAAATAGCCATGGAAGAGGGTTCAAGCTGGTTTTTATACTCTAGCTTCATGTAAGTTTAATTCTTGCTTTCTCCTTGAAATTTCTAAGATTTTGGACTTTTACAATTGGGTCCAACTTACTATATCATTAGTTTTTGATTCCATAGCTAATTTTTAAAGTTGCGATGGATGAGTGCTAGAAGTATATGATGAATAAATATAGAATTGAAGCTTTAATTTTGATATATGATGATTTTATCAAGTAAAATTGATGGAAATTGATTTTAAGACCTAATTATGAAAGAGTTTGGAATTAAGGGTCTAATGCTAAAGTTATGATTTTTAGGGGTTATGAAGTAGTTTAAAATGATAGACTAAAGTATTAATTGAGAAAAATTAGCCCAATTGAGGGATTAATTGAGCAAGGACTGAATTGTATGAACTGTGAAATTTGGGGTAAAATGGAAATCAACATTTTGCATTAAAACTGTTTTGGACAGTAGCAGTAGTATAACTTTGAAAAATCACCAAAAATTGTAGAAATTGAATGAGAGTATGAATAAACTATGAAATTAAATCTTATTGAGTCTAGTTTCTTATAGAAGAAACGATGTAAGAAATGGAATTGTAAATCATGAGATATAATAAATTTTGTGAGACAAGGTCAGAATGATTTTGGGTTCCCCTGTTCTGACTTTGGAAAATCATCAAAAAATGAAAAAAATAATGAAGGACTTAAATTTATATGTTTAGAATCCTGAATGAGTCTATTTTTAAGAGAAATAAACGGTAACATTATTCGAATCCCGTACAAGGAGATAATTAATTTTTAGTGAAGAATGGTTGGAACTGTCAAATAGCAGAACAGGGGTGACTTTAAGGAATAAACTGTACTTATTGGCTAAACCAAAAATTCTGAAAATTTTATAGAGCTCCATAGCTCAAGTTAAAAATAATTTAGTGACTATGACATGGATGGACAGCTTTGGAATATAAATATAAGTAAATAGTGAAATTATAGATAATGTTACTTATAAGCATGTTATATACATTAAGGATATGGAATGAAGAGGAGGAGGAGGAAACTATGTGAGTGACTTATGCATAAATTGATCACATGCTCGATTATATTTGGTAAATGTTAAACTTTGTTAAAATGAAAATGTTATAAATTCAAGTATGAATTAAATGTTATATATGTTAAAAATAATTTGAATATTTGATATTGCCTAATAAATGAATATCGATGTTGCTTAGTAAATGTCAAGCCAAATATAAAAAATATATGTTATAAGTGGAACATGTGTGAAAGAATGTAGTAAGTATTTTCATGGTTATTATTAAGCTCATTCACATGAATCTGTCATTTGAAATTATGATAGACAAGAAGAAATAGTGAATGGCATGCTTATGTATGGTTATATGTATTTATCTGAAACACAAGAAAATGATGGTTATAAATTTGATATATGGAGACATGAGACTATGATATATGAACATGGAATATATTTTATAAATGTGTTTGTTCATAATTATAGAATTGTGCAACTCAAGTGTACTATTTGTATAAAGATATTATTTCAAATGATTTGATGAGTAAAGCTCCAATGTGAGATAGTTTGAAATCAAGACAAATTGTTATGAAAGCATATTTAAAATACATATATATGATTGTTATAAATGATGTGTAAAAGTATATGCATATGAGAAATTTAATGAAAGTTCAGCCCATACATGTTTCTTGATATTTATATGAATTATATGACTAACAATGTGATAAGAATAGGTATTATGGCTCATGATCAATTCGAATAATTATGCTTTGCATAATTATGTTGAATATAGAGAAGCGGTAAGTTAATTACCATGTTATACGAATTTATTAAATATTACATGTTTACTTTCTTTTACTTTTTCCCCTAATTAATAATGATTCGATAAGCTCTGGTAATGCCTCGTACCCTGTTCCGATAACGGATACGGGTAAGAGGTGTTACACCATCAAAAAATGTATCGGAAGTCAGAAGTTTTGTTGGGACTAGCTGGTTACTATCGAAGATTTGTAAAAGGGTTTTTAATGATAGCTTCGCCGATGACACGGTTAATACAAAAAGATGTGAAATTTGAATGGACTGATAAATGTCAGCAAATTTTTGACCGGTTAAAAGCCCTGTTGACTGAAGCACCAGTTCTAGTCCAATCTGAATCGAGTATGGAATTTTCTAATTTATAGTGATGCATCATTGAATGGTTAGGCTGTGTTCTGATGTAAAAAGGTAAAGTAATAGCCTATGCTTCCAGACAGCTAAAACCAAATGAGAAGAATTATCCAAAACATGACTTAGAATTGGCAGCTATTGTTTTTGCGCTTAAAATTTGGCGACACTACTTGTTCGATGAAAAGTGTCATATATTCACTGATCAATAAACTAGTCCTTATACATGCCACTCACTTGAAAGTGTTTAATACATGTATGACAATACTCTGGAGTTTATAGCTTGATAGTGTGATACTGCCTCCGACGATCTCCAACCCCGAGCCGACCTGAGAACACTAAGGAAATGGAGAGGAGGGAGTAAGTTTAAAGCTTAGTAAGTCTGTATGAAAATAATAAGCATTATAACAACATGTTTCCTTAGGCAATCAACCATAATGACACTTTTACTCATATTCTGGTTAAGTTGTTTTCTCAAGTCATAGTTACTAATTTATTTATATATGGATCTACGGAACTCCAAATTAAGATCCGTCAATTTTCCCTGAAACTAGACTCATTTATTTTCTTAAAATAAAATTTCCATAATTTTTGGTCTATCCAATAAGTACAGTTTATTCTTTAAATTCTCCCCTGTTTCACTGTTTGACAGCCTCAACCTTTATCTACTAAAAATCAAATATCTCATAGTACGAGACTCAGACAATGTTCCTGTCTTGTTCTCCTGAAAGCAGACTCATTAAAAATTTCATTCATATGATTCCTAACTCATAATTATTTGTTTAAAATTTCTAGTGATTTTCCAAAATCAGAACAAGGGATTCTGAACTCAATTTGACTCCGTCTCACAAGAATTCAAATATCTCATCATATGAGATTCCTTTGCTAGCACCATTTTATTTATCTAAAACTAGACCCAATAATCTTTAATTTCATATTTTATTAAGTCTCTAACTAAATTTCCACTATTTTTGGTGGATTTTCAAAGTCAGACCATTGCTGCTGTCCAAAACTATTTTAGTGCAAATTCATAGTAGCTATCATAAGCTCATTGATCATGGACTCATCATTTCATGAAACCCATATCTCATTACACAATGTAAGTTAACATGATATTACAACACAATTCATAATCATAAGCATAAGGATGGTTCATCTTTCAAACCTTTTTACTTGTTTATCATGTATACATATACATATGCATGAATTTGCTTACTAATCATTTATCACCTTTCAATAAGGCGTCATTTATGAATATAATGTATGTACCTATACATATCCGTAGCATATCAATTAACTTTACCTTTATCACCATGCCCATCTTGGGATTTTCATTGCATTATTCATTATAATACCCGTTCAACTTCTCAAAAATCCCAATGGATAGCTCATTTACCGTTAAGTCATACAAGTGATCATTTTCAAGCAATAACTCCCGCGAACCTCACATCTTACAGTAGGATTACCAGTCTAGGCTAAATCCCTTGTAGTGACAAACACTCCAAATGAGCTCGGATCTGAATTACCAGTCCAGGCTAAATTCAGACCTTAATCGAATTACTCGTCCTAGCTAAATCCATAAAGCACACATATTCTTCGGGAGGCTCAATCACTCAAGGAACACCCATCTGGGTTAAATCCTTTCTATACCGAGATCAACGGATTACCCGTCCAGGCAAAATCCTTTTCTGCAACACATGCATGATCTTGTATCATGTAAGAATAGCGTATCCATCATATATCCCTTTTTATTCAACCGGGATTTTTTATTTTCACCAAGTATACCAATAAACATAGCTGTTCATGCAAAGTAAATTCAATTCAACACATTTTCATGTTTATTTGGACATTAGTCCATGAAATAAACATGGTATTGCACATAATTATATTTAGGCATTTGTCACAATATATAATCTTCATATCAACTATATAAATATTCATCACACAATGTTGACACATCAATTTGAGTTCAAGCATGAACAATAATATCATTGCATTATCATTGACATATGAACTTACCTCGGTTTCAGTACGACTATTTATTTCTAGTTTGTGCTTAACCTTGTTCAACCTCGTTCTAAGCTCGAATCTTATTTTCCTTGATCTATAATATCACATTTAGCCTGCTAATTAGTCACATTACACATATGGATCCAAAAATCATATTTTTATAAATTTTCATTTTAACCCCTAAACTTTCACATATTTGCGCTTTTGCCCCAATGCTCGTAAAATGATTTTTATTCAATTTTCTTTCATTTCAAGCCTAGACGAATCATTTTCATAACTATGGTAGCCCCCAATTTCCACTAAATCACCCTTTTATGACTAAATTTATAACTTCTACGATTTAGTCCTTTTAAGCATTTTTACCGAAAATCACTTAGCAAAAGTCATTTATTGCACACCGAGCCTTCATATTCTACCATTAAACATCAAAATACATGCATATAATTCATGGGTAAATTTTTAAACACAAACCCTAGCTCAAATAAATGGTAGAAATAGCTAGATCTTGTTACGAGGATTTCAAAAACGTTAAAATCATTAAAAACGGGGCAAGAGTGGACTTACAATCGAGCTTGAAAGCTTGGAAAACCCTATCCATGGTTTCTTCATGTCATATTCGGCCACGGAAGAAGATGGACAAGAAATTTTGGCTTTTATTTTGTTTTTAATTCATTTTAAATACTAGATTATCAAAATGCCCCTAACTTAAAAATATTCTATTTCACCCATTTCATGTCCATTTTTGTCCAAAAAATTATAAAATCGTCTAATTACCATTTAAAGACCTCCCATTTAAAATTTCATAACAATTAGACACGTCCAACATGTAGAACTCAACTTTTGCACTTTTTACAATTTAGTCCTTTTGACCAAATTGAGTGCCCAAACGTCAAAATATTTGAACGAAATTTTCACGAAATCATTCCGTGAAATCTTAGACCATAAAAATATAATAAAAATAATTTTCTTACGTCAGATTTGTGGTCTCAAAACCACTGTTTTGACTAGGCCTTAATTCGGGATGTTACATTTCTCCCCCCTTTAAGGATTTTCGTCCCCGAAAATCTTACAAGAAGAGTGGTCTAGTTCCTCATAATTTTTACTATCTCATAATTAATGCTAAAGAACTTTTACTTTAGCCTTCATTAAAATCCAGGGTCTTATTTAGCTTTCCCAATAACTCATGATTTATAAAAGTCCGAATCTCAATCCAATTAACCAGGACTAGCTTTTCTAGAAATCTGACAATCTCATAAATACATGGTTCCATTAACCCGTTGGGAAGATTTAACATTTATCAAAATTATTTTTGAATTTCATCATAAGTCAACCAGAAATCCATATATCCTTTTTCTCTTTCAAATATAAGAATAATCCTGACAAGAAATCCATAAGCATCTCGTTTTCATTTCCATTTTAATATCACTACTGACGAAGATCATTCTGATATCACCCGATATTCAGTAGTAGTCCTGATAACCTTTCATGTATTCAATTACAAAGATCAGAAATGTTGAGTTCTAAACTCGATCATCAATGTATTACTCCTGTGATTTTTTCTTGCAAACTCTCTACATAAGCCCGAAATTTTTATTTCAAGTACTTGTAACCACATTTTTCCCTTCTTAGGGATCAGGTAATAACCGACTTAAGTTATTTGCACAATCTCACACTCAATTCCTTTTATGACAGTAGATACATTAGCCATGCCATTGCTTTATTGACTTAGAACACATCACAATTTATTCAATAACACATTATTGAAATTCAAAAAGTTTTTGTTCAGTACATACCCTATCGGTTCAAAGACTTTGGTCAATAACGTTCTTGTTCATTGAAAGCTTTAATAACATATAATAAACCATTCAAGTAATACAAGACGAAAACTTTATCATTCAGAACAGCTTTAAATCGTATCAAGGTCTTCTAAGATATATACACTTTTCATTCAAACTATCTATCTTTTACCCAGAAAGAGGTAAAATCTTGTTCCCAGACAAAATACCTTATTTAATCTTTCAAACAATAATCAATACCACTTGAACCACTGAGTCGGTATTATTCATCAATAAATGACATTTTAAAAGATCCTCTTTTTCAGTTGATAGGATGGTTTGACATGAAACTGTTCAAAACTCACTTATCATACTAACCAAAGTCTATTTCAATTGCATTAGCTCAAGATAACAAAAATGCCTGAATTGAATGCATTAACTTTGATTAAATTATTCGAGGAAAGGAATCCACCATACAAATTGAAACTACAATTTCATCAGTTATGCCTTTATTGATATCAGTTCTTTACATAAAATTTAGCGAAATCCATATACGGGGGTCATCATGTTACTATAATCAAGCCAGAAGCACGTTCATAATTGACATAGCCATCATAAGTTGAAGAACATACCTTGGATACGGCTGATCATTGGTAATTTACGAGATGAAGATAACAAGAAAACCAGAATAAAGAAATCTAAGACAAAGGAATCCAAGATAAATATATCCAGGGTATAGAAATCCAAGATACCATATCATAATGAAAGACCCAAAAAATTGTTCATAAGAAAAATATGAAAGATCTTGATAATTCTTCAGAGAAAAGAAGTCCAGAAGAATACATCAATCTAGCCCATTGGGATTAAATTCAATAAGGATAATACACCTTCCCATATATGTATATTGAATAGAGTATCAATTAGGAGAAACAAATTTATATCATCATGCATATTATTTTATAAAGTCTCATTAGATGGAATGTAATGGAATGCCAGAGAGACATAGAGCAATACAGATTATGTACCAGTCAGGCTATCAATACTTTCGTCTATACATCGTGATTAGAAAGCACTCCCATAAAATAAGGATTTTATCAGTGGGGCAGTAACGGTAAAAAATATTTTCGAGAATAGTTAAACATACAGAATACCTCGAAAAAGACTGCCATAATCTGGTATCTTACCTTTCAACATTATTCCTTCAATTATTTATGCCGTCGTAAATCTCACATTATGCTTTTCATTAAAGAAGTTTAGTTCTAAAGAAATTTCTATTTAATTCATTTCCCAACATCTTACCTTACTAGTCCTATTGTTACTTATCAATCCAATTTAATCTCTGATCATGTTCATAATCATTCTATAGCTGAACCTTTTGGTATCATACTTGTGAACTTATTCAATATGAATTTCGTGAAATTCCTTCACAAAACACTACTCTGGTAAGGGGGTAGGGTTTTAAGATCCCTAACTCGTTTCTCATACTCATATCCACATATCACTAGTTCATTATCAAAGTACCATTTTCATAAGCATATCATTCACTTCAGGCAAACTTTTATTCACGTTTGTATGACAACAACTTTTCAGTTATATTATTTAAACAAGTATATTTATGTATGTATTCTATGAGTTTTGGACAGCTTACTAATCTCATTAATTCAATCAAACAAATCAGGCATATAACTTATTATAAAGGCCAAAAAAACATGGACAAATACATCACAACTTAAACTTTCATTTCATATGTTATCGTGTCCATATCATGAACTTTTATTCATACTTTTCTAATTTTAAGTTCATTATAACTGTACTTTACCCGAATGTCTTAGCTTCTCATCCAACATGGTCGGTATAGGTCAGTTGAAGGGCACCTTTGTCCAAAAAGGATGATTCTCATTCGCGTCGGGAGACATCACACTATCACAGATTTGTGGCATGTATAGCTAGACTCTCATACATGCTAGGTTAGTTCGAGAACCAACAAGACCAATGCTCAGATACTACTAAATGTAACACCCCTTACTCATATCCGATGCTGGGACAGGGTTCGAGGGGTTACCGGACTTAAACATTCACAACATGCAAAACCGAGCCATAAAATTTTTTCCCAAAATTAAAACATCTCAAACGCATGCATATTGTCCCTTATACAGGCCTTCAAGGCCTAAAACATACATCAGGGTGGTTCGGGACTAAACTGAGAACTTTCGATAGATGTTGGACAACTTAACCAATTTTCTTACTTTGGAGAGTTACACGCTCGTGTGGGTTGGGTTGTGTGGTCACACACGCCCGTGTCCTTAGCCCATGTAACTCTCTGTTTATGATGTCAGCCAAACAAATTGATCCACATGGTCAAGCCACACACCTGTGTGCTAGACCATGTCCTCCACACGACTGAGACACATGGTCGTGTCTCTATCCGTGTGGCCAACACGTAGGCTATTTTCCAAGCCTTATGTTGTCCTTAATTCTTTCTCATACTTTACACATCATGGACCCAAATTATAGCATCAATTTAATAATTAATCGAGCTTGAGAAAGATTCAATTAAATAATTTGCTTGTTGTCTTACAAGTGTTTATTACCCAACACTTAATCTCTACACATTCTACAATTGTCCACATTTAATCATTATCAACTTACTACAAGGCCACATATTCATTCCATGGCCACGACCACCTCGAATGGTTCTAGGGCATTCATTGTGTACATGTGTTATACTAATTATTCATAGCAACCAATTATAATCACATGACATGCATTAACCCATAGCAAGAATAATTAGGCTTACAAGCCATAACCATAATAAGCCACATCTCATGGCTATATCCAATAGATCAATATAAGCCGATACATTTGGCTAATCATAACAACATCTAATATAAAAACTAGTCCTTATAATAGTAGGAATAATTAGGCTTACAAGCCATAACCATAATAAGCTACATCTCATGGCTATATACAATAGATCAATATAAACTGATACATTTGGCTAATCATAACAACATCTAATATAAAAACTAGTCCTTATACATGCCACTCACTTGAAAGTGTTTAATACACGTATTACAATACTCTGGAGTTTATAGCTTGATAGTGTGATGCTGCCTCCAACGATCTCCAACCCCGAGCCAACCTGAGAACACTAAGGAAATGGAGAGGAGGGAGTAAGCGTAAAGCTTAGTAAGTCCATATGAAAATAATAAGCATTATAACATGTTTCCTTAGGCAATCAACCATAATGACACTTTTACTCATATTCTGGTTAAGTTGTTTTCTCGAGTCGTAGTTACTAATTTATTTATATCTAGAGCTACGGAACTCCAAATTAATATCCGTAATTTTTCCTAAAACTAGACTCATTTATCTTCTTACAATAAAATTTCCATAATTTTCAGCCAATCCAATAAGTTCAATTTATTCTTTAAATTCTCCCCTATTTCATTGTCTGACAGCCTCGACCTTTATCTACTAAAAATCAAATATCTCATAATACGAGACTCAAACAATGTTTCTGTGTCTTTGTCCCGAAAGTAGGCTCATTAAGGATTTCATTAATATGATTCCTAACTCATAATTATTTTTTAACAATTTCTAGTGATTTTCCCAAGTCAGAACAGGGGATTCCAAACTCATTCTAACTCTGTCTCACAAGAATTCAAATATCTCATCATATGGGATTCCTTTGCTAGCACCATTTCATTTATCTGAAACTAGACCCAATAGTATTTAATTTCATTTTTTATTCAGTCTCTAACTGAATTTCCACTATTTTTGGTCGATTTTCAAATTTGAACCATTGTTGTTGTCCAAAACTATTTTAGTGCAAATTCATAGTAACTATCATAAGCTCATTGATCATGGACTCATCATTTCATGAAACTTATATCTCATTACACAATGTAAGTTAACATGATATTACAAAAAAATTCATAATCATAAGTATAAGGATGGTTCATCTTTCAAACCATTTTACTTGTTTATCATGTATACACATACATATGCATGAATTTGCTTACTCATCATTTATCACCTTTCAATAAGGCGTCATTTATGAATATAATGTACGTAGCTGTACATATCCGTAGCATATCAATTAACTTTACCTTTATCACCATGCCCATATCAGGATTTTCATCGGATTATTCATTATAATACCCGTTGAATTTCTCAGAAATCTCGATGGATAGCTCATTTACCGTTAAGTCATACAAGTGGTCGTTTTCAGGCAAGCACTCCTGCGAACCTCACATCTTATGATAGGATTACCAGTCTAGGCTAAATCCCCCGTAATATAAACTCATAGAGTGATGTCAGGATTACCAGTTCAGGCTAAATCCCTTGTAGTGACAAACATTCTTAATGAAATTACTAGTCCAGGCTAAATTCCGACCCTAATCGGATTACCCGTTCGGGCTAAATCCATAATGCACACATATTCTTCAGGAGGCTCGATCACTCAAGGAACACCCGTCAAGGCTAGATTCTTTCTATACCGAGATCAACGAATTACCCGTCTAGGCTAAATCATTTTCTGCAACACATGCAAGATCTCGTATCATGTAAGAGTAGCGTATCCATCAGATATCCCTTTTTATTCAACCGAGATTTTTTATTTTCACCAAGTATACCAATAAACATAGCTGATCATGCAATGTACATTCAATTCAGCACATTTTCATGTTTATTTGGACATTAGTCCATGAAATAAACATGGTATTACACATAATTATATTTAGGCATTTGTCACAATATATAATCTTCATATCAACTATATAAATATTCATCACACAATGTTGACACATCAATTTGAGTTCAAGCATGAACAATAATATCATTGCATTATCATTGACATATGAACTTACCTCGGTTTCAAGTACGACTATTTATTTCTAGTTTGTGCTTAACCTTGTTAAACCTCGATCTAAGCCCAAATCTTGTTTTCCTTAATCTATAATATCATATTTAGCCTACTAATTAGTTACATTACTCATATGGGTCCAAAAATCATATTTTTACAAATTTTCATTTTGACCCCTAAACTTTCATATATTTGCACTTTTGCCCCAGTGCTCATAAAATGATTTTTATTTAATTTCTTTGCATTTAAAGCTTAGCCGAATCATTTTCATAACTATGGAAGCCCCCAATTTCCACTAAATCACCCTTTTATGACTAATTTTATAACTTTTACGATTTAGTCCTTTTAAGCATTTTTATCGAAAATCACTTTGCAAAAGTCGTTTATTACACATCGAGCCTTCATATTCTACCATTAAACATCAAAATACATACATATCATTCATGGGTAAATTTTTAAACACAAACCCTAGCTCAAATAAATGGTAGAAATAGCTAGATCTTGTTACGAGGATTTCAAAAATGTAAAAATCATTTAAAAACAGGGCAAGAGCGGACTTACAATCGAGCTTCGAAGCTTGGAAAACCCTAGCCATGGTTTCTTCATGTCATATTCGGCCAGGGAAGAAGATGGACAAGAAATTTTGGCTTTTATTTTGTTTTTAATTCATTTTAATTACTAGATTACCAAAATGTCCAAACTTAAAAATATTCTATTTCACCCATTTCATGTCCATTTTTGTCCAAAAAATTATACAATGGTCTAATTACCATTTAAGGACCTCCCATTTAAAATTTCATAACAATTAGACACCTCTAACATGTAGAACTCAACTTTTGTACTTTTTATAATTTTGTCCTTTTGACAAAATTGAGTGCCCAAACGTTGAAATTTTCAAACGAAATTTTAACGAAATCATTCTGTGAAATCGTAAACCCTAAAAATCTAATAAAAATACATTTTCTTACGTTGAATTTGTGGTCCCGACACCACTGTTCCGACTAGGCCCTAATTTGGGATGTTACAAAGTCAATTGGGAAATATATATGCCTTTAGTAGAATTGGCATATAATAACAGCTATCAGTTAAGTATTAAGATGGCACCGTACGAAGCTCTATATAGTCGTAAATGTAGAACTCCGTTGTATTGGACTGAGCTCAGTGAGAAAAAGATACATGGAGTTGATTTGATCCGTAAAACCGAAGAAAAGTGAAAATGATCTAAGAGAGCTAAAAAGTAGCTTCTGATCGTCAGAAATCCTATGCGGATCTTAAACATAAAGAAATAGAATCTCAAGTTGGTGATAAATTATTTCTGAAAGTTTCACCTTGGAAGAAAGTTCTTCAGTTTGCCCGTAAAGGAAAATTTAGTCCACGATTTATCATGCCATATGAGATCATTGAAAGAATTGGACCTGTTGCGTATTGATTGGCATTACCGCCAGATTTTGACAGAATTCACAATTTTTTTCATGTGTCTATGTTACGACGGTATTGGTCAGATCCTTCACATGTTATCTCTTCGACAGGTGTTGAGATTCAGCCTGACATGACTTACAATAAGGAATCGATCAGAATTTTGGCACGTGAGACAAAAGAATTGAGAAATAAAAATGTAGTTTTAGTAAAAGTTCTCTGACAATGACACAGTATAGAAGAAGCTACTTGGGAACCTGAGGAAATAATGAGAAAGTAATATACGAACCTCTTTACTGGTAAGATTTTCAAGGACAAAAATTCTTTAAGGGGGGAAAGTTGTAACAACCCATTTTTAGTGAAATCAGAATAGTGGTTTCATGACCACAAATTTGAGTCCAGAAGAAAATTTATTTTAATACTATTTTATGTTCCGCATTATGATTAAATATTGTATGAAAATTTTGTGAAGAAATTTTATCGATGACATGTCTAATTAGATGGAAATGATCAAATTGCATAAAATGCAAAAGTTCAGTTCTAGTAGCTACAGGTATCAAACTACTATGGAATTCAAATTTGAGGTCCTTTTATGGCAAAAAGACCATTTAGTGGAGTTAGTAGATAAACATGATTAGTCATCATTGGAAAATTCATTAAAAAAAAGGATTAAATTGGAAAGCGAAATAATAAAATATGATAAATAATAAAATAAAACAAAATATCATCATATTATCATCTTTCCTCATATAAAAGACATGGAAACCCTAGCTATGGTGTTAAGTTCTAGCAAAACTTATTTGGGTTAATTAGGTATGTTTATTGTCCCATTTTTAATGATTTTTATATTTCCGTGACCGTAATAACTTAGTCTAGCTATCTCGGGGATTAAATTCTAAAGTTTCGAAGTGTTAGGGTTTTTCCATGGATGAGTATGCATGAGTCATGAAGTTTTATGGTAGAAAATGAAATGTTGTTGATAGAATAACAACTTTTGTAAAGAGAAATTTGAAAAAATTATGGTTTAGGGACTAAATTGAAAAGATGTAAAATTTAGGGAAAAATTCTAAATTTTGTGAAATACATGGGCCGCTAATGTTATATGTAAAAATCGACTTGGTCTAGAATAAGGATTAAATTGCATGAATTTCATTTTCCAAGCCTAGGGACAAAATCGTAATTAGTTAAAAATATAGGGGCAAAATGGTAATTTTTCCAAAGATATGTCTTGGATTGAATTGAGTATGAATTGTATTAAATTGTATTAACTTGCAAATTTTACATGCAGGGGACACACGGCTGAATGACACACCCATGGGGCTGACCGTGCGTCTCATACGGCCTAGACACACGCCCGCGTGTCTACCCGTGTAGACAATATAAGGCTATATACCAAGCCTTTGCCACCCTGAAACACAATCAAATGTCAACCAACATATCAAAGATTAACTTAATATGCTTTCTCAACCAAACAACCATAGTTAAGACCTATATACATTACATATATTCAACCATGTCAACAAATTCACATTCATGACAGACTAGCTTGCATTCACATAATAACTTTCAATATTAGCCATTTTCCATGACCTTATACAAAATAAATCAAATGCTAAAGTAAGCCAATACGTTTAGCCAATTAACAATGACACAAAACTCAAAAGTCAGGGTCCTATACATGCCATAATCAAAACAAAATATCTAACTATACCAAGTGCTACTAGTGATAGTGTGATCGATGCCTCCGATGTCCGATGGTCCTCGATCTAATTAGACAAAAATGGAAAGGAGAGCGAGTAAGCATAAAGCTTAGTAAGTTGCATGCAATAAATATAACAACAACTTTACCAACCATCATCATGCTCATAGTACTAAAGTAGGCATAAGCACAACTTACTCATCACTATCCAATACAATTAACATAGCATACATTGAGCTCACATCTCATACATCTCAAATAGGTACATGTACCACTCACAACATGGTTATACTTTCCTCATTTAACTTAAGCTGTAACTCTCACCGTTAAACCATTTGGAATGCTATCAGATATTCATTAAGCCTCAAATATAGGGTGTGATACCGATGCCATGTCCCAGACATAGTCTTACACTAGCTCATCGATTAAGTCGATGCCATGTCCCAGACATGGTCTTACAGTGACTATCAAAATTGAGGCCGGCGTCATGTCCTAGACATGGTCTTACACTGACACATCTCGTAGCCGATGCATGTCCAAGACATGTCTTACACTGGCTTACATCTCGAGGCCGATGCATGTCCCAGACACATTTTACACTAGCTCTCGTCTCAATGTCGATGCCATGTCCCAGACATTGTCTTACACTGGCTCTCATAATGTGGCCGATGTATGTCTCAGACATGTCTTACACTAGTGCACAAATGACCCAAATGTCATGGTATGAATATTCGATTTGTTACTAAGGTTCATTCGGGAGTTCTATTATCTCTATTATCATCATGTATTTTCATTACCACAATTAAGCAATTTATGTTATAAATATTTATGCATAATTGATAACAATGTAGTTGTATTATTTGCATACAACTTATCTCGGTATTCAAAATATGGCGACTATTTTAGCTTAGTCCACTAGATTTGCTTTTCCCCGTTCTAGGACCAAATTTTGTAATTCTTGATCTCTAATGATGAAAATTCACACATTTAATCATTTTATTAATCTAGGTACTCAACAATTCATAATTGGGAGAAATGACCATTTTGCCCTTAAACTTTCATATACCATATTACCTCTAGAACCGAAAATCAATTTTTATCGAATTACCTTGTTAGCCAAGCCTAACCGACCATTTATTACTCTTATGAAAACCCCAAAATCCTAATATTTCACAACATTATTATCTATTTTATAAACTTTACAAAATGGTCCTTTTAGGGTTTTCATGAGAAGTCCCTTCACAAAAGTTGTTTATTTCAAAACCATGAGTCATTTTTTCCATAAAATTTGAAAACAACATGAAAACTCTCATGGTAAAACCCTAGACTGTTAACCATTTTACAAAATAGTCCCCTCATTTGAAAACTCGTGCAACAAAGGTTCTAAAAATACAAAAATCATCAAGAAGTGCCATCAAAATCACTTACTTGAGAGGGTTACAAGTTGCTAAAATTTTCAATCATTCAAACCCCAACAATGGCTGAATTTTCAGTGGAGAAGAAATGGTGAAAAGGGATGATATCATCTTTCTTTTATTTTATTTCTATTTTAGTCAAATAAGCTACCAAAACTCACCTCATTTGACTTTTTGACCATTCTTGTCCCCATGGCTGGCCAAGTGCTCTTTTTAGGGTTTATTTGCCCTTTAAAGACCCCCAATTTAAGTTTCATGGCAATTTAACACCCTTAGCTATCAATTCAAGACTTTTGAACTTTTTGCGATTTAGTCCTTTTTCGCGATTAAGCTCACAAACGCTAAAATTACTTCACCAAATTTTTCATGCACTAATATAAACATGCTATAACTCTAAAATAATAATAAAATAATTTCTCCAACCTCGGATTGGTGGTCTTAAAACCACTGTTCTGACTGGGCCCAAAATCGGGCTGTTACAATTCTCCCCCTTAGGGATTTTCGTCCCCGAAAATCTTACATGTGAATAAGTTCGAGTATTGATCTCTCATAATCTCTTCGGGTTCCCACGTGGCTTCCTTGACTCCGTGTCTATGCCACAAGACCTTTATGAGTGTTACACTTTTATTCCTCAACTTCTTAACCTCTCGATCCAAAATCTTAATCGGATCTTCACCATAGGTCATATCCGGGCTTATTTCAATTTCTTCCAGTGAAATCACGTGTGAGGGGTCAGATCGGTAGTGGCGCACATCAATACGTGGAATACATCATGAATTTTCTCTGGCTTATGAGGCAAGGCTAATCAGTATGCTACCAGCCCAATTCTCTCAGTCACCTCATAAGGTCCAATAAACCGCAGACTCAGCTTGCCTTTTCTACCAAATCTAAGGACTTTCTTCCACGAGGATACTTTCAAAAACACCTTATCACTGACTTGGAACTCCATTTCCTTTCGTTTTAAATTCGCATAGGATTTCTGTATATTCGAAGCGGCTCTTAAGTAGTCACGAATCACCTTAATCTTCTCTTCGGTCTCTCTGACCAAATCAACCCCGTGAATTCGATTCTCTCTCAGCTCAGTCCAATACAGGGGTGTTCGGTACTTACACCTATACAAAGCCTCATAAGGTGCCATTTTCAGACTGGATTAATAACTATTTTTGTAGGAGAATTCGACCAGTGATAAATAAATTTCCCAACTGCCTTGAAACTTGAGAACACAACACCATAACATGTCCTCTAATATCTAAATTACTCTCTCTGATTGACCGTCAGTTTGTGGGTGAGAAGTCGTGCTAAAATTTAGCTTCGTTCCCAATGCCTTTTGTAACTTCCTCCAAAACCGTGAGATAAACCTCGGATCTCTATCTGAAATAATCGACAAGGGCACTCCATGAAGTTTCACGATCTCAGAAACATAAAGATCGGCCAATTTATCAAGGGAATAGTCGGTACGCATTGGTATAAAATGTGCTGACTCAGAAAGTCTATCAACAACGACCCAAACTGAATCCTTTTTCCTTGGTGTCAAAGGCAACCCTGACACAAAATCCATGGTTACTCGGTCCTATTTCCACTCGGGAACCATCACAGGCTGAAGTAAACCCGAGGGTATTTGGTGTTCGGTATTTCCTTGTTGACAAACTAGACACTTAGAGACAAACTCAGAAATGTCTCTTTTCATTCCCAACCACCAGTACATTTTCTTCAAGTCATTGTACATTTTCACACTACCTAGGTAGATAGACAAACAACCACTATGTGCCTCTCATAAAATCTTCTGAATGAGCTCATTATCCTTGGTTACACAAATTCTGCCTTAGTACATCATACAACCATCAGTACCAATACTAAACTTTGATTCAACACCCAACTCACACTGAGTTCTCTTGGCTTGCAAGTCACTGTTGTTATTCTGAGCTTCGCAAATCTCTTGCAGGAACATCAATCTAGCTCTCAACTTTAGCAGAACCGAACCATCATCAGTCACTGACAACTGAGCATTCATAGCCCTCAAGGTGAACAATGATTTCCTACTCAATGCATCGGTGACTACATTCGTCTTTCCCAAGTGGTAGTCAATCACCAACTCGTAATCCTTTATCAACTCCAACCACCTTCGTTGCCGTAAATTCAACTCCTTCAGAGTCATCAAATACTTTAGACTATTATGGTTGGTGAACACTCGGCATCTCTCGCTATACAAATGGTGTCTCCAAATTTTTAACCCGAACACGATAGCGGCCAACTCCAAATTGTGCGTTAGATAATTCTTCTCATGTGGCTTTAGCTGTCTCGAGGCATATGCTATCACTTTGCCTTTTTACATGAGCACGCACCCTAATCCATTTAAGGAGGCGTCGCTATATACCACGAATTCTTTTCCCGATTTTGGTTGCACTAAAACTGGGGCTCCAGTCAACAAAGCCTTTAGTTTCTCGAAACTCTATCGACATTTCTCTGTCCATTCAAACTTGACATCCTTTTGTAACAACCTTGTCATCGGAATAGCTATTATTGAGAACCCATTCAAAAATCTCCTATAGTATCCAGCCAAAACCAAAAAGCTTCGAATCTCTGACACATTCTTCGGCGGTTTCCATTCAACAATAGTCGCGATCTTACTCGGGTCAACTATGATCCCATCTCCCAACATGATGTGTCCTAGGAATCCAACCTCTTTAAGGTAAAATTCATTCTTACTGAACTTGGCATATAACTGCTTATCTTTCAAGGTTTGTAAAATCGTTCTCAGATGCTCCGCGTGCTCACTCTCATCACATGAGTAAATCAGTATGTCAATGACAAAGACCACTACGAACTTATCCAAATATGGCTGGAAAATGTGGTTCATCAAATCCATAAACACCGCAGGGGCATTTGTTAAACTGAAGGGCATAACAAGAAACTCATAATGCCCATACCTCGTCCTAAACGTAGTTTTCGGTACATCTTGCTCCTTAACCCTTAGCTGATAGGAGCCAGACCTTAATTCAATATTTGAAAACACGTTAGTTCCCTTCAACTGATCGAACAAATCATTAATCCTTGGCAAAGGATACTTATTCTTCACAGTTACCTTGTTAAGCTGTCTGTAGTCTATACATAACCTCATCGATCCATCTTTCTTCTTCACAAGAAGTACCCGAGCACCCCACAGGGAAAAAATCGGTCTCACAAAGCCCTTATCAGTCAATTCTTGTAGTTGGACCTTCAACTCCTTCAACTCTATAGGAGCCATTCTATACGGATCAATCAGGATGGATGCCATACCAGAGACTAACTCAATTCCAAATTCAACTTCCCTCACGAGAGGTAATCCTGGTAATTCCTCCGGAAACACAAACCACTAGTACCGATTCAATTTTTGACTCAGACACTTGAGTATTCAGCACAAAAGAAAGATAAGCCTCATACCCTTTTCTCAGATATCTCACTGCCAACATGGATGATATCACTACAGGCAACTTATCCGTTCTATTTGATTCAACCCAAAGAACATCCCCGCTTTCACACTTCAACTCAATAACTTTTCTTCCACAGTCCACTACAACATATGAGAAGTCAACCAATCTATCCCAAGAATTACATCAGATTTATTAAATGGAAATAACATCAAGCTAGCTAGAAAACAGTGACCTCGAATTATCAAAGGACAATTTCTACACACTTGGTCAACTAACACATGTCTACCTAAAGAGTTTGACAACTTTGTCACAAATTCGGTAGACTCTACTAGCATATTCGTACGGGATATCAATTTCATACAAATATAAGAGTGGGTAGACCCCGGATCAATTAAAGCAATTACAGGTATATCATGGATAGAAAAGATACCCGTGATCACATCGGGAGACTCTGCCTTTTCACGTACACATATCGCATAGGTCCTTGCAGGCACTCTGCCCTTGGACATCACTACAGTATCTCTTGGTGCACCTCTACTGCTAGCCCCACTTCCAGGGTTCTTATGTGGTCTACCCTTTGAAGGAGCATTATTTTCCCTCACATATTGCCTTTTCTCTTTATCTTTTAATTCGGGATAGTTTCGTATGAAGTGGTCTAGTGATCCACATTTGAAGCAGGCCCTCTCATTCCCTCAGCACTTGCCAAAATGACGCCTACCACATTTTGAACACTCTAGTATATTTGGCTGAGCACTACCAACATTAGTGATAGAAGTGGTTTAAGCTTTAGACGCCGTGTGCTGCCTATTTTTGCTCTTGTTTGAGAACCCAACTACGCGTTGGATCGGGTAGGAAACTTTCTCGATTTCTTAGATGAAGTTTACTGTGATTTCTCCATTTGTCTCTTTTTTGAATTACGTGACTCAATAGCAACCTTTCTTTTCTCTTTAACCAACTCTTCTGCTCTGCAAGCTCTCTCAACCAGTACTACAAATTTCTTTAGTTCTAGGATGCCGACAAATACTCGAATATCTTCATGCAGGACATCCTTGAACCTTTTACACATTATGGCCTCGGTGGATATGCACTCTCGGGGGTACTTGCTGAGTCTTACAAACTCTCGTTCATATTCTATCACTGTCATACGGCCTTGCTTCAGCTCTAAAAATTCCTTCATCTTCTGGTCCATAAGTCTCTAGCTAATGTACTTCTTCCGAAACACTTCTTGGAAGAACTCCCAAGTTATCCTATCTCTCGATACAACGGACACGAGAGTATTCCACCATCGGTAGGCCAAGTCTCATAGAAGTGACACTGCACACTTCAGCACTCCTTAGACCTACACGATAGCACATCAAATGCTCTAATGGTATTTTCCAACCAGAACTTTGCTCTTTCTGGGTGATCATCAATTTTAGCTCGAAATTCCTCGGCCCTTTGCTTTCAGATTTTTTCTACTAGAGGTTTCTCTCTCCTAGCTATCTCTGCTCCTTACGAAGATACAGGGGCATATTGAGGAATCAGAGGAGGTGGGGGAGGTGGAGTGTTCGGATTCATACGAAAAAACTCCGTGTACCAAGCGTCCATCATGTAGAAGTAAGCTTCTCTAGCCCCTCCGCCATGACTTACCGTCACGAGCCCACTATCTACTAGCACGGACCCTTCAGTGAGAGCCGCCGCATTACTCTCCATGTCATCCGCCATAGCTACGTTAGGATCCATTTACTATATAAATAAAAACACAATTTATCTCGTCAGGTGTAACACCCCTTACCCGTTACCGTCGCCGGAACAGGATACAAGGTATTACCAGAACATAACACATACCATTAAACATAACCGAAATATAAATATGTCATCCAATTTGATAGTGCATCGTATAATATATGTCTTGAACAATATTAGCCAACTTTAATGGCTTGTACAAATTAGCTGGTCGAGTACTGTAACTAATATTTTAAACCTAGACAAATATGACACGTAACAAAATAATTAAGCCTACTATACATGCCATAATTCAAAACGTTTAGTTCAAATACCCTAAAGTATGATAGTGCGGGTAGATCTTCACGATCCTTAACTCTGAGCAAGCAAGAACACTATAAGACAAAAGAGAGAAACAAAGTAAGCTTATAGCTTAGTAAGTAAGTATGTAAATACTAATTAAAAAAATCTAACATGTTTACACAACAATTCAAGTATATCTACTTTAACTTCACTATTCATTCCACTTTGTTTAAGCTGTCTGCTGCGTCATATTCACTAAATAAATCATAACTCGAGTTACAAAACTCGAAATTCAAATCCGTAAAATTTTCCTGAATCTAGACTCATAAAGCTTTTTGATAATTTTTTTCTATAATTTTTGGTTCAGCCGATTAGTACAGTTTATTAGTTAAAGTTTCCCCTGTTACACAGCTCGACTGATCTGACCTCTGTTCACTACAAATTGAATTTCTCTCAGTACACAATTCAAACAACCCTGAAGTCTGTTTCATTTAAAACTAGTCTCAATAAGGAATTTATGCATGTAAACTATATTTCTTAATTTTCTTTGTACAATTTTTAATGATTTTTCAAAGTTGGAACAGGGGATCACGTATTCATCCTGAGCAAGTCACATACAATTGTAAATATCTCAAAATATAGAATTCCTTTGCTTGCTCTGTTTCTTTTATATGAAAGTAGACTCATTAAACTTTAATTTCACATCTCATTCAACCTCTAATTATATTCCTCCTATTTTTGGTGATTTTTCAAAATCACGTCACTGCTACCATCTAAAAACAGTTTTAATGCTAATTTCACTCTTTCACACATTCTTTATGCTAACCTCATTTTATCTTATATATGTATATACCACAAATCATTTTCACCACATTTCATTCACCATAAGTGTAGGTCCAAATCACAATATCACCACAAAACCATCCCGTTGAACAATTGAATCAATCCTCGATATTTAATGGTTTCAAAGACACGCACCCCACCATCATACTTCGCTTAGTTCGGCTCTCTTGTACACATGGTGAACACTTAGTACCACTCATGCGACCCAACCGATTTGTCTCGTAGCTCTCTTGTCTACATGGTGTCCTTCACTTGGAATCACGCATGCGACCTAGCTACATTTATCTTTCACGTAGCTCTCTTGTCTACATGGTGTCCTTCACTTGGAATCACGCATGCACCTAGCTACATTTATCTTTCACGTAGCTCTCTTGTCTACATGGGATACATCTCGTATCACACATGTGACCTAGCTACTACAGGGTGTCTCGTAGCTTTCTTGTACACATGATGTGCACTCAGCATCATACATGTGACCTAGCTACGCTCCTCTATTTCATTCGATCTCTCCAGAATGTTCAACCGGATCTCTCTCTATATTTATTTCCATTCTTCCAATAGTCGATTTATATTTTAACATCAGCTAGTATATTTATATAATAGGCTGAAATATAAGAATGTACATGAAATTATTGTAATATTTACATACAAACTTACCTTGGTGCAAAATGTGGAAATTTTGCAATTTAGTCCAAAACTTTTTCCTTCCCTGCTCGAGATCAATTCGCGTCTTTCTTGATCTATAATAACACATTTAGCTCATTTAATACTCATACTATTTATTTCAATCCAAAAATCACATCATGGAAAAATTACATTTTGCCCCTAACTTTTCAAAATTACAATTTTGCCCCTAGGCTCGGAATTTAATTTCAGCCCTTATTCTTATATTTTATGATATGCTGAACATTTTCTCTTCTACAACAACATCAAATTCTCACTCTATCATATAGTTATGAACAATAGGTATTTTTACCGATTATCTTGCTTTTACTCGTTTTCACTTAAAACCGAGTAGCACAAGTTATTTAACATAATTTAAAACCTCATATTCTATCATAAAATATCAAAATACACAAATTTCACCTATGGGTATTTTTCCAAATGTGAACCCTAGGTTAAATTATTACTAGCATAAGCTTAATCGAGCTTCCGGATTCCAAAAGCGTAAAGAACATTAAAAGCGGGCTTGGAATCACTTACTATGGAGCTTGAAAATTGAAGAAACCCTAGCTATGGAGAGAGGGAGAATTCGGCAGCAACTAAGGAGGATGATGATCAATTTTGTGTTATTTTTCCCATTTTATTTCATTTAATATCCAAATGACCAAAATGCCCTCCTTACTAAACTTTCAAAATTCCTTCCATGTCCTAATTTTGTCCATGAACTTAAAATTGGTCAAATTGCTATTTAAGACCTCCTAATTAATATTCCAAAACAATTTCATACTAAAACTTCGGGATGCAAATTTTGCAACTTATTCGATTTAATCCCTACTTTCAATTTAAGCACTTTAGGCATAGAATTTCATCACGAAATTTTCACACAATCATGCAATCATATCATAAACCCCAAAATAATTATAAAACAATTATTTCTATCTCAGATTTGTGGTCACGAAACCACTATTCGATTAGGCCCTAATTCGGGTTGTCACAATTCTCCCCCTTTTGAGATTTTCGTCCCGAAAATCTTACCCAGAAAGAGGTTTGGGTCTGTTTCCTCATAGCTTCCTCGATTCCCACGTAGCCTCTTCTATCCCATGTCGTGCCACAATACTTTCACTAAAGCTATACTTTTATTTCTTAACTGTTTAACCTCTCGAGCCAAAATCTTTATTGGTTTCTCCTCATAGGTCATATCCGATCGAATATCAATTTCATTGGGAAATCACATGTGAAGGATCGAACGATAACGTCGCAACATTGATACATGAAACACGTTATGAATTCTTTCTAACTCTGCGGTAAGGCCAACCGATATGCCATGGTCCAATTCTCTCAAGAATCTCGTGACGGCCCAATAAAACGCGGACTCAACTTGCCTTTTCGACTAAATCTCGAATCTTTTTCCATGGTGACACCTTCAAGAACACTTTATCACCCACGAAATTCAATCTCTTTTCTTTTTAAATCTGCATATGACTTTTGTCGATCTGAAGCAGCTTTCAAGCAATCCCAAATTACTTTTATTTTCTCTTTGGTTTCTTTAACTAGATCAACTCCATGAATCTGTTTCTCACTAAGCTCGGTCCAATATAAAGGAGTTCGACACTTACGACCATACAAGGCTTCGTACGGTGCCATTTGTATACTTGATTGATAACTGTTATTGTAGGCAAACTCAATCAAAGATAGATATTTCTCCCAACTACCTCCACATTCTAAAACACAAGATCTAAGCATATCTTGAGTACCGGATTACTCTTTCCGTTTGACCATCTGTTTGTGGATGAAATGCGGTACTAAAGTTCAATTTTGTACCCAAAGCTTCTTGTAACTTTTTCCAAAATCTCGAGGTAAATCTTGGATCTCTATCGATATTATAGACATAGGTACTCGTGCAACTTCACAATTTCAGCAATATATAATTCGCTAATTTATCAAGTGAGTAATCGTACGTCTTGGTATAAAGTGGGTGACTTTGTTAATCTATCAACCACTACCCAAACAAAGATCCTTCTTTTAGGAGTTAAAGGCAAACCGGTTACAAAATCCATGGTAATCTTGTCCCATTTCCACTCGGCACCATTACGGTTGAAGTAATCTCAAGGCACTTGATGTTCAACTTTTACTTGTTGATGATCAAACACTTGGTTACAAATTCGAAATGTCCTTTTCATACCGCCACCAATCTGACTTCTTTAAATCATTATACATTTTTGTGCTACCAGGATGAACTGATAAAATGCCATTGTGCGCCTCATGTAATATTTTTCAATCAATTTATCGCTTTTCGCACACATATCCTGTCTCGAAACATCAAGCAGTCATCTGGTCCAACTCGAAAATCTGAGTCGTAACCTGATTCGCATTGAGTTCTCTTGATCCGCAACTCACTATCATTCTTTTGAGCATCACAAATCAACTGGAGAAATAACGGTTTAGCTCTCATCTCTGCTAAGATTGACCCATCATCGACAATGCTAACCCGTGTTCATGGCTCTCAAAGTAAAAAGAAATTTTACGCTCAAAGCGCCAAGAACTACATTTGCTTTTCCGGATGATAATCAATCACTAAATCATAATCCTTTAATAATTCAAGCCATCTTATTGTCGCAGATTCAGATCCTTTTGATTCATCAAGTACTTCAAACTTTTGTGATCGGTAAAAATTCGGCATTTTCACCGTACAAATAATGTCGCCAAATCTTCAAGGCAAAAACAACAATGACAGTTCCAAATCATGTGTAGGATAGTTCTTCTCATGCGGTTTTAACTGTCTCAAGCATAAGCTACCACTTTACCCTCTTGCATCAACACACATCCAAGGCACATCAATGATGCATCACTATAAATTACTGAACTCCTTTCCGACGGGCTGTACTAAAATTGGTGCTTCATCAATCGTGCTTTCAAATTTTCAAAACTTTGTTGACATTTATCAGTCCATTCAAACTTAACATTCTTTTGCAACAACTTAGTCATAGGAGAGGCAATCATCAAAATCCTTCAACAAAACGTCTATAATACCGGCTAAGCCTAAAAGCTTCTAACCGGATACATTCTTGGCGGTTTCCAATCAACGATCGCAGAAATCTTGCTTGGATCCACCGAATACCATCACCGAGACTATATGCCCAAAAATCGACTTCACGGCCGAACTCACTTTTACTAAACTTGGCAAACAGTTTCTTTTCTCTCAAGATCTGCAATATAGTTCTCAAGTGTTCGGCATGTTCAGACTCATCTCGAGAATAAATTAAAATGTCATCTATAAACACTACTACAA
Organism: Gossypium arboreum; assembly: GCF_025698485.1. Lineage (NCBI taxonomy): Eukaryota > Viridiplantae > Streptophyta > Magnoliopsida > Malvales > Malvaceae > Gossypium > Gossypium arboreum. The sequence continues at coordinate 29,972,456 of NC_069072.1, forward strand.
ACTTATCCAAATATGGTCGGAAGATCCGATTCATTAAGTCCATAAATATAGTGGAGCATTTGTTGTCGAAAGGCATCACAAGAAACTCATAATGTCCATACCTTGTCCTAAAGGCGGTTTTCGACATCGACTCCTTAACTCTCATTGGTAGTAACCGGACCTCAAATCAATCTTTGAAAACTCTGTGGCCCCTTTAAGCGATCGAATAAATCATCAATCCTCGCAACGGTACTTGTTCTTTATAGTCACCTTATTAAGTCGACGGTAATCAATGCAAAGTCTCATTGAACCATCCTTCTTCTTTCTGAATAATACAGAGCACCCAGGGAGAGAAACTAGGTCTCACAAATCCCTTGTCCGTTAACTCCTGCAATCGAGCCTTCAATTCTTTTAATTCAATGAGCCATTCTATATGGAGCAATCGAGATCGGTGCGATGCCGGCAACAAATTAATGGCAAAATCTATCTCTGCTCGGAGGCAACCAGGCAATTCCTCGGAAATACATCCGAAACTCACAGACTATCAGATCGATTCAAATTTTAGTTGAGGCAACTCAATATTCATTACATAAGCGAGATAAGCTTCACACCCTTTTCTCATGTATTTACGTGCGGACATGTGCGAAATCACCATAGGCAATTTATTTGATTCATCTGTTTCAACCCACGTAATTTCTCCATTTTCACATTTCAACTCTAGTGTCTTTTGTTTACAATCTACCTTAGCATCATACAATGTTAACCGGTCCATTCCCAAGATAACGTCAAACTCACCAAATGGTAACAAAGATCAAGTTGGCCGGAAAAGCAGTGACCTTGAATCATTAATGGGCAATTCTTGCAAACCTTGTCAACTAGCACATATTGGCCTAAGGGTTCGACACTTTAATCGTAAACTCATAAATTCAACAGCAACTTTTTATTGGATACTAAATTCATGCAAATATAGGAATGAGTGGACCCGGATCAATCAATGCAATAACAATAGTATCATAGAGAGAAAATGTACCAAGAATAACATCGGAGATGATGCATCTTCTCGAGCACGTATAGCATAAGCTCTAGCAGTGCTCTAGCTTCGATCTTGCCGTTAAATCTTTCATCACAGTTTTACTACTAGTCCCACCTCCAAGATTTCTCGATGGTCTACCTCTACTAGCGGTGGTATTCATCTAGCACTCAAATCTTTCTTCTTTAACTTTCTCCGGACAATCTCTAATAAAATGCTCGCGAGAACTGCTTTTGAAACAAGCTCGCTTCGGTCCCCAACACTCACCATAATGTTGCTCGCCACATTCTCGACACTCGGGCTTTCTAGGTGGCACATTACCCACACTTGCCACCAAGTAGCTTGAGCTTTAGACCCGAATATGCTCTACCACGATCTCGTGTGAATCCCCAATTGAAACTGCTCATTCGAGGGTTTGTCTCTTTGGACCTCTTTGGTTGAGATTGAAATGGCTTGCTTATCTGTCTTTTTCGACATCTCGGGCCTCAATAGTAGCTTTTCTTCTTTCTTTGTTCAATTCTTGGCTTTAAGAGCTCGATCAACCAATACTACAAATTCTTTCAACTCCAAAATTCCTACAAGCACTTTAATGTCCTCATTCAGCCCATCTTCAAATCTTCTACACATAATGGCCTCGGTGGACACACATTCACGGGCATACTTGTTGAGTCTTACAAATTCGCGTTCATACTCTGCCATGACATTTTCCCTGCTTCAATTCAAGGAACTCCTTCCGTTTTTGATCAATAAATCACGACTTATGTATTTCTTTCTAAATTCTTCCTGGAAGAAATCCCAAGTAACTTTTTCTTTTGGCACCACTGCAACCAAAGTCTTCCACCGGTGGTAAGCGAATCTCTCAAAAGTGATACTGACACTTTAAGCATTCCTCGGTGTACATGAGAGCTCATCAAATACACGGGTAGAATTTTCAAGCCGAATTCCGCTTTCTCGGGATCATCATCGACCTTTGCTCTAAACTCTTGGCCCTTGTTTTCGAATCTTGTCAACCGGAGGCTTGTTCATTCTTACCAAATCTATACCTTGAGCACTACTGTGAATCGTCCGAGGTATAGGAGGGGTGGAGGAGGTTGAGCATTTGGATTTGCTCGAATAAATTCAAGATACCAATTGTTCATCATTTGGAGAAAGGCATCCGAGCCTCATCTCCTTGTCTCAATGTCTCAGGTCTACTATCCACAGTAGCGGTCCCTTGTGCGGGAGCCGCGCATTACTAGCAACATCCTCACCGCATTCTTTCGGGATCCATTACTATATTAAAACAAAACACGCTTTAGAATAATCAGAGTCACCACACTATCACAATATTTTTATGGCATGTATAGCTAGACTTGTACACACACTTTATTAGTCCGAGAACCGACTAAACCATAGCTCGATACCACTAAATGTAACACCCTTACCCGTTATCGTCGTCGTAGGAACAGATACAAGGTATTACCGAACATAACACATACCATTAAACATAACCGAAATATAAATATGTCATCCAATTTGATAGTGCATCGTATAATATATGTCTTGAACAATATTAGCCAACTTTAATGGCTTGTACAAATTAGCTGGTCGAGTAATCAGAACTAATATTTTAAACCTAGACAAATATGACACGTAACAAAATAATTAAGCCTACTATACATGCCATAATTCAAAACGTTTAGTTCAAATACCCTAAAGTATGATAGTGCGGGTAGATCTTCACGATCCTTAACTCCCGAGCAAGTCAAGAACACTATAAGACAAAAGAGAGAAACAAAGTAAGCTTATAGCTTAGTAAGTAAGTATGTAAATACTAATTAAAAAAATCTAACATGTTTACACAACAATTCAAGTATATCTACTTTAACTTCACTATTCATTCCACTTTGTTTAAGCTGTCTCTGCTGCGTCATATTCACTAAATAAATCATAACTCGAGTTACAAAACTCGAAATTCAAATCCGTAAAATTTTCCTGAATCTAGACTCATAAAGCTTTTTGATAATTTTTTCTATAATTTTGGTTCAGCCGATTAGTACAGTTTATTAGTTAAAGTTTCCCTGTTACACAGCTCGACTGATCTGACCTCTGTTCACTACAAATTGAATTTCTCTCAGTACACAATTCAAACAACCCTGAAGTCTGTTTCATTTAAAACTAGTCTCAATAAGGAATTTATGCATGTAAACTATATTTCTTAATTTTCTTTGTACAATTTTTAATGATTTTTCAAAGTTGGAACAGGGGATCACGTATTCATCCTGAGCAAGTCACATACAATTGTAAATATCTCAAAATATAGAATTCCTTTGCTTGCTCTGTTTCTTTTATATGAAAGTAGACTCATTAAACTTTAATTTCACATCTCATTCAACCTCTAATTATATTCCTCCTATTTTTGGTGATTTTTCAAAATCACGTCACTGCTACCATCTAAAAACAGTTTTAATGCTAATTTCACTCTTTCACACATTCTTTATGCTAACCTCATTTTATCTTATATATGTATATACCACAAATCATTTTCACCACATTTCATTCACCATAAGTGTAGGTCCAAATCACAATATCACCACAAAACCATCCCGTTGAACAATTCGAATCAATCCTCGATATTTAATGGTTTCAAAGACACACCCCACCATCATACTTCGCTTAGTTCGGCTCTCTTGTACACATGGTGAACACTTAGTACCACTCATGCGACCCAACCGATTTGTCTCGTAGCTCTCTTGTCTACATGGTGTCCTTCACTTGGAATCACGCATGCGACCTAGCTACATTTATCTTTCACGTAGCTCTCTTGTCTACATGGTGTCCTTCACTTGGAATCACGCATGCGACCTAGCTACATTTATCTTTCACGTAGCTCTCTTGTCTACATGGGATACATCTCGTATCACACATGTGACCTAGCTACTACAGTGGTGTCTCAGTAGCTTTCTTGTACACATGATGTGCACTCAGCATCATACATGTGACCTAGCTACGCTCCTCTATTTCATTCGATCTCTCAGAATGTTCAACCGGATCTCTCTCTATATTTATTTCCATTCTTCCAATAGTCGATTTATATTTTAACATCAGCTAGTATATTTATATAATAGGCTGAAATATAAGAATGTACATGAAATTATTGTAATATTTACATACAAACTTACCTTGGTGCAAAATGTGGAAATTTTGCAATTTAGTCCAAAACTTTTTCCTTCCCCGATTCGAGATCAATTCGCGTCTTTCTTGATCTATAATAACACATTTAGCTCATTTAATACTCATACTATTTATTTCAATCCAAAAATCACATCATGGAAAAATTACATTTTGCCCCTAACTTTTCAAAATTACAATTTTGCCCCTAGGCTCGTGGAATTTAATTTCAGCCCTTATTCTTATATTTTATGATATGCTGAACATTTTTCTCTTCTACAACAACATCAAATTCTCACTCTATCATATAGTTATGAACAATAGGTATTTTTACCGATTATGCCGTTTTACTCGTTTTCACTTAAAATCGAGTAGCACAAGTTATTTAACATAATTTAAAACCTCATATTCTATCATAAAACATCAAAATACACAAATTTCACCTATGGGTATTTTTCCAAATGTGAACCCTAGGTTAAATTATTACTAGCATAAGCTTAATCGAGCTTCCGGGATTCCAAAAACGTAAAGAACATTAAAAGCGGGCTTGGAATCACTTACTATGGAGCTTGAAAATTGAAGAAACCCTAGCTATGAGAGAGGGAGAATTCGGCAGCAACTAAGGAGGATGATGATCAATTTTGTGTTATTTTTCCCATTTTATTTCATTTAATATCCAAATGACCAAAATGCCCCTCCTTACTAAACTTTCAAAAATTCCTTCCATGTCCTAATTTTGTCCATGAACTTAAAATTGGTCAAATTGCTATTTAAGACCTCCTAATTAATATTCCAAAACAATTTCATACTAAAAACTTCTGGGATGCAAATTTTGCAACTTATTCGATTTAATCCCTACTTTCAATTTAAGCACTTTAAGCATAGAATTTCATCACGAAATTTTCACACAATCATGCAATCATATCATAAACCCCAAAATAATTATAAAACAATTATTTCTATCTCGAATTTGTGGTCACGAAACCACTATTCCGATTAGGCCCTAATTCGGGTTGTCACATCAGGAGTCGTCACACTATCAACATACAGTTATGGCATGTATACCTAGACTCGTACTCATACTAGGTTAGTCCTAGAATCGACTCAACTATAGCTCTGATACCACAAATGTAACACCCCACACCCAAGCCCTATGCCAAGACGGGATACAAGGCGTTACCACATTTAAACACATGCATTCCAACGTTTTCGGATCACGACTTGATCAAATTTAAAAAAATTTCAAACTTTGTCTAAACCCTCCTTAACTTGGGTCTACGAGGCCTCAAACGTCCATTCGAAACCATTTGGGATCGGCTCAGGTCCTTAAAAAACTTTGAAAAAAATAACCCTTGAAAAAGGGCACACGCCCGTGTGGATAGGCAACACGCCCGTGTGGTCATTATAACATGGCCATATTGATGACCTATGTAGGGACACACCCATGACCCATGCCCAAGTCAATTAAATTCCAAATTTGAACCTATAGAACTTTTCACCCGGCCTGACACACGCCCATGTCTATGGCTCATGTCCCTCACACGACCATGATACGCCCGTGTCTTAGCCCATTTCTAAAAACCTTGACATTCTGTTTCTAACGTCAGCATCCAATAAAGGGCACACGGCTAAGGCACACGGTCGTGGCTAGAGGCCATGTCCTCCATACGGTTGAGACACACGGCCATGTCTCTACCCGTGTGTTTACTACCATGCATTCTGACTTGCAAATTCTATGTGCAGGGGACACACGGCTGAACAACATGCCCATGGGCTGACCGTGTGTCTCACACGACCTAGACACACGCCCATGTGTCTACTCGTGTGGATAATATAAGGCTATCTACCAAGCCTTTATCACCCTGAAACACAATCTAACATCAACCAACATATCAATGATTAACTTAATATGTTTTCTCAACCAAACAACCATAGTTAAGACCTATATACATTACATATATTCAACCATGCCATCAAATTCACATTCATGACAGACTAGCTTGCATTCACATAATAACTTTCAATAGTAGCCATTTTCCATGGCCTTATACAAAATAAATCAAATGCTAAAGTAAGCCAACAGATTTGGCCAATTAACAATGACACAAAACTTAGAAGTCTGGGTCCTATACATGCCATAATCAAAACAAAAGATCTAACTATACCAAGTGTTGCTGGTGATAGTGTGATCGATGCCTCCGACATCCGATGGTCCTCAAGCTAATTAGGTGGCACTATAAGAAAATGGAAAGGAGAGGAAGTAAGCATAAAGCTTAGTAAGTTGCATGCAACAAATATAACAAAGGCTTTACCAACCATCATCATGCTCACAGTACTAAAGTAGGCATAAGCACAACTTACTCATCACTATCCAATACAATTCACATAGCATATATTGAGCTCACATCTCGTACATTTCAAATAGGTACCTGTATCACTCACAACATGGTTATACTTTCCTCATTTAACTTACTGTAACTCTCACCGTTGAACCATTTGGAATGCTATCGGATATTCATTAAGCCTCAAACATAAGGTGTGATGTCGATGTCATGTCCCAGACATGGTCTTACACTGGCCCATCCATTAAATCGATGTTGTGTCCTATACATGGTCTTACACTAACTATCGAAATCGAGGCCAACGCCATGTCCTAGACATTGTCTTACACTAGCTCTCACATATCTGTGTCGATGTCATGTCCCAGACATGGTCTTACACTGACACCTCTATACGTGCCAATGCCATGTCCCAGACACGTCTTACACTAGCTCTTGTCTCAATGCCGATGCCATGTCCCAAACATGGTCTTACACTAGCTCTTATAATATGGCCGATGCATGTCCTAGACATGTCTTACACTAGCGCACAAATGACCCAAATGTCATGGTATGAATATCCGATTTGTTCCTAAGGTTCATCCTGAAGTTCTATTGTCTTTAATATCATCATGTATTTTCATTACCACAATTAAGCAATTTATGATATAAATATTTATGCATAATTGATAACAATGTAGTTGCATTATTTACATACAACTTACCTTGGTATTCAAAATATGGCGACTATTTCGGCTTAGTCCACTAGCTTTGCTTTTCCCCGGTCTAGGCCCGAATTTTGTAATTCTTGATCTATAATGATGAAAATTCACACATTTAATCATTTTATTAATCTAGGTACTCAACAATTCATAATTGGGCAAAATAACCATTTTGCCATTGAACTTTCATAAAATGACCATTTTACCCCTAGTCCCAAAAATTAAGTTTTATCAAATTTCCTTGTTAGCCAAGCCTAACCAACCATTTATTAATCTTATGACAACCCCAAATTTCTATTATTTCACAACATTATTATCTATTTTACAAACTTTTCAAAATGGTCCTATTAGGGTTTTCATGAGAAGTCCCTTCACAAAAGCTGTTTATTTCACAACCATAATTCATTTTCTTCCATAAAATTTCAGAAAAAAACATGAAAAATCTTATGGTAAAACCCTAGACTTTCAACCATTTTACAGAATAGTCCCCTCATTTGAAAACTCACGCAACAAGGGTTTTAAAAATACAAAAATCATCAAGAAAGGCCATCAAAATCACTTACTTGAGAGGGTTACAAGTTGTTGAAATTTTCAAGCTTTCAAACCCAAAAAAAGGGCTGAATTTTTGGTGGAGAAGAAATGGTGAAAAGGGATGATATCATCTGTCTTTTATTTTATTTCTATTTTAGTCAAATAAGCTACCAAAACCCACCTAATTTGATTTTTTGACCATTCTTGTCCCTATGGCCGGTTAAGAGCTCTTTTTAGGGTCTATTTGCCCTTTAAAAACCCCCAATTTAAGTTTCATAGAAATTTAACACCCTTAGCTATCAATTCAAGACTTTTGAACTTTATTTGATTTAGTCTTTTTTCGCAATTAAGCTCACAAACGCTAAAATTACTTCACCAAATTTTTCATGCACTAGTATAAACATGCTATAACTCTAAAATAATAATAAAATACTTTCTCTAACCTCGGATTGGTGGTCCCAAAACCATTGTTCAGTCTAGCCCCAAAATCAGGCTGTTACACTTCCCGTTAATAACTCTTCAGAGCATCCCGATTGTTTGTGATCCTACTTGTGTTATGGACACACCGTAGCTCTTATGAGCGTCCCGGTATATATCTCTATGGAGCTTCCTGATTAAAGGATCTTTCACGAGCTTTCCAATTAATGGCTCTCCAAAGCTTCTTGATATTGGCTCGCTTGAACTTCCCGATATTGGCTCGTATGAGTTTCTCATTAATGGCTCTCTGGAGCTTCTCGTTACATGGATCACATGAGCTTCCCCTTATATGGCTCAAAAGAGCTTCTCGTTTATGTGCTCGTATGAGCATTCTCGAATATAAATTGGTAGATTACAGATTTGTACACTATGTGTGTACTACCCGTATATCCAATGACATTTTAAATAATTCAACTGGCAAAATCCTGACATGAGAAAATATATGAAGTCAAAATGAATCATTATCCATATATACTCGAAATGCATGGAAATTTGATATTTTATGAGCTCATACATGTTTCTTGATATTCACGTGAAATAAATTACTAACAAGTTTGATGAAGTTATGTGTTTAGGGTACTAGCCAATTTGCTTTGGATGTATTTTTATATGCTTACCTTAAATGTAAATGAATGGTAAGTTAATTTTCCGTTATATAACTTACTAAGCATTAAATTGTTAATTTTTTGTTATAGAACTTACTAAGCATTAAATGCTTATTCTATTTTATTTCCTCTGTTTTATAGTATTTTGTAAGCTCGTTGGGTTAGAAGCTTGGTGGAGAAATCTCACACTATCCATCAACTCAGTTTGATATATGTAACAAACTAAATTTTAGGTTATAGTGGCATGTATAGGCTAAATTTGGCCAATGATGGTATGTATGTGTTTGGTTGTGACTAGGCATTATAATGGCTTATGCTGGACATATTTTGATGTATATATATGTGTGGTCTTATCATGCTCGATATATGTTTGGTGTGGTTGAATGATGGATAAAATATAGGCATGTTGATGAATGAGTTGTGATAGTATATTTGGTATAAGTAAGCAAATATGGTTTTGATCATCATGGTAAAATTTGAATGCTAAGATATATGTGATAATATGACTTGTTTAAAACTTAGTTTTAGGTTTATTTGAATGTCATGTATTAGCTTGTCGATGTGTTAAAGTGTTTACGTAAGTGGAAGATAAATTTGGGTGAGAAATATGGCCTTAGAAATGGCTTATTTTCATCCAAATGGGCAGAAACACTGACGTGTGTCTTGGCCGTGAGTTACACATGGCCTCACGCACGGGAGTGTGGTTTGATAGTGTGTAACACCCCAATTTTTGAGAATTCTGTGAATGCTGGCAAAATTTAAAATTTTTGTGTTCTGTATATATGGCGTAGGTTTAATTATGTTAGTGGGCCTCTAGAAGACCCAAGCTTAAGTTAAACCTCAGTGATTTTAGTTAATTCTAGTTCCATAAGAAAAAGGGGTTCTGGTTAATTAGGCTTTTAAGTACTAATTGGGTAAAATAAAACACAAGGAAGCAGGTGGTAGAGTGGCATGTGACGCCACTGGGAAGGCTATACAAGTGGTGTGTGGATGCTAGGGAGAACTGAGGTTCAAGTTACAATGACAGCATATTAAGGGAATTATTTTTATGATTAGAAAGGGGAAGTTTTGGAACTCAAGTAAAAGACTGTCAGGAGGAGTTTGAGTTGCTCAAGAGATTGAGTAAGGAGGGGATAAGGGAGAGGATTTAAGAGATAATTAAGGAGAGCAGTGTTGGCCGAATGGTGGACTCTTGAGGAGCAAGAGTTTGCCGGCCAAGGGTTTTCTTTAGGGGGCAAGTTTCGGCTAGGTCAAATGCCAAGTATAAGTTCGGCATTAGAGGTAAGCTGTGCCATTTTTCTGACCATCCTTCCTCCTCTTCTCTTCTTTTCTTTTTCTCTCCATCTACTTTCTCCTCTTCTTTTCTCCATAGCCGAATCTTTCTACCACTCTACTCTACACCACTTTCTTACTATTGTTTTTAAGCCTATAGTCGATTGCCTCAAAAAGCTAAAATCCCGAAAGCCTGATTTCTTTTGTGCCGTTTTCTTCTAGTCAAAACCCTCTTATTTTCCATCATCTTCTTGACTGATTCTCTAGTCCTCTAAACCCCAAGTTTCTGTTGACAAAGCCACTACAAAACCCTCATCTTTTCTTCACTGTTACAAAAAGAAGAAAACGGATATCCATAGGGACATAGCCGAATTTTAATATCACTAAAGGCTCGACTTTTGTTATCATTTGAGGAGTTAGATCTGCATCAAAATTGAGTAGGAGTTAATTTGAATCATTGATTGAAGGAACCGGTGGTAAGTTTTTGAACTTAATCTTTATTTCGGGTTTTAGAAAAAGCCGAAACCCCTAAAGGTTAAGAAGGCTGTCGATTTGGGCTTGTAGCTCTAAGGGTTGTTATAACTATTTTATTTTGATAATAGTGGGACCTAAAGGCTACTAATTGAAGGCTTGGACAAGTGGAACGACTGGATCTAGACATAATCGCTAATTTCGGCAAAGGTAGGATCGCTAGTGCCTAAGGTGCTTTTGGCCGAATATGGTAAGGGGTTAATACATAGTTTGTTTTCGATAGTTAGATTAAGGTGTTAGTAATCCAATTGTAGGAAGTTCGTGTGTGGATCTCATCAGCATATCGTCGCAAACAGGTGTGTAACTAACACCCTCTTATAGACTAGATCGGCAAAAGCCGAAAAGCCGAAAAGTCGATATTTTGAGAACTTGCAAGTGTGCGAATGCTTGTGAGATTTGTAGTGTGATGTATATGGTAAATTAAAGTGATAAGACTGTAGAGTGGACGATTTTGTGCATTTCGATGTTTTGGGCTTAATGGGCCAAAATCGGGATAGTGGGCCAACGGGCCCAATTAGGTAAGAAAATGCGGTAAGTGTTTCTGGTCTTACGTAAATGGCTATGCTATGCATGAAAACCCTAAGAATAGTTAAATTACTTGAATACCCCTATGTATGGAAAATTACTGTTATACCCCTAGGTGCAAAATTACCATTATACCCCTAAGGTTACTTGTGACTGAAAAGCATGATGATCTGATTCTGTTTGATGTATGCCATGATTGTATATCTGTTGCATAGGGACATGGGTTATATTGTGGAGGAAGCGTCCTGGTGGCTATGCCACAATTATCTGATCTGGTGGCTCTGCCACATATATCTGTTCTGGTGGCTCTGCCACGACTATCTGTATCTGGTGACTCTGTCACATTATTCGCTCTGGCGACCTCATTTGCATATTTCGTGTGGCTCAGCGGTTGGGTGGGTCGAGTAGTCTCCCACATGGTGAAAGGTTAGTATGGGGTGCATATGGTTGGATATGGGTTGGGTCTTGCATAAACATGTAATACATTACGATCATTATGGGCCTATGGGCTTTATTCGAATTCGCCTGGGCTAAGGCCAACTTATTCATTTACGTGGTTTGAGCCGATATAGGCTATGGTTGGGTTAATTTACACACTGAGTTTCCCCAAACTCACCCCTTTATTTTCATCCACGCAGGTAATCCTCAGCCAGAGAAGGCTCTCAACTCTCTCAACCCTTCCCCTCCCCCGGTCATCGGACCGGCCATCAACCGTCACGCCGGTCACCGGCCACCGACGGTGACGCCACCGTCCACGGTGGCCGGAAAATCTTTCGAGGCCTTTTTTCGCTTCTCTTCTCGAGTAGAGCCCAAATTTGGGGTTAAAACGACCCAAAAACCTTTAAAAATTAATGAGAAGCACCCTAGAACTCAAGAATCCATTCGGTTTCTGGCCACCGATCTTCGGCGGTGGCTTCCTCGGTCGTCCACGATGTTGGAAAACTGAACACCGGTAAGTTCCTTCCCTCTTTCCCTCTTTTATATTTTTTTTTGCAAGTTTTTTTTTGTTAAAAATATTTGTAAAATAGATAAAACGAACAAATAGAAAGAAGATAAAAAATAAATAAATAAAAATAAGGACAAACACCTTTTGAACTTGTTTTCTCCTTTTGATTTCTCCCAAAAATCTCTATAATACAACCCCCTCTAATACAATCTCTTCTCTCCAAAATACAATCGATTCCCCCCTCCCTCATGGCACAAGGAACATAGGTCTTTTATATAGCCCAAAATCCAAAGAAAAAATACAAAGAATTTTATTTTTTGGTGTTTTTCTTTGTTGTCCTTTTTTTTTGTCTTCTTTTGCAGGTATAGAGTGGTGGAGGCAAGTGGGTCTGCTGGTGACAGACAACTGGTAGTGGCTAGGTGGCCAAGGTGGGGTGACGGCTAGGGTTCATCACCACCTTTCTTTGTTGAAAATTGCTTAGGTTTAGGTAGTTCTAATTTGGGCAGGTTTTGGGTATTGGTTTGGGTAGGTTTAGTTATTGTAATTGGGTAGTTTTGATTTTTGGGCTGTTTAACATTGTAAATGGACTTGGAATTTGGTTATGTGGATTTTATCTTTTGCTTATTTGCTTGGGCCAAAAATTGGCCATTACAGCTGCCCCTCTTTGCTCATTATCGTGTAATGAGAATGGAGCAAAGACTCCAAAATGGCCAATTTTTCTTAGTCTCGCCGAATTTTAATTTCTTGGTACTTGATCTTCTTTAAATAGCCTCTTGATGGCTTCAATTTGCTTCACTGCAACTCAGGAAGGCGATATCTGCTATCTTTGATCTGCCCCGCGTCTACTACAGAGACGAATTATCTTCGATCTGCTCCCCGTCTAATACAGAGACGCCAAATTTGCTTCTTCAATCTGCTCATTGCAAACTCATGACTGTTATGTTGATATCTTCGATCTGCTCTCCATCGAACACAGAAACGCCAAATCTGCTTCTTCGATTTGTTCCCTGACAATACAGAGATGCCAAATCATCTTAGATTTGCTTTAACGTAAGCACGTGAAAGCCAAATCAACTATGATTCGATTTGCTCCTTGTAAGCATAAGGATGCCAAACCATCTTGGATCCGCTTCAGCATAAACATCTGAAGGCGAGATCTGCTATGTGTCTGCTTTCCATCAAAGTGACGATGCCAAACTTTGATTCGTTCTCTGACAATACAGAGACGACAAATCATCTTAGATTTGCTTCATCGAAAACACGTGAAAGCCAAATCAGCTATATCTTTGATCTGTTCCCTGCCAAATATAGAGAGATAAGATCTGTCATCTTGGATCTGCTTCAGCGTAAACATCTGAGGGTAAGATCTGCTATGTGTCTGCCTTCCATCAAAGTGGAAATGCCAGACTTCGATTTGTTCTCTGACAATACAGAGACGACAAATCATCTTAGATTTGCTTCATCGAAAACACGTGAAAGCCAAATCAACTATATCTTTGATCTGCTCCTTGCCGAATATAGAGAGATAAGATCTGTCATCTTGGATCTACTTCAGCATAAACATCTGAAGGTAAGATCTGCTAAGTGTCTGCCTTCCATCAAAGTGGAAATGCTAGACTTCAATTTGTTCTCTGACAAATACAAAGACGACAAATCATCTTAGATTTGCTTCATCGTAAACACGTGAAAGCCAAATCAGCTATATCTTCGATCTGCTCCCGCCGAATACGAGAGATAAGATCATCATCTTGGATCTGCAACAGTAAACATCGAAGGTAAGATTCGCTATGTGTCCGCCTTCCATCAAAGTGGAAATGCGGACTTGATTTGTTTTCGACAATAGAGATGACAAATCATCTTAGATTTGCTTCATCGAAAATACGTGAAAGCCAAATCAGCTATATCTTCGATCTGCTCCCTGCCGAATATAGAGAGATAAGATCTGTCATCTTGGATCTGCTTCAGCATAAACATCTAAAGGTAAGATCTGCTATGTGTCTGCCTTCCATCAAAGTGGAAATGCCAGACTTCGATTTGTTCTCTGACAAATACAGAGATGACAAATTATCTTAGATTTGCTTCATCGTAAACACGTGAAAGCCAAATCAGTTATATCTTCGATCTGCTCCCTGCCGAATACAGAGATATAAGATCTGTCATCTTGGATCTGCTTCAGCGTAAACATCTGAAGGTAAGATCTACTATGTGTCTGCCTATTTCCAGACTTCGATTTGTTCTCTGACAAATACAAAGACGACAAATCATCTTAGATTTGCTTCATCGTAAACACGTGAAAGCCAAATTAGCTATATCTTCGATCTGCTCCCTGCCAAATACAGAGAGATAAGATCATCATCTTGGATCTGCTTGCCGTAAACATCTCAAGGTAAGATCGCTATGTGTCCGCCTTCCATCAAAGTGGAAATGCGGACTTGATTTGTTCTCGACAATACAGAGACGACAAATCATCTTAGATTTGCTTTATCGTAAACACGTGAAAGCCAAATCAGTTATATCTTCGATCTGCTCCCTGCTGAATATAGAGAGATAAGATCTGTCATCTTGGATCCGCTTCAGCGTAAACATCTGAAAGTAATATTTGCTATGTGTCTGCCTTCCATCAAAGTGGAAATGCCAGACTTCGATTTGTTCTCTGATAATACGGAGACGACAAATCATCTTAGATTTGCTTCAACGTAAACACGTGAAAGCCAAATTAGCTATGTCTTCGATTTGTTCCTTGTAAACACAAGGATGCCAAACCATCTTGGACCCGCTCAAAGATAAACATCAAGGTCGATCGCTATGTGTCTGCTCTCCATCAAAGTGAAGATGCCAAACTTCGATTCGTTCTCTGACAATACAGAGATGACAAATCATCTTAGATTTGCTTCATCGTAAACACGTGAAAGCCAAATCAACTATATCTTCGATATGCTCCCCGCCGAATACAGAAAGATAAGATCTGTCATCTTAGATCTACCCCGATGAAGGTCAGATCTGCTATGCCGTAGCCTATTACCCTACTGTTTTGGGTTTTAAAGTGCGCCGTCTCTGATAACCTGTAAAAATGATTATGCTTGATAATTTAGGATGCTATGCTCGAAGTGAGTCAAATGTTCCTAATTAAACATGTTATGATGCAAAATGTCATGAATATGACCCCTATCCTAGACGTCATCATTCATTCTTTCATTTGCCTTTCTTTTCTCAAAGCTTCATTCACGCTCAGCCTGTAGGCCTGTACCCTTTCTCCAATGCTACGATCCACTGAGGATGTTTGTAAAACAATCTTTTCTTAAAATTGAATCATTGATTTTGTTCATTTTCCCTTTAGACTGGACGAAAGAAATTCCTCGAGTTCCTTCATCTTTTACTTACGTGAATTTCTCGAACAATTGTCCTATTTTAGTTTCTTGTATTGTCTAGAAATTTTGAGTGTCGCAAAACTTCATTTGTAAACATATTTAGTTCATCTATCATTATTTCCATACAACACAGAAGATGAATAAATCTTTAAGAATAATTGGATTTGAATGAATTAAGAAGAAAGAATACAAAAGAAATTAATTTGAAGCCCTATCTTTAGGAAGGAGTAGAATCTAAAGATGGAAAACAAGATAGAAGTTAGATCCTCTAGATATCACCGCTTGAGTGCCTATACACCAGCTCCATGAAGTCTTTCTTGAGTTCAAAATGTGTTTAAAAGATCCCAAGTACTCTGTTGAGGCCCCAGTTTGTAGCATTCTTCGCTCTTTGTAACAAGATCTTGTGTACTCTTCAAAATTTGAGTGCCCTTTCGGGTTTTCAACTCAAAACCCTTTTGGTCACAAGGTGCCCTTTATGGTTTTCACCTTGGCCTCTCCGGTTTTGATTCTTTTTTTCAAGGCGCCCTTTACGGGTTTTCACCTTAGATTCTCTTCTTCTTTAGACAAAGTATTTTTAACTGAGTCCGAGTTCACTAGATTAGGTAAACTTTTCCAATCTATTTTTGCTAAGATCAATGCACTACCGGAGAAAGCTTTCTTCACGACATACGGCCCTTCCCAATTCCGCATCCATTTTCCTCTAAAATCCTTTTGAATAGGAAGGATCTTTTTCAGTACAAGGTCTCCCTCATAGAATTCTCTTGGTCGAACTTTCTTGTCATAAGCTCGCATCATTCGCTTCTGATACATCTGACCATGTCGAATGGCTTTTAGCCTCTTTTCTTCAATCAAGTTCAACTGGTCATACCGAGATTGAACCCACTCAGCTTCATCTAACTTTACTTCTGTCAAAATTCGAAGAGAAGGTATTTCTACTTCAATAGGTAATACTGCTTCCATCCCATAAACTAACGAGAATGGAGTTGCCCTAGTAGAGGTTCTGACAGATGTTCGGTAGGCTAAGAGTGCAAATGGAAACTTCTCATGCCAATCTCTATACGTCTCAGTCATCTTCCCCACTATTTTCTTAATATTCTTGTTGGCGGCCTCCACTGCCCCATTCATTTTTGGACGATAAGGGGAAGAATTGTGATGCTTGATCTTGAACTGGTCGCAAACCTCTGCTATCATTTTGTTGTTTAGGTTCAATGCATTGTCGGATATGATCTTCTCAGGCATTCCATACCGACAAATGATCTCCTTCTTCAAGAATCGACTCACAGCTGACTTAGTAACATTCGCATAAGAAGCAGCCTCTACCCATTTTGTAAAGTAGTCAATTACTACAAAGATAAACCGATGTCCATTCGAAGCTCTCGGTGATATTGGTCCAATAACATCCATGCCCCACATAGAAAAGGGCCATGGAGAAGTCATAATATGCAAAGGTGAAGGTGGTACATGAATTTTATCCCCATAAATCTGGCACTTATGGCATTTCTTGGTGTAACTGATGCAATCCCCTTCCATAGTGGCCCAATAATAGCCAAACCTCATGATTTGCCTTGCCATCGTGAACCCATTTGCATGCGTCCCGCATACACCTTCGTGAACTTCTTCTAGAATTAACTTAGCTTCCACAGCATCGACACATCTCAAAAGTACTTGGTCTTTTCGTCTTTTGTACAGGATATCTCCGTCTAAAACATAGTCGCAAGCTAACCTCCTCAAGGTTCGTTTGTCATTTTCACTGGCCTGTTCGGGGTATTTATGATCTCTCACGTATCACAATATATCTTGATACCAGGGGTTATTGTCATTTCTCTCAATGTTACAACAATGAGCTGGAGCCTCGTAAACACTCATTTGAATTGGCTTTATTTCTTCTTCTTTATTTGCCTTGATCATTGAGGCTAAGGTTGCTAAAGCATCTGTCATCTGATTTTTGTCTCGTGGGAGATAATTGAAGGTGATGCTATCAAATTCCTCAAGTAATCCAAAACTACCTTTCGATAACTAATCAATTTAGGGTCCCTTGTCTCCCATTCACCTCTAAGCTGATAAACAACCAACGCCAAATCCCCATATACTTCTAGAGTTTTTATACCTCGCTCTATAGCTACTTGAAGTCCCATGATGCATGCTTCATATTCAGCCATATTGTTTGTGCAATCAAAGTCCAACTTGCACATAAAAGGATAATGATCGCCATTCGGAGATACCAAGACTGCCCCAATTCCATTTCCGACTGCATTAGAAGCCCCATCAAAATTGAGCCTCCAAGAAGAATTTTCAGTCATTGCTATACACATCAACTCCTCATTTGAAAAATCGAAGTTTAGTGGCTCATAATCCTCTAGAGCCCTACTAGCCAAGAAGTGCACTACCGCACTTCCTTTTATAGCCTTTTGACTTATGTAGACTATATCAAACTCCGAAAGTAAAATTTGCCATCTCACCATTCTCCCATTTAGAGCTGTTGACTCCATCATGTATTTCAACGGATAAAGTTTTGAGATGAGCCAAGTGGTATGGTATAGCATGTACTATCTTAATCTCCGAGTTGTCCAAATTAGCGTACAACACAACTTTTCGATTGGTGAATATCTCATCTCACAGTCAGTGAACTTCTTACTGAGATAATAAATTGCCTTCTCCTTTTTCCCTGACTCATCATGCTGGCCAAGCACACATCCCATAGAATTACTGAACACTGATAAGTACAGTATTAATGGTTTATCTGGGCAGGGTGGAGACAATACTGGAGCATTCAACAAATACTGCTTGACCTTTTCAAAAGCACCCTGGCATTCCCCATCGCAAATACCTTGATTGTGCTTTCTGAGGAGGCGAAAGATAGGATCACATTTCTCGGTTAGTTGTGAAATGAACCGAGCAATGTAATTCAACCTTCCTAGGAATCCTCGAACTTCTTTCTGAGTACGTGGTGGAGGTAATTCTCGTATGGCTTTGACCTTGTCTGAGTCGACTTCAATTCCTTTTTCACTGACTACGAAGCCTAACAACTTTCCGGATCTGGCTCCAAAGGTACACTTTGCTAGATTGAGCTTTAGCTAAAATTTTCTCAACCTTACAAACAATCTCCTCAAGACCTCAATATGCTCTTTTTCCGTACGCAACTTGGCAATCATATCATCAACGTATACCTCGATATCCTTTTGCATCATGTCGTGGAACAAGTTTACCATGGCCCTTTGGTACGTTGCCCCTGCGTTTTTTAGTCCAAATGGCATTAGTTTGTAGCAAAAGGTGCCCCACAAGGTTATAAAGGTGGTTTTATTCATGTCCTCTGGATGCATCTTTATCTGGTTGTATCCTGAGAAACCATCCATAAAGGAGAACAATGAATATCCCGCTGTGTTATCTACTAAAGTGTCAATGTGAGGTAAAGGAAAATTATCTTTTGGGCTTGCTTTGTTCAAGTCTCTGTAATCAACACACATTCGTACTTTTCCATCCTTCTTGGGGACTAGC
Organism: Gossypium arboreum; assembly: GCF_025698485.1. Lineage (NCBI taxonomy): Eukaryota > Viridiplantae > Streptophyta > Magnoliopsida > Malvales > Malvaceae > Gossypium > Gossypium arboreum. The sequence continues at coordinate 29,991,405 of NC_069072.1, forward strand.
ACAATGTTAGCTACCCATTCGGAGTACTTCACTTCTTGCAAGAATCTTGCATCAAACTGCTTCTTGACTTCATCATTTATCTTCAAAACGATATCTGGCCTCATTCTTCGCAACTTCTGTTGGACTGGCTTACAATCTTGTCTTATCAGAAGACGATGTACCACAATGTCAGTACTCAATCCAGGCATATCCTGATATGACCAGGCGAAGATATCCTTGAACTCTCGAAGCAACTCAATCAGACCATGCCTTGTGTCCACGCCAATTAGGGTTCCGATTTTCAACTCCTTCCCTTCCTCTAGGGCTATATTCTCTATTGCCTCTTTCTCATGTGGCATGATTTATTTCTCCTCCTGCTTAACCATTCTTAACAGATCGAGAGATACGTCACAATCCTGAACATCTTCAAAATCTTGAGGTTCCTCTAAACACATGTCTTGCTCACTAGAGAAATTAGGAGCTGTAGTATCAGCGCTCATATCATTGATATCTAGGGACCTGTGGCGGTATGAAAGAACATACAAAGAATGAATGAATCAAAGAATGATTGTTTATGTGCTATGAATAAAAGAATAAGAATTGCTAGAATTTGAAGGAATATTGGTCGATAAAAATAGAACGATACTCGTTTAAATTGATAAAAAGTTATGTTTTATTTAAATAATTATAGATGAACATAATCCTATTTCACGAATATAATCTTACTACTCCTAGGCCTAGAGTAACAGACATGTTTTGAGAATTACTCTGAAAAATTCCTAAAGACTACAGGAAGGTCTTCCGCAGTCCAATTATTCAGAGAGCTCCCCAGTTCGGAAGGGCGAAAGCCCTCGAGGCTTCCTTGCTCCAATCCTTTATTGTGTACAGCATTAACTTGATGACTTTCCTTTATCAGCAGTCCTCCTGATTTGAAGGATTTGGATATAGGTGGGAATGTCATCGGTTCCCACTCCACTTCTCTTCCATTCAAACGCGCCTTTCTTCTCGCTTGGCGCTTCTCTATTTCCTGCCTCTTGTGCTTGTGGTCTGGCGTGAAGCCCAAGCCAAAGCGATCCTTCTTCTCAATCAGTTTTGAGATTTGAACCTCTCCTTGCAACTGTCTTCCTAGCCCTTTTCCCGGCAATGCTCCTTTCCCCATCATCATTTGTAGGGCCATCCTCATGGCTCCAGACATTTTGGGTACCGGTACTTTGCTTCCCTCCAAAATAAAGGTGGCATTAATGACCTCTAAAGAGCGGAAAAAACATTCAATAGCCTCTTCATCTACCTCAACATAAGGGGCCTTGCTGGTAACTGCCGCTATGATATCCTCTTCTGCATTGATGGTTATTAAGCGACCATCCATCACTAACTTTAATTTTTGGTGCAATGAAGAGGGCACTGCTCCTGCCGAGTGTATCCATGGTCTCCCCAATAAACAATTGTAGGAGGGCTTGATATCCATCACTAGGAAATCAACTTCATACGTATTCGGCCCAATCTCCAAAGGGATGTCGATTCGCCCCATTACTTTTCTTTCAATTCCATCAAAGGCTCTTACCACACTATGACACGTTTTTATATGCGAACTGTCAATGGGCAATCTGTTCAAGGTGGATAGTGGCAGGACGTTCAAAGCAAACCCATTATCCACGAGTACACTTGGAAGTGTGTATCCTTTGCACCGAGTAGTGATGTGTAGCGCTTTGGTTGACCCTATGCCCCTAGGTGGAATTTCATCATCGTTAAAATAAATAAAATTGTCAGCACTGATGTTGTTTACAAACTGGTCTAGCTTGTTAACGGATATGTCATGGGTAACATATGTTTCGTTAAGCACCTTTAACAACGTATCTCGATGCACCTCAGAGCTCAAGAGTAGGGCTAACAATGATATACGCGCCGACTGCTTGCTCAACTGCTCGACCACGCTATACTCGCTATGTTTCAGGAATTTTAGAAACTCCTTAGCCTCTTCCTCCTTTACCGGCTCATTGATGAGTACTTCAGTTTCCTTTTCCCTTTCAGCCTTGACATCTTTTGTCTTTGCGGGCTCTACTCTGATATTCCCCCCGTCATAACGTTTCCCACTTTGTGTATGAGAACCTTCATTTTGCGTGCCCCTGGACGCGCTAGCTATACTCTCCCCCTCAGGTATTGTTATATTGCAGTCATAGCTCCATGGCACCCTCCTATCATCCCTATAAGGGAAAGGATTGGGTTTATGGATGACTATTTTGGGCCTAGTTTGCGACCCCTCCTCATTATTCCCTGGCAAGGAAATAATAATTCTCAGTTGGTTGGTTCTTTTTCGTTCATTCTCCAGCACACATATTTGTCCTTCATAAGAACTACCCTCAGAAACATGCAACTCTTTGTTAACTATAAGGCCTTGTACCATGACCTTGAACTCTTCACAATTTTGGATCATATGACCCACCTCCCTATGGAACTCACAATGGTTCTCTATTCCTTCTCCTCCTTTTCTAGAGGCCAGTATACCTCTCTTCACCATTTCCTCCCATATTACCTTCATAGGTGTCTTCACCTCAGCAATGTCTTCCTTGATTTTTCTTTTCTTTGTTTCATCAATGGCATTCACTCCTTGATTGCCATGATCTGGTAACGGCTTTCAGTATCAGGGGTACTATCAAATTTCACAACCCCAATTTTGATGAGCCTCTCCATGACCTTCTTGAACCCAGTGCAGTTTTCAATTGAATGCCCCGATATTCCAGCGTGATATTCACATTTAGCATTTGTATTATACCATTTGGGGTAAGGTGGCTGCAGCGGTTTCAAGTGAAATAGAGCAACGGCATGTGCATCGTATAAGCTTTGATAAAGCTCACGATATGTCACAGGAATAGGACTGAATTGCATCCTCTCCAAATTCTGTCTCGTATCCAATTCCTGTCTTTGAGTATTTTGTTGCTCACCCGTAGCTGTTTTAGGTTGTCCAACTGTGATTTCCCTGGAATTGAAGCTATTCATGTTGTTTACCTCATTGTCATTTCTCCTTGGGGCCGATCTTTTAGCCACTTCCCCCTTGATTTTACCGCCTCTCACGGCATTCTCAATCATCTCACCTGCCATAACTATATCCGCAAAACTTTTTGTGGTACTTCCAATCATATGTGTGATGAATGGTGCCTTCAAAGTATTAATAAATAACATGGTGGTTTCCTTTTCCAACAATGGTGGTTGAACTTGCATTGCCACCTCCCTCCATCGTTGTGCATATTGCCTAAAACTCTCATTAGGTTTTTTCTCCATGTTTTGAAGTGTGATCCTATCTAGCGTCATATCAGTCATATGGTTATACTGTTGCATGAAAGCCTGTGCAAGATCTCTCCATGAACTGATTCTTGCACGGCTTAACTGATTGTACCACCTAGCCGCCGCTCCCACTAAGCTGTCCTGAAAACAATGGACCAATAGTTGATCGTTGTTCACATAACCAGTCATTCTTCTACAAAACATTGTTATGTGTGCCTCTGGGCAAGTAGTCCCGTTGTACTTTTCAAACTCTAGCATCTTAAATTTATGAGGAAGCACCAAATCTAGAACCAAACTTAAGTCTTTGGCATCAATCCTATGATGATTGCCAGCGCCTTCTAAAACCCTAAACTTCTCCTCTAACCACCTACAACGATCTTCCAATTGTTTTGAGGATTCAGTGGCCATTCTTTCCTTCTCCATTAAATCCAGATCAGGAGTAATACGGTTGATCGAGCTATCACCCAAATTATTTCCCAACCCAGATGGGAAATTTATGGGGATTCCAGCATCCACTGGCCCATATTGAGGCCTTACTGTGACAGATGGCCTTCTAGGAGGTACCTCGGTTTATGGGGCACATAATGAGTAAAACCCGGAGGAGGACCTTCATTCTCCTCTTCAGTGATCGCCATGGGAGCTTTTCCTTTATCGGTGGCTCTTAGCAGCTGAGCCATTTCAGCCATCATGTTTCTCCGAGCCTCTAGCATCTGCTCCCTCATTTCATTCTGTATTTTGGCCAACTGCTCTTACATTTGATCTTGCATATCTTTTTGTAATTGCTCGAACCTTTGATCCATGTTCTTAGTTTTAGTACGAGTGCCGTAGGGGTGTGTGATTTCCAGATTTTTTTTTCTACCTCTCTCTTTTCTACCTCTCTGGAAAGTAAATTTTAACTAATCAGGGTCTTTCTATAACCTTGAATGCAAATGATGTGATGAAATGTTATGAGATGCAAATGCATGAATGCAAAAAGAATATCGATTCTGGTTCAACTTCATTTAGAAAATTTTATTTAGAAAAAGAATATCTTTACATATAAGAGGATTACAAATACGATTTCGCCCTAAGGCCCAAAGCTTTAACTCTATCTAATAAAAGGGCTAACTTTCGTTCTACATCCGACGATGATGAATACATCAGACTCAATACGTTAGCTCGAATTGTCAAATCTTGCACATACTCAGCAACCTCTCGAATCTGAGCTATGGCTTCACCAATGACATGATCCCTTTTTCTGACCTGTTCTTTAGCCTAATGTAGCTCTCCCCTCAGATAATCCTCTTGCGCCTTGAGCTGCTCAACCCGGAGTTCACCGTCATGCAATGCTACCTCCAAATCTTCAACTTTGCTTCTTAGCTCCTTTAACTCGACCGTAGAATTATGGTTTTGGTGCCAACGCAGGGATTTTCTAAGTTCTATTACCTTGGTCTTCAATCCTTTATCCTCTTCCTCAAATGCCAAATTCTGCACCTGCATTTCTTGGAATTTCCTCTCCCAGTACTCGGCTCTAGCCTTTTCTTCTTGGACCTCCTTCTGCCACTGATTCAAAGATCCTCCTACTCTCGCCCTCCTCAAGGCTACTGTGCCCTTTTGTAATGTTCCCTTAGATCATCTCGATCTTCCTCAATCTTCCTTTTTTCTTTCCTCTCTTTCTCGACTTCTATCTTTTGAACATCAACATCCAAACTCAAGTACATCTTTTCTTCTTCGAACTTTGCTATCCTCCTCTCGAACTCCAAGCTTTGTCTCTCAAACTCCTATTTCATAATTTCTAACTCTGAGGGTCTTACTTGCAAATATTCCTCCATTGGTCGAGCTCCTTCTATACTTGGCTTAGGGATATTATCATTAACTCTTCTACCTCTCCATTCTATGTATTCCGGTGTTGTAGCGGGGCTAATAGCTTTTCCTCTCAATCGACAAGTCTTCTTCCAAGCACTAGAAACTTCACTAACTCTCCTCTTGTAATCGGCTCCTCTATATACAAACTCACTTTGAGCCAACCCCTGAGTCGCTGGTATGAACTGTCTCAATCCATGCTGCCTCAGTACGAGCAAAGGGGCATAGCCAATGGCACCCCAAATCCCCAATAGGGGTACCCAATCAAAACTACCGCATCGGTAAAGAACCTCACCAGGCATCATCCACGGAGCCCTCCACTCGACATCTTTCGACTGAAGGTTTTGAAGTAACGCTATCCAATTCTCTTCTGGAACATCAACTCTCCTGGTTGAAGCTACTATATCTTTCAACGGTGAATAATCCTCAAAGTAAACCCGACAAACCACCCTATCATCAACCGAAAATGATGTAGAACCAAGCCAAAAGCAATCGAGCACACCCTATAAAACACCAAAGACCAGCCCTCCTACATGCACCTAAAGACCTAAATGTTTCCGCCAAAATTACAGGGACAGAAGTGACCTTTTTACTAAGTCGATGAAAAATATCTGTGGTTGCCTCATTCACATATCCCAAAGCCCTAGGGAAGACCATCAATCCATATAAACTTAGGGCAAAAACATCTATCTTCTTTGTCTCATCAAGGTGTGTCAAAATCCAATTTTTCAAAGTGCCCCACGAGATGCACTTGCACTCACCTTTCTCTTTAATTCTGGCCGTGACCCACTGCTCGCTCATCCCCGTAATAATTATCAATTTCTTCCAAAAGGTAGGGACACAAGGAGCTCGGAAATAGATCCTATCATTCTGAAACCAGGGACAACGAAGTAAAGCAGTGTACTCTTCCACAGTAGGTACCATGTCTACCTCCCCAAAAGTAAAGTAACTGTACGCCGGGTTCCAAAACTGAGCAAGGGCTCTGAATAAGTGCTCGTCTATCTGAACATCAAGCAAGTAAGGTAAGTCTCCATAGTTATCGTAGAATAATTGCTTAGTCTCTTTGCCCCACTGATCCCAAATTGCCTTAAGCTCCTGGAGATTATTCTGCGTGACGCTAATACGAGTGTAATCTGACAACTCCGACATGTATCCCTCAGCTATACTATCTCCCTTTTCTAGTTGAGTTTGCTCGAACCATCTGTGGAAGTTAACGTTGCCTTCCACTTTATCAAGAAGTTCGTTCTCCATAATAAAACTTCCTAACTTAGAAACTGACCGTGAATCGATATCTTTGTAAATGCAAAATGACATGCAAGCAAAAGAAAAGAGATAGTCAGTATCACATGATATCAATAAATTTCAACGATAACTTATAAGGGTAATGTCTAAGTTGGGCTTATATGGTCCTTCGACATGGGGTTGGTTCTAAAGTTTGAAGTACCCGAACCAGCAGATTCCTCGATCCTCACCCATTATAGGCTCATTTGAATCGAGTTCAGTTCAGGGGAATACATTTCCCTATGGCTACACGGAGATGAAAATCTCACGAAACCATAGGTACGGATGTATCCCGAAAGTGATCCACTATCCTGCACGGAGGCGAAAACCTCACGAAGGCGTAGCTTCTCACTCCCACTTAAGGGTGTGACCACAACGGTCATGCAAATGCAATGCGATCAAAATATAGCATGCAATAATACAAACACATGTAATGCAAAGAGGATTAAATTTTAAAATTTTTAATTTCTGACATTAAGACAAGAGATAATCAATTACATGGCTTGACTCTCTTATTTTTCCCCAGTGGAGTCGCCAAGCTGTCGAAACCATTTTCAAATCGAGTTCTGGAAAATGAGAATCGATTTTAAAAACGAAAACGGGAGTCGCCACCAATCTTTTTAGGTGTGATTGGATCACCTTTAAAACATTTTGTTTTAAAATCATTAGTTTTGGTCCACGAAATAAAAGAACGGGTTCGAGAGTCGGTTACGTACGAGGAAGGATTAGCTCCCTCGTAACGCCCAAAAATTGGTACCTAATTGATTATCAAATGTCTTTAATGTCTAAAGAAAAAATTTTAAGATGTAGTCCTCTTTAAAATATTTTAACTTTGAAAATTGGGATTCACTAGCGTCAAAGTATTGACATTAAGTTATCCTTTTTTTGAAATTCCTATCTCGAAGCAGCAAAACGTTATATCTAATAAGTTAGGACATATTGCTTTGAAATTCCAAGATAGTGGCTTGCATTTAGAAAACCTCTAAAAAAAACTTAGAAGGGTACTTAATTCATCGAATTCAACGAGAAAAGTGGCAACCCAATAAGTTAGAATCGCTTTCGAAATTTCCAAACACCAAGCATTGCCTTATTTGCAAAAATCTTATTTCGAGGTAACAAATAAATGAATAAAACGAATAAAAAGACAATAACGAATAAGCTAGGAAATATTCGAGATTAAAAAAACTAGTAATAAATAAACAATCATTATGTAAGACTAAAGAACGATAGTATAGTGAAGGTAATAATAATATTAATAGTAATATTACAAGTAAAAATTTTGGAATGATGTGTGAAATTATATATATGTATGTGAATATATAGATAAGTAAACAATATATATAGTGAGTGAAGAGTAAAAGGTAAAATAAGTGTATTTAAAGAGTAATGGGTAAAAATATAATAATAATATAATAGTAGTAATAACGTAATAGTATTAGAAATATACGATATATAATATTGAAGGTAAATACATAATATATACATATTAGAGATAATCATAATATTAGAAACAACTATTAATAATACTACATAAATAGATATATAGTAGTAGCATATACATGATATAGTTAAAATATATAAAGTAAGATAATATGGGAAAAAATATATATATAAACGATATAATATTAGGGCATATGCAAAACAATAAAAATACAATATTAAAAGATATATATATATATATATATATATATAATGTAAACATAATATAATTAAAATATTTACATGGTATATACATAATAATGTAAAAATAAACTATTAGTAATATTATAAATATATACATATAGTAGTAATAATAATATAAAGGTATTTCATATAAACAGTATGCACGTAAAAAAGAAAAGAGAAAATAATAATTACAAAAGTATGAAATCAAAATAATATGTAGAAACATGTTTATTCTAAAAGAATAACTGAAACTTAATTGAGAGAAAAACAAAATCCAAGAGATAACTTACAAGTAAAACAAATTATTGAAAGCAATTTTGGGCTAAAATTAATTATGTATAAATGTCCGAGATCTAAAATTAAAATGCCCCAAATCTTAAAATACCGCATAAAGGGGCAAATTGAAATAGCACATGATTGCAGGCCAATTTAAAATAATATAAAAACTTAAATATGACCCGATTGAAGGCTAGCACAAAGGAGGGACCAATTCGTAAATTACCCAATTAAAGGTAACATGCATGGGCCCAAGTAAAAGTGATTCCACTCCCCATGCTACTTTGTTTTATTATTAATAAAAACACTCCCATGCTATTTTGTTTTATTGTTAATTAAATCTATTTCCCATACTATTTTGTTTTATTGTTAATTAAAACTACTTCCTCATACTATTTTGTTTTATTATTAATTAAAACCATACTTTTTTCTTTTTTCTTTTTTATCATAAAAAACTTTTTTTTAAAAAACAACAAAAAAAGAGTTAAAACATCACCCTACCACCCTACATTCATTTTTCAAAATAGAGAAGGCTCTCAACTCTCTCAACCCTTCCCTCCTCCGGTCATCGGACCGCCATCAACAAATCACTTGGGTCACCTGCCACCGACGGCAGCGATCTTGGCAAATCACGGTGGGCGGAAAATCTTCGAGGCCTTTTTTCGCTTCTCTTCTCGAGTAGAGCCCAAATTTAGGGTTAAAACGACCCAAAAACCTTCAAAAATTAATGAGAAGCACCTTAGAACTCAAGAATCCATTCGGTTTCCGGCCACCGATCTTCGGCGGTGGCTTCCTCGGTCGTCCACGATGTTGGAAAACTGAACACCGGTAAGTTCCTTCCCTTTTTCCCTTTTTTATATTTTTTTTGCAAGTTTTTTTTGTTAAAATATTTGTAAAATAGATAAAACGAACGAATAGAAAGAAGATAAAAAATAAATAAATAAATAAAACAAGGACAAACACCTTTTGAACTTGTTTTCTCCTTTTGATTTCTCCCAAAAATCTCTGTAATACAACCCCCTCTAATACAATCTCTTCTCTCCAAAATACAATCGATTCCCCCCTCCCTCATGGCACAAGGAACATAGGGCTTTTATATAGCCCAAAATCCAAAGAAAAAATACAAAGAATTTTATTTTTTGGTGTTTTTCTTTGCTGTCCTTTTTTTTGTCTTCTTTTGTAGGTATAGAGTGGTGGAGGTAAGTGGGTGTGCTGGTGGCAGACAACTGGTAGTGCGTAGGTGGCCAAGGTGGGGTGACGGCTAGGGTTCATCACCACTTTTCTTTGCTGAAAATTGCTTAGGTTTGGGTAGTTCTAATTTGGGTTAGTTTTGGGTATTGGGTTTGGGTAGGTTTAGTTATTGTAATTGGGTAGTTTTGATTTTTGGGCTGTTTAATATTGTAAATGGACTTGGAATTTGGTTATGTGGATTTTATTTTTTGCTTATTTGCTTGGGCCAAAAATTGGCCATTACAAAATCTAAAGAATTATTAGAAAAAAATAGATTTTAGCATTATTTAATAATTTTATTTCTATCACAAAAGGTTATAATTTTCATTATTATTTGAGATATTTAGTTATTATTATTTGATAATTGATAGTTTTACTCTTATTTGATTTTAACAATATTTACATAATTGTGAAGGTTGTTTACCATTATGTTGTGAAATATTATTTTAAAACTAATGAAGTATTAAAGCAATAGTTCTTTGTAAGTAAAACTTGACACATATTCTAAGGACAAGTTATTTTTATCTAATTAATTAATAGTTTACCAACGATTGTTTTTAAATTTTCATTTAGTTTGCAAATAAATATTTTAAAATTTATTAAATAATATATAAACATTTTTTGCGTGTCCGTAAAAAATTATAGTAGGTGCGAATTCTTCCAATTTATGTCCTACCATACGATCAGTTATATAAATGGGCAAATGTCCTTTTTCATTATGGATAGTGATAGTATGGCCGATCATTGTAGGTATAATGGTAGATGCTCTGAACCAAGTTATTATTATTTCTTTTTCCGCTTTTGTATTAAGTCTTTCGATTTTTTTTAATAAATGATTTGCTACAAAAGGATTTTTTTTTTAGTGAACGCGCCATTTTTTTAACTTTAAAAATATATATTTTTTGTTTTTGTAAAGACGAAGAAAGAAATAATCTCTCATATTTACTCCGTCAACGAAGAATCAAATTATCACTATATTTATTTTTTTTTCTACTTTTTCTCCTAAGTGCAGGATAACCCCAATGGGTTGCGGGTTTTTATTACCAATTGGAGCCCTCCCTTCACCACCCCCATGGGGATGGTTTATAGGATTCATAACTACTCCTCTAACTACAAGATGCTTATCTAGCCAACATTTAGATCTAGCTCTACCCAAACTTTTCTAGTTCACCCCAACATTCCCCACCTGTCCGACTGTAATATATATTATTTAATAAATTTTAAAAATAAACACGTAAAATCACGTACACGTAACATAAAAACTAATAATCTTAAAAGTGCCAATTAAAATGTTATTATTTAATTTAATTTAAATATTTGTTAATAATAAAATTTATGATAAAATATTAAATACATAATTATTATATTATCACTACAATTTTAAAAATATTTAACAAAGCTAATACAATTTTTCAAAAATTAATAAATACTTTTCAAAATATATCAGACATTATAAAATAACTTTCAAACAAACTCATCGCAAACAATCACGTTGGATTAAAAGCAACTAAAAAACAGTTAAAAAAAATATTGGTAAGAGAAGTGACCAAGCAATGAAGGAAAAGAGCCCTTTGCATGCCAGTAATTCAACCCACTCCAACAATTAATTGTCGGGTGAGAGAGTTGCTTGGTGCACATTGTCATTAAATGTATAAAAAATAAAAGAAGTTTGTAATGTCATCAGGCATCCGATGCTTAAGATTCAATTTTGGAATAGCTGTATTATATAAAATAAAATTTGTATAAGTTCTCCCATTTCACGTGGGGACTTTATTATAAATATAATTGAGTATTTATTAAATTAAATAATTTTAACTATATAGTTTTTAAATAATTTAAAATTTTTCATTTCTTAATAATTTTAATATTATTTTGTTGTATTACACATTTTATTTTTCTGCTTTATATATTACAAAATTTATATATGAATATACATGAAAATATAATAAAATTAAATAATCATTTTTAGTATTTTTATGTCTATTTTACAATCTATATTCGAGGTTTAGAACTATTCCTTCCAACAATATTATTTTTAAGGTTAGAACCTATATCTCTTTTAAAAATGCAACGTACCTTACTATTGCCTTCCCACTTCATCAAAGTTAAATTTTTATATAATTTTACTTATACTAAATAAGAATATTTATTAAATATTTTAAATATTTGAATGCTTATAATCATAGTTTTTAATTTTGGGTAAATTACATAGCTAGTCACACAACTATAAAAAATTTCATTTTAAGCACTCAAAATAAAAATTTACAATTTAAGCACTCACGTTATATAGTTCAATCATTTTAGTTACTCAGTTAAAATCATAAATAGCAAGTTGTGGTGGCACTTAAAAATCAGAATAATAATAAATTTAGTTATCAACTTTTACATATTATATTGATTTAGCAATATTTTAAAAATTAACCCTCAAAATTTACAAATATTTTCAATTTGATCTCAATTCTAAAAATTCAAAGAAATATCTTAAAAATACATAAATAGTTTCAAATTTTATAATAATAAATTAATATTGATATTGATAATAAATAAAATAAAATAAAATAAAAAATCCCCCATCCCACCCCACTTGGTTCTTCTACCTCTCCCCCACCACTATCTGTCACGGATGTGACAGGAAATCTTGTTGATCCTGAGATTATAGATTCAATCTATCAGGGAATAGGTTGGATTGCACTGAAAGTGAAACATAATAGATCAAGTTTTGCACCAAAACCACCTCATTAAGAGACAACAATGAGTTAGTTGTTCGAGAACTTGTTCAAAGCTCGTACTTTTTAGAATTTCAAGCTAATTAGATTTACTCTTGATTTCTCTCCCTGTATAGTTTACCTCTATTTGATGTAAATATAAGGGTAAACTACACCCATGGACACTTTTATTTACCTCATTTTACATTTTAATCACTTATATTTGAAATGTTACATTTTAGTTATTTACGTTATCGTGTTATAACATTTTAGTCAGTGAGCCATTAATTACCGTTAATAGTGTAACAGCAAGCTAACGTGGTATGTTAAATCATCATTTCAAACAAAAATTTTAGGTTAACTTATACAATTGGTCCTTATTTTTTTTTCGTTTTTGAGAAATTTAATTTTTTTTATGTTCTTTTAATTTTTTTTATTTTCCATTCTCTTCTGCTTTTCCCTCTATTTTCCTACATTCTCCATTTTTTAACATTTTAGGAAGTCGAATTGGCAGTGAAAAAAGAAGCAGGAAGTCGAAAGCCATCATTACCTATAACCAAAACCCATAAACCCATACCATCTACTAATTATCAAAACCCTACACCACAAGCTATCATCTTCATTTCATCCACTAACACCTTCACTACTACCATGACCTCCTTTCAAAAACATATCGAAAAATTCCCAATTTTTGGGCTACTCAAGATCGGATCTCCATTATTGGCCATTAGTTCGACTTGATTTTCTAATATGTGCTCCTCCTCAACAATAGCTCCTTCTTGACTGTTAGGATCGACAAGAAAGTTATTGGAGTACTTTGAATCCCTTGACTTGAATCTAACCCCTCTCTTTTTCTCCATTTCTCTCTCTCTATTTGCACTCTGTTTTCTTTGCTGCAAGTCTAATATTTGGCTCTCTGTGATTTTTTGGGGCTTATTAATTGTTTTTTTACTTGGATTCATGATTGATTTGAACATGGGTTTATTTGATGAGGGGATGATATTGTTGGATTTGTTATGAATGAGGTCATGGTAGTGGTGAAGGTTTTAGTGGATGAAATGAAGATGATGGGTGGTGGTGGACGGTTTTGATAGTTAGTAGATGGTATGGGTTTATGGGTTCTAGTTATAGGCAACAATGAATTTCGACTTCCTGTTTCTCTCTTCACTGCTAGTTCAACTTCCTGACATGTTAGAAGAAATGGAAAAGGTAGGAAAACAGAATGAGAAGTAGAAGAGAATGGAAAAAAAGAAAAAAGAAACTTACAATATCATAAAAGAAAAAAAATTAAATTGCTCAAAACGAAAAAATATGAGGACTGATTGTATTATTTAACCTAAAATTTTTGTTTGAAATGATGATTTAACAAGCCACATCAGCTTACCATTACACCGTTAACGGTAATTAACAACTCAATGACTAAAATGTTACAACACAATAATGTAAGTGACTAACACGTAACATTTCAAACATAAGTGACTAAAATGTAACTTGCGGAAAACAAAAGTGACCATGGTGTAGTTTACCCTAAATATAAAGTCAAAAGATATACAGGAGAAGCAAGAACAAGTCTCGCTTGCATAGTTAACGATATATTAATACTGTAAAAGTTATTGCTGGTGGTGTGGGGAAGGAGAGTGAAAGGGACAATGGTGGGGGCAGAAGGGATAGAGACAGTGGGGGAGGGAGAAATGTAGGACGATGTGGGGGATTTTTATGTTATTTAATATTAATATAATTATATTTATTTAATATTAATATTAATATTAATATTAATATTAATATTAATATTAATATTAAATTTATTATTATATTTAAAAATATTTTTTACTTTTATTTTTATTTATTTTTTATTTTTTTAGAAATAGGTTCAAATTGAAAACATATGATAATTTTGAGGGTTAATTTTTTAAAATTATGATTAAATCGATATAATATGTAAAAGTTGAGGGCTAAATTTGTTATTATACTGACTATTTAACTGCCACTTTAGCTTGTTGTTTGTGATTTTGATCAGAGTGACTAAAATGACCGAACTATGTAACGTGAGTGCTTAACTTGTAAATCTTTTATTTTGGTGCCTAAAATGAAAAAAATTATAGTTGAATGACCATTTGTGTAGTTTACCTAAAATTTAAATATTTTCAAATTAAATATTTATTTTCATATAAATATTTATTTCGTTATTAGTTCTATTTCTCTTCTAAATTTTTTTAAAAAATGCAAAATTAAAATCTATTTTTAAACTTTCTATTTTATTATTAGTAATTATTTATTGATTAATTACTTTTCCAAATACGTAACGAAATCTATAATTTCTAATTATTTATTGTTATAACTATCAATTATAATTATTTCTTAAATGCAACATGTTTTGTAATTTTTCAACCACTGAATGTGTCGTTATAGATAACTCCAAGGACAGTTTGAATATGTGTGAGGTATGAATTTTTTTATATATTTTCATTGGTTAGTGATTTTTAATATATCTTTTTTTTGACAAATTCACTTATTTATATCAAATCCATATTATTATTGTAACATATTATATTTTATATTGTATTTTAGTTAATAACTTGAATTATAAAAAAAATTGAAACATCTATGTAATCCTTTCGTGTTATTGTTATTTTTAAAATATTTTTTTATAAAATATATTTTATCATATTGTTTTGCGTGGTCAAATTCTTCATGCTGACAGTACCATACTAATTTTTAAAATTAAAAATCTTTATTACAAGATTGCTATATCGTCACTTGACAGTTATGAATTAAGAAATTTTAAATATTTACGTTTAATTATTAATTAATGATATGTTAATCTTTTGCAATTTTGAAAGATTAATATGACAACCTTTTAAATTGCTTGTGAAATGATGTATACGATGATTGTAGTATCTATATATATATATATTTATATATATATATATATATATATATATAACTCTATTGATTTTTTATAAATTTAATAAAATTTATGCATAATAAAATTTGAATCTAAAACATTATAATTTGTTAACGCTTATTTTATCCTTTCAATTAAAACTTCATTTAATTCTTATATAGATTTGTTAACAAATATTTTTTATGTAGAAAATTTCACCTCCATGTGGCATAATTTAAAATTTTTTATGATTTTACTTTTTTTAGAAAAATTCATTTTATTACTTACAAAATATTTAAAGAATTCATATTATTACTTACAAAATATTTTTAGAAAAATATTTGAAATTATAGTTTAAAATTTTAAAATATTTAAAGAATTCATATTATTATTTAAACTTTGATTGAGTTAGTGTCACAAATTAATTAAAAATATTATTTTTACAAAATAAGCTATATTATTATGAAGATGTTTTTATCTTTTAAGATATTTTTCTATAAACTCAATAAAATTGTATACATTGTGAGATTTGAAAAAGAATACCATAATTTTAAACATTTTCAACTTTACTGTTTGAATCAAAGTTTTATATGAAATAATAATATTTTATTCTTTTATTTATTTTTCACTAATATCATGAAATTGCTATAAGATATGGCTTATTTATCAATGATGCAAACAAAACATTATATATGGAATAATGAGATATACGTGAATGGGAAGACTATATGAGAAATGAGTTGGAGAGGAAGTGAGGATGAAAGGATACTGCAATAGGACTCAACTGATTCAGCTGAAACAACAAGCAAAAAAAGAGAAAGAAAAGCCAAAGAAAGAAAGATGATAAAGGTATTGGATTTATAAAATTTAAATTTAGCTTGGTTCTTTGGTTAATAAATTTTGAATATTTGAATATTTAAATAAAAGATAAACATATTTTAAAATATTTGAATTTACACTCAAATTCATATTCTCTTATATTAATAATGATGTTTATAATAATTATTTTATACATTAGTTATTTTATATAAATTAATGTAATAAAAAACCTCGAGGTTTAAATATTGTCATAAATTTTTAAATTAATTATTTGATACATTAGTAGTTAAAGTTTTTAACTTTACAAATAAAGTTGAAAAAATAACATATTCTTAATTGATATTTTAAAAATAAATAATAAATAAATGGACACTGATGATTTTTAACCATATTTATAGAGTTAAAATATTGCACTAGCATTCGATGCTCTTCTTGTGGAGTCTTTTCTTGCAAGTAGTGCGGCAAATAGTAATCTAGCAAAATTACGATTAATCAATGGTTACCTTCATAGAAGTTGGAAGTTAATGTTTTGACATATTCCTAGGACTCAGAACTTGACTGTTGATCAAATGACGAAATGCGTTTTTGACAATTCTTTGGGATTGACGCTTTTTGACGATCTTCCAAATTTGGTTAAGGAGAATTTACAGTCAGATAGATATATCTTCAACAATATTGTTTAATTTTATTGTCTTCGCTTAAGGCTGTTATAATTTCTACTAAAAAAATACTTCACTAATAATATATCAAATAATAATCCATTAAAAAAATACATAATAATATTTTAAATTTACACATTGCATAAAATAATTGTTCATAATGATATGAGAAAAAGGTTATAGTAAACTCATATAAAAATATTGTTTGGCAAAAATAGATACAAAATTAATACTCACAAATGGATACAATATAAACACTAGAAAGAAGCCCAAACATGAGGGGAAAACAAGTCAAAATTCGGTCCTACTAATTTTATTTGCATGAATAGGCTTATGAGATGACGTGAGTAATCACCCACCTGATTTTATTTTTTATTCTAGAACGGTAGTTTTAGTTGTCCTCATATGGCATCAATTATCAATACATTGCTTAATGGATTAAACTATTCAACCCACTCCAACGATGGATTGTCGGGTGAGCTTGTTGGTTGATGCATAAGTCTAATAAAATAAAATAAATAAATAGTCCCTAGATGCAATAAAATAAAATAAAATATTAAATAATCTCTCAAAAATAATTAAAATCAATTAAATTTTTCGTTTAAAAGTGTACTTGAATCGTGATTTGTACTTAATTAAGCTCATTGAATTTATTTTTTCTCTGTTGAAACCCTTGACAGGTTGTTAAGTTTTAAAATGATGATTGGAGAGCTCAATTGATTTTTTTTATTTTAAAAGGATTTAATTGATTATCTAAGTGAAAATTTTATTAAAATTCTAGAAATTCTAATTTTTTATTAATTATAAAAATCATGCTAAAATTATTAGAAATTTATAATTATTATAGAAAATTATTAAATTATAAAAATTTTAGGAAAAATTTAAATGTTATAAAGTTTTTAGAAAAAATATAGAAAATTTATTAACATATTCAAAATTATAAAATTGTAAAATTGTAAAAGTTAAAATTTGGCTAATTTCTCTAAAAAGACCACTTTTTTTTTTAAATTAATAGAATAGGCTGATTTTGGAGAGAGAAGAAGAAAGGGCATTTAGCTGGACACGTTTCAGCTAACTTTGTAGGAAAATACATCCATCCTATTGCTGACATTACAATAATGCCAAGGGAAAAGGCAGATGATTGAGATTTTCTCCTTTCTAACTTGAGAAGGCATGTTGTCTCGCAAACCAGTATATCTGTCATCTCTGATAAGGAACCCGAAATACTACCCACAATTGAACAATAGAGAAGCTTTTAGGAAGGATACACCATAGGTATTGTAAGACATGTGGGTGCTAAAAATCATGCACAATACCATTCTGACAGGAGCGAACACAAGTCATTAACATGGGTATGTGTTCGCCACTACTTCAACACCATTCTGACTTTGCAATAGGATGGGCTTCTATGACAATGATTCCATCCCTGCACAATAGTAGAAATGTGTAGGTGTGACACCCCAAACTAGACTGGGACGAACCGGCTCGAATTCGAAGTGTTACATTAGTCACCTAAGTGATTCTCCGACTAATGGCCTCCCAAGATACACCCCGATCTTATAATACCTCAATCTTATCCATTTATTAGTTATTTATTAATGCGGAAGCAATTTGTGAACCAATTTTAAACTTTTTATAAGTAATTTAACCTAAGGGCATTTTTGTCATTTTATCACATACAGTTAAACTAACCCAAATTTAGATCCATACATTACTAACCCTATTTTTGTCAATTTATGTAAGTCCTAAAAATTTCAGCTTAATCTGAGTTTATTTTCTATGTCGAAATCAAGTTTCATTATTAAGGACTAAATCGTAACAATTTCAAACTATCAGTACCATACCGAATATTAAATTGAGTGTGTTTCTAAACAATTTGTCAATTACAAGTCTAATCCTAAAATTTTATCAACTTTCATTATCATTTAAGGCTCTAATTAGACCTATCAAGTTACAGGACTAATTTGTAATTTAAACAGACTAGAGAACCAATTTAAAAAGACCAGAATTCAAACCCCTAGCTGAAAAAAATTCAATTTTAAACCTGATTTTGAGTATTTTAAAGCCCAATTTAACCCGATTTAGGTACAACTAAATATCATACATATTCATACACCTTCAATTGAATTTATTAACACCAATTAAGCCTAAATTAAATAGAATTAAACATTCAATTTCATGCATATCACCCACCAATTAATTCAAACAAGTGGCGTACCTTAGTCACTAGTAAACCACTTAATTGAAGCTTCATTTAAACAACGGCTAGTGTAAACATCATGTCTCACACACTGTGTTATCAAGTAACAATACATTGTAAATTATTCAATAATCAAACTCAAACATGCATATTGATATTATAAAACCATCCAAAATTAAAATTGTTCAATATCGAAGTCTAATTATAACCAAAGTTAGAATAAGTCCCGAAAGTTCCACAATACCCGATTAACATCTCTAAAACGTGTAACTAAATCTCTACTGAACCTTAATCTCTTGGAACTCTCTTGCTCGCCTCCTCAACTCCTCAATCCCAATGGTTAACTACACGAATGTGAGGGTATGAGCTTAAAAAGCTCAGTGAATGTTAATAAAATGACGATAAATTAGCATCCAAATCATGCTTAAATTGAAACCAATCAAACACAAATTTCTAATCACATTATCAATCCATAATAGTTTAATGTCATATACTCAACCATGTATCAAAAATCATAATTAATCATGGCATATAATCATCAATTTAGCATATAATATTTCATACATTTATATTGGCATATACAATCATGACTTAATCGGGTGATCATACATAGAATAAATGGATCTCCTTCTAATCAGAATCTGAATTAGTCCTAGATTGAGTGGGCCAAGGCCACACACTCCCTTATCTACTCCAAATTAGTCCACCTAGAGCTTCGTTGCTCACAAATAACATATCAATATGGTGAGTACTAACAAATCTTATGGCATACCAACTATATCCAATGGATCCACCATGCTATATAATGCTAATACAACCAATCAATCATAACATAATTTCAGTCAATAATGTGTTCAATTTAAAATGCCAAAATGCATATGTGAATCATGTAACATAGCCATTTTAACATCAAATTAAATCTAGCATACCAATTACCTATTATCAATGTCCATTTATCAATTGAAATATCAACATACCATGAACCAAAGACTCCAGCATGCTTTCTTAGCTCACCATTATAATCAATCAAATCAAGCACATAAAATCACTAGATGCTCACTGTAGAAAGCCCATTTTGTCTGGGCCCATACACAAAATAAAACCAAAAATAAATAATAAACTAAATTATTTAAAGGATCCAATGTCCATTTACAACAACATTTCAAAACATCAAAATTAGTCCATTTCTTACAAGCCCAATAATAAAATTTAACCCCAAACCCCAAACAGACCAAATTACAATGGCCCAACTCCGTAACTAGCCCAAATGGCCCAAGCCAATAACCCAAAATTCCAGAAACCCTAAGGTGAAAACAATTTACGTTGTAGCTCCCATGTACGGCTTTCTTCGCGCCTCCATGACCTCTACATTGGTCCTCCAGTTGGACACACCTGCAACAAACTAACAACCACAACAGCAATTGACAGTAGAATAACAATAAATGACAGCAAGGAATTTGTATTTTCTCTTTTATTTTTTCGGCTATAAAACCGAATGGAATCGAATGTAAATGGGGGATTTTTTTCACAGATATACAATACAGATACAGAGAAATAGAGAGCAAAATCCGAATCTTTCAAATACAAATAGATTTTCGATTAAATCAAAACAATTTTTCTTCTTTTCGAAAGGTGATTAGCGGCTTTGATTTCATTATTTAAGTTTTTACAACAAAAGAAAAAGAAAAAAGAAAAGAGGGAAAGGAAAAAAGGTACCTGAGTGGTCTCCGTTGTCGAGAGCCCATCACTGGCATCAGAGCCAAGCCGATTGGGGTCAGACTTTATTTTTTTCCTTTCGCTTCCTGAGTCAAGAAGGCTAAGCCTTCGGTTTTTTTTTCAAAAGGGGGGTTAAACACCCCATTTACGAGGCTTGGGCCACCATCTGCGGCCATGGCGCATCGGATCTCCGACAGAAGCGGCGCTGGCCCAGTAGGGGAGGAAATTAAAGAATATTTCAAAGTTTTTAGGTTTTTTTTAAACAAAGGTTAAAATGATTTTTTTTTAAAAAAAAATTGATTTAAATAATTAAAGGAACGGCGCCTTTTTTATTGGAGCTAGGTCTGCGTCTTGACCCGACCCGACCCGCTAGGAGGGTCGGCTATTTTTTTCCCTAAATGGGTGAATTACACATTTGGTCCCTCTCTTTCGCGCTATTATTCAATTGAGTCCCATTTTGAATTCTTTTGCATTTTTTTAATTTTTCTTTGGAATTTGTACACTGTTTCAATTTAACCCGCATCTAAACGCTGTGTTTTAAGATCTGGGGATATTTTCTTTTTTAGTCCTCGTTCATTTGTGTGTATTCTATTTCGGTCATTAATTCGATTTTAATAGTTTTATTTGTTTATAAATTATCCATGTGATATCATTTTCATTTCAATTGAGTCTTTTTAATTTTAGTTTCTTTTTCTTATTTTATTCATTTTAAATAATTCTTTATAAAATTTATTATTTGTCGTAATATATATTGTTTGAATTATATTGTATATATTATGTTCACAATATTCTAATTGTTATTTTTAATTCCCTTTATATATATATATATATTTATATTTTCTTTTAAATCTATTTATGTATAATTTATTTCTTCTAAAATCTATTTTACCACCTTCTATTATTATTATTATTATTATTATTATTATTTATATTAAGTTTTTCGCTCTATGTATATTATTAATTGTTGATGAATAAATCTCATTTCAAATTACTTTGTATGACCATTGATTTCATATTATATAGATTGTTATTCATAAATATTCTTTTGTATATTTTTATGGTTGTATTTATATAATTCATTAATATTAAAACTTTCTAATATGTACATTATTTATTTTAAAATTTTATATGGACATATATTATTATTTTTATGTACATAATTTATATTATATTCTTATTTATTTTAGTTTTAAGTTGTTTTGTATAGCACTTATTTTAAATCTCTTCTTACAATAATCATTTTGGAATTCATTTATATGTTGAACTTTATATTTTATGTATTATTTACTTATTTTATAATTTAATTCAAATTTTTGCATGTGTCATTTGTCTATATACATACAACTTATTTTTAAATTGTTTTTACGTTGTCAATTCCAAATTTATCTTCCTTTTCATTATTTGTTTTAACACCGTTCATCACCTTTTAAAAGTTTTTTGTTTCATTGTTTAAATAGATTTTTATTTATTTAGAAATGTTAAATCGTGTATGTTGTAAGATTATTATCATTGAGTGTGTTTTGATTTACATAATTTGTATAATATGTTATTCATGTATGTTTTCCATATTTGTATTTTGTTTTTCATTTCCATGTATTGTATTATGATTGAAATTGCCAACTTATTTGCCTGGAACCATTTATTTCATTTTCTTTACTTCAAACAAACCGAATAAATATATTTCAAGTCCGTCTTTATAATCGCTCCTATTTAAAAAATTCTCAAAATAAGGAAATATTTCATGTTTGAAAATTCGAGAAATCGTGCCCTACGTGCTGGGTTTCAATTTTCTGTTTGACCAAATGACCAAATACCCTTTTTAAAATTCCGTCTGTGATTTCTTCAATTAGAAAACAAGGCAATATTTCGAGTTTGGGAGTTTGAGAAATCGTGCCCTAACGTGCTAGGTGTCGATTTGTCGTTTGACCAAATAACCAAATATCCTTTTAAAATTTCAATGCATGAATTTTAGAAATCATAAGATGATCTTGGTATCGAGGGTTTGAAATATTGTACCCTAACGTGTTGGGTATGATATTTTATTCCTTCGGGACAAGGGAGTCTTAGGATCCAATTCAAGTATATTCAACCATTTTTAAGCAGGATTGTATTTTAAAATCTTTTCCAATTTTCTACATTAGGACATTAATCAATCAATTAGGTACCAATTTTGGGCATTGCGAGAGTGTTAATCCTTCCTCGTGCTTAACCAATCCCCGAACCTGTCTTTTAACTTTCGTAGGCCAAGATCAATACTTTAATAAAATGTTTTATTAGGTGATCCGATCACACCTAAATAAAAAGGATTGGTGGCAACTCCATGTTTCATTTTTAAAGTCGATACCTATTTTTTAAATTCAAAAATGTTTTCGACACTCTCTTACCAACACTTAACAAAAATTTCATCACTTAAACGTATATCAATAATCTTGCAAAATTAACCAACCAAAACTCAAAATTAACCAAAACCAATTAAGCATAAGTGAGGGTCAATTTACCAAATCGCCTTTTAATAACATTCGCCACACAACTAACTCAACCACAACCAAGTGATCAACCAAGCAAATCTAAGCTTCAATTTCAATTAGCTTGATCCTTTTCAAGATTTGAAGCTTCAACAGAGATAAAATAAATATTACCACTTTTAAAAGATATAATAAACACAAATTTTCATCCACTAGGCTACATGAAATTCTCACTCAAAGTTACCTTACCAGATTTGTATCATCAAGTCGAAAACTCGAGTCCTCACAAAATCGATCACTCCAGCCCTCTTAATCACTTCCAAACATCAATACTAGACCAAATAAACATATACTAAGCATCAATTTCACATTTAAATCAATTTCACTAAATTTCGGAAAATTAGTTCATGAATATGATGAAATTCGAATTTCTTTAAATTACCTTATAAAACATGTTTAATCTTGATAAATAAGATCAAAAACCTTTTAATAGTTCCATTTTGAGTTGGAACATCCATTGATTTGTGGATTTTCTCTCAAAATTCAAGATCCACCATTAAAACACCTTAAGCTTTTGAAGAATATGACATTGACAAAAAAAATCATATAATTATCACTCAAATCATGTTAATATGCTTCTAATCATCATAAAAATAAGTTTAGAAAGGATAATTACCTTTGATTCGTTCTAAATCCTTTGATTCGTTCTAAATCCTTTGATTGAAAATCTTGGTTCAAGAATCTTAAGGAATTTCAGAATATTTTTGGCTCCTTTTGTGAATAATTTGAGGTGAAAAGAGAGTATTATTAGAAGAAAATTTGCTGAATCTATTGTCTGATGATAGATCTTTAAAAGCATGCAAAGAAAATAAGTTTTATAGCTCTCTAATCTGATGTAAATGGTGTGAAAAGTAAGCTAGATGCATTGTATTTAAAATTGAAACAACCCACCAAAAATTTAAAAATTGAGAAATTTGCCCAATGGTTACTCCCACATTTCCCTTACTTTACCAATTGATCATTTCCCTCCAAAATTCCGAATTTAAAGGTTTATTTTTCAAATAAATACTCCCAAATTTATCTTATTTTACAATTAAATCTAATTTAATTAATATTTAAATTTAACTCAAATTAACCCCAATAAAAATTATTTTAAAATTCTTTTTCGACCCAAATTAATTATTTTCACCAATAATTATTTAATTACTTTAAAATTAATTTTCCAAAAATATTTTTATTTTTCTAGATTATTGTTTAATCGATTTTAGATAAAATTAACCTCCTAGATTAAATTAAAAAACTTACTATTAACCCGATAAATTTCTAAACTCACACTCGGAACCCGAAAAATATGCCTGAAACTACTAGACCCGATTTAAGGATATTATAGTAGATATCCCAATGCTATCGCATCACCGCCAATTGAATATACCTTTAAGCTTTTACAATTTCTACCTCAAACCCGAATACCATTAAATCAGTCTCTCCATATTTCCAACCCTAAAAGATAAATACCCTAAAAACCTTTTAAAACCCTAAAAATCCTTAAACCTGGTCTAGGAGAGAGAATATGAAAATGCCTCCAACTGGACGCATTTTCATCTGATTGTGCAAGAAAGCGCTTCTAGTTGGATGCCTTCCTACAATGTTAGTGTAACACCCTATCCCGTCTTCGTTGCTAGATTAAGGTTATGAAGTGTTACCGAACTAAACAGAACATTTCACTTCAATTCACTATAGTTAACCAAATAAATTGCAAACACATAACAAATAAATCAATTTGGGATATAAATACACTTATGGGCCTTAATTTGAGCTTATAGAGCCCTAAAAACAGTTTGAGAACAATCTGCGGTTAAATTGAAACAAATCAAAAAATTTTAGAAAAACTTGAAAATTTTCAAAACAAGAGCCACACAGCCATGTGAACATTTGAAGTCAAGATACACTGTAGTGTCCTAGCTCGTGTGAACATTTGAAATAGGGCCACACAGCCGTGTGCCAGATTGTGTGTGTATTCAAGTTAGGTTACACGGTCATGTTGCAGGCTATGTGTTAGAATGTATAACAAACTGTTTTCACTCACACGGTCATGTTGTAGGCCATGTGCTTGGCTGTGTGGATATTGCACCTAAAAAACAAATAATACATACGACTGTGTAAGGTGACCGTGTGTGGCACACGACTGTGTGACAGCCTATGTCCCAAACCGCATGCATCATTTTTAACCCTTAAATTAAGAAAACTCATGCACCATTCCTTGCACAGCAAGACATCCCATATCTAGATCATTTCCTAGGTTCAAAAACACATTCAAATCATCAATTATATGCCAAAAATTCATTCATCCTATACCAAACCAATAGGCCATTCAAAGGCACCACAATCAAAGATCATTCACTCAACTAACCTAGCTAAGTAATCACATAGCATTAATCATCTATTCATGCTCAATTCATAAACCAAATTGACAAAACTATAAACATATTCAAATTTCACCATTCCAAAGTGTTAACATCTAACTCTTAACCATTAGGAATGAACCCAACCAAAAACACTTTAAACATACACATTCAAACCAAGCATTTCACTAGGAACACCAATTTAGCATAGCATTTACATAATTACAACAAAATATCTATATATATGCCATATCCCAAAGTAGAAAACAATAACTACCAAAATAGCTGGACAATGTGAGCTTCTAGTCGATCCATCCAGTCAGTCTGCAAACTTGAAAACTACAAAAGAACATAAATGAAACAAGATAAAGAAGCTTAGTAAGCTCATAGTCTAAAACATCAAACTAAGTTACCTTAATGGACATCAAAATATAAAGAGATAATTTATAATTTCTGATAGCCAAATACACATTCGCAACCTACATTAGTTCCTGATCACATATCAAAATATATAATGATAACCCTCTTCTTAAATGACTTATCAGTTCCATAAACAAAATTTCATCAATGTAAATGTACTCACATATAAATAAGTAGTTCATTGAACAATAACACTTTCTAATATCTTGAATATACATAAAAATTTAAGTCCACAAGTTAATTGTACATTTCGTTCACATTTAGCCCAATGAACTAAGTACTCAACTCGGATACTCGGGTAACTACACCACACCCAAAGCATCATAGATACATAACAGAGGCATCGAAGTGCAGGTAGAGGCACGATTGTGCAATCAGAGACATTAAAGTTCAAATAGAGGCACTGAAGTGCAATCTCCTACTAGCACGCATACTAACCCTATTGGCATGCCTATCATATCCTAGTGATACATTCAACCGGGCATTATACATAATATAACACCCTAAAATAGGACCTTGGAGTTTTAGGGGTATTTTAGGGATTTTAGCTTTAGTGTGCTCGAAATTTTGTAAGCATGGTAATTGTAAATGTTTTTGTCTGTGTTATTTTGAAAATTAAACTAATTTTTGAAAATAATACTGAAAAAGCTTTTAATTTTGAAATAATTGTTGATTTTTAAAAGGATCAAAATTTTGTGTGTTTATGAAGCAGCTTTACCAAATTTCAAAAATACAACTTAAAATCATCCCTTACCTATAGATTTCACGTTAACTCTTCTTTTTTGCTAGTTTGTGTCGTCCCTTGATCTCCCAACCTCTCATCTTAGATTTTCTTTGTTAAATCATCATCCTTTTGATTACTATCATCACTCAAGTCATTATCTACATAATATTTCAAGAAAACACCCCAAAATCTCATTGATTTCATCATCTTCCTCACTTGTGGGATTTCTAAGATTCACGTTAAAAGTTCATTTTTCTTCCATCGAAGGTAACCTTTTGCCTTTCTATCAGTTTCAGTTATTATGTAGTCTTTAAAGCTGAGTTTTTAATCATTAAATTGCATGTTTTGATTAAAAGTCGAAAATTAGGTCGTTAATGGTGTATTTCAGATTTTTGAGTAAAAACGTGATTTCAAAGTGTTTTTCAATTAATTTTGACATGATTAAAAGATTTCTAAACTGATTTTAAAGTTTTTTTTAAGGATTTCTAAGGATTTAACGAATTTTCGTGAAAATTACCATAAACATGTCAAAATTTTTGATACGATGAATTGAATAGCTTTGTGGTAGTTTAAAGGTTGAGAATTAGGGTCTGTTTGTTTGCCAGTAAAATGTTTTCCGGAAAATGATTTCTGGAAAATGATTTACTTTTCTGGAAAATAATTTATTGTAAATATTTTTCGGTGTTTGAATGCTATGTAAAATATTTTCATTGTTTGTGATTTCTGAAAATATTTTCCTTTAAAGTTATTTTTACATATATTAATAAATTTATATACATATTAATAAATTTTTATATTTTAATTTTTTACATATAATGCAATGATTTATTTATAAATAAATAAATTAAATTAAATATATAATAATACTCAATTATTAAGCTACAATATTAACCTTCATAAATTGAAAACAACCAAAGTCGATAAATTATTTGTAATTGTGTTAAAAAATAAAAAACAAGGATTGAATAATTATAAATTAGCTTCCAAACTACAATTAATACTAGAAATTAATAATATTATCCAAATGCATAATTAGTAGTACACCACATAATAACAACATTGTCCAAGTGCATAACTAAATATTACACCACATAAAAGTATCAATATCTTCAACCTTGAGAAAATTTTTGAAGCCAAATTTTTTATGCTTCTTACTTTTAACTAAAAAAGCTTTGGCCTCGGATTCATGACTCACTAGATAATCAAACACAGAACACAAGAAGTCATCATGAAATCCTTCTTCCTCCATCAACATCACTTGTCCGTAAAGCTGTGGTGTCTTATCCACAGTAAATTGTTCCAAAGCATTAGCAATTTTGCCAAGTTGTTCACCCACAAATTTAACTTGTTCATCAACGACACTTTCTTGAACATTTTTTCTTTTACGTTTGGATGTGCCAGATGAAGATACATTTGTTCTTACCTTTTCATCCTCTTCATTGTAGCAGTCTAGAGGCACTGAATCTTGGTTACCATCATCCAAATCTATGTCAGCAAATATTCTGGTAAAACTCCCTATTGCCATATCTTTGCCAACAACCAAAGCCATTTCATCATAATGATCAATGCTTTTATTCAAAAATGGTTCATACTTCTTGTGTGCCTGTTGGATATTATACACAATTAGAATAACAGGTATAAAACAATTGAAATATACTTAACATATATATACATATATTACCATTACTGCTGCATCATATGTCGCTCTATCACATATGATCATTTTCATGTTATCATCCCATCCAAAACCACTTTCACCTCGAATTTTGCATATAATTTGCCATTGGTTTTTTACAGTCCTCAAATGATTTTCCACATGCTTCGTATCGCATTGGACTTGGAATCTTTCAGAAATAGCTTCGACAACTCGTTTAATAGAAACTGTTTTGAAAGTATTAGAAGGCTTATTTCCTTTCTGGGCCTCCTCTGCTAGAATTTCAAGAAAAACATGTTCCATCGGTTTTGTCCACCTGAATTGCTTGGAGGTCCCTTCTTTGTTGCCCTTACCTATTCTACATTAATAATTGTCATTGTCAATCATTTCGATATCCAACAAGCTTAAAACATAATAAATTCAATATCTAACAAGCTTAACATAATCAATATCTAACAAATTCAAGACATAATAATTTCAAAATCCAACAAACTAAAATTTTAATATCATTATCCAACAAACATTAACAAAAAAAGAACAATTTTAATACTAAAACATACATAACATAGAAACAACAAACCTAACACCTAAACCTACCTAATATTTCTAGCGATATAATCAGTCCACATAGTTTGTGCAATTTCGTCTCTCTTAGCAGACCATTCTCTTGCTTCTTCTCTTTCTTCTCGCTCCGTAAGAGTTGGTATTATCAAATCAGACTCAGACTCCTCGTATAATCCTTGATTAAGTAAATCATTAGGATCAACTCCCATGATATGATTATGAATGATACAACAAACCAAAACTATATCTACTTGAGTTTGAAAATTCCAAAATGGTTCAGCATCTAATACATGAAACCGTTTCTTCAAAATCCCAAAAACACGTTCAATAGTGTTTCGCAATGATGAATGTCGAAGATTAAAGAGTTCCTTTGCATTTTCAGGCCCCTGAGCACTAAACTCTTTTAAATGATATCAGACACCACGATATGGGGTAATAAATCCATTTCAGATGCCATATCTAGCATCAGCAAGATAATATTTGCCTACAATTTTACAAAACATAATTAATACTAATAAATTATGAGCTTATTAGAACTATTTGGTATTTAATGATAATTATTACCTTCTGGAATTCTTAATCCTCTTGGGCGTGAAAGTGCATCACTTAAAATACGAGAATCATGTGCACTACCTTCCCAACCAGCTAGAACATAGGAAAATTTCAAATCAAATGTAGTGGCAGCCAATACATTTTGTGTCGTCCCCCCTTTACAGCTACGAAATCTTCTTTCAATGCTAGGTGGAACGGATGCACGAACATGAGTTCCATCTAATGCTCCAATACAATCTTTAAAATAAGGATAAAACCTTCGATTGTTTCTGATTTCACTAGGAGTTGACTTATCAGGTGATCTAATAACTAGTTTATACAATTTCACAATAGCTCTCAATACAATCCTAAAGTAACGGTGAACTGTCTCAGTTGATCTATAATATCTGGATCCAATCACTCGAAACCTTACATTATGACCAATTATATGTAAAAATATCAGTACTTGCTCCCTAATATTCACAGATTTAGTTGATTGTAATAAATTATTCCTACTAAGAATATCACACAAATTAAAAAAGGCAATCGGTCTCATCCTTATCATATTAATACAATGTTGGTTACCACTATATAAAATACTATTAATATAATTTTCTCTTTCATAATCTCGATTGACACGAGGGTGATAAGTAATTTCCTTCCTAGTTTTTAATTTTTTAATCTAAAGAGCCCCAAAAGCTAAAACTGAAGCGACGACTGCAACAATTACATTTTGATGTTGACTACGATCCATCTACACAAAACAATGCCACACAAATATTTGATCACTACAAAAAAGGTGCAAGCTTTTCATAAGACCACATATATGAATAAAGCTACCATGACTAAAGGGCATACATACATATATGAAAATTGATATCTAATACACTAGTAGCTCATGAAGATATCCAAAAGTTAAGACTTTAAAGATATATATTTATTAAAATAATTATAACGACTGAAATTATTTTTTATTAATTAAAAAAGTTGAAAAAAAAACCTTTAATAATGTCGAATTTTTATTAAATCTATGTTAGTATAGATTATTTTAGGTTAAATTATGGTTACTATTTATTTATTATATTTAAATTTATGAATTAAGAATTAATATTTATATTTTAATTTGATATTATTTTATTATTTTATTTTTATAATATCATTAATTCATGCTAAATGTTATTTTATTTTATTATTTTTATCTGATACTAATACAACTAGAATTCATGCTGCCCCAATAGAGAACTAGAAATCAACTAGCATACACCCAATATCAGTCTCTAATCAATACACGAGAGTTCTCAATACCATAGTGAATATGAAAATCTCAACACAAAAAAATCAAAGAAAAGTTGGAAATAAATAGTTAGAGAAAGATGATTCAATCTTCTAGCATTCTAATTGCACACATCTCAAAGAGAATGAACATCCTATAAATAGAGCCAATAGCAAGAGAAAAGGAACTTGATAAGTTTTGTTAAA
Source organism: Gossypium arboreum (assembly GCF_025698485.1). NCBI lineage: Eukaryota > Viridiplantae > Streptophyta > Magnoliopsida > Malvales > Malvaceae > Gossypium > Gossypium arboreum. Next base: position 30,022,179 of record NC_069072.1, read on the forward strand.
TAATTAATAAGTCTGCTATACCAATGCTTCAAATTTGAAGTCGTCAACCGATAATGATAAAGCAACAATCATTATTCAATAAACTGCTCATGATCAATCATCCATTTGGCTAAGGAGATAATGAAAGAGTTGAACTGTTGAAGTTTCCTATATCTAGATAACCAACTGAGTGACCCATAACATTGTTCTGTCAAAAGATGCCAACAGAACCTTTCAATCTAAGAAACTGAAAACACCATACTAATCAAACAACAATATTATATGTGCTGCTTTTTAGTTATAAGTTCAATTTCTCAAACTTAGATATTTATCTCAAACTTGAATCAAATATACAAGAATCAGATAAGCACAGTTTAAACTCCTAATGTGCTGTTCGTACATTGCATTTTGCAAAAAGCTTGCACATGCTTTATAGGATCAATTTGCATATTTTCACAGCTCACACATTACTACAACTCATACATTACATAGCTTGCTCATTACACAACTCACACATCATTGTAGCTCACACATTACACAGCTCACACATCACTATGACTCGCATCATTACGACTCGCACATTGATATATACATATACTAAATCAGTTGACATATAAAATCTTACTAAATCAGGTAGCACATAATTACTTACATAGGATTCGCACATAAGTACTGTCGTAACCATTTTTTTGAAAAAAAATGGGAATCAACTTGGATTTTGAAAATGAACACAAAAAATGGGAGTCGCCACCGATCTTTTTTGACTAGGTGTGATCGGGTCACCTTGTTAAAGTGGTTGTCTTTAATAAATAGCTTGATTTATTTAAACAACAATTTTGGTCTACGCAAACCAAGAAAACAGGTTCGGGAGTCGGTTACGCACGAGGAAGGATTAGCACCCTCGATACGCCCAAAATTGGTACCTAGTTGATTAATTAGTGTCTTAGTGTCGAAGATTGAAAACTTGGAAGACTTTTGAAATACGATCCCTCTTTGTAAAGAAAATGCTTAAATATTAAAGACCTTCTTGTCTCAAAATATGAAATGTCATATCCAGTGAGTTAGGACACAACATCTTAAATTTTCGAGAGCGAGCTTGCCTTTTATAAAATCTGTGTATTTTATTAAAAGGGTATTTGATTATTTAGAGTAAACGAGAGAAATCGAAACCCAGTAAGTTAGGGCACGTTTACTCAAATTCTCAAACTCTGAATATTGCCTTTATTCCAAAACAAATTCTTATTTCGAGATGACAAAATGTCATACCCGGTAAGTTAGGGCACAACACTTCGCATCTTCGAGAATAAGCATTTTTCAAAACTCGTATAGTGATTTAAAAAGAATATATTCTGTTATTTAGGTTAAATGAGAAAAGTCGAAACCCAGTAAGTTAGGGCACGATTATCTCGAATTACCTAATACATGATATTGCTTTTATGAAAGAATTGTTTGAATATATTGAGTGAAAAAATATAACGTGATTTATAAAAGCAAATTTTGGTATTAATAATAATGAGCGTGACGATATCAAAAATAATAATGTGAGCAATTATATAAAAATGAAATAATAGCAAGGCTAGTAATGTGTAAATATAAACAAATGCATGAGGAAAATAAAACCATCGAATACATGAATAAATAAATAAAATGCATAAAACATGACAAAAGAAAAAAGGCAATGATAACGAAAATAATAATAATAGCAATAGTATAAAACGATAATAATACATATGGTATTAAAATATATATATAATAATAGAAACAAAAAAATATACATGATATATTAAAATATACGGGATATATATATGAAATGAGTACATAATAGTTGTAAAATATACATAATAGAATGTACAAACAATATGATATTTACAATATATATGTACATAATATATATGATATGCATGATATAATATTAATATACATGTGCATAATATGGAGCATTATATATATATATATATATATATATATATATTAAAAGGATGCATATATGATATACAAATGCATTAACAAAACAATAATACGTAAATTAATATATAAATGTAGACGTATATGTATAGGTTAAAGATATATACACATATAATAATACATACACTAATATTATTATCAAATATAATGGGGGCAAAAATAGATATAACATATATGTGTATGGTATGGTATTTAAATGCGTATACATGAAATATACATTGGGAATAATAATAATATATAAAACTATAAACATATGCATAAAATATATATATAAGTGTTAAATGGAAAATAAAAGATTACTAAATAATAGTGTAAACATGCTAATAATAACAATGAGAATAATAAATAAAATGATAAATAATATTAAAAATAAAAAATGAGCAAAAATAATAAAAAAAACCGTATTAAATATGAAAAAGGGACAGAATTCGAAACAAAATGAAGTTTCGGGGCCGATTTAAAAAATAATAAAGGAGAAATGGACTAATTTGAAAACGCGCGCGACTGCGGAGGGCCAAAGGGGGAATTTCCCCGAGTCCTTAAAATGCATCATTGAAGGGAGGACCAAATCGCAATACGCGACAAACTTCTGAGTTAATTTAAAATAAATAAGAACTTGATTGCAAAATGTACAAAAAGTGGAAGGACCGCGTGCACAATTAGACCTTATACAAAAAACACGCGGATCCTCCTTATCAGGTCGGGTCGACCCTTTTTCCACCAAAACGACGTCGTTTAGGGGCTCTTCGGGACACCCTAAAACGGCGTCGTTTTACCAGGCTATAAAAGCCAAATTTTTGAGACAAAAATCACTTCCTCCATCCTTTTTTCAAAAATTTTCAGCAGCTCTCTCGGTCTCTCTGCAAGCACCCAGGGCGGCCAAGTACTCGGTGAATGACCACCGCCCTTCGTTGCCGATTACCACCGCCGACACCTGCGGTCTGAGGTAAAATTCCCTTTTTTACGCTTTAGAAATATGTTTATCTTCCTTGTGTTTATATTATATGTTTATCCATATATGGATATAAAAAGCATGGATTCGGCCAAGAAACAGAGACGAAAAAGAAAGTAAAAAAACGAGTCACCTTAGGTTATTAGACTTTGCTTCTCGGTATTTCTGTTATTGATATTGCTGGATCTCTTGTTTTGCTAGTATTCTTACAATCTAATATTGCTTTTCATTCTAAAAAATGCCGACCGACCTTCATGGTTTTTGATTCGGCTTTATATATAGCCATTACATGTTTCTTTTCTACTTCCTGTCTTTTCTCTATTTAATATTTGCAGGTAGTGGAGCAAGTGGGTGACTGATGTGACCGTGGCGGTGGAGCAGAGGCAGTGGCCAGATTCTGACATGGGGCGGTAGCAGCTGATTAGGCTAGGGTTTTTTGTTCCTTTTGTTTTAGTGTTTGGGTTGAGCTACTGTTGGGCTTAGTGAGTTTTGGGTATTTGTTTAGGTATTGGGCTTTGTGGGTTAGAAGATAGGTTTTGGGCTAGGGATTTAGTGGTTTTGGGTTTGGGTCAAAGGGGTTAGAGGGTTTTGGGCCCAAAATTGAGCTTGTACAGCTGCCCCTCTTTGCTTGTTGTCGTGTAACGAGAATAGAGCAAAGACTTAAGAAAGACCAATTTGGCCCAGCCATGTCGAATCTTGACTTCTTTGGGTGCTCCTCTTCTTTAAGTGACATCGTTCAGCCCAGTGCATCTTGCTACTTTAATCTGCTCCATTGCAGCTTTAGAGAAATAATATTTGCTATCTTCAGTTTGCTCCACTTGCAGCTTCAAAGAGATAAGACTTGTGACTTCAATCTACCCCGCTGAAACCTCTAGGAGATCTACTGTGGCTTCGAACCTCTCCAGTGCTATTTTAGGAAGATAGAATCCATAATTTTTAGCCTGTTACCCTGCTACTTAGGGGTCAAGGCTTATCGTCTTTGATCTGCTCCACTACTGCTTAGGGAGGTAAGATCTATAAATTCAGCCTGTTACCCTACTGCTTAGAGGTTTAAGGCTCTTTTACCTTCGATCTGTTTCCCTGCTACTGAGGGAGATAAGATCTGCAATTCGGTCTGTTACCCTACTCCTTAGGGGTTTAAGACCTATTGCATTCGATCTATTTCCCTATTGCTTAGGGTGATAAGATCTGTAGATATTCAGTCTGCCCCACTGCGACTTCGGGGAGATGAGACTTGTAACTTCAGTTTGCTTCACTGTAACTTCAGGAAGACAAGACTCACCGTCTTTTGATCTGCTTCCCTACTGCTTAGGATGATAAGATCTTCAAAATTCAGCTTGTTACCCTACTGCTTAGGGGTTAAAGCTCGACCTGTTTCCCTACTGCTTAGGGGTTTAGATCTGTAAATTCAACCTGTTACCTTACTGCTTAGGGGTTTAAGGTTTGAAAATTTGGCTTGTTACCCCATTGCTTAGGGGGTTGAAGCCCATCACTTTCGATCTGTTTCCCTACTGCTTAGGGGGTAAGATCTGTAAATCTTCAGTCTACTCCACTGCGACTTTAGGGAGATGAGACTTGCTGGATTCGATCTGTTCCACTGCAACTTCAGGGAGACAAGATCTGTAATTTTTAGCCTATTACCCTACTGCTTAGGGGGTTAAGGTCTGTAAATTTAACCTGTTAGCCTACTGCTTAGGGGTTTAAGGCTTGGTGAATTTACTGATTCTAGGGACATGACCTGTAGAATCAGTTCCATGTATTTATGCTTATGCCAAAGAATTAGGATGCTATGATTAAAGTGAATCAAATGCTCCTAGTTAGATGCATTATGAATGATCTATGAATGTATGAATGCAGCATGTTGTGAGCGTGAATCCCTTTTTAGGTTGCCATTGCTCTTTGTTCATCAAGGTTCCTTCACTGAAATGGTACCCTGTCTTCTTGTTCAGCTCAACTTTTGAACAGAAAACCCGAAGAGGTAGTCCCAATTTAAACTCTTTCTTCTCAGATGCTTCCAATCTTTGAGTTTGGTTAGTTCTAAAAAAATAGTCATGTTTCAGGTTCCTGTACTATTTAGAAACTTTCAGAGTAATATGCAAAACTCTTTTTGCGAAAATGGCTTTAGTCCATTAATCATCATTTCAATGCAAAATGCTTGAAAAAGATCATAACAATGACAAAACTGAAATTTATCAGAAACAACATTTGAAGGGAATAGATTAATCGCAGTCAACAAACATTGCTGGAATACAAAATGAATAAAAGGGAATAGGTGCCCCAGATATCGCAGCGTGAGTTTCTCTGTACTGACTTCTTGAGAACTCTTTTTTTTGGCCAATATGTGTTTAGGGGATCTAGAGTACTCTTGCAGATGTCCCAAGATGTAACATCTCTCCTCCTTGTTAATTTAAGTACCATAAGACCATCGCATGCCCCACCTTTGATCAAAATTTGAATCGCCCTTTACGGGTTTTCAATTCAAAATCCCTTTGGTCTCAAGGTGCTCTTTGCGAGTTTTCACCCTAGCCTTTCTTTTTTTTTTTTTTTAGGCGAAGTATTTCTTAACCAAATCCGAATTCACAGGATTGGATAAGGTTTTGCCATCCATGTAACGCCCCAATTTTCGGGAATTCTGTGAATGTTGGCATAGGTTTAATTATGTTAGTGGGCCTTTAGAAAGCCCAAACTTAAGATAGAACCCGACAATTTTAGTTAATTTTTGTTCCATAAGAAAAAGGGGGTGAAATTCTGAAATAGGACCTATGTGAAAATGTTTGAAAATGCTATAGGCTAAATTGAAGTGGCCAAATAAATAGGAGTGCAAAATAGGAGGATTTGCATGACAAACCTCCCATTTTATATGTAGTGGCTGGTCATCATGTTGTTGTAGACAAAATGTACACTTGATATCCATAATTTATGGTACAAATTGATACAAATTGATAATAGGTTAGGTAAATGTTCCATGATAATGGGTTAGGTAAATGTTTCATGATAATAGGTTAGGTAAATGTTCCATGATAATGGGTTAGGTAAATGTTTCATGATAATGGGTTAGGTAAATGTTTCATGATAAGAATATCATGTCTTTTGTATTAAATAATTAAATGGATGAAATATGAAGTTTTATTAAAAGAAAAAGGGGTGAAAAGAACAAAGTTTTGTCCATCTTTGTTCATCATAGCTGAAAGTTAGAGAAGAGAAAGGAGAGGAGAAAGCTCTTGAGTATTCGGTCATTAGGAGGAGGAAAATTGAAGGTAAGTTCTTGGTACCTTGCTTCTATTTTGAGGTTCATGAGTTCTTTTTGATTCTACCTTAACTCTTGAAGTATATTTTGATTTTTAGTTGTGTTGTGAGCATTTGGTCATGAATTAAAATGAAGGAAATGGTTGTTGTTTCATGTTCTTTTGATGAAAAATGGAAGATATGTGAAGTTGAGCCAAACAAATGAGCATGCATGTGCCTTAGATGTTAAAGGGAAAAATCAGCTAACATATTGTGCTTTAAAATGATGAAATGGAGATTATACTTAAGTAAAATCATAGATATGAGATGATTGATTGGTGATATACATGTTTAAATAACATGCATGCAAGGTATGTGTGAAAGAGTGATTTGGTAATAAATCTGCTTGGGACAGCAGCAGTAACGTGACTTTGGAAAATTACCATAAATTGTGGGAGATGAATTAGAAGCTGAATAAATTATGTAATTAAAGCTTATTGAGTCTAGTTTCTAATAAAATAAACAAGAACATATTTTGAATTCTGTACAATGAGAAATTTGATTCGTAATGAAGAGTGGTCAGATTAGTCAAACGGTGAAACATGGGAAACTTTAAGAAAAATCTGGTATTGATTGGCCATACAAAAAATTCTGAAAATTTTATGGATAGAAGATATATGAGTCTATTTTCAGGGAAAATTAACGGAACTTGATTTGGAGTTTCGTAGCTCCAGTTATAAATGATTTAGTGACTGTTGCTCAGGAAGACAGATTTCAGTGAAATTTTGATTATGTGGTAAACATTGACAAAAATTTGTTAATGAGTTGCTTATTGATTTCTTATAAGCTTACTATGATCTGTAGGTGTGGTTGGCGAATATTGTAAGGGGTTAATCGTAGTTTGTATTTGAATAGTTAGATTAACGTGTTAGTAATCCAATTGTAGGCGGTTCGTGTGTGGATCTCGTCAACATATCATCGCAAATGTGTGTAACTAACACCCTCTTTCTTAGTGCGGATCGGCAAAAGCGAAATGCCAAAATCGGTATTTTCTAGATTTTGAGTGTGCGAATGCTCGTGAGGTAAATCGATTAATGTTTTTGGTAAGCTGCAAAATTTGGACTGCAAAGTGCATGATTTACGTGCCCTCGATATTTTTGGGCTTAATGGGCCAAAATTGGAATGATGGGCCAACAGCCCAATTCGTAAGAACCCTCGATGCGTGATTACGTTAGTACGTGAAAAGTAGGAATATGCATGAAAAACCCTAAAAGTAGCTAAATTACTATAATACCCCTATGTATGGAAAATTCTTGTTATACCCCTAGGTGCAAAATTACCAAATACCCCTAGGGTTAAACCGACCTAATTGCATGTTTGATGTTGTTATTTCTTGCATGCCATGTTGTTATTATCGATGCATGGGATTGGGATATTGACGGAGGAAGTCTTGAAAGTGGCTTGTCCACGTCTTGGAGGCTTTGCCTCAATTCTTTGATAATCGAGCAAAAAGGTCGCAAGCTGTGGAGTGTTGAAATTTGGGTGGGTTGAGCTATTCCCCACATGGAGTGTATGGCTGGTACGGTGGAGTGTAGTGGTTGGTGGGTTGAGTAGTCTCCCAAATGGGCTTGCATATGTTTCTTGATGTTGCATGTATTTTGAAATGGGCCTATGGGCCATCTTGTTATCTGAATAAGGGCTAAGGCCCGTTTATTATAATCTGAAAAGGGCTCGCCCAGTACCACTATTACCCAAATGGGCTTGCATATGTTTCTTGATGTTGCATGTATTTTGAAATGGGCCTATGGGCCATCATTATCTGAATAAGGGCTAAGGCCCGGTTTATTATAATCTGAAAAGGGCTCGCCCAGTACCACTATTACCCAAATGGGCTTGCATATGTTTCTTGATGTTGCATGTATTTTGAAATGGGCCTATGGGCCATCTTGTTGTCTGAATAAGGGCTAAGGCTCGGTTTATTGTAATCTGAAAAGGGCTCGGCCCAATACCATATTACTGAATGAGCTTAGGCCCAATAGGCTTGAGTGACTTGGGCTTTGAATGGGTTTTCCTTACACACTGAGTTTCCCCAAACTCACCCCTTTTATTTTCATCCACGCAGAAATCCCCAACCATAGTGGGCTTGAGTCGTGAGGGAATTCGGAGTGGCCACCCGTTCGAAAGTTTGATTTTCTTCCGTGAACTGGACATCCTTTTAATTATGTTTGAGGTTTGGGGCTTTTAAATGTAATAAGGCCGCTTATTTATTTTGATGGTTTTATATGTTTTATTAAGATAGATAATATTTATTTTAACTGTTGAAATTGGATAGCTTTAGGGCGTTTTCAAAAACAACAGATTGATTTCAAAATAACACGACAACAAGCAAAGCTTCCGCAATGAAAGTATTTTCCAAAATTAATCACTTTTCCTAAAATGACTTAATCAAATCGGTTTCTAGAAATATCCATTACGTTAAGGTGTGGCAATGGCGGTATGCATGTCTAGGATTGGATCCGAAGGAGCTTGGTACTTAGCAATCCGATGGACTCACCACCTCTTTTCGGTTTCTTACGGTGCACTGACTTCCATTCACTTTAACCCTTAATGAATTAATCTTTTGAACATCAAGTACGATTTTCTGGATTTAGAATGGAATTTTTTTTTTTTACGTTTTGATGTGGCATGCCGGATCCGGCCATAACTTCTAGGCCGGGTTTGGGGTGCTACAGTCCATTTCAGCCAATATCAATGCTCCGCCAGAAAAGGCTTTCTTTACCACATAAAGCCCTTCCCAATTTGGCATCCATTTTCCTCTGAAGTCCTTTTGTATGGGCAGGATCTTTTTCAGTACTAGGTCTCCCTCGTGGAACTCTCTAGGACGAATCTTTTTGTTGTAAGCTCGCACCATTCGCTTTTGGTACTAGCGAATAGCCCGTAGCCTCTTTTCTTCAATCAAATTCAACTGATCGTATCAGGACTAGATCCATTCTGATTCATCCAACTTTACTTCTGGCAAAACTCTAAGGGAAGGAATCTCGACCTCGATAGGTAAAACTGCCTCCATCCCATAGACTAATGAGAAAGGCGTTGCCCCAGTAGAAGTTCTGATAGACGTTCGATAAGCATAGAGGGCGAATGGTAGCTTCTCATACCAATCTTTATAAGTTTCTGTCATCTTTCCTACAATCTTCTTGATGTTCTTATTGGCTGCTTCGACTGCACCATTCATCTTCGGGCGATACGGTGACGAGTTGTGGTGTCTGATCTTGACCTGACTGTAGACATCCCCTATCGTGCTGTTGTTCAAATTCAATGCGTTGTCAGATATGATCCTTTCTGGCATTCCATATCGACAGATGATTTCCTTTTTCAGGAACTTGCTAACTGCTGATTTAGTGACATTGGCATATGAAGCGGCCTCCACCTATTTGGTGAAATAATCGATGACCACAAAGATGAAACGATGCCCATTTGAAGCTTTTGGTGAAATTGGCCCAATCACATCCATGCCCCACATCGAGAAAGGTCATGGCGAAGTCATGACATGCAGAGGTGAGGGAGGTACATTAATCTTGTCTCCATAGATTTGACACTTATGACATCTTTTGGTGTAGTTAATACAGTCTCCTTCCATGGTGGACCAATAATAACCGAACCTCGTAATTTTCCTGGCCATTGTAAAACCATTAGCATGTGTCCCGCAGATGCCCTCATGGACTTCCTCCAAGATTTTCTTGGCCTCAATAGCATCTACACATCTTAATAGTACCTGATCCTTTCTTCTTTTGTATAGGATCTCCCAGTCTAAGACATAGTCACTGGCCAGTCTTCTCAACGTTCTTTTGTCGTTCTCAGTAGCTTGGTCGGGGTACTCACGATTCTTCACATATCGTAGGATATCGTGGTACCAAGGGTGATCATCATTTTTCTCTTCTTCTTCAAGGTTGTAACAATGAGCCGGGGCCTCGTAAATGCTCATTTGGATTGGTTTCACATCCTCTGGTTGGTTCACCTTAATCATAGAAGCTAAAGTTGCTAGGGCGTCAACCATCTGATTTTCTTCTCGTGGGAGGTAGTAGAAGACAATATCATCAAACTCTTTAATTAACTCAAGGATCAACCTCCGGTAATTGATCAATTTGGGGTCTCTTGTCTCCCATTCACCTTTGAGTTGATAAATCACTAGGGCAGAATCTCCATATACCTCTAACACCTTGATTTTACGTTCTATGGCCACACGTATTCCCATGATGCATGCTTCGTATTCTGCCATATTGTTCGTGTAGTCAAAATCCAATTTACTAGTGAATGGATAATGATCTCCGTTCGAGGACACCAAAACTGCCCCGATTCCGTTACCCACAGCATTTGATGCTCCGTCAAAGTTTAGCTTCCAAGGGTGACCTTCTTGAGGGTCTTCTTCAGTGGTTGCTATGCACATTAGATCTTCATTTAGAAATCAAAGTTCGAGGCTCGTAGTCCTCTAGGGCTCACTGGCTAGGAAATCGCTATCGCACTCCCTTTTACTACCTTCGGTTCACATAGACTATATCGAATTCAGAAAGTAGAATTTGCCATCGGGCCATTCTCCCGTTCAAGGCAGTCGACTCCATCAAGTATTTCAGAGGATCCATTTTAGAGATCAGCCAAGTTGTATGGTATAACATGTATTGTCTCAGTCTTCGGGTTGTCCAGATCAAGGCACAGCACAACTTTTCAATGAACGAGTATCTCGTCTCACACTCAGTAAACTTTTTACTGAGGTAATATATCGCTCTTTCTTTCCTTCCCGATTCATCGTGTTGGCCAAGCACGCATCCCATAGAATTTTCAAATACCGTCAAATACAGTATCGGTGGCTTATTTGGATTAGGTGGTGTCAACACTAGGGCATTAGACAAATATTGCTTAACTTTGTTGAAAGTCTTCTGGCATTCCTCGTCCCAACCACCAGGGTTGTGTTTATTAAGGAGACGAAAAATGGGGTCACATTTCTCGGTTAGTTGTGAAATAAACCGAGCGATGTAATCTAGTCTTCTTAGGAATCCTTGAACTTCCTTCTGAGTACGTGGTGGAGGTAACTCTTGTATGGCTTTGACTTTATCTGGGTCAATCTCAATCCCTTTTCCACTGACCACGAATCCTAGCAGTTTTTCTGACCTGGCTCCGAAGGTACATTTTACGGGATTGAGTTTCAACTGGAATTTTCTCAACCTCAAAAATAATTTCCTCAAGGCTTGCACATGCTCTTCTTCAGTCCGAGATTTGGCGATCATGTCGTCGACATAGACTTCAATTTCTTTATGCATCATATCATGAAATAGGGTTACCATGGCTCTCTGATATGTTGCTCCCGCATTTTTCAATCCGAACGGCATTACTTTATAGCAGAAGGTTCCCCATATGGTCACAAATGTGGTTTTATTCATGTCTTTAGGATGCATCTTGATCTGATTGTACCCCGAGAAACCATCCATGAAGGAGAAGAGTGAGTAACCTGTCGTGTTGTCCACTAAGGTGTCGATATGAGGCAACGGGAAATTATCTTTCGGGCTGGCCTTGTTTAAGTCTCTGTAGTCTACACACATCCGTACCTTTCCATCTTTTTTAGGGACGGGAATGATGTTGGCTACCCATTCCGAGTACTTAACTACTTGTAAGAAACCAGCATCAAATTACTTCTTGACCTCCTCTTTTATCTTCAACAAAACATCGGGCCGCATCCTTCGAAGCTTTTGCTGAACTGGCTTGCATTCTTCTTTGATGGGGAGCCTGTGTACCACAATGTCAGTACTTAGCCGAGGCATATCCTGATATGACCATGCAAAGACATCCTTGAACTCTTGGAGTAACTCAATAAGGCCCCGCTTTGTCTCTGTGGTGATGTAAGCTCCAATCTTTACTTCTCTCCTTTCTAGTTCATCTCCCAAGTTCACGACTTCTACGGTCTCTTTGTGGGGTAGAATCTGTTTCTCCTCGTGTTCTACCATCCTTAACAAATCAGGGGATAAGTTACAGTCTCCATCATCCTCAAAGTCCTGGGATCCCTCTAGACACATATATCGCTCGAAAGGAGATTCTGAATTAGTAGCAACGTCACTCGCATCATTGATATCTAGAGACCTGTTGTAGGTGTGAAGGAAGATGCAAAGAACAAGAGAATCTAAGAACAATGATATGTGTGGTATGATCATGAATGAAAGAATAAAAGAATATTTGCACGAAATAAGTCAAAAGGATGTATTTCATTGAAATAACAATTTCGAACATAAGCCTATTTCACAAAATGACACTTGTTACTCCTAGGCCTAGAGCAATAAGTGTGTTTTGGACATTACTCTGAGTTAGTTCTAAAGACTACAGGAATCTCTTCCGTAGTCCAATTATTCAGAACACTTCCCGGCTCATAGAGGTGAATGCCTGACAAATTCTCTACCCCCGTTCCTTCTTCGTATGTGGCGTTGATGTCCAAACTCTCCATCATTCCTTCCAAGATTTCCTTTCCCGACGTCTTCTGCTCAGAGTGAATGACCCCTCCAGACACAAAAGTTTTCGATATATGGGGGAAGATCATTGGTTCCCATTCGATTTCTCCCCCGTTCAATCGCGCTCTCCTTCTTTCTTGCTTCTTCTCAAGTTCCTTTTTTCTTTGTTTCATGTCCGGCTTAAACCCTAACCCAAAATGGTCTTGTTTGTCCTTCATCATTGGTATATTAATCCTTCCCTGGAGGTATCTCCTGAGTCCTCTTCCGGGTAGAGCCCCTTTTCCAATAGTTAGCCGTAGTCCCATTCTTGTAGTCTCAGATAACCTGGGCATTGGAATCTTATTTCCTTCGATGATGAACGTCGCATTCACAAACTCCAAAGATCGAAAAAAGCACTTGATTGCTTCATCATTTGCCTCCAGATATAGGGCATCACTGGTTATTGCCGCGATGATGTCCTCTTCAGCATTGATTGTTACCAACCGACCTACGGTCACTAATTTCAACTTTTGATGCAGCGATGAAGGGACTGCCCCCGCCGAGTGTATCCACAATCTCCTCAATAGGCAATTATACGAAGGCTTAATGTCTATGACCAAGAAATCTACCTCGTATGTTCTTGGCCCGATTAAGAGGGGTACTTTAATTCTCCCCATTACTTTCCTTTCCGTGCCATCAAATGCTCTCACTACACTTTGGCATGTCTTCATATGGGAACTATCCACTGGCAACCTACTCAGCATAGATAGGGGTAGGACATTCAGTGCAGACCCATCGTCAATCAATACCCCCGGTAACGTGTACCCTTTACAGCGAGTCGTGATGTGCAAGGCTTTAGTTGATCCTCGGCCCCCTGGCGGTACCCCATCGTCATTGCAGAATATGAAGTTGTCAGCACTTATATTGTTGACTAAACGGTCTAGTTTGTTTACAGAGATATCGTTAGCAACATAAGTTTCATTCAGCACCTTCATCAATGTGCTGCGATGGGTTTCGAAACTTAAAAGTAAGGCCAGTACCGATATACGTGCTGGCTGTTTGTGCAACTGTTCTACGACACTATATTCGCTGTGCTTTAGGAATTTTAAGAATTCCTTGGCTTCTTTTTCAGTCACTGATTCATTAACAGTTGGTTCAGGCCCCGCCGGCTTCTCTTTCTTTTACTCAATTGCTAATGATTTTTCTTTAACCTGCTCGACTTTTGTATTTGAGGTATAACGCCTTCTACTGTGAGTATAAAAACCTTCGTCTTGAATTTCCTCTGATGCATTAATTGGGGTCTCCTCTCCCGGGAATGTCACATTGCAGCTATTGTTCCACGGTACCCTTTTGCTATCTTTATAAGGAAAACCAACGGGCTTTTGGATCACAACCTTTGGCGCAACTCGTGCCCTGGCTTCATTCATTCTCGGACGTGATATGATAACCAATGGGTGGTTGACTTTGTAAACATCCTTCGTTGACCCCTCTTCGGAGGCACACACATCTGCTTCTTCCAGACTCCCAACATATTCGAAGAATTCCAGCTCTTTATTATCCATCAATCCTTGTACTAAAGCCTTGAATTGGTTGCATTTCTGAATCTCATGATCCTCTTGATCGTGGAACTCGCAATAATTCTTCGCTTATCGAGGTCTGACCCTTGAATTCTGTGCTATCAACCCTCTTTCCACCATTTTCTTCCAAACTTCCTTCAACGGGGTATTCACTTCTGCAATACTCATATTAATTTCTTTCCCCGAACTCTCGATTATCGCATTTATTCCCTTATCCCTATGGTTAGGTAATGGGTTCTCTGTATTGGATGCATCATCAATTTTCACAATCCCCATGTTGATGAGTTTTTCAACCAATTTCTTAAAAGTGGTGCAGTTTTCTATCGAGTGTCCTGTGGCTCCCGCATGGTATTCGCATTGGGCATTTGTGTCATACCATTTAGGGTATGGAGGTTGCATTGGCTTTAGATAGAAGGGAGACACAACATGTGCATCAAATAAACTCTGGTATAACTCCTTGTACGTCATTGGAATGGGTGTAAATTGAAGTTTCTCCCTATTTTGTTTTGTGTTGGGCTCTTGTCTGGGTGGGCCCTGCTGTCCAGCAGTTGTCGACCTTCGTCTGCAGAACATAGTGATGTGAGCTTCGGGACAGCTAGTCCCGTTGTATTTCTCAAACTCCGGAGTTTTGAACTTGGGAGGGAGTACCAGGTCTGGAACCAAACTTAATTCCTTAGCGTCGATTCCACCACGTTAGTCGGTGCTTTCCATTTCTTTAAATTTTTCTTCCAACCATCTACACCTTTCTTCAAGCTCTCTCGGGAGTTCTACCCTTGTCTTTTCTGCTTCTATTACTTCATCGAGATTGAGGACCACAGGGTTGGTTGGATTGTCCCCCGGATTAGAGCCCGAGTCGGCCTGGTAATTCATCGGTGCCGAAGTACCGGCCTGAAATGGTTGGGGCCTAATTATGATCGATGGCCTTCTTGGGTACATGTCAGGTTGTGTCTGAACATCCGCTGGGGCAAAACCCGGAGGGTAGGTAGGATCATCATTATCTTCTCCCGCATTGATCAAAGGGCTTTTCCCTTTTTCTAATCCGCCAGCCAATAGACGAGTTAATTGGTCCATCATGCTTTTCTGGGACTCCAACATATGGTCCCTCATATCTTGCTGGATTTTGGCAAGCTGTTCTTGCATATGTGTTTGTAATTGATCCTGCATCTCTTTTTGCATTTGTTCCAATCTCTCTAACCTTTGGTCCATTGCCTTTGTTTTTCCCCTTGTACCGTAACGATGTTCTAGGGTAACTGCCATGATTTTTAGGGTTTCTTGTGAGTTTTAGTACGTATGATGCAATGCTGATACATGAATGTCATGAATGCGATGAATGCAAAAAAGCGTTGATTCCAATTCAATTTCATTAGAGTAACTTTTCTAGAAAACAAGTTTCTTTACATAAAATAGATTACATATAAGGCTTGGCCCTGATACTTAAGGCCTTGACCTGCCTAAGAAGCCAAGCTAGCTTTTGTCCTCGGTCCGATTCTGACTCGTATTTTAAACTCAGCACATCGGCTTGTACTGCTAATGTTTACAAGTGATCAGCCACTTCTCGCACTTGAGTCAAAGCTTCGCTCATGACGTAGTCCCTGCTTCTGACTTGATCTTGAGATTGATGAAGTTGCTCCTTCCATCACTCGTTATTTACCTCGAGAAGTTCTATTTGAAGTTCACGATTTTGTATTGCTTTTGAGTTCTTCTATATTCTCTTTTAATTCTTGATTACATTCGACTAACTTTCAACTCGATTGCGAGTTACGAGAGCGATCTTGATGCAATGACCTCTAACTCGATGCGGATCTTTAACCCTTCTTTCTCATTCGGCTTTCTACCAAATTTCTTTTGAGCACCTTCTCGAGCTTGAGCATCGCGAAATTTTTCTCCCTTGGTTTGCTTTGCTTTGTTCTTCTTTAACTTCATGTCGCCATTGTTCGGATGTTTTTCCTAACCCGTGGTTCTCATTGATCTGCTGACTTCTTATAGTCCATTTTCAAACTGTCTAAGTCCTCTTGACCTTGTTTTCCCTTTTACGAGTTTTTGACTTCTAGTTTCGGACATTGACATCTAACCCTAATCGCATCTTTTCTTCTTCCAACTGCTCGATCCTTTTTTCTAGCTCCAGACTCTTTCTCTCGAAATCTTGCCTGATGATTTCTAGCTCAGATGGGATTACTTTCAAGTGCTTTTCTATCGACTGAGGATTCCCTTGATCTGATGTAGGGATGTTGTCGTTAATCCTCTGATTCCACCATCGGTCGTACTCAGGAGTAGTCATGGGATTGGCAGCAAACTTCTTCATTCTACAAGTCTGGTTCCAGGCATTTGATATCTCGCGAACTTTCTTTTTGTAATTATTCCCTATGAACACGAACTCGCAATGGGCTAACCCGTATGTTGGTGGTGTAAACTATCTGGATCTGTATTGTCGCAATGCAAGCAGAGGAGCATACCCGACGGCCCCCTATACTCCTAACAAGGGAACCCAATCGAATTCTCCGCATCGGTATAATATTTCATCAGGAACCATCCACGGGGCTCTCCATTCAACATCTTCTTCTTGCAGGTTTTGGAGCACCGTCATCCAATTTTCTTCTGTCACATCATCTCGCCTCGATGTAGCCACTAACTCTTTCAGCGGAGAGTAATTTTTAGAGAAGATGCGATACGAGACCTTTTCCACTTTCCAAAAATGGCTGTGGAACCAGGATAGCAAGAGCTGTGCACATCCAATAAATCTCCCTTCGCCCACTCTTCTACAAACATTTAATGATCTGAAAGTGTCAGCCAAGATTGCGGGTACAGGTGTGGTTCCTTTACCAAGCCTGTCAAAAAGGTCGGCAACAGCCTTGTCTACATGCCCCAAAGCCTTGGGGAAGATGACCAGTCCATGAATGCTCAAGGCGAAGACATCTACCCTTTTCTTCACGTCGGGGTGCGCTAAGACTAGATCCCTCAGGTTCCTCCAAAGAATGCATACAATCTCCTTTTTGTTTGATCCGGGTTGTCACCCACTATTCGCTCATCCCTGTGATTTTCATCAGCTTTTTCAAAAATCTTTGGGGCGTTAGCAGTCCGCATAAATTCATCAACTTTGAATCTTTGGGCAATGGAGCAAGGTCGTGTATTCTTCTATAGTAGGTACCAAATCTACTTTCCGAAAGTGAAGCAAGCGTAGCAGAATTCCAATATTGGGCAAGGGCTCAAAGCAGTGTTCATCTACCTTGACATCGGCGGATAAGGTAAATCACCGTAATGACAATAGAATAGTGTTTGACCTCATCATCCCATCGATCCCAAATTTCTTTCATCTCTTGGAGATTATTCGAGATTCTGTTGATCCGAGTAAAATTCCACAACTCGACACGTACCCTCAAGAAGGTATCACCTTTCTCTTGTTGTGTTGTCTCAGCCCATATCCAGACAGACGAGTTGTCTTCTACTTTATCAAAAAACCCCTTTTCCATGATAAGCTATCTATTTAGGAACCGAATGTGAATCAACACCTTTTACAATGAAAATGCCATGCAAATACAATCAAAGTAAAACAAAGCAAGTCAGTAATTTATACGCAGTTCAAAGCAAACAAAGAATAATAAATATAGCACTTGCTCAGGTGACCACTAGGGTTTCGGAGTGGCTCTACCTAGGGCGGGTTCTTAAGGCTCGCTACATGGGGGTTTAGTTCTAGAGTAGGGGTACCTGAACCAGCAGATTCCTCGATCTTCACCCATTATAGGCTCATACAGACCGAGTTTAGTTCAGAGGAATACATTTCCCTATGGCTGCACGGAGATGAAAATCTCACGAAGACATAGGTACGGATGTATCCCGAAAGCGATCCACTATCCTGCACGGAGGTGAAAACCTCACGAAGGAGTAGTTTCTCACTCCCACTTAAAGGGGTGTGACCACAGCGGTCATGCACTGTAATATGCAAAACTATTTAAAGACTCGAACCAACGTAGCAGGTATTGTACCACAAAAATAGATGATGAAATGCAATGAAAGGATCGTATTTCAAAACCAAATTTTTGATTTTCGATAAAAAGACAAGAGTTAATCAACTTGTGGCTTGACTCTCTCATTCGTGTCCCCAGTGGAGTCGCCCAGCTGTCGTAACCATTTTTTTGAAAAAAAACGGGAATCGACTTGGATTTTGAAAATGAACACAAAAAATGGGAGTCGCCACCGATCTTTTTTGACTAGGTGTGATCGGGTCACCTCGATAAAGCGGTTGTCTTTAATAAATAGCTTGATTTATTTAAACAACAATTTTGGTCAACGCAAATCAAGAAAACAGGTTCGGGAGTCAGTTACGCACGATGAAGGATTAGCACCCTCGATACGCCCAAAATTGGTACCTAGTTGATTAATTAGTGTCTTAGTGTCGAAGATTGAAAACTTGGAAGACTTTTGAAATACAATCCCTCTTTGTAAAGAAAATGCTTAAATATTAAAGACCTTCTGGTCTCAAAATATGAAATGTCATATCCAGTGAGTTAGGACATAACATCTTGAATTTTCGAGAGCGAGCTTGCCTTTTATAAAATCTGTGTATTTTATTAAAAGGGTATTCGATTATTTAGAGTAAACGAGAGAAATCGAAACCCAGTAAGTTAGGGCACGTTTTCTCGAATTCTCAAACTCCGAATATTGCCTTTATTCCAAAACAAATTCTTATTTCGAGATGACAAAATGTCATACCCGGTAAGTTAGGGAACAACACTTCGCATCTTCGAGAATAAGCATTTTTCAAAACTCGTATAGTGATTTAAAAAGAATATATTCTTTTATTTAGGTTAAATGAGAAAAGTCGAAACCCAATAACTTAGGGCACGATTATCTCGAATTACCTAATACAGGATATTGCTTTTATGAAAGAATTGTTTGAATATATTGAGTGAAAAAAATATAACGTGATTTATAAAAGCAAATTTTGGTATTAATAATAATGAGCGTGACAATATCAAAAATAATAATGTGGGCAATTATATAAAAATGAAATAATAGCAAGGCTAGTAATGTGTAAATATAAACAAATGCATGAGGAAAATAAAACCATCGAATACATGAATAAATAAATAAAATGCATAAAACATGACAAAAGAAAAATGGCAATGATAACGAAAATAATAATAATAGCAATAGTATAAAACAATAATAATACATATGGTATTAAAATATATATATATATAATAATAGAAACAAAAAAAATATACATGATATATTAAAATATACGGGATATATATATGAAATGAGTACATAATAGTTATAAAAAATACATAATAGAATGTACAAACAATATGATATTTACAATATATATGTACATAACATATATGATATGCATGATATAATATTAATATACATGTGCATAATATGGAGCATTATATATATATATATATATTAAAAGGATGCATATATGATATACAAATGCATTAACAAAACAGTAATACCAGAAATTAATATATAAATGTAGACGTATATGTATAGGTTAAAGATATATACACATATAATAATACATACACTAATATTATTATCAAATATAATGGGGGGGCTGTAGCACCCCAAACCCGGCCCAGACGTTATGACGGGATCCGACATGCCACATCGAAGCATTCAAAACATTTTATATTGTTGAACCAGAAAAACTTACTTAGTGTTTTAAAAGATAATTTCATTATAGGTTAAAGTGAATGGAAGTTGTGCACCAGGTAGGAAACCGGAAAAGAGGTGGTGAGTCCATTGGACTGCTTAAGTACCAAGCTCCCTTCGGATCCAATCCTAGACATGCATACCGCCATTGCCACACCTTAACGTCATGGATATTTCTAGGAAACTGATTTGATTATGTCATTTTTAGGAAAAGTGATTAATTTTGGAAAATACTTTCATTGTGGAAGCTTTGCTTGTTGTCGTGTTATTTTGAAATCAATTGTTGTTTTTGAAAAGCGCCTAAAGCTATCCAATTTCAACAGTTAAAATAAGTAATACCTATCTTAGTAATACATATTAAAACCATTAAAAATAATTAAGCGGCCTTATTACATTTAAAACCCAAAACTTCAAACGTAAATAAAAGGATGTCCAGTTCACGGAAGAAAATCAAACTTTCGAGCGGGTGGCCACTTGAATTCCCTCACAGCTCCAAGCCCACTATGGTTGGGGATTTCCTGCGTGGATGAAAATAAAAGGGTGAGTTTGGGGAAACTCAGTGTGTAAGGAAAACCCATTCAAAGCCCAAGTCAGCTCAAGCCTATTGGGCCTAAGCCCATTCAGTAATGATGGTCTTGGGCGAGCCCTTTCAGATTACAATAAAGCTGGCCTTAGCCCTTATTCAGATAACAGTATGGCCCATAGGCCCATTTCAAAATACATGCAACATCAATAACATATGTAAGCCCATTTGGGGAGACTACTCAACCCACCAACCACTACACTCCACCTGTACCAGCCATACACTCCATGTGGGGATAGCTCAACCCACCTAGCCCAACACTCCACAGTTGCAGCATTGCTGCTCAGTTAACAGTAAATTGAGGCAAAGCCTCCAGTACGTGGACAAGCCACTTTCAGTACTTCCTCCGTCAATATCCCAATCCCATGCATCAGATAATAACAACATGGCATGCAGTAAATAACAATAGTCAAACATGCATTTAAGTCAATTTAACCCTAGGGGTATTTCGGTAATTTATCTCCTAGGGGTAAAAACTGTAAATTTTTCACTTTTAAAGGTATTTCAGTAATTTATCTATTTTAGGGTTTTTCATGCATATTCTTACTTTTCACGTACTAATAGAATCACTACCGAGGGTTCTTACCGAATTGGGCCCATCGGCCCATCATTCCAGTTTTGGCCCATTAAGCCCAAAAATATCAAGGGCACAGAAATCATGCACTTTACAGTCCAAACATTGCAGCTTACCAAAAACATTAATCGATTTACCTCATGAGCATTTGCACACTCGCAAATCTACAAAATACCGGTTTTCGGCATTTCGGCTTTTCGACTTTTGCCGATCTAGACTAAGAAAGAGGGTGTTAGTTACACATCCATTTTGCGACGATATCTTGTGAGATCCACTAAGCGCCTACAATTGGATTACTAACACATTAATCTAACTATTCAAATACGAACTACGTATTAACCCCTTACAATATTCGGCCAACCACACCTACAGATCATAGTAAGCTTATAAGAAATCAATAAGCAACTCATTAACAAATTTTTGTCAATGTTTACCACATAATCATAATTTCACTGCAAGCTGTCTTCCTAAGCAACAGTCACTAAATTATTTATAACTGGAGCTACAAAACTCCAAATCAAGTGCCATTAATTTTCCCTGAAAATAGACTCATATATCTTCTATCCATAAAATTTTCAGAATTTTTGGTATGGCCAATCAATACCAGATTTTTCTTAAAGTTTCCCATGTTTCACTGTTTGACTAATCTGATCACTCTTCATTATGAATCAAATTTCTCATTGTACAGAATTCAAAATATGTTCTCGTTTATTTTATTTGAAACTAGACTCAACATGATTTAATTACATAATTTATTTAGCTTCTAATTCATCTCCCACAATTTATGGTGATTTTCCAAAGTCACGTTACTGCTGCTGTCCCAAGCAGATTTATAACCAAATCACTCTTTCACACATAACTTGCATGCATGTTTTTTTTTTAAACATGTATATCACCAATCAATCATCACATATCTATGATTTTACTTAAGTATAATCTCCATTTCATCATTTTAAAGCACAACATATTAGCCGATTTTTTTTCCTTAGCATCTAAGGCACATGCATGCTCATTTGTTTGGCTCAACTTCACCTATCTTCCATTTTTCATCAAAAGAACATGAAACAACAACCATTTCCTTCATTTTAATTCATGACCAAATGCTCACAACATAACCAAAAACCAAAATATGCTTCAAGAGTTAAGGTAGAATCAAGAAGAACTCATGAACATCAAGATAGAAGCAAACTACCATGAACTTACCTTCAATTTTCTTCCCCAAGTGACCGAACATTCAAGAGCTTTCTCCTCTCCTTTCTCTTCTCTAACTTTAGGCTATGATGAACAAAGATGGACAAAACTTTGTTCTTTTCACCCCTTTTTCTTTTAATAAAATTTCATATTTCATCCATTTAATTCTTTAATACAAAAGACATGAAATGCCCATCATGGAACATTTACCTAACAATATTTACCTAATCCATTATCATGGAACATTTACCTAACCCATTATCAATTTGTATCAATTTGTACCATAAATTATGGATATCAAGTGCTCATATTGTCTACAACAACATCATGGCTGACCACTTCATGTAAAATGGGAGGTTTGTCATGCAAATCCTTCTATTTTGCACTCCTATTTATTTGGCCACTTCAATTTAGCCTATAGCATTTTCAAACATTTTCACATAGGTTCTATTTCATAATTTCACCCCCTTTTTCTTATGGAACAAAAATTAACTAAAATTGTCGGGTTCTATCTTAAGCTTGGCTTTCTAGAGGCCCACTAACATAATTAAACTTATGCCAACATTCACAGAATTCTCGAAAATTGGGGCATTAGAGGGGCAAAAATAGATATAACATATATGTGTATAGTATGGTATTTAAATGCGTATACATGAAATATACATTGGGAATAATAATAATATATAAAACTATAAACATATACATAAAATATATATATAAGTGTTAAATGGAAAATAAAAAGATTACTAAATAATAGTGTAAACATGCTAATAATAACAATGAGAATAATAAATAAAATGATAAATAATATTAAAAATAAAAAGGGCAAAATAATAAAAAAATCGTATTAAATATGAAAAAGGGACAAAATTCGAAACAAAATGAAGTTTCGGGGCCGATTTAAAAAATAATAAAGGAGAAATGGACTAATTTGAAAACGCGCTCGACTGCAGAGGGCTAAAAGGGGAATTTGCCCGAGTCCTTAAAACGCATCACTGAAGGGAGGACCAAATCGCAATACGCGACAAACTTTTAAGTTAATTTAAAATAAATAAGAACTTGATTGCAAAATGTACAAAAAGCGGAAGGACCGCGTGCGCAATTAGACCTTATACAAAAAACACGCGGATCCTCCTTATCGGGTCGGGTCGACCCATTTTCCACCAAAACGACGTCGTTTAGGGGCTCTTCGGGACACCCTAAAACGGCGTCGTTTTACCAGGCTATAAAAGCCAAATTTTTGAGACAAAAATCACTTCCTCCATTCTTTTTTTCAAAAAATTTCAGCAGCTCTCTCAATCTCTCTACAAGCACCCCAGGGCCGGCCAGTACTCCGGCGAACCGCCACCGTCCTTCGCCACTGACGACCGCCGTACACGGCGGTCGGAGGTAAAAAATTCCCCTTTTTTTACGCTTTAGAAATATGTTTATCTTCCTTGTGTTTATATTATATGTTTATCCATATATGGATATAGAAAGCATGGATTCGGCCAAGAAACAGAGACGAAAAAGAAAGTAAAAAAACGAGTTACCTTAGGTTATTAGACTTTACTTCTCGGTATTTCTATTATTGATATTGCTGGATCTCTTGTTTTGCTAGTGTTCTTACAATCCAATATTGCTTTTCATTCTAAAAAATGCCGACCGACCTTCATGGTTTTTGATTCGGCTTTATATATAGCCATTACATGTTTCTTTTCTACTTCCTGTCTTTTCTCTATTTAATATTTGCAGGTAGTGGAGCAAGTGGGTGACTGACGTGACCGTGGCGGTGGAGCAGAGGCGGTGGCCAGATTCTGACATGGGGCGATAGCAGCTGATTAGGCTAGGGTTTTTTGTTCCTTTTGTTTTGGTGTTTAGGATGAGCTACTGTTGGGCTTAGTGGGTTAGAAGATAGGTTTTGGGCTAGGGATTTAGTGGTTTTGGCTCTGGGTCAAACGGGTTAGAGGGTTTTGGGCCCAAAATTGGGCTTGTACAAGTACCTTTCAAGTCGATTTACTCAAGCATTACAAGGACAATTAGCACATATTTTGCCAAAGCAGTTTACACATACCTTATAGCAGCTATCCACACATGCTTTGCAAAGACAATGCATAAATAATTTACAGTTACACATGACTACCCTACATAGTAATTTGATTCACAAAGAAAATTTCACAGTAATCTAATTCACAGCACATACCATCAAATCGGCAGCAGAAAAATCTAACAAAAATTCCATTCAAAAACAGAAGAATTACCTGAAACAACAACAGAATCTTGACGAACAGCAACAAGAAGGTGAATCTGAAGAAAGATCAAAAGAAAAAAAATCGGTTAAAATTTCAGGCATAAAATTAGCTAAAGAAACAAAGAAGGCATAAAATTTCAGGCTTGACTTCGGACACAGGCTAATTACAACAAATGATGTATTGTAGTATCCTACCAAATGATATTTTATTTGTAGTTTATTAAATTTCATTATATTCTAGTATCCATCTATCCCGATTCAAAAAACACAGGTCAACATTGGCAAAGGTAAAAAATATTGACAGAAAAACACACAAGTGGTATGGAGAAGAGTCAAATTTGTTGAACATCAGTGTCATTTTCTAAGGTGGTCCAATGGAGTTTTGTTCTCTCACATGGAGAAAATAAGGTTTGTTAAGTCACAATAAAGTATAATATAAACAGGCATGCAATTTCTCGCATAACCAAAGTGATAAAGAGTAGAAACTTCAGTTGTTCATACAAATGCAAAGAGAATTGAAGGATGTCTTCAACATTATATCTACCTGCTCTTGCTTGAAACAGGAATCTTTATTAGTGATTCAATGCCAGCTACATTAATAAAATCATAAGTACGTGGGTATGTTGAGAAAGGTTCACACCTACAAACAGCAATTGAGCTCATCAGATAACCATAAGTGTTTTCCCTATAAGACTAAGCACATCACAGCACAGTATATAATTTTCAAAGTTAAACACTGCACAGTACAAAACCATTGCTACAATTGAATAATCCCACAAATAAAGAGGAATCAAGAAGACAAGCAACCACAACAATCATTTAAGGAGAAGGTTAAGGATTACACAAGTATCTAGTTTGAAAGTTAAACACTGCACAGTACAAAACCATTGCTACAATTGAATAATTGCAAATCCAACTAAATTACCTAAATCCAAGCAAGTACAGTTTTTAAAGCAGGTTCGATCAAATAGGGAATAAGCAGTAGAAGTTTGCTTTGGGCAGAAAGGAGTCAACATGGTATTTCCATGGGGAAGATTGTCACAGATAGTAGATGACAAAACAAAGGCTATTTTGTATATAAAGAAATAGTGGATCAAGGCTCAAGGTAAGTACCTAGGTTGAAGGTGGCGACTGCTTGCTCGATGTGAATGAATAGCCTACTTTCTTTCTTACCCAGGAGAATGGGAATTTTCCAACTGACCTTCAAAGATGGGAATCAACTTGCTTGCTTCTACGCGTTTTCCTTAAGCGCTAGTTCTGCTTTCATTGGATTCTAGAAAGGCAGTTAGTTCTTTGACCCCAGGAGAGGCAACTCAATAGGAGCTGCTATAGAATCCGAATCTGGCTTTGCTGCTTTCAAGCTTGACTTTCTTCTTTCTGGCATGACTGCTTCTTGTACTTCAAATCTTACCAAAATAAAACCCCTGAAAATCCCCCCAAAAAAATGGTAACTAAAAAAGAGAATCCATTGGATTTGAGAAAGGGTAGAGCTTTACCTTAAGCCAAGACCCGAAAAAACCAGCTTTATGCAGGAAGAGGAAAATGCCTGCGAAAGAGAGAGAGAGAGATTGCATGAGAAAGAGAGAAACAGAAGGAGAAAGGAAACAAAATACCAGCAGAAGAAGAGAACAAAAATTGAACAAAGACAAGAGAAGGGCCTTACGGATGAAGGAGAAGCACGGAAAATTTCTTACGAAATTGAAGCAGTAAGACATTTTCCCAAAATGTAAGGGATTTTACGCGTGATTTGAAAAATGTTTTCCAAATGGAAAAGGTTTTCAGGCTACCAAACATTGGAAAATGAGGAAAATGTTTTCCGGAAAATGAAATACAACCAAACAAACACACCCTTAGTTCTAGGTGATTAAATAGATGAAGTACATAGATGTCGATTGGGAAGCGAACCCTGCTAGGTTGTAAAAAACTGCAGGTGATTTAACCAAGTAAATGTTGCATCATCGCGATATCACCCCTATTTTGTCCTTAATTGCTTTTATCTTTAGTGTTGCGACATTAGCAATAGTTTCAGCCTAGATAGTCATTTCTAACTCTCGGTTTGACCTACATGGCCATGTAACTTTATTTAATTATCTAAAGTGTAATAAAAATTACTGGATAATCCAAATATAAAAACATAAATATATACTAAAATCACTTGATTTAGCTATTAAATAGGTTAAAGTTAGTGAAAAAGGTATGTAAATAACAACCTAGATCATGGAAGATCAATTATCATTCTTGGTTTATAGTTTCAATCTATCAATAATCCCCTTGATAGCTTGTTGTACTGGGGTTGACTTATTGACTTCAGACTGATCACGATTTTCTTTCCCATGACCTAATCTTAAAGTATAATTGGATAATTTCTTCTTCGAATCTGGTGGAAGAAAAGATGAAGGTATCAGATTATGGATAACAATATTAGAATCAAGAGCTTATTTATTCCTAATAGCTAAAATTGGGAACTGATTCTCCTCAACAAAGATAACTATATGGTGGGTATGATCTAAACCCATTTGGATTTTGTAAGCTGAAAAATTAAACAATGAAGGTACTCCATCTGACCTATCTGTCAGGCCCATCAATCCTGACCCTTGCCCTAATTTATTGCTTTCCAGTTTCCCATTATTGATTTTACCTCCAACCGATCCCACCAAAGGTTGCTTTAGGTATTATATTTTACTTTGGGCTTGACTCTTTACCAGGCCTTTACCTTTGCTTTGTTTACTACTAGTGTCCTTTCATTTGATTTCCTAAAGATTTCTTTGCCTTTATTTTTTTAAAAGCTTTCCTTTAGCTACTCCCAAAGATTCCACCAAAAAATTTGCTTGAGAATTATTTTTCTTTGCAAACTTAAATATTCAAGTATTTCCTATTTAAATCTCTCCAACATCATCTCCTAAACTCGTGAAAGCATTGACCGAATAACTGAATATCCTTTTAAAATTTCAATGCATGAATTTTAGAAATCATAAGATGATCTTGGTATCGAGGGTTTGAAATATTGTACCCTAAGGTGCTGGGTATGATATTTTATTCCTTCGGGACAAGGGAGTCTTAGCATCCAATTCAAGTATATTCAAACATTTTTAAACAGGATTGTATTTTAAAATCTTTTCCAATTATCGACATTAGGACATTAATCAATCAATCAGGTACCAATTTTAGGCGTTGTGAGGGTGCTAATCCTTCCTCGGGCGTAACCGATCCCCGAACCCATCTTTTGACTTTCGTAGGCGAAGATCAATACTTTAATAAAATGTTTTATTAGGTGATCCGATCACACCTAAATAAAAGGATTGGTGGCGACTCCATGTTTCGTTTTTAAAGTCGATCCCTATTTTTTAAATTCAAAAATGGTTTTGACAGCTTGGTGACTCCACTGAGGACATTAGAGAGTCGAGCCACAAATTGGTTAATTTTTTTTCCTTTTTTTGAAAATTAAAAATTTGATTTGAAAATTACGATCCTTTTACTGCATTCGTTTTGGTTCAAGTCCCATAGAATACTTTTGTATGGCATTGCATGATCGTTGTGGTTATACCTTTTAAATGAGAGTGAGAAGTTATGCCTTTGTGAGGTTTTCACCTCTGCATGGGCTAATGGATTGATTCCGGGATACATCCGTACCTATGTCTTCGTGAGATTTTCATCTCTGCATGGCCATAGGAAAATGTATTCCCCTGAACTGAACTCGATCCATATGAGCCTATAATAGGTAAGGATTGAGGAATCTACTGGTTCAGGTACCCTTTTCTCTAGAACCGAGCCACATATATGAACCCTAAGAGTCCACCTTAGGTAGAACCATACCCAAAAATCTAATGGTCACCCGAATAGGTGCTTTATTTTTTATTTATTTCTTCTGTACTGATGTGTTTTGTTTTGTTTTGTTTATGATTGCATTGCATTGTATCATCATAGAAAAGAGGTGTTGATTCACATTCGGTTGCTAAATGAAGAGTTTTTCATGGAAAACGAATTTCTTGATGAAGTGGATTATAATACGGCCACCTGAATATGGTCCAAGTAAACACAACGAGAGAAAGCTGATAGTTCGTGGAAGAATACATGACTTTGTTTCTTTGGCCAAGGATTCAAGCCAACAAGGATTATTCGAGAGCCGTCACGTCAACTTTCTTAAAGGAACTAAGGAGCATTGCGGGGATAAGTGAGCAATGGGTTACAGCCTGGATCAAGAAAAAATGGGAATAGGGACATCTTTTGGAAAATTCGCAAGACTCATCCATAACATCCAGATATGAAGAAAAGATTGGTGTCTTCACCTGGACTATGAGGGCAATGCTGCATATGTAATCCGTTTTATGTAAAGAAATTTGTTTTCTAGAAAAGTTTTTCTAATGGAATTGAATTTAGAATCAACGCCTCTCTTTCTTTGCATTCATCCTATGCATCTGCATTACATTTCATCATTTTCATTAAACTCTTACAAAAGGACCCTAATTAGGTAAAATTATTTCAGTTAATCTGGAAATCAACAAAAACTTATCAATCAAGCATCGTTACAGTACTTGTGCTAAGACAAAGGATATGAACCAAAGATTGGAAAGACTTGAACAACTTCAAAGTGAGATGCAGGACCAGTTACAAATGCAAATGAAAGAGCAACTAGCGAAGATCCAACAAGATGTGAGGGACCAAGTGCTAGAGTCCCAAAGAAATATGATGCATCAGTTGTCCCAATTGCTGACTAAGGGGATAGAAAAAGGAAAAAGCTCCATGATCAATACTGGGAAGGATAATGAGGAGCCTCTTTACCTTTCGGGTTTCACCCCGGACATGTCTGTAAGGTGTACCTATTGCTATCAGATCCCAGCAATATCATGCTGGTACCTCGGCACTAGTGGATTACCCGATCGGCTCAGGCTCCAATCCGGGGGGTAATCCAACCACTCATGTAGTTTCTGATCTGGACCAAATAAAAAAAGAAAAGATGGAACTGCAAGACAACTCGAGGATCGGTATAGGTGGTTGGAGGAAAAATTTAAGGCAATAGAGAATGTTGACTACTATTGTGGGATTGACGCCAAGGATCTGAGTTTGGTCCCCGATCTAGTACTCCTATCAAAATTTAGGACTCCAGAGTTTGAAAAGTACAATGGGACCAGTTGTCCTGAAGCTCACATCACAATGATTGTCGAAGGATGACAGGATATGTTAATAATGACCAACTATTAATCCACTGCTTCTGAGACAGTCTGATCGGGTCAGCAGCTAAATGGTACAATCAATTGAGTTGTACTAAAATCAATTCATGGAAGGACTTAGCACAAGCTTTTATGAAGTAGTATAGCCATGTAACAAAAGTTGGTCCCCTAAACACAGATTGAGCTCAAAATGGTCCTCAAGAAGTTGGTACAGAGAAGCTCAAGTTGCGATATCTGGGGCACCTAGTTTTCCATTTTACCTATTTTAAATTTGCTATATTTGATTACCTTATTCTTTTCAAGATGCATCCCAATAAATTCCTTTCTTAATTGTATCTGCTATCCTTGATTAGCTTACTTGCTTCGAGCTATGCTCCTAATTAATTTCCTTACGGTCTATTGTTATGATCTTTTTCAAGCATTTTGCATTGAAATAATGATTAGTGGACTAATAATACTTTCATAAAAGGAGTTTCACATATTACTCTGAAAGCTTCTAAATAATACAAGAACCTGAAACAGGACTATTGTTTAAAACTCACCAAGCTTAAGGGTTGGAAATATTTAAGCCCAAGTTGAGATTATCTCCTTCAATTTTCTGTCAAAGATATTGGTTGAACAAAAAGAAATTACATCGGTGTTATAATCCCGACGAAGAACGAGCAATGGGATTATTCTCGAGACAAGGAAAAATTACATTCTGCATTCATACAGATATCCAACATACACATCTAGTACCTGGGGAATGGTGTAACAGATCAAATTGATTAAAGATGGTACAAATCTTATACCTCTGAGTTATAGCAAGGTGGATGGAAGAAACCAAATGTTACTCCCCTGAAGTGGCGGTGGGAGGTACAAACTTTATGTCCTAGAAGTTACAGTGTAAGGGACTCTGAAATTACAGCGGGGCAAGCTTCCTGAGCAGAATGTGATTGTTTCTTTGGGTTTTCTGTCAAGAATACCAGCCGAACAAGATGGCAGCATAATACATTAGTGATAATGCCTTGATGAACAACGAACGATGACACCTTAAGAATTTAAAAAAAGGATCATTTTTATTTCTGCATTCATATATCATTCATAACACATCTAGTTAGAAGCATTTGATTCATTTCGATCATAGCATCCTAATTATTTGGCATAAGCATAGATACATGAAACCAATTATACAGATCATGTCCCTAGAGGACGGTGTAGCAACATCGGTGGATTCACAGATCTTATCTCCATGAGGTAGCAGTGGAGCAAATCGAAGATGGTGAATCTTATCTTTCCGAGGTAGCAGGGGAACAGATTTTAGCCACCAGCCTTATCTATCTGAGGTAGTAAGAGAGCAGGTTGAAGATTGTAGTCTTATCTTCCTAAGGTAGCAAAGAAGCAGACTGAAGATTAAAGATCTCATCTCCCTGAGATAGTAGTGGAGCAGATCGAGGACGGCGAATCTTACCTGCCCGAGGTAGCAGGGGAGCAGATTTTAGCCACCAGCCTTATCTCTCTGAGGTAGCAAGAGAGCAGGTTGAGGATTGTAGTCTTATCTTCCTGAGGTAGTAAGGAAGCAGACTGAGGATTGTAGATCTTATCTCCCTAAGCATTAGTGGAGCAGATTGAAGAGGGCGAATCGTATCTTCCCGAGGTAGCAGGGGAGTAGATTTTAGCCATCAACTTTATCTCTCTAAGGTAGCAAGAGAGCAGGTTGAAGATTGTATATCTTATCTCCCTAAGCAGTAATGAAGTAGATCGAAGAGGGCGAATCTTATCTTCCCGAGGTAGTAGGGGAGTAGAGTTTAGCCACCAGCCTTATCTCTCTGAGGTAGCAAGAGAACATGTTGAAGATTGTAGTATTATCTTTCTGAGGTAGCAAGGAAGCAGACTGATGATGTGGATCTTGTCTCCTTGAGATAACAGTGGGACAGATTGAAAATGGCGAATCTTATCTTCCCGAGGTAGCAGGGGAGCAGATTTTAGCCACTAGCCTTATCTCCCTAAGGTAGCAAGGGAGCAGGCTGGAGATTGTAGTCTCATTTTCTTGAGGTAGCAAGAGAGCAGACAGCGAATCTTATATTCCCAAGGAAGCAGGAAAGCAGATTCAAGTCATTAACTTTATCTCCCTGAGATCGCAGTAGAGCAGGTTGAAATCACCGATTCTTATCTCTTTGAAATTCCAGTAGAGTAGATTAAAGTACTATTTCCTATACCCCCTGAAGACGTAATGGGATAGAATAAGGCTACTAGAAGAAAAAAAAGTGCCAATAGGTTAAGATTTAGCAAGACTGGTCAAAATTGGTCCTTTTAAAGTCTTTGCTTCATTCCCGTTACACGACAATGAGCAAAGAGTGGCAGCTGTAGAAAGCCCATTTCGCTTGGGCCCATACACAAAATAAAACCAAAAATAAATAATAAACTAAATTATTTAAAGGATCCAACGTCCATTTACAGCAGCATTTCAAAACACTAAAATTTGTCCATTTCTTATAAGCCCAAAAATAAAATTTAACCCAAAACCCCAAACAGACCAAATTACAGTAGTCTAACTCCGTAACTAGCCCAAATGGCCCAAGCCAATAACCCAAAATTCCAGAAACCCTAAGGTGAAAATATTTTGTGCCGCAACTCCCACGCACGGCTTTCTTCGCGCCTCTATGACCTCCATGTTGGTCCTCCAGTTGGACACACCTGCAACAAACTAACAACCACAACAACAATTGATGGCAAAATAACCACAAATGACAGCAAGGAATTTGTATTTTCTCTTTTATTTTTTCGGATATAAAACTGAATGGAATATAATATAAATGGGGGATTTTTTTCACAGATGAACAATACAGATATAGAGAAATAAAGAGCAGAATCTAAATCTTTCAAATACAAGTAGATTTTCGATTAAATCAAAACAATTTTTCTTCTTTTTGAAAGGTGATTAGCGGCTTTGATTTCATTATTTAAGTTTTTACAATAAAAGAAGAAGAAAAAAGAAAAGAGGGAAAAGAAAGAAGGTACGTGAGTGGTCTCCGTTTTCAAAAGCCCATCGCCGGTATCGGAGCCAAGCCGATTGGGGTCAGACTTTGTTTTTTACTTTCACTTCCCGAGTCAAGAAGGCTAAGCCTTCATTTCTTTTTCAAAAGGGGGGTTAAACACCCCATTTACGAGGCTTGGCCCACCGTCTGTAGCCATGGCGCGTCAGATCTCCGACAGAAGTGGCGCCGACCGAATAGGGAAGGAAATGAGAGAATATTTCAAAGGTTTTAGGTTTTTTTTAGACAAAGGTTAAAATGATTTTTTTAAAACAAAAAAAATTTGATTTAAATAATTAAAGGAACAGCACCTTTTTGATTGGAGCTAGGTCCGCGCCTTAACTCGACCCGCTGGGAGGGTCCACTCATTTTTTCCTTAAATGGGTGAATTGCGCATTTGGTCCCTCTCTTTCGCGCTATTATTCAATTGAGTCCCATTTTGAATTCTTTTGCATTTTTTTAATTTTTCTTTGGAATTTGTACACTGTTTCAATTTAACCAGCATCTAAACGTTGTGTTTTAAGATCTGGGGATATTTTCATTTTTACTCCTCATTCATTTGTGCGTATTCTATTTCGGTCATTAATTCCATTTTAATAGTTTTATTTGTTTATAAATTATCCATGTGATGTCATTTTCATTTCAATTGAGTCTTTTTAATTTTAATTTCTTTTTCTTATTTTATTCATTTTAAATAATTCTTTATAAAATTTATTATTTGTCGTAATATATATATTGTTCGAATTATATTGTATATATTATGTTCACAATATTCTAATTGTTATTTTTGAATTCCCTTTATATATATATATATTTATATTTTCTTTTAAATCTATTTATGTATAATTTATTTCTTCTAAAATCTATTTTACTACCTTCTATTATTATTATTATTATTTATATTAAGTCTTTCGCTCTATGTATATTATTAATTGTTGATGAATAAATCTCGTTTCAAATTACTTTGTATGACAATTGATTTCATATTATATAGATTGTTATTCATAAATATTCTTTTGTATATTTTTTATGGTTGTATTTATATAATTCATTTATATTAAAACTTTCTAATATGTACATTATTTGTTTTAAAAATTTTATATGGACATATTAAAAATTTTATATGGACATACATTATCATTTTTATGTACATAATTTATATTATATTTTTATTTATTTTAGTTTTAAGTTGTTTTGTATAGCACTTATTTTAAATCTCTTCTTACAATAATCATTTTGGAATTCATTTATATGTTGAACTTTATATTTTATGTATTATTTACTTATTTTATAATTTAATTCAAATTTTTGCATGTGTCATTTGTCTATATACATACAACTTATTTTTAAATTGTTTTTACGTTGTCAATTCCAAATTTATCTTCCTTTTCATTATTTGTTTTAACACCGTTCATCACCTTTTAAAAGTTTTTTGTTTCATTGTTTGAATAGATTTTTATTTATTTAGAAATGTTAAATCGTGTATGTTGTAAGATTATTATCATTGGGTGTGTTTTGATTTACATAATTTGTATAATATGTTATTCATGTATGTTTTCCATATTTGTATTTTGTTTTTCATTTCCATGTATTGTATTATGGTTGAAATTGCCAACTTATTTGTCTGGAATCATTCATTTCATTTTCTTTACTTCAAAAACACCGAATAAATATATTTCAAGTCCGTTTTTATAATTGCTCCTATTTAAAAAGTTCTCAAAATAAGGCAATATTTCATGTTTGTAAATTCGAGAAATCATGCCCTAACGTGCTGGGTTTCAATTTTCTGTTTAACCAAATGACCAAATACCCTTTTTAAAATTCCATCTGTGATTTCTTCAATTAGAAAACAAGGCAATATTTCATGTTTGGAAGTTCGAGAAATCGTACCCTAATGTGCTGGGTGTCGATTTGTCGTTTGACCAAATAACCGAATATCCTTTTAAAATTTCAGTGCATGAATTTTAGAAATCATAAGATGATCTTGGTATCGAGGGTTTGAAATATTGTACCCTAACGTGTTGGGTATGATATTTTATTCCTTCGGGACAAGGGAGTCTTAGCATCCAATTCAAGTATATTCAACCATTTTTAAACATGATTGTATTTTAAAACCTTTTCTAATTTTCTACATTAGGACATTAATCAATCAATTAGGTACCAATTTTGGGCAATGTGAGAGTGTTAATCCTTCCTCGTGCGTAACCGATCCCCGAACCCGTCTTTTAACTTTCGTAGGCCAAGATCAATACTTTAATAAAAAATTTTATTAGGTGATCCGATCACACCTAAATAAAAAGGATTGGTGGCAACTCCATGTTTCGTTTTTAAAATCGATACCTATTTTTTAAATTCAAAAATGGTTTCGACACTCTCTTACCAACACTTAAAAAAAAATTATCACTTAAACGTATATCAATAATCTTGCAAAATTAACCAACCAAAACTCAAAATTAACCAAAACCAATTAAGCATAACTGAGGGTCAATTTACCAAATCGCCTTTTAATAACATTCGCCACACAACTAACTCAACCACAACCAAGTGATCAACCAAGCAAATCTAAGCTTCAATTTCAATTAGCTTGATCCTTTTCAAGATTTGAAGCTTCAACACAGATAAAATAGTTATTACCACTTTTAAAAGATATAATAAACACAAATTTTCATCCACTAGGCTACATGAAATTCTCACTCAAAGTTACCTTACTAGATTTGTATCATCAAGTCGAAAACTCGAGTCCTCACAAAATCGATCACTCCAACCTTCTTAATCACTTCCAAACATCAATACTTGACCAAATAAACATATACTAAGCATCAATTTCACATTCAAATCAATTTCACTAAATTCCAGAAAATTAGTTCATGAATATGATGAAATTCGAATTTCTTTAAATTACCTTATAAAACATGTTTAATCTTGATAAATAAGATCAAAAACCTTTTAATAGATCCATTTTGAGTTGGAACATCCATTGATTTGTGGATTTTCTCTCAAAATTCAAGATCCACCATTAAAGCACCTTAAGCTTTTGAAGAAGATGACATTGACAAAAAAAAAATCATATAATTATCACTCAAATCATGTTAATATGCTTCTAATCATCATAAAAATAAGTTTAGAAATGATAATTACCTTTGATTCGTTCTAAATCCTTTGATTGAAAATTTTGGTTCAAGAATCTTAAGGAATTTCAGAATATTTTTTGCTCCTTTTGTGAATAATTTCAGGTGAAAAGAGAGTATTTTGAGAAGAAAATTTGCCGAATCTATTGTCTGATGATAGATCCTTAAAATCATGCAAAGAAAACAAATTTTATAGTTCTCTAATCTAATGTAAATGGCGTGAAAAGTAAGCTAGATGCGTTGTATTTAAAACTGAAACAACCCACCAAAAATTTAAAAATTGAGAAATTTGCCCAATGGTCACTCCCACATTTCCCTTACTTTACCAATTGATCATTTCCCTCCAAAATTCCGAATTTAAAGGTTTATTTTTCAAATAAATACTCCCAAATTTATCGTATTTTACAATTAAAACTAATTTAATTAATATTTAAATTTAACTCAAATTAACCCCAATAAAATTATTTTAAAATTCTTTTTAGACCTAAATTAATTATTTTCACTAATAATTATTTAATTATTTTAAAATTAATTTTCCAAAAATATTTTATTTTTCTAGATTATTGTTTAATCGAGTTTAGATAAAATTAACCTCCTATATTAAATTAAAAAACTTACTATTAACCCGATAAATTTCTAAACTCACACTCGGAACCCGAAAAATATGCCTGAAACTACTAGACCCGATTTAAGGATATTATAGTAGGTATCCCAATGCTATCGCATCACCGTCAATTGAATATACCTTTAAGCTTTTACAATTTCTACCTCAAACCCGAATACCATTAAATCAATCTCTCCATATTTCCAACCTTAAAAGATAAATACCCTAAAAACCCTTTAAAACCCTAAAAATCCTTAAACCTGGTCTAGGAGAGAGAATATGAAAATGCGTCCAACTGGACGCATTTTCATCTAATTGTGCAAGAAAGTACTTTTAGTTGGATGCCTTCCTACAATATTAGTGTAACACCCCATCCCGTCTTCATTGCCAGATTAAGGTTATGAAGTGTTACCAAACTAAACAGAACATTTCACTTCAATTCACTATAGTTAACCAAATAAATTGCAAACACATAACAAATAAATCAATTCGGGATATAAATACACTTATGGGCCTTAATTTGAGCTTACAGGGCCCTAAAAATAGTTTGAGAACAATCTGCGGTTAAATTGAAACAAATCAGAAAAATTTAGAAAAACTTGAAAATTTTCAAAAAAAAAGAGTCACACAGCCATGTGAACATTTGAAGTCAGGATACACGATAGTGTCTTAGCTCGTGTGTCAGCGCATGTGAACATTTGAAATAGGGCCACACAGCCGTGTGCCAGACTGTGTGTGTATTCAAGTTAGGTGACACGGTCGTGTTGCAGGCTATGTGTTAGAATGTGTAATAAATTGTTTTCACTCACACGGTCATGTTGTAGGCCATGTGCTTGGCTGTGTGGATATTGCACCTAAAAAACAAATAATACATACGACTGTGTAAGGTGACCGTGTGTGGCATACGACCGTGTGACAGCCTATGTCCCAAGCCGCATACATTCATTTTTAACCCTTAAATTAAGAAAAGTCATGCACCATTCCTTGCACAACAAGACATCCCATATCTAAATCATTTCCTAGGTTCAAAAACACATTCAAATCATCAATTATATGCCAAAAATTCATTCATCCTATACCAAACCAATAGGCCATTCAAAGGCACCACAATCAAAGATCATTCACTCAACTAACCTAGCTAAGTAATCACATAGCATTAATCATCTATTCATGGTCAATCCATAAACCAAATTGACCAAACTATAAACATATTCAAATTTCACCATTTCAATGTGTTAACATCTAACTCTTGACCATTAGGAATGAACCCAGCCAAAAACACTTTAAACATACACATTCAAACCAAGCATTTCACTAGGAACACAAATTTAGCATAACATTTACATAATTACAACAAAACATCTATATATATGCCATATCCCAAAATAGAAAGCAACAACTACCAAAATAGCTGGATAGTGTGAGCGTCTAGTCGATCCATTCGGTCAGTCCACAAACTTGAAAACTACAAAAGAACATAAATGAAACAAGATAAAGAAGCTTAGTAAGCTCATAGTCTAAAACATCAAACTAAGTTACCTTAATGGACATCAAAATATAAAGAGATAATTTATAATTTTTGATAGCCAAATACACATTCACAACCTACATTAGTTCCTGATCACATATCAAAATATATAATGATAACCTTCTTCTTAAATGACTTATCAGTTCCATAAACAAAATTTCATCAATGTAAATGTACTCACATATAAATAAGTAGTTCATTGAACACTAACACTTTCTAATATCTTGAATATACATAAACATTTAAGTCCACAAGTCAATTGTACATTTCGTTAACATTTAGCCCGATGAACTAAGTACTCAACTCAGATACTCGGGTAACTACACCACACCCAAAGCATCATAGATATGTAACAGAGGCATCGAAGTGCAGGTAGAGGCACGATTGTGCAATCAGAGACATTGAAGTTCAAATAGGGGCATTGAAGTGCAATCTCCTACTAGCGCGCATACTAACCCTATTGGCTTGCCTATCATATCCTAGCAATATGTTCAACAGGGCATTATACATAATATAACACCCTAAAATAGGACCTTGGAGTTTTAGGGGTATTTTAGGGATTTTAGCTTTAGTGTGCTCAAAATTTTGTAAGCATGGTAATCGTAAATGTTTTTGTCTGTGTTATTTTGAAAATTACACTAATTTTTGAAAATAATACTGAAAAGGCTTTTAATTTTGAAATAATTGTTGATTTATAAAAGGATCAAAATTTTGTGTGTTTATAAAGCAGCTTTACCAAATTTTAGAAATACAACTTAAAATCATCCCTTACCTATAGATTTCACGTTAACTCTTCTTTTTTGCTAGTTTGTGTCGTCCCTTAATCTCCCCAACCTCTTATCTTCGATTTTCTTTGTTAAATCATCATCCTTTTGATTACTATCATCACTCAAGTCATTATCTACATAATATTTCAAGAAAACACCCCAAAATCTCATTGATTTCATCATCTTCCTCACTTGTGGGTTTTCTAAGATTCGCGTTAAAAGTTCATTTTTCTTCCATCGAAGGTAACCTTTTGCCTTTCTATCAGTTTCAGATATTATGTAGTCTTTAAAACTGAGTTTTTAATCATTAAATTGCATGTTTTGATTAAAAGTCGAAAATTAGGTCGTTAATGGTGTATTTCAAATTTTTGAGTAAAAACGTGATTTCAAAGTGTTATTCAATTAATTTTGACATGATTAGAAGGTTTCTAAACTGATTTTAAAGTTTTTTTTAAGGATTTAACGAATTTTCGTGAAAATTGCCATAAACATGTAAAAAATTTTGATAAGATGAATTGAATAGCTTTGTGGTAGTTTAAAGGTTGAGAATTAGTTCTAGGTGATTAAATAGATGAAGTACATAGATGTCGATTGGGAAGCGAACCCTGCTAGGTTGTAAAAAAATGCAGCTGATTTAACCGAGTAAATGTTGCATCATCGCAATATCACCCCCTCTTTTGTCCTTAATTGCTTCTATATTTAGTGTTGCGACGTTGGCAATAGTTTCAGCCTAGATAGTAATTTTTAACTCTCGGTTTGACCTACATGGCCATGTAACTTTATTTAATTATATAAAGTGTAATAAAAATTACTGGATAATCCAAATATAAAAACATAAATATATACTAAAATCACTTGATTTAGCTATTAAACAGGTTAAAGTTAGTGAAAAAGGTATGTAAATAACAACCTAGATCGTGGAAGATCAATTATCATTCTCGGTTTATAGTTTCAATCTATCAATAATCCCCTTGATAGTTTTTTGTACTGGGGTTGACTCATTGACTTCAGACTGATCACGATTTTCTCTCCTATGACCTAATCTTAAAGCATAATTGGATAATTTCTTCTTCGAATCTGGTGGAAGAAAAGATGAAGGTATCAGATTATGGATAACAATATCAGAATCAAGACCTTATTTATTCCTAACAGCTAAAATTGGGATCTGATTCTCCTCAACAAAGATAACTATATGGTGGGTATGATCTAAACCCATTTCGATTTTGTAATCTGAAAAATTAAACAATGAAGGTACTCCATCTGACCTATCTGTCAGGCCCATCAATCCTGACCCTTGCCCTAATTTATTGCTTTCCAGTTTCCCATTATTGATTTTACCTCCAACCGAGCCCACCAAAGGTTGCTTTAGGTACTATATTTTACTTTGGGCTTGACTCTTCACCAGGCCTTTACCTTTGCTTTGTTTACTACTAGTGTCCCTTCATTTGATTTCCTAAAGATTTCTTTGCCTTTATTTTTTTAAAAGCTTTCCTTTAGCTACTCCCAAAGATTCCACCAAAAAATTTGCTTGAGAATTATTTTTCTTTGCAAACTTAAATATTCAAGTATTTTCTATTTAAATCTCTCCAACATCATCTCCTAAACTCGTGAAAGCATTAATCTTGATCTGCTAAGATTCTTTTCTTGATTATCATTCAAATCGGCTCTGCTCCTCTTGGTCAGCCTCCATTGTCGGCGCTCCACCACTATCCAGCCACCAATTTTTTCACTCTTTACTCTTTCTTGCATAGAAACATTTAGCTGTTGGACAGAAGCTTTTGGTTGTTGAACATTATTGTTTGCACCATCGATTGGTTCCTTATTATGGTTTTGGGGGTAGTCGTCTTTCATGTGACCGTAAGTACCCCAGTGAAAGCATATCATAGAAAACGATTCATACTCTACTCTATGGTTTCTTTTGGCAATCTGGATTTTCGATACAAGGGGCTTCAACAAATCCACTTAAACAACAAATCTTGCAAACTATCCCCTTGAACCCTTATCCATTTAAAGATCAATCTTGATAACAATTCCAATTATCTCTCCAATCTCCTTTAGAATGCTTTTCTTATAGAAGGTTTCTAATAGACCTAGGATATGTATCCATGCAACAAAATTATGCGGAAAGGGTTCTAAGGGTATGAATTGGGGTGACCATGGCTGAACCATCAAGTACTGTCCAAACACCACCCAAGGTCTTTTAGAAAGAACATAGTATAGTCCTTAATTGATTCAAACTTTACAAGATAATAATCATGCTCAATGTCCATCAGCTGGATATGGAGCACAGTTTGTTCCACAACGCATTATAACCTATCTTCCTCCCAAGAAACTTTACTACCAAAGTCTTTGCCATGATTTTCTCAATAAGTAAAAAACTCGATCAAAGAAATTAATGGATGGGACACTGTCAATAATCTCCTTCCTCATATCGCCTTCTTTTAATTCAATGACATCCTCTGCCCAAGAGTTATCCTTTAGACTATCCCCCTGCTGAAAGTTCATAACCATATCCCTTAAAGAAATAGCCTTGGGAGCAATAAGTTCTATAAGAGTATCACCTCCCCCTTCATCTGGTGGATCCTCCTCCCGTCGCTGGACTTTCTTTGTCTCCCTACCAAAGCTATTATTCGTTGGTTCACCCATCCTTTCTAAGGTATTAAAAAAATTTAATTCTTAATCAAAGATACTTTTATTCTTATTTCCAAAAATAAGATTATTTCTTAAAAAAATATTTATATAAAAAATTCAATTCAACCCTTCACCTCTCTCGTAGTTTTCTCTTTCATTTTTTTTTATTATCTTTTTCATTTTGTTTTCTGTTGGGACTATCTGTTACATTTTCTTATTGATATTTCTATATTCACTATTATCAAAGAGGTAGACCTTTTGATTGTCCCTGTAATCATCAACTATTCTCCCCTTGAACATCTCTTTTTTCTTGTAGTAACAGTTATGGGAATCGTTTGAACTTCAACATTTTTAGAAAATAACTATATCTTCCAACGTATTAGAGCTACAAACCATAAATCGAACTGTAGCATTTTAACATGTTTTCATGCACCCAAATTATTTAAATTCATTATTGTAGTAGGCCCAATTTTCCCGGCCCGCAATAAACCCAGAAAAATAAATTAAAAACCAAAATAAAAAAACAAATAAAAGGTCCAAATTTAAAGGTCTAATGTCCATTTACAAATTTTCAAGCCTAAACCAAACCAAACCCAAACATTAAATTAAATACCAAATTAATCCCTAACCCAATAAACCTAACCCGAATGGCCTAATAATCCTAACCATTAAACCCAAACTACACAACCCAATTACTAAATCTAACCCATAATCCCTAGCCCAAAGTTGACCCAAAAGGCCCAATATTTCTTTCAGAAACCAAAGTTTCCTCACGCCACAACAATGGCTTCCAGCCTCCAACCGTCCGATTTCAAGGCAGGCTCATAGAGCCCAAACAAGTGAAGCTTCTGAAAGCCTTCGCGTCACACCCCACGAACGGCCTCACCATGTCAGCAGCACCACGACCTCCACGCTTGCAACAAACTAATAGCTACAGCAAATAACAACAAGGAATCAACAGCAAAGAAATAACAGAAAAGAAAATTATTGTAGTTTCAATTTCTTTTCATTTTTAAGGGGTTTTCGGCCATAAAAAGCCATTTGTAAACAATGTATGGGGGATTTTTTTTTTACACACACACTGAATACAAAGAAGCAATAAAAAATTAAGGTGATTTCAGATTTATTTTTCCATGTTTCAATTTATTTTTTTCTTTGTTCCGGCACATAGACCTTTCACGCAAAATATAAGAGGGAAAGGGACTTATCTTTTCTTTTTTTTGAAGAACGCCTTCGAGTCCTTGTTTGCTTCGTTGAAATCGAAGTTCAAATGAGGATTATACGACTCTAGATAGAGTCGAATTTAGCATCGTCCGTCGAGTATGGAGGCAAAACGGCAGTTGAAAGGAGCCTTTGGTTCGGCTGAATAATAGAGAGAATAGCTTAGGTTTTGTTTTGTTTTTTAAAATGACTAGGTGTCTCATTTTAGGGTTTATTTTTGTTTTTATAAAGGGCATCAGACATTGTCGTTTTAGGCCAACTTCAATGGCCTCAAAACGGCACTGTATAGGGTGACCCGTTTCAACCCGATCCACTACCCGTGAGGATCCGCGCGTTTTGTTTAAAGGGAATAATTGCGCAATTAATCCCTCTCTGTTGCACTGACTTTTAATTTGGCCCTATTTGAATATTATTTGTTTTTTAAAATTTCCTTTGGATTTTAAGCGTAAACTCAATGTGGTCCTCGCCTGAACGCAGCGTTTTGGATTTGGGACATTTGCTGTTTTAATCCTTGATCATTTGAGCGCATTTTACTCCGGTCCTTAATTTTGTTTTAACAATTTGATTTATTTGTAAATTATCCTTCTAATTTTGTTTTATTCCAATTTAGTTCCTTAGTTTATATTTTTGTATTTTTATGAATTATTCATCATTCATTTTTTTGACATATTATCTTAGTATATTATTTTAAATTATTTTATTGATTTCACTATTTTAGTTTATTTTCCTTTTATATATTTTTGTTTTGTTTTATTATATAAATTATTTATTTTAAAATTCTCTTTTATGAACATTCTTTGCTTTGAATATTATATTTTGTTTTTGCATATATTATTTATATTAAGCTATTTGTATTTTATGTATATTATTTATTCATATATATATATATATATTATTTTGTATATCATTTATATTGTTTCAGTTACAAAGTTCTTTTTTTTACATTTATATATATGTAAATGTTTCCTATATCATCATTTTGAATTGTTATACATTATTCTTTTTTGTATGTATTGTTGATTTTATATTATTTTATGTATTTTCTTTTAAATCTATTTATGATCATATATTTCCTTTTAGATCTATATATATATATATATTAAAAAAATCTATTGTGTATATAGTTCATTCCATAAGAACATATTTTATTATATATTTTTGTTGTATAAAAATTTTCATATTTTATATATTATTTAAGCTATCTTTTATTGTATGTATATTGTCAACTTTAAATAGATTTTTCATTTTTAAAAATATTTTGCACGATATTTGATCCAAGTTTCTTCTTTCATAATATTTCAATAATTATTAATATATATATATATACTTATATGTAAACTATTTCCAACCCTAGCATGTGTGGTTCATTCAGTAAATTTTCGTATATTTGATAGTTTTAAAATTATTTTGTATCATTTTGGCTCCTAATTTCTATTTTGTTTTGTACATTATGTGTTGATTGTTTTATATTATTCCATATATTATTGTTGCATATTATTTATTCGTTTTTTGTATTATTACATTAATTGTTATTCATCCATGTTTGAAAATTTGGTTATATTTTTCTTTGATTAGTTATATTTTATTGTTTGTTTTGTTAATTTGTTTCTTAAGTTTATGTTATCTTCATTCACCAAGTATAGTACGTTATTCGTGCATATTGTCCATGTT
Source organism: Gossypium arboreum (assembly GCF_025698485.1). Lineage (NCBI taxonomy): Eukaryota > Viridiplantae > Streptophyta > Magnoliopsida > Malvales > Malvaceae > Gossypium > Gossypium arboreum. The sequence continues at coordinate 30,066,309 of NC_069072.1, forward strand.
TATAATTTCGCCTTTCGTTCGTAAGTGTTACTTTGTAATTTGCAACTTTTTGTTTTAAAATTAATTATTCCATTTTATTTCAAGTCAAATTAATGTGTTTTGGGCTGGTTTTACAATTGTTTATTTGAAAATTCATTAAAACAAAGGTAATGATTGATGTTTGGGAATTCGAGGAATCGTGCCCTACCGTGCTGGGTTTCGATTTTTCATTTGTCCAAAATAATCAAATATTCTTTTGAAATTTTATCCGTATTTTCTAAATTCTAAAACAAGGCAATGTTCAATCTTTGGAAATTCGAGAAATCGTGCCCTACCGTGCTAGGTTTTGACTTTTCATTAGACTAAATAATTGGGCATCCTTTTGTAATTTTCAACGTATGAGCTTTTAGAAGTCAAGAATTAATCGTGGCTTCGAAGGTATAAAGGATCGCGTCCTATCGTGCTGAATGTGATGCTGTATTCCTTTGAAACAAGAGAATTTTGACGACCAACTTGAGTCATTTGTATGTTTTAAAAGAAATCATATTTCAAAGTTTTTTTAAAAAAAATCTTAAACATAAGACAGTACTTAATCAGTTTGGTACCAATTTTGGGCGTAGCGAGGGTGCTAATCCTTCCTCGCACGTAATCGGCTCCCGAACCTGTTTTCTCAAATTTCGTAGGTCAAAGTTGATTTAAATAGAGTAAAATATTTTATCAAGTGATCCAATCACACCTAAACAAAAGGATTGGTAATGAATCCACTCGTTTTAAGATCGATCCTCGTTTTTTTCTAAAATAAAAATGATTTCGACAATTATACTATAGTCTTCAATCAAAATAATATGTTAATTGGTTTATACAGTACAAACTAAAATCCTGGGTTTATCGGGGACACGTGTCGATACAATTGTTGATGGCTTCTACTCTAAAGGCTTTATACATATGGAGATAAATGCATGTAGTTCTGGCATTTTAATAAGGTCGACCTACCAATTCGGGCCTTATTTGTTAGTATTAGTTTTGGAAAAAGCTGCAGGATAAATTATTTGAAAAATAATGAATATATTTCATAAAAAAAGTTGTATTCTGCCTTCTCTTGTTATAGTTTGAATAAGAAAATATATAAGATTTGCTTAAAAAATAAGAACGAAAAAGAAAATTAGGGGAAAAAGAGAGGTAAAATTAAGGGCTTAAATGGTTACTTAAATAAATAATTTGTTTTTTAAAATATTATTTTTGGGAATTAAAATATCATAATATCTGAGTATGATAATAAACTCATGGACCCAGCCCAACAAAAAGACTTTGCAAAGGTAAGTTCCAGAGACCATTTAGACAAGGCTAAAAATGGGTGAAGATTCTAGGAGCCCCATGATGAATTGTGAGATGTTGATGTTTGATACACTTGTTTTGTGGGATGTGAAGATTCTAGGAGCCATTTGCGTTAAATTTAGCTATTAGTTCTGTATTTTGTAAATGTTAGGGAATTATTTTATCTATTTTTATTTAATCAATTATAATTTTATATTTTTCAAATTTAGTCCTAACTTAAATAATAGTAGTTAAATTTATTTGGTTAAATTTGATTACTAGTTCTATAATATGCATACAATTATAGATTTAGTTCATATTTTTACTTGAATCATTTGAAGTCCCTCTATTTTTTCAAAATTTGAATTTTCGATATTGATGCAAATGAAAATAGTTAATTCATTAATTGAATTTTAGAAAGTTACAAGAAAAATAACAAGTTAACATGATATTACATATATGGTAAAATGTTTGCCGTATCGATTTTGGAAATAATAGAACTTAATAAATTTAACTGTTATCATTTAGTGAGAAGTGAAATTTTAAAATTTAAAAAATACAATAATTAAAAATGATGAAAATAAAATACATGAACAAGATTCGTAAGTATTGAAAATAGGTAATTTTTTTATTGTTTTCTAGTTTGGTTTAGGCAAAGAGTTTTGATCCGTTTTGGGATACTTGTTATGTATGGTATGTTTTAATTTTGTAATGCTAATTCGATGTATTTTGCTAGTTTATAAATTAAAGTTGAAAAGGATTGTAGATAGGTGCAATTATTAGTTTAGATTAATTATCAATTAATTAAGAGAAATCTTTAAGCTTGGTCATGGAATAGACGAGGACTACTGTCCAGGTGGTCTTCAAGGTTAGCAAGGGCATTGAATTGAGGGCCATTGGATCAATATCAGCTTTTTCTTTAAATGAGTTTTCCAGAGATTATTGATTTCATAGATGTGTTGCAATGTTCAAATTGTCCATCACTTTAATTTTACTAATACATATAAATTATGACAAAAAGACAAGTAATAGGAATTTTTATATTTTATCATATCTTTATTATTTAATATATATTATGCTTTTTTACCCTAAAATTTCTACCATTCTCAACAAATTTTACTCAAGCACTGCATGTTATCTGAAAGTTATAGTAGATAAAAGTTGAATCATTGTGGATACAAAATTGAAACTCTAGGTAAATAAAAATCCGTAATAATAATAATTTGATAACTTTAAAAATATATAAGAGTATTTACAATAATATAAATATGATAGAAAATAATAAATGAAAGGGTAAATGTACTATTTACCTCCCAAAGTTGCACTCAATTATCACTTTCATACTTAAAGAATTTTTTTTATCAATTTAGTACTCGAAGTTTCAAATCATGTATCATTTTTCCTCAACTGTTAACGGTGTTAAAAAAAAAAAGGATGGCGTGGTGCTCTCACAATGCCACGATTCCTATTTTCTTGAAATAAATTTTAAAAATAACCAAAAATTCAAAAAATCTCAAAAATTTTAAAAACAAAAGGAAGATATAAAATTTTCAGAATTAAAAATATTTCATTTTACTTTTAAAAATACATAAAAAAAGAGAGTAAAATTACAAAAAAATGTCAAAAATCAGAAATTTTTCAAAAAATTTAACATATGAGAAAAATTGGAAAATTTTATAAAATTTCAAGAAATTAAAGAAATATTTTTTCAAAAATAGATAAAATGAAAAAATAGGAGAAAATTTTAAAAATACAAAATTCAGAAATTTAAAAATATCAAAAATAAAAATAAAAATCAGAAAAATATGGATTTTACAGATATTTAAAAATATACTTTTATTTTTAAAAATAGATTAATATAAAAAAGTATATTCTTCTTAACACAACTATGTTTGAATTGAAAACAAAATTTACTTGTAAGTCATTATATCCCACAACGATAACAGATTGTATAAAACTGTGATTCCACATCATCCCCATTCCTTTCCAATAAGGAAATAACAAATCAAATTTTTCTACTTGATTTTCAATTTTTTCCTCCTGAAAAAAATTTAAATCTAACTAAAAATGCTAAAAATCAGAAAAAAAAAATTGATTTATCATCCTAAAATAAAAATAATGTAAAATCAGGATTTGACATAATCTTTTATCATCCCATAACTGGCAGCCAACAAGAAGCCCAACGTCTAACCAATCAACCCCAAGCCATTGCTGTAATATACTATTGATATGAAGGTGATGAATCGATGCATTCTGAGCAAAGAGTCCCACACATCTTTACAAATAATTCTATTTTTCTTTTTCTGTTGAATAGAAATAATGTTAAAAAATATTGTTTTTATAATTACAGACGCATTCATTTGTTTTAGGGCTTGAAGCCAATTTTGTTAAAACTTAGAGTAATATTCAAATAAAATCTTTCTAACATTTAAATTAAAAATATATATATTTCTATTTCTTCCAAAGAAGTTGTAATACTAAAATATATTAAAATAAAATATGTGAGTCTTCCCATTTGCGATCAACTAGCCATAACTTCATCTCCAAAGTGGAAAGCTTTTTTAATAAGGGATATGGGATTTCAAGTTCTCATTGAGCCAAATAGATTTCAATAGGATCCAATTTAGTAGGCTCGGCTTGGGCAGGTTGACAAAATAGTATTCCATTGTTAAACCATAGCTTCAGGAATGGAAATTTTACATTTTACAAATAGCAAAACAATTGAATTTGATGCAGTTTGTTTGCTCATTGTAACCATGATTTTAAATGGTCAGTCATTACATCTGGATTCAAATTCAATTATTAATTGGAATTAATCAAAACCATCTATTAAGTTTATGTTATTCTGCATTATAACATAGGAGTTGAATTACAGTTTGGTTTTCAAATTACGATAAAAAAAGAAAACTGATGATTCCCCGATGAGGTATACGAAAAGAGTTAAAAGTAGAGAGAATAAATATAGTTGAAGCCATACATATAGTTCAGAAATCAGGATCCAAACCCTTGCAGCCAGGGATATCAACCCACTCTATTTGGATTAAAACTTCCCCACTTTCAACATTCCTGAGTTTGAGACGCATATCTTGGGTGATCCTGCCATTTTCCCAAAGAATGCGGCTCTCATCAGCGAGGTCATTTGTCCCGCTTGGCTGTACTTTCTTGAGTGCACAGCCATTTGGGAGTTCTTGCAACTCTTTCCTCAACCTCGCCGCTTCTAGGTATGGTTTTAAGTCAATCTCTGCAGTTCCCATAGGATCATCCGCACCCAACGTGTCTTTGTCGTACACCGTCTGCAAAACACAAATGGAATTCCATGCAAGTAGTAGTGGTGAATAGTATTCACATTCATTCATGTATATACATGCATACAAATTGCAGAATCAGATATATTACTTACTAACTCGATTGAATCATTAAGATCTTTGATTGAAAGGCTCACTTCATCACACCACTCGGGATTGCAGTTTTTTTTCACCACGTTTGTTTTCACTTTCTGTACCAATTTATGCAACATTAATGTCAGAGAAATCAACGTATCAGCAATTGTTCAAACCTTCATTCTTTTTATGAAATCATTACAGTTGACACCAACCATCTCTGGATCTTATTTGTGAAAACATGCTATGGAGCATCCGTAAGGATCTTTATTTGTAAAGAGATTTTTTTTTTTAATATTCATGTTCATTTTATAATTTATGTTCAGGATTCGTGGTTATCCTTCTTAATAATTTTGTCTCCAAAGTTTGAACATGCATCTTCTATTAAAAGCGTATTGTAACTTACCACTGCACCCAATAATTATTGGTGTCCATTTACTTTTTGTTCTTGGCAATTATTTTATCTTTAGTTACAATTGCACGAGTAACGAATTGATAACCTCAACACTTTCAATTGGCATCAAATTCATACGCTAGATATATTTGGTGGAATCCTATTCTTTGTTGTAGAGGTATGCAAAAATCGGATAGAATGGACTAAATTGATTGAACTAATCAATTTCAATTTTTTAGTGTAAAATTTAATTAGTTCGATTTAATGTCAATTTGGGAAGTTGAACAATTTGATTAAATTGGTTTGGTTTTGATTTTTAAAAATTAAAATTAATTTAATTGACTTTAAATTATATATTAAATATATTTATAATTTTAAAATAAATAAATTCATTACATGAACATAAACTTAAACCCAATTCAATTATAAAAAAACGTTAAAACCAAATCAAATTTGTAGCTTGTGTTTTTTTGGGTAATGTAATTTGTGTTAAATAGTCTATTAGTGTTTTTTTTTAGTGAATTATAAGAGGAGGACAAAGTTCTAATAACAATGTGACTAGTGCGACTTAAATCTACGCCACACTTAGGGCAGTAACGCAACTAACGTGACTCGAATCTAGGTCACACCTAGGATGGTGAACGCCTTAACCATCACACAGGGTTCAATTAGTTTTTTTTTTAAGGAAAAGCAAAGTTGATTAAGGGTCTGTTCGTTACTGAAAATGGCTTCCAAAAAATGATTTTTAGAAAATAATTTACTTTCTTGGAAAAGTTAATATTTTATGGTGTTTAAATGAATCCGTGTAAAATATTTCTATTGTTTGATGATTTCTTAAAAATATTTCAACTGTTTTCAATGAAACAAATATACATTTGAGATTTTCTTATCTTTTTATTTTTAATTGAGTTTATTTTATTGTCTATAAATTTATATGTTACATTATTTTTGCATATATTAAAAGTTTTTGTTAAATTCATATTCATTACAATGTAATTTTTTAGTTACATGACTACTAAATGAGGTTTTTTATTTAAAATGTGATATCAACAACGTTGACAAAAATTTAACAATGTTAACAATTGGACTTGATTTTTAGAGGACTAAATTATTGAAAATAAAAGTACAAAGACTAAATTATAAATTTGTGAAGAATACATAGACTCATAATATATTTTAACATTTATACTACAAAATATTTATTATATTAGTATATTTATAATTGTAATAAATATTATTTAAAATTATTTTTTAAATTTTATTTTAAAATAAAATTTAAATATTAAATAATTTATTAAAATAATTTATTATATTAATAATTTATTATATGAATAAATATAAATAATTAAATATGTATGTTTAATAATATTGAAAATGTAATATTTTATATTATTATATTAATAATTTTAAATATTTTTAAAAATAAAAATAAAATTTATTATCAATATAATAATATTAACCTTGATTTAAGTTATTTTTATATAAAATAAAATTATCTATAGAGGAGATCTTTTCCAGAAAATGACTTATGCTTTTCAAAACAGTAAGTCATTTTACAAGAAAAATAGCTTATTTTATGTTGACATGTAAATTATTTTCTGTTGACGAGACTGTTTTCTGTGAAACAAATACAAGAAAATGCAGAAAATGATTTCCCTAAAACCTTTTACATGTAAACAAACGAATCCTAATTAAGTTTCCCAACTAAACTGGCCGAAAATATATCAATTGAAATTTCTCAATTTTTTCACTTGGTTTACTTTCAGCTTCCAAAAAATGAAAGTCCCTTTAAAGGAAGAAAGCTTAATGTCCAGCCCCTATGCTAGATGGATCCAATTATAAATATCACAAAACTTTTTACAATAGAGCATTCATTTAAGTAAGGCATAAAAAGCTTAGCTTATTAGGAGCCATCTATGACCACAAATAATGATTGTACTCGCACAATGAAGTCAGAGATAAACTAGCATGCTGAAGAGGATAAAGCTACTAGCTACACTTCCAAAGCCGTAAATGTTAGTTCTAATGAAGTTGACCTTCAAGAGTTTAGCTGCACCTTCAAATGCATCTTTATACGTGAAGCTTGGAAAATTCTCGAGACCACTTATAAGGAAACCACTGGAGAGAAGTAGTCAAAGTTGCAAATGCTAAAGAGGATGAAACTTTGACTGATTTTTATGCAAAATTGTGTGATATAACTGATCAAACATTTGCCCACGAAGAATACTCAAAAACAAAACTATTGACAAAGTTGATGCAATCTCTGTCGGAAAGATTATTAATCAAAGTCACAACCATTGAATAGGTCAAGGACATGAACACAATAAGAGTAGAATAATTGATATGGTCCCTTCAAACGTTTGAGATAAACCTGGAAGAGGCCAAAAGAGATTGAATCAAATTAGAGAACATTGCTCTAAATGTCGTAGCCTCAGTTGCAATTGATGCTGAATCAACTGCCTTGACGAAAGACTTACAATAGCAATTGGCCCTTCTTACAAAAAATATCAATAGGAAGGGTAATGAAAGAGGTCCAAATGCCAACAAGAATAGAGCTAAAACCATAGCTAATGAAGATGAGCTTAGAGAGAAGAAGAAAGACATTTGATATCATGAATGCGACGGGTTTAAACATATATAGGCTGAGTGTGCAACCATCCTAAAGAAAGAAGAAATCTTTTAATGTAACTTGGAGCGATAAAAACTCTAAAAGTGATAATAAAAATGATGAAGAACACGTAAGAAACTATGTTGTCTTCATTGCCAAAACCAATTAGGAGGTTGACTCAATCGAATCAAACACAAGTAATAACAATGATTGATGGTATAGAAGATAAGATGGAGGGAACATACAAGAAAATGTTGAAGGAAGAAAAAAATGTGATGGAATGGAACAAGAGAAGAAAAAAAACTCTTATAGAATTTGAAAGAAAAAAAAAGAAAAAAACCTATTGGAAAGAGATTGGGAACTTAAGCTAAGTATCGTTCAAAAAGAGTTTGATGTTACTTGAACAATTCTAAAGATGGAATCAGTAAGTTTTACGTTTGATTGTATATTGTGGTTGTAATAATTTTGGCCATCATATTTGTATAATGAGTTGGATTTCTTACATATTTTTTTTATAGATATTAATTAATAAATGAAGTCTTTGTTTTAAATAAATTTTTCTTAAATGTGATTTTTAATTCACAAATATGTTTCAAATCTTATCATCTTATAAACTTATATACTAAGTTGTTTTAAGTTTCATCTAGATAAGATGCTTTATTAGGCCTCTTACAAACTATTCAAAGATACTCTTATGCATGTCAACTAGATTGAAAAGAGCTTAAAACCAATGATACCTTAGTTGTGGTGCAATATTATGTCACTGAGATTTTCCCAAGTTCAAGTTCAACCATGTACAAATGTTATACGTCAATTCTTTCCTAGATTATTCTAAAGTTAAATATGGGTCCTATCCACATTTATTCCGACCTAAGTCTGGATATATTTCAGTTTTTAGCTCACTATTAATTATAATTCTAAAGCTAAAGTATTAAAAAAGCTCTTTTAAAATAATTTTTAAAAAAATCAATTGATTCATTTGTCAAAAAGTGCAATCAATTGAGTCCTTAATCAAAAGTTAGCAATCAATTAAGCCATTAGAATATGGTTTTCTATCAAGCCCCAAATGGACCATTGAGTGCTAATGTGGTAATTGATGTGTAAAAATAATGATGGTGGTGACTATCATGGCATTTGATGTGGAAAAATGGTAACATGGATGGCTTAATTGATCTTAATTATTTTTCTTGGGCTTAATTGAATTTTAATTATTTAAGTTTCAAAATTGTTAAATCTTATAATTTTTCTTGGAAAAATAAAATTATAGAAAAACTATAAATGTTATTAAATATTAAAAATTATAAAAATTATAAAATATTATTAATATGTTATGAAAAAGATATCAAACTATTATATAAATAATATAAAATTATAGAACTTATAAAATAAAATAAAACTATAAGAAATTATATAAATATATATAAATTTATTTTAGAAAGTTATAAAACTTATTAAAAGTATTAAAAGTTATAAAATTATAAAATGTAATAAAATTGTAGAAAATTTTTGTTATTTGGAGTGCTTGGATTTGGTTTTAATGGTGAACTTGAAGTGTGATGGTGATAGACTTGTATAGGGTGCTGAGTAGGAGGTCCAAGAGGCAATGAGTTTAGTGTTTGGTGATTGAAGATGAGTGGTGAGTAATTATTTTAGTTGAGAAGGCGCGACGAGAGGGAAGTTAATAAGAATAGATTTAGGTATGATGTAGGACTGTGTGTGAAACAAAACAAAAAAGAGTAATATTTTAAAAAAAAAGTTTTAAAAAATATTAGAAATTATAAAATATAAAAATTTATGAAAACAATAGGCTTAAGTTGAGATATGAGTGCTCATTTGTGAAATAACAATAGGCAATTGTCAACTTGTTCTAGGAAAAAAAAAAAAGAAGCGCTCTGGATAATACAATAGCAACCGATTTTAACATGAATACTCATTTGGGAACGAGTACTTGATTGTAAATTTTGAGAATTTTTTCGAACATAACTTTTCAGACCTTTTGAAGCATTGAGCAGAAGTATAGTTAAAAGTAGAAAGTAACACAATCAAATTTCTCCTAAGTTGAGAGGGGATGAAGGAAACACAACAAACCTGTTGAGTGGTGGTGATGACAACATAAGGATCACTGCTAGACGCTATCTTATCACGAACAATAAGATTGTAGCCTCTTCGGACCCTAATTCTAAGAAGTCCCAACGTATCCATTGCAACAAACACGTTGTTGTTTTTTTTTTTCTAGATATTACAATCCAAACAAAACAATAATCTGAAACAACTTTCTTTTACTTCCTTTTTCTTGGAAGAATACCAATGTATTGGAATAAAAATAATAAACTTGACAAATGAGAAACAAATCGTTTGGAATTGGAAGGAATCTTTAATTTCCACTGTCTATAGACTCGACCTTCTTTCTAGCGTCTTGTGGTTCATTCATTTTCAAAAAATATAACAGAAAATGTCAAAATCCATAATCAATGAACATCTAAAGTTTAGAAAGATGAGTGGTTCACCGCTTTCTTGCCTATTTATGTCATCATCTTGATCACAACAAGTTTACAATAAATATTAACCATTGGTGTTGTTTTAAACTTTTAGTTAATTAAATTAGAATATAGAAATTAAATGACTACTTCCAAAATTTATATGTTTGTATATAATATATATAGGCATATGATATAATTGATGTGAAATTATACAATTTATAAAATTTTTTATTGAAATGTGTCACCTGACTATTTGTAAAATTTAACTTATATGTTTCAATATAATATATGTAAGGCCCAATTTTGGCCCGGGCCTTTATAAACACAAAACAAAAAAGGGAGAGAATAAATTATAATAAAAGTATTATAAAGTCTAATTTTAAATAGTCCAGGGCCCAAAATTAAAACCTAAATTACAAATGGTCCATAGCCCAAACCCAATACAAGCCCAAATAAACGTAGACCCAAAATTACATTGGCCCAAACGGCCCAAAATACTTTAGAAACATAAACCCTAGGGTTTCTACCTCTTGCGCCTCAGCCAGGCCCCAACCGCCAGTGCCGTACGGCCTCCTGGCACCACAGCCACCCCCACGCCTCCATACGCCAGCGCACAGCCCCCGTACACGCGCCACACACACCCCGTAGCTGCAAAAAGGGACAAAAACAACAGCAAAACAAAAAAAGAAGGGACAAAAAGATTGTATTTTTTTTAGTTTTCATCATTTGGCTATAAAGCCAAGAACTTTGTCATTGTAATTTTTTTTATGCACAATATACGCGCATTGAAATACAAAAAAGCAACCAAAAATCAAAACGTGATTTTCAGATTTGGTTCTTCTTTTCCGATTGTTTTCCTCTTCATTTTTTGTTTCTTTGGTTTCACATACTGTGTATTTTGAGTATAAAAATTGTAAAAGGAAGTAAAGAGGTTTACCTATACGAACGAACCAGTGGAGTCCTTATTTCCTTCGCTTTAATCGTAGTCGAGATGGGATTTTGGGTTTGAAATCGGTGGTCCTTAAGGCAAGGACCTAAGCAGGGTTAGCGAGCGAGCAGATCTCCCTCCGTTGATCACTATTCGGGGTGGTCAAATGGCGGCTTGGGTCTTTTGAGGCTCGTACAAAGGAGGAGGTTAGGGTTTGGATCAATGAGGGGATACGGTATAAAGGGGGTTTTATATGTGCGTGGGAACGGAGTCATTTAAGGATTGTTCCCATGGCCTCAAAAATGACGTCGCATAAGCCTATCTGACCCGACCCGATCCTTTGCCCCTAGGGTCCGCGCATTTCCTTGGAGAGGGGATATTTGCGCGTTGGTCCTTCCCCTTTCGTGCTAACATTCAATTAGGCCCTGTCCATATTTTCTTTATTTTTTTAATTTATCCCTGGGATTTGTGCGTCATTGCAGCTTAACTTGTGTCTAAACACTGCGTTTTGGGATCTGGAATATTTCCAGATTTGATCCCTGTGAATTCGCACGCGTCGCACGTTGGTCCCTATTTTTATCCCAATAATTTATTTTATTTACATATTATCCCTTTTATTTTAAACTTATTTTAATTAAGTTTATTATCTATATAATGCTTATTTTTAAAATAATTAATTTAAACCTTTTTATGTGTCGAGATTACTTTATTAATTTCACTTTGTTAAAAATTATGGTTTTAAAATCTTCACGTTATATTATTCTAACATTTTGTATAATATTCCATTTAAATATTTTTATACATTTATTCATGTATATTATTTTAATTGAACTTTCCATTTAAGATATTTATTATTTTAAAGTTCATGATATTTTCATAGGTTTTGAGATACTTTAATAATTCCAATTTTTTTTATAAAATCACCATTTTAAAATTCTTTTATATCATATTATTTTAACATTTTATATATCGTTTCGTTTTAATGTTTTTATGTAAATTAGTACATATATTTAATCCTAGACTCACATTTAATTTCATGTTACTTTTATATATAATTGCTTCTAAATTTGTTTTTATATGCATATGTTTTCTTAAAATCATTGTGTGCATAATTATCTTCTAAGATCATATTTTATCATCTATTTTACTATCCTTTTATATTTTGTGTATCATTTAAATTCTCCTTCATTGTGTGTACATTGTCAATCTTTTTGTAAATATATATATTTTTAATATTTGGCATATTATTCGATCTAAATGTCTTCTTTTGGAACATCAATTTTCAAAAATATATATATGTTCTTTAGTTTTCTTATAGATTATTTCAAGTTCTAGTATATGTTATTCGCTCGTTAGTCCATCATTTTTAGAAATTATTTTTGTATCATATTGGTTTTATATTGTTCGATGTCTCATGTATTAATTATCTTCATGTTATTTCATGTATATTTGCTACATCGTGTTTACTCGTTTTTATGTATTATTAGATCAATTGTTGTTCACCCATTCTTGTGAATTTTGTTATATTTTGGGTTAATTGTTTGCTTGGTTAATTGGTTAAATAAGTTATATTAGCTTCATCCATCCATTATCGTATTTTACGCATGCATATTATCCCATGTTTTTATTTTTTTTCTTATGGTTTACAAATGTCATTTTATAATGTCCAACTCTTTAAAATTAATTATTTCATTTTATTTCAAGTCAAATTAATGCGTTGTAAGCTGGTTTTACAATTATTCGTCTGCAAATTCCTTAAAACGAAGGCAATGTTTGATGTTTGGAAATATGGGGAATCGTACCCTATCGTGCTGAGTTTCGATATCTCATTTGTTCAAAATAATTGAATATTCCTTTAGAATTTCACTCGTGTTTTTCAAATTCTAAAACAAGGCAATGTTCAACTTTTGGAAATTCGAGGAATCGTGCCCTATCGTGCTGGGTTTCGATTTCCGGTTTGAAATAATTGAATATTCCTTTAGAATTTCACTCGTGTTTTATAAATTCTAAAGCAAGGCAATGTTCAATGTTTGGAAATTCGAGGAATTGTGCCCTACCATGCTGGGTTTCGATTTTTTGTTGGACTAAATAATTGGGCATCCTTTTGTAATTTTCAACATATAAACTTTTGGAAGTCAAAAATTTATCGTGTTTTCGAGGGTATAAAGGATCGTGTCCTATCGTGCTGGATGTGATGTTGTATACTTTTGAAATAAGAGAATTTTGACGACCAACTTAAGCCATTCAAATGTTTTATAAGGAACCATATTTCAAAAATAGCTTTAAACCTTAGACATAAGGATAGTACTTAATCAAATTAGTACCAATTTTGGGCGTAGTGAGGGTGCTAATCCTTCTTCATACGTAACCGGCTCCCGAACCCGTTTTCTTAAATTTACGTAGGCCAAAATTGATTTAAATAGAATAAAATATTTTATTAGGTGATCCAATCACACTTAAACAAGAAGGATTGGTGGCGACTCCATATTTCATTTTAAAAGTCGATCCCCATCGTTTTCAAAATCAAAACAAAAAAATGGTTTTGACAGCTTGGCGACTCCACTAGGGACCCTTTAAGAGAGTCAAGCCATAAAATTGATTATTTGTTGTCCTTTTATTGAAATATTGAAAATTTGTTTTGAAAATCATGATTGCATTTGTTGGTATGATTGTTATGGTTCGGGTCTTGTAGAATAATATTGCATTGCATTACATGACCGTTGTGGTTATACCTTTAAGTGGGAGTAAGAGACTATTCTTTCGTAAGGTTTTCACCTCCGCATGGGCTAGTTGATTGCTTTTGGGATACATCTGTACCTATGATTTTGTGAGATTTTCATCTCTACATGGTCATAGGGAAATGTATTCCCCTGAATCGAACTCGATCCGTATGAGCCTATAATGGGTAAGGATTGAGGAATCTGCTGGTTCAGGTACCTTCTCTCTAGAATCGAACCACATATAGTGAACCTTAAGAGCTACCCCCTATATCTGTGTTCTGATTATTTTTGGTTTTTGCTTGTATCTTATTACTTATATTTGATACTAACTTGTATTTTGTTTTGATTGTGTTTTACATGACATTGCATACTAAAGGAGGTGTTGATTTGTATTCGATTACTAAGTTAGAAGATTTAACATGGAGAATGAATTTATTAATAAAGTTGAGGATAATGCGGCCGTCCGCGCATGGTCAGAGAAGTTACAATCGGAGAAAGGGGATAGTCTGGCAGAGGGATATACATCAGAGTTGCAGAAATTCACTCGCGTCAATGTAGCATAGAATAAGTTACAGGAGTTGAGAGATATATGGGCTCGTTGGGATGAAGGAACCAAATAGTTGTTTTATTAAAGCTATGGTGATATATCCTACTTGCTAGATATTAGGGTGGACAAGCATCTGTTCTGAGTTATGGTTCAATTTTGGAATTCTGCTTACAAGTGTTTCAGTTTTGGGGAAGTGGATTTAGTGCGTACTGTGGAGGAATATACTACCCTGCTCAAGTGTCCAAAAGTTCAAGTTAGAAGAGCTTATGCCAAGGTTTTTAATGGTCAAACTTTTGCGAAGAAATTGATGAATATTTCAAGGATGAGCGAGCCTTGGGTCACTGCTCGGATTCAACAAAAGGGGGATAGTAAATGTATTCCTTGGGAGAATTTGAGAGATTTGGTTTTAACACATCCAGATGAAAGAAAGAGTGTTGATATCTTCGCCTTAAGCATCTATGGATTGGTAATTTTTCGTAAGGGATTAAGGCATGTGGATGAGGCAGTCACTGATTTATTCGACCATCTTGAGAAGGGAATCACACTTGTACCTACAATATTGGCTAAGACATTCAGATCCTTGAGCATGTGTTGAAAGACAGGCGAGGGGTGGTTTATTGGGTGTGCACAGTTGTTGATGGTGTGGTTTCATGGGAATTTTTGGAAAGTAGACAAGGTTTCTTACCGGGTCTTTTCTGAAGGTTATTCCGCGTTAAAGGAGGAGGCAGCTATGCAAAGGAGAGAGGATATCTCAGAGGAGAAGTGGATGGAAATTCTTCAAAACCTCAAGGAGGGGGATATAGAGTGGAGAGCTTTTTGGATGGTTCCTGATGAGATCCTGTATCGATGTGGGAACTTTGATTGGGTACCGTTGTCAAGAATTTGGGGAGCCACTGGGTATACTCTTTTACTGGCATTAAGGCAGTATAAATCGAGGTAGTTTGTACCCACGACTTACGAGCTGGCTCAGTGTGAATTCCCATATAATTGTGACCACTATAAGAAAAAAGTTCGGGAACTATCTGATGCTTGGAAGCAAACTCGCTGGATGAAGAGGTTGGCTGGGTCCATGGTGACACCTGAATATAATGGATGGTTTAAAAAAAGGGTCAATGACAATATTCCTAGACCAAGTGTAAAAAGCACCAGACCAATGGAGGAACAATTACAAGTCGCCCCGTCAGAGTTGGAAATTATAAAGCAAGACTTCGAAAGGAAGAGTTCTGAGCTTGGGAAAAAGATCGAACAATTGGAGGAAGAAAAGATGCATCTGAGATTAGACGTTGATGTTCAGAAGTCAGAGGCTGAAAAGTTGAGAAAAGGGAGAAGTAAGGCCGAAGAGGATCTGGACAGTTTGAAGACAGATTATAAGAAGTTACACCTGTCTATGAGGACTACTGGGTTAGGTAAAACTTTAGAACAATGGCGCCAGGAAATTCGAGAGGAAAAGACCAAAGTCGATCGATGGGAAAGGAAATTTCTAGAGGCTCAGGTGTAAAATGAGGATTTAGAGAAGAGTCTGTCAGAAAGCAGAAATGAACGAGGTGAATTAAGGGCTAGAGTGGCAGAACTCGAGAATTCTCTTCATCTGTATCGAAGCCGTAATACTTTAATGAAGTTGAGAGCAAGCTTGAGTAAGGTAGAAGAAATGAAAGGAAAAATAGAAGAATTAGAAGCGTCATTACAAAGCTGTGAGATGCAGATTAAGTTTTTCAAAGCTTCACCATGCGCAAGACCAAGTCAGAAACAGGGATTACATTATGGGGGAAGCCATAACCCAGATTCAGGAGGTAGCCAATTACTTGCAAGCTTTAATAGTACAAGCAGACATACTAAGCGTGAAGCACGAGTTGGAGTCAGATCAGGGGCAGGAGCTATCGTCGTTGCTTAGGAAAATTAAGACTCTGAGCATTAGGGCGAAGTCTTATTTGTAACTCAGTTTTATGTAAATAATTTTATTTTCTAGTAAAGTTTTCTAAATGGAATTGAATCAAAATTGATGCCTCATTTGCATAATGCATTTGCATTACATTACATCATATGCATTAAAGGCTATAAAAAGATTCTAATTAATTAAAAATTATTTCAGTAATCTGGCAACCAACAAAAACCAACCAAGTACGCACCCCTACGGTACAAGGAAAAAAACCAAGTAATGGATAAAAGACTTGAAAAATTGGAGCAAATGCAAAAGGACATGCAGCAAAAAATGCAGACACAGATGCAAGAGTAGCTAGCCAAGATTCAGCAAGAGATGAAAGATCAAATGATGGAATCTCAAAGAGAGATGATGAGTCAGTTGTCCCAATTGCTGATAGGAAGGAGGGATAAGGGAATGGGTCCTATGGATAATGTTGGGGAAAATAATGAAGACCCTCAATATCCTCCTGGCTTCACTCCAACACATGTGCCAACACAACCTAAGATTAATCTACAGAGACCATCTGTTACGATCAGGCCTCAACAGATTCAGGTCAAAGCTTTGATACCAATGAATTTCTAAGTTGGCTCAAGCACTAACCCTGTTAATAACCCGAATTATCCGCTTGTTCCTGATTTGGATGAAGTTCTAGAAGAAGAAAAGACAAGGATGGAATCACAAAAGCAATTAGAGGAACGGTGTAAATGGCTGGAGGAAAAATTTAGGGCAATGGAAAGCGCTAATAGTCATCACGAAATTGACGCTAAGGATCTGAGTTTGGTCCTAGACTTAGTCCTTCCTCCCAAGTTCAAAATGCCAGAATTTGAGAAATACAATGGAACGAGCTGCCCTGAAGCTCATATTACCATGTTTTGCAGAAGAATGACTGGTTATGTTAACAATGATCAACTACTGATTCATTGCTTCCAAGACAGTTTAGTGGGGGCAGCATCTAAGTGGTACAATCAGTTGAGTCGTACCAAGATTAGTTCGTGGAAAGATTTGGCCCAAGCGTTCATGAAGCAGTAAAGCCATGTGGTGGATATGACTCCTGACAGGATTATTCTACAGAATATGGAGAAGAAACCAAATGAAAGTTTCAGACAATAAGCGCAAAGATGGAGAGAAGTTGTCATACAAGTTCAACCGTTGCTTTTAGAAAAAGAAACCACGATGCTCTTTATCAACACTTTGAAGGCCCCGTTCATTATACACATGTTGGGAAGTGCCACAAAAAGCTTCTCATACGTGGTAATGACTGGAGAAATGATCGAGAATGCAATAAGAAGTGGAAGGATAGAGGCAGGGAAAAATACCGAAAGGTCAGCCCCGCAAAAAAAAGAACATAAGGTGAACAATACGAACGTAGGGTACTCAAAATCATTTACCGTTAATCAACCGAGAGTAGTGACTACCGGGAGTCAAGGTTCATTAAGACAAGAGTCGGGCACAAGGCAAAACACTGAGAAGCTTCAATTTATGCCTATCCCATTGCCATATAAGGAGTTGTATCAAAGGTTATTCGATGTACATGTGGTGGCCCCTTTTTACCTAAAGCCATTACAACCCCCGTACCCCAAATGGTACGACGCAAACGCTCAATGTGACTACCATGCAGGAATTCTGGGGCATTCAATAGAAAACTGCATTGCCTTTAAGAAAGTAGTTGAAAGACTTATTAAAGTGGGCGTTGTGAAGTTTGATAATACACCCAGTGCATAAAATCCATTACCTAATCATGCCGATGACAGGGTAAACGCGATAAGTGAAAATATGGGGAGAAAGATCAAGGCAGACATTATAGAAGTTAAAACTTCTTTGAAATAGGTCTGGAAAGAGATGGCAAAAAGGGGATTAGTTATTTCAGATCTAAAAAGGAACGGTAAAGGGATTGAGAGCTACTATGAATTCCATTATGAAGAGGGGCATGAAATTTAAGAATGTGAAGAGTTCAGAGCTTTGATTCAGGGCCTGATGGACAACAAGGAGATAGAATTTTATGAAGAGGCTAAATAGGAGGGGTGTATATGCACGTAAGAATCAACATCGAAGGGCCCCGAAGGTCAATTATCCTGTGGTCATCATTTCACGTCCGGAAAATGAGGTGGGGATTCAAATGACACCGAAGGTTATAATTCAGAAACCAGCAGTTTTCTCTTACGAGAACAACAAAAGGGTCCCATGGAGTTGTGATTGTAATGTGACAATCCCGGGGAAGGAGTGTTCAGCTAAGGAGGATTAAGATATGGGTTCTCACACATGTAGTGGAAGAAGCTATGATTTGGTGAATGCCCGAACAGAACCTGTAAAAGGAAAAGCTCCGATAATAGAACAAAAGAAAGGAAAAGCTGTTGAGTTTGAGCTGCCTGTTAATGAACCAGTGAAAGAGGAGGAAGCTAAAGAATTCCTGAAATTTTTGAAACATAGTGAATATATAGCGTGGTGGAACAGTTGCATAAACAACCAGCTCGCATATCTATACTAGCTTTGCTCCTAAATTCAGAGGTCTACCGCAATGGATTGATAAAAGTGCTAAATGAGATGTACGTGACTAATGATATCTTTGTCAATAAGTTGGATCAGCTGGTTAATAACATAAGTGCTGATAATTTCATCTTCTTCAACGATGACGAAATACCACCAGGACGTAAGGGATCCACTAAAGCTCTGCACATCACTACCAGATGCAAAGGATACACACTACCGGGAGTTTTGATAGACAATGGGTTAGCATTGAATGTATTGCCCTTGTCTACATTAAATAGATTACCTGTGGATAGCTCGCACATGAAGGGGTGTTAGAATATAGTGCGGGCATTCGATGGCACAGAAAGAAGAGTCATGGTAGAATAGAAGTACCTTTGTTGAATGGCCCGACTACATATGAGGTGGACTTTTTGGTTGTGGATATCAAACCCTCATACAACTGCCTTTTAGAAAGACCTTGGATACATTCAGCAGGGGCAGTGCCTTCATAATTGCATCAGAAGTTGAAGTTAGTATCAGAGGGTTGATTGATAACGATAAATGCTAAAGAGGATATCATTGCAGCTGTAAGCAGTGATGCACCATATTTGGAGACAGATGACGAAGCAATCGAATGTTCATTTCGGTCCTTAGAATTTGTTAATGTGACATTCATTACTGAGGGGAGTAAGATTTCGACGCCAAAATTATCCAAAACTACAAGGATGAGTCTACAATTGATGGTTGGAAGAAGAGCTTTACCAGGAAGGGGACTTGGGAGGAGTCTTCAGGAAAGAGTTGAGGTGCCTATGCTGAAGGGCAAATATGACCGCTTTAGTTTGGGGTTCAGGCCAGATGCCAGACAAAGAAAGAAAGAATTAGAGAAAAGGAAGGAAAGAACAAGGGCACATGTGAGTGGTGATGATGTCAAGTGGGAACCCATGATAATCCCTTACATATCGAAGACTTTTGTATCGGAAGGGATTATTCATCCCAAACAGAGGTCAGAGAAAAAAGACATCGAAGAAATGTTGAAGGATATATACGTCAACGCCATATTCGAAGAAGCAACTAAAGAGGAGACCTTGTTAAATATTCGTCCTTATGAACCTAGGAGTGTTATAAGCAACTAGACTACAGAAGACATTCCTATAGTATTTAGAGCTTACTCAGAGTAATGTTTGAAACAATCTTGTTGCTTTAAGCCTAGATGCAATAAGAATTTCTTTGTGAAATAGGCTCATGTTCAAACATCGTTATTTTAATAAAGTACATTTTTGCTATCATTTTGAGCAAATGTTCTTTCATTTTTTCCACAAGTAATTGATTTATTCTTTTCGTCGGAGTAATTATTCTTGGTCCTTTTAGACTTTCTTAAATCATTCCTTCATAATCATACCATGCAAACAATAATTCTTAAATTCATTCATTCATTCTTTATATATTTTTGTACCTATAATAGGTCCCTGGATATCAATGTCACGAGTGACGCTGCTACTGACTCAGAATCACTTTTTGAGCAAGACATGTGTTTAGAGGGATCTCAGGACTTTAAAGATGACAGAGATTGTGACTTATCTCTGGACTTGTTAAGGATGGTAGAACAAGAGGAAAAACAAATTCTGCCGCATAAAGAGACAGTGGAGGTGGTGACTTTGGAAGAAGGAAAAGCTGTAAGAATCAGAACGTGCATAACTGAAGAAACAAAGCAAGACTTTATTGGGTTACTTCGAGAATTTAAAGATGCCTTCACATGGTCCTACCAAGATATGCTCCGGTTGAGCACCGATATTGTAGTACATCGCCTTCCCCGAAAAGAAGATTGCAAACCAATTCAGTAGAAACTTCAAAGGATGAGGCCAAACATTGTGCTAAAAATAAAGGAGGAAGTCAAGAAACAATTTGATGTTGGATTCCTGCGGGAGGTCAAATACTTGGAATGGGTAGCCAACATTGTACCTGTTCCTAAAAAGGATGGGAAAGTACGAATGTGTATTGATTATAGAGACTTAAAAAAGGCTAGCCCGAAAGACAACTTCCCCTTGCCTCACATTAATACTCTAGTGGATAACACGGTAGGCTACTCATTGTTCTCCTTCATAGATGGCTTCTCGGGATACAATCAGATAAATATGCATCCTGAGGACATGGGAAAAACTACCTTCATAACCTTATGGGGCACGTTCTGTTATAAGGTGATGCCGTTTGGGCTGAAGAATGCTGGAGCAACATATCAAAGAGCCATGGTGACCTTATTTCATGACATGATGCATAAAGAGATTGAAGTTTATGTAGACAATATGATTGCCAAATCCTGAACTGAAGAGGAGCACATCAAAGTGTTAAGAAAGTTGTTCTTGAGATTGAGAAAATTTCAGCTAAAGCTTAATCCAGCGAAATGTACTTTTGGAGCTAGATCAGGAAAGCTATTAGGCTTTGTAGTCAGTGAAAGGGGAATTAAGATTGACTCAGACAAAGTTCGGGCTATACAAGAATTGTCTCCACCACGTACTCAAAAAGAAGTTTGAGGCTCCTTAGGAAGACTAAATTATATTGTAACACCCCGATTTTTGGGCTTGGAAGTATTGGGTATTGAGTTTGGGTTTGGGTGGAAAACGGCCCAAATAATTTGGATGTTATTATTATTATTTCGTATGTTTAATTTAGTAATTAAATAAATTATGAAAGGTTTATGGTGTGGGAAAAAAGGCCCAAGAGTAAATTTAATTCGAGGCAATTCCTGAATTTTAATTTTGGAAGAGAGGGTTCTGGCGATATAGGCTTTTAAAATTGAGGTGGTAAAATATGACACAAAAAAATCTGTGGTAAAGTGGCATGTGGTGCCACCTAGGTGTTTGAGGAGTGACGTGTGGATGTTTAAGGGGAGCCAGAGTTCAAGTCACAAGGTAAGCGTATTGTTACTTTTATTTTTTATTTTTTTGTGCATATGTCGGGCATGTGATAGAGCTTAAGTGGAAATTCGGTTAGGGCTTTAGGAAGGTTGGGCCGTGGGTCTGAATGGCCATTAGGGCAAGCTTTTTTTTCTTTTTTTTTTTGCCGAATTAGGATTAGCCACCTAGAGCCTTCCCTTTCATTCTATTCTCTTCTCAGTATCACAAAAAGCCGAAAACGCAAAGTTAGATCTCCTGAGTGCCGAATTCTTCCTTCTCTTCTCCTCTCTTCTTCTATTTTCTTTTCTCCTTCTTTACTTCTCTAGCTGAAACATTCCTACCATTCTACTCATCTCCTCTTTCATTCCCATTCTTTTTTAAACCTCTATAGCCGATTGCCATAAAAGCTGAAATCCCGAAAGTTGTTTCTTGTATCGATTTCTTCTATCCAAGATCCTCCTATTTTCTTCATCTCTTTTGGCCGCTTTTCACATCCTCTAAAACTCAACCCTGTCGGCAATGCCATTGCAAAACCACCATACCAAATCATCTTCCTCTTTACAGTTCCAAAAGTCGAAAACACCATACTTTTTAAGGATATATAGCCGAATCTTTAGATCTCTAAGATTCAATTTCTGCAAGTTTTTAAGGGTTGGATCTGCATCAGATCTTAGTAGAAACTGAAGTGGAATTGTTTTGGTTGAAAGAACCTGAGGTAGGTACTCAAATCTATTCTTTATTTTGGGTTTTAGAAAAGCCGAAATCCCTAAAGGCATAGGGAGGCTGTCGATTGGAGCTTGAGGCTCTAAGGGTTGTAACAATTGATTTGTTTTGGTGTTAGTGTGATCTATAGGTTGCTGATCGAAGGCTTGGACAAGTGGAATGACTAGATCGAGATCTAGTTACTAGTTTTGGCAAAGGTAGGATCTCAAGGGCCATATGTATTGATGGTCGATTATGGTAAGTAAGTTTATGATGTTTGCCATTATACTTTGGATCTGATATGTCTAGTGACCGATTGTAGGATATTGTGGGAGATTTCGGTAGTAGTTGTCACAAATTAGGTGTGTAAACGACACCCACTAGTAGACTAGATCAGCAAAAACTAAAAAGCCGAAATGCTGAAAAGTCGGTATTTCGAGAACTTGCAAGCGTGCGAGCGCTCATAGGATTGTTTGTATTTATAATTTTGGTAACTTCAACGGTAAGATTGCAGAGTGCGCAATTTCGTGCACTTCAGTATATTTAGGCTTCATGGGTTAAAATTGGGTTAAATGGGCCAACGGGCCCAATTCGGTAAAAACGTTCGGTAAGTGTTTCTGTTAATATGTTTATAACTGTAATGAGCATGAAACCCTAAAAAAACTGATAAAATTACTAAAATACCTCTGTAAGGTAGAATTACCGTAATACCCTTAAAAGGTAAGTTTACGATTACGCCTCTTGAGGGTAAATAACTGTTCTTACGCTATAATCTGACTATCTTTCTAAAGCATGCCTTGTTAATTATATATATATATTCTGCATACATGTCATACTGCATGGGGTTGGGTTTTGTTATAGAGGAATAACCCGTTCTGGTGGCTGTGCCACATATTCTGATATAAGCAGCTTTGCTACGGATTATAGTTAGTGCCGCAACCTGTGTTAACACTATAAGTGTAGGGATGGCGTAGGTGATTTATTCCCCACAGGAAGTGTAGGGATGGACGGAGGCAAGTGCAGGGTTGGATGGGGTTATCATGCATTAATCATATGAGATTGTTTTGTTATGGGCCAACTGCATTAAAATGGGCCCAACTGTGTTAATATGGGCAAGGCCCAATATATCTCGACTTGTAATAGGGCTACGGCCCAGATTGATACTGATGTGAGTTAGGCCCTGTATACTCTGATACTGTAAGGGGCTATGGCCCAGATTAATATTGATATGGGCTAAGGCCCAGTTAACTCTGATTTTTGAATAGGGCTTAAGCCTAGTAAAGCTTGAACTGATTTGGGCTCTGGTTGGGATACTTTACACACTGAGTTTTCCAAACTCACCCCCTTTTTCCCACATTTTCAGATGAGCCTTAGATCGGTGGGCTTGGAGTTGGAGGGATTCAGAGTGGCCATATGGGCTGTTTAAAATAAGTTTTTATACCTTCACTTTTATTTTAGATTATTTCCTTTATGTTTTCGGGTTTTTAATTTGTAATAAAGCCACTTTAATTATTTTTAATTATTTTTAGTATGTTTTGTTAGCTTAGATATGATATTGTTTCAATTGTTTTAAATTGAATAGCTCTAGGGCACGTTTTTAAAAGAAATTACCTGATTTCAAAATATCGTGAAATAAGACAAAGCTTCCGTAACGAAAACGTTTTCAAAAATTAATAAGTGCTTTCAGAAGCTTAAAATGAAATGGTTTTTCCTAAACAAACACTCAGTTAAAGTGTGGCAATGGTGGTGTGCATGTCTAGGATTGGATCCGCGGATAGCTAGGTACTTAAGCAGTCTAATAGACTCACCTCCTCTTTTCTGGCTTCCTACCTGGTGCACAGCTTCCATTCACTTTAATCTATAACGAGGATATTCTTTAAACACTAAGAAAGATTTTAGATCAAACATGACTTTTCTAGTAACGCTTCAATGTGACACGCCGGATTCGATCGTAACATCTGGGCCAGGTTTGGGGTGTTACATATATTGCTCGGTTCATTTCGCAATTAACTGAGAAATGCGATCCCATATTTCGTCTTCTTAAAAAGCACAACCCAAGAGAATGGGATGATGAATGCCAGAGAGCTTTTGATAAGGTTAAAAAGTACTTGTCAAGTCCTCCAGTGCTGTCACCTCCAAGCTCAGATAGGCTGCTAATACTATATTTAGCAGTGTTTGATAACTCTATGAGATGTGTGCTTGGTCAGCATGATGAATCAAAAAGAAAAGAAAAGACGATATATTACCTCAGTAAGAAATTCACTGAATGTGAATTGAGATATTCGCCAATCGAGAAATTGTGTTGTGCTTTGATCTGGACAGCTCAGAGGTTGAGGCAATACATGTTGTACCATACAACCTGGTTAATCTCGAAGTTGGACCCCCTAAAATATATGATAGAGTCAAACACCTTGAACGAAAGGATAGCTAGGTGGCAAATTCTGGTTTCTGAATTTGACATAGTCTACGTGAGTCAAAAGGCTGTGAAAGGGAGCACAATAGCAGAATTTCTGGCCAGTAGAGCTTTAGAAGATTATGAGCCATTGAATTTTTATTTCCCCAATGAAGAATTAATGTATGTGGCGGCTAATGAAGAGGACGTTACAAAAGGTCACCCATGGAAATTGAACTTTGATGGAGCCTCAAATGCTGTGGGTAATGGAATCGGTGCAGTTTTGGTATCCCCAAATGGAGATCATTATCCATTCACATGTAAATTGGATTTTGATTGCACAAATAATATGGCAGAATATGAAGCATGCATCATGGGACTCCGCGCAGCCATAGAATGCAAGATCAAGGTGTTGGAAGTATATGGAGATTCCGCGCTAGTGATCTACCAGCTTAGAGGTGAATGGGAGACAAGAGACTCCAAATTGATTAATTATCGAGGCATAATGCTGGGGTTAATTGAGGAGTTTGATGATATTTCTTTCAATTATCTCCCGCGAGATGAGAACCAGATGGCAGATGCTTTGGCTACCTTGGCTTCTATGACCAATGTGAGTAAACAAGAAGATGTAAAACCATTCAGATGAGTATTTGTGAAGCTCCATCTTATTGTTACAACATGGAGGAAGAGGAGAGAGATGACCGTCCTTGGTATCAAGATATATTACGATACATGAGAAATCGAGAGTACCCTGATCAGGCAACTGAGAATGATAAAAAAGGACGTTGAGAAGGCTAGCCTGTGATTATGTCTTATATGGGGAAATACTGTATAAAAGAAGAAAGGATCAAGTCCTGTTGAGATGTGTAGATGCTGTGGAAGCCAAGAAAATTTTAGAAAAAGTTCATGAAGGCGTTTGTGGAACACATGTCAATGGCTTCACAATGGCTAGACAAATTATGAGATTTGGATATTATTGGTCTACCATGGAAGGAGACTGCATTAATTACGCCAAGAAGTGTCACAAATGTCAAATCTATGGTGATAAAATTTATGTACCTCTATCGCCTTTGCATGTTATGACTTCCCCATGGCTGTTTTCCATGTGGGGCATGGATGTCATAGGGCCAATCTCACCGAAGGCTTCAAATAGGCATCGGTTCATCTTTGTGGTCATTGACTATTTCACCAAGTGGGTAGAGGCGGCCTCATATGCCAATGTTACAAAATCGGCTGTGAGTAAATTCCTGAAAAAGAAGATCATATGTCGATATGGGATGCCGGAAAGGATCATATCTGACAATGCATTGAATTTGAACAATAGCACAATAGCAGAGGTCTATAGTCAGTTTAAGATTAGACACCATAATTCATCATCATATCGCTCAAAAATGAAATGGGCAATAGAAGCAGCCAATAAAAATATCAAGAGGATTGTGGGAAAAATGACTGAAACTTACAGAGATTGGCATGAGAAGTTGCCATTTGCTCTTTATGCTTATCAAACATCTGTCAGAACTTCTACTGAGGCAATGCCTTTCTCATTGGTCTATGGAATGGAAGCGGTTCTACCCATTGAGGTGAAGATACCTTCTCTCAGATTTTTGTCAGAGTTGAAGTTAGATGAAGCAGAATGGATACAGTCTCGATATGATCAGTTGAATTTGATTGAAGAGAAGAGGCTAAGAGCTACTCAGCATGGTCAGATGTATCAAAAAAGAATGATGCGAGCTTATGACAAAAAGGTACGCCCAAGAGAGTTTCATGAGGGAGATCTAGTTCTGAAAAAGATCCTTTCTATAGAAAAGGATTTTAGAGGAAAATGAATGCCCAATTGGGAGGGGCCTTATGTGGTGAAGAAAGCTTTCTCCGGAGGAGCATTAATTTTGGCTGAAATCGATGGGAAAAACCTGCCCAATCCTGTGAATTCGGATTCTGTCAAGAAGTACTACACTTAAAGAGGGAAAGAGGCTAAAGTGAAAACCCGCAAAGGGCGCTTTGAGACCTTCCTAAAAGAAGAAGAAGAAGAAGAAAAAGAACGACAGGCCAAGGTGAAAACCCGCAAAAGGGCGCCTTGAGACCAAAGGGGATTTGAGTTGAAAACCCAAAAAGGGCGGCTCAAATGTTGATCAAAGAGGGGGAATGCGATGACCTTGCTATACCTGAATTGACAGGGGAAAAGGTATGCCGTGTAACACCCCGAACCCGAGACCGTTGCCGGTGTCGGACACGAGGGTTTAACAAGCCAAAACCACTTATAGCACCGACCAACTTGACATTCCTGTGCAAGTTGGAAAAGCTGCGTCCTTGTTGCCTTTAAAAGCATATCTCGAGTTACGAACTCGGAAACTGATTCCGTAAATTTTCCTGAATTTGGACTCATATATCCATCCCTGTACTTTTCTAGAATTTTGGTCGGGCCAATTGGTACAGTTTATTAGTTAAAGTCACCCATGTTACAGGGTCGACTACATCGACCTTCGTGCGTTACAACTTGAATATCTCGCTGTACAGGGTTTCAATACTGATTCCGTTTGTTTCTAATGAAACTAGACTAAAAAGGAATCTGGAAATATAAGGCATGACTTCTAATTCATTCTGGATAATTTATGGTAAATTTTCAAAGTCATGACAGGGGACCCGAAACCGTTCTGGCCCTGTCTCACGAGAACTTTAATATCTCTCAGTATACTATTCATATGATCGTTTCATTACTTTCATATGAAAATAGACTCGTCAAGGTTCGATCAAATAATTTATTCACTATTTAACACCATTTCTACAAATTTTGGTGATTTTTCACATCCACATTACTGCAGCTGGCAGCCTCTGTTTTTAAGGTAGGCTTTACCTATATTGTAGTTCCCATGGACCAACTATAGTCTAGTCATACTTAGGTCCACATATGATCATATTTAGCCATTCCAATGGCTGATCATGTGACCAACACTCTCATTCCAAACCATAATCACATCATGAAACCAAATATAATTACAAACCACATATGGTCAAATCCCATACTCCACTTTTACGAACCATTTTCGCATGGCCGCACACATATACATCACAAAGTACTTAAAAACAACCGAGGGTGGTCCTATACATGCCATATCCAAAACTCAACTAAAGGAGTACCAAAAAGGGCTTTGATAGTGTGGTTGACTTCAACTTCTATGATCCCGAATCCGATCGCTAACGAGCAAAATCTATAAACAGAGAAACAAAGAAACGGAGTAAGCAATTTATGCTTAGTAAGTTTCAAGCCATAATATACACACAACCAAAGCATAGCATTCAAGTAGCTAAACAATAATTCATATGCACAATTTCTCAAAGACATGCTTACTTCACAATCCCAACTCTTATATTCATACACAAATAACGGCCTAGTTAATGCCGATAGCTCATTTATCATTAGAGCGAATATTCATACGACTTACTCATAGTGTGCGAAGCACACACAAAACATACCTTGTTGTTGGGAATTTCACAAGTGCATTAACTGAAAATTTTCCAGCAAGTTCAAAGTTCTCGAATCACATACCTTGAAGTTTATCCGGATATAGCTACTGCTCAAACGCCGGGACATAGCCGGTTATGGTAACCCGCACAAAGGCCTTCGGACTTAACCCGGATATCACAATTTGCACAATTGCCTTGGGCTTAGCCCGGATATCATAACTCGCCCAATTGCCTTCGGTCTTAGCCCGGATATCATAACTCGCACAATTGCCTTCGGGCTTAGCCCGAATATCACTCGAACATTCATACACATCTTTGTTTCAATTTCATAACACAACTTTTATGCACAATTCACTTAGCAAAAATATCATTTCGGCTCAATGGCCACATACAAAGGCACAATTTCGATTGCTTATTACATCATTCAATCGAATCAAAATCTAAGTTTCGATACTCGAAAACTTACCTCGGACGTGGTCGAACGATTTCGACGGCTATTCGACGACTTTTTCCTTCCCCTTATCGGATTTAGCTCCCCTTTGCTCTTGAGCTTAATTTAACAAATAAATTGGTTTTATCATTTGAGCATCGAAAGAGGAATTCAAGATACCTAGCCAATATATATGCTCATTAGGCATCAAAGTCGGATATGTACGAAATCATGAATCGAACTCAACACATTAGTTAATATTCCTCTTAGCCGAATTTTCTAAGCCAAGAATAGGCATCAATATGCTTGCCTCTAACCGAATGCATGCACACCAATTTCCCTCATGTGGCGAATATGCATGTCCATGTTGAGGCCAATTATGCACTTAATACCGGACAAAAATAGCATGCATTTTACTAACTAACGATTACATATTGTAGCTTAATACACATCTCTCATGTACTTCATAACCAAACATCATCACAAGCAAATATATACCTTGAAATAGTATATATGTCATGCCAATACATCATGTGCAAACATGTATACACATATAGGTGCAAGGTCAATCTCAAGGGTTCATACCCATCCAAACACAAATTTTACCAATCAAATAACAAGCATAAATCATGCTCATGAATGCACCATGGCGAATACATCACAACCATACTCTTTCAACTTCGGTCATGGTTAAACAAAGAATTCAATGTCCTACTCAAGAATACTAAAAGAAATTTCAAGAGTAGTCAATCCATCATTACATGCATCATCAACAAGCTTCACATTTAGCATGCAATGGCTTTAACACAATATCAACCTTGGCCAAATACCATTTTTCATGGCATAGCAAGGATTTGAACCATGGCTAACATGCACATCAAGTTAGCAACCAAAACAAGCATGAATCTCATGACACAACCTCAACATACCTTAATCTTGATGCAAGTATAGCCAAATCTCCTTCTAGATCTCTTCTAAACTAAAAATGGAGCAAAATTTCCTTCCTTCTTAGAATTTTCAGCCCAAAGAAAATGAGAATGGATGAACCAAATTTTTTTCTTTTCCTTTCTCTCAACTCACGGCCAAGGGGGAAGCATGGATGAGACCATTTTTTTTTCTTTCTTTGCCCATGCTCTTTATTTTATTATTTCACCCTAATGCACCAACAAAACATGTTTCATGACATGTTTTGCCCATCCACTTTGCCATGGCGGCCACTTCATGTTGGGGGAAATTGACATGCAAATCCTTATTTTTGCATGCATGTTCAACTAGTCATCACACCTTTCCCCATCATACTTTCAAAGTTTACTACTAGGTCCTTTCTAATGAAATTCACATTTATAACTCTAAATCGAAACATCAAAATGTCACACATGAATTAACACATATTATAGGCATCAAAATAAATTATAAATTATTTTTATGCCTCGATTTTGTGGTCCCGAAACCACATCCCGACTAGGGTCAATTTTGGGCTGTCACAACTCTCCCCCACTTAAGAAATTTTCGTCCCCGAAAATCTTACCGTAAATAGGGTTGGGTATCGCTCTTTCATAGAGTTCTCGTTTCCCAAGTAGCTTCTTCTATCCGTGTTTGAGCCATAACACTTTCACTAGCGGAACCCGCTTGTTTCGCAACTCTTTCACTTCACGTGATAGGATACGAATCGGTTCTTCCTCATAACTCATATTGGTTTGAATTTCAACCTCGATGGACTAATCACGTGCGATGGATCGGATCTATAGCGTCGAAGCATCGAAACATGAAAGACATCGTGAATCTTTTCGAGTTCGGGGGCAAAATCAAATGATATGCCATGGACCGACTCGCCGGATATCTCATATGGCCCAATGAACCTCGGGCTCAACTTGCCCTTACTACCGAATCGAGTATCTTTTTCCAAGGCGAAACCTTGAGAAACACTTTATCTCCCACCGGTACTCGATGTCTTTTCGTTTGGACCTGCGTCGACTTCGACGATCGGAGGCTATCTTCGGACTTTCACGGATTACTTCCACTTTTCGCTCAAAGATCTCTAATTAAATCCACCGAAAATTTTGCTTTCACCGAGCTCACCAAAACAATGGTGTACGGCATTTACGATCGTACAAAGCCTCGTAGGTGCCATCTTAATACTTGATTGAAAACTATTGTTGTAAGCGAATTCAATCAAAGGCAAATATCGTTCCCATGAACCATCGAACTCGAGGATGTAACATCTTAACATATCCTCAAGTATCTCGAATTATCCGCCGGATTGACCATCGGTTTGGGGGTGAAAGGCGGTCTTTGAAATGTAGCTTGGTACCCAAAGCTTCTTGCAACTTCTTCCAAAATCACGAGGTAAATCTCGGATCTCTATCCGACACGATGGAAATAGGCACCCGTGTAATCTCACAATCGAGAAACGTACAATTCGGCTAGTTTGTCCATTGAAAAATCCGCACGACGGGGATAAAGTGAGCCAACTTAGTCAATCTATCTACCACGACCCAAATCGCATCCTTCTTACTTTGTCGACAATGGCGGTCCGGATACAAAGTCTATTGTAACTCGATCCCATTTCCACTCGGGTATCGTGGTCGGTCAAGTAATCTCAAGGCACTTGATGTTCCGCTTTCACTTGTTGACATATTAAACATCTCAAAACAAAGTCGGAAATGTCTCATTTCATACCATGTCACCAAAACCGATGTTTCAAATCGTTGTACATCTTCGTACTCCTCGGTGGATTGCCATTCGGCTACAATGGGCTTCGCTCGTAATTATCGAAATAAGTTCAATTCTTTGGAACACACAGACGACTTTTGAACCTCAAACAATCGTCATCATCGATTTGAAATTCGAGTCCTTGTTCGAACACACTCACCCATTTTGCAACCAACTCATCGTCGACTTTTCGAGCTTCACGAATTTGACGTATCAATAATGGTTTGGCTTTCAATTCAGCTACTAACACATTGTCGGGTAGAATGGACAAGTGTACATTCATCACTCATAAAGCGAATAATGATTTACGACTTAAGGCATCCGCAACCACATTCGCCTTTCCGGGTGATAGTCAATGACCACTCATAATCCTTTAACATTTCGAGCCAACGTCTTTGTCGCAGATTTAAGTCTCTTTGAGTCATCAAATATTTGAGACTTTTGTGATCCGGATACACATGGCACTTCTCACCAAATAAGTAATGTCGCCATATCTTTAAGGCGAATACGATGGCGACCAATTCGAGATCATGGGTCGGATAATTTTCTCGTGTGGCTTTAATTGCCTCGACGACAGGCCACAACTCGACCTTCTTGCATCAATACGCAACCTAACCCGAGTAGGGATGCGTCACTATAAATAACAAACTCTTTGCCCGATTCGGGTTGCACTAGAATTGGGGCTTCATCAAATAAGTTTTCAGTTGATCGAAACTTTTTTTTGACATTTCTCCGTCCATTCGAACTTAACATCCTTTTGGAGTAGCCGTCATTGGCATGGCTATCGTCGAGAAACCTCTTACAAATCGTCGGTAATAACCGCAAGCCCCAAAAGTTCGAACCTCGGTAATATTTCTGAGGCTTCCAATTAAGTATGGCTGAAATTTTGTTCGAGTCGACTCGAATACCGATGCGATATCACATGCCCCAAGAAGCTAACCTCTTAACCGTAACTCACACTTCTTGAACTTAGCATATAATTGCTTATTAAGTAAAATTTGCAAAGACTAACCTCGGTGTTCAAGATGTTCGGTCTCATTTCTTGAATAGACCAAGATGTCATCAATGAACACGACTACGAACCGATCCAAATATGATCTGAATATCCGATTCATTAAATCCATAAATACCGCAGGGGCATTAGTAAGCCCAAACGACATCACTAGGAACTCGTAGTGACCATATCTCGTTCTGAAGGCAATCTTGGGTACGTCTGAATCTCGAATTCAAGAATCGATAATAGCCCGATCTCAAATCTATTTTCGAGAACACCGAAGCTCCTTCAATTGATCGAACAAATCATCGATCTGTGATAACGGATATTTGTTCTTTATCGTCGCTTTATTAAGTCGACGATAGTCGATGCACAACCTCATGGTTCCATCCTTCTTTTCACAAACAACACCGGTGCACCCCAAGGTGAAAAATTGGTGAGCAAAACCTTTATCCACCAATTCTTGCAACCGAGCTTTCAACTCCTTTAATTCCGTTGGTGCCATACGATACGGAGCTATCAAAATTGAGTGGTACGGTACCAATTCGATGCCAAACTCTATTTCCGAACAGTGGTAATCCGGCAATTCTTCAAGGAAAACATCCGGTATTCACAAACCACTAGCATTGCCCATATTTCTAGGTGGCCTACCTCGAGTTGTGGTAGCACCGGGTTCCCACTTTGATTTACGTTTTGTTCGGATAAACTCGGGCAATCCTTAATGAAATGATCGATCGATCCGCACTTGTAACAGAGCGGTCACGAGTCTACAACTCCCAAAATGCCATTTGCCACAATATTGGCACTCCGCTCGTCTCGACGATCATTGCCAACACCGGCGATCAAGTGACTCAGCGTGCCCATAGGGGGTCGATCGCGGTCTCGTCTAGAAAAGCCCGAAGTGTCTCTAGACCGGCCTAAGCCATCTCTAAATCTCTTTGATGGTGTGGGAAGGGCTTCCCAAGACCTCTTACTGAAACTCCCTTGCTCCCACTTCACTTTTCTTTTCTCCATATCGAGCTCCTCGGCTTTGCACTTTCGCTCGACAAGAGCCACAAACTCGGATTTCCAAAATGCCAACATACAGCTTTATATCATCATTCATCCATCTTGAGCGTTTACATCACACTTCGAAGAAATGCATTCAGCTGCGTCTGGCTAAGCCTCACAAATTTTCGTTCGTAGTCGGTAACCGACATGGAACCTTGTTTAATTTCAAGAAATTCCTTCCGCTTTTGATCCATAAATCTCGACCGATATACTTCTTTGAACTCGGTTAGAAAGAACTCCCAAGTTACGTGCTCCCTAGGCACAACAGAAGTCGAGTACTCCACCAATAGTAGGCGAATCGCGTAGCAAGGAGATAGTACACTTTAAGCATTCATCGGTGTACATGATAGCTCATCGAGCACCGGATAGTGTTGTCCAACCAAAATTTAGCTTGCTCGGCATCGTCGCTATCCGTAGCTTTAAATTCAGTAGCCCCATGTTTTCAAATTCATCGATTGGGGCTTACTTGACCTTATTTGGTCGGCCATCAAGGTATTGTAGTCTTGGGGTTGCATTAGTCGGGAATGGAGGTTGTGGAACAGTAGTGTTAGTTCGAATGTATTGGTTGAACCAATCATTCATCACGCTATAGAAGGCTTGCTTAGCCTCATCATTCGGATTCTAGCAATAGGTTGAGAGTCCACCGGCGCTGTCCCTTGCGCGGGAGCAGGTGCCACACTCTCCACATCATCAGCTATTGCTCGGTTGGGATCGGGATCCATGGCTATAAACAAACACAAATTTCAAAATGTCAGAAATCACCACACTATCAATTATCACTTAATGGCATGTTTAGCTAGACCCCAAACATATCACGGTAGTCCTAGGATCGACTAAACCGTAGCTCTGGTACCAATAAAATTGTAACACCCCGAACCCGAGACCGTTGCCGGTGTCGGACACGAGGGGTTAACAAGCCAAAACCACTTATAGCACCGACCAACTTGACATTCCCAGGCAAGCTGGAAAACTGCGTCACTGTTGCCTTAAAAAGCATATCTCGAGTTACAGAACTCGGAAACTGATTCTGTAAATTTTCCCTGAATTTGGACTCATATATCCATCCCCGGATTTTTTTATAGAATTTTTGGTCGGGCCAATTGGTACAGTTTATTAGTTAAAGTCACCCATGTTACAGGGGTCGACTACACTGACCTTTGCACGTTACAACTTGAATATCTCTCTGTACAGGGTTTCAATACTGATGCTGTTTGTTTCTAATGAAACTATACTGAAAAAGGAATCTGGACATATAAGGCATGACTTCTAATTCATTCTGGATAATTTATGGCAAATTTTCAAAGTCGCGACAGGGGACCCAGAAACCGTTCTGGCCCTGTCTCACGAGAACTTTAATATCTCTCAATATACTACTCATATGATTGTTTCGTTACTTTTATATGAAAATAGACTCGTCAAGGTTCGATCACATAATTTATTCACTATTTAAAACCATTCCTACAAATTTTGGTGATTTTTCACATCCACATCACTGCAGCTGGCAGCCTCTGTTTTTAAGGTAGGCTTTACCTATATTGTAGTTCCCATGGACCAACTACAGTCTAGTCATACTTAGGTCCACATATGATCATATTTAGCCATTCCAATGGCTGATCATGTGACCAACACTCTCATTCCAAACCATAATCACATCATGAAACCAAATATAATTACAAACCACATATGGTCAAATTTCATACTCCACTTTTACGAACCATTTTCGCATGGCCGCACACATATACATCACAAAGTACTTAAAAACAACCGAGGGTGGTCCTATACATGCCATATCCAAAACTCAACTAAAGGAGTACCAAAAAGGGCTTTGATAGTGTGGTGGACTTCAACTTCTATGATCCCGAATCCGATTGCTAACGAGCAAAATCTATAAACAGAGAAACAAAGAAACGGAGTAAGCAATTTATGCTTAGTAAGTTTCGAGCCATAATATACACACAACCAAAGCATAGCATTCAAATAGCTAAACAATAATTCATATGCACAATTTCTCAAAGACATGCTTACTTCACAATCCCAACTCTTATATTCATACACAAATAACGGCCTAGTTAATGCCGATAGCTCATTTATCATTAGAGCGAATATTCATACGACTTACTCATAGTGTGCGAAGCACACACAAAACATACCTTGTTGTTGGGAATTTCACAAGTGCATTAACTGAAAATTTTCCAGCAAGTTCAAAGTTCTCGAATCACATACCTTCGGAGTTTATCCGGATATAGCTACTCGTTCAAACGCCTTGGGACATAGCCCGATTATGGTAACCCGCACAAAGGCCTTTGGGACTTAACCCGGATATCACAATTTGCACAATTGCCTTGGGCTTAGCCCGGATATCATAACTCACCCAATTGCCTTGGGCTTAGCCCGATATCATAACTCGCACAATTGCCTTCGGCTTAGCCCGATATCACTCGAACATTCATATACATCTTTGTTTCAATTTCATAACACAACTTTTATGCACAATTCACTTAGCAAAAATATCATTTCGCTCAATGGCCACATACAAAGGCACAATTTCGATTGCTTATTACTTCATTCAATCGAATCAAAATCTAAGTTTCGATACTCAAAACTTACCTCGGACGTGGTCGAACGATTTATTGCTATTCGACGACTTTTTCCTTCCCTTATCGGATTTAGCTCCCTTTGCTCTTGAGCTTAATTTAACAAATAAATTGGTTTTATCATTTGAGCATCGAAGAGGAATTCAAGATACCTAGCCAATATATATGCTCATTAGGCATCAAAGTCGCATATGTACGAAATCACGAATCGAACTCAACACATTAGTTAATATTCCTCTTAGTCGAATTTTCTAAGCCAAGAATAGGCATCAATATGCTTGCCTCTAACCGAATGCATGCACACCAATTTCCCTCATGTGGCGAATATGCATGTCCATGTTGAGGCCAATTATGCACTTAATACCACACAAAACAGCATGCATTTTACTAACTAACGATTACATATTGTAGCTCAATACACATCTCTCATGTACTTCATAACCGAAACATCATCACAAGCAAATATATACCTTGAAATAGTATATATGTCATGCCAATACATCATGTGCAAACATGTATACACATATAGGTGCAAGGTCAATCTCAAGGGGTTCATACCCATCCAAACACAAATTTTACCAATCAAGTAACAAGCATAAATCATGCTCATGAATGCACCATGGCGAATACATCACAACCATACTCTTTCAACTTCGGTCATGGTTAAACAAAGAATTCAATGTCCTACTCAAGAATACTAAAAGAAATTTCAAGAGTAGTCAATCCATCATTACATGCATCATCAACAAGCTTCACATTTAGCATGCAATGGCTTTAACACAATATCAACCTTGGCCAAATACCATTTTTCATGGCATAGCAAGGATTTGAACCATGGCTAACATGCACATCAAGTTAGCTACCAAAACAAGCATGAATCTCATGACACAACCTCAACATACCTTAATCTTGATGCAAGTATAGCCAATCTCCTTCTAGATCTCTTCTAAACTAAAAATGGAGCAAAATTTCCTTCCTTCTTAGAATTTTCAGCCCAAAGAAAAGGAGAATGGATGAACCAAATTTTTTCTTTTCCTTTCTCTCAACTCACGGCCAAGGGGGAAGCATGGATGAGACCATTTTTTTTTCTTTCTTTGCCCATGCTCTTTATTTTATTATTTCACCCTAATGTACCAACAAAACATGTTTCATGACATGTTTTGCCCATCCACTCTTGCCATGGCCGGCCACTTCATGTTGGGGGGGAAATTGACATGCAAATCCCTTATTTTTGCATGCATGTTCAACTAGTCATCACACCTTTCCCCATCATACTTTCAAAGTTTACTACTAGGTCCTTTTTAATGAAATTCACATTTATAACTCTAAATCGAAACATCAAAATGTCACACATGAATTAACACATATTATAGGCATCAAAATAAATTATAAATTATTTTTATGCCTCGGTTTTGTGGTCCCGAAACCACCTCCCGACTAGGGTCAATTTTGGGCTGTCACATGCCGCATCTTAGGGCATTGACAAAGTGCTTCTGATCTCCTAAACACATATCAAGTTTAAATTGGTCTTTAGGAAGTTCGTACAAAGAAGCCCAGGCTGCGATATTAGGGGCACCTATTCTTCACCTTGTTCATAACAAATTAGCTATCTTTGAAATATTTTTCTTTTCAAGATATGCATCCCCAATAGACTTTCATTTTTATCTTCGATAATTTATTCGTTTCGAGTTATGCCCTAATTAAATTCCATTCTTATCCGTTGCTATGATTTGTTGCGAGCATGTTGCATTGAGATAATGATTAATGGATTAATAACACTTTCACAAAAGGGGTTTCACGTATTACTTTGGGAAAGCTTCTAAATAATACAAGAATCTGAAGCAGGACTGTTATTTAGAACTCACCAAGCTTAAAGAAATATCTGAGTGGGAATGGTTTAAGTAGAGACCATCTCTTTGGATTTTTGATCCAAAATAGTGATTGAACAAAAGATGAGGTATTGCGTCAATGATGCAATCTCAATGAGAAATGATCAGTATAAAAGGAGGTCACTCTAAAAAAAATGATACTTTACATTCATTAGGCATACATGTCTGGCCATGAAACCCGAGGAATGGTGTAACAGACCAAATTGATAGAGAAAATTCAGATCCTACACCCTGGAGTTGTAGTGGGGTGGATAAAAGAAGTTGTAGATTCTATCTCCCTAAGGGTGCAGTAGAGAAAACCAGTTGAACAAATAGTGATTTTCTGCCAAAGGTACTAGCCGAGCAAAGAAGACAGGATAACACAGCAGTGGTAGAACCTTGATGAACAACGAGCAATGACAATCCAAATATTAAAGGGATCATTCTCACAACATTCTGCATTCATTCAAATATCATACGCACCTAGTTAGGAGCTCTCGATTCATTCTGATCAAAGCATCCTAATCATTCGGCATAAACATAGTCCTATAAAATTGATTCTACAGTTCATGCTCCCCAGAGAGCGACATAACAGACCGGTGAAACCATAAATCCTATACCACTGAAATTGCAGTAGGTCGGATTAAGTCATCATAGCAAACTTATCTTTCTGAAGTTGCGGTTGAGTGGGTTGAAGTAGCAAGTCTCATCTTCCTGAAGTTGTAGTGGAAAAGACTGAAGATAGCAGATCTTGTCTCCCTGAAGTTGCAATGGAGCAAATCGAAGCCACAATCCTTATTTCTCTGAAGTTGCAGTAGAGCAGGATAAAATTACCCAAGTCTTATCTCCCTGAAGTTGCAGTAGAGCAGGCTGAAGTTAGCAGATCTTATCTCCTGAAGTTGCAGTGGAGTAGATCGAAGCCACAATCCTTATCTCTCTGAAGTTGCAGTAGAACAGGATAAAAATACACAAATCGTATCTCCCTGAAGTTGCAGTGGAGGAGTTGTAGTAGAGCAGATTAAAAGCTACAAGGCTAGTCCCTCTAGAGTTACAGTGGAGTAGATTGGAGCGACAATTCCTATACCCTTGAAGTTGCAGAGGATTGAGAAAAGGCTACCTCAAAGAAGAAGAGCACCAAAGAAGTTATGATTCGGCGGGACCGGGCAAAATTGGTCTTTTTTGAAGTCTTTGCTCTATTCTCGTTACAAGACAATGAGCAAAGAAGGCAGCTGTAAGGCCCAATTTTGGCCCGGGCCCGTATAAACACAAAACAAAAAAGGGAGAGAATAAATTATAAGAAAAGTATTATAAAGTCTAATTTTAAATAGTCCAGGGCCCAAAATTAAAACCTAAATTACAAATGGTCCATAGCCCAAACCCAATACAAGCTCAAATAAACCTAGACCCAAAATTACATCTGCCCAAACGACCCAAAATACTTTAGAAACAGAAACCCTAGGGTTTCTACCTCTTCTTGCAAGCTAAGCCCCAACCCTTGTAACAGACGGCCTCCCGGCACTCTGACACCACACTCTACGCTCAGACGCCAAATAAGACATTGTCTGACAGCGCCACGATACTCGTGACTGCAAAAAGGACAAACACAACAACAAAACGAAGAAAGAAGGGATAAAAAGATTGTATTTTTTTTAGTTTTCATCATTTGGCTATAAAGCCAAGAAATTTTTCATTGTAATTTTTTTTTACGTATAATATATGCGCATTGAAATAAAAAAAAGCAACCAAAAATCAAAAGGTGATTTTCAGATTTGGTTCTTCTTTTCCGATTGTTTTCCTCTTCGTTTTTTGTTTCTTTGGTTTCACATACTGTGTATTTTGAGTATAAAAATTGTAAAAGGAAGTAAAGAGGTTTACCTATACGAACGAACCAGTGGAGTCCTTATCTCCTTCGCTTTAATCGTAGTCGAGATGGGATTTTGGGTTTGAAATCGGTGGTCTTTAAGGCAAGGACCTAAGTGGGGTTAGCGAGCGAGCAGATCTCCCTCCGTCGATCACCGTTCGGGGTGGTCAAATGGCAGCTAGGGTCTTTTGAGGCTCGTACAAAGGAGGAGGTTAGGGTTTGGATCAATGAGGGGATTCGATATAAAGGGGGTTTTATATGTGCGTGGGAACGGCGTCGTTTAAGGCTTGTTCTGTAACACCCTAAAAATTTCTACAGTAATATATTATCCTTGATATAGTAAAATAAGGAAATAAAGTGACAAGAAGAGGAAAAATTGAGTTATGTCACTAGGAAGTATATTATGACATATTGATTCAAGAAAGGACTAAATTGTAAAAGTGAGAAAAGTTTTGTGGCCCAAGAGTAAATACTCAAAATTTGAGGGATTAAAGTGTAAATATGAAAAGTTGAAGGACTAATAGTGAAAATATTTTAAGGGTGGAATGATCTAGAAACCAAGGAAAATTGATGAATTAGGACCAAATTGAATAGGTGAAGAATTGTGAGGGATTAAATTGCAATTTTACCAAATTAAGTGATGACTCAAGAATGGAATTTTAAAAGATCACTAAGGGTAAAATGGTCAATTGGAAGAGAGAGAAATCTAGATACAATGATGATGTTGGAGATATTTTAGATAAATTAAATAAATAAATATTAGTTTATTAATACTTTAAATTAATTTTTAAATGATATTTTATTATTTTATTATTATTTTATTCAGTATATATAAGGAAAGAAAGATGAAGAATCATCATCTTTTCTTCCCATGCAAACCAACGTGAGAGAGGAAGAAAAAAAGAAGTTTTCTTTCTTTACAATTTAGTCCTTCCACAAAAAAAATTCATTATTTTCACCTAAAAATTGAAAGAATTTCCATAGCCATCAAGAGAGAAAGGTAGCAAGGAGATGATGGGGAGCAAGAATATCAAGTTAGATTCAAGAAATAAAAGCTGGAGGAGAGAGAAAAATCAAGTTAAAGATTGAAGTCAATAAGAAAAGGTAAGAACATCAAGATTTCAATATATTTTTAAGTTTAATATTGTTGAAAAAACATGGAATTGATGTTGATTTAGTGTTTTATTATATATGGTCTTATGTTCTTGTCATGTTAGTGTAGAGAAAGAAAATAAGGGTGTTATAAACATGGTAAATAATACCTTTCACTAAAACAGTTTTGGACAGCAGCAATAGTCTAAATTTGAAAAATCACAAAAAATTGTGGGAATCGATTAGAGGTTAAATAAAATATAAAATTAAATCTTATTGAGTCTAGTTTCTTATAAAAGAAACAGTGTAAGAAATGAAATTGTAAATTGTGAGATATAGTAAATTTTGTGAGATAAGGTCAGAATGATTTCGGGTTCCTCTGTTCTGACTTTGGAAAATCATATAAAATTGGATAAAAATAATTAGAGGCTTAAATTTATATGAATAGAATTCTGAATGAGTCTATTTTCAATAGAAATAAACTGGAATATCATTTGAATTTTGTACAATGAGATAATTAATTTTTAGTTAAGAAGGGTCGGAATTGTCAGACAGCAAAATAAGGGTGACTTTAAAGAATAAATTGTACTTATTGGCTAAACTAAAAATTCTGAAAATTTTATGGTAAGAATATACATAAGTCTAGTTTCATGGAAAATTATCGAATCATAATTTTGAGTTCTGTAGCTCAAGATATAAATAGTTTAGTGACTATGACGCAAATAGATAGTTTTAAATATACATATAAGTAAATAGTGAAATTATTGATATTGTTATTTGTAGCATGTTATATAAATTAAGGATGTGGAACGGAGAGGAGGAGGAGGAAAACATGTATGAATACTCATCTAGCATGGCTAATTTGCATGTTTTAGGCTCAGGGACTAAATTGAATAAAAGTAGAACTTTATGGGTAATTTTGTAAAAATGTTAGAAATGACCAATTTGCATGAAATGGATTATTTTATTATTTAAAATTACAAATTAAATGAAATTATTAATTTAGCTCAAGATCGGGGAAAACATGTTTTAAGGATTAAATTGAAAATTGTTGAAATTATGCAAATTTCTGATATTTTATAGAATTCATGGATTGTTATCAATTTGTTTGAGAATAACGGCTAGAAATAAGGATTAAATTGCAAGAATTTTATTTTTTTAGCATGTGGATAAAATCGTCATTAATTAAAAAGTTTAGGGCTAAAATGGTAATTTTGTTTAGAGCGTCAATTGAATGTATTAGAACATGAAATAAATGAAAACGACGATCAAATTTCTTTATAAAGATCCGGATGACTCAAATACGAGACTTGAACGTGGAAAAGAAAAGATATCGGATTAATGAAATTATAAACAGGAACAAGTAACGAGGTAAGTTAGTGTAACTTGAATTATATTTTTAAATGCATGAAATATCGATATAATGAATTACCTGATTTATGTTTATGAAGAAATGGCAAGAGATTGATATTTATCATGACATGTAAATAGGTGATTATCTTTGATACGTTGATACAAGGAAATTAATTAAATTGAGATGAGTAATAAATTCAAGTATAACATATCGAGAAAAATAAATACGTTAAGGGACAATATGTTTGATTTTAATTGGTTCCAAATATGAACGTTAGATGAAATGAAATATCTGATAAATAAATCGGTAACTCCGGTAATGCTGTGTAACTCTATTCCGGTGACGGATTCGGGTTAGGGGTGTTACATGTTCCCATGGCCTCAAAAACGACATCGCATAAGCCTATCTGACCCGACTCGATCCTTTACCCCTAGGATCCGCGCATTTCTGCGGAAAGGGGATATTTGCGCGTTGGTCCTTCCCCTTTCGCGCTAACATTCAATTAGGCCCTATCCACATTTTCTTTATTTTTTTAATTTATCCCTGGGATTTGTGCGTCATTGCAGCTTAACTTGTGTCTCAACGCTACGTTTTGGGATCTGGAATATTTCCAGATTTGATCCCTGTGAATTCGCACGCGTCGCACGTTGGTCCCTATTTTCATCCCAATAATTTATTTTATTTATAGATTATCCCTTTTATTTTAAACTTATTTTAATTAAGTTTATTATCTATACAATGCTTATTTTTAAAATAATTCATTTAAACATTTTTTATGTGTCGAGATTACTTTATTAATTTCACTTTGTTAAAAGATTATGGTTTTAAAATCTTCACGTTATATTATTCTAACATTTTGTATAATATTCCATTTAAATATTTTATACATTTATACATATATATTATTTTAATTGAACTTTCCATTTAAGATACTTATTATTTTAAAGTTCATGATATTTTCATAGGTGTTGAGATACTTTAATAATTCCACTTTGTTTTTTTATAAAATCACCATTTTAAAATTCTTTTATATCATATTATTTTAACATTTTATATAGCGTTTCATTTTAATGTTTTTATGTAAATTAGTACATATATTTAATCCTAGACTCACATTTAATTTCATGTTACTTTTATGTATAATTGCTTCTAAATTTGTTTTTATATGCATATGTTTTCTTAAAATCATTGTGTGCATAATTATCTTCTAAGATCATATTTTATCATCTATTTTACTATCCTTTTATATTTTGTGTATCATTTAATTCTCCTTCATTGTGTGTACATTGTCAATCTTTTGTAAATATATATATATATTTTTAATATTTGGCATATTATTCGATCTAAATGTCTTTTTTTGTAACATCAAATTTTCAAATATATATATATGTTCTTTATTTTTCTTATAGATTATTTCAAGTTCTAGTATATGTTATTCGCTCGTTAGTCCATCATTTTTAGAAATTATTTTTGTATCATATTGGTTTTATATTGTTCGATGTCTCATGTATTAATTATCTTCATATTATTTCATGTATATTTGCTACATCGTATTTACTCGTTTTTTATGTATTATTAGATCAATTGTTTTTCACCCATGCTTGTGAATTTTGTTATATTTTGGGTTAATTGTTTGCTTGGTTAATTGGTTAAATAAGTTATATTAGCTTCATCCATCCATTATCGCATTTTACGCATGCATATTCTCCCATGTTTTTATTTTTTTTTCTTGTGGTTTACAAATGTCATTTTATAATGTCCAACTCTTTAAAATTAATTATTCCATTTTATTTCAAGCCAAATTAATGCGTTGTAAGCTGGTTTTACAATTATTCGTCTGCAAATTCCTTAAAACGAAGGCAATGTTTGATGTTTGAAAATTCAGGGAATCGTGCCTTATCGT
The DNA here is from genome assembly GCF_025698485.1 of Gossypium arboreum. NCBI lineage: Eukaryota > Viridiplantae > Streptophyta > Magnoliopsida > Malvales > Malvaceae > Gossypium > Gossypium arboreum. The sequence continues at coordinate 30,110,351 of NC_069072.1, forward strand.
GCTGGGTTTCGATTTTCTGTTTGTTCAAAATAATAGAATATTCCTTTAGAATTTCACTCGTGTTTTTCAAATTCTAAAATGAGGCAATGTTCAACGTTTGGAAATTCGAGGAATCGTGCCCTATCGTGCTGGGTTTCGATTTCCGGTTTGAAATAATTGAATATTCCTTTAGAATTTCACTCGTGTTTTATAAATTCTAAAGCAAGGCAATGTTCAATGTTTGGAAATTCGAGGAATCGTGCCCTACCGTGCTAGGTTTCGGTTTTTCGTTGGACTAAATAATTGGGTATCCTTTTGTAATTTTCAACATATAAACTTTTGGAAGTAAAAAATTTATCGTGTTTTCAAGGGTATAAAGGATCGTGTCCTATCGTGTTGGATGTGATGCTGTATACTTTTGAAACAAGATAATTTTGACGACCAACTTAAGCCATTCAAATGTTTTATAAGGAACCATATTTCAAAAATAGCTTTAAACCTTAGGTATAAGGACAGTGCTTAATTAATTTGGTACCAATTTTGGGCGTAGTGAGGGTGCTAATCCTTCCTCATACGTAATCAGCTCCCGAACCCGTTTTCTCAAATTTACGTAGGCTAAAATTGATTTAAATAGAATAAAATATTTTATTAGGTGATCCAATCACACTTAAACAAAAAGGATTGATAGCGACTCCATATTTCATTTTAAAAGTCGATCACCGTCATTTTCAAAATCAAAACAAAAAATTGGTTTCGACAATATACATATATAGGCATATGATATAACTAATGTGAAATCTATACAACTTATAATGTTTTTTATTAAATTAATATCACCCATCAATTGGATTCCAACTCACCTTAAAAAAATAAAAACAAATTCAAAACTTTCACTCGCCTTCACGAATAAATTGTTAAATTTGTTTGGCTTATTTATATCTAAACTCGATTCCTTTCATTATCAAGCTTTAAAACTAAAAATATGTTTGAAGATAGAATTTATATATATATATATATAAGGCAATAACTAGAACTTGAATACAAAATTATTAGCAATAGGAGAAATGGGTGGGTAAAGGCATAAATCTTAAAACTTAGGCCCAACAAAGATAAAAAGCCGCTTACTTTTTTGTGTAGCTTTCAATTGGGAATCGTTTGATTCCACAATGACGATATTAACAAATCACAACTACTCTATATGCGGAAAATCAAGGGTGGGCTGAAAAGAATGCTAGGAGACCAACAAGTGGCGCATTGATGTAGGTTGTGGGCTCCGACTCTTGAAAATAAGGCCTTGAATCTGGAAAGGCATCCTAAACATTAGGCCCACCCACTACTGCTCCCACTAGTATATTGGGGTTGGGGTTTGGGCTTAAATAATACCGAGTCCCCGCTTTGCAACCGATGCGAGCCGGGTGGGCCGTGACCGATGGCAGTGAGCTGCCCCTGTGATGAATCCTCCGAGGAAATCGTGCACCATACCCAACCATGTAGGACATCCCTAAAGGATTATCCCCCAGAATGTAGTCTACCTAATTTTACCACAGACAAGAGTCACGTGAGGCCCTTCTCATTATAGAAGCAACAAAACAAAAGCCGTTGATTTTGTTTGATTTATTTAAATAGAAACCAAGACTGTCATACTACCTGGCGTTTGGCCAAGTGTTTGAGAAGGGCAGGGGAGGCTGATGTTTCACCACATGGAACTATCTTGTTAGCATGGCTTAGGTAATTTGAATAGGCTAAAAGAAGGAAAGACAACGACGTTACATGCTGCATGTTACTCCCTCCAGCTTTGAACATCAGTCCACCTTTTTTTTTTTTTTAAAGTGAAAAAAGGGGTTAGTTTTCTATGATTAGCAGAGATCTATGTCTTATTATTATTGTTGTAGTATCAAATTGTTGAAAGCACATTACCGGGAGAGTACTGAACCTGGGGATGGGAAATTCCAGGCAGTAAAGAACAAATAAAGCCATCAGCATTTTGCTTGAAAGACTCGAAATAGTCAGCTTTTCCCATCAGCACTTCCTGCCCCAGAAATTCCACGGATTAGATAATAATAATAATATAATAACTACTTGCTTCGTTTATCACATATACATTAATATATCGGCCTCAATGTATATTAAATGTTAATACTGCGTAGTCTGATAATACTAGTGTTCAGACCTAGAAAATCAATGTTCATGCACATAGAGATAAGTTGATGATATAGAATAAAATAAAAGATATTAAATGCATGAATTTGACTAAATCATGCAAGCTATATAAAAATTGTAAAGGGTGAAAGGTCCTTAACGTAGTGGCGATCACCTTTCAAGAAAAAGTTAATGTGGAAAGATAATGAATGAGCATGGGAGGTAAGCATCGCCCCAGCCTTTAGGCACATGCAAATAGCAGTAACTCACTGATTGGGGACCCACGAGGATCCAGATCTTAACTAGGACGCTTAGACCTTTTTGGTTTACGATTTAGGAGACAATACACTACTAAAACCAACCCTGATCTACTCCATCAAACACAGTTTGTCTCTTTGGCTCCAAATATCTGTCTTTTAATTTGGGTTGCCAATGTAAAATTGATGCTCACATGAAACCCAAATTTTATGCTTACATTCATCATGTGCAATGATAAGCCATCTTATCCCCCATCACATGATTATTTTGTTCTTTCTATTCCCATCTTATCCAAGCATGTAGTAGTAGGGCCATTTTTATAGAAATCTAAAAAGTAACAAATAGCTTGCCTTTGGTTCAATTAAAATACTTTAAATCTAATTTTCTCCCGTGAACTTCAACAAAAAATCCAACATTTCACACCATGCAAATGGTTTTGTTTCAGTTCGTCTGAAAGTCTATAAAGGGCATAGAAAATGGGGTTCGAAAAATGTGAAAGAAGACCCCACAAAAATATGATCAGCTCCCATAAAAAACACAGGATCACCCACGTGACACCCAAGACACATTTTCTTCAATCCTATAAAATGAACCTTATCCTACTTAAATACCCCAACAAAAGGCACCAAAGAGTAGAAGAATATAAAAGCACCGTTCTAGAAAAACAAATAAAGAAATAAAGAAAAATAAATAAACAAATAAAACTTACATAAAATAAAACAAATTGGTATCATTATAATGATTAAGCATATATAAATAATCCAGTGATTAATTAATTTTGTACCTTGGAAATGAGGACGTTAATCCCAGCATGCTTGTTATCCCAACCAAACTCATTGATGGTATCTCCAGCTCTCAAGACAACCTCGTTTTTCACTATGTACTCTCTATATACGCGCTTCCTTGAGGCCTTGTGCAGCCAAGCGGCTCCCCAAAGCAACTCGTCCTACATTACCATTATAGTAGCTACAGCCAGTCAAAGTTTTTGACTTCAATGTCATAATGCAACGGTTCCTCTTAATTGTACTGTAAGAGAAAAGAAAAAAAGGAGTCTGTCTGACCTGGTAACCATTGACATCGCAGTAAAAAGGACAGACTGCAGAGTGCAGCCTGATACTATATACACCTCGGTGCTTGTCAGCAAAGTTGAACACCTACAGTACAATACACCATTTTCCCCGACTTTCATTTTTCCATTAACATTCTATGAATCAAATATGCAAAATATCTTCCCATTTGGTGCGGTGACAAGATTAAGAAGAAACTGAGGTGGTGACAGTGAATTACCCTAATGGCTCGATTGAGAAGCAACCTCGAGTATGCAGGGTCTCGTTTCCTGAACACAATGGAAGCAGCAGCCAATGCGGCGGTGGTTTCGCCTGCGACGTCCGAACCAGGATGCTCATTATCGATTTTGTACACCGTACGTAAAGTATCCATGTCCTCTGGCCTTTCCCAGCAGCTATGATCAGAATAGGCGTCTCCCACTTGTACATACACCACTCCAGGCTTTTCCGTTGCTTTCAACAGATAATCCGTCGACCATTTCACTGCTTTAACGGTGTTCTTTAACTCCGGCCCCATGTTCCTCCCGAAATCTATGATACTCCAAGCTAATAAAGTCGTCGTGAATGCCATTGGGAACCCGAACTTCACGTTGTCTCCGGCGTCGTAGTAACCTCCCGTTAAGTCCACCTGAAACCGAAACATCAAACGCAGTTAATGATTAAATTATATACTTTTAGTAGGTGAAAAGGGAAATGTAGGCTGTCGAAAAGGAGTAATTACACCGGCGGTGGAGCCGTCGTGCAATGCAGAGTCGCGGCGCCATTTGACGCGTTGGTCAGGGGGAAGTCTGCCTGATCGTTGTGTTAGGTGTGGGTCCCACAATGTGGGAAACCCATATTTTCTGCCACATATTTAGTGTCTTTGTCTTCTTAGATTTGTCAAAATAAATAAAAAAAAAACCATTCATTTTAGCTTTTACGGGTGGTGTGGGCAGAAAGTGTGTGAGCCAAAAAAAAAAAAATCTCAAATTCATCCAGAGAAAAAGAAAGTAGAAAATTTCATTTTTTCTAAGCTTGGTGCAGCAGTGATCAACTCTTCGATCGAAGGTTCATCCGTGGTTCGATTGAGCTGATTTTTGGACAACAGCTAGGCGATAAGGTGCTCTTGACTTTGTACGATCGGATTTTTCATCCGAGTCTTGTAGCGTCGAAAATACCTATTTTTCAGCAGCTGCGTTTTTGGTGATATTCTCTCATTTTTCTCTCTTTTGCTAAAGATTACATATTGTTAGCCTTGTTGGAGTTGAATGCTTGTTGTAGGCTTGATATTGTGATCTTGTAGTTGAACATTTGATGATAGTGGAGCTCTTAATCGGACTCTAAAGTCCCGTGGTTTTTTTTACCCTTGATTTAAAGGGGTTTTCCACGTAAAAATACCGGTGTCTCTATTTATTTTTGTTGTGGTTGCATTAGTTGATTTGTGGTTGATTAAGGTTGCTAGAGAACATATCTTGTGCTATTGTGCTTGCCATAATTTTTGACAAGAGTTATAAGGAGAGAAAGAACACCGGTTCTGCTTTTGCTTTGTTTCGGTTGTTCGGTTTCTTCCCAACAAACTGGTATCAGAGCTTGGTTATTGTGTCAGATAATTATGGAAATTAATACAAGCAAGATGATTATGTTGAATGGCACAAATTATCAACTTTGGCGGAATAAAATGAAGGACTTGTTGTTTGTGAAGGCTTTGCATCTTAGGTCTTTACTACTCAAAACCCGATTCAAAAGTGATGAAGAATGGGAATTTGAGCATCAAAAGTGTGTGGCTTTATTCGCAATTTGTTGAAGAAAATGTTTACAACCACATTGATCGGAGATACATGCTCGAACATTGTGGGAGAAGCTTGAAAGCTTGTATGCTTCGAGGTCGGGCAATAACAAGTTGTTTTGTTGAAGAAAATGATGGTACTGAAATATAAAGAAGGAATGTCTATAGTGACCATGTTAGTGAATTTGAGTGTGATGAATCGGTTGCTTGGTATGGGTGTCAAATTTGATGACGAGATTTTAGGACTTTGGTTGCTTGCTACTCTACTGGACTCTTGGGAGACCTTTCGAGTCTCACTCATTAATTTCGCTTACAGGTATTATTACTTTGGATTTGGCTAAGAGTGGTGTGTTGAATGAAGAGGTTAGAAGAAGATCTCGTGGTTCTACATCACGGTCCGAGGTGTTGGTTATCGAGCAGGGGAGAAACAGAGACAAAGATGGAAAGGGTAGAGATAAAAGCCGAAGCAAGTCAAGATCGAGATACAAGAATCTTGAGTGTCATCATTGTGGTAAGAAAGGTCATATCAAGAAATATTGCTTCAAGTGGAAGAAAGAGAACAAAGGTGGTGGTGATAAACACGATCGGAATGACGATGAAAAATCCGAGCGTGTTGCTACTGTTACTCGTGAAGATCTATTAGTTATTTGTGATGAGAATTTGGTCAACCTAGCATGCGACGAGACTAGTTGGGTGATTGATACTGGTGCATCACTTCATGTCACGTCGAGGAAGGAATTCTTCACATCTTATACTCCTGGTGATTTTGGGGTATTGAAGATGGGTAATGATGGTTTGGTTTCGGTTATTGGTATGGGAGATGTTAGCTTGGTGAGTAACAATGGAACAAAGTTAACTCTCAAGGATGTCAGACATGCACCGGATGTCCGTTTGAATTTGATTTTGCAGAAAGCTTGATGATGAGGATTCGTAACACCTTGGTGAAGGGCGGTGGAAGGCGACTAAAGGCTCCTTGGTTGTGGCTCGAGGAAAGAAGAGCTCAAATTTGTACTTGATGCAAGCTTTGACTTCTCGAGAGCGGTGAATGTGACATCGAATGACACTCAACCGAGTTGTGGCATAAACGACTCGACCACATGAGTGAGAAGGGCTTAACTGTTTAGCGAAGAAGAATCAACTTTCGGGTTTAAAGAATGCTACACTGAAGAATTGTGCTCATTGTCTAGCAGGAAAGCAGAGAAGAGTTTCATTTAGAAGCCATCCTCCTCATAGGAAATCAAAGTTGCTAGAGTTGGTCCATTCAGATGTTTGTGGTCTGATAAAAGTAAGATTACATGGTGGTGCACTTTACTTTGTGACTTTCATTGATGATTGTTCAAGAAAGCTATGGGTTTACACTTTGAAGTCTAAAAATCAAGTCTTTGAGGTGTTTAAACAGTTTCAAGCATCAGTTGAAAGGGAAACTGGGAAGAAGTTGAAGTGCATTCGTACTGATAATGGTGGCGAGTACACAGGGTCGTTTCATGAGTATTGTCTGCTACAAGGAATCAGACATCAGAGAACACCACCAAAGACTCCACAGTTAAATGGGTTAGCTGAAAGAATGAACCGAACATTGATTGAGAGAGTCAGATGTTTGTTGTCAGATGCAAAGTTACCAAGATCGTTTTGGGCTGAAGCTTTGAATCTGATGACACATGTGATAAATCTGTCTCCTAGTGTTCCTTTGAAAGGTGATGTGTCAGATAGAGTTTGGTTTGGTAAAGACGTGTCATATGATCACCTACGTGTGTTCGGTCGTAAAGCATTTGTTCATGTTCCAAAGGATGAAAGATCCAAGTTGGATGCCAAGGCTCGACAATGCATTTTTATTGGTTATGGTCTAGATGGTGAGTTTGGTTATAGACTCTATGATCCAGTTCAGAAGAAACTCGTGAGAAGCAGAGATGTTGTCTTCATTGAGGATCAGACCATTGATGACATTGATAAGACGGAGAAAGTGGATTCACAAGGTAGTGGTGACTTGATCGATGTGAATCCGGTTCCCCTAGACTCTTCACCAAATCCTATCCAGGATGATGTGCATGGTGATGTTAGTGGTAACCATCAGATTATAGGTGACTTTGATACTCCCATGGATGATGTTGTGAATGATCAACAACAAGCACCTATAGCTCCACCAGCAGTTCCACTTCGAAGGTCTTCTAAAGATCGACGATCTTCTGTCAGGTATTCTCCTGATGAATATGTTCTTTTGACTGACGGGGGAGAACTTGAATGTTATGAAGAGGCTATGGAGAGTGAATGCAAAGATCAGTGGGTTGAAGCGATGAAAGACGAACTTCAATCCTTGCATGAGAACCATACTTTTGAATTGGTGAAACTGCCTAAGGGCAAAAGAGCTTTGAATAATCGGTGGGTTTACAGGTTGAAGCAAGAAGAGAAGTCTTCATCTCTACGATACAAAGCTAGATTGGTCGTCAAGGGTTATACTCAGAAAAAGGGGGTTGATTTTGAAGAAATATTTTCTCCGGTTGTGAAGATGTCCTCTATCAGAATATACTGAGTTTGGCAGCTTGTTATGACCTAGAGGTTGAACAAATGGATGTGGAAACTGCTTTTCTTCATGGTGACTTGGAAGAAGAGCTTTACATGAAGCAGCCAGAGGGTTTTGTTGCACAAGGGAAAGAGGACTATGTGTGCAGATTGAAGAAAAGCTTGTATGGTTTGAAGCAAGCTCCAAGGCAATGGTACAAGAAGTTTGAGTCTGTTATGGGGGAGCAAGGCTACAAGAAGACTACTTCTGATCATTGTGTGTTTGTTAAGAGATTCTCTGGTGATGATTTTATTATTCTTTTGCTCTATGTTGATGATATGCTTATTGTTGGTCAGAATGCTTCTAGAATTGAGAAGTTGAAACAAGAGTTGAGTAAATCCTTTGCAATGAAGGATTTGGGGCCAGCAAAGCAAATTCTTGGCATAAGACTGACACGTGATAGAAAGGCCAAGAAATTATGGTTATCACAAGAGAGGTACATTGAGAAAGTACTTCAAAGGTTTAGTATGGACAAAGCTAAAGCGGTGAATACTCCCTTTGCTATGCACTTTAGATTGAGTGTTAAGCATAGTCCTTCCACAGAAAAGGAGAAGGAAGAGATGCAGAAAATTCCTTACTCTTCATAGTGGGTAGTTTGATGTACGCAATGGTTTGCACAAGACCAGACTTGGCTTATGCCGTTGGTACAGTTAGTCGGTTTCTTTCTAATCCAGGCAGAGAGCATTGGAATGCAGTGAAGTGGATTATGAGATATCTTCGTGGCACTTCCAACATGAAACTTTGTTTCGGTAATGAGAAACCTGTTCTTGTTGGGTATACAGATTTAGATATGGCCGGAGATATTGACTCGAGGAGATCTACTTCAGGTTACTTAATCACTTATACAGTGGGAGCTGTGGCATGGCAATCAAGACTGCAAAAGTGTGTTGCATTGTCCACCACCAAATCGAGTTCATTGCAAACAACAAGGCGTGTAAGGAGATGCTTTGGATGAAGAAGTTTGTGCATGAGCTTGGTTTTACTCGGAGAAGTATGTCTGTCTTGTGATAGCAGAGTGCTATTCATCTTGGTAAGAACTCAACTTTTCATGCTAGATCTAAGCATATTGATGTGAGGTACCATTGGATACGAGATGTTCTTGAAGCTAAGCTGTTAGAGCTTGAGAAGATACACACTAATGATAATGGTGCTGATATGTTGACGAAGGCCTTACCAAGAGGAAAGTTTGAAGCATGTTGTTTGACCTCCGGCATGGAGGCATTCCCCACATAGTTGGAGGGGGAGATTTGTTAGGTGTGGGTCCCACTATGTGGGAAACCCATATTTTCTGCCACATATTTAGTGTCTTTGTCTTCTTAGATTTGTCAAAAAAAAAAAAAGAGCCATTCATTTTGGCTTTTACGGGTGGTGTGGGCAGAAAGTGTGTGAGCCAAAAAAAAAAAAAATCTCAAATTCATCCAGAGAAAAAAGAGTAGAAAATTTCATTTTTTCTAAGCTTGGTGCAGCAGTGATCAACTCTTCGATCGAAGGTTCATCTGTGGTTCGATTGAGCTGATTTTTGGACAGCAGCTAGGCGATAAGGTGCTCTTGACTTTGTACGATCGGATTTTTCATCCGAGTCTTGTAGCGTCGAAAATACCCATTTTTCAGCAGCTGCGTTTTTGGTGATATTCTCTCATTTTTCTCTCTTTTGCTAAAGATTACATATTGTTAGCCTTGTTGGAGTTGAATGCTTGTTGTAGGCTTGATATTGTGATCTTGTAGTTGAACATTTGATGATAGTGGAGCTCTTGATCGGACTCTAAAGTCCCGTGGTTTTTTTTACCCTTGATTTAAAGGGGTTTTCCACGTAAAAATACCGGTGTCTCTATTTATTTTTGTTGTGGTTGCATTAGTTGATTTGTGGTTGATTAAGGTTGCTAGAGAACATATCTTGTGCTATTGTGCTTGCCATAATTTTTGACAGGAGTTATAAGGAGAGAAAGAACACCGGTTCTGCTTTCGCTTTGTTTCGGTTGTTCGGTTTCTTCCCAACACGTTGGCCTTCGAAAAAGATAATGCTCTTGCGGAGAGCGTTGTGGTAATCGTGGCCGCCTATGATCGGATAATAAAAGAGGAGCAAAGAAAAAGAGAAGGCGAGAAGCGCCGAGAAAATTCCCGGAAATGTAAGGGGTTTTGGCGCCATCTTCTTTGGGAAGGGTTGGGGACTGGGATGGCTAATGGCTTAATGCTGATATATACTATACACTGCTAAGAAAATAGCAGAACCGACGTCGTTCTTTATGCTAAAACTGTGGCGTCCGATTCCAGAGATTGTACCAATGGGGATACGCCACATGTAGAGCTGTAACTGGTCGAAATTTGGGATTCCCATTCTTGACTTGAATGCCAGATTATTCGGGTCGGGTTGAATTCCGGTACATTCAATTCGAAGTTGGGTTAATATCCTTAGCACTTGTGCATTTCTACGTAATTCGTGTATAATTTTTTTATTTAGTTGATACATTAATTTTAATTCCGTAATTTAAGTAGTATGTTTATACTAAATAAAATACGATGGAAAATAAAATAAAAGTAAAATCCATATAGAATTAGACTTCTTTTATTTTATTTTAGAATAAGGTTTTTAAACTTTATTAAAATCTATCTATTTTATATTGATTCGGATAAGGTATTTCAATCCTACTAGAATATGGCTTTACAAGCCTATAAATAGATATAATCTATTCCTCTTGTATTGATTAAAATTTTCGACATAGTAAATTTTCTTCTCCTCTACCGGTGTTTTTTCCGAAAGGGTTTTCACTTAAAATTTATTTATTCCTTTTTATTTTATTTTATTTTATTTTTTCTAAATACTAATTTAATAATTAATTTAATAGTGGTACGTGGTAATCTTTCAATTTATTACATGGCAAACAAAAATTCAAATATTTTAAATATATATAAAATATTCCTTTATATTAAAAATAAACTTAAATAAATAATTATTTAAAATATTTGAATCTATCACATGTTATTATTATTTTAACAAATAATTATCTATATTTAAACTTTTCATATATCATCATCGTATTAATTATTATCAAATAATAATTTTAAGTAGCAACGTAATTTAATGAGCGGGGCGGTGTGTGACAGTGAGAGAGTTAAGAGTAAAAAATGTAAGGGATGCCACATGTGGCGCCGATTATTAATGATTGATACGTAGAGAGCAAGTTAAGTGAGGCCAACTTATGGAAAAGATCATCAAAGATGAAAAAGGAGATGACCATGTATAGCGTCTGATTTATTGACTTATTTGGAGGTTTGTTGACTGGGCATATGAGTTTCTGTCAGCTGCTGGCTAGGCGGTGTGCATTTAGAAGTTGTATAGTTGATAGCGCTACAGTGTACCGTAATACCTAGATTTTGTGTAGTTCATAGCCCAAGCCTATTTCTTCGTTGTTTCTAGAGAGTGTTTTAAAAATTTTGATTTCACTATTTTAAATGTTTAAGATTATTGTCAAAAATAATTTTAAAAATAAAATTTATATTTTAAGTATGATGTTGTAACATAAAGATGTTTTTAAATTATGTTAAATTTCATTAATATTATGACATTTCAATAGAAATATAAGAGAATGAAATAAAATGATAAAAGATTTTACAATATAAACTTTAAGACTATGTACAAGAGAAATATGAGAAATATAGAAATTGAAAATTTTCTCTTATTTTTATTTGAAAATTTTCTCTTATTTTTTATGCTTGGATACGTGTCTCTTAACTCTTCAATTGTTTATTACTTGTATTTATACCATTCAATTAATATTTAGACATTTGAAGTCGTTGGAGAGAGTTTTTAGTTGTTGGAGGAGTTTCACATTTATTGCAATTTTGCAGGGTCAAGTATTGATAGTGTAACATCTCGTTTTTTAGTAGTATAGGAAAAGTGGTTTCAAACTTTGTATTCTAATGATTAAGCCAATATTTACAAGTTTATTATAGAGAAAAATTAAATCTGGTCTAATAATTTTAGCGATTAAATAATTAATTAAAAAATTAAATTGTAAAAGACATAAAACTTAATTATTATTTAATTTTATTAATTAAATGACTTATCTAGTAAATGTGAGAGTTGTTATATTGCATTTATACCATAATATATTGGTATGGACGGTAAGTGCATGATTTGTTTAGTAATAATGTTAATTTAATAAAAACAAAACAAGGGTCATCTTCCCCATTTTGATTTCTTCCACTCGAAACCAAAAAAGAAAGAAAGAAGCCATAGCCATTTTATCCAAGCTCAATCGACCCTTGCATGTGAGTACTCCCTAAATCTGTTTTTAGTAATTTTATGTTTTTGAAATCGTTGTAGTTTAATCTAACTAACCTAGAGATTATTTCATAAAATTGTTAAAAGGTGTTGGAACTTGCCATTAATGAATTTTAGATATTCGAGAGGTTAAATGATAGATTTACAACTTTGGTTGTTAATTAGGACTATTTTGTAAAGAAATTTTTGTTAGTTTTGGGCTTAAGGACTAAAATGAAAATAAGTTAATCTTATCATGAAAATTTGTAATTTTTTAGTATTTGAAGGATGGTTTGGGATGATTGTATAATTGATTTTAAGTATTGGGGATTAAATGTGAAATTATAATAGTTTTAGTTTTAGGGACTAAATTGAATAAAGTGTAAAAATTTAAGGAAATTTTGTAAAATAAAATTAAAAATGAACATGGTAATGCAATTCAATTTATCAAATTGAATTTAACTACTATATAGATCAAGGATTGAACCGTATAGAGGAAAATTAGGGAAAAGGGAAAATCGCAGAATAGCCCCTACGAATCAGCTCTAAAACCGAATATATTAGGTAAGTTCATAATGTATCGAAATGAGTTGACACATGCTGTTTGTTGTTAAATTATGTGTATATATATGTTGTTGATATTGTAAGTTGACCTTGAAATGCTATATATAATTGTTAAGGTGAGTAAGGACTAAATTGAGAATTGTTGAATACTAGTGCAATATGATGCATATGGATTTTTGAAGGAATGTGATAAGTTTACAAAATGTGTACGGATAACATGGAAATGCTCTAAATTCTAAGTGTTACGAATTTTGTTTTAATGCTCATTTGGACATAGTAAACGATTGGGATACGTTTGGTATGCCAATAGGGTTAGAATGCGCGCTTGTACGGGTTTGCACTTTAGTGCCTTTGATTACAATCGTTTGCACTTTGGTGCCTCTGATTGCACAATCGTGCCTCTACTTGCACTACGGTGCCTTCGTATAGCATTACGATGCTCTCTATTGTGGTGTAGTTACCAGAGTATCCGAATTATGTTACTATAGTTCATTGGGGTTAGTTAAATTTGTGATTAATTATCAAAAATATTTATTGAATTATGTGAATATACATGAATGATTTTGATTGAATATACATGAATGATCTTGATTGAAAATATATGAATGATCTTGACTAAATTCTTGGTGATTTGATCTTGACTAAATTCTCACATGTTTTTGTAAATTGAATGTCAGGTTACCTTTATCTAAATTGTTTTAATTTCAATTGCTTGAATGAGGTAAGTTGGTTTAGAATTTAACTAAGAACTTAATAAGCTATATAAGCTTACTCTGTTTTATTTTTGTTTCCTGTAGTAAACGTTTTGGATAACTAGGTAGTCGGATCAACTTCAAGGCTCACACTATCAAGCTTCAGCCTCAGTAGATTTTGACTCTTTTTATTCCGATTTTGTGGCATGTATATAGGCTATTTTGGGTTGATGGTTTTGAAGTTCTAAGTTGAAGTTGTAATGTATTATAATGGTTGTCATGTAATAGGTTGAATCTAAAGATTACGATGGTATGCATATATGGTAAATGTTGAAAGTACGTGTGGTAATGATATGCTTGATTTTAGGTCATGAAATGGTTAGAAATTGGTATTCTTGGATGAAATGTAGGGAATGTGTGATAGTTGATAGTTGTAGTATATGCATTATTTAAATTAAGTTATTTCATGGATATGGTAAGTTTTGAATATGAACCAAAATACTTGAATGATTGAGATATATGTATAACCAATTTTGGTAAGAGATAAGCATGTTTTAGGCTTGATAAAATGTAAAGATTAAGAAGCATTTTTTATAAGAAGCAGAAGGATGATATATGCTTGTATGTGTGATTAAGGTTTTTATGTTTTAAATTTGTTTGTGATGGTGCCATAATGGCACATTGATTAGGCATTTTAGTTTGAAATGCGTCATGTTTAAGTTTGGTCTTTGAGTGTGTATTGAGCATGTTTACAAAGTATTATTGTATGCCTTTGGAAGTATTCAATTGTGATGATTGAAGCATTGCATATTTGACATGTTTGTATTGGTTTAAATGAGTTTCATGCAAGTAATTTGTATACCTATAAGTATCATGAGTTAGGATTTAAGTTTGGGTATGAAATGAACTTTCAAACTTGTGATTTTCACATCCAAAAAGAAAGTATTGATACCTGGGACAAAAAACATCAATATTTTACCAAATGAACAGTTTTCAAAATTAGCAGAGTATAGATTTGGTATCAATAATTTTGTTTAGTATCGATATATTATAACTTTTATCAATACCTCAATAAATGATATCAATACTTAAAATTGGTAGAATGCCAGAATGGTATCCATAAAGTTTTTCTTATTGATACTTGTTAGAAAATATCGGTACTTTTTATTCAATATCATACTATATTCAAGTTTTAAAATTTTATAAATTAGTCCATATTCATGCTCGATGTAACACCCCTATAACCCATATCCGTCGCCGGAGTGGGTTATGAAGAGTTACCAATCCAAAATACTACATTTGTACATTCACATTTACATAAGTTCATTAGCAATTATATGCATAGCCAAACAAAATCAAAGATCGAAATTTAGACTTATACCGACATTCAAAAGTTACCATATTCACATGGCTTATATACAACAACATCTCAAAATATCATTCACTTAAGTCTATTCTATACATGCCATACGAATTCCAAAACATAATAGTACCAAAACGATAGATAGTGTGACGAGTTGCTGACGATCCCCGAGCAAGTGGCTGGAGTCAACGATCTAAAAACAGAGAAACATAGCAAACGGAGTAAGCTTCCATAAGCTTAGTAAGTTTTAAGCAATGCAAACAATTAAATTCAATTATAAATTGATCAATCAAATTCTCAAGTGACATTTCTTAGGTATATTGCCATTTGGCCGAATATATATACAAACATTTAACGTATATTTAGCATATTAACTTCACTTGAATCTGAATTCATATAACATAAGTAAATCAAATATTTTCACATAACTTCACATTTTGGCCGAATGTATCAGGATCATATACATATAGTCTTAATACTTATTCACATATACATCATTTTACATACTTGGGATTCAATCCCAATCAAGCTCATATAAGTACAAGATACATACCTGGCCAACTTAAGGTATTATACGATTTCAATTGTCGTTTTATCACGAAGTCTCAAAATCTTATATTTATATCAAATCACCGGCAATTAGCCTGCTAGGTTTAAAACCTGAATTCATCACCGGCATGAAGCCTGCTAGACTTTAAGTCTAAACTCATTCACCGGCATTACGCCTGCTAGGCTCGAAGCCTGATATTAACTCACCGGCATTATAGCCTGCTAGGTTCGAAGCTCGATATTAACTTACCGGCATTATAGCCTGCTAGGCTCGAAGCCCGATATTAACTCACCAGCATTATAGCCTGCTAGGCTCAAAGGCCCGAATAGTACCATACGATAATCAAATCAACAAGTTCCATATAACATAATCATATCAATTAGGTACTAGCATTATTTGAACATATATAATTATACATCTCAAACACTTTTCTTTCATCTCATTTTCACACTTAGCATTCGATAGCTTATGCATAACATTTCACTCACATTCATTTCAAACTTATCATTCGATTATAAAAGCATGTTACATATTTACCAACATGTTATACTTTCCATTAGGTCATATAAGCATGATACAATACACCATCATTTCACTTTTAACATTCGGCTAAATCCATACCTTACAAGGAATACCTAATTCACATAATATATCAGATTATAATCGATTGTTATTTACTTTTGATTACTTAAAACTTACCTCGGATGTTGTCGAATGATTACAACGGCTATTCGATTACTTTCTCCTTTCCCCTATCCAACTTTGGTCCTCTAAGCTCTTGAGCTAAATCAAACAAATTTACTTCATGATACATTCGGCTTGGCATAATTTCATTAAAAATCCCTATTAGCTACTTCACAAATCAATTATATCATCTACTTAATATTTCATAACTTATCATGCTAGCCAAATATTACTTATTCAAGTTCTCATTCGGCCATAGCACACACAACATGTTAGCTGATTTTCCCACTTAACATCTAATGCACATATATGCTCATTTGTATAGCTCAACTTCACCTATCTACTATTACTCATAAAAATAACATGAAACAACAACCATTTCCTTCAATTCAATTCATGACCGAATGCTCACAACACAACAATTTTCAAGATTTAAACATGGGTTAACTAAGCAATGCTTTGACCATGGTAATTTCGTAAGAATATCAAGAAAATACATGGAACATACCTTTGAATCATGCTAAGTAAATGACTGAATGTGCTTGAGCATTTTTTTTCCTCTCTTTTTCTCTTAGTTTCGGCTATGAAGAACAAAGATGAACAAGCTTTGTCCTTTTCATCATTTTGTTATTTTATTAATCTTTATTTTATAATATAAAGCCATTAAATATTATAATGCTAATTTAAAATGCATATATTGTTTATCATCATCATTATGGCCGACCACTACAAATTAAAGTGGGAAATTTGACATGCAAGTCCACCTATTTTAAACCATAAAATATTTGGCCACTACAAATTAACCTATCACATTTTCAAAATTTCTCACATAAGTCCTATTTAATAATTTCACATACAAATGACAAAATCAAAGCATGAAATTTTCACATATGCACTTTCACATATAATAAGCATAGAATATAACATTTAATTATTTTTGTGACTCGATTTTGTGGTCCCAAAACCACTTTCCGACTAGGGTCAAATTAGGGCTGTCACAACTCTCCCCCCCTTAGGAATTTTCGTCTCCGAAAATCTTACCAGTGAATAAATTAGGGTATCGTTCTTTCATGGAGTCTTCAAGCTCCCAAGTAGCTTCTTCAACCCCGTGTTTGATCCACAACACTTTAACAAACAAAATTGTCTTATTCCGTAATTCTTTCACCTCATCAGCCAAAATACGAACCGGTTCCTCTTCATAACTAAAATCAGACTGAATTTCTATCTCTGATGGACTAATCACATGAGAAGGATTGGATCTGTACCGACAGAGCATCGAAACATGAAAAATGTCGTGAATCTTTTCAAGTTAAGGTGGCAAAAGTAGTCTATAAGCAACCAGCCCAATCCGTTCTGTAATTTCGTATGGTCCAATAAATCTCGGGCTCAATTTGCCTTTACGGCCAAATCTGAGTACCTTTTTCCACGGTAAAACTTTAAGAAACACTTTGTCTCCGACTGGATACTCTATATCTTTTCGTTTCAAGTCCGCATACGATTTCTGAAGACCTGATGCTGCTTTCAGACTTTCATGGATCACTTTTACTTTCTGTTCAGCCTCTTTAATCAAATCAACTCCGTAAATCTTATTCTCACTGAGTTCGGTCCAAAACAAAGGTGTACGACATTTACGACTGTACAAAGCCTCGTAAGGTGCCATCTTGATGCTCGATTGAAAACTATTATTATATGCGAATTCAACCAAAGGCAAGTATCATTCCCACGAGGCACTAAACTCAAGGATGCAACATATCAACATATTCTCGAGTATCTGAATAATTCGCTCAGATTGACCATCGGTCTGGGGATGAAAAGCAGTGCTAAAATGCAACTTAGTACCCAATGCTTCTTGCAATTTCTTCCAAAACCGCGACGTGAATCTCGGATCTCTATCTGACACAATAGAAGTAGGTACCCCGTGTAACCTTATAATCTGAGAAATATACAGTTCAGCTAACTTATCAAGTGAATAATTCGTACGTATAGGAATAAAATGAGCCGACTTTGTCAATCTATCAACAACAACCCAGATCGTATCTTTCTTGCTCGGAGACAATGGCAACCCAGATACAAAATCCATCGTGACTCGATCCCACTTCCACTCGGGTATCATGATCAGCTGAAGTAATCCCAAAGGCACTTAATGTTCCGCTTTCACTTGTTGACATATCAAACACTTAGAAACAAAGTCAGAAATGTCTCGTTTCATACCGTGCCACCAATACTGACGTTTCAGATCATTATACATTTTCGTACTACCCGGTGAACTGACATTCGGCTGCTATGAGCCTCGTTCAAAATCATCGGAATAAGCTCTGAATTTCTCGGAACACATAATAGATTTCTGAACCTCAAACAATCATTGCTATCAATCAAAAACTCTGAATTCTCTTTTGCAACACATAGTGCTCGTTTTGCAATTAAATCATCATCACCTTTTTGAGCTTCACGGATTTGTTGCATTAATAATGATTTTGCTTTTAACTCCACTACTAACACATCATCAGCGAACACAGACAGGTGTACATTCATTGCTTGCAAAACAAATAGTCATTTACGGCTTAAAGCATCAACAACCACGTTAGCCTTTACCGGATGGTAATCAATGACAAGCTCATAATTTTTCAATAATTCTAGCCAACGTCTTTGTATCAAATTCAAATCTCTTTGAGTCATCAAGTATTTGAGGCTTTTGTGATCGGAATACACATGGCATTTTTCCCCGAACAAGTAGTGGCACCAAAATTTCAAAGAGAAAACAATAGTAGCTAACTCGAGATCATGAGTCGGATA
Organism: Gossypium arboreum; assembly: GCF_025698485.1. NCBI lineage: Eukaryota > Viridiplantae > Streptophyta > Magnoliopsida > Malvales > Malvaceae > Gossypium > Gossypium arboreum. Next base: position 30,129,023 of record NC_069072.1, read on the forward strand.
GTTTTTCTCATGTGGCTTCAATTGTCTCGAAGCGTACGCTACAACTCTACCCTCTTGCATCAACACACAGCCCAAACCATTCAGAGATGCATCACTGTAGATCATAAATTCTTTACCGGATTCTGGCTGAACTAACACTAGAGCTTCGGTCAAAAGAGTTTTCAATTGATCAAAACTTTTCTGGCACTTTTCTGACCACTCAAATTTGATGTCTTTCTGAAACAACTTTTTCATCGATGTTGCTATCATTGAGAAACCTTTCACAAACTGTCTGTAGTACCTGGCAAGTCCCAAAAAAACTTTGAACTTCCAAAACATTTCTCGAAGGTTTCCAATCGAGTATAGCTGAAATTTTACTCGGATCAACTCGGATACCCGATGCGGATACAACGTGCCCCAAAAAGCTGACTTCTCTCAACTAGAATTCACATTTACTGAACTTCGCATATAATTGCTTGTCTCGCAAAATCTGCGATACTAACTTCAAGTGCTCGGCATGTTCAGTTTCATCATGTGAATAGATCAAAATGTCATCTATAAACACGACTACAAACCGATCCAAATACTGTCTGAAAATTCGATTCATTAGATCCATAAAAATTGCAGGGGCATTAGTAAGCCCAAATGGCATCACTAAGAACTCGTAGTGTCCGTACCTCGTTCTGAAAGCACTTTTAGGCACATCAGAGTCTCTAACTCACAACTGAAAATAACCCGATCTCAAGTCTATCTTCGAAAATACTGAGGCTCCTTTCAGTTGATCAGACAAATCATCGATTCACGGTAACGGATATTTATTCTTTATCGTTACTTTATTAAGTTGATGATAACCAATGCACATTCTCATAGTTCCGTCTTTCTTTTTCACAAACAATACTGGCGCACCCCAGGGAGAAAAACTCGGTCGAGCAAAACCTCTATCTATCAACTCTTGCAACTGAGATTTCAATTCTTTTAGTTCGGTTGGTGCCATACGATACAGAGCTATCGAAATCAGTGTAGTCATTGGTACAAGTTCAATACCAAACTCTACCTCCCGAACAGGGGGTAATCCAGAGAATTCCTCGGGGAACACATCCGAATATTCACAAACCATGGGCACAGTTTCAAGTTTCTTTTCTGATTCTTTACTATCCAATACGTACGCAAGATATGCTTCACACACCTTTTTCACATATTTCTGAGCCAACATCAAGGATATCACTGCCGGTAATCCATTCAAATCGGTAGACTCAACTCAAATTATCTCATTATTTGAACATCTCAAATCAATTGTCTTTCGCTTGCAATTCACTACTACATCATGCACAGTTAACCAATCCATATCGAGAATGATATCAAACTCGTCAAATGGTAATAACATTAAATCAGCTGGAAAGCAAGAATCTCGGATCATCAGGGGACATTTCTTACATACTTTGTCAACTAGCACATAACGGCCCAAAGGATTCGACACTCGAATCACAAACTCAATAGACTTAACAGGTAGAGTCTTACTGGATGCCAAAGTTTCACATACATAAGAATGAGTAGAATCGGGGTTGATTAAAGCAATCACATCAGTACCAAAAAGAGTAAAAGTACCGGTAATAACATCTGGCGAAGAAGCATCCTCGCACGCTCGTATAGCATAGGCTCTGGCAGGAGCACGAGCCTCAGAACGTACAATAGTATCTTTGGTCCCTCTTTGATTTCCACTAGCATTACCCGCATGACTAGGTGGTCTACCTCGTGTTGCAGTGTTACTAGGTCTCCCACTCGGATCAGTATTTTGTTCAGCTAATTTCAGACAGTCTCTGATAAAGTGATCAGCTGATCCATACTTGAAACAAGAGCAGTCATGAAATCTATAGCTTTCTAAATGTCATTTATCATAATTCTTGCACTCAGATCTATCCTGATGATCATTGCCGACAATGGCAACAGATGTGGCTCGCGTACTCACAGGGGGTCGATCACAGTCCCGTCTGGAAAAACCCGAAGTACTCTTAGATCGGCCTGAGTCATCTCTAAATTTCTTCGATGATTGATGAAAGGATTTTCCCGAAGATCTTTTACAAAACTCTCTAGCTCCATCATCAGCTTTTCTTTTCTCTTTACCAAGTTCTTCGGCTTTACAAGCTCGCTCGACAAGCACTACAAACTCTTTGATTTCCAAAATACCCACCAACATTTTGATGTCTTCATTCAACCCGTCCTCGAAGTGTTTACACATGATAGCCTCAGACGAAACACATTCCCGAACATATCTACTAAGTCTGACAAACTTTCGCTTGTAATCGGTAACTGTCACAGAGCCCTGTTTGAGCTCGAGAAATTCCTTCCTTTTCTGATTGAAGAATCTTTGACTGATATATTTCTTGCGAAAATCAGTTTGAAAGAATTCCCAAGTAACTCGTTCTCTCGGCACAACTGAAATCAGGGTATTCCACTAATAGTAGGCAGAATCACGTAATAGAGATATAGCACATTTTAAGCACTCATCGGGTGTGCACGATAATTCATCAAACACGTGAATGGTATTATCGAGCCAAAACTCAGCCTATTCGGCATCATCACTGTTAGTAGCCTTGAACTCAGTAGCCCCGTGCTTTCGAAGGGCTTGCTCAACCTCAACGGGTCAACTACAGGAGGTACCATAGGTACAGGGGTTGTATTAGTCGGGGGTGGGGGATGTGAAACAGCCGGATTAGTTCGAACATATTAGGTAAACCAATCATTCATCGTAGCATAGAAGGCTTGCTTAGCTTTATCATTCTGATTACTAGCATTTGGTTAAGAGTCCAACAGCATCGTCCCCGCTTGCGGAGCAGCGCCACTCTCTACATCATCACCACTACTCGATCGGGATCGAAATTCATTATTATACGAAAAACACATTTTAACTATCAGAAATTATCACACTATCGTATTAACACTTCATGGCATGTATAGCTAGACTCACACATGCTACGTTAGTCCTAGAATTGACTAAATCATAGCTCTGATACCAATAAAATGTAACACCCCTATAACCCGTATCTGTTGCCGGAGTGGGTTATGAAGAGTTACCAATCAAAAATACTACATTTTTACATTCACATTTACATAAGTTCATTAGCAATTATATGCATAGCCAAACAAAATCAAAGATCGAAATTCAGACTTATACCGACATTCAAAAGTTACCATATTCATATGGCTTATATACAACAACATCTCAAAATATCATTCACTTAAGTCTATTCTATACATGCCATACGAATTCCAAAACATAATAGTACCAAAATGATAGATAGTGTGACGAGTTGCTGACGATCCCTGAGCAAGTGGCTGGAGTCAACGATCTAAAAAAAGAGAAACATAACAAACGGAGTAAGCTTCCATAAGCTTAGTAAGTTTTAAGCAATGCAAACAATTAAATTCAATTATAAATTGATCAATCAAATTCTCAAGTGACATTTCTTAGGTATATTGCCATTTGGTCGAATATATATACAAACATTTAACGTATATTTAACATATTAACTTCACTTGAATCTGAATTCATATAACATAAGTAAATCAAATATTTTCACATAACTTCACATTTTGGCCGAATGTATCAGGATCATATACATATAGTCTTAATACTTATTCACATATACATCATATTACATACATGGGATTCAATCCCAATCAAGCTCATATAAGTACAAGATGCATACCTGGCCAACTTAAGGTATTATACGATTTCAATTGTCGTTTTATCACGAAGTCTCAAAATCTTAGATTTATATCAAATTACCGGCAATTAGCCTGCTAGGTTTAAAACCCGAATTCGTCACCGGCACAAAGCGTGCTAGACTTTAAGCCCAAACTCATTCACTGGTATTACTCCTGCTAGGCTCGAAGCCTAATATTAAATCACCATCATTATAGCCTGCTAGGTTCGAAGCTCAATATTAACTCATCGGCATTATAGCCTGCTAGGCTCGAAGCCCGATATTAACTCACCGACATTATAGCCTGCTAGGCTCGAAGGCCCGAATAGTACCGTACGATAATCAAATCAACAAGTTCCATATAACATAATCATATCAATTAGGTACTAGCATCATTTGAACATATATAATTATACATCTCAAACACTTTTCTTTCATCACATTTTCACACTTAGCATTCGATAGCTTATGCATAACATTTTGCTCACATTCATTTCAAACTTATCATTCGATTATAAAAGCACTTTGCATATTTACCAACATGTTATATTTGCCATTAGGCCATGTAAGCATGATACAATACACCATCATTTCACCTTTAACATTCGATTAAATCCATACCTTACAAGGAATACCTAATTCACATAATATATCAGATTATAATCGATTGTTATTTACGTTTGATTACTTAAAACTTACCTCGGATGTTGTCGAATGATTACAACTGCTATTCTATTACTTTCTCCTTTCCCCTATCCAACTTTGGTCCTCTAAGCTCTTAAGCTAAATCAAACAAATTTACTTTATGATACATTCGGCCTTGGCATAATTTCATTAAAAATCCCTATTAGCCACTTCACAAATCAATTATATCATCTACTTAATATTTTATAACTTATCATGCTAGCCAAATATTATTTATTCAAGTTCTCATTTGGCCATAGCACACACAACATGTTAGCCGATTTTCCCACTTAACATCGAATGTACATATATGCTCATTTGTCTAGCTCAACTTCACCTATCTACCATTACTCATAAAAAGAACATGAAACAACAACCATTTCCTTCAATTCAATTCATGACCGAATGCTCACAACACAACAATTTTCAAGATTTAAACATGGGTTAACTAAGCAATGCTTTGACCATGGTAATTTCGCAAGAATATTAAGAAAATACATGGAACATACCTTTGAATCTTGCTAAGTAAATGACCGAATGTGCTTGAACTTTTTTTTTTCCTCTCTTTTTCTGTTAATTTCGGCTATGAAGAACAAAGATGAACAAGCTTTGTCCTTTTCATCATTTTGTTATTTTATTTATCTTTATTTCATAATATAAAGCCATTAAATATTATAATGCTAATTTGAAATGCATATATTTTTTATCATCATCATTATGGCCGGCCACTACAAATTAAAGTGGGAAATTTGACATGCAAGTCCACCTATTTTAAACCATAAAATATTTGGTCACTACAAATTAACCTATCACATTTTCAAAATTTCTCACATAAGTCCTATTTAATAATTTCACATACAAATGACAAAATCAAAGCATGAAATTTTCACACATGCACTTTCACATATAATAAGCTTAGAATATAACATTTAATTATTTTTGTGACTCGATTTTGTGGTCCCGAAACCACTTTCCGACTAGGGTCAAATTAGGGCTATCACACTCGACTATAATTTAAAAGTGGTTTTGAGTTTGATATAGTCCTATTTTCATTTGTGATAACTAATGTGTGTATAAATATGATCAATCAATGTGTTAATTTGAATGAGTTTGTTCCGATATTAATTGTACCATTTCATAACTCGAGTTTGGCGATTGAATTGGGTATGGGGTGTTATAGATACTTGGAGGATAGGTATCAAGACTTGGCTAAAAACTAGTCGTTAGAAATCTTAAAGTTTCGACACCCAACAGACAAGTCTCAATACTTAAAGTAGTAAGCCTTGAGACTATATTGCTCTCAAAAGACATGTGCTTATTGTTTTACAAGTTTAGATACTTGCAGCCCCAAGTCTCAAGACTTGGCTGCTAGGTATCAAGATTTGGCATAAAAGTCTCAATGTTGAACCCTTCTCAAAATCTCTATTAGAATTTTTTTTTTTAGGTATTGAGACTTGGGAGACTAAGTCTCGATACTTTGCCTGAGAAATACTATGTAAGGCTTAGAAACACTTTCAAAATGTCTTAAAGATGCTAAAAAAATTTTGTGAATTGTTTTTAAGTCATTTAAGAACATTTTTTTTGAGTTTGTAACACTTGAAAATAAGTTTTACATGTTTGATTAAGGAATTTTGAAATTTATTTGTTTTATATCAAAACATTTGAAAATGACAGCTAACACCCAAGATCCCTCCAAATTGGTTTAAAGAGTTTTCCAAGCTTTTTAAAGGCTAAATATCAATATCATAAATCTAAGTATCGATAAATTCCCCCAAGTATTAATGCATTGCAAGTTAGTAGCCAAAAACACTCTCTAGTGGTGTAAAGTATTGATACCCAATCTTGAGGTACCCCAAGTATTGATGCGCAAGCCTTATGTATTTGTAACTTGGAAATTAGTAGCCAAAATTACAAAATAGGGTGGTACTAACTCATAAGATATTGATACCTACCTTGAAGGTAACAGTACCTAGTAATTTATAATAATTATTTTTATGCTATGTATCGATACTATTGGATATAGTGCCTTAACTGTAGTATATTCGTTTTGCATACTTGTATTTTTCTAACAAATTGATTAATAAAATAATCCATTATTTACATTAATATTCTTTTTATAATGTCCTTAATGGTTTTTGCACACAAAGTAAAATACAAGCAAATATTGGCTCAGTGATTATCTAACATTTAACTAATATTAAGCGATATTACGTGGTCGAATCGTAATATGGAAAGATAACTTATATTAGTAGATAATCTAAACACGTCATTAGTCTAATTGGAAATGAGAAAGCTTATTGAAAGACTAATATGTCGCCTATCAAGTCCAATTGGAGAGATACTTTGTCTTAAGCATCAGAGTGAATGACTCCCAAAAGATAGACATAGATGTGACTGACAAGATTGACAATACATCGAACAAGACCCAAGTAGAATAGATCATAGATCACTTTATGGATTTATTTACTTGTGGCATTCGTAGTGTAGCATACCTAAATCCTGTGGATAATGGACTATTTATGCGTGACTCATATACTTTGATTTAAGTAAAAGCTCTAGTTTAAAGTGTAACTGCCCAGTTTCAGTGAAATCGAAATAGTGGTTTCGTGACCACAAATTCGAGTCCGTAAGAAAAATTATTTTAAAATTATTTTATAGTGTACAGTATGATAGTAATATGGTATAAAAATTTTGTTTAGAAAATTTTATCAATTACATGTTTAATTAATAAAAAGGACCAAATTGCATGAAATGCAAAAGCTGAGTTCTAGTGTAACGCCCCGAAATATTTATTTCTATTTTCGTATAATTTTAACATAAGGGTGTATCTGCTTCGGTGGTTAAGTGTTCTGGGTGTGTGTGAGAGGTCCCAAGTTCAAGCCTTACCTTTGGTAAATTTTGGTATTTTTCTGACTTAAGCCTTATACTTGCTCAGTGGGCTTATATTAAGTTATTTGTAAAACCATATTAGAATGAGTCAGCTGGTTCAAGTGGTAAGGGTGTTGGTCTGTTGTGTGGAGGTTTTGTGTTCGAATCCCTTTGCAAGCGTGGGTATTTATTTTTACTCAGTTATGGGACAGAGTTTTGGTGAAATTAGAATTCTGATAGTGAGTGGCTATGATAGGGTAGGTAGTGGAATTTGAGAAAATCTTTCTTTTCCCAAAATTCTCTGCAAAAAAAAAAAAAAACTGACGTTCTCTTCTTTTTTCCCTTTGTCATTTTCTCTTTCTTTTCTTGTTGCTGATTTTATTTTGATGTTCTACTTATTATCAAGTTTTGTGAATTGTTATATCGGTGTTCTTGGGCATTATCGGTAAGTTTGATAAGTGTGATTTTTGTTTTGACTAACGAATCTTCAGTTAATTGGGGTTCGTTTTATGTTTAGGAGAAGGTCAAGGGGCTGGAGGTTCCCAATCGGCGCTTTGATTGTGCGGAATCATTGTTAAGCATTCTAAGGTAAAGGTTTTAGTAATTTTTCAGGTTTTCCACTACGGTGTGGTTTGGTTTAATATCATTTCCAAGCAATTAATTGGGGGTTAATTGACCAATTTTAGGTTTAGGAGGCTTGGGAGTCTCTTCGCTGGGAAACAGTACCAGGTGTATACCCGAAACGTAGAAAAATAGAATTCGATGAAAGTCGAAAAACCCTCTGTCGACTCCAAACGGCCGTGCGGTAGGCCGTGTGCGATAAACGACTATGTAATCGACGAAGGCCAAGTCATGCGCAAGAGACGGCTGTGTAATGGCCAGGGTGTGGCCGTGTAGGCCATATGGGCTACACCAAATTGGGCGTGTGAGCCAACACGGGCGCGCCACAAGGGCGTGTTATATCTCGGCAGGTTGTGTGATCCACACGGGGGAGGCCAAACTGGCATGTGGGTCACACGGGCAACCTACATGGGTATGTGGGCCCATTATACTGAATTATTCCATAGGGTCACATGGGTCATCCTAATTGACTATGGACCTACCGAAGGGTCGGCAAAGGCTACTAAACCCTAAAACTATGTGTTATGCTAGACTGATGTACTGTTCTGAGCTTGTCTCTGCCATGGATATTTGCTATCTGGTTATATACGTATGTTAAGCATGTACTATCTGTAATATTGTATGTATGTTTTGTCATTGGGGTGGGATTGTTATACTAGAGGAAGTGTTCTGAAAGGTAGTTTTGTCTATTATCTGGCAGCATGGTTGCACTATATCTTTTATGTGTCGAATCGGAACTATGTGGTGTATAGGGCTAGGTGGGTGTTTTAAACCCCACATGGTGTACAGGGATGGTCGTAGATGGTGTGTAGAGGATGGGGTTAGGATTCTGATATTTGTATCTGTTTCTGTATCTGACATAGGCTCAGGCCCGAACCTGAATTTGTTTGATTTGTGATATTCTGTATGTGTGTGCGTGGTTAATTCTGTGGGGGTTATACACTGGGTTTACGTAAACTCACCCCTTTTATATTTGTCTTTATAGGTAACCCACGGTCTTAGGCAAATCGATGCAGCGGAGGACTCGATGGTGACCACCTAGTTTACTGTTTTAATTTGTTTTGGGTTATTAAGTTTTAGCATTGTGGTTGTATTTTTTGGGACTTTGGAGTCTTTTAAATTTTGACGTTGGTTTTGGGGTTTTACTTCTTTATAAATGTGATGGTTTTCTAAAATCTTGAACAAAGTTTCTAGACACAACGATTTTACAAGCTTCCGCTACAAACACGTTTTATTTCTAAATGAACTCTAAAGGTTAATGAATTGAGAAGGGTTTTTAATTTAACGACAACGGTTCTCTTTTCAACCCATTCCATATGACACTTTCAAATTCGACCATAACGACTTGGCTGGGTTTGGGGTGTTACATCTAATAGCTATAAGGGATCAAATAGCTATGGAATTTAAAATTTGAGGTCCTTGTATGACAAATAGACCATTAAGAGGAGTTAGTAGATAAGTATGATGATTCATCCTTGGAAATTTAAATAAAGAAAAGGACTAAATTGGAAATAGAAATAATTAAAGATGATAAAAATCTAATATCATCTTATTTCATCGTCTTTCCCAAATTAAAAAGATGGAAACCCTAGCCATGGAGAATTGAAAAAAAAGAAACTTATTTGGCCTAATTAGGCAAGCATTCTAGTCCTGTTTTTAGTTTTTTTATATTTCTGAGGTCGTAATAACTTAATCTAGCTATCTCGGTGGTTAATTTGCAAAGTTATCAAAGTATTAAAATTTTTCCATGGATGAGTATGCTAAAATTTTGAAGTTTATGGTAGAAAATGAAAGGTTGTTGATAGATAAACAACTTTTGTAAAGGAGATTTTGATGAAATAATGATTTAGGGACTAAATTGAAAAGTTTTAAAATTCATGGAAAAATATAAGTTTTATGAAATATATAGGCTGCTATTGTTACATTTAAAAATCGGCTAGGCTTGGAATAAGGATTAAATTAAGGATTAAATTGCATTAATTTCATTTTCTGAGCCTAGAGACGAAATTGAAATTAATTAAAAGTATATGAGCAAAATGGTAATTTTGCCTAAGATGTGAAATGGACTAAATTGAATATGAATTGTATTGAATTGATGTTAAATTCATTCGTATAGATCTGGATAGATCAAAAACAAAGTTAGGTTGTGGAAAAGAAAAAGTGTCAGATTAGTAGATTTTGCATACATGAACAATTGTCAAGATAAGTTCGTGTAACTAAATTGTGTATATTTATATGTTTAAATTGAATGTTATGTATGTGTATTGTATAATTTACATGTATGAAAATCTATCACATATCCGATAATGCTCGATAAGTATTAAGTCCTGATTGAATGAATGAAATTCGACGGATACAGGGTTCCGAATTGGTTGCGGTCTTGTATATGTTGTGGACACACCATAGCTCGAAAAAGCATCCTGTTATTAGCCCTCTTGAGCTTCTCATTAATAGCTCTTCGGAGCATCAGGTCAGTCGTGATCCTGCATGTGTTGTGGGCACACCGTTGCTCTTATGAGCATCCCATTATATGGCTCTTCGTGACCTTCCTGATTAAAGGCTCTTTGTGAGCTTCCTGATTAATGGCTCTCCGGAGCTACCTGGTATGGCTCGCTTGAACTTCCCGATATATGGCTATTCAAAGCTTCCTGATTAATGACTCTTCAGATAAGCTTCCCGTTGTATAGCCCGAATAAGCTCCCCATTACATGGCTCACATGAGCTTCCCGTTATATGGCTCAAGAGAGAGTTTCTCATTTATGTGCTCGTATGAGCATTCTCGAATATGAATTGACGGTTTACAGTTTTGTACACTTCATGTGTACTACCCTTGTATCCATTGATATTTTAAATGATTCAACGGGTAAAATTTCAATATGAGATGAAATGAATTCAAGATGAATTACTATGAGAAATATTTGAAGTTCAAAGATATGATATGTACATGTTCACGGAAACTTGAAGTGATAAATACGTGTATGTGGAAATTGAATAGTGATGAGCTCATTCATGTTTCTTGGTATTTATGCGAATTACATGACTAACATTCTTGATGAGGATATGTGTTTGGCAATTGGCCGAATTGGTTTGAGCATGTTTAGTTAGCTTACCTTAAATATGAAATAAATGGTAAGTTAATTTCCTGTTATACAAACTTACTAAGCATTAAATGCTTGCTTTGTTTTATTTCCTCTATTTTATCATAACGCGGAAGCTTATTAAGGTTGGAAGTTGGTCGGAGCCACATCGCACTATCAATCACCCTTTTTTGGTATGTTTATTAAATCAACTTTGGTATAATGGCATGTATAGGTTAATTTGGCCATTGATGGCATGTAAATGTTTTGTTGTGATTAGCCATTTGAATGGCTTATGTTTAATACATATATGTATAAGTATATGGCCTTATCATGGTTTATATGTGTTTTGTATAATTGATTGTTGGTTAACTAATAGACAAATTGTAACATGGCTTGAGTTGGTATAGTTGGTATAGGTATGAATATATATGTGCAAGTGATCAAAATTTTAAGCATGGATACTTGATTATATAAGATGATATAATATGCATAAGACTTGGTTATGGCTTGATTCAAATGTTTTATATTGGTTTGAGAATGTGTTTAAGTGTTAATGTAGGTGGAAGACAAGTTTTGGTGAGAAATAAGGCTTGGAAATGGCTTTATTTTGTCCAAACGGGTAGAGACACGGGCGTGTGTCTCAGCCGTGAGTGACACACGGCCTAACATATGGGTGTGTGTTTTGGCCGCCTGTCCCCTGCATCTTTAAAATTTCAAAACAGAATGCTTAGAATTGATTACACGGCCTGGCACACGGGCGTGTGGCTTGGCCGTGTGACTCCTGTACCTACACATGGATTAGCACATGGGCATGTAACTTAGTAGTGTGACCTAAGTCAGAGAGTTACACGGGTACAAACATGGCTTGGACCACAGCTGTGTGCCCTACTTCGAATGCCCACATGGCCTGACCACATGGGCGTGTGTACCCTGCACCTAGGAAAATTTTTGAAATTTCGCGAAAAATCATCTGAGTACCCGGTTTAGTCCCGACTTGTTTCTAATGTATGTTTTGGGTGTCGAGGGCTCATATAAGGGACTTTATGAATAATATCTGACATGAAATTTAAATAATATGAAATGTCTGTATTTGATCTATTTTTTTTCGGTAATACTCCGTAACCTTGTTCCGGCGACGGATATACACAAATAGATAATGAACTAAAAGCTGGTGTGTTGAGTATACGGATTTTGTAATATGTAGCATCATTCACAATAGTGGAATTCATAGCCCAACTAAAGGACAAATGATATCTTCTAATCGGCATTACATGATAGATGAAAAGTAAACATGGTTATTGGTCATTTGTCTTTGTGATAAATGATTTGATTACTATTGGATAGTAATTGACTTTTCATGAAGGAAGATGTTAGGAGAACAAAATTATCTCAAAGAGATTAAGGATATCCTATGAGGGTAATACACCTTATAACAAGGTCATTGGAAGAGCACTAATTAAGTAACTTTCGTAATGGTATGTAATTAGTGAGAGCTCAATCAGGATACTATAGTAAAATAACTTTGTGACTAAATGAGTTTATAATTAATAGGCAAAAAACTTAATTATAAATCATTTGAGCCTTAATTATATATGTTTAATCAATCTCTTCACTAACTCATTAAAACCAAAAATGAATTGCATGTAGAACCAAATGATAGAAATGAAGAAGTTAGAGAAATAGGTCGCATTCATAAATGAATGTGTTTTCTCGCTAAGTATAGAATTGACTTGAAAGTTAATTTAATGTTTTAATTATTATTTAATTAATTCTAATTAAATAATTAAAGTTTTAATTGGAATTAAATTAATTAGTTATTATGAATCCATTGGATATGGAAATTAAATATATTTCCTCATATATTTTTTACGATAAAATTGTTACGACTTTAACATAATTAGAATTAGATTGGAAAAATTATTTTTAATTGGCAAATTCATTTAATTAATTAATTAATATTTATTTTAGAAATAAAAAATAAATATTGGGTTGAATTAAATTATAAAATGTTGGGTCAAAAGTTTAATAAGCATATATAATTGGACCCAATACATAAGAGGCCCACCCCTCTTCTAATTGAGAGGGTGTGCCACCCCCACCCCTCTTCTAATTTGACTAGAAGATTTTTTTATTAAATAAATATGACTTTTGTTAACTTTATTCAACCAGGATTCTCTCATCTCTCACTATAAACAATTGAATTTAGTAGAGCTATTAACTTTAGTTTTTACACATCAATTCCATTTATTGTTATTCTGCTAGAAAGTAGTGAAAATTTATCTTCTAAGAACAAATTATATTTTCTGGGAATTACAATTTCGACATATTTCAATTTGAGAGAATTACTTTCCTACTGAAAGTAATAAATCATTGTTGGTTCTGGGTTTGGTTCATGTTGCTTGAGCCCACACTTGGCACAATTCAGGATACGAGGATAGTGGAGAAGATTGTTAGGTTGGAAGTCGGGAATAATACAATCCATCTCACAAAAAACACAGGCACTCTTTGGGAAAAAGTTTATTTCTATAAATATCACAAACTAGCTTAGTTTTAAAAGTTTTAAACTTTCGTTGTGGCTGAAAATCTTTTGTAAACCAAAATTTTTCCAATAATTGGTACAAGGCCAGGTTGTGATATGCTTATAGGGTAAACCAATACTGAATTTTCTCTTTTAATCATGTTTGGTTGATTTTGATCAAATGTGGCATTCTTGTAATTATACGCAATTTTGGGTTATGTATGAGAATGAATTTTTTATTATTTTTATTATATATATAATAAAGTAATTTTGTCAAAGTTGTGATTCTTAAAGTAATGTTTTATTTATTTTAAAATAATTCATGAGAGCCAAAAATGAACTTAAGGTTTTTTTTTTTGTGACAAAATTTTATGGTGAAATCTCTGAGACCCAAGACACGCAAACCCAACCTAGCCAACGGGTAAAAGATTGGCAATGAGTCAATCGAAAAAACTCGATGGCAACTGTTGATGGCCAACAGTGGGCCGACGGAGCTATGAATTCCATTATTGTAAATGATGCTACATAGTGTAGAAGTTATATACCCAACGCACTAGCTTTTAGTTCATTATCTATTCAAATTCAAGTTTTTACGTACATCAATATATATAAGTCACACATACATAATCCATCATCCACTCAGGATTAAGTTATGTCACACTGTGAAACTCACAAGTGAATGGATCCATAAACGAATTTAGGATCTATATTATATTTGGGTCTTGTCTGATGTACCATCATTCCATTCAATCACATATATGTCTCTATCTTCTGGGAGTCATTCACTTTAATGCTCAAGATAAAAAATTTCTTCATTTGGACTTGATAGACGACATATTAGTCTTTCAATGAGTTTGTTCATTTTAGATTAGACTAATGACATCTTTAGGTTTATCTACTAATACAAGTTCTCTTTTCATATTACAACCCAACCATGTAATACCTCTTAGTATTAGTCAAACCTTGGATAACTAGTGAGCCAATATTTGTTTCTATTTTGTTTTCCAGGAAAAAAACATCAAGGAAAATATACAAAAGATATTAATGTAATTAATGGATATTTTATTAAACCAATTTGTTCGAAAAATACAAGTTTACTTAGATGAAAATACTACACTAAGGGCACTAGATCCCAACAACTTTCGCCATCCTTAACATTATACTGACGAAAGAAAAGTTATTACTTCAACTTTAGCATAAGCCACAAATAGGCATAGAGATATCTTTCTCCTCTTCAATAAGCTTAATAGAAGAAACATCATACTCTCCAAGATAAGGGACCTCAAGTAAAACATGTACATCTTCGGAAGTAAATCAAACTCACCCCAAATGGTAATCTATTGGAATTTAATGCCATTAGTGTAGTTTTTCATCATAATGTACTTGTAATTTTTCAAATAGATTAGTTTAATAAAATTCTATCATTCGCATTAATATTGTTTGTATTTGTCTTCAACGATTTTGCATGCAAAGAAAAATGAGTAATCAATTATTGGCTCACTGATTACCTAAAGTTTAACTAATAATAAGTTATTTTATGTGGTTGAACCATAATGCATGAATACAACTTATATTAGTAGGTAACCTAAATGTTCCATAGTCTAATTAATCAAAATTGAAAAAAATCGATTCTAAGACTATTATGTTGCCTATCAAGTCCAAGTAGGAGATACCTTGTCTTAGGTAGTGGAGTGGATGACTCCTAGAGGATAGAAACACATATGTGCTTTTCTAGGCAGACAATACATTGGACAAGAATGAAGTAGAATAAATCCTAGATCTATTTATGGATTTATTCACTTGTGATGTTCATAGTGTGGCTTAACTCATCCTGAGTAAGTGACGGACTGTGTGTGCCACTCATATGCTTTGATGTATTGAAAGCATGACTTCAATTGGTAATAGAGCTGAAAGCTAGTACATTAGATATACAGCTTCCGTATGACATAACTTCACCTACAATAGTGGAATTCATAGCCCAAGAGAAAGGCAAATTATATCCTCTCATTGGCAATATATGGTAGATGGAACAATAACGTGGTTGTTAGGGTTGTTTAACCTGAATCTCATCACTTGTTAAAGAAATAAAATAGAAAGGCAAAATAGGGGGATCTGTGGGGGCGAAGGACCGAGGGTCGAATGCCGCACAAGTTGAATTCGTATAAGACTATACTTCTTTTATTAGACATTGATTATAATAAGGTTGTTTATTCCTTAAATAGATGTAGTCGAACTCCTCTTGTATCATGTTTTTTTCAACATAATAAATTTCTCCTCCTCTGCTCGTGGTTTTTCTTGATAAGGGTTTTCCACATAAAATCTGTGTGTTCTTATTTTTCTTTTTTATTGCTTTGTGATCATTACTACTGCCATTATCCACCTTTTTTAATAACAAATTGGTATTGAAGCTTTTGGATTGCTTGTTTCAATCATAGTAATGGCAACATTGAAGTATGATATTCTGTTGTTGGATCTCAACACCAAATTTGCATTGTGTGAGGTAAAAATGTAGACAGCTCTTACGTAGATGGATTTGGAAGATCCTTGGAAACTAAAAAATTTATAGACTTTTCAGCACTTTCTAACTAACAATTTTTGCCAATTTTAAGCTCTTTTAACATATTTTTTTTTGTAATTTTATTACAAATTATAAGAATTGGAAAAATTAGAAACAATTTTATTTTTTAAGTAATTTTATGCTAGACTTTCAAAGTTTTTCCCATTTTTAGCAGTTTTACGCGATGAAAGAAAACCTAATCTTAATGGACCTTGAGAAAGACCAAGATTGCTGAAGCATCTCTTAAAGCATCTATCACATTAGGATAGTTGATTATTTGACAGCCATAGATGTCCCAAATCAGCTTCCTTGGACCTATTAAAGAGGTTATTTGATCTAATAAAAATTGGGATGAATTCATTCTTAGCCTGATGTAGAGAAAATTAGAGGGGACTGATCCACAAGAAAGAGAGCAGCCCAAGTTGACCTAATTTGCTGCCCAAATCAGCCATTTTAAGTTGACTTAATAATTTCAAAATAGCTCCTCACCTTTCTCTCAATGTTGATCAAGCCTATCCTCTTTTCATGTATTTTATTTCTAGCCACAAGCTAAAATTAGCAAACTATCCCAACCTCCCCTCCCACTTAGCATGGTTAACCACTTGAGGGAGATTTTCAAGGCTCCTAATTTATATTTTTGGCCCTCACTTATTAGTATAAATAGAGCCCTCAAGTGCCTCCCATACTCATTTATTCACTCATCAAGCATTCTTCTAATTCACTCACATTCTCTCTTCTTTCCACTAGCCTTTCCATTTCCTTTCCATTCCCTCTCTTGAAAAAGAGTCTTTGCATAACCTTCGGAGCAATCTTAGTCAACTTTGTTGGGAGCACTTTGCTTAGTTGAAGTGAAAACTCAGGAGAACAAAGGAAGGAGTGAACAATTTTTGCCTCGGGAATGTCCAAAATTGGCTAGAGATCTTTTGTTTTGCTCAATTCATAGACGTGATTTCAATTAAGCATTTGATTTTCAATAATATCATGATTGCTTAAATTTATTTTTGTTGGAATGACATGATTTCCTTAGTTTGTTTTATTTAATTCTGTTAAGTGATGTTGTGTGCTTTTTGATCTATTTATTCATACAAGTAAAATCATGATTAAGTTTTTGTTACATGATTTTTGTGAAGGAATGTATGAATTAATTAATTAATCTAACCAAAATTTTAATTAATTGATACAATACTTGTATGGTGTAATGTTTAATCACGTAGGGATTAAATTTGTAATAATACCAAAACTGTTATTACCTTACATAACCCTATAAATTGTTCTACGTATTAAATTTTAAATCTATTAAACATAGAAATATGTGAGATAGGTTTAATAATTAAATAAGTTAAATACTTTACTAAGTGTGATTAGGGTTAGTAAATGTTAGATTTAGTCACAAAATTTCCGTAACATGTTTTAATAAATTGAATAATTCTAAACTAGGAAAGATGATTGTTCTGACACTTATATGCTGTTCTGATAAACTCTTAAAACTTGCCTAACTTTGTGTTTAATTGCATACTGAGATAATCTTTAGTTTATTAATTTAGAATAATTAATTCACGTTTATTTATTTACCCATATTTTTAACTCATTATTTTACTTAAGCCAATTTGTATAAATTCTAACTTTTCACAAAGAATTGCTTAACAGTCCCTGTAAAGACGATAACTTGATATACTTATCACTTTATTACTTGTTACAATTGTGTACACTTGCACATTTCCGTCTTTCCAAGTTTTTGGCGTCGTTGTCGGGGACTATTTTTAAAAAACATTATTTGTAAAATTGTTAATTTTACATTTTGGTCTGTTTTTTCTGTTCAATTTTTATTCCATTATTTTATGTGATTGTTTCAAGAGTTTATGAGTATTGATCAATCATTGACTTATTCCTTTAGATCTTGTAATTGAAAGGACTTTTAGACAAAGGAGAAGAGAATCAATTTACAGAAGGACGGAAGAGATGAACCTTGAGAACCAGAATAAAAGAAATGGTGAAAATCATGCTCAGAATCCCATAATTTTTGCTGATAACAAGGGTCGAGCCTTAAGACAGTATGTCGTGCCACTATTTAATGAGCTTAATCCGAGAATTGGAAGGCCCAAGATTAAGGCATAACAATTTAAGCTGAAGACAGTTATGTTATAGATGCTTCGACAGTGGTTCAGTTTAATGGAATGCCTACTAAAGATCCTCACATTGTAACACCCCAAACCAGGCCTGGACGTTATGACCGGATCTGATGCGCCACATTGATGCGTTCAAAACATTCCGTATTACTTAGTTTGGAAAAGCTGAGTTGGTGTTGTAAAAGACACTTTTAAAAGTAGGTTAAAGTGAATGGAAGCTGCGCACTGTAGGAAACCAGAAGAAGAGGAGGTGAGTCCGTTGACCGCTTAAGTACCAAGCTCTCTTCTTGGATCCAATCCTAGACATGCACACCGCCATTGCCACACTCTAACATCTCGTATAATTTTAAGAAAACCGTTTGATTATGACCAGCTTAAGAAAATGATTAAGGTTGCAAATCGTTTGCTTAAAATATTTATTTTTCTTGGGAAACATTTACTTTATGGAAACTTTATGCGTCATCGTGATCTTTTAAAAACAAGTAGATTTTATAAAACGAACCCTAGTGCTAGCCAGTTTAATAATCCCCAAAATATAAGTAATTAAAAAGAGCGACCTTATTACAACTTTAAGCATAATAAAATAATCCAAAATAAATATTAAACTTATTTAAAATCGAAATCAATCTTCATGGCCACTCTGAATCCCTTGACTCCAAGTCCACCAATTCTAGGGCTCACCGCAAGGATGGAAGAGGAAGGGGGTGAGTTTGGGAAAACTCGGTGTACAGAAACCCATCCAAAGCCCAATTCAGCTCGAGCCCATTGGGCCTAAGCCCTATTCATATAACAAGATACAGTGGTCAAGCCCTTTTCGAATCTGAGAGCAAGGCCTTAGCCCTTTTTACATAACAGTGTGGCCCATAGGCCCAGTTTAGTAGCATGAGTAACAACAGTAATAATGAATGCAAGCCCATCTCGGGAGACTACTCAACCCACCAACCGCTACACTGCCCCTTACCAACCCTACACACCATGTGGGGAATATCTCAACCCACCCAAATTACACACCACAGTTAAACAGCGGCACTCAAATTCGGTCGATTGAGGCAAAGCCTCCAGTACGTGGTTGAACCACTTTCAGTACTTCCTCCATTAATATCCCAACCCCATGCAACAGATATTAATAAAAGCATATCATGTAAAATACAACATTGATCAATCATGCAGTTCAACCAATTTAAAACTCTAGGGGTATATCGGTAATTTTGCTCTTTAGGGGTAATTTCGGTAATTTTGCTCTTTAGGGGTAATTTCGTGATCTACGCTACTACACAAGCTAATTCAGTAATTTTTATCAGTTTTATGCAATTTGATTCCACCATCTACCTAATGAGCTAATTTGCCCATCTCTTACCCATATTGGTCCGTAAGCCCATTGGGCCCAGTTTTGGCCCATCGAGCCCCTTTTTCCGAAATACGCTAAAACGTCACGCGAACGTGCTTACCACCTTGCGGTTCCAGATCTAACAATTACTCTATGACTTGAGAGCATTCACATACTTATATGACCATGAAATGCCGGAATTTCGGTATTTTGGCTTTTTGCCGAATTGAACTAAGAAAGGGTGTTCGGTACACACCGATTCATGACGATCGCTCATCGAGATCTCTTTCGATATCCTACAATTGATTAGCACAATTCTTATTTACAAACCATAATCACTAAATTCCAAAACTTACTCACCCATGATCGAACCATGTCCCTAAAAGCCTTTGAAACGTTACCTTTTTGCCACAGTCGATAGCTAGCTCCGAATCCGATTGTTCCAATGATTCACGCTTTCAATCTAACACTTAAGAAGACACTAATCATTGACATAAAACGTCAGTTAAAAACCTTTAGAGCCACATGCCCAATTCGACAGCCTCTCTATATTTTAGGGATTTCGGCTTTTCTTAACTTTGCAAAATAAGAACAGATCTGAGATGATGAACACTTACCCCTTACTCCTTTTTGATCTCCACGCAATCTGGTGCAGATTTATCTTTCAAACGATGGTAAAAACTCGACTCCCGGAGTTCTGAAGTTTCGGCTATAAGCCCCCAATTCTATGGTTTTTCGGCTTTTGTGTGATGAAGGAGATGATAATGCGGGGCTACAACCTTGAAGTAGAATTACGGTCAGGAATCCAGGATTGAGAAAGATAATTTGTAAATTAATAAAAGCAAAAGAACATAGGAGAACCTGGCTTTGAAGAAATCGGCACAAGCAGTGATCACAGGATTTCGGCTTTTATGGATTCGGCAAAAGTATTGTTGAATAGCAGGTATGATGAATAGTTTTGAAGAAGAAAAATAGAAGAAGAAGAATAGGGGAGGTGGTAGTTTCGGCTAGAGAGGAAAAAGAGGGAAAAACAACCCTAAGGTGTTCAAGCAGAAGAAAAACGGCACCACTCAATACCCTAAGTGCCGAAATACCAACCTAATACCCCCTGCCGATTTTTCCCTCTTCAATTCCCATAATTCGGCCAACTCTTAGCCTAATCCATATCCCTTAAATCTCTCCCTTATCCTCCTTAATCCAAGCATTTAAACCGATCCAACTCTCCTCTAGCGTAATCCACGAACTCCAACACTTACCCCTCCCGCACTTAAAAATAAATGCCTCTATTTGCCAACACAGGAATCGATCCTTGCCTTCCCAAAGCTCCACACGCCACTTTTCTAGGAGCCTAGTGGCGTCACCCTTGCCACTTTACTACAGCTCTTTTTGTGATGCAATTTCTCCAACAATATTCTTAAGGCCTACCTACTACACCCAGGGTTTGATCTACCTTAAATTTTTACTAGAGTCCAGGTTTGAACCCAAGACTTCTCCAACACTTCTCAGCATACTTAACCACTAAAACAAGCCTTCATTAACAAAATTTACATGCACAACAAAATATTAAAAGTTGCCTTCAACCGCTCCCATGCTCAAGGCCCAAAACTTCTAGGCTCAAATTCAGGGTGTTACACATATTCACCTCAAATTATTTATGGAGGTGAGTGATTCCTTCAAGCTAGTTGGAGTACCAGAAGATGCACTAAGTCTGAAGTTGTTCACATACTCACTGAGGGATAGACCTGAGCCTGGTTGAACTTATTGCCACTAGATTCCATTACAACATGGCAAGAGTTGACAGAACATTTCCTAATGAAGTATTTTTCATATAGCAAGAATGTTACGTTGCGGAATGAGATCACTTCCTTCTTGCAAATGGATGAAAAATCTTTATATGAGGTATGGGAAAGATTTAAAGAGTTATTAAGGAAAGCCCCATCACGAAATTATGTACTATATTCAGTTAGAGACATTCAATAATGGTCTTAATGCTCGTATGAGGATGCTGGTAGATGCTTCAACGAATGTTGCTCTCCTTTTTAAGTCTTATAATAAAACTTATGAAATTATTGAAAGAATTGCCAACAATAATTATCAATGACCAACCAACCGATAAGCCTCAAGAAGAAGTAGCAGCAGTACATGAAGTATTCGCAGCTCAGGTATCTTTGATATCCTCAATGCTTAAGAATTTTACTACTAATGGGTTTAATAATGTTGTAACTCAGCCACCTAATCAATTTGAGAACATAGCTTGTGTATATTGTGGGGAAGGGCACTTGTTCAAAAATTTCCCATCAAACCCAAAGTCAGTTTTCTACATGGGTGATCATAACTAAAACAAAGGTAGGCAAGAACCGGAGTCTAATTTTTACAACATATCATGGCGGAACCACTTGAGGTTTTCTTGGAGTAACTAAAGAGTTGGACCAAGTAACACTTATGTGCAACCTAGACCAACCCAACCACCTGGATTTACTTAACAAGCTCAGAAACCACCACAAGTTGAACCTTCTAATAGCTTGGAAAACCTATTGAAAGCGTATATGATAAAGATTGACGTCGCTTTAAGGAATTTGGAAAATGTAACGCCCTGACTTACTTGTTTTTGTTTCTGTAAAACTTGACACAATTGTGAATCTCCTTCAGTGGTTAAGTGTTTTGGGTATGTTTGAGAGGTCCCAAGTTCAAGCCTTATCTTTGGAAAATTTTGGGTTATTTTTGGATCTAAGCCTTATCCTATTTCAGTAGGCTTATATTTAATTATCTGTAAATTCATATTAGAATGAGCCTGCTGGTTCGAGTGGTAAGGGTGTTGGTGTGATAAAGGTTCGGTGTTCAAATCCTTGTGCAAGCGTGGGAATTATTATTTTTGCTCGACTTTGTGTTAGAGTTTTGGTTGTGGTAGAATTTTGAATAGTTGGTGGTTAGGATTGTGCTGTAGTGGGAATCGAGTTAAACTCATGTTTTCCCCAAAATTTTTCTTCTGGGATATCTGATGTCTCTCTTCGTTTTTCTCTCTACAATACTTTTCTTTCTGTTTCGTCCATCTTTATTTTTCCTTGATTTGGGAAAAACATTTCCTAACTTCAGAGTTTTGATTTAAGGTATTGTACGTGGCAAATCAAGAAGGGGCCCTCATTATGGGGAATCGTAATCATAGTCACTCACGGTGTTAGAGCTCTAGAAGGCTCGGGTGTGTCTCTGCATTAAATCGATACTAGGTGTGTACCCAAAATGATAAAAAATAAATGTCGGCAAAAGCTGAAAAACCATACTTTCGCCGCGACATGGGCGTGTGGCCTTCCGTGTGGTAGGCCGTGTGCGAGAACATGACCGTGTGGTTAATGAAGGCATCACCGTGTGGAGCAAACAGTCGTATGGTGGCTTGAGTGTGGCCGTGTAGGCCACACGGGCTAGGCCAATTTGGGCGTGTGGGCCACACGGGCGTGTAGATTTTTGGGCCAGGCCGTGTGGGCCACACGGGTAAGGCTAATTTGGGTGTTGGTAAACGCCAAATTATACATATTTTTACCCTAAATACTTAGCATATTTATGGATGTTTATTACTAGATTTGGGGATTTTGGTGCTCTTAATCCGGTTATTTCATGTTTTTTACTCAAGAGAGCACCAAGAGTCAAAAGGAGCCAAAAACGAGCCAAAAAGGGACAAAAAGGACCAAATCAAGAAGATGACACGGCCTAAGCCTTACCACACAGGTAGCTCACACGGCCGTGCAATTTAACGGATCGAACATGGCCTAGCAATCACGTCATACGGTCGTGTCATACGGGTATGTCCCTTTTTCAAGAAGTTGTATTCTACATGGAAAAGGATACTTAGGGAGGAAGAAAGCCAATCCAAAGCTTATATAAACACCCTAAGTATGACTTAGAAGGGGGCTTCCCTCTAGAACTTTTCTGGAGTACAAAACCACACGCCGAGAACTACTTCAAGGAAGCCAGACGATCCATCCTAAAAGTCGGAGCTAATCCATGACTAAAGATCTCTCTCAGAATTCCTTCAGGGGTTTTAGAGTTTTCTTTATGTTTTTTTATTTTCATACTTTTGAGATGTACTCTTATTTTATTATGAACTAAACCCCTTAGATACCTAAGGGGGTTGAAACCTATGATGGATCTTGTTATTATTATCTGAACTATATGATAAATAATTGATTTGTTCTTCATTATGTGTTCTTAATGCTTGAGTTAATATTCCAAGTATTGATTCATGATTTGATGTGCTTATGCAGAAGAGCAAAAGTCCCTGTCTAAGAGTAGATTTGGCATAATTAAGTGGAGTTGATCGAACGCCTAAAAATAGAGTTACGAGATTTTACCGGATTGGGGTGAAACCTAATATGGGAGTCCATAGATTGATTTACTGCTTCCCTAGGGGTTTTAATTAAGAAAGAGATTTCAATTAATTCAACTGAGGGTTAGACGTTATTAGTCTCAAAAAAGATAATAATATAGGTTAGGGAGTCTCACGGATCAAGTCAAGTGAATAAATCGTCTAGTTTAGAGTCAGATAACAAGTGAAATCTAGGTGGATTCCTCCTTGGGGGTCATCTTTATCAATTACTTTTCTTCAAGTCTTTTTTCCAAATTTTCTCTTTGCTTTAGCTTAATTAGTTAATTAGTTTAGTTAATTAGTTTAGTTAATTAGTTTAATAAACAACCCCTCTTTATTTCTAGGTTAAATAATAAAAAGATAGTTATTACTAGTACTTTTGGTTCCCTTGGGTACGATATCCTTGTCTTGCCATTACTATACTATTGTTCGATAGGTGCACTTGCCTTTTCATCGTGATAATAGGTAGTCTAGGTTTGATCTTCATTATAAATATTTATTACTTGTTACGAATCACGTGATCAAGTTTTTGACGCCGTTGCTGGGGAACTAAAATATTAGGAACACTCAATTTTTATTACTTTAGCCATTTATTTTTCTTGCAATTTAATTTAATTTAATTATTATTTATTAATTTACTTTTTCTTTCTATTGGCAGGTTTTCATAGTTTATGACTAGAAGAAACCCGTCGGGACCATTACTTTTTGACGAAGAAATCGATCGCACAGTTCGCAGAAACCAAAGAGAAATAAGGCGCAACTTAAGATACACGGAGAACGAGCAAGAAGATGATACTCAAACGCCAACCAAAGAGATGGCTGAAAACCAAGGCAATCAGCTACCTCCTACAATTGCAGCTAATCAAAATCCTGCTCCACGTACTGTGTATGATTATGATAAACCTTCTTTAATAGGAACTGAATCTAGTATAGTTAGACCTGCTTTTGCTGCAAATAATTTCGAAATAAAACCTAACACAATTCAGATGATACAATAGTTTGTTCAGTTTGATGGTTTGCAGGATGAGGATCCCAACACCCACTTGGCGAATTTTCTGGAGTTTTGTGAAACTTTCAAAATTAATGGCATTTCTGATGATGTCATTCGCCTTCGATTGTTCCCTTTCTCACTGAGAAACAAAGCTAAACAGTGGTTGAACTCGTTACCACGAGGGTCCATCACTACAAGGGAACAAATGACCGAAAAATTTCTACTAAAATATTTTTCTCCGGCTAAAATGGCTAAGTTACGTAATGATATTTCTTCTTTTGTGCAGATGGACTTAGAAACACTTTACGATGCATGGGAGAGATACAAGGATCTATTGCGAAGGTGCCCTCACCATGGGTTACCTCTATGGCTGCAAGTTCAAACGTTTTACAATGGTGTGAATCCCTCAACAAGACAGATGATTGACGTAGCTGCTGGAGGAACCATCAACAAAAAAACACCTGAAGAGGCTTATGAATTCATTAAAGAAATGTCACTGAATAATTATCAGTGGCAAGTCATGACAACTAAGCCAACAAAAATAGCTGGCGTTTATAACGTCGACTCAGTTACTATGCTGTCAAATCAAGTAGAACTTCTCAATAAAAAGATTGATGGTTTACTTGTTTCTACGCAGGTACATCCAGTAATGAGGTGTGACTCAAGTGGAGGAGGTGTGCATACAGAATATCAATCCTTCAATCCTACAACCGAAGAGGAACAAGTCAACTATATGGGTGACAATAACCTTAGATCTCAAAATAACCCATACAGTAATACTTATAATGCAAGTTGAAGGAACCACCCAAATTTCTCCTGGGGTGGTCAAGGGAATCAAAAGCCACGAAATCCTTAGGGTTTTCAGCAACCACCCTATCAACAAGAGAAGAAACCGAACCTTGAAGAGATGCTCTCTAAATTCATCTCGGAATCAAAAACCCGTTTCTAAAATACCGAGATAGCACTTAAGAACCAACAAGCATCGATCCAAGGGCTCGAAACTCAGATAGGCCAGCTATCCAAACTAATCTCCGAATGACCAAAAGGTACCTTACCAAGTAATACCGAACCTAACCCAACGGAACACCTCAACGCAATTTGTACTCAAGATAAGGAAGGATTCATTGCGCCTGAGCCAGAATTGATGCAAGAAACTGTGGTGAGCAAAGGTAAATGTGAGGTAAGTCATAACAAAATGGTGAATGAAGAATATAAACCTCGTGTCCCATATCCTAACGCAACAAGGAAAGACCGCTCAGACGAACAATTTAGTAAATTCCTTAAAATTTTGAAAAAATTACATATTAACTGTAATATCCTGAATTAGGGCTTAATCGGAATAGTGGTTTCGTGACCACAAATCCGAGATAAAAATAATTATTTTATAATTATTTTGATGAATATGATATGATTGCATGATTGTATGAAAATTTTGTGATGAAATTCTATGCCTAAAGTGCTTAAATTAAAAGTAGGGACTAAATTGAATAAGTTGCAAAATTTGCATTCTAGAAGTTTTTAGTATGAAATTGCATTGAAATATTAATTAGGAGGTCTTAAATAACAATTTGACCAATTTCTAAGTCTATGGACAAAAATTGGACATGGATGGAATTTTTGGAAAGTTTAGTAGTAAGGGCATTTTGGTCATTTAGTTATTAAAATGAATTAAAAACAAAATTAAAAGCCAATTTTTGTCCATCTTCTTCATTAGGCCGAAATTTCAAGGGTTCTCCATAGCTAGTGTTTGTTTCAAGCTTCCAAGCTCCATAGTAAGTGATTCCAAGCCCCGTTTTTAATGTTCTTTACGTTTTTGGAATTCCGGTAGCTCGATTAAGCTTATGTTAGCAATAATTCAACCTAGGGTTTATATTTGGAAACATACCCATAGGTGAAATTTGTGTATTTTGATGTTTTATGATAGAATATGGGGTTTTAAATTATGTTAGACAACTTGTGCTACTCGGTTTTGAGTGAAAACGAGTAAAAGGGCTTAATCGGCAAAAATACCTAATAGTCACAAGTATATGTTAGAGTAAGAATTTGATGTTGCCATAGAAGGAAAAATGATCAGCATGTTATAAAACATAAGAATAAGGAATAAAGTTTAATTCACGAGCCTAGGGCAAAAGTGTAATTATGCAAAAGTTTAGGGCAAAAGTGTAATTTTTTAAAGTTCAGTATTAAATGCTGTTTTGATAAATGTATGTATTAAATAAGATTAATTTGGTATTATAGATCAAGAAAATGAGATTCAAGTCGTGATCGAGGAAAAGAAAAGATTATGGACTAAATTGCAAAATCTTTATATTTTGGTACCAAGGTAAGTTCATGTGTAAATAATGTAGCATAATTGTTATTTTTAAGTTATTGATGTTAATTATATGATATGCTGATTTTTTTTATCGTGAAATATTATGCTTTGTGGTTAATGTTGAGTAATATGCAAATTATGTTTACTACTTGATAAATATGAATTGCTACCGAGTATCGGTTCCGATATTCCATGGAAGACGGCAATGTGAGATCGAGGAAAAAAGCCCGTTTGAACATTAGGAATAGATTAGGATACAAGTGATGTAACACCCCGAACCCGAGACCATCGCCGGTGTCGGACACGAGGGGTTAGCAAGCCAAGTTCACTTGTTTTGCCCATCCATTGGACATTTCCAGTCAGGCTGGAAAAACTGCGTCACTGTCGCCTTAAAAATCATATCTCGAGTTTCAAAACTCAGAAACTGGTTTCGTAAATTTTCCCTGAATTTAGACTCATATATCCATGCATGGATTTATTTCTAGAATTTTTGGTCGGGCCAATTGGTACAGTTTATTAGTTAAAGTCACCCATGTTACAGGGATCGACTGCTCTGACCTTCGCACGGTATAACTTGAATATCTCTCTGTACAGGGCTTTAATTCTGGTGCCGTTTGTTTCTAATGAAAATAGACTCAAAATGGAATCTGTACATATAAGGTATGTCTCCTAATTATTTCTGGATAATTTATAGTAAATTTTAAAGTTGCGACAGGGAACCCAGAAACCGTTCTGGCCCTGTCTCACAATAGCTTTAATATCTCTTAACATGTAACTCCTATGACCATTTCGTTTCTTCCATATGAAAATAGACTCATCAATGTTCATTTACATAGCTGATTCACTATTTAATACCATTCCTACAAATTTTGGTGATTTTTCACATTCACGTTACTGCAGCTGGCAGCATCTGTTTTAAGGTAGGTCTTACCTATTTTGTAGTCTCCACGAACCAACTAGTCTTGCCTTACATAGGTCCACATATGATCATTTTAACCATGCCAATGGCTGATCATGTGACCAACATTCCCATTTCCAATTCATAGTCACATCATGACACCATATATATATATACAAACCGCAAATAGTTTAAGTTGATACTTCACTATTACGAGCCATTTTCGCATGGCCGTACACATATACATCATAACATATTTAAACCAACAAGGGTAGTCCTATACATGCCATTTCAAGTTCAACCAAGAATTTATACCAAAATGGGGGCTTGATAGTGTGGATGACTTCGACTTCAACGATCCCAAATCCGATTGCTATCGGCGAAATCTAGAAAACCGAGAGCCAAAGCGGTGAGTAAGCATTTTTATGCTTAGTAAGTCTCAAGGAATATAATCAACTCTAATTACAGCAATACATTCACATAGTTAAATGCATCATTTCATTAATGCACATTCACATAATCATACTTACTTCACCATCCCAACTCTTATGTTCATACACAAATAACGGCTTCATTAAGGCCGATAACTCGTTCCATCATAGGAGCGGATATTCACACGCTCTTACTCCTAGCGCAAAGCACACACCGCACTTACCTTGTCATTGGGAAATTTCACAAGTGCATTAGCTGAAATTTTCCAGCAAGCTTATAATTTTCAAATCACATACCTTCGGAGTTTAACCGGATGTCGCTACTCGATCAATCGCCCGGGACATAGCCGGTTATGGTAACCCGCACCAAGGCCTCACGGACTTAACCCGGATATCACGATTTGCACAAATGCCTTCGGTCTTAGCCGGATAGAATGACTCATACGAATGCCTTGGTCTTAGCCGGATGTAGCCACTAGCACAATTGCCTTGGTCTTAACCGGTTATAATTTCCAGCATAATTGTCTTGAGGCTTAGCCCGGATATCATTCAATTTCTCATGCACACACATCAATAATCATTGGACATACATATTTATTTTCGTTACTAAGGCTCAAACACAATTATAATCACTAACATAATCGCCTTCGGGACTTAGCCGGGTATCATTCAATACTCATACACACATAAATCAATAATCAATACATCCATATTTCATTCCACATAATTCAAGTAAGGTCACTTCTTGAGGACTTACCTCGGATGTTGTCGAACGGCTTTTACGGCTATTCGATTACTTTTTCCTTCCCTTGTCCAATTGTGGCCCTCTTAGCTCTTGAGCTAATTCAAACAAATTCAATTTATCAAAACCTCATTGTGCTAGCTTATGGCGAATATGACAAGGAATTTAAATGGTCATATGGCCACCCTTTAGCTTGAATACACAATGGTCATGCACATTTTATACTACATCAAGCAATTCAATACAATTTATTCGAGCATCAAGGAAAAGCTAAGGCCTTCAATAGGCTACCCAAGGCGAATATACTTGTCCATGTTGAGGCCAATTATGCACTTAATACCACACAAAATAGCATGCATTTTACTAGTTAATGCTTTGCATATTGTAGCTCAAAACTTACAATATAGCATCAAGCACTCATATGTGTGCTAGGCGAATGTGCTTACAATTTCACAATTATTCTTCAACATCTTCTTCTTTAAACAAACTTATTCATCACTTCCTTCATAACCAAAACATCATGTGCAAACATATATATACATATATGAGCATGGCGAATTTCAAGGTGTCCATAGCCATCCAAAACACAAATTTTAACTAACATGCAAGAAGCATGAACCATGCTCATGAATGCATCATGGCGAATATGACAATCATGCTCCTTTTCAACTTCAATCATGATAAAACAAAAGAAAGCTCAAAATCTTACTCAAGAGTAGACAATCCATCATTGCATGCATCATCATCAAGCTTCACACTTAGCATGCAATGGCTTTATCACCATAACAACTTTGGCCAAATACCATTTCCATGGCTTAACAAAGATTTGAGCCATGGCTAACATGCACATCAAGTTAGCAACCAAAACATGCATGAAACTCCTAACACAACCTCATACATACCTTAATCTTGATGCAAACTTAGCCAAATCTCCTTCTAGATCTCTTCCAAACCAAGCATGAAGCAAAAATCCTCCTTCTTCCTTAGTTTTGGCTCAAAGAAAGGATGAACAAAATTTTTTCTTTCCTTCTCTACAACTCACGGCAATGGGGGGATTACCACACTCACACACATTTTTTTCATTTTTTATCACCCATACACCTTTGTTTATTATTTCACCCTAATGCACCAACAAAACATGTTTCATGACATGTTTAGCCCATCCTCCTTGTCATGGCCGGCCACCACCTATAAAGGGGAATTTGACATGCAAGTCCATTATTTTGCATGCATGCTTTAATTAGTCATCACACATTTCCTATCATACTTTCAAAGTTCATTACTAAGTCCTTTCTTGTGGAATTCACCCTTATAACACTAAATCAATCATCATAAAATGTCATACATGAGCACACATATTATAGGCATCAAAATAAATTTTTAATTATTTTTATGCCTCGGTTTTGTGGTCCCGAGACCACCTTCCGACTAGGGTCAATTTTGGCTGTCACAACTCTCCCTACTTAAGAAATTTTCGTCCCGAAAATCTTACCGTAAATAGGTTTGGATATCGCTCTTTCATAGAGTTCTCGGTCTCCCAAGTAGCTTCTTCTATCCCATGGTTGAGCCATAACACTTTTACTAGCGGAACCCGCTTGTTTCACAACTCTTTCACTTCTCGTGATAGGATACGAATCGGTTCTTCCTCATAACTCATATTAGCTTGAATTTCAATTTCTGATGGACTAATCACGTGCGATGGATCGGATCTATAGCGTCGAAGCATCGAAACGTGAAAGACATCGTGAACCTTTTCGAGTTCAGGGGGCAAAATCAAACGATATGCCATCGGATCGACTCGCTCGGATATCTCATATGGCCCAACGAACCTCGGGCTCAACTTGCCCTTACGGTAGAATCGAGTATCTTTTTCCAAGGCGATACCTTGAGAAACACTTTATCACCCACCGATACTCGATATCCTTACGCTTCAGTCCGCGACGACTTCGACGATCGAAGGCTATCTTCAGACTTTCACGGATTACTTTCACTTTCATTCGGCATCCCTAATCAAATCCACCGAAAATCTTGCTTTCACCGAGCTCGGTCCAAAACAATGGTGTACGGCATTTACGACCGTACAAGGCCTCGTAGAGGTGCCATCTTAATACTTGATTGAAAGTCGTTGTTGTAAGCGAATTCAATCAATGGCAAATACCGCTCCCATAAACCACTAAACTCGAGGACGCAACATCTTAACATATCCTCAAGTATCCGAATTATCCGCTCGGATTGACCATCGTTTGGGGGTGAAAGGCGGTCTGAAATGCAACTTGGTACCCAAAGCTTCTTGCAACTTTTTCCAAAATCGCGAGGTAAATCTCGGATCTCTATCCGACACGATGGAAATAGGCACCCCGTGTAATCTCACAATCTGAGAAACGTACAATTCAGCTAATTTGTCAATTGAAAAATCTGTACGTACGGGGACAAAGTGGGCCGACTTAGTCAATCGATCTACCACGACCCAAACCGCATCCTTCTTACTTGCTGACAATGGCAGTCCGGATACAAAGTCCATTGTGACTCGATCCCATTTCCACTCGAGTATCGTGATTGGTCAAGTAATCTGAAGGCACGATGTTCCGCTTTCACTTGTTGACATATTAAACATCTCGAAACAAAGTCGGAGATGTCTCGCTTCATACCATGCCACCAAAACCGACATTTCAAATCATTGTACATCTTCGTACTCCCCGGGTGGATTGCCATTCGGCTACAATGGGCTTCATTCAGAATTATCGAAATGAGTTCAATTCTTTGGAACACACAGACGACTTTTGAACCTCAAACAATCGTCATCATCGATTTGAAACTCGAATCCTTGTTCAAACACACTCGGCCGTTTTGCGACCAACTCGTCGTCGACTTTTCGAGCTTCTCGAATTTGATGTATCAATAGTGGTTTGGCTTTCAATTCAGCTACTAACACACTATCGGATCGAGCAGACAAGTGCACGTTCATCGTCAGAAAGCGAATAATGATTTACGACTCAAGGCATCCGCAACCACATTCGCCTTTCCCGGGTGATAGTCAATGACCAGCTCGTAATCCTTTAACAGCTCGAGCCAACGTCTTTGTCGCAGATTTAAGTCTCTTTGGATCATCAAATATTTGAGACTTTTGTGATCCGAGTATACATGGCACCTTTCACCAAATAAGTAATGTCGCCAAATCTTTAAGGCGAATACGATGGCGGCCAATTCGAGATCATGAGTCGGATAATTTTTCTCATGTGGCTTTAATTGCCTCGACGATAGGCCACAATTCGACCTTCTTGCATTAATACGCAACCTAACCCAAGTAGAGAGGCGTCGCTATAGATGACAAACTCTTTGCGGATTCGGGTTGCACTAGAATTGGGGCTTCATCAAATAAGTTTTCATTGATCGAAACTTTTTTGGCATTTCTCCGTCCATTCGAACTTAACATCCTTTTGGAGTAGCTTCGTCATCGGCGTGGCTATCGTTGAGAAGCCTTTTACAAATCGTCGGTAATAACCGGCAAGCCCCAAAAAGCTCCGAACCTCAGTAATATTTCTCGGAGGCTTCCAATTAAGTATGGCTGAAATTTTATTCGGTCGAATCGAATACCCGATCGAGATACCACATGACCCAAGAAGCTAACCTCTCTTAACCGTAACTCACACTTGCTTGAACTTAGCATATAATTGCTTATCCCGTAAAATTTGTAGCACTAACCGCAGGTGTTCAAAGATGTTCGGTCTCATTTCTTGAATAGACCAAGATGTCATCAATGAACACGACTACGAATCGATCCAAATATGGTCTAAAGATCCGATTCATTAAATCCATAAATACCGCGAGGGCATTAGTGAGCCCAAACGACATCACTAGGAACTCATAGTGACCATATCTCGTTCTGAAGGCAGTCTTGGGTATGTCCGAATCTCGGATTCGCAATTGATAATAGCCCGATCTCAAATCTATTTTCGAGAACACTGAGGCTCCCTTTAGTTGATCGAACAAGTCATCGCCACGTGGCAACGGATATTTGTTCTTTATTGTCGCTTTATTAAGTCGACGATAATCGATGCACAACCGCATGGTTCCATCCTTCTTTTCACGAACAACACCGGCGCACCCAAGGCGAAAAACTTCAGGCGAGCAAAACCTCTATCCACCAATTCTTGCAACCGAGCTTCCAACTCCTTTAATTCCGTTGGTGCCATACGATACGGAGCTATCGAAATTGAGTGGTACCGGTACCAATTCGATGCCAAATTCTATTTCGAAATGTGGTAAACCGACAATTCTTGTGGAAAACATCCGGTATTCACAAACCACGGGCATAGATTCGGGTTTCTTTTTCGATTCCTTGTCATCGAGCACGACGCAAGGTACGCCGCACTCTTTTCTTACATATTTTCGGGCCAACATTGCGATATTACGGTGGCAACCCTTTAAGTCCGTAGACTTAACCCGAATTATCTCGTTATTTGCGCACCTCAAATCGATAGTCTTGCTTTTGCAACTTACGACCGCATCGTGCATGGTCAACCCATCCAAACCAAGAATAACGTCGAATTCATCGAACGGCAAAAGCATCAAGTCCGCCGGAAACAAGAACCTCGGAACACTAGGGACTTTTCTTGCACACTTTGTTGACAAGCACGTAATGACCCAAGGGTTTGACACCGAATTACAAACTCAAGAGACTCAATAGGCAAAGTCTTCTTGAATGCTAAGGTTTCACATATATAAGATTGAGTAGAACCGGGGTCAATCAAAGCAATCACATTAGTATTGAAAAGAGTGAAAGCACCGTAATGACATCCGGAGAGGCAAGCATCCTCGGCGTGCGCGTATGGCATAAGTCCTCGCAGGAGCACGAGCCTCGATCGATGGTAGCATCTCTAGATCCTCTCGACCGCCACCGACATTGCCCATATTTCTAGGTGGCCTACCTCGAGCAAATGGTAGCACCCGAGTTTCCACTCGACTCACATTCTGTTCAAGCATCCTCGGGCAATCCTTCCTAAAGTGGTCGGCCGATCCACACTTATAGCAGAGCGATCACGAAACCAACAGCTCCCGAATGCCATTTGCCACAATGTTGACACTCCGCCTCTCTCGGCGATCATTTCCACCATGGCGATCGAAGTGACTCGTGGTCACAGGGGTCGATCGCGTCCTCGTCTAGAAAAGCCCAAAGCGCCTCTAGACCGGTTCACATCATCTCGAAATCTCTTGATTGCTGTTGAAGAGACTTTCCGAGGACCTCTTCGAATTCTCCGGTTCCCACATCGCTTTTGTTTCTCCTTTCTAAGCTCTTCGACTTTACAAGCTCGCTCAACAAGTACTACGATCTCTCGTATTTCGAGAATGCCAACGAACATCCTTATATCATCATTCAGCCCATCCTCAAGCGTTTACATAATAGCTTCGGACGAAATGCATTCTCGCGTGTATCGGCTAAGCCTCACAAATTTTCGTTCATAGTCGGTAACCGACATAGAACCTTTCTTAAGATCAAGAAATTCCCTTCGCTTTTGGTCGATGAATCTCGATCGATATACTTTTTTTTTTTTGAACTTGGTTTGAAAGAATTCCCAAGTCACTTGCTCTCTAGTTACCACGAAGTCGAGTACTCCACCAATAGTAGGTGGAATCACGTATCAAGGAGATGGTACACTTTAAGCACTCATCGGGTGTACAAGATAGCTCATCGAGCACCGGATAGTGTTGTCCAACCAAAATTCAGCTTGTTCGGCATCATCATCATCCGTAGCTTTAAATTCAGTGGCCCCATGTTTTGAATCCTATCGATTGGGGCTTACTTGACCTTATTTGGTCGATTCGGAGGTATTGTAGTCTTGGGGTTGCATTTGTCGGGAATGGAGGTTGTGGGACAGCCGTGTTAGTTCAATTATTGATTAAACCATTCGTTCATCACACTAAAAAGGCTTGCCTAGCCTCATCATTCGGATTGCTGGCCATAGGTTGAGAGTCCGCGGCGCTGTCCCTTGTGCGGAGCAGGCGCCACACTCTCCACATCATCAGCTATTGCTCGGTTGGGATCGGGATCCATTGCTATAAACAAACTCAAAGTCAAATTGTCAGAAATCACCACACTATCGATTCATCATTTAATGGCATGTATAGCTAGACCCCAAACACCTCACGGTAGTCCTAGAATCGACTAAACCGTGGCTCGATACCAATAAAATTGTAACACCCGAACCCGAGACCATCGCCGTGTATGGGACACGAGGGGTTAGCAAGCCAAGTTCACTTGTTTTGCCCATCCATTGGACATTTCAGTCAGGCTGGAAAAACTGCATCACTGTCGCCTTAAAAATCATATCTCGAGTTTCAAAACTCAGAAACTGGTTTCGTAAATTTTTCCTGAATTTAGACTCATATATCCATCCATGGATTTATTTCTAGAATTTTTGGTCGGGCCAATTGGTACAGTTTATTAGTTAAAGTCACCCATGTTACAGGGATCGACTGCTCTGACCTTCGCGCGGTATAACTTGAATATCTCTCTGTACAGGGCTTTAATTCTGGTGCCGTTTGTTTCTAATGAAAATAGACTCAAAATGGAATCTGTACATATAAGGTATGTCTCCTAATTATTTCTGGATAATTTATAGTAAATTTTTAAAGTTGCGACAGGGAACCCAGAAACCGTTCTGGCCCTGTCTCACAATAGCTTTAATATCTCTTAACATGTAACTCCTATGACCATTTCGTTTCTTCCATATGAAAATAGACTCATCAATGTTCATTTACATAGCTGATTCACTATTTAATACCATTCCTACAAATTTTGGTGATTTTTCACATTCACGTTACTGCAGCTGGCAGCATCTGTTTTAAGGTAGGTCTTACCTATTTTGTAGTCTCCACGAACCAACTAGTCTTGCCTTACATAGGTCCACATATGATCATTTTAACCATGCCAATGGCTGATCATGTGACCAACATTCCCATTTCCAATTCATAGTCACATCATGACACCATATATATATATACAAACCGCAAATAGTTTAAGTTGATACTTCACTATTACGAGCCATTTCGCATGGCCGCATACATATACATCATAACATATTTAAACCAACAAGGGTAGTCCTATACATGCCATTTCAAGTTCAACCAAGAATTTATACCAAAATGGGGGCTTGATAGTGTGGATGACTTCGACTTCAACGATCCCGAATCCGATTGCTATCGGCGAAATCTAGAAAAGCGAGAGCCAAAGCGGCGGAGTAAGCATTTTTATGCTTAGTAAGTCTCAAGGAATATAATCAACTCTAATTACAGCAATACATTCACATAGTTAAATGCATCATTTCATTAATGCACATTCACATAATCATACTTACTTCACCATCCCAACTCTTATGTTCATACACAAATAACGGCTTCATTAAGGCCGATAACTCGTTCCATCATAGGAGCGGATATTCACACGCTCTTACTCCTAGCGCAGCAAAGCACACACCGCACTTACCTTGTCATTGGGAAATTTCACAAGTGCATTAGCTGAAATTTTCCAGCAAGCTTATAATTTTCAAATCACATACCTTCGGAGTTTAACCGGATGTCGCTACTCGATCAATCGCCTTGGGACATAGCCCGGTTATGGTAACCCGCACCAAGGCCTACGGGACTTAACCCGGATATCACGATTTGCACAAATGCCTTGGTCTTAGCCGGATAGAATGACTCGCACGAATGCCTTTGGTCTTAGCCCGGATGTAGCCACTAGCACAATTGCCTTGGTCTTAACCGGTTATAATTTCCAGCATAATTGTCTTGGGGCTTAGCCGGATATCATTCAATTTCTCATGCACACACACATCAATAATCATTGGACATACATATTTATTTTCGTTACTAAGGCTCAAACACAATTATAATCACTAACATAATCGCCCGGGACTTAGCCGGGTATCATTGAATACTCATACACACATAAATCAATAATCAATACATCCATATTTCATTCCACATAATTCAAGTAAGGTCACTTCTTGAGGACTTACCTCGGATGTTGTCGAGCGGCTTTTACGGCTATTCGATTACTTTTTCCTTCCCTTGTCCAATTGTGGCCCTCTTAGCTCTTGAGCTAATTCAAACAAATTCAATTTATCAAAACCTCATTGTGCTAGCTTATGGCGAATATGACAAGGAATTTAAATGGTCATATGGCCACCCTTTAGCTTGAATACACAATGGTCATGCACATTTTATACTACATCAAGCAATTCAATACAATTTATTCGAGCATCAAGGAAAAGCTAAGGCCTTCAATAGGCTACCCAAGGCCGAATATACTTGTCCATGTTGAGGCCAATTATGCACTTAATACCACACAAAATAGCATGCATTTTACTAGTTAATGCTTTGCATATTGTAGCTCAAAACTTACAATATAGCATCAAGCACTCATATGTGTGCTAGGCCGAATGTGCTTACAATTTCACAATTATTCTTCAACATCTTCTTCTTTAAACAAACTTATTCATCACTTCCTTCATAACCAAAACATCATGTGCAAACATATATATACATATATGAGCATGGCAATTTCAAGGTGTCCATAGCCATCCAAAACACAAATTTTAACTAACATGCAAGAAGCATGAACCATGCTCATGAATGCATCATGGCGAATATGACAATCATGCTCCTTTTCAACTTCAATCATGATAAAACAAAAGAAAGCTCAAAATCTTACTCAAGAGTAGACAATCCATCATTGCATGCATCATCATCAAGCTTCACACTTAGCATGCAATGGCTTTATCACCATAACAACTTTGGCCAAATACCATTTCCATGGCTTAACAAAGATTTGAGCCATGGCTAACATGCACATCAAGTTAGCAACCAAAACATGCATGAAACTCCTAACACAACCTCATACATACCTTAATCTTGATGCAAACTTAGCCAAATCTCCTTCTAGATCTCTTCCAAACCAAGCATGAAGCAAAATCCTCCTTCTTCCTTAGTTTTGGCTCAAAGAAAGGATGAACAAAATTTTTTCTTTCCTTCTCTACAACTCACGGCAATGGGGGATTACCACACTCACACACATTTTTTTTCATTTTTTATCACCCATACACCTTTGTTTATTATTTCACCCTAATGCACCAACAAAACATGTTTCATGACATGTTTAGCCCATCCTCCCTTGTCATGGCCGGCCACCACCTATAAAGGGGAATTTGACATGCAAGTCCATTATTTTGCATGCATGCTTTAATTAGTCATCACACATTTCCCTATCATACTTTCAAAGTTCATTACTAAGTCCTTTCTTGTGGAATTCACCCTTATAACACTAAATCAATCATCATAAAATGTCATACATGAGCACACACATATTATAGGCATCAAAATAAATTTTTAATTATTTTTATGCCTCGGTTTTGTGGTCCCGAGACCACCTTCCGACTAGGGTCAATTTTGGGCTGTCACAAGTGACAAGTCACTAGGATGGTTGAGCATCCGAACTCGTTGAGTTGAGTCCGAGTTCGTGAAATGTAACTAGGCATCCGAACTCGTTGAGTTGAGTCCAAGTTCACTTATGGATGCGAACGCCCGAGCTCATTGAGTTGAGTCCGAGTTCACTTAGGGGCGGGTTACATGATTTCTTGATTACATATGAGGCACTTATGTGCAAATTATCCGTGTATCCGAGTTGTATTCCGATGTGTTCAACTGGTGAAATTTCTAGTGAAATGAAAGAACACTTAAGATGCAAGCGACGTTTTGGTAAGTGTTGTGAAATGGACACTTTGGACAGGTAAGTTCTTAATCCTCGGGTTGATAATAGATACAACAACGATAAGGTAGTAAGATGATGAATGATGTTTAGAAATATGATATATGTTTTGGTGATACCATGCTAAAGTTGTTTGGTATATTTGTATTGTTATGTTACTTGTTATTTACATATGAACTTACTAAGCATTTATGCTTACTCCTTCCTTTTCATTCACTGTAGTTTTGAACAAGCCGGCTCAGGAATCGGGACAGGTCGAAAGTTCGATCACACTATCC
This sequence comes from Gossypium arboreum, assembly GCF_025698485.1. NCBI lineage: Eukaryota > Viridiplantae > Streptophyta > Magnoliopsida > Malvales > Malvaceae > Gossypium > Gossypium arboreum. The sequence continues at coordinate 30,168,264 of NC_069072.1, forward strand.
AAAGGACTTTTATCTTGGTAAGTGGCTTGTACAACTACTTAAGTATGGCATGTATAGCAATATACCTATTTTGTGTAAATAATTTTATGAAATGGCCATGTTTGGTTGAGAAAATGTTTGATATTGATAAGTCATGGTGATGGCTAATTTAGATCATGTTTGATATCATGGAAGTTTAATAGGTTATCTAGTTCATAACAACTCATGAAAAGATGAAATTTCCTTAAAATGTAACATTTGTGCAAAGAATGACATGAATTTGAAAAATCACTAAAAATAGTATAAATGGAATTAAATTATGAGAAAGTTATGAAATTGAATCTTAATGAGTCTATTTTCATATGAATAAAAAAAGGCATATAAATTATACTTTATGAGATATTTGAAACCTTGTGAAACAGGGCGAGTGATTTCTGGATCCTCTATTCGACTTTAAAATTCATAATAAATTTCAAAAAATAATTATAAGTCATTCTTTATATGTACAGATTCCTTATTGAGTCTAGTTTTAAGATAAACAAACCTCGTAGTCATTGAAATTTTTATAGAGATATATCTGATTAAGTAATACACAGAGGTCAGAGCAGTCGAACCCTGAAACAGGGGATACTTTAATTAATAAACTGTACTAATTGGCCCAATAAAAAATTCTAGAAAACAATTATTAAATAGATATATGAGTCTAGATTCATGGAAAATTTACGGATCTTGATTTCGAGTTTCGTAACTCGAGATATGATTTTTCTTATAATTGTGACGCGAGTAGCTAGAAAGCTGTGAATGTAGAAACAAATGATTTGAAGTTCTTAAATCGATAAATTATGTTCGGTAACCCCTCAAGCACGACTCTGGTGATGGTCTCGGGAGTGAGGGAGTTACATTAACTTACCGTTTATTGAAGCTCTGTCACAGATGTCGAATGCAATGAAATTTTTAAAAGAGCTTTTGGTAAATAAGCGGAAGTTGGATGAAGCGTCGCATGTGGAGCTAAACACAGTCTGCTCAGCTATTCTACAGAATAAGCTACCCCACAAATTGAAAGATCCAGGGAGTTTTACAATCCCTTGCTTAATCAATAGTTTAGATATAAGTCATGCATTAGCTGATTTAGGGGCTAGTATTAACGTCATGCCTTACAAAATGTTTAAGCAACTAGGTCTTGGGAAGCCTAAACAAACTAGGATGAGCATTCAATTGGCAGATAAAACTATAAGCTTTCCTAGGGGTATTATTGAAGATGTACTAGTGAAAGTCCCGTTGATTTTGTTGTTCTAGACATAGAGGAGGATAATACACCCCTTTGATTTTAGGGAGGCCCGTTTTAGAAACTGCTAAAATAGTTATTGATGTTGGCACAGGTGAGCTTACACTTCGTGTGGGAGACGAAATGATCACCCTTCAAGCTTGTACTTCTGGTATCACATCGAACAGTGAAGGTAATGGTCTACACCAGTCTGCTAAAACTGATAATATGACACAACCTACTTTGCAGAAATTTAGTTTCAAAGAAGTTCACAAACCATGTTCCAACAATGATAGAGGACACACTCATGAAGAACGAAGGCTACGGATAGAGGAACTAGATGAATGGCGAGCACATAAACTGACAACACACGATAAACCGAAACTACATCAAAACGAGCCCGATACCTCACCAAATCAACTTAAGGTTGGTGATAAAGTCTTACTAGATGCCACAAATCCCCACATTGTCACTACCACACCGAATGAGGAAATCCCTCTTACGGTACTCAGTATTTTTCCATTCGGTACGGTGGAGGTGAGTCATCCTAGGTTCGGCAATTTTAAGGTAAACAACAATCATTTAAAACCTTATTTTGTTAGGACTGATAGCAGGAACGAGGAGTACGAACTCCTTGAACCACCATGATTTTTCAACCAGAGAGGTAAGTCGAGCTTAGACTATAAATAAGCGCTTCTCGGAAGGCAACCCAAGCACTAACATATTTTGATTTCTTTATTTTTAATTTCTAACACTTTAAATCATTAACTTTATCTTTGAATTGCAAAGTTTTTCTACACACACGGCCAGACACACGGGCGTGCCTAAAGTCGTGGCCAAGTAGGGGAAGAGACACGGCTGTGCGATACGGCCGTGTGGAAACAAGACATGATTTCCCCAAAACACGGGATGCGATAAATCCCCATGGCCGTGTGACATGGCCATCGGTGAAGTTGATAGGTGAACACGGGCGTGGGAATGGAAGAACACGGGCGTGCAAGGGACAAGGCTCGATTCTGTTTCTTCGACACGGGCATGAGACATGCCCGTGCCGTTAAGCTGTGGACAACAATACACAGTCGTGGTACCCTAACACACGGGCATGAGAGAAGCGAAAAAAGCTAGGCACGACTGTGCGACATGACTGTGTGCCACACACGTCCAAGGCACACGGGCGTGGGATAGTAGCCGGGTACGAGCTAAATTGAAAGATTTGAAAAACACGGGCTCACCTTCAGAGTACACTGGCGTGGCCCTAGGCCGTGTGGCCCTCCACTATATAAGCAAACCACTATTCATCTTCTTCCCCCTTTCAAAACCCTAGTCGAAATCTCCCTTTCTCTACTCCCTAATCCCTATTCTGGCCACCATTCCCCAGATTCTCACTTCCCCAACCCCCAAACCATCCTAAAATCCACTCCCCCTGCATTAATCCTCACTTTCCTATCTTTTTTCCCTCTATTTTCCCTCCACACGGCTGTACCCCCATGCCACACGCTTGTGCTCACCTCCAACACGGCCGTGCGCCACCCTACAGTAGCTTTTGGTTCACTTTCTCACCCTTTTTTTTTCCAATCTGTGTTGCTACATTGGTATTCTTTATGCCTTATACAAATATTATTACTGTTACCAATTTGTTTTGAATAATTTGGGAATTTGCTTTAGTATTTTCTATATTTGAACTGTTAAAGCTACTAAATAGCATATACTAGTTTTAGGATTCTTGTTTAACTGCTGATACATCTTTGATTCCAGTAAATGTTTCTGAATAGTCATATAAAATTTTCACCTCTCGCTTGATATCGTTAAATGTTAACACATCTTGGAACTACTGTCATTAGATTATATCAATGCTCATACATTTTCAGATACATTATGTTATCATGAGAGGAAAGAAGGCCGCGGTCCTATCCTCAAAAAGACGTAGGGGACCGGGTTCTTCCTCAGTACGTGCTACAGCCAAAGTTCGGCACCCGTTTATTGAGTTTCCGCAAGCTTCACAAGAGGAGCTGTTTCAGATACTACGCGCGCGACCCCTCACTACAGGTCGTTGCATCGATTGGGCTACCGTGGAGCAAGTCCAACTAGCTGATGCCATTTGCGCTCTCCTGTCCATAGACCCATGGGAACGGTTCTTCGCTATTATCAAACCCACTTATTTAGAGCTAACTTTAGAATTATGCTCTACTTTTCATCTACAGGTGGTGATGACGAACAATGACGACCCTGGCACCATTCAATTTCGATTAAGCTGTCTAGTTTGCGCAATGAGTGTCCTAGAGTTTGGAGTCACTCTGGGACTCTACACTAATGACTTTATGGAGGAGGAGGACATGAATGCACTACCATGCAATATCCACATTTCTCTCTCCTTGTGCTGGAAGGCTTTGGCACCACTCTCTTCCACCTACAACCCTAGCCGCTCGAAGACCTCATGTTTCACCCCTTCCCTACGCTATCTCCATGCCATATTGGCACACACCTTGACCGGAAGGAGAGAGAGCACCGGCATCGTCAACACCCACGACGCCTACTATTTATGGTGTATGGCGAATGCACACGTGACTGACTTGGCCTACTTCATCGTTTTCGCCATTCGCCATCAGACCGAGCGACATCGGAAGGGAGTAATCTCTATCGGCCCCTACGTGACGTCCCTCGCCAGACACTTTAGCCTCCTCAACACCGTGGCCCAGTCATCAGCGCTTACACTGATAGGTCAGATGTCCCCACAGGGCATCACAACTATGTTACACATGAAGATGATCGAGCACCAACGTGGGACCGATCCTCCTCAGTACCGTCTCACTCATGCCATTGACGAGGAGGATCTTGAGGACGTTCCTGATGATGTCCCTCCACAGCACGAGGAGCCTTCAACCACGCCACCTAGGGAGCGACCAGTTCATGCGGCTGCTTCATTGGCACACCTTTCTGATCGACTCGCTCACTTCGAGCAGTATTGCACTACACAGTTCAAGATGATTCACGAGCGAGATCGGCGACGTGATAGACAGATGGACGACATGCAAGCCATGATGTAGCAGCTGTGCCAGCACTGTAACACCCCGAACCCGAGACCGTTGCCGGTGTCGGACACGAGGGGTTAACAAGCCAAAACCACTTATGGCACCGACCAATTTGACATTCCTGCAAGCTGGAAAAGCGCATCATTGTCGTCTTAAAAGCATATCTCGAGTTTCACAACTCGGAAACTGATTCCGTAAATTTTATCTGAATTTATAATCATATATCCATCCATGGATTTATTTCTAGAATTTTTGGTCGGGCTAATTGGTACAGTTTATTAGTTAAAGTCGCCCATGTTACAGGGGTCGACTACACTGCCTTCGCGCGTTACAACTTGAATATCTCTCAGTACAGGGTTTCAATACTGATACCGTTTGTTTCCAATGAAACTAGACTCAAAAAGGAATCTGCACATATAAGGCATGACTTCTAATTAATTCTGGATAATTTATGGAAAATTTTCAAAGTCACGACAGGGGACCCAGAAACCGTTCTGGCCCTGTCTCACGAGAACTTTAATATCTCTCGGTATACTGATCATATGATCGTTTCGTTACTTTCATATGAAAATAGACTCGTCAAGGTTCGATCACATAATTTATTAACTATTTAACACCATTCCTAAAAATTTTGGTGATTTTTCACATCCACGTCACTGCAGCTGGCAGCCTCTGTTTTTAAGGTAGGCTTTACCTATATTGTAGTTCCCATGGACCAACTATAGTCTAGTCATACTTAGGTCCACATATGATCATATTTAACCATTCCAATGGCTGATCATGTAACCAACTCTCTCATTCCAAACCATAATCACATCATGAAACCAAATATAATTACAAACCACATATGGTTAAATTCCATACTCCACTTTTACGAACCATTTTCGCATGGCCGCATACATATACATCACAAGTACTTAAAATAACCGAGGGTAGTCCTATACATGCCATATCCAAAACTCAACTAAAGGAGTACCAAAAGGGCTTTGATAGTGTGGTTGACTTCAACTTCTATGATCCCGAATCCGATCGCTAACGAGCAAAATCTATAAACAGAGAAACAAAGAAACGGAGTAAGCAATTTATGCTTAGTAAGTTTGAGCCATAATATACACACAACCAAAGCATAGCATTCAAGTAGCTAAACAATAATTCATATGCACAATTTCTCAAAGACATGCTTACTTCACAATCCCAACTCTTATATTCATACACAAATAACGGCCTAGTTAATGCCGATAGCTCATTTATCATTAGAGCGAATATTAAATGCGCATTTACTCATAGTGTGCAAAGCACACACAAAACATACCTTGTTGTTGGGAATTTCACAAGTGCAATAACTGAAAATTTTCCAGCAGCTTATAAATTTCAATTCACATACCTTCGGAGTTTATCCGGATATAGCTACTCGTTCAAAACACCTTGGGACATAGCGGTTATGGTAACCCGCACAAATGCCTTGGGACTTGACCGGATATCACAACTCGCACAATTGCCTTGGGCTTAGCCCGGTATCATAGCTTCGCACAATTGCCTTGGGCTTAGCCTGATATCATAGCTCGCACAATTGCCTTGGGCTTAGCCCGGTATCATAGCTTCGCACAATTGCCTTGGGCTTAGCCCGAATATCACTCGAACATTCATACACATCTTTGTTTCATTTTCACAACAAAACTTTTATGCACAATTCACTTAACAAAAATATCATTTCGGCTCAATGGCCATATACAAAGGCGAAATTTGATTGCTTATTACTTCATTCAATCGAATCAAAATCTAAGTTTCGATACTCGAAAACTTACCTCGGATGTTGTCGAGCGATTCGATGGCTATTCGACTACTTTTTCCTTCCCTTTATCGGATTTGGTCCCCTTTGCTCTTGAGCTTAATTTAACAAATAATTTGATTCAATCATTTGAGTATCGAAAAGAAGAACTCAAGGCACTTAGCCCACATATATTCACTAGACATTAAAGTCACATAAGTACGAATTCATGAATCGACTTAACACACAAAGCCTTCAACATGCTTACTCATGGCGAACAACACAACCTCTTAGGCACTCATTCATGGCCGATTATGCATGTTGATGTTGAGGCCAATTACATGTTTAACACCACACATGAATGGCACACATTTTACTAGCTAATGCTTTACATATTGTAGCTCAATACTTATAATATAGCATCAAGCACTCATATGGCCGATTATACTTAGCCATACTTGTACCAAATCAACAATAAATTCCAAGATTTTCACATCATATGTGTACTAGGCCGAATGTACTTGCAATTTCACAAACATTCTTCAACAATTTCTTCTTTAAACAAACATATTTATCATTTACTTCATAACCAAATCATCATGTGCAAACATACATACACATATAGGTGCATGGCCGAACCTCAAGGTGTTCATAACCATCTAAAGCACAAATTTTTACCAATCAAGTAACAAGCATAAATCATGCTCATGAATGCATCATGGCGAATACATCACATTCATACCCCTTTCAACGGTCATGGTTAAACAAAGAACTCAATGTCTTACTCAAGATTGCTACAAAGAAATTTCAAGAGTAGTCAATCCATCATTGCATGCATCATTATCAAGCTTCACATTTAGCATGCAATGGCTTTAACACAATATCAACCTTGGCCTAATACCATTTCCATGGCATAACAAGGATTTGAACCATGGCTAACATGAACATCAAGTTAGCAACTAAAACATGCATGAATCTCATGACACAACTTCATACATACCTTAATCTTGATGCAAGTATAGCCAAATCTCCTTCTAAATCTCTTCTAAACCAAAATGGAGCAAAAATCCTATCTTCTTCCTTAGTATTTTCGGCCAAAAGGAGAGAACAAGGATGAACAAAATTTTTCTTTGCTTTTCATTCACTCACGGCAACAATGGGGAGAATACCACACTCACACACATTTTTTTTGTTTCTCTTCCCACCACTAAATTTTTTATCATTTCATCACATCATGCATTATCAAAACATGTCATAACATGTTTTCCTTGCCCATAACTCCTTGTCATGGCCGGCCACTATGCCATCTTTGGGAATTTGACATGCAAATCCCTTAATTTTGCATGCATTATCAACTAGTCATCACACATTTCCCCATCATACTTTCAAAGTTTACTACTAGGTCCTTTCTAGTGAAATTCACCTTTATAACACTAAATCGAATCATCAAAATGCCACACACAAATTAACACATATCATAGGCATCAAAATAAATTTTTAAATTATTTTTATGCCTCAATTTTAGTCCCGAAACCACATCCCGACTAGGGTCAATTTTGGTGTCACAACTCTCCCCACTTAAGAAATTTTCGTCCCGAAAATCTTACCGGTAAATAGGTTTGGGTAACGCTCTTTCATAGAGCTCTCGGGTTCCCAAGTAGCTTCTACCATCCGTGTTTGAGCCATAACACTTTTACTAACGGAACCCTTTTGTTTCGCAACTCCTTCACTTCACGAGCTAGGATACGAATCGGTTTTTCTTCATAACTCATATCGGATTGAATTTCAACCTCTGATGGACTAATTACGTGCGATGGATCAGATCTATAGCGTCGAAGCATCGAAACATGAAAGACATCGTGAATCTTTTCGAGTTCAGGGGGCAAAAATCAAACGATATGCAACTGGACCAACTCGCTCGGATATCTCATATGGCCCAATGAACCTCGGGCTCAACTTGCCCTTACGGCCGAATCTGAGTATCTTTTTCCAAGGCAAAACCTTGAGAAACACTTTATCTCCCACCTGATGCTCGATGTCTTTACGCTTCAGATCCGCGTACGACTTCTGACGATCGGAGGCTATCTTCAGATTTTCACGGATCACTATCACTTTCTGTTTAGCATCTTTAATCAAGTCCACCCCGAAAATTTTGCTTTCACCGAGCTCCGTCCAACACAATGGTGTACGGCATTTACGCCCGTACAAGGCCTCGTAAGGTGCCATCTTAATACTTGATTGAAAACTATTGTTGTAAGCGAATTCAATCAAAGGCAAATACCGTTCCCATGAACCACTGAACTCGAGGATGCAATATCTTAACATATCCTCAAGTATCTGAATTATCCGCTCGGATTGACCATCGGTTTGGGGGTGAAAGGCGGTGCTGAAATCCAACTTGGTACCCAAAGCTTCTTGCAACCTTTTCCAAAATCGCGAGGTAAATCTCGAATCTCTATCCGACACGATGGAAATAGGCACCCCGTGTAATCTCACAATCTGAGAAACGTACAGTTCGGCTAGTTTATCCATTGAAAAGTCCGTACGTACGGGGACAAAGTGAGCCGACTTAGTCAATCTATCTACAACGACCCAAATCGCATCTTTCTTACTCGCTGACAATGGCAGTTCGGATACAAAGTCCATTGTGACTCGATCCCATTTCCACTCGGGTATCGTGATCGGCTGAAGTAATCCTGAAGGCACTTGATGTTCCGCTTTCACTTGTTGACATATTAAACACCTCGAAGCGACGTCGGAGATGTCTCGTTTCATACCATGCCACCAAAACCGACATTTCAAATCATTGTACATTTTCGTACTCCCCGGGTGGATTGCCATTCGGCTACAATGGGCTTCGTTCAGAATTATCGAAATAAGTTTCGAATTCTTTGAAACACAGACGACTTGAACCTCAAACAATTGTCATCATCGATTTGAAATTCGAGTCCTTGTTCGAACACACTCGGCTGTTTTGCGGCCAACTCATCGTCGACTTCTCGAGCTTCACGAATTTGATGTATCAATAATGGTTTGGCTTTTGATTCAGCTACTAACACATTGTCGGATCGAGCGGACAAGTGCACGTTCATCGCTCGTAAAGCTAATAATGATTTACGACTCAAGGCATCCGCAACCACATTCGCCTTTCGGGTGATAGTCAAAGACCACTCATAATCCTTTAACAGCTCGAGCCAACGTCTTTATCGCAGATTTAAGTCTCTTTGAGTCATCAAATATTTGAGACTTTTATGATCCGAATACACATGGCACTTCTCACCAAATAAGTAATGTTGCCATATCTTTAAGGCGAATACGATGGCGACCAATTCGAGACCATGGGTCGGATAATTTTTCTCATGTGGCTTTAATTGCCTCGGCGCATAGGCCACAACTCGACCTTCTTGCATCAATCGCAACCTAACCCAAGTAGGGAGGCGTCACTATAGATGACAAACTCTTTGCCGATTTAGGTTGCACTAGAATTGGGGCTTCATCAAATAAGTTTTGATTGATCGAAACTTTTTCGACATTTCTCCATCCATTCGAACTTAACATCCTTTTGGAGTAAGCCGTCATTGGCGTGGCTATCATTGAGAAACCTTTTACAAATAAATCGGTAATAACCAAGAAGCCCCAAAATCTCCGAACCTCGGTAATATTTCTGGAGGCTTCCAATTAAGTATGGCTGAAATTTTATTGGTCGACTCGAATACCGATGCGATATCACATGACCCAAGAAGCTAACCACCCTCAACCGAACTCACACTTCTTGAACTTAGCATATAACCGCTTATCCGTAAAATTCACAACACTATCCTCGGTGTTGGCGTGTTCGGTCTCATTTTGTGAATAGACCAAAATGTCATCAATGAAGACAACTACGAACCGATCCGGATATGGTGCGAAGATCCGATTCATCAAATCCATAAATACCGCAGGGCATTAGTAAGCCCAAACGGCATCACTAGGAACTCGTAGTGACCATATCTCGTTCTGAAGGCAGTCTTGGGTACGTTCAAATCTCGAATTAGCAACTGATAATAGCCCGATCTCAGATCTATTTTCGAAAACACTGAGGCTCCCTTCAGTTGATATAACAAATCATCGATACGCGGTAACGAATATTTGTTCTTTATCGTCGCTTTATTAAGCTGACGATAGTCGATGCACAGCCTCATGGTTCCATCCTTCTTTTTCACAAACAACACTGGCGCACCCCAAGGCGAAAAACTCGGGCGAGCAAAACCTCTATCCACCAATTCTTGCAATTGAGCTTTCAACTCCTTTAATTCTGTTGGTGCCATACGATACGGAGCTATCGAAATTGGAATGGTACCAGGTACCAATTCGATGCCAAACTCTATTTCCCGAACAGGTGGTAAACCCGACAATTCTTCAGGGAAAACATCCGGGTATTCACAAACCACTGGCACAGATTCGGGTTTCTTTTCTAACTCCTTGTCATCTAGAACATACGCAAGGTATGCTTCACACCCCTTTCTTACGTATTTACGAGCCAACATTGCGATATTACGGTGGGAATCCCTTTAAGTCCGTAGACTCAACCCGAATTATCTCGTTATTCGTGCACCTCAGATCAATAGTCTTGCTTTTGCAATTTACAACCGCATCGTGCATGGTCAACCAATCCAAACCAAGAATAACGTCGAATTCGTCGAATGGCAAAAGCATCAAGTCCACCGGAAAACAAGAACCTCAAAATACTAGGGACTTTTCGTACACACTTTGTTGACGAGCACGTAATGACCCAAGGGTTTGACACGAATTACAAACTCGATGAGACTCAATGGGCAAAGTCTTCTTTGGATGCTAAGGTTTCGCATATATAAGAATGAGTAGAACCGGGGTCAATCAAAGCAATCACATTAGTATCGAAAAGAGTGAGGATACCGGTAATAACATCTCGGTGAGGCAACATCCTCGCGTCGCGTATGGCATAAGTCCTAGCAGAGCACGAGCCTCGAGATCGATGGTGGCATCTCTAGATCCTCTCGACCGCCACTAGCATTGCCCGTGTTTCTAGACAGCCTACCTCGAGTTGTGGTAGCACCGGGTTCCCACTTTGATTTACGTTTTGTCCAGATAAGCTCGGGCAATCCTTAATGAAATGATCGGTGATCCGCACTTGTAACAGGAGGCGGTCACGGAATCTACAACTCCCAAAATGCCATTTGCCACAATATTGGCACTCCGTTACATCTCGACGATCATTGCCAACATCGGCGATCAAGTGACTCGCGTGCCCATAGGGGTCGATCGCGGTCTCGTCTAGAAAAGCCCGAAATGTCTTTAGACCGGCCTAAGCCATCTCTAAATTTCTTTGATGACTGTGGAAGGGCTTCCTCGAAGACCTCTTCTGAAACTCCCTTGCTCCCACTTGACTTTTCTTTTCTCCATCTTGAGCTCCTCGGCTTTGCGCTTTCGCTCGACAAGAGCCACAAACTCTCGGATTTCCAAAATGCCAACATACTGACTTTATATCATCGTTTGGTCCATCTTGAGCGTTTACACATCACGACACGAAGAAATGCACTTTCAGCAGCGTCTGGCTAAGCCTCGTAAATTTTCGTTCGTAGTCGAAGCAGACATGGAACCTTGCTTAAGATCAAGGAATTCCTTTCGTTTTGGTCCATAAATCTCGGTCGATATACATCTTTCGAATTCAGTTTGGAAGAACTCCCAAGTTACTTGCTCTCTAGACACCACGAAGTCGAGTACTCCACCAATAGTAAGAGGAATCGCGTAGCAAGGAGATAGTACACTTTAAGCATTCATCGGGTGTACATGATAACTCATCGAGCACCGGATAGTGTTGTCCAACCAAAATTCAGCTTGCTCGGCATCGTCGCTATCCGTAGCTTTAAATTCAGTAGCCCCATGTTTTGAATTACATCATTTGGGGCTTACTTGACCTTACTTGGTCGATTCACGGAGGTATCGTGAGTGCGAGGTTGCATTAGTCGGGAATGGAGGTTGTGGAACAGTAGTGTTAGTTCGAATGTATTGGTTAAACCAATCATTCATCACACTATAAAAGGCTTGCTTAGCCTCATCATTCGGATTGCTGGCAATAGGTTGAGAGTCCATTGGTCTTTGTCCCTTGCGGAGCAGCGCCACACTCTGCACATCATCAGCTATTGCTCGGTTGGGATCGGGATCCATTGCTATAAACAAACACAAACTCAAATTGTCAGAAATCACCACACTATCAATTTGTCACTTAATGGCATGTATAGCTAGACCCCAAACATATCATGGTAGTCCTAGGATCGACTAAACCGTGGCTCGATACCAATAAAATTGTAACACCCCGAACCCGAGACCGTTGCGATTGTCGAACACGAGGGTTAACAAGCCAAAACCACTTATGGCACCGACCAATTTGACATTCCCAGGCAAGCTGGAAAACTGCATCGCTGTCACCTTAAAAAGCATATCTCGAGTTTCACAACTCAGAAACTGATTCCGTAAATTTTACCTGAATTTATACTCATATATCCATCCATGGATTTATTTCTAGAATTTTTGGTCAGGCCAATTGGTACAGTTTATTAGTTAAAGTCGCCCATGTTACAGGGGTCGACTACACTGACCTTCGCGCGTTACAACTTGAATATATCTCTGTACAGGGTTTCAATACTGATACCGTTTGTTTCCAATGAAACTAGACTCAAAAATGAATCTGCACATATAAGGCATGACTTCTAATTCATTCTGGATAATTTATGGAAAATTTTCAAAGTCGCGACAGGGGACCCAGAAACCGTTCTGGCCCTGTCTCACGAGAACTTTAATATCTCTCAGTATACTGATCATATGATCGTTTTGTTACTTTCATATGAAAATAGACTCGTCAAGGTTCGATCACATAATTTATTCACTATTTAACACCATTTCTACAAATTTTGATGATTTTTCACATCCACATCACTGCAGCTGGCAGCCTCTGTTTTTAAGGTAGGCTTTACCTATATTGTAGTTCCCATGGACCAACTATAGTCTAGTCATACTTAGGTCCACATATGATCATATTTAACCATTCCAATGGCTGATCATGTGACCAACTCTCTCATTCCAAACCATAATCACATCATGAAACCAAATATAATTACAAACCACATATGGTCAAATTCCATACTCCACTTTTACGAACCATTTTTGCATGGCCGTACACATATACATCACAAGTACTTAAAAATAACCGAGGGTAGTCCTATACATGCCATATCCAAAACTCAACTAAAGGAGTACCAAAAGGGCTTTGATAGTGTGGTTGACTTCAACTTCTATGATCCCGAATCCGATCGCTAACGAGCAAAATCTATAAGCAGAGAAACAAAGAAAGCGGAGTAAGCAATTTATGCTTAGTAAGTTTGAGCCATAATATACACACAACCAAAGCATAGCATTCAAGTAGCTAAACAATAATTCATATGCACAATTTCTCAAAGACATGCTTACTTCACAATCCCAACTCTTATATACATACACAAATAACGGCCTAGTTAATGCCGATAGCTCATTTATCATTAGAGCGAATATTCATGCGCATTTACTCATAGTGTGCAAAGCACACACAAAACATACCTTGTTGTTGGGAATTTCACAAGTGCAATAACTGAAAATTTTCCAGCAGCTTATAAATTTCAATTCACATTCCTTGGAGTTTATCCGGATATAGCTACTCGTTCAAAACACCTTGGGACATAGCCGGTTATGGTAACCCGCACAAATGCCTTGGGACTTGACCCGGATATCACAACTCGCACAATTGCCTTGGGCTTAGCCGGTATCATAGCTTGCACAATTGCCTTGGGCTTAGCCGGATATCATAGCTCGCACAATTGCCTTGGGCTTAGCCCGTATCATAGTCTTCGCACAATTGCCTTCGGGCTTAGCCCGAATATCACTCGAACATTCATACACATCTTTGTTTCATTTTCACAACAAAACTTTTATGCACAATTCACTTAACAAAAATATCATTTCGGCTCAATGGCCATATACAAGGGCAGAATTTCGATTGCTTATTACTTCATTCAATCGAATCAAAATCTAAGTTTCGATACTCGAAAACTTACCTCGGATGTTGTCGAGCGATTCGATGGCTATTCGACTACTTTTTCCTTCCCTTTATCGGATTTGGTCCCCCTTTGCTCTTGAGCTTAATTTAACAAATAATTTGATTCAATCATTTGAGTATCGAAAAGAAGAACTCAAGGCACTTAGCCCACATATATTCACTAGACATTAAAGTCACATAAGTGCGAATTCATGAATCGACTTAACACACAAAGCCTTCAACATGCTTACTCATGGCGAACAACACAACCTCTTAGGCACTCATTCATGGCCGATTATGCATGTTGATGTTGAGGCCAATTACATGTTTAACACCACACATGAATGGCACACATTTTACTAGCTAATGCTTTACATATTGTAGCTCAATACTTATAATATAGCATCAAGCACTCATATGGCCGATTATACTTAGCCATACTTGCACCAAATCAACAATAAATTCCAAGATTTTCACATCATATGTGTACTAGGCCGAATGTACTTGCGATTTCACAAACATTCTTCAACAATTTCTTCTTTAAACAAACATATTTATCATTTACTTCATAACCAAATCATCATGTGCAAACATACATACACATATAGGTGCATGGCGAACCTCAAGGTGTTCATAACCATCTAAAACACAAATTTTTACCAATCAAGTAACAAGCATAAATCATGCTCATGAATGCATCATGGCGAATACATCACATTCATACCCCTTTCAACTTCGGTCATGGTTAAACAAAGAACTCAATGTCTTACTCAAGATTGCTACAAAGAAATTTCAAGAGTAGTCAATCCATCATTGCATGCATCATTATCAAGCTTCACATTTAGCATGCAATGGCTTTAACACAATATCAACCTTGGCCTAATACCATTTCCATGGCATAACAAGGATTTGAACCATGGCTAACATGAACATCAAGTTAGCAACTAAAACATGCATGAATCTCATGACACAACTTCATACATACCTTAATCTTGATGCAAGTATAGCCAAATCTCCTTCTAAATCTCTTCTAAACCAAAAATGGAGCAAAAATCCTATCTTCTTCCTTAGTATTTTCGGCCAAAAAGGAGAGAACAAGGATGAACAAAATTTTTTCTTTGCTTTTCTTTCACTCACGGCAACAATGGGGAGAATACCACACTCACACACATTTTTTTGTTTCTCTTCCCACCACTAAATTTTTTATCATTTCATCACATCATGCATTATCAAAACATGTCATAACATGTTTTTCCTTATATAACTCCTTGTCATGGCCGGCCACTATGCCATCTTTAGAATTTGACATGCAAATCCCTTAATTTTGCATGCATTATCAACTAGTCATCACACATTTCCCATCATACTTTCAAAGTTTACTACTAGGTCCTTTCTAGTGAAATTCACCTTTATAACACTAAATCGAATCATCAAAAATGCCACACACAAATTAACACATATCATAGGCATCAAAATAAAATTTTAAATTATTTTTATGCCTCGATTTTGTGGTCCCGAAACCACATCCCGACTAGGGTCAATTTTGGGCTGTCACAAGCACTTTCACATCGTCGCTCCAACGCCACCACCTGAGGGCCCCATTGACGAGGATCATTGAATCCTCCTATCTTTTTTTTTTATTTTTATTTTCATTTCAATTTTATTATTTTCTTTTAAAAAACATATCTATATTAGTAAATTTTACTTTCTTCATTTTTCTGGTATTTCTAACAAGTAATACCACTATGCTCTCTTCCACACCCACTCTTAATAAGCTCTTCATGATTCTACAGACTTCCAAGCAAAGCTGCTAGGAATATCTTACAGAATGAGGAAACAAATAGGGAACAACACCTCATGATTGCCATGTTCAACGACCCGATTTCTTCATTTAGCAACGAACAGTGGTATCTACCACTTTCCCTAAACACTCCAGCCTCAGAATCAAGCTCCGCATCCATAAATCAGGGAGTTTCACCTCTTTCCCTCTTATGATTTTCTTTATTTTGAATATTCTACGTCTTATGATTTTCTTTATTTTGAATATTCTATCTTTGTACATTGAGGGCAATGTACATCTTAAGTGTGGGGGGGTGAATATGAACATGCTGCCTAACATTTTGCATTATTCTCAAATCCCTGAATTTGGTCTTGTACTTAAGTGATTTTCTCATAATATTGATCGAATGAATTTTGATTGATCTATAATTATTGTTGATATGTCATGAATTAGACCATGGGAATTATGTATGATTATTTGATTATAGGACATTAGAAAATTGAGTATGATAAATTGATATTTTGAGAACTAAAATTTTTAGATTATTTTCCTAAATTGAGGTATTATCTTGAAATCTTAAGTATACAGAAATGACATCAAAAACCCAAATTTTTGGTGATTTTTTTTAGCCTTTTGAGCATATAGCTTTCTTTCTTGCTCAATTTTTTTTGTAGTTTGAGTATGTCAACATTGAACTATTATTCTAGAACTTACTTCGATTATACATGTCGAGATCACTCGTATGATTTGATATACTGAGATGATAAAGGCACTTAGGATTTAACCCACTTACTCCATAAAAAGCCGTCCCACATAATTAAACCCTTAGTAAACCCTGTTGAGCCTACTAACCCTTTTTATTGAGTAACGCTCATCATTAACCCATTAACTGTAACGGCCCCATGCCCGAAACCGTCACCGAAGTCGAGCTTTAGGGGTTACCGAACATAATTTATCAAATTAAGAACTTCAAATCATTTGTTTCTACATTCACAGCTTTCTAACTATCCGCGTCACAGTTATAAGAAAAATCATATCTCGAGTAACGAAACTCGAAATCAAGATCCGTAAATTTTCCCTAAATCCAGACTCATATATCTATTTACTAATTGTTTTCTAGAATTTTTGGTTAGGCCAATTAGTACAGTTTATTAGTTAAAGTCTCCCCTGTTTCAGGGTTTGACTGCTCTGACATCTGTGTATTACAAATTAGATATCTCTCTATACAGAATTTCAATGACTACGAGGTTTGTTTTTATTAAAACTAGACTCAATAAGGAATCTTTAAATATAAAGAAAAACTTCTAATTATTTTTTTAAAATTTATTATGAATTTTTAAATTCAGAATAGGGGATCCAGAAATCACTCTGGCCTTGTTTTACAAAAGTTTAAATATCTCATAAAATATAATTTATATGCCTATTTTGTTTAATCCACATGAAAATAGACTCATTAAGCTTCAATTTCGTAACTTACTCATTATTTAGTTCCATTTATACTATTTGTAGTGATTTTTCAAATTCATGTCATTGCTGCAGCAATATTCTGTTTTAAGGCAAGTTTCATCTTTCCATGAATTTTTATGAACTAGATAACCTATTAAACTTCCATAATATCAAACATGATCTAAATTAGCCATCACCATGACTTATCAATATCAAACATTTTCTCAACCAAACATGGCCATATCATAAAATTATTTACACAAAATAAGTATATTGCTATACATGCCATACTTAAGTTTTACAAGCCATTTACCCGGATGAAAGTCCTTTGGATAGTGTGATCGAACCTTGACCCGTCCCGATTTCGAGCTGGCTTATTCAAAACTACAGTAAATAAAGAGGAGGAGTAAGCATAAATGCTTAGTAAGTTCATATGTAAATAACAAGTAACATAACAATACAAATATACCAAACAACTTTAGCATGATATCACCAAAACATATATCACATTTCTAAACATCATTCATCATCTTACCACCTTATCGTTGTTGTATCTAATTTCAACCCGAGGGTTAAGAACATACCTGTCCAAAGTGTCCATTTCACAACACTTACCAAAAGCGTCACTTGCATCTTAAGTGTTCTTCCATTTCACTAGAAATTTCACCGTTGAACACATCGAATACAACTCGGATACACGGATAATTTGCACATAAGTGCCTCATATGTAATCAAGAAATCATGTAACCCGCCCCTAAGTGAACTCGGACTCAACTCAACGAGTTCGGATGCCTAGTTACATTTCACGAACTCGGACTCAACTCAACGAGTTCGGACATTCGCATCCATAAGTGAACTGGGACTCAACTCAACGAGTTCGGATGCTCAACCATCCTACTGACATGTCACTTGTATCCTAATCTATTCCTAAGGTTCAAACAGGATTTTTTTTTCCTCGATCTCACATCTTTGCCGTCTTCCACGGAATATCGGAACCGATACTCGGTGATAGTTCATACCCATCCAGTAATTCACATAATTACATATTATTCAACAATAACCACAAAGCATAATATTTCATGATAATAATCAGCATCATATCATATAAACAACATTAAATTGCTTAAAATGACAATTATGTTACTACATTTACACATGAACTTACCTTGGTACCAAAATATAAAGATTTTGCAATTTAGTTACAATCTTTTCTTTTCCTCGATCGCGACTTGAATCTCATTTCTCTTGATCTATAATGCCAAATTAATATTATTTAATACATATATTCATCAAAACAGCATTTAATATGAACTTTGGAAAAATTACACTTTTGCCCCTAAACTTTTGCATAATTACACTTTTGCCCCTAGGCTCGGGAATTAAACTTTATTCCTTATTCTTATGTTTTATAACATGCTGATCACTTTTCCCTTCTATGGCAACATCAAATTCTCTCTCTAACATATACTTGTGACTATTAGGTATTTTTGCCGATTAAGCCCTTTTACTCGTTTTCACTCAAAACCGAGTAGCACAAGTTGTCTAACATAATTTAAAACCTCATATTCTATCATAAAACATCAAAATACACAAATTTCACCTATGGGTATTTTTCCAAATATAAACCCTAGGTTGAATTATTGCTAACATAAGCTTAATCGAGCTACCAGGATTCCAAAAACGTAAAGAACATTAAAAATGGGGCTTGGAATCACTTACTATGGAGCTTGGAAGCTTGAAACAAACCCTAGCTATGGAGAGCGCTTGAAATTTCGGCCTAATGAAGAAGATGGACAAAAATTGGCTTTTAATTTTGTTTTTAATTCATTTTAATAACTAAATGACCAAAATACCCTTACTAGTTGTGACAGCCCAAAATAGACCCTAGCCGGAATGTGGTTTCGGGACCACAAAATCGAGGCATAACAATAATTTAAAATTTATTTCGATGCCTATAATATGTGTGTATTCATGTATGACATTTTTTGATGATTGATTTAGTGTTATAAAGGTGAATTCCACTAGAAAGGACTTAGTAGTGAACTTTGAAAATACGATAGGAAAGGGTGATGACTAATTAAAGCATGCATGCAAAATAATGGACTTGCATGTCAAATTCCCCCTTTTTACAAGTAATGGACGGCCATGACAAAGAGATATGGGTTAAACATGTCATGAAACATGTTTTGTTGGGCATTAGGGAGAAATAGTAAACAAATAAGCATGGGTAAGAAAAGAATGAAAAAAAAAATGTGTGTGAGAGAGTAGCATACCCCATTGCCGTGCAACCAAGAAGAGAAAACAAAAAAATTTGTTCATGCTTGCTCTCTCCCTTTTGGCCGAAAATACTAAGAGGAAGAAGGATTTTGCTTCATTTCCTTTGTTTAGAAGAGATCTAGAAGGTGATTTGGCTAAATTTGCATCAAGATTAAGGTATGTATGAGGTTGTGTTGGGAGTTTCATGCATGTTTTGGTTGCTAACTTGATGTGCATGTTATCCATGGCTCAAATCTTTGTTATGCCATGGAAATGGTATTTGGCCAAAGTTGTTATAGTGATAAAGCCATTGCATGCTAAGTGTGAAGCTTGATGATGATGCATGCAATGATGGATTGTCTACTCATGAGTAAGATTTTGAGCTTTCTTTTTGTTTTATCATGATTGAAGTTGAAAAGGAGCATGATTGTCATATTCGGCCATGATGCATTCTTGAGCATGATTCATGCTTCTTGCATGTTAGTTAAAATTTGTGTTTTGGATGGCTATGGACACCTTGAAATTCGGCCATGCTCATATATGCATATATATGATTGCACATTATGTTTTGGTTATGAACTAAGTGATGAATAAATTGGTTTAAAGAAGAAAATGTGGAAGAATGCTTGTGAAATTTCAAGCACAATTCGGCCTAGCACACATATAAGTGCTTGATGCTATATTATAAGTTTTGGGCCACAATGTGCAAAGCATTAATTAGTAAATTGCATGCTGTTTTTGTGAGGTATTAAGTGCAAAATTGACCTCAACATGTACATGAATATTCGGCCTTGGGTAGCCTATTGAAGGCCTTAGCATTTCCTTGATGCTCAAATAAATTGTATTGAATTGCTTGATGTAGTATAAAATGTGCATGACCATTGTGTATCCAAGCTAAAGAGTGGCCATATGACCATTTAAAATCCTTGTCATATTCGGCCATAAGCAAGCACAATGAGGTTTTAATAAATTGAATTTGTTTGAATTAGCTCAAGAGCTAAGAGGGCCACAATTGGACAAGGGAAGGAAAAGGTGATCGAATAGCCGAAAAAGCCGTTCGACAACATCCGAGGTAAGTCCTCAAGAAGTGACCTTACTTGAATTATGTGAGATGAAGTATGGATGTGTATGATTATTGATTTATGTGTGTATGAGAAATTGAATGATACCGGGCTAAGTCCCGAAGGCGAATATACTTGTGAATATATGTGCGTTTGAGCCTTAGTAATGAAAATGAAATATGTATGTCCAATGATTATTGATGTATGTGTACATGAGAAATTGAATAATATCCGGGCTAAGCCCGAAGACAATTATGCTGGAAATTATATCGGGTTAAGACCCAAAGGCAATTGTGCTAGTGGCTATATCCGGGCTAAGACCGAAGGCATTCGTATGAAGTTATTCTATCCGGGCTAAGACCGAAGGCATTTGTGCACGTGATTATATCCGGTTATATTCAAGAATCTTGGGCTGGAGGTGAGTGTTGGTTGCTGTAATGAATTCAATTAGTACACTCGAAAAGCCCAAAGGATAAGGTACGTTATATGTGCATTGGAAAGTCGACATGTTTGAGCAACATTCGCTCAATCGACTAATGAATTTCAGTTATTGAATTGATTGATACTTTGTGAAATTATATAATGATGAAGTGTGAAGTAAGAATGTGTATAAATGAAATGATGCATTTGGCTATGTGAATGTATTGCTGTAATTAGAGTTGATTATATTCCTTGAGACTTACTAAGCATAAAATGCTTACCCGTTGCTTTGGCTCTCAGTTTTCTAGATTTCGTCAAGCAATCGGATTTGGGATCGTTGAAGTCGGAGTCATCCACACTATCAAGCCTCCATTTTGGTATAAATTTTGGTTGAACTTGAAATGGCATGTATAGGACTACCCTTGTTTGTTAAATACGTTGTGATGTAAGTATGTACGGCCATGCGAAAATGGCTCGAAAAGGAAACATGAACTTAGAATAATTGTGGTTTGTATGTATATATTTGGTGTCATGATGTGGCTATGGCTTGGAAATGGGAATGTTGGTCATATGATCAGCCATTGGCATGGTTAAAATGATCATATATGAACCTATGTATGGCAAGACTAGTTGGTTCATGGAGACTACCAAATAGGTAAGACCTACCTTAAAAACAGATGCTGCCAGCTGCAGTGACGTGAATGTGAAAAATCACCAAAATTCGTAGGAATGGAATTAAATAGTGAATAAGCTATGTAAATGAACCTTGATGAGTCTATTTTCATATGGAAGAAACGAAATGGTCATAGGAGTTACATGTTAAGAGATATTAAAGCTATTGTGAGACAGGGCCAGAATGGTTTCTGGGTTCCCTGTCGCAACTTTAAAAATTTACTATAAATTATCCAAAAATAATTAGGAGACATACCTTATATGTACAGATTCCATTTTGAGTCTAGTTTCATTAGAAACAAACGACACCAGCATTAAATCCCTGTACAGAGAGATATTCAAGTTATACCGCGCGAAGGTCAGAGCAGTCGATCTCTGTAGCATGGGTGACTCTAACTAATAAACTGTACCAATTGGCCCAACCAAAAATTCTAGAAATAAATCCATGGATAGATATATGAGTCTAAATTTAGGGAAAATTTACGAAACCAGTTTCCGAGTTTTGAAACTCGAGATATGATTTTTAAGGCGACAGTGACGCAGTTTTCCAGCCTGACTGAAAATGTCAAATGGATGGGCAAAACAAGTGAACTTGGCTTGTTAACCCCTCGTGTCCGACACCGGCAATTGGTCTCGGGTTCGGGGTGTTACAATTTTATTGGTATCAGAGCCACGTTTTAGTCGATTCTAGGACTACCGTGATGTGTTGGGGTCTAGCTATACATGCCATTAAATGATGAATCGATAGTGTGGTGATTTCGACAATTTGACTTTGTGTTTGTTTATAGCAATGGATCCCGATCCCAACCGAAAGCGATAGTGACGATGTGGAGAGTGTGGCGCCTGCTCCGCGAATGGACAGCGCCGCAGACTCTCAACCTATGGCCAGCAATCCTAATGACGAGGCTAGGCAAGCCTTTTATAGTGTGATGAACGAATGGTTTAATCAATACATTCGAACCAACACTACTGTTCCACAACCTCCATTCCCGACAAATGCAACCCCGCACCTACAATACCTCCGTGACTGACCAAATAAGGTCAAGTAAGCCCCCATCGATAGGATTCGAAAACATGGGGCCACTGAATTTAAGGCTACGGATGATGATGATGCCGAAGCGAGCTGAATTTTGGTTAGATAACACTATCCGGTGCTTGATGAGCTATCCTGTACACCCGATGAGTGCTTAAAGTGTACCATCTCCTTACGCGAGTCCGCCTACTATTGGTGGAGTACTCGACTTCGTGGTGCCTAGAGAGCAAGTGACTTGGGAGTTCTTTCAAACCGAGTTCAAAAAAGTATATCACCGAGATTCATCGACCAAAAGTGGAGGGAATTTCTTGATCTTAAGCAAGGTTCTATGTTCGTTTCGATCACGAACGAAAGTTTGTAAGGCTTAGCCGGTACGCGCGAGAATGCATTTCGTCCGAAGCTATTATGTGTAAACGCTTCGAGGATGGGCTGAATGATGATATAAGGATGTTTGTTGGCATTCTCGAGATACGAGAGTTCGTAGTACTTGTTGAGCGAGCTTGTAAAGTCAAGAGCTTAGAAAGGAGAAACAAAAGCTGATGTGGGAACCGGAGAATTCGAAGAGGTCCTCGGGAAAGTCTCTTCAACAAGCATCGAAGAGATTTCGAGATGATGCGAGCCGGTCTAGAGGCGTTTCGGGCTTTTCTAGACGAGGACGCGATCGACCCCCTGTGACCACACGAGTCACCTCGATCGCCGGTGGTGGAAATGATCGCCGAGAGAGGGCGGAGTGTCCACATTGTGGCAAATGGCATTCGGGGAGCTGTTGGTTTCGTGATCGCTCTCGCTATAAGTGTGGATCGGTGACCACTTTATGAAGGATTGCCCGAGGATGCATGAGCAGAATGTAAGTCGAGTGCAAACCCGGGTGCTACCATCGCCGAGGTAGGCCACCTAGAAATATGGGCAATGTCGTTGGCGGTCGAGAGGATCTAGAGATGCTACCATCGATCCGAGGCTCGTGCTCGCGAGGACTTATGCCATACGCGCACGCCGAGGATGCTGCCTCTCCGGATGTTATTACCGGTACTTTCACTCTTTTCAATACAAATGTGATTGCTTTGATTGACCCCGGTTCTACTCATTCATATATATGTGAAACCTTAGCATCAAAGAAGACTTTGCCCATTGAGTCATCGAGTTTGTAATTCGGTGTCAAACCCTTGGGTCATTACGTGCTTGTCAACAAAGTGTGCAAGAAAAGTCCCCTAGTGTTCCGAGGTTCTTGTTTTCCGGCGGACTTGATGCTTTTGCCGCTCGATGAGTTCGATGTTATTCTTGGTTTGGATTGGTTGACCATGCACGATGTGGTTGTAAATTGCAAGAGCAAGACTATCGATTTGAGGTGCGCGAATAATGAAATAATTGGGTTGAGTCCACGGACTTAAAGGGTTGCCATTTGTAATATTAGCGATGTTGGCCCGAAATATGTAAGAAAAGGTGCGAAGCGTACCTTGCGTCGTGCTTTCGATGACAAGGAATCGAGAAGAAACCCGAATCTGTGCCCGTGGTTTGTGAATACCGGATGTTTTCCCAAGAATTGCGGGTTTACCATTGTTCGGAAATAGAATTTGGCATCGAATTGGTACTGGTACCACTCCAATTTCGATAGCTCCGTATCGTATGGCACCAACGGAATTAAAGGAGTTGAAAGCTCGGTTGCAAGAATTGGTGGATAGAGGTTTTGCTCGCTTGAGTTTTTCGCCTTGGGGGTGCGCCGGTGTTGTTCGTGAAGAAGAAGGATGGAACCATGCGATTGTGCATCGACTATCGTCGACTTAATAAAGCGACGATAAAGAACAAATATCCGTTGCCACGTATTGATGACTTGTTCGATCAACTGAAGGAGCCTCGGTGTTCTCGAAAATAGATTTGAGATCGGGCTACTATCAATTGCGAATCCAAGATTCGGACGTGCCCAAGAGCGCCTTGAGCGAGATATGGTCACTATGAGTTCCTAGTGATGCCGTTTGGGCTCACTAATGCCCTCGCGGTATTTATGGATTTAATGAATCGGATCTTTAGACCATATTTGGATCGATTCGTACTGTGTTCATTGATGACATCTTGGTCTATTCAAGAAATGAGACCGAACATCTTTGAACACCTGCGGTTAGTCTTGCAAACTTTACGGATAAGCAATTATATGCTAAGTTCAGCAAGTGTGAGTTCGGTTAAGAGAGGTTAGCTTCTTGGGTCATGTGGTATCTCAGACGGTATTCGAGTCGACCGAATAAAATTTCAGCCATACTTAATTGGAAGCCTCAGAAATATTACCGAGGTTCGAGCTTTTTGGGGCTTCTTAGGTTATTACCGATGATTTGTAAAAGGCTTCTCAACGATAGCCACGCCGATGACGAAGCTACTCCAAAAGGACGTTAAGTTCGAATGGATTGGAGAAATGCCAAAAAGTTTCGATCAACGAAAACTTATTTGGTGAAGCCCCAATTCTAGTGCAACCCGAGTCCCAAGGAGTTTGTCATCTATAGCGACGCCTCTCTACTTGGGTTAGGTTGCGATTAATGCAAGAAGGTCGAGTTGTGGCCTGCGTCGAGGCAATTAAAGCCACATGAGAAAAATTATCCGACTCATGATCTTGAGTTGGCCGCCATCGTATTCGCTTTAAAGATTTGGCGACATTACTTATTTGGTGAAAGGTGCCATGTATACTCGGATCACAAAAGTCTCAAATATTTGATGACCCAAAGAGACTTAAATCTGCGACAAAGACGTTGGCTCGAGTGTTAAAGGATTATGAGTGATCATTGACTATCACCGGGAAAGGCGAATGTGGTTGCGGATGCCTTGAGTCGTAAATCGTTATTCACTTTACGAGCGATGAATGTGCACTTGTCTGTCCGATCCGACAGTGTGTTAGTGGCTGAATTGAAAGCCAAACCATTATTGACACACCAAATTCGAGAAGCTCAAGAAAGTCGACGACGAGTTGGTTGCAAAACGGGCTGCGGTGTTCCGAACAAGGACTCGGAGTTTCAAATCGACGATGACGATTGTTTGAGGTTCAAAAGTCGTCTGTGTGTCCCAAAGAATTCGGAACTCATTTCGATAATTTTGAATGAAGCCCATTGTAGCCGAATGGCAATCCACCCGGGGAGTACGAAGATGTACAATGATTTGAAACGTCGGTTTTGGTGGCATGGTATGAAGCGAGACATCTCCGACTTTGTTTCGAGATGTTTAATATGTCAACAAGTGAAATCGGAACATCAGGTGCCTTCAGGATTACTTCAGCCAATCACGATACCCGAGTGGAAATGGGATCGAGTCACAATGGACTTTGTATCCGGACTGCCATTGTCAGCAAGTAAGAAGGATGCGGTTTGGGTCGTGGTAGATCGATTGACTAAGTCAGCCCACTTTGTCCCGTCACGCACGGATTTTTCAATGGACAAATTAGCGGAATTGTACGTTTCTCGTTGTGAGATTACACGGGTGCCTATTTCTATCGTGTCGGATAGAGATCCGAGATTTACCTCGCGATTTTGGAAAAAGTTGCAAGAAGCTTTGGGTACCAAGTTGCATTTCAGCACCGCCTTTCACCCCCAAACCGATGGTCAATCCGAGCGGATAATTCAGATACTTGAGGATATGTTAAGATGTTGCGTCCTCGAGTTTAGTGGTTCATGGGAACGGTATTTGCCGTTGATTGAATTCGCTTATAACAACAAACTTTCAATCAAGTATTAAGATGGCACCCTACGAGGCCTTGTACGGTCGTAAATGCCGACGCCATTGTTTTGGTGAGCTCGGTGAAAGCAAGATTTTCGGGTGGATTTGATTAGGGATGCTGAGCAGAAAGTGAAAGTAATCCGTGAAAGTCTCAAGATAGCCTCCGATCGTCAGAAGTCGTACGCGGATCTGAAGCGTAAGGATATCGAGTATCAGGTGGGTGATAAAGTGTTTCTCAAGGTATCGCCTTGGAAAAAGATACTCAGGTTCGGCCGTAAGGGCAAGTTGAGCCCGAGGTTCATTGGGCCATATGAGATATCAGAGCGAGTCGGTCCAGTGGCATATCGCTTGATTTTTCCCCCTGAACTCAAAAAGGTTCACGATGTCTTTCACGTTTCGATGCTTCGACGCTATAGATCCGATCCATCGCACGTGATTAGTCCATCAGAAATTGAAATTCAAGCTAATATGAGTTATGAGGAAGAACCGATTCGTATCCTATCACGAGAAGTGAAAGAGTTGCGAAACAAGCGGGTTCCGCTAGTGAAAGTGTTACGGCTCAAGCACGGGATAGAAGAAGCTACTTGGGAGACCGAGAACTCTATGAAAGAGCGATATCCAAACCTATTTACGGTAAGATTTTTGGGACGAAAATTTCTTAAGAGGGGAGAGTTGTGACAGCCCAAAATAGACCCTAGCCGAATGTGGTTTCGGGACCACAAAACCGAGGCATAACAATAATTTAAAATTTATTTCGATGCCTATAATATGTGTGTATTCATGTATGACATTTTTTGATGATTGATTTAGTGTTATAAAGGTGAATTCCACTAGAAAGGACTTAGTAGTGAACTTTGAAAATACGATAGGGAAAGGGGTGATGACTAATTAAAGCATGCATGCAAAATAATGGACTTGCATGTCAAATTCCCCCTTTTTACAAGTAATGGCCGGCCAACATGTCATGAAACATGTTTTGTTGGGCATTAGGGAGAAATAGTAAACAAATAAGCATGGGTAAGAAAAGAATGAAAAAAAAAATGTGTGTGAGAGTAGCATACCCCATTCTTGGTGCAACCAAGAAGAGAAAACAAAAAATTTGTTCATGCTTGCTCTCTCCCTTTTTGGCGAAAATACTAAGAGGAAGAAGGATTTTTGCTTCACTTCCTTTGTTTAGAAGAGATCTAGAAGGTGATTTGGCTAAATTTGCATCAAGATTAAGGTATGTATGAGGTTGTGTTGGGAGTTTCATGCATGTTTTGGTTGCTAACTTGATGTGCATGTTAGCCATGGCTCAAATCTTTGTTATGCCATGGAAATGGTATTTGGCCAAAGTTGTTATAGTGATAAAGCCATTGCATGCTAAGTGTGAAGCTTGATGATGATGCATGCAATGATGGATTGTCTACTCATGAGTAAGATTTTGAGCTTTCTTTTGTTTTATCATGATTGAAGTTGAAAAGGAGCATGATTGTCATATTCGCCATGATGCATTCTTGAGCATGATTCATGCTTCTTGCATGTTAGTTAAAATTTGTGTTTTGGATGGCTATGGACACCTTGAAATTCGGCCATGCTCATATATGCATATATATGATTGCACATTATGTTTTGGTTATGAACTAAGTGATGAATAAATTGGTTTAAAGAAGAAAATGTGGAAGAATGCTTGTGAAATTTCAAGCACAATTCGCCTAGCACACATATAAGTGCTTGATGCTATATTATAAGTTTTAAATACAATGTGCAAAGCATTAATTAGTAAATTGCATGCTGTTTTGTGAGGTATTAAGTGCAAAATTGACCTCAACATGTACATGAATATTCGCCTTGGGTAGCCTATTGAAGGCCTTAGCATTTCCTTGATGCTCAAATAAATTGTATTGAATTGCTTGATGTAGTATAAAATGTGCATGACCATTGTGTATCCAAGCTAAAGAGTGGCCATATGACCATTTAAAATCCTTGTCATATTCGGCCATAAGCAAGCACAATGAGGTTTTAATAAATTGAATTTGTTTGAATTAGCTCAAGAGCTAAGAGGGCCACAATTGGACAAGGGGAAGGAAAAGGTGATCGAATAGCCGAAAAAGCCGTTCGACAACATCCGAGGTAAGTCCTCAAGAAGTGACCTTACTTGAATTATGTGAGATGAAGTATGGATGTGTATGATTATTGATTTATGTGTGTATGAGAAATTGAATGATACCCGGGCTAAGTCCCGAAGGCGAATATACTTGTGAATATATGTGCGTTTGAGCCTTAGTAACGAAAATGAAATATGTATGTCCAATGATTATTGATGTATGTGTACATGAGAAATTGAATAATATCCGGGCTAAGCCCCGAAGACAATTATGCTGGAAATTATATCCGGGTTAAGACCCAAAGGCAATTGTGCTAGTGGCTATATCCGGGCTAAGACCCGAAGGCATTCGTGCGAGTTATTCTATCCGGGCTAAGACCCGAAGGCATTTGTGCACGTGATTATATCCGGTTATATTCAAGAATCTTGGGCTGGAGGTGAGTGTTGGTTGCTGTAATGAATTCAATTAGTACACTCGAAAAGCCCAAAGGATAAGGTACGTTATATGTGCATTG
Source organism: Gossypium arboreum (assembly GCF_025698485.1). Classification (NCBI taxonomy): domain Eukaryota; kingdom Viridiplantae; phylum Streptophyta; class Magnoliopsida; order Malvales; family Malvaceae; genus Gossypium; species Gossypium arboreum. Next base: position 30,197,349 of record NC_069072.1, read on the forward strand.
AAAGTCGACATGTTTGAGCAACATTCGCTCAATCGACTAATGAATTTCAGTTATTGAATTGATTGATACTTTGTGAAATTATATAATGATGAAGTGTGAAGTAAGAATGTGTATAAATGAAATGATGCATTTGGCTATGTGAATGTATTGCTGTAATTAGAGTTGATTATATTCCTTGAGACTTACTAAGCATAAAATGCTTACCCGCTGCTTTGGCTCTCGTTTTCTAGATTTCGTCAAGCAATCGGATTTGGGATCGTTGAAGTCGGAGTCATCCACACTATCAAGCCTCCATTTTGGTATAAATTTTTGGTTGAACTTGAAATGGCATGTATAGGACTACCCCTTGTTTGTTAAATACGTTGTGATGTAAGTATGTACGGCCATGCGAAAATGGCTCAAAAGGAAACATGAACTTAGAATAATTGTGGTTTGTATGTATATATTTGGTGTCATGATGTGGCTATGGCTTGGAAATGGGAATGTTGGTCATATGATCAGCCATTGGCATGGTTAAAATGATCATATATGAACCTATGTATGGCAAGACTAGTTGGTTCATGGAGACTACCAAATAGGTAAGACCTACCTTAAAAACAGATGCTGCCAGCTGCAGTGACGTGAATGTGAAAATCACCAAAATTCGTAGGAATGGAATTAAATAGTGAATAAGCTATGTAAATGAACCTTGATGAGTCTATTTTCATATGGAAGAAACGAAATGGTCATAGGAGTTACATGTTAAGAGATATTAAAGCTATTGTGAGACAGGGCCAGAATGGTTTCTGGGTTCCCTGTCGCAACTTTAAAATTTACTATAAATTATCCAAAATAATTAGGAGACATACCTTATATGTACAGATTCCATTTTGAGTCTAGTTTCATTAGAAACAAACGACACCAGCATTAAATCCCTGTACAGAGAGATATTCAAGTTATACCGCGCGAAGGTCAGAGCAGTCGATCTCTGTAGCATGGGTGACTCTAACTAATAAACTGTACCAATTGGCCCAACCAAAAATTCTAGAAATAAATCCATGGATAGATATATGAGTCTAAATTTAGGGAAAATTTACGAAACCAGTTTCCGAGTTTTGAAACTCGAGATATGATTTTTAAGGCGACAGTGACGCAGTTTTCCAGCCTGACTGAAAATGTCAAATGGATGGGCAAAACAAGTGAACTTGGCTTGTTAACCCCTCGTGTCCGACACCGGCAATGGTCTCGGGTTCGGGGTGTTACAATTTTATTGGTATCAGAGCCACGTTTTAGTCGATTCTAGGACTACCGTGATGTGTTGGGGTCTAGCTATACATGCCATTAAATGATGAATCGATAGTGTGGTGATTTCTGACAATTTGACTTTGTGTTTGTTTATAGCAATGGATCCCGATCCCAACCGAGCGATAGCTGACGATGTGGAGAGTGTGGCGCCTGCTCCCGCGCAATGGACAGCGCCGGCAGACTCTCAACCTATGGCCAGCAATCCTAATGACGAGGCTAGGCAAGCCTTTTATAGTGTGATGAACGAATGGTTTAATCAATACATTCGAACCAACACTACTGTTCCACAACCTCCATTCCCGACAAATGCAACCCCGACCTACAATACCTCGGTGGATGACCAAATAAGGTCAAGTAAGCCCCAATCGATAGGATTCGAAAACATGGGGCCACTGAATTTAAGGCTACGGATGATGATGATGCCGAGCGAGCTGAATTTTGGTTAGATAACACTATCCGGTGCTTGATGAGCTATCTGTACACCGATGAGTGCTTAAAGTGTACCATCTCCTTGCTACGCGAGTCCGCCTACTATTGGTGGAGTACTCGACTTCGTGGTGCCTAGAGAGCAAGTGACTTGGGAGTTCTTTCAAACCGAGTTCAAAAAAGTATATCATCGAGATTCATCGACCAAAAGTGGAGGGAATTTCTTGATCTTAAGCAAGGTTCTATGTTCATTCGACTACGAACGAAAGTTTGTAAGGCTTAGCAGACGCGCGAGAATGCATTTCGTCCAAGCTATTATGTGTAAGCGCCCGAGGATGGGCTGAATGATGATATAAGGATGTTTGTTGGCATTCTCGAGATACGAGAGTTCGTAGTACTTGTTGAGCGAGCTTGTAAAGTCAAGAGCTTAGAAAGGAGAAACAAAAAGCTGATGTGGGAACCGGAGAATTCGAAAGAGGTCCTCGGAAAGTCTCTTCAACAAGCATCGAAGAGATTTCGAGATGATGCGAGCCGGTCTAGAGGCGTTTGGGCTTTTCTAGACGAGGACGATCGATCCCCTGTGACCACACGAGTCACCTCGATCGCCGGTGGTGGAAATGATCGCGAGAGAGGGCGGAGTGTCCACATTGTGGCAAATGGCATTCGGGAGCTGTTGGTTTCGTGATCGCTCCTGCTATAAGTGTGGATCGGTGACCACTTTATGAAGGATTGCCCGAGGATGCATGAGCAGAATGTAAGTCGAGTGCAAACCCGGGTGCTACCATCGCCGAGGTAGGCCACCTAGAAATATGGGCAATGTCGATTGGCGGTCGAGAGGATCTAGAGATGCTACCATCGATCTCGAGGCTCGTGCTCTGCGAGGACTTATGCCATACGCGCACGCCGAGGATGCTGCCTCTCCGGATGTTATTACCGGTACTTTCACTCTTTTCAATACAAATGTGATTGCTTTGATTGACCCTGGTTCTACTCATTCATATATATGTGAAACCTTAGCATCGAAGAAGACTTTGCCCATTGAGTCTCTCGAGTTTGTAATTCGGGTGTCAAACCCTTGGGTCATTACGTGCTTGTCAACAAAGTGTGCAAGAAAAGTCCCCTAGTGTTCCGAGGTTCTTGTTTTCCGCGGACTTGATGCTTTTGCCGTTCGATGAGTTCGATGTTATTCTTGGTTTGGATTGGTTGACCATGCACGATGTGGTTGTAAATTGCAAGAGCAAGACTATCGATTTGAGGTGCGAATAATGAAATAATTCGGGTTGAGTCCACGGACTTAAAAGGGTTGCCACTGTAATATTAGCGATGTTGGCCCGTAAATATGTAAGAAAAGGGTGCGGCGTACCTTGCGACGCTTTCGATGACAAGGAATCGAGAAGAAACCCGAATCTGTGCCCGTGGTTTGTGAATACCGGATGTTTTCCCCAAGAATTGCCGGGTTTACCACTGTCGGGAAATAGAATTTGGCATCGAATTGGTACCGGTACCACTCCAATTCGATAGCTCCGTATCGTATGGCACCAACGGAATTAAAGGAGTTGAAAGCTCGATTGCAAGAATTGGTGGATAGAGGTTTTGCTCGCTTCGAGTTTTTCGCCTTAGGGTGCGCCGGTGTTGTTCGTGAAGAAGAAGGATGGAACCATGCGATGTGCATCGACTATCGTCGACAATAAAGCGACGATAAAGAACAAATATCCGTTGCCACGTATTGATGACTTGTTCGATCAATGAAGGGAGCCTCGGTGTTCTCGAAAATAGATTTGAGATCGGGCTACTATCAATTGCGAATCCAAGATTGGACGTGCCCAAGACCGCCTTGTAAGCGAGATATGGTCACTATGAGTTCCTAGTGATGCCGTTTGGGCTCACTAATGCCCCTGCGGTATTTATGGATTTAATGAATCGGATCTTTAGACCATATTTGGATCGATTCGTACTCGTGTTCATTGATGACATCTTGGTCTATTCAAGAAATGAGACCGAACATGCTTGAACACTGCGGTTAGTACCGCAAACTTTACGGATAAGCAATTATATGCTAAGTTCAGCAAGTGTGAGTTCGGTTAAGAGAGGTTAGCTTCTTGGGTCATGTGGTATGCAGACGGTATTCGAGTCGATTCGAATAAAATTTCAGCCATACTTAATTGGAAGCCTCCAGAAATATTCTTGAGGTTCGAGCTTTTGGGGCTTTTGGTTATTACCGATGATTTGTAAAGGCTTCTCAACGATAGCCACGCCGATGACGGCTACTCCAAAAGGACGTTAAGTTCGAATGGACGGAGAAATGCCAAAAAGTTTCGATCAACTGAAAACTTATTTGGTGAAGCCCCAATTCTAGTGCAACCCGAGTCCGCAAGGAGTTTGTCATCTATAGCGACGCCTCTCTACTTGGGTTAGGTTGCGTATTAATGCAAGAAGGTCGAGTTGTGGCCTATGCGTCGAGGCAATTAAAGCCACATGAGAAAAATTATCCGACTCATGATCTTGAGTTGGCCGCCATCGTATTCGCCTTAAAGATTTGGCGACATTACTTATTTGGTGAAAGGTGCCATGTATACCGGATCACAAAAGTCTCAAATATTTGATGACCCAAAGAGACTTAAATCTGCGACAAAGACGTTGGCTCGAGCTGTTAAAGGATTATGAGCTGATCATTGACTATCACCCGGAAAGGCGAATGTGGTTGCGGATGCCTTGAGTCGTAAATCGTTATTCACTTTACGAGCGATGAATGTGCACTTGTCCGTCCGATCCGACAAAGTGTGTTAGTGGCTGAATTGAAAGCCAAACCATTATTGACACACCAAATTCGAGAAGCTCGTAAAGTCGACGACGAGTTGGTTGCAAAACGGGCTGCGTGTGTTCGAACAAGGACTCGGAGTTTCAAATCGACGATGACGATTGTTTGAGGTTCAAAAGTCGTCTGTGTGTCCCAAAGAATTGAACTCATTTCGATAATTTTGAATGAAGCCCATTGTAGCCGAATGGCAATCCACCCGGGAGTACGAAGATGTACAATGATTTGAAACGTCGGTTTTGGTGGCATGGTATGAAGCGAGACATCTCCGACTTTGTTTGAGATGTTTAATATGTCAACAAGTGAAATCGGAACATCGGTGCCTTCAGATTACTTCACCAATCACGATACCCGAGTGGAAATGGGATCGAGTCACAATGGACTTTGTATCCGGACCGCCATTGTCGCAAGTAAGAAGGATGCGGTTTGGGTCGTGGTAGATCGATTGACTAAGTCAGCCCACTTTGTCCCCGACGTCACGGATTTTCAATGGACAAATTAGCGGAATTGTACGTTTCTCGATTGTGAGATTACACGGGTGCCTATTTCTATCGTGTCGGATAGAGATCCGAGATTTACCTCGCGATTTTGGAAAAAGTTGCAAGAAGCTTTGGGTACCAAGTTGCATTTCAGACCGCCTTTCACCCCAAACCGATGGTCAATCCGGCGGATAATTCGAGATACTTGAGGATATGTTAAGATGTTGCGTCCTCGAGTTTAGTGGTTCATGGGAACGGTATTTGCCGTTGATTGAATTCGCTTATAACAACGACTTTCAATCAAGTATTAAGATGGCACCCTACGAGGCCTTATGCGGTCGTAAATGCCGACGCCATTGTTTTGGACCGAGCTCGGTGAAAGCAAGATTTTCGGGTGGATTTGATTAGGGATGCTGAATGAGAAAGTGAAAGTAATCCGTGAAAGTCTGAAGATAGCCTCCGATCGTCAGAAGTCGTACGCGGATCTGAAGCGTAAGGATATCGAGTATCAGGTGGGTGATAAAGTGTTTCTCAAGGTATCGCCTTGGAAAAAGATACTCAGGTTCGGCCGTAAGGGCAAGTTGAGCCCGAGGTTCATTGGGCCATATGAGATATCAGAGCGAGTCGGTCCAGTGGCATATCGCTTGATTTTGCCCCCTGAACTCAAAAAGGTTCACGATGTCTTTCACGTTTCGATGCTTGACGCTATAGATCCGATCCATCGCACGTGATTAGTCCATCGAAATTGAAATTCAAGCTAATATGAGTTATGAGGAAGAACCGATTCGTATCCTATCACGAGAAGTGAAAGAGTTGCGAAACAAGCGGTTCCGCTAGTGAAAGTGTTACGGCTCAAGCACGGGATAGAAGAAGCTACTTGGGAGACCGAGAACTCTATGAAAGAGCGATATCCAAACCTATTTACCGGTAAGATTTTCGGGGACGAAAATTTCTTAAGAGGGGGAGAGTTGTGACAGCCCAAAATAGACCCTAGCCGGAATGTGGTTTCGGGACCACAAAACCGAGGCATAACAATAATTTAAAATTTATTTCGATGCCTATAATATGTGTGTATTCATGTATGACATTTTTTGATGATTGATTTAGTGTTATAAAGGTGAATTCCACTAGAAAGGACTTAGTAGTGAACTTTGAAAATACGATAGGGAAAGGGGTGATGACTAATTAAAGCATGCATGCAAAATAATGGACTTGCATGTCAAATTCCCCCTTTTTACAAGTAATGGCCGGCCAACATGTCATGAAACATGTTTTGTTGGGCATTAGGGAGAAATAGTAAACAAATAAGCATGGGTAAGAAAAGAATGAAAAAAAAAATGTGTGTGAGAGAGTAGCATACCCCATTGCCGTGCAACCAAGAAGAGAAAACAAAAAAATTTGTTCATGCTTGCTCTCTCCCTTTTTGGCCGAAAATACTAAGAGGAAGAAGGGATTTTTGCTTCACTTCCTTTGTTTAGAAGAGATCTAGAAGGTGATTTGGCTAAATTTGCATCAAGATTAAGGTATGTATGAGGTTGTGTTGGGAGTTTCATGCATGTTTTGGTTGCTAACTTGATGTGCATGTTAGCCATGGCTCAAATCTTTGTTATGCCATGGAAATGGTATTTGGCCAAAGTTGTTATAGTGATAAAGCCATTGCATGCTAAGTGTGAAGCTTGATGATGATGCATGCAATGATGGATTGTCTACTCATGAGTAAGATTTTGAGCTTTCTTTTTGTTTTATCATGATTGAAGTTGAAAAGGAGCATGATTGTCATATTCGGCCATGATGCATTCTTGAGCATGATTCATGCTTCTTGCATGTTAGTTAAAATTTGTGTTTTGGATGGCTATGGACACCTTGAAATTCGCCATGCTCATATATGCATATATATGATTGCACATTATGTTTTGGTTATGAACTAAGTGATGAATAAATTGGTTTAAAGAAGAAAATGTGGAAGAATGCTTGTGAAATTTCAAGCACAATTAAACCTAGCACACATATAAGTGCTTGATGCTATATTATAAGTTTTAATACAATGTGCAAAGCATTAATTAGTAAATTGCATGCTGTTTTTGTGAGGTATTAAGTGCAAAATTGACCTCAACATGTACATGAATATTCGCCTTGGGTAGCCTATTGAAGGCCTTAGCATTTCCTTGATGCTCAAATAAATTGTATTGAATTGCTTGATGTAGTATAAAATGTGCATGACCATTGTGTATCCAAGCTAAAGAGTGGCCATATGACCATTTAAAATCCTTGTCATATTCGCCATAAGCAAGCACAATGAGGTTTTAATAAATTGAATTTGTTTGAATTAGCTCAAGAGCTAAGAGGGCCACAATTGGACAAGGGAAGGAAAAGGTGATCGAATAGCCGAAAAAGCCGTTCGACAACATCCGAGGTAAGTCCTCAAGAAGTGACCTTACTTGAATTATGTGAGATGAAGTATGGATGTGTATGATTATTGATTTATGTGTGTATGAGAAATTGAATGATACCCGGCTAAGTCCCGAAGGCGAATATACTTGTGAATATATGTGCGTTTGAGCCTTAGTAACGAAAATGAAATATGTATGTCCAATGATTATTGATGTATGTGTACATGAGAAATTGAATAATATCCGGCTAAGCCCAAGACAATTATGCTGGAAATTATATCCGGTTAAGACCCAAAGGCAATTGTGCTAGTGGCTATATCCGGCTAAGACCAAGGCATTCGTATGAAGTTATTCTATCCGGGCTAAGACCAAGGCATTTGTGCACGTGATTATATCCGGTTATATTCGAAGAATCTTGGGCTGGAGGTGAGTGTTGGTTGCTGTAATGAATTCAATTAGTACACTCGAAAAGCCCAAAGGATAAGGTACGTTATATGTGCATTGAAAGTCGACATGTTTGAGCAACATTCGCTCAATCGACTAATGAATTTCAGTTATTGAATTGATTGATACTTTGTGAAATTATATAATGATGAAGTGTGAAGTAAGAATGTGTATAAATGAAATGATGCATTTGGCTATGTGAATGTATTGCTGTAATTAGAGTTGATTATATTCCTTGAGACTTACTAAGCATAAAATGCTTACCCGCTGCTTTGGCTCTCGTTTTCTAGATTTCGCTCAAGCAATCGGATTTGGGATCGTTGAAGTCGGAGTCATCCACACTATCAAGCCTCCATTTTGGTATAAATTTTGGTTGAACTTGAAATGGCATGTATAGGACTACCCTTGTTTGTTAAATACGTTGTGATGTAAGTATGTACGGCCATGCGAAAATGGCTCGAAAAGGAAACATGAACTTAGAATAATTGTGGTTTGTATGTATATATTTGGTGTCATGATGTGGCTATGGCTTGGAAATGGGAATGTTGGTCATATGATCAGCCATTGGCATGGTTAAAATGATCATATATGAACCTATGTATGGCAAGACTAGTTGGTTCATGGAGACTACCAAATAGGTAAGACCTACCTTAAAAACAGATGCTGCCAGCTGCAGTGACGTGAATGTGAAAAATCACCAAAATTCGTAGGAATGGAATTAAATAGTGAATAAGCTATGTAAATGAACCTTGATGAGTCTATTTTCATATGGAAGAAACGAAATGGTCATAGGAGTTACATGTTAAGAGATATTAAAGCTATTGTGAGACAGGGCCAGAATGGTTTCTGGGTTCCCTGTTGCAACTTTAAAAATTTACTATAAATTATCCAAAACTAATTAGGAGACATACCTTATATGTACAGATTTCATTTTGAGTCTAGTTTCATTAGAAACAAACGACACCAGCATTAAAGCCCTGTACAGAGAGATATTCAAGTTATACCGCGCGAAGGTCAGAGCAGTCGATCTCTGTAGCATGGGTGACTCTAACTAATAAACTGTACCAATTGGCCCAACCAAAAATTCTAGAAATAAATCCATGGATAGATATATGAGTCTAAATTCAGGGAAAATTTATGAAACCAGTTTCCGAGTTTTGAAACTCGAGATATGATTTTTAAGGCGACAGTGACGAAGTTTTCCAGCCTGACTGAAAATGTCAAATGGATGGGCAAAACAAGTGAACTTGGCTTGTTAACCCTCGTGTCCCATAACCCAAGCAATGGTCTCGGGTTCGGGGTGTTACACTACTAAACTTTCCAAAAATTCCTTCCATGTCCTAATTTTGTCCATGAACTTAAAATTGGTCAAATTGCTATTTAAGACCTCCTCATTAATATTCCAAAACAATTTCATACTAAAAACTTCTAGAATGCAAGTTTTGCAGCTTATTCGATTTAGTCCCTACTTTCAATTTAAACACTTTAGGCATAGAATTCAATCACGAAATTTTCACACAATCATGCAATCATATCATAATCATCAAAATAATTATAAAATAATTATTTCTATCTCAGATTTGTGGTCACGAAACCACTATTCCGATTAAGCCCTAATTCAGGATATTACATTAACCCATTATTGTTGAAATCCACTGACTTAATTTACTTTTTTTTATCCAGGTTAAATTTAATATTGTTACCTCACTATGATCACCATTTTTTGTTACTGAATCATGAAGTATGATTTCTATATTGTATTAACTTGATTTGTTCTTAAAAAAAGAAAAAAAAACTCAATATTATTATTGTAATCCTCAGCAAGCTAAAGTTGTCATGAAAAAAAAAAAGAGAGCTCATGTAATATAGTTCTAGATATTTGTTTGTGATTCAGTAATTAAGTTTTTGATAGTGGGGTAATATATTGAAATTATCTCGATTCTAACCTTTTTCTTTTCAGCTTGTATCCATACCCGTAACCTAAACCCCGTTACAACCATGCAAAGACCTTTTGATTTGTGTATCATATCATTTACAAGTGGTGGAGATTTGATTTTCATGCAAGCCTATGGTAATAACTTCTCATGTTAGACAATCGAGTGCTTAATCTTGAACCTTAAACACTTTGAGTGATTTCAGTAAATCTTTAGTGAGGATGTCATCTCTTGTATATTTAGGACTAAAGTTAATTACTTAGAGGAAGGAGATTACTTATGATTTTATTATCAAAATATTCAATTTAGATTGTTTGAGGCTTTTAATGCCTGTATAGTTAAATTCTCACTGTATGATTTTTCGTGGAATAATTTGTAACATTATCAGTAATGATTATGTGATTGAAAGGAATGAATTCTAGTAGTAAATGAGAGTTTTGCTTGAGGACAAGCAAATGCTTAAGTGTGGGAGTATTTGATAAACGCCAAATTATACATATTTTTACCCCAAATACTTAGCTTATTTATGGATGTTTATTACTAGATTTGTGGATTTTGGTGCTCTTAATTCGGTTATTTCATGTTTTGTACTCAGGAGAGCACCAAGAGTCAAAAGGAGCCAAAAACGAGCCAAAAAGGGACAAAACGGACCAAATTGAGAAGATGACACGGCCTAAGCCTTGCCACACAGGCAGCTCACACGTCCGTGTCTTTCAAAGGTGTCGACCAAGGCTTTCACGATTCACATGGCGTGGCCATTGACCCACACGGCCGTGTACAATTTAACGGATAGAACATAGCTTGGCAATCACGTCACACGGCCGTGGCACACGGGCATGTCCCTTTTTCAAGAAGTTGTATTCTACACAAAAAAGGATACTTAGGGAGGAAGAAAGCCAATCCAAAGCCTATATAAACACCCGAAGTATGACTTAGAAGGGGGCCTCCCTCCAGAACTTTTCTGGAGTACAAAACCACACGCCAGGAATTACTTCAAGGAAGCCAGACGATCTATCCCAAAAGCCGAAGCTAATCCAAGACTGAAGATCTCTCTCAAAATTTTAGAGTTTTCTTTATGTTTTGTTATTTTCATACTTTGAGATGCACTCTTATTTTATTATGAACTAAACCCCTTAGATACCTAAGGGGGTTGAAACCTATGATGGATTTTATTATTATTATCTGAACTGTATGATAAATACTTGATTTGTTCTTAATTATGTGTTCTTAATGCTTGAGTTAATATTCCGGTTATTGATTCATGATTTGATGTGCTTATGAAGATGAGCAAAAGTCCCTGTCTAAGAGTAGATATGGCATAATTAAGCGGAGTTGATCGAACGCCTAGAAATAGGGTTACGAGATTTTGTCGGATTGTCGTGAAACCTAATATGGGAGTCCATAGATCGATTTACTGCTTCCCTAGGGGTTTTAATTAAGAAAGAGATTTCAATTAATTCAACTGAGGGTTAGACGTTATTAGCCTCGAAAGAGATAATAATATAGGTTAGAGAGTCTCACGGATCAAGTCAAGTGAATAAATCGTCTGGTTTAGAGTCAGATAACAAGTGAAATCTAGGTGGATTCCTCATTGGGTGTCGTCTTTATCAATTGCTTTTCTTCAAGTATTTTTCCAAATTTTCCCTTTGCTTTAGTTTAATTAGTTAATTAGTTTAATAAACAACCCCTCTTTATTTCTAGGTTAAATAATAAAAAGATAGTTATTACTAGTACTTTTGGTTCCCTTGGGTACGATATCCCGGTCATGCCATTACTATACTATTGTTCGATAGGTGCTCTTGCCTTTTCATTGTGATAATAGTTAGTTTAGGTTTGATCTTCATTATAAATATTTATTACTTGTTACAAATCACGCGATCAAGCGTGTCGGCCCACACGGGCAAGACATGTGGGCCCATAATTCTGAAATATTCCCTAAGGTTGCACGGGTCATTCTGTTCTACTGTAGACCTACTGTAGGGTCGATAACGGCTAATTAAACCCCCCTTCTGTATGTTATGAAATTCTGCTAAACTTATCTGATTAGGAAACACTTGATTATACTGTTATATGTGTAACTATTAATTGTATAAAGCATGTTGAGCATACTTAGTCTGATAATTCTGTATCTGATATCTGCATCTGTTTTGGGGTATGTTTTATATATATGTGGAGGAAGTGTTCTGTATGGTGATCATCGCCTATATTCTGCCTGCTTGGCTGCACTATATCTGATATGTGTTGTAACGACACAATGTGAAGTGTAGGGATGAGTGGGTGTTTTTAACCCCATATGGTGTGATGGGATGGTCGGAGTTAGTGTGTAGAAGATAGGGGTAGGAATTTGCATATCTGAGTCTGTTATCTGATCTGTACATTTGTTTCTGTAACTATATCTGGAATGGGAATAAGATCGAATCTATACCTGACTGTCTAAAATGTTTCTATATGTTTGCTTGTCTAATTCTGCTGGGTTACACACTGAGTTTACGTAAACTCACATCTGTTTGTCTGTTCTGTCAGGTAATCCTCAGACTTAGGAGGATCAGTGCGACGGAGACATAGCGGTGACCACTATATCAGGAAACAATTAAACTTAGTTCTTTTGGGTTATTTTAAATTTTGGAATTTTTTGAGAGTTGTAATTTTTGGGAACTCTTTGGATTGTTTGGATTTTAACTGTTTATTTTTGGATTGTTTTTCAATTTGATTACTTTGGTAAAATTGTTTTTTTAAAATGAAAATTTTTATGTAAACAACGGTTTTCCTAAAATTACGACTGTGTTTCCAAACTATAAACGACTAAGGCTTTTGCTGAAAAAAGTTTTGAGAAAGAAATTGACTAATTTGTGGTTTTTAGTAAATTTCAAAGATTGATGTTTTACCAAGTCAACACGGTTTCCAAAACCCATTTCTTGTGACATTACCAGATTTAGCCATAACGTCTAGGTCGGGTTTGGAGTGTTACATTTAGTGGTATCAGAGGCAGGTTGCAAAGCTCCGCTGTGGATTTTGGGTTCCAAAATTGTGTTTTAAAAAAAAATTGTTTTCAAATTTCTTGAATAATTTGAAAGAGTATGGGGTACACTGAGTCTCTGGCTCTGATCCTGTAAGTACTTCTAAAACTTAGTTAGAACTGTTCTGACAACACTATAGATATCACTTACTGAAAACTGTACTGAAATAGGTAGAAATTGAAACTTTTGAAAACATCTCTAAACTTCTGATAGTTTACGCATAAAATATCTGCTAATAAACACTAGAGTTGACGCATAAAACTCTTTAATATAGATAAAACTTGAATTGTACAATGAGTGCTAGGGGAACTCGCGGACGTGGTATTCGTGGCTGTGGTAGAGGCCGTAGGGGGGTCGAGCTGAGTCTTCTTCTTTGGGCAACATGTCGAATTTCGAGACGAGTGAGACACTAGTTTCAGCTGCTACTGAGATTGGGTCTCAAAGTCACTTGGCTGAGGACAACGCACTATCCTAGGCCATACTGAGGATATTAGAGAGGGTCGTTGGACCCCATTCTGGAGCTGGGGGTCGAGGGTCGAAAACTGAATACTTTTGTCTAATAGTGCTGAGTTGTTTAGGGGTGTCACTAGAGTCGCCCCTAGTGTGGCTGGGTACTGGATGGAGGCCACAGAGAGGATTATGAATGACTTAAATTACACTCCCGCACAGAAATTTAAGGGTGCATTCTCATTGCTTCGGGACTAGGCATATCAATGGGGTTGAGGAGGGTACTCACCCTGATTGTTTGACTTGGGATATCTTTAAAACCACATTTCAGATTAAGTATGTAGGATCGAGCTATGTGGATTCTCGTAGGCGTGAGTTCATGAATCTCATGCAAGGTGATAGACTTGTGACCGAGTATGAGGCCGAATTTCTGAGATTGAGCCACTACACTTGAGGCATGGTGGCGTCTGAGTACGAAAGGTGTATTCAGTTTGAGGGTGGGTTAAGAGACAACTTGGGGGTACTGATTGCTCCACAGAGGGAGCGAGAGTTTGCTATTTTGATTGAGAAGGCAAAGATCGTCAAAAATGTTAAATGCGTGGAGCGCCAGAATAGGGATCGAGAGAGGGGTAAGTACAAGAGGGATTCGGAGCCCTCAAGTTCTATGTAGAGGCCTAAGAAAAAGGCCAGATCTAATGGGCCAGTTAGAGTAGGGGTTCTTGTAGCTCCTATTGGGATCCGGTAATGTAGTGATTGTGGTAGGCGCCATCCGGGCGAGTGTTGGAGGAGGATTGGGGCTTGTCTGAGGTGTGGGTCTCTTGAAGACCATATTAGGGAGTGTTCACAAAACGCTGATTAGATGCAAGCTTTGGAACCAGGTTCTGCGCAGCCTCAAAGTGTAGTTCAGCAAACACTTAGGGGCCGTGGAGTGGCTAGGGGTGGTAATGGTTTGGACCGTGGGCAGAGAGCACTGAGAAGAGGTGCTAATCAGATAGAGGTGAGGCAGCCTGCACTTATCTATGCTGCTTGACGTTGAAAGGAAAGAGATGGTTCGTTTTTAATTTCTGATGTACCTTATACTGCTCTTATAGACATAGGTTCTACACACTCCTATATGGCTAACACTGTATCTGAAAAGCTGGGGGTTACTATTGAGAGTACTTCTAGTGAGATCACTGTACTGAGTCCGTTTGGGCAGCCTGTTCAGGTTAGTAAACTCTATAGGGAGGTTCCATTAGAGGTGCAAGGGATTGTTTCCAGCAAATCTGATGGAGCTTCTGTTTGGGGAGTTTGACTTAATTCTAGGAATGGTTGGTTGGTCAAGCACTGAGTTAGTTTGGACTGCACGACTAGGAGGGTCGTTCTAAGGACTGAAGATGATAGGGAAGTGGTCATAATCAAAGAGCATCGAGATTATCTGTCCAATGTGATATCTGCTCTTGTAGCTGAGAAACTGGTTCAAAAAGAGTGTGAGGTGTACTTGGCTTACGTCAGTGTTTCTAATTCTGGGGACTCTTTTGTTTGGAATATAAGAACTGTAAGTGATTTTTCGAATGTTTTTCCTGAGGGGTTACTGGGTTTACCTCCGAATCAAGAGGTTGAGTTTGGGATTGAGCTTCTTCCGGGTATAGCTTCGGTGTTCATCGTTCCCTACGGTATGGTGCCGAAAGAGCTTATTAAGCTTAAGGCTCAACTACAGGAGCTTCTGGATCGTAGTTTCATCCGTCTGAGTGTGTCTCCGTGGGGGGCACCAATTCTATTTGTTAAGAAGAAAGATGGGACCATGAGGATGTGTATCGATTATCGATAGTTGAATAAGTTGACCGTGAAGAATAAGTATCCACTTCCGATGATCGACGACTTGTTTGATTAGTTCCGTGGGGCTTTAGTGTTCTCCAAGATTAATCTTTAATTTGGGTATCATTAGTTGAGGTTTAAGGAAGCTAATGTTCATAAGACTGCATTTAGGACTCGTTATGGACATTACGAGTTCCTAGTTATGCATTTTGGTTTGACGAATGCTTTAGCCGCATTCATGGATCTGATGAACCGAGCGTTTCAGCCCTATCTGGATCAGTTTTTCATAGCTTCATTGGTGATATCCTTGTTTACTCTAAGACCGAGGATGAGCATAATGAGCACCTTAGGGTAGTGCTTCAAATTCTACGTGAGAAGCAGCTCTACGCTAAGTTGAGCAAGTACGAGTTCTTGTTATGAGAAGTAACATTTTTGGGGCATGTAGTATCTGCTGAGGTGATTTGAGTGGATCCGAGGAAGATAAAGTCTATGCTAGATTGGAAACAGGCTAATAACGTATTTGAGATCTGTTGCCAATCATATATACTTTTCATTCATTTCACATAACATTAAAAACCATTTGGCAATGGTTTATTCTGTTTTGATTTTTAATGTTATGTGAAATGAATGAAAAGTATATGTGATTGATGTTCTAGGATTTGGAAATAGCTCGAAAATGATTATGGGATTTGGTTGTAATTGATAAATCGGTCATGGTATGTGTAAATGTGGTTAGAAAATTCGGTCATGGTATATGTTTGGTTAATTATAAGTGTGAATTCATATATTAAGCTTATTTAATGCATATTTTGAATGGCATGATATAGGGTATGTTTTGTGTTAATGAATAGTGATTAGTTCAGTTTTGATACATGATATTCATGATAGGTTTTAAAAATTTATAAATGAATCGTTCTTGAGACTAACTTATTATCACGATTAAGGCAAGTGTACCTATCGAACAGTAGTATAGTTTAGCAAGACCGAATTATCAAACCCAAAGGAAACAAGAGTACTAGTATTTACTTCCTTTTTATTATCTAGCCTAAAAATCAAGAGGTTTGGTTATCTAAACTAATTACTAAACTAAGAATGCACATAAAGAAAATTTAGGAAAATACTTTTTAGAAAATTCGATTGATTAAGACAACACCTAAGGAAAAATCGACCTAGACTTCACTTGTTATTTGACTCTGAATCAGACGATTTATTCATTTGACTTGATCCGTAGAAATCCCTAAGTTATATTATTATCTCTCTCGAGACTAATAACATCTAACCCTAGGTTGAATAATTGAAATCTCTTTCTAATTAACACCCTAGAATTGCATTAACTCGATCTATGGATTCCCTTATTAGGTTTCACCTTAATCCGGCAAAATCTTGTCACCCTATCTCTAGGCGCACAATCATTTTCGCTTAATTATGACAAATTTACTCTTAGACAGGGTCTATTCCTCCTCTAAATAAAAGCGTTAACTTGAATCAATATCCTGGAATATTAAAACAAGAATTAAGAATACATAATTAAGAACAAATCAAATATTTATCATACAATTCAGATAATAATAACAAGATCGGTCTTAGGTTTCATTCCCCTTAGGTATTTAGGGGTTTTAGTTCATACTTATGAAGGAAAACATCTTAAAAGCATAAAGATAACAAAACATAAGAAAACCCAAAACTCTTGAAGGAAATTGAAAGGAGATCTTCAATCTTGATGATGAATCTGGCTTCTGAGATGGATCAATCAGCTTTCCTTGAGTAATTCCTTGCTTCCTACTCTCTGTCCCCCTCTTAAGTGCCTTATCAGGTGTTTAAATAGGCTTTAGAATGCCTAAGAGCCCCCAAAATTAGCCTTTTTCGAATAGGGTTATACTTGGGCTCGACAAGGACACGCCCGTGTGCGATTACTCTAGCCCGTGGTCCAGGCTGTTGAACAGGCACGGGCCTGTAGTATACCCGTGTAAGTCGTGCTTCAATCCTGCCAAAGGGACATGATCGTGTGACACGCCCGTGTGAGAAAGTCCAGGCCGTGTTGATTTCCCACATGGGTCAATTTTCTCTGTTTTCGGCCCATTTCTCGCTCTTTTTACACTCCTATGCTCACCTAAGTATAAAATATGAAATTAATGGATTAGGAGCATCGAATTCACCAATTCTAAGGAGAAACCATCCATAAATGTGCTAAGCATGGGATAAAAACATGAATAAATTACGGTTTATCAGGTTTGCATGTAAAATGTATGTGTATTTAAAGTGATTAGTTGTTTAATATAGATTGTAAGTGAGATAAAGATATTTATCAAATGAATAGTTATTTGAGTAATAATATACTATGGGAGTTATATAATGTTTAATAAGATGTTAATTATAAATATATATATACATGTACATGTTGTGTATCCGAATGAAGCTTACCATAATGGTTTGGTCTATAATGAAAGTATATGTGTTTGAATATATTTGCTAATGAATAAATTATTTGTGATATTATTATTTAGTTGAATATGTGTATGATTATTGGGTTGAAAATATGATTGTTTGAATACCATGGATTTGGTTAAAATTTGAGATATGATTCGTAATTACAATGTGATTAATAATGCATGTATTATATTTTAATTAGCCATGTGCTTAATATGTATGAATATGACTTGCTTAAATATGTGAATGTTTGGGATTATGTTTTTGTTCAGTAATGCCTCGTAACCCTAATCTGGTGACGGATACGGGTTAGGGGTGTTACAATCAAATTTTCGTACGAAATTTTCACACATGCAAATTCACATATAATAAACACGAAAAATAATATTTAAATATTTTTCTGACTCGAATTCGTGGTCCTGAAACAACCATTCTGATTAAGGTCTAAATCAGACTGTTACAACTCTTCCCCTTTAGGGATTTTCGTCCCCAAAAATCTTACCGGTGAATAGGTTCAGATAACGCTCTTTTATTGTATCCTCTGGCTCTCACGTTGCTTCCTCAACTCCATGTTTATGCCACAATACTTTAACCAATGGAATTTTCTTATTTCGCAACTCTTTAATCTCGCGAGCCAGAATACGAATCGGTTCTTCCTCATACTACATATCAGGCTTAATCTCAACTTTGATCAGACTAATCACGTGTGAAGCATCGGATTAATATTTACGAAGCATCGAGACATGGACTACATTGTAGATCTTTTCTAGCTCAGGTGGCAACAACAGTCTATACGCAGCCGGCCCAATCTTGTCTATAATCTCATACAGTCCAATAAATCTCAGACTCAATTTGCCTTTACGACTGAATCTAAGTATTTTCTTCCATGGTGAGACTTTCAAAAACACTCTATCCCTGATTTGAAACTCTATGTCCTTACGTTTCAAGTCTGCATACGATTTCTGACGATCTGATGCTACTTTCAAATTTTCACAGATCACTTTTACTTTCTGTTCGGTTTCTTTGATCAAATCGACTTCATATATTTTATTTTCACTGAGCTCAGTTAAGTACAAAGGTGTACAACATTTACGACTGTACAAAGCTTCATAAGGTGCCATTTTGATACTTGATTGAAAGCTATTATTGTACGCAAATTCAATCAGAGGTAGATATCGCTCCCACGTACCTTAGAACTCGAGAATGCAACATCTCAACATATCCTCAAGTATCTGAATTATTCGGTCAGACTAACCGTCTGTCTGGGGATGAAAAGCAGTACTAAAATGTAGTTTAGTACCTAATGCATCTTGCAGTTTCTTCCAAAACTGCGATGTTAATCTCAGATCTCTATCTGAAACAATAGATATAGACACACCATGTACTCTCACGATCTGTGAAACATACAATTCAACCAGTTTATCAAGTGAGCAATCTGTACAAACCGGAACAAAGTGAGTAGATTTAGTCAATTTATCAACAGTAACCCAGATTGTATCTTTCTTGCTCAGTGTCAACGATAAACCGGATACGAAATCCATCGTGACTCTGTCCCATTTCTATTTAGGTATCATAATTGGCTGTAGCAATTCGGAAGGTACCTGATGCTCGACTTTTACTTGCTGACAGACTAAAAATTTCGATACAAAGTCAGAAATGTCTTGTTTCATACCTTGCCACCAATAATGCTGGTTCAGATCATTATACATCTTCGTACTACCAGGAGCTTCATTCAAGATCATCTGAATCAACTCTGTATTTCTCAAAACACATATTCGGTTTCTGAATGTCAAACAGTCATCAACATCAACTCGAAACTCTGAATCTACATTTGAATCACATTGAACCAATTTCACTATCAAATCGTTGTCGATTTTCTGAGCTTCACAAATCTGCTAAATAAATAACAGTCTTGCTTTTAACTCAACTATCATCGCACCATTATCTGACATAGCTATATGTGCATTCATTGCACGCAAAGCAAACAGTGATTTTTGGCTTAAAGCCTCAGCAACAATATTAACCTTTCCCGAGTGATAGTCAATTACAAGCTCATAGTCTTTTAGCAATTCCAACCATTGACGCTATCTCAAATTCAAATATTTCTGAGTCATTAAATACTTCAGACTTTTTTGATCAGAATAAACATGATATTTTTCATCGAACAAATAGTGACGCCATATTTTCAACGCGAATACAATAGCTGCCAATTCTAGGTCATGTGTCGGATAGTTCTTTTCATGCGGCTTTAACTGTCTTGATGCATAAGCTATAACTCTGCCTTGCTACAACAAAACACAGCCCAAACCATTTAAAGATGCATCACTAAAGATAAAAAATTCTTTACCCGATTCTGGCTTAACTAACACCGGAGCTTCGGTCAAAAGGGCTTTCAACTGATCAAAACTTTTCTGGAACTTTTCTGACCACTCAAATTTAACATCTTTCTACAACAATTTCGTCATTGGAGTTGCAATCATAGTGAAACCTTTCACAAAACGTCTATAGTAACCAGCTAGTCCCAGAAAACTTCTAACTTCAGAAACGTTTCTTGGAGGTTTCTAGTCAAGTATTGCTAAAATTTTACTCGGATCAACCTGGATACCTGATTCTAAAACAACATGTCCTATAAAACTAACTTCATGTAACCAGAACTCACATTTACTAAACTTCGCATACAACTGTTTTTCTCGCAAGGTCTGTAACACAAGTCTCAAATGCTCAGCATGTTCGATTTCGTTACGGGAGTAGATCAGTATATCATCAATGAACACAACTACAAATCGATCTAAATACCGCTTGAAGATCTGATTCATCAAATCCATAAAAACAACAGGTGTATTAGTAAGTCTGAACGACATAACTAGAAACTCATAATGTTCGTACCTCGTTCGAAAAGTAGTTTTTGGCACATCGGAGTCTCTGACTCGCAACTGATAATAACCTGATCTCAAGTCTATCTTCGAAAACACTGAAGCCCCTTTTAACTGATCAAACAAGTCGTCAATCCATGGCAACGTGTATTTATTCTTTATAGTCACTTTATTCAATACACATTCTCATAGTTCCATCTTTCTTTTTCACAAATAGAACTGGCGCACCTCAGGGAGAGAAACTTAGTCGTGCAAAACCTCTATCTGTTAACTCTTACAACTGTGCTTTTAACTCTCTTAATTTAGTAGGTGCCATCTGATACGGAGCTATCGAAATTTGAGTCGTCCCTGGTACTAACTCAATACCAAACTCTACCTCTCGGATAGGTGGCAAACCCGACAATTCATCAGGAAACACATATGGATACTTGCACACAACTGGTACAGATTCAATCTTCTTTTCAGTTACTTTACTATCAAGCACATAAGCAAGGTAAGCTTCACAACCTTTTCTTACATATTTCGGAGCTAACATCGAAGATATTACCGCTGGTAAACCATTCAGATCATTAGATTCAATCCGAATAATCTCGTTGTTCTGACATCTCAAAATGATAAGTCGTAATTTACCCATGCTTAACATATTTTTGGATGAATTATCATTAAATTTGTGGAATTCGATGCTCCTAACCCTTTAATTCCATGTTTTATACTTAGGTGAGCATAGGAGAGTAAAAAGAGTGAAAAACGGGCCAAAAATAGAGAAATTGGGTCAACATGGAAAATCAACATGGCCTAGACTTCCTCACACAGGTAGACCACATGCCCGTGTCTATTTAACAGACTCTAAACACGACCTAAGCCACACTACACGGGCATGCCACACGGAGTAAAAGGTAGGGAATTACTCGAAGAAAGCCGATTGATCCATCTCAGAAGCTGGATTCTCCTTCAAGACTGAAGATCTCTCTTCAATTTCCTTCGGGGTTTTTGGGTTTCTTTATGTTTTGTTATCATTATTCTTCTGAGATGTTTTCTTTTACATATATGAACTAAATCCCCTAAATACCTAAAGGGAATGAAAGCTAAGATGGATCTTGTTATTATTTTCCGAATTATATGATAAATACTTGATTTGTTCTTAATTATGTGTTCTTAATACTTGCTTTAATATTCCAACATATTGATTCAAGTATCGATGTGCTTATTCAGAGGAGAAAAAGTCCTTGTTTAAGAGTAGATCTAGCATAATTACGCAGATTTGATTGCACCTCTAGACATAGGGCAACATAAATCTGCCGGATTAGGGTCAAACCTAATAAGGGAATCCATAGATCGAGTTAATGCAACACTAGGGGTTTTAATTAGAAAGAGAATTCAATAAATCAACCTAGGGTTAGACGTTGTTAGTCTCGAGAGAGATAATAATATAACTTTGGGATTTCTACGGATCGAGTCAAGTGAATAAATCGTCTGGTTCAGAGTCAAGTAACAAGTGAAGTCTAGGTGGATTTTTCCTTGGGTATTGTCCAAATCAATCAGTTTTCCCAAAAGTATTTCCCCAATTTTCTTCCTGTGCATTCTTAGTTTAGATAAAGTAAATCCCCTTATTTTTAGGCTAGATAATAAAAAGAAAGTTAATACTAGTACTTTTAGTTCCTGTGGGTTCGACATTCTGGTCTTGCTATAAACTATACTACTGTTTGATAGGTGCGCTTGCCTTCATCGCGATAATAGTTAGTTTTCAAGTACGATCAAGCATAAATATAAAACTTATCATGAGACATTCTATCAAGTTTTTGGCACCGTTTTCAGGGAGCTAAGATATTAGGAATGCTTAATTTTTATTACTTTAGCCATTTATTTTATTGCAATTTAAATTTTATTTTAGTTTTGTTAATTTTACTAAATTTTCTTTTGTTTTCTTCTGACATGTTTTTTTATAGTTTATGACTAGAAGAAACCCGTCAGGACCATTACTTTTTGACAGTGAGATTGAAAGCACAGCTCGCAAAAATTGAAGAGAAATAAGGCGAAACCTAAAAAACATAGAGGAAAGACAAGAGGAAGATATCCATAATACAACCGAGGAGATGGCTGAAAATCAAAATAATCAGCTTCCTCTTGTGGTTGCAGCAGATCCAATAAATCAGAATCCTGCTCCTCGTACTATGTATGACTATGCTAAACCTACTTTAACAGGAGCTGAATGATACAATAGTTTTGAACTAAAACCTAACATAATTCAAATGATACAATAGTTTGTTCAGTTTGATGGTTTGCAGGACGAGGATCCAAACACTCAATTGGTGAATTTTCTGGAGTTTTGCGACATTTTTAAGATCAATGGCATTTCTGACGATGCCATTCACCTTCGATTGTTTCCCTTTTCATTGAGGAACAAAGCTAAACAGTGCTTGAACTCGTTACCATGAGGGTCAATCACAACTTGGGAGCAAATGACTGAAAAAGTTTTACTTAAATATTTTCCGCTGGCTAAAACGACTAAGTTGAGGAATGATATCTCTTCTTTTGTGCAGATGGATCTAGAAACACTCTATGATGCATGGCAGAGATTCAAGGATCTATTGAGAAGGTGCCCTCACCATGGGTTACCTCTATGGCTGTAGGTTCAGACTTTTTACAACGGTGTGAACCCCTCAACAAGGCAACTTATCGATGCAGCCACCGGTGGAACTTTAAACAACAAAAAACCTGAAGAGGCTTACGAATTTATTGAAGAGATGTCACTGAATAACTATCAGTGGCAAGTCATGAGAATAAAGCCGGCAAAAGTAGCTAGTGTTTTCAACCTCGACGCAGTTACTATGCTATCTAACCAGGTAGAACTTTTAAATACAAAGATTATCGATTTATGTGGTTTTACTTAGGTACATCTAGTGATGAGGTGCGATTCAAATGGAGGAGGAGTACACATAGAATATCAATCCTTCAACCATAGCACCGAGGAGGAACAAGTTCAATATATGGGTAACAAGAATTCTAAACCTCAAAATAACCCATACAGTAATACTTATAATGCAGGTTGGAGGAACCATCCCAACTTCTCATGGGGTGGCCAAGGAAATCAAAGGCCACAACATCCCCCAGGTTTTCAACAACCACCTTACCAATAGGAAAAGAAACCGAACATTGAAGAGATGCTAACAAAATTTATCTCGGTGTCAGAAACTCGTTTTTAGAATACCGAGACAGCACTTAAGAATCAGCAAGCATCGATCCAAGGGCTCAAAACTCAGATAGGCCAGCTTGCTAAATTGATTTCTGGGTGACCACAAGGTAATTTGCCGAGTAATACTGAAACTAACCCAAGGGAGTAGCTTAATGCGATTACCGTTCAAGATGAAGAAGGGTTAGTTGAACCTGAACCAAAACCGAGGCAAGGAATTATGATAAGTAAAGGTAAAGGTGAGATGGACCACAGTGAGAAAAAACTGGTAGGTAAAAAGTACAAACCTCGTGTGCCATACCCCATTGTGACAAGGAAAGACCGCACAGACGAACAATTTGGTAAATTCCTTAAACTATTAAAGAAATTACATATTAACTTACCGTTTATTGAAGCCCTTTTGCAGATGCCAAACGCAGTTAAATTTTTAAAGAAGCTTTTAGCAAATAAACGAAAGTTGGATGAGGCGTCGCATGTGGAGCTAAACGTAGTTTGCTCAGCCATTCTACAGAATAAGCTGCCCAAAAAATTGAAAGATCCAGGGAGTTTTACGATTCCTTATTTAATTGGTAGCTTAGATGTGAATAATGCATTGGCTGATTTAGGGGCGAGCATTAATGTATGCCTTATAAAATATTGAAACAACTAGGTCTTGGGAAACCCAAACAAACTAGGATGAGCATTCAATTGGCTGATAAAACCATTAGATTTCCTAGGGGTATCATTGAAGATGTTCTTGTTAAAATAATAAATTTATATACCCAGTAGACTTTGTTGTTCTAGATATGGAAGAGAATAGTAACATACCTTTGATTTTAGGACGACCCTTTTTAGCAACTACTAGAACTAATATTGTCGTTGGCACAGGAGAATTGACACTTCGTGTAGGCGATGACATGGTCACTCTCCAAGATTGTGATTCTGTTAAAATACCTAGCAATCGAAACGATTCTTTAAGTTTGATTAATTTAAATAATGTTACAACTCAAACTTCTTTGCAGGAGCCCCTTAGTAAGAACGTGATAGAGCCTAACCCATGCCACGGAAACAGGCTGACTCACGAAGAACGAAAACTTCAGAGCAATGAATTAGATGAATGACGAACACCTGTCAAGGGGAAACCAAAAGCACACAAAAAATCGAAGCAACACCACGATGAGCATAAGGATGAAACAAAGCAAATTAAAGTTGGGGACAAAGTATTGTTAGATGAAATTGACCCCTGCTACTTTAAAGCACAATACAGACAGAGTGACTCCCTTTACGGTAATGAACATCTTTCCACATGGTATAGTCGAGGTAACACATACTGTATTCGAAACTTTTAAGGTAAATAATACTCGACTCAGACCTTATTTTGATAAAATTGATAGCAGAGGTGAGGAGTTTCAACTCCTCAATCTACCGTAATCACACGAAAGTGAGGTAAGTCGAGCTTAGACTATAAATAAGTGCTTCTCGGGAGGCAACCTGAGCATTAAAAGTGTTGATTTCTTTAAAATTTTAGTTTTAACATCTAAATCATTAATTGAGTCCTTGAACATTGGTTTTCCAAATCCACACGGCCAGGTACACGGGCATGCCTTAGGCCGTGCACATACCACGGGCAGAGACACTACCGTGCGATACGATCGTGTGAGAACAGAGCAAATTTTTCCCAAACACGGGATTTGATACATTGCCATAGCTGTGTGACGTGGCCGTGGGCAATTCTGCCAAAACAACACGGGCGTGTGACACACCCGTGTCTATAAGCCATGGTAGAAACTGAGAAGTTAACACGGGTGTGCGGCACGCTTGTGCCCACCACCCGTGGTCGAACCTGTCAAAATAACACGGGCGTGTACATATATACACGGGTGTGGGAGAAGCAAACGAAGCAGGACACGGTCGTGTGCACCAACACGCCCAAGGAATACGGGCGTGGGCCAAATTTTAGACGGGTCCAAATTTGAAAATAACGAAACACACGGGCTGAAATAAGGGCACACGGGTGTGTCCCACGGTCGTGTGCCCCAAAATCTATATAAACCCCCACTATTCATCATCCCCTTCCCCCAAAAAAAAACCCTAACCCTAGCTACTGCAATTTTTTTCCTCACCGACTGACCACCCCTAACTCTCCTTTCTTCTTCCATTCTCTCCCCTCTCTTTCCTCTTTTTCCCCTCTTTTCACCCTTGCATGCCCTCACTGTGAATCACACGGCTTCACTACCCACGTTCGTGGCCTTCGCACCAGCCCTACAGCTGGCGCCATCCACCGCACATCGAAGCTGCACTCTTCCTTCGTCAAGCACCACCATCGTTCATTTGTCATTTGTTTTCCTTTCACCCGATTATATTTTACTTTTTTTTAATTCTTGACTTATACTTGTTTTATTCTTAGTAATTTGCATGCTTAATAATTCTTATTTATGTTTCGTTGTTTTATTTATCAAGTTTCTAGTAATCACCATTTCTAGTATTAGCTACTATAACTTCATTGATCTTTTACCATTCTCTTGGTTTAGCCTTAGCACTCTGACCATCTTATATTTAGCCCGTTGATATCACCACGTTTTTAACATGCTTGAATGTGTACCCATATTATCTTACTAGCAAGTTATTATTGTGGGAATTATTGTTGACTTAATCTTTTTTACTTGCAGCTATACCATGTCAAATCCACGTGGTAAGAAAACTGCCGTCCTCGCCTCGAAGAAGCGAAAAGGAGTAGCATCCTCCTTAGGTCCTACCACCAAGATCCGACACCCACTCCTTTAATTTCCACAGGGACCATAGGAGGAATTATTTCAGATACTACGGGCCCAACCCCTAGGTGTGGGCTGTTGACCGCCCTAGAGCAGATCCAACTAGCTGACGCAGTCCGAGCTCTCCTGACTACTGACCCGTGGGGGCTCTTCTTCAAGATCATCGAGCTGACGTACCTCGAGCTCACACTCGAACTTTGTTCGACCTTCCACCTTCAAGTCATTAAGACAGAGTTCGATGATCCCAAAACGGTCCAATTCTGTCTCGGCGGTTTAGTTCGCTAGTTGACCGTGCTTGAGTTTAGTGTCGCCTTAGGACTATACACGGAGGAGTTCATGGACGACGATGACTTTGACAGCCTGCATCGCCACATCCACTATTCACCTCCAAATTGCTGGAAGGCCTTAGTCCCTGCTTAGGCCACCTATGACCCTAGTCGCTCCAAGGCATCGGCTCTCGCCCCATCCTTGAGATACCTACAAGCCATCCTAACCTACATCCTGACGGGACGATGAGAGAGCACTGGCGTCGTCAACACTGGCGATGCCTATTTTTTATGGAGCATGGCACATGGGCATGTATTTTACCTTGCCTATTTCATTGTCCTCTCCATTCGATATCAGATAGAGTGGCATAGGAAGGGAGTAATTTCCATCGGCCTTTATGTGACTCGCCTGGCGCGGTATTTCAGTCTCCTCAACATGACGACGCAAGCATCCTCCCTCACCCTCATCGGTTAGATGTCCCCACAAGGCATCTCGAGTATGCTCCATATGAGGATGATCGAGTGACGATGTGGATTTGATCCTCCCCAGTACCGCCTCGTCCAATCAGCCGAGCAGGAGGACCCAGAGGACATTACTGATGATGTCCCACCACCTCACGAGGGTTCACCCTCTCAGCCACCACCTATTCATCGCCCAGTTCATGCAGCTGCTTCACTCTCTGACATCTCTGAGCGTCTCACTCGATTCGAGCAGCAATGTTTTCAGCACTTTGATCACATTGATGAAACCTTACATCAGATTTTTCAGCACCTTCACATCTCATCGCCACCCCCACCTCGCGATCCATCTAGAGATGATGATTTTTGAAGATTTTTATTTATTATCTTTATGTTTTTACTTTTATCTTTTTAAAAATACTTTTTGTTTTATTTCTCTTTAATTTTATTTTTACTTCATCCTTAGGTTTTAAAATTTATATTAAGCAAATTATGTTTCGGCCATTTCTTTACGAGTAATCATGCTACTTTATATTTCCTAAAGAGTTAATTGATTCTATCACAGTTATAAGGAGCTCCAAAGCTCACTACTTAGGAATTTGCAACTCCAAGGGAAAAGGTCCTTCACGACTGCCATGTCTTGCTCAACCACCACGATAACCTCTTCGCTGGACACTATGGTCGTGAGACCCTACCTCTACCACCACTAGAGTATCCTCCTCCAATCTCACCCTTGCCTTAGCCGATTACTTTCCATAACTCCAATTCAAGGATTTCATCTAACATTAGGAAGTTTCACTTATTTCCCTATCTTATGATCTTATATCTATATTTTTCAGTAAGTCTATCTTTGTACATTGAGGACAATTTACATCTTAAGTATGGGGAGGGGGGTTATTTATATCATTATCAGAAAAATCCCTAAATTTTGTCTTATTCTCACGTGACTCACTCATATCAGTATTAGAATAAATTTTGATTAATTTATGATTTTTATTGATATGTCCTGAATTAAAACATAGGCATTTATGCATTGATTGTTTAAACTTTAAGGAATTAAAGAATCAAGTATGATAAGTTGATTTTTGAGAATTAAAATTTTTTAGGTTGTTTCCCCAAGTTTAGGTATTATATTGAGTTGAAATTCACAGGTTTAACATCAAAAAGCCATAATTTTTGTAAGATTTTGAGCCTTTAGAGCATATATTATTTCTTTCATGCTCACTTTTATTGTTGCTATGAGTGCGTCAATATTGATTTGTTATTCTAGAACTTGCTTCGATTATGCATGTCAAGACCACACCATTTGATTTGATATGTCAAGATGATAAAGGCACTTAGGTTTAACCCACTTACTCCATAAAAGTCTACCCTCATAATTCACCCTTAGTGAACCCCCTTGAGCTTAACAAGCCATTCATTAATTTACCCTCAATATTAACCCATAACCCATTATTGTTGAAATCCCCTCATTTGATCCCTATTTTTATCGAGATTTGGTTTGAATAAATTACTTAGCTATGTTTTATTTTTGATAGTTAGCAAAGTTCTATGTACTTGATTTGTTCTTAAAAATATATACACATACATACATACATATTAGTAGTATTTTTTTTGTTTTTGAGCTTAAGTATTTAATTCCATATTCCATGAAGAAAAGCTCAGCTCTAGGATCTTCTAATTAAGAATGTAATTTGTTAGTTTTAGTATTTTTCTAGTTAGGTAGTTTTTCAATTTAATCTCGATTCTAACCATTTCTTTCAGCTTGTGACCACAACCCCTAACCAAAGCCACGTTACAACCCTCTAAAGACCTTTTGATTGATGTATCATCTCAATATATAGTGATGGATATTTGATTTGCACGTAAGCCTATGGTAATAACTCTTCATATTGGCTGTTGAGTGCTAAATTTCTTGTCCTTAAACACGTCGAGTGATTTGAGTGAATCTTTAGTAAGGATGTGAAACTCTGTGATATTTTGAATCAAAGGTGATTACTTAGATGAGGGGAGACATCTATGTTTTCGTGATAAAATGCTCAACTTGGAATGTTTGAAACTTTGATGTTCTTCAAGTTGAATTTTCAATGTATGATTACT
Source organism: Gossypium arboreum (assembly GCF_025698485.1). Lineage (NCBI taxonomy): Eukaryota > Viridiplantae > Streptophyta > Magnoliopsida > Malvales > Malvaceae > Gossypium > Gossypium arboreum. The sequence goes on from NC_069072.1 coordinate 30,226,447, forward strand.
TATGGATTATTTTGAGATATTATTGATGAGAATTATAAGTTAAGAAGAATTTATTTTGGTTGTGAGTTGAAAATTTTGCTTGAGGACAAGCAAACGCTTAAGTGTGGGGGTATTTGATAAGTCATAATTTATACATATTTTTATCCATGCTTAGCATATTTTTGGATGAATTATCATTAGATTTGTGGAATTCGATGCTCCTTACCCTTTAATTTCAAGTTTTATACTTAAGTGAGCATAGGAGAGTAAAAAGAGCAAGAAAAGGGCCAAAAACGGAGAAAATGGGTCAATGTGGGAAATCAACATGGCCTGGACTTCCTCACATGGGTAGACCACACGCCCGTGTCTATTTAACATACTCTAAACACGGCCTAAGCCACACCACACGGGTGTGTTCCTGTCGAGCCCAAGTCTAGTTCTATTCGAAAAAGGCCACTCTTGAGGGTTTTGAAGCATTCTAAAGCCTATATAAACACCCCAGGAGATACCTAGAAGACACACACGGAGTAGGAGGCAATGAATTACTCGAAGAAAGCCGATTGATCCATCTCAGAAGCCGGATTCTCCTTCAAGACTGAAGATCTGCCTTCAATTTCCTTCTAGTTTAATTCTTGCTTTAATATTCCAGAATATTGATTCAAGTATTGATGTGCTTATTCAGAGGAGTAAAAGTCCCTGTCTAAGAGTAGATCTAGCATAATTAAGTGGAGTTTATTGCACCTCTAGACATAGAGCAACATAAATCTGTCAGATTAGGGTCAAACCTAATAAGGGAATCTATAGATTGAGTTAATGCAACACTATGGGTTTTAATTATAAAGAGATTTCAATTAATCAACCTAGGGTTAGACGTTGTTAGTATAGAGGGAGATAATAATAAACTTAGGGATTTCTACGAATCGAGTCAAGTGAATAAATCGTCTGGTTCAGAGTCAAGTAACAAGTGAAGTCTAGGTGGATTTTTCCTTGTTTATTGTCCAAATCAATCAGTTTTCCAAAAAGTATTTCCCCAATTTTCTTCTTGTGCATTCTTAGTTTGGATAAACTAAATCCCCTTATTTTTAGGCTAGATAATAAAAAGAAAGTTAATACTAGTACTTTTAGTTCCCGTGGGTTCGACATTCTGGTCTTGCTATAAACTAGACTACTGTTCGATAGGTGCGTTTGCCTTCATCGTGATAATAGTTAGTTTTCAAGTACGATCAATTATAAATATAAAACTTATCACGAGACATTCCATCACAAATCAATGGTCTTTCTTGTGTAATTAACAACAGCATCGTGCAAAGTCAGCCAATCCATGCCCAAAATTATATCAAACTCATCAAAAGGTAACAACATCAAATCAGCCGTAAAAAGCATGAATCTCGAAGCATCAATGAGCAATTCTTACACACTTTGTCAACCAGAACACACCGGCCCAGGGGGTTTGATACTCGAATCACAAACTCAGTAGACTCAATAGGTAAAGTCTTACTGGATACTAATGTTTCACACACATATGAATGAGTCAAACTAGGAACAATCAATGCAATAACACTAGTATCATAAAGAGTGAAAGTACCGGTAATAAAATCTGGGGAAGAAGCATTCTTACGAGCGCGTATAGCGTATGCTCTGGTAGGTGCATGAGCCTCAGATCGAACTGCTGTATCTTTTGTCCCTCTCTGACTACCACCTACATTACTCAAATGTCTGGGTGGTCTGCCTCGCACTGACATGTTACTTGGTCTTGCATTCTGAATGGTGTTTTGCTTGATTAACATCAGACAATCTCAGATAAAATGATCCATCGATCCAAATTTAAAACAAGACCGATCATGCAATCTACAATTTCTAGAATGCCATTTACCACAATGCTTACACTCGATTCTGTTCTGTTGATCATTGCAAAAACTAGCAATCGAAGTGGCTCGAGAACTCACGGGAAGTCGGTCTCGATCTCGTCTAGAAAAGTCTAAAGTAGCTTTAAATTGACTAGAACCATCTCTAAACTTCTTCGATGCTGAGTGAAAAGTCTGACACGATGATCTTTTATAGGAATCTCTGGCTTCAAAATCAGCTTTTCTTTTCTTTTTCCCGAGCTCTTTGGCTTTGCAAGCTCGCTCAACAAGTACCGCGAACTCTTTGATAGCTTCGGTTGAAACACATTCACGAGCATATCGACTAAGTCTCACAAATTTCTGCTCGTACTCGGTTACCGTCATATGACCCTGTTTCAATTCCAGAAATTCTTTGCATTTCTGGTCGATAAATCTCTAGCTGATGTATTTCTTACGGAACTCAGTCTGAAAGAATTCCCAGGTCACTATCTCTTTTGGAACTACCAATACTAGTGTATTCCACCAGTGAATTGTAGTGTCTCGTAATAAGGATATGGCACACTTTAAAGATTCGTCCAGAGTATAAGATAGCTCGTCAAACACACGAATGGTATTATTGAGCCACAACTCAGCCCGCTCAGCATCATCATCATCATTAGCTTTAAACTCTTCGACCCCATGTTTTCTGATTTTATCTACAAGAGGCCTGTTAAATCTCATCGGATCAATCATCGGAGGTTCACAGGTATCGGAGATGGATTATTCGGGGGTGGAGGTTGTTGTACAGCTGGATTAATCCGAATATACTGAGTAAACCATTCGTTCATCATTTGGTAGAAAGCTTGTTTAGCCTCCCCCTCATGGCTATTCGAGATATATCGTGATTCAACTGGCACTATCCCATGCGCGGGAGTACGCGCTACGCTCTCAACATCATCAACCATAGCTCTATCGGGATCCATTTACTATATAAAAGTACATTTTCAAATGTCAGAAGTCATCACACTATCGCAGTATAAATTATGGCATGTATAGCTAAACTCACACACGCTACGTTAGTCCTATAACTGACTAAACCGTAGCTTTGATACCAATAAAATGTAACACCCCTAACTCATATCCGTCACCGGACTAGGGTCACGAGGTATTACTGAACAAAAACATAATTCCGAACATTCACATATTTATAAATATATAAAGCACATGGCTAATTAAATATAAAACATACATTATTAATCATATTGCATATACGAATCATACCTCAAAATTTAACCGAATCCATACCATGCATATAATCATATTTTCAAACCAATAAACACATTTCAAAGCCATACAACATATGCCTTATAAAAACATAGCACGAATCATATGGTCATCACTTTAATGATATTCAAATACTTAAAAAAACATTATACTTCTTAATTCTATACATGCATATTAAACCAAATAATATTATCATAAAGCATTTATTCATTAGCAAATATATAGATACATATACACTTTCATTATAAACCAAACCATAATGGAAAGCATCATTCAAACACACTAACATATACATATATATACATATATTTAACATCTTGTTATAATTCATATAATTCCTATAGTATACTATTACATAAATCACTATTCATTTGGTAATTTATCTTTGTTTCACTTACAATCCATATTAAACAAATAATCTAAATAAATAATCTTTATTTAACTTTATTAACCATACCTATATCATTATACAATTAACCACTTTAAGTACATATACACTTTCCATGCAAATCGAACCAAATAAAGCTATGCATATTCGAACATACACATACTTTATTAACATTTTTAAACTATCAATAACCAAACCAAGTTCACTAATCATTTTCAAGATATTTCCAAAACATAAAACACCAATCACATATACTTTTCATTCATTTCACATAACATTAAAAATCAAAACAGAATAAACCATTGCCAAACATAATCACATCCAAACTTTGAAGTTAAGCCATACTCGCATGGCTAAGTTTATACATATCAAGGTTGAACAAAATTCATATTAGCCTATACATACCATAAGTTCAAAAATAAACTTTTAAAAGTACCGAAAGTTGACGATACTGTGGATGACTTCAATAACGATCCCCGAGCTCGTGACTTACAACCAAAATCTATAAAATAAAGTAACAAAAACACACAGAGTAAGCTAACTTAGCTTAGTAAGCCTTAAGCAAATTAAACAACTCAAATAAATAATCAAATCATTTCATACAAGCCGAATGGTACCATTAAAGATATACTTTAACTCAAATAAGTTAACTTGGCTGAATATTCGAGGTCAATTATAACACCACATAAATACATACCTATATAACCGAATATATATAAAATCCAATATATCATCTCATAAAAACTTATCTATATGGCCAAATTCACAAGGTCATTATATTATTTCATATGGCCGAATATATAAGTTCAATATATCATTACATGTAACCTAAGGTTCAAGTTCAAATAAACATCTCATATGGCCGAATATACAAATTCAATATAACCTCACATGTAACCGAATATACAAGTTCAATATAAGCTCACATGTAATCGAATACACAAGTTCAATATAACCTCACATATACTTACCTATGTGGCCAAATATGGAAGTCATTTAGATCGACTTACTTGCTCACTTTCCACATCAATATGAAGTATTATGGACATAGACTTGAAATAAATCACTGGCATAAACCTGCTAGGCATAAGCCTGAATCACACACCGACACAAGGCCTGTTAGACTCAAAGTCTGATATTTTTCATCGACAATAAAGCCTGCAAGGCGCAAAGCCTGATTACATTCACCATCACAAAGCTTGCTAGGCTCAAAGCCTGAATATCACTATTATAATGTTGTCTCATACACAATTCATGTAACAAAAATTCCATATGTTCCTCATAAATTATACGAACTTTTAAACGATATAACCTTGTCAAATTAAATTCAAATACAATATTTCAATTTCTATACACAAACACATTCGGCTAGCTTTTTATGAATCTAAATATTCCATAACAATATTAAACTAAGCTACAATCAAGATAAATGATGTCTAATTGCTTAAAGACTTACCTCAGATATCGACGGACGTTACAAATCAGCTATTCGACTATTTTCGTTTTTCCCAGATCCAAGTCTGATTTCTTTTGTTCTTAATCTATATAATTTCAAATTAACCTCATTTAAACACAATTTCATTCAATTTAATCCAACAACACATAAATGGGAAAATTACCATTTTACCCCTAATATTTCATACTTTTACAAATTAGTCCTAATTGCACAACGCACAAAATACACAAAATCTCCCAACAATAAAGTTGGGCTGAATTTTCCATATAACCATACTAGTCCATATATTTCATTTATTTCACATTTTAGTCCCTCAATTTATTATTTTTGCAATTTAGTCCTAATTACTCAAAATTGTCAAAAACTCAAATACTAAACATGTTAATCTAAAACATAATTTTAATATTTCATCATCAAACATAACAAAACACAAATATTCATCAATGGCATAACTCAAAATATGCATCAAAATCAGAAATTTAAGCATGGGTCGGATAGTACTCAAAGCAACGATCTCAAAAACGTAAAAATCATCAAAAACTGAAACCAAACTAACCTTTAATTTGTATCAACAATGGCCAAATATCATGAGCTTTTCTTCATTCTTTTCTTTTGCTAGTTTCGGTCAAAAGAATATAAACTCATGCATGTTTTCTTTTATGTTTTATATTATTATTACAATTATTCATTTTACTTATTTAACCTTATAAAAATAATAACATAAACATGTACATTAAGGGTACATTCGGCCATCATTAATCTAAAGGATTATTTGCAACATAAATACTCCATATTAAAAAGCCACTATCAATTCAACCTTTATGATTTAAACTATCAAGTTTTCAACTTACGCGATTAAGTCCTTTTATCAAACTAAGCACACAAACAATCAAATTTTCGTACGAAATTTTCACACATGCAAATTCACATATAATAAACATGAAAAATAATATTTAAATATTTTTTAACTCGAATTCGTGGTCCCAAAACCACCATTTTGATTAGGGTCTAAATCGGACTGTTACAGATTGCAGCCCCATTGACTAAGCTTCTACGTAAGGGGGTGTCATTTATCTAGACTGATGCACAACAATCAAGCTTCAAGAAGTTCAATTCTATTTTGACTCAGACTTTTGTGCGAATACAGCCTGAACCTGGTAAGGGGTTTGTGGTGTATAGTGATGCGTCATACATCGGTTTAGGATGTGTGCTGATGCAAGGGGGTAAGGTGGTGGCTTATGCGTCTCAGCAGCTTAATACACACGAGGAGAATTATCTGATGCATGATTTGGAGTTGGCTGCAGTAGTTTTTGCGTTGAAAATTTGGAGGCATTACCTGTTTGGCGAGAGGTGTATTATCTATACCAATCACAAGAGCCTCAAGTACCTCCTTTCTCAGAATGAGTTGAACCTTAGGCAGCGACGATGGATTGAGCTGCTTAAAGATTATGACTGTACCATAGAGTATCATCCTGGTAAGGCCAATGTGGTGGCTGATGCTCTAAGTCGTAGAGCAATATCTAATTTGAGGGCAATGTTTGCATGCCTTAGTTTGTTTGACAATAGGAGTTTATTGGCCGAGTTGCAGGTTAAGCTGACTTGGATTGATCAGAGTCGAGATAAATAGTTAATGGATGAGACTCTAGGTATGCAGTTCCGTTAGGTTGAGAGTGGTACTACTTCTAATTTTGGGTTAAATAATGATGGTGTGTTATGTTTTCGAGGGCGAATCTATGTGCCAAATGATTCTGATTTGAGACAGTCAATTCTAAAGGAGGCGCATAGTAGCCTTTACGCTATGCATCCTAGTGGTAATAAGATGTATTGAGACCTTCGTGAATTGTACTAGTGGTCGAGTTTGAAGCAAGATGTTACTGATTTTGTTGCTCGATGTCTAACGTGTCAACAAGTTAAGGTTGAACATTAGTTTCCTTCGAGTTTGTTGCAGCTAGTTAAGATTCCCTTATGGAAATGGAAACGTGTAACGATGGACTTCGTTAGTGGGTTTCCCTTGACACCCACTAAGAAGGAATCTATTTGGGTCATCATGGATCGATTGACCAAGTTTGCTTACTTCATTCTGGTTCAGACGGACTATTCTCTCCAGAAGCTAGCGAAGCTCTACATTTTGGTGATAGTGAGACTGCATGGGGTACTTGTTTCAATAATTTCTAATAGAGATCCTCGGTTCACATCTCGGTTCTGGAAAAAGTTGCATGAGGCTTTGGATTCGATGTTGGAGGACATGCTTTAGAGTTGCGTGATCTATTTTCGAGGTAGTTGGGAGGATTATCTACTGTTAGCAGAGTTCACCTATAATAATAGCTTCCAATATAGCATTCAAATGCCAATTTATGAGGTGTGATATGGTCGTAAGTGTCGTATCCGCTGTGTTGTACTGACTTAGGTGAAAGTCTGGTTTTGGGTCCTGAGTTGGTTTTTGAGACCGAGGAAAAGGTTAGGCTAATTTGGGATTGACTGAAGGCGGCTTTTGACAGGTAGAAGTCTTATGTGGATCTGAAGAGGCCTGATTGAGTACTCGGTGAGGGACTTTGTCTTTCTTAAGGTTTCACCATGGACAGAAGTTCTGAGATTTGGCCGTAAGGGCAAGTTGAGCCCTAGGTTCATTGGGCCGTATCAGATTAAGAAGCGTGTAGGACCAGTCGTTTATCAATTGGAGCTACCTCCAGAGTTAGAATGTATCCATGATGTGTTTCACGTCTCGATGTTGAAGTGATATCGGTTAGATCCATCTCACGTAGTCTCTGTTGAGGAGATCGAAGTTAGACTGGACTTGACTTTTAAGGAGGAGCCAGTTTAGATTCTGGATCCTGTTGTTAAGGTTCTGAGGAGGAACTCTATTCCATTAGTAAAAGTTCTGTGGCAGTATCCTCATCTGTTCTGATCAGGTAAATTTTGAGGTCTAAATTTCTTTTAGGGGGTAGAGTTGTAACGTCCTGACTTGTTTTTGTTTCTGTAAAATTTGACACAACATTGAATATGCTTCAGTGGTTAAGTGTTTTGGGTATGTGTGAGTGGTCCCAAGTTCATGCCTTATATTTGGCAAATTTTGGGTTATTTTTGGATCTAAGCCTTATCCTATTTTAATGGGCTTATATTTAGTTATCTGTAAATTCATATCAAAATAAGCCTACTGGTTCGAGTGGAAAGGGTGTTTGTAACAGCCCATTTTCGGTTAGATCGAAACATTGGTTTCAGGACCACAAATCAAGCCAAAAATAAAAATTTATTTTATTTTATTTTATGGTTGGCATCATGATAGGAAGGTCACATGAAAATTTTGGTATGAAAATTTTACCGATTGTGTTTAATTAGGGAAAGGACTAAATTGCATAAAATACAAAAGCCAGGTTAATAGCTATGGAATTCCAAACTTAAGGTCCTTATATGGTAATTAGACCATTAAAGATTAGTTAGTAGATATTTTAATGACTCATCAATGGAAAAATTAGAAAAGGGTATGGACTAAGTTGGAAATCAATAAAATTAATAGATAATAATTAATTAAAAAGAAAAAAAAATCATCTAATTTCATATCATCTTTCCCAATTTTTCTATGGAATCCTTAGGAGAGAGGAAGTAAACTTTTCAAGCTTAATGAGGTATGAAATCAAGTCCCGTTTTTAGTAATTTCTATATTTTTGGAATTGTGATAGCCTAATCTTTCTGTTTAAAGGATTTATTTGAAAAGATATCAAGGTATGGAATTTGGGTCATGGATGAATATGCTGAAAATTAGAAATTGATGGTAGAAAATGAAAAGTTATTCATAGATAAACAACTTTTACAAAACAATTTTTGATGAAAACTTGATTTAGGGACTAAAATGAAAAAGTGGTAAAACTCGTGGAAAATTCTGTAATTTGTGAAATGTATGTGCTGTAAATGTAATATATAAATTTTAGCTAGGCTTGGAAAGAGGGTTAAATTTCATGATTTTCATTTTTCGGGCCTAGGGACGAAATCAGAAATTTTGAAAAAAATAGGGGCAAAATGGTAATTTTTCCTAGGTTGTAATAGGATGCCAATGTATATGAAATGTGTTAGATTAATAGTTAAATTTACCCATATATATCCAAAAAGACCAACCACGGAACTAGATCGAGGAAAGCAAAAGTTTTCGAATTAGTTGAAATTCAAATATGAACCATTTTCAAGGTAAGTTTGTGTAACTTGAATATGTATGTTAATATGCTTGAATTGAATTGTATGAGTGTTGATATGTATGAGATGATATACATAATGAAATAGTCATAAGTTTTGAAATATGGACAAATTGTCATGTTCCGGTTCAATGTTGAATTTCGATGGATTAAGGTGATTTCTTGAATAAGAATAATATTGCATATGTTGCAAACAAAATTTAGCCAGGACGGGTAATTCTAATGAAAGCCCTCCTGAGCTTAGGTTATAAATTGGATTTAGCCCAGACGGGTAATCCAAATTAAGCTCTCTAGAGCATATGCTACGGATAAGATTTAGCCTGGACTGGTAATCCTGCTGCAAAATGTGCAGCTCAAGAGTGTGCCTTTTTATTTTGTACCCTAATGGGTACTTTTGCACATGAGTGTATTACCCGAACATCCATCAAAATTTCAATAGTTCGACGAAAAAGACTCTTGAAGTGTGGAAAGGTGAAATTAATAGATGCTAGTAATGTGATGAGCTCATGTAGGTTTACTTGATATTTATATGTGGTTATGTGATTAACTTGTTTGATTAAGTGTTTGTGTTTAGGTAAACTCATCCAAAATTTATGGAAAGTATGACTATGTATGCTTGTATTGATAAATATGAATGGTAAGTTTGTTTTCCGTTATACGAACTTACTAAGCATAAAATGCTTACTCGATTTAATTTTCCCTGTTTTATAGTGCTCAAAGCTCACAAAGGTTGGAAGTCGGTCGGAGCAATCATCACACTATCCACTATCTCATTTTGGTACAAATAGAAATCTCGTTTTGGTATAATGGCATGTATAAGCTTATTTGGCCAATGATGGCTTGTAATTGTTGTTTTGTAATCTAGCCATTGGAGTGGCTAGTGGTGGCATAAGTTTGGCTATTTTGAAGTAATATTTTGGTAATCACATAAGTGTTCATTGTGTGTTAGTTTGTTGGAATTATGTTAGCATATAAGTTATGTTAAGAGTAAGTTTATATCTTTTGATGTATGAGAAAATACCAAATGATTGGTGGAAAATTTTATTTGAATATGATGTTAGATTGGTGGATATATACTTGTGAGTTTTGGTGCAAGAAATTGTGAGTTTTGGTGTTGTCCACACGAGCACATGTCTTGGCCGTGTGTGACACATGGCTTGCCCCATGGGTATGTGGTCCGGTCGTGTGTCCCTGCATTTTCAAAATGAGAAATAGAATGCTCAGAATTAGGCACACGAGTTGAATGAGCGTGTGTCTCAGCCGTGTAGTTGACACAACCTTAACACGGGTATGTTACACACCTGTGTGAAAGCTGCGCCTAAAATTCAAAAATAAAATTCGCCACATGGCCTAGCACATGGGCGTGTGACGTGGCCATGTGACTTCAATTTCTTCATGCCTTAAAAGTCAGAGAGATACACGGGATAGGGACAAGGGCATATGTAGTACACGGCTTGACCATATGGGCGTGTTACCTTACAATCTTGGAAATTTTTTGAAATGCTGCGAAAAATTTTATGAGTTTTCGATTAAGTCCTGATTGATTCTATTGCTCATATTGGGCCTCGAGGGTCCAATTGAGGGATGTTTTGAATGATCTCGATAATTGAATAGTAATTTATGTAAATAAATTGTAAAGTGTTCTGAATGTTTCAGTAATGCTCTGAAATCCTGTTTCGATGACAGATACGGGTTAAGGGTGTTACAGTGTTGGTGTGATGGAGGTTCAGTGTTCGAATCCTTGTGCAAGTGTGGGAATTATTATTTTTGCTCGGCTTTGTGTTAGAGTTTCGGTTGTGATAGAATTCTGAGTAGTGGGAGGTTATGATTGTGGTGTAGTGGGAATTGAGTTAAACTCATCTTTTTTCCAAAAATCCCTATTTTGGGATATTTGATGTCTCTCTTCAATTTTCTCTCTACAATACTTTTTTTTCTATTTCTTCCATCTTTCCTTTTTCCTTAATTTGAGAAAAGTGGTTCCTAACTTCAGAGTTTCGGTTGAAGGTATTCGTGCGTGGTAAATTAGGAAGAAAGGGGCTTTCATCATCGGGAATCATAATCGTAGTCGCTCATGGTGTTAGAGTTCTGAAAGGCTTGGGTGTGTCTCCGCTTCAAATTGATTCCAGGTGTATATCCTAAACACCAAAAAATGAAAGTCAGGAAAAACTGAAAAGCCTTACAATCGATACCATATGGGCGTGTGGCCTCTCATGTGGTAGGTCGTGTGTGAGAACACGACCGTGTGGTTGACGAAGGCATGGCTGTGCGCAGCACACAACCGTGTGGTGGCTTGAGTGTGGCCGTGTGGTCCACACGGGCTAAGCCAATTTGGGCCTATGGGCCCACATAAGCTTGACATACAAGCATGTGGATTCTTGGGCCAGGTTGTGTGGGCCACACGGATAAGACCAATTTGGGCTTGTGTGCCTACATGGTCAAGGCATGTGGGCCCATAAATTTAAAATATTCCCTAGGGTCTTGCGGGTTGTTCTGTTCGACTGGGGACCTATCGTAGGGTCAGTAAGGGCTAATTAAACCCTATCTGTATGCTATAAAATTCTACTAGACTGATCTGATTAGGACACACTTGATTATACTGTTATATGTGTAACTGTTAATTGTATAAAGCATGTTGAGCATGTTTAGTCTGATAATTTTGTATCTGATATCTGCATCTGTTTTAGGGTGGGTTTTACATATATGTGGAGGAAGTATTTTGTATGGCGATCATTGCCTATATTCTGGCAGCTTGGCTGGACTATATCTGATACGTGTCATATCGACACAATGTTGTGTGTAAGGATGGGTACGTGTTTTTAACCCCACATGGTTGGATGGGATGGTCAGAGTTGGTGTGTAGAGGATGGGGGTAGGACTTTGCATATCTGAATCTATTATCTGATCTGTACATCTATTTCTGTAACTGTATCTGGAATGGGCATAAGCTCGAATCTGTACCCGACTGTTTGAAATGTTTCTGTAAGTTTGCTTGTCTAATTCTACTGGGTTAGACACTAAGTTTATGTAAACTCACATCTGTTTGTCTGTTCTTTCAGGTAATCCTCAAACTTAGGCGGATCGATGTGGCGGAGACACAGTGATGACCACAATATCGGAAAACAGTTAAATTTAGTTCTTTTGGGTTATTTTAAATTTTGGACTTATTTGAGAGTTGTAATTTTTGGGGACTCTCTGGACTGTTTGGTTTTTAATTGTTTATTTTTGGATTGTTTGTCAACTTGATTGCTTTGGTAAAATTGTTTTATTAAAATGACGATTTTTATGTAAACAACGATTTTCCTAAACACGACTGTGTTTCCAAACTATAAACGACTAAGGCTTCCGCTATAAAAAGTTTCGATAAAGAAATTGACTAATTTGTGTTTTTTAGTAAATTTCAAAGATTGATGTTTTACCAAGTCAACACGGTTTCCAAAACCCATTTCTTGTGACATCTCTAGATATGGCCATAATGTTTAGGCTGGGTTTGGGGTGTTACAGAAAATCAAGTGGGTCAACTTGCTAATGAACTTCAAAATTGACCATAAGGCGTTTTTCCCAGTGATACGAAAAATCCAAGAAATTCAAGGAAAGAACATTGCAAAGCATTGAGTCTAAAAACCAAAAAGTCGTTAGATCCCAACATTGTTGAAATTGAAGAGGAGCCTGCTGACACTCGGGAAAAAATGGAAGTTCAACCACGTATTGAAACTCCAGTTTCATAAGATCCAAAATCTGTAAATTCTGATAAGGTAATCCTTAAACTAGTCAATTTTGATAAGCTAACATCCTCATTAGATGCAGAAAAAATGTCGCATCAAACGAATTGCCCTATACAAGTTAGGAATCCTCCACCACCTTACCGTCAAAGGCTTCAAAATTAAAACTAGGAAATCCAGTTCAAGAAGTTCTTAGACTTACTCAAACAACTTCATATAAACATTTTGTTGGTAGAAGCTCTTGAGCAAATGCTGAATTATGTTATGTTTATGAAGGACATCCTATCCAATAAGAGGAGAATTTGAGAATTTAAGACGGTAGCTCTAACAAATGAGTGCAATGCATTCTTGCATGGTAAGCTACCCCCAAAAATGAAGGATCCATGATGTTTAACCATCCTTTGCAATATTGGGACATCTTATTGTGGTAAGGCATTGTGTGATTTGGGTGCGAGTATCAACTTGATGCCCATGTCCGTATTTAGAAAGTTGGGGATAGGTAAAGTTAGGCCTACTATGGTTACACTTTAATTAGCATATTGATCATTTGCGTATCCGGAAGGAAAAATTGAGGATATATTGGTACATTTAGATAAATTCATTTTTCATGTTGATTTTGTTGTCAGATTTTGAAGTAGACATAGAGGTGTTAATCATCTTGGAAAGGTCTTTTCGGGAAACCAGAAGGAATTTAATTAATGTGTAGAAAGGTAAGCTTACCATGCATGTTCAGGATGACCAGGTAACGTTTAATGTATTTAAGTCTATGCAATTTCCAGACACAATTGATGAGTGTCTTGCAGTATTCAAATTAGAGGAGTTAGCTGAAGAATGGAACTCAATTTTGCTCAGGATCCATTAGAACGTGTCCTAATGTCAGACCTTCCAAGTGACGAGGAAGGGGAAAAGTACTTAGTTTGCTTGAAGCTAACTCAAGGGGATTTATTCCTCAATACCACTTTGAACATTTGGAATTAGCAAAACAGGAGTATGTCCAACCAAAAGCATCGATCAAGGTGCCACCTAAATTAGAACTTAAGGTACTTCTTTCACACTTAAAATATTTTTATTTAGGTGATGCTTCTACTTTGCATGTGATTATTTCAGCAGAACTAACTAAAAAGCAAGAAGACAAATTGATTGCAATGCTAAAATAATTTAAAAAGCCTATCAAATGGACGATCACTAATATCCGTGGTATTAGTCTATCCGTGTGTATGAAAAAAATCATCTTAGAGGATGGTGAAAAGGGAACGATTGATGGACAACGGAGACTAAACCCCATTATGAAAGATGTGGTACAAAAGGAATTTATTAAGTGGTTAGATACGGGTATAATTTATCCCATCTCAGATAGTTCAGGGGTAAGTCCGGTCCAGTGCATGCCAAAAAAGGAATTAGGGTATAATTTATTAAGTGGAGAATGAAAACAATGAGTTAATACATGTAACACCCTAGCCCATCTCTGTCACTAAATTAGGGGTTTAGAATATTATGACACATAACGAATCTCAATTCACCATAAAATAAAATAAAAATTAATTTAAAGACTATTTATTCATAACCAATCATCATTCATGACATTCATACAAAAGCGAGTGTTAAATCAATTATACGGAACCTGAAAATCAACTTGGAAATAATTAAGAACTAATTTGAAATAAAACAGAAAATTGAAGAAAAAATAAAAACAGGGGGTCACACAACTGTGTGACAGCCCGTGTCCACCTAAAATGACTTTCAAAACAAGGCAAATCATCACTCATTTCTCAGGTGCCAAGCCAAACCAATTCCAACCATTTTAGTACCTTCAAAATACATTCAAACATGCTTGAAACATCCCAAAATATTTTCACACGGTCATCTTGTCGTGCACCCATTCGTTAGTCCCAGATTAACCGGCGAGATCGAAAGATAAACTAGACCTAATTTGTCTTAGTTGGTAAAATTGAGATTGGAAGATAAATTGGATCCACTTAGTAATTTACGTGATTTTTGTCCCTAGTTTGAGATTTGGTGAACCACTTTGAAGTCAACCAACCCCCGTTAGTCATTTGCTAGATAGTCCCTCTAGTTTACATTTCTTACAGTTTAGTTCCTAGAGTTTAATATTTAATTTTCTTGCAAACTTATCTTTTGTGAATCGTTGTAATATAAAATCGTATTAGTAGCCACTTAGCCTCCGTTGTGTAGGCTAGTTATTACTCAATCACCTCTTCCTTTGGGTGTTATCCTTGGAATACTTTGGTGTTTCACTGTGACACTATAAATATTACAACTGACCTCTACATTTGCAGTAATATCGGGCTTTAAAAATTATTGTATAAATTCATTGTTTTAATGCACACACGCGTAACCGGTTAAGTTGTTGGCACTGTTGCCTGGGAAGACCATGTAAGATTGAGTAAGTTTTAGTGTACACTTTTAGGTATATATAAGTAGCCAAAGTAGGATCGATAGATACAACTTTATTTTCCATTTATTTTTATGTTATTCAACTTGTAGTTAATTTTTTTTAATCTGTTGTACTTGTAGGCAAGTTGTATGACTTGAACCAGTAATAGTGTCTTCTCGTTTGAGTCGAAACTAGAATGTATCATCATTCATGACCTCTTTACTTGATGCTATGTTGCATGATTGGAGATGGTTAAGACCTGGGACAACGACACCTAATGTTGAGGTTCCGCATGTCGAGATTAATCTATCCCTTATTTTGTAGGTTGTGACTATTCTTCAATTTCATGGAATGACAATGAAAATCTAATGAACTTTCTTTGCAAGTGTTAACACATATGTAGCACCGTAACTTATGAAGGGGTACATCTTGACAGTATCAGACTCTTGTTGATTCCCTTTGCTCTTAGAGGGAAAGTAAAAGAATGGTTGGATATGTTGCCTCCTGACACTATTTTTACATGGGAAGACTTTCTTCAGAATATGGCCATTGCAATTATACTTAATCCTTATAAAGAGTTGTTTGAGTTCCAACAAAAAGAGATTGAAACTTTAAGGCAAGTATAGGAAAAGTTTAAAAAGGATTTGAGAAGCCTCATCGTGAATGGAGTAAAGAGAGCAACACAATTACAATGTTTCTGTGGTAGTTTGGATGTAGACAATAAGGAAAGTTTGAAGTAATTTTTTGGGGAAGTATTTGGACTAGAATAGTGAGAGAGATAACAACCATGCTTGAGAATGTTAGCATCAGTGCTTCCTTTTCCAGGGATAATCGAGGTTCTGATAATAATAAATCTAATGATATGTTCAGAAGACTAGAGAGCCAAGAAGTGGAAATGATTCAAGGACCCACCATACCAAGGACGACTCTAGTCCAAAAAAAATGTGAATTCTCTGTACAAGAAGATTACAAATTGAAACCATTTTCAAATATATGAAGTATTCAGTCTACTAAAACTGAGAGCATAGAAGAATGTTAAGTGCTCTCTATGCCAGACATGGGTGAACTAAATGTTGAAGAAGAGGATAATGACTTACTTGAAGACATGGAAATTCAAGTGGCGCCAGAGTATGTTCATCAACTTAATTGGTGGAAATACTACAAAAAGCCTTTAGGGCCTCTTAAAGATGCGTCTGAGAAAATGATTCCTTCGAAAATTGGACCTCTTATGTTTGAATTGAAACCCTTACCTGAAGGTTTAAAGTACGGGTATTTGGGAGAACACAACACCTTACCTGTTGTTATCTATTCTTGGTTAGGGATGAAAGAGAAGTGGCACTCCTTCATGTGTTGAAAGTACATAAAAAGGCGATTGGGTGGTGATTGCTGACATCAAAGGAATAAGATCATCCATTTTCCAACATAAAATACTCTTAGAATAGGGGAAAAAAGCTTGTGGTAGATGCATAACGATAACTCAACATGGCAATGAAAGAAGTAGTGAATAAAGAGCTCACAAAGTGGTTAGATGTCGGTATTGTCTATGCTATTTCTGATAGTGATTGGGTAAGTCCCATACATTGTGTCCCGAAAAAAAGAATAATAGTTGTGGTTTCAAACGAAAAAAATACAAACTCATACCGATTAGAATTGTGACTGGGTGGCGTGTCTGCATTGATTATCGGAAGCTAAATGACACTACAAGAAAGAATCATTTCCCTTTTCCATTCATTGATTAGATGTTGGATAAACTAGTGGGGAGAGAGTTTTATTGTTTCTAAGATAGGTATTTTGGATATCATCAAATTCTAATTCACCCGGATGATCAAGAAAAAATAACCTTCACCTGCTCATTCGGTACTTATGCCTTCTGATGGATGCCTTTTGGGTTATGTAAAGCTCCCGCCACAATTATGAGGTGTATGACATCTATTTTTGCTAACATGATCAAGGAAGGGTTGGACATATTTATGGATGACTTTTCAGTAGATAGAGATTCCTCCATTGAATGTTTGGGAACCCTTAAGAAGGTACTTGAATGATGTGAGGAAATAAATTTAGCCTTGAATTGGGGAAAGTGTTATTACATGGTTACCGAGGGCATTGTCCTGGGGCATTGGATCTTAAAAAAAAAAAAGATTGGAGGTTGACCGAGCAAAAGTTAAAGTTATTGAAAAACTCTCACCCCATATTCGTTGCATGGAATCCATAATTTTCTGGGACATGTTGGCTTTTATAGGTGTTTAATCAAAGACTTTTTGCATATCTCCAAATTGTTGAGCCGTCTTTTACAGAAAGATGTTTCATTCATCTTTGACAAAGAATGTAATCTTGCTTTCGTTAACTTGAAGGAAAAATTGCCAGTCGCCCCCATCATTTGTAGCCCTACTCGGAATGAGCCATTTGTTATAATGTACGAGGCTAGTGATTTTGCTATCAGGGATGTGTTGGGTCAAAATAAAAACAAAGTTTTCCATGATATCCATTATCCTAGCAAAACTTTGAATCCAACCCAATGCAATTACACCACCACCGAAAAAGAAATGTTAGTCGTGGTATTCGCATGTGAGATTCTATTTGTATTTAATGGTAAATAGGCTTTATCTATATGCAGATCATTCAGCTCTTAAATATGTGATGAAGGAAAAAGAAACAAAGGGTAGATTGATGATATAGGTATTATTGCTTTAGGAAATCGATTTGTGGATACTGGATAGGAAGGGGACAGAAAATCATGTGGTGGACCATTTATCTCATTTAAAGCATGAAGGTGACCAAAAGAAAAGTAGAGCAGTCGATGACACCTTCATATACAAACAACTATTTCGCCCCAATTGTTGCTTTGTGAGGAGAAAAAAGCTCTAAATGCCATGGTACGCCAATAATGTAAATTACCTTGTGGAAGGAATTTTTCCACCAATAGTATCCAGTCATCAAAAGAAGAAAATAACTCATGATACATGAGATTATATTTGAGAGGAACCTTATGACTTCCAGTAATGCTCAGATCAACTAATATGCAGGTGCATAGCCGAGGAAGCGATGGAAGACATCCTTGTGAGGTGTCATACTTCCCCACGGGGGCCACTTTGGTAGAAAGAGGACATTACAAAAATACTACAGTCCGCCGCGATACATAAAAATTTGTTAGAAGATGTGAACAGAGTTAGAGAACTAGAAACATTTTCAAATGTGACGAAATGCCTCAAAAAAGAATCTTGGAAGTAGAAATATTCAACGTATGGGGGATTGATTTTATGGAACCCTTCGCAAATTATTTTGGGAATCAGTATATTCTATTAGCAGTGGATTATGTTTCCAAATGGGTTGAAGTGGTAGGCTTGTCTTCTAATGATACTAAAACAGTAGTGAAGTTTTTCTGTAGAAATATCTTTTCGAGGTATGGAACACCTTGAGCTCTGGTGAGTGATAAAGGGACACACTTCTGCAATAAAAAACTGGAGGATGCACTTTCCTAGTATTTTCTTATTCATTACTAATGCAGTGCAAATATACAAATAAGTTGACCCCGGGTCAATCAAAGCATAAGCAGTAACATCAAAAAGATAAATGGACTAGGGATCACATTAGGTGCTAAAGCATTTTCACGAGCTTGTATCACATAATCCCTAGTTGGTGCTCCTACCTCAGATTGAACTGCAATGTGTTTCACTCCACTTCTACTGACTCCAGCATTTTCGGTGGACCAGTTTTAGAAGGCATAGCCCCTAATCATACATTTTAAACTTTATCCCTATAAGATCTATCTCGACAGTCACAGAGGAAATGATCTGACTAGCCACATTTAAAACACGATCTTTCTTTCAACCGACACTCACTAAAATGTCGTTTTTTACAATGTTGGCACTCTAGCTTATTGGCATTATGAACACTACCAACACTAGCTATTAAGGTAGACTAAGGTCTCGAGCTAGCTTGCTTTCCTCGATCTCTAACAGAAAATCCAGACGGAGTTGACATACGACTGTGAGATTCTTTTACTTTCTTTGAAAGAGAAGATAAAGTTGTTCCCAATTGCTTTTTACTCGAGTCTCAAATTTCCAAATCTATTTTTTTCTTTACTTTGCTAATTTTCTCCATTTTCTAATCTCTATGAACTAACACAACGAACTATTTCAACTCGAGTACCCCGACGAGCAATTGGATTCCTTCATTCAAGCCTTCCTTAAAATGAGTACACATAACATCTTCTACCAGAATTAAATCTCTAGCATACTTATTTAGCCAAACAAATTCTCTTTCATATTCAGCCACTATTCTACATCCCTGCTTCAACTCAAGAAACTCTTTTCATTTTTTTCAAAGTATCGCTGACATTTTCTTTTGAAATTCAATCTAAAAAAAGTATCAACTCAACTGATCTTTTAATACAACTGTTGATAGAGTATTCCACCACTGGTATGCTTCGTCTTTTAACAACAAAATTACACACTTCTAACAATCATTGGGTGAACACGACAACTCATCAAATATTATCATAATATTTTCTAACTAGAATTCAGCCTTTTCCAGATCATCCTCAACTTTACCATGGAATTCTTCGGCCCCATATTTTTGTATTTTATCAATAGGAGGTTTATTAGTAGGTACCTATTCCAAACCTTGAAGATTAAGGGGTATTGGTTAGGGTATGAGAGGATACGGAGTTTGTTGAGCCATCAGATTAGTTCTCACAAAATTAGTGAACCACTTGAACATCATATAGAAGAAGCCTTCCCATGCCTCACTTTACTAGCCCTTAGAAACGGGCTCACTATGAATAACCCCATGTACCGAGGCTTGAGCATTACTCTTAGCTTCATCAAAATCAGTTCGGTTGGATTTAAGCGACATCTTTTATCTATATGAAAAAAAATCAATTTGAGTCAAGAGACATCACACTAGCACAAGTTATAAAATAACATGTATTTCTAAACTCTATACATGCTATGTTCAGTCCGAGAACCGACTAAACCGTAGTTCTAATAACATTAAATGTAACACCCCTAGCTCGTCTCCGTCGTCGGATTAGAGTTTTAGAGAATTAAGGCACATAACAAATCTCAATACACCATAAAATCAATCAAATATTAATTTAAATATTATTTATTCATAACCAATCATCATTCATGGCATTCATACAAAAATAAACATTAAATCGAGTAAATGGAACTAAAAATAAACTTCGAAACAATTAGGGACTAATTTGAAACAAAATTTGAAAAAGTAGCAAATATTGAAAACAAGGGTCATTCTGCCGTGTGATAGGACCTAGGCCGTGCAGTTTAAGGACAAACTGTGTACAATTTGAAAATAAGGTCACACGGTTGTGTCGCCAAGCCGTGTGTAATTCGAAATAGGGTCATACGACCATTATGCCAGGCCATGTAACTTGTGGCCATGTGGGAAAAAGTTGCATGAATACTAAATAGGCCAGATGGCCTTATGGAGTAATCGTGTGTGGCACACGACTGTGTGACAGCTTGTGTCTCAGGCTGTGTGCACCTAAAATGACTTTCAAAACAAGGCAAATCATCATTCATTTCTCAAGTACCAAGCCAAACCAATTCCAACCATTTTCATACCTTCAAAACACATTCAAACATGCTTAAAACATACCAAAACATTCAACTTAAGTGCCTAACCAATATACACTCATTGGCACCACATTTCATATTCCAAACTAAATTCACATTCAAAGATTACAAGTTCTTACCTTATACACATGCCAAACATACCAATTCATCCATTCCATTTACAATCATTTTCCCATATCTCAACCAACTTCCAAGAAGCATGAATCAAATAACCAAATACATATATATGGAAATAAACAAACCAAAACAAAATATTTGAATACATATCCACAAGTATGCTTAAACTAAAGTTTAAACAACACTATCATAACAAAAGAACTTAAACGCTCCTATTACATGCCATTTATAACCTAACATTAAAATGACCAAAACTTCTACTGAGTTGAAGAATGGATAGTGTGTGTACTTTAACTTGAACTCCCAACTGACCAAGACTTCTAATGATCTACAAGGAAAGAAAACAACTAACATAAGCAACTGGTGCTTAGTAAGATCTTATAATGTAAACTTAAACTTACTGAACATGTATACATATTCAAACCATTCATGCTTAAATTCATTTATTAGATAATGAGAATATATTTCTTTCCTATACAACACAAACCTCATAAGGTTAGTAGTATAATAATGAAACATATAATCTTAACATAACATGAAACATGTAATATTAAACATGTCAACTATACATTTCATTATTCATATCTGCAGTAAGCATCATTCTTTTATTTCAAAGCATTCATGCCAACATTTTCCATTTCATCTATCAAGATCACATAAAATTTCATATAAATAAGTTCATTCGTTTAAGCCTTTAGTACCCGTTGAACCAAATGAAATAACATCAGATACTCGAGAAAATGCTCACACAAGCTATGACTGTTATCGTATATGCTCACACAAGCTGTGAAATTGGTCTACTCACATGAGCTGTGGGTTGGGATGTTAAGCTACAGGATGCTGCTCACTCAAGCTATGGAGAATCCACAACAAATGTAGGACCTCACCTATCGATAGAACTTCTAAGATTAGCACCCAAAATAGTAAATAACCCATAATGACATGTCATTTGTATCCTAAGTATTCACGAGGTCCATATGGGCCACATTACATATCTGAATCATTTAACTCATTTCACTACACCATTTCAATCTCACATCCATGTATTTCATATTTTCCAAACATAATCATCAATTGAATCAACATTGCAATTTAGTCCAAAATCATTAATCGACGTATATCATTCAATTTAACTATACCTAACATGAGTAATAGTTAACATGTTACCAAAAGAAACAATTAATAAATTTAAACAATATATGAACTTACCTAAACAAAAACGGTTACGAATATAATACCGAAAACTAATTCATTAATTTAGCTTTTCCTCTATTTGAGTTCAATTGCTTCATTTCTTGATCTAAATAATAATTTTTACTCAACTAATCCATTCAAACATCTAAAATAATTAAACTTAAGTTTATAAGCCATTTTATTATAAATTTACAAAATTACCCTAACATTTTACTCTTTATGCAATTTAGTCCCTCAACCTGGAACTTACAAATTAACCACATTTAATCAAAACCCATGCTAGCAAAATTTCTTACGGTCACTCTATAGCCTACTGTTATCACAATTTCACAATAATTCCATGAAGTATTACTACTTTAACAATTTAATCCCTAAACATTAAAATTACTAAAAACTACTTTCAAAATAATATTATTTAACAACCAGGCTTAATAATCTACCATCAAACTTCAAAAACATTTTAAACTCATCAATGTCATAAGCTATAACATTTTACAATTTTACGAATTACCTTTCGGGTTAGCTAGATTAATCTAAAATGATCACAAAAGCATATGCATGAAAACCAGGCTTGGCCAAATCTCAAACTAAAAAAATGGGGATTTTTTGTTTCCATAAAGAAAGAAAGAAGATAATAGCATTTTTTTTACATATTTGTTTATGACATTATTTGATTATTTATTAAATTGCCCTTAAAGATTTACTTAACAATTAACAAAACAATGTCCATAACCGTCCACTATATATCTATATGGTATATTTACCATTTAAGTCCATTAATTTATATAGCCATTTAACACCTTTAGCTATTAGGAACTAACTTTTACAGGTTTTACGATTTAGTCCTTTTTACTTAATTAACTATCTAAACGTTAAAATTTCTTAACTAAATTTTAATAGGACACTAATAAATACTCGTAAATATTAAATAAATAGCATTTACTAACTTATTTGTCAGAAGTGTGGTCTAAAACCACTATTTCTGGCACTACTAAAAAATAGGTTGTTACAATATTGACCAGAATGGTTACATGATGGATATTTTGTATAGATTACTAGAAACTGAACAAGGCAACTCGGAAATACCACTTCCCTTTGTCATTCTTGGATCAGATACTGGATAGACTCGCAAAGCGAGACTATTACTATTTTCTAGATGGATACTTGAGATACAACCATATGATAGCAACACCGAAGGATCAACACAAAACAACATTCACATGTTTGCCTTTAGACTATGCCTTTTGTTTTATGTAATACTCCTACTACATTTCAAAGACGTATGATGGAAATTTTTACTGACATGGTTGATAAGTTTTTGGAACTTTTTATGGATGATTTTTCAATGTTCGGAGATAATTATGATAATTTCCTAGCTAACCTAGCCAAGGTATTGAGGCGGTGCGAAGAAACAAACCTTGTGCTCAACTGGGCAAAGTTTCATTTCATGGTAGGAGAATGTATTATTTTGGGGCATTGAATAATGAGACAAAGGATTGAAATAGATAAAGTAAAGGTAGATGTCATTGAAAAACTCCCACCTCCAACATTTACTAAGGGTGTTAGGAGTTTTTTGGGACATATCGGATATCAGAGGTTCATCAAAGACTTCTCTAAAATTGCTAAACCCTTATGCAAATTATTGGAGAAGGACGCAAAATTTGACTTCAATGAAGAGTTTTTTAAGGCCTTTGATGATTTGAAGAGTTAGTTGGTCTAAACACCAATCATTGTCACACCAAATTGGGAGACTCTGTTTGAATTAATGTGTAATGCAAGTGACTTTGCTGTGGGAGACATAATGGGATAGCGAAGGAACAAGATCTTTCATCCCATCTACTATGCAAGTCAAACTTTAATGGGAGCTCAACTGAATTACATGATAGCAGAAAAAAGAGTTACTTGCTATTATATTTCTTTTTGACAAGTTTTGATCCTATCTAGTAGGTACCAAAATGATTGCTTTTTACGAATCATTCGGTTATCAAATATTTACTTTAAAAGAAAGATGTCAAGTAGAGATTGATCCAAGGGTACTTCTACTTCAAGAGTTTGATCTAGAAATTCAAGATCAAAAAAGGGTAGAAAACCATGTAGCAGATTACTTATCCAGATTGGAACAGTAAGAAGGGACTTCTTCTCGTATACCTATTAAGGAGATATTTTTGGACGAGCACATACTTAAGGTAAATCACGTCCATAATACCTATTGGTTTCCTGATTTTGCTAATTATTTAACTTGTGGTTTGATGTCGCTTGACAAGACATATTACCAAAGGAAAAAGTTTCTCCACAATCTAAACTACTATTTTTGGGAGGAGCCATACTTGTTCAAACAATGCAGAGACCAAATGATCAAGAGATGTGTGACAGAAAATGAGGTAAATGAAATTTTATGTCATTATCATTCAGCTCCAAGTGGGGGACACTTTGGAGAATCACGTGTTGCGGCCAAAGTATTAAAAGCTAGATTGTTTTGGCTGACTCTAGTTAAAGATGCATATGTTTATGTAAAAGGTTGTGATCAATGCCAGAGGAGTGGAAATATAACCAACAAAAATAAAATGCCACGAACGAACATTGTTGAGGTAAAATTATTTTATGTTTGGGTGATTGACTTTCTTGGTCTTTTTCCTCTTTCTTTTGGACACAGGTACATTCTAGTAGTAGTTGATTACGTATCTAAATGGAATGAAGCTGAGACATATATGAAAAATGATGCCAAAGTGATGATGAAATTTTGAAAAAAAATGTGTTCACAAGGTTTGGAACCTCGAAGGTTATCATTAGTGATGAAGGGTTCCATTTTGTGAACAAATGGTTGAAATGGTTGCTCAAAAAACATAGAGTACGGCACAAGATTTCCACAACTTATCATCCACATACAAATTGGCAAGTTGAGTTGGCAAACAAAGAGATAAAATGTATACTTGGAAAGGTAGTCTAGCCAAACCAACAAAATTGGTCCAAGAGGTTAGATAATGCTTTATGGGCCTATCGGACAACATTCAAAACACCTTTAGGAATGTCTCCCTATTGGTTAGTTTTTGGAAAAGCTTATCAGTTGCCTTTGGAGTTAGAGCATAGAGCTTACTAAGCTCTCAAGTAACTTAATTTGGACCTCAAGCTTGCTGGAAAGAAAAGAATGTTACAGCTTAACGAATTAGATGAACTTCAAAAGTTTTCATATGAAAATGCCAAGCTATGTAAAGAGATACTAAAAGGGTGGCATGAGAGACATATTCAAGTTCGTGAGTTTGAAGCTGGTCAACAGTCTTGCTGTTTAATTCTATATTGAATTTCTTCCTTGGTAAGTTAAAATCTCATTGGCCAATCTATTCACCATTTGTCAAGTCTCTCCTTATGGGATTGTTGAGCCATATGACAATAAGGGAGGTGAGTTTAAAGTTAATGGTCAATGCCTTAAACATTATTAGGGCGATAAAGTCAAGCGAAATAAAAAATTGCTCACTTTATTGGACCTCTAAATCTTTAATTTAATTTCAATTAATTGACTTAGATACTATTTTCTTGATTAGTATAATAAAAGAAATTATGTCTAGGAGGCCAGATTTTAAGAAGGACCATTTGTGACCTCTCCAACCTTTCATGGGAATTGCTTTTAATATAATTTTCAAGAAAATATTTTTCTAAGTAATTAAATAATTTTTAATTTGCTATAATAAACGAGTCAATTTTGAACCAAGTGTTAATTTTCTATTCTCTTTTCAAATTATTTTTCAATAAGGTACTTAATTGAATTGTTTCAATAATTGGATGTGTTGTTTGTAAATATTTTAACAGCCAAAATAAAATCTTGTACTTAATAATAATATATAATTATATGCACATATATTTTTTATTATTTGCCACCGAATTAGATTAGAAGTAGGAATAATGTTATTATTTTAATACTTTCTAATAGTTTGAATTAAAATTCTTCAGCATTTTTTTCTCTTCACCAACCCTCCACCAATTGACATCCCTATTATATATTGTTTCCATCACCATACTACCCTCCATCTATCTTCTCTCTACCACCACTGACCACCCTAGGAAATTACTCTAACATCGCACCTTGCCCCCACCCAAAAAGCACTTTTGCACCCTTTCCCCACTTCCATGCTGTAGTAATTAACACATCCCCTAGCCATTAACAACAACAGCTGTACATCCCTTATTCCCTTAAGCCCCAACTATTACACCTTGTTACACAAGTTGCCATACCTCTTAATCACCACCTAGGCCACCATCAACCACCTTTAAAACTGCAGCCACAAGCCACCAACCCTTACACATTTACCACCTTTCCAAAGCCAATCATCGTATCTCCTAACTCCACCATCCAAGCTACCGTAAGTCACTGTCCACCCTTAGCCCAACGCTACGAATTTTGTTGCACCTTCCTTGTAACAGTCCGATTTAGACCCTAGTCGAAATAGTGGTTTTGGGACCACATATCCGAGTTAGAAAAATATTTAAATATTATTTTCCGTGTTTATGATATGTGAATGAGCATGTGTGGAAGTCTCATATGAAAATTTGAATGTTTGTGTGCTTAATTTTGAAAAAGGACCTAATCGCGTAAAATGTAAAAGTTGCCTGATAATTATTAAAGTGGCTATTTGATTTGTCTTATTAAAGGAAAGGTCCTTATGATGAAAAAAGACCATTGAACATATGAGTGGAAATTAATGGCCTTAATGAATATGAATTATATGTTAATTAATAAAGGTTAATATGGTAATTTAGTATATTATGTTAATTAAAATGAAACAAAAACATAAAATTGGCCATTATCATCTTTGTTGGCTGAATGTAGCAAAAGAAAAAGAAATAAAAACACAACCTAGGGTTCGTCCTTTGATTTAATGATTAAGGTAAGGATTTTGTTCGGTTTTTTGATAATTTTTACGTTTTTGGAATCGTTGCTTTGAATACTATCAAGCCCATGTCTCAATTTCATGTTTTTTTGATGATTTTGAAATATGCCATTGATGCAACTATGAGTTTTTCGAAGTTAGTTGTTGATAAATGGAAGATATGTTTTGGGTTTATATATTTTGTCTTTGGATTTTTGATGATTTTGAGCAAAATGGGCTAAATTGTGAAATTTGTAAAGTGAGGGATTAAAATGTGAAATAAATGAAATGTGTGGACTTGTATGAGTGCTATGAATATTAGGCCAAGCATGAGTATATGCAAATTATGTGTATTTTTTGATTTTTGTGAATTAGGGACTAAAATTTCAAAATGTGAAAATGTGAAGGCTAGTTTGCAAAATGCCCTAAATATGTATCTATGGATTGTTTTGAATGAATTTGTGATTGAATAAGTTAAATTTGAATTTATGTAGATCAAGAATTAAAGAAAACGAAGTTAGATCGGGGAAAGTCGAAAGTTATCGAATAACCGATTTCATCCATCTGAATCCATACGAGGTAAGTCAATATACAATAAACATGTTTGAATTGAATTCTTATTATTCATATGATATTGAATTGTGATGAATGAATGTTTGAGCTAAATATATGTTATCCGAGAAAGTATCGACAAAGTTTCGATGTTTGAAAAGCCCCGTACGAACCTTAGGAATAGTTAGGATACATATGTCATGACATAGGATTCCGTTATGTGATTTCGTGTAAGACCACGTCTGGGACGTTGGCATCGACTTCTGTTTTACATGTAAGACCATGTCAAGGACATCAGCATCGTATCTGATTTCATGAAAGACCCTGTCTGGGATAGTGGCATTGATGTTTGATTACATCTAAGACCACTAAATGTAACACCCCTCGCCCGTATCCCTCGCCGGAACAGGGTTCGAGATGTTGCCCGACTTAAACTAGTCAATCACACAAAAACAATGCCGAAAAATTTCAATCAATTTAAAACTTTTCTTTTCACATGCAATCTGTCCCATATATGGGCTTACGAGGCCCAAAACATCACTAGCCAACACCTTTGGCTAAATTATAATATCACATACTCAACATTAAAACCCTATACATGCCATAGACTCGAAATACTAGGATTTAGTTACACCAATAGCGTGAGCTCGACAGTGTGATAATATCTCCGGCGAACTCTAACCCGAGCAGGTAACCGAAGTCAACAATCTATAAAACAGAGGAATGTTATAACGGAGTAAGCTTTCATAAGCTTAGTAAGTCTTAAGCAATGCAAACAAATAAACGCAATTATACTTTGATTATGCAATTTCTTAAGTGGCCATATTCTAGGTATATTGCCATCTGGCCGAATACACACAAACACATAATGCACGTTCAGCATTCTTATCACACTTAATCTGAATTCGTATAACATAATTAAATCGAATACTTTCACATACTTTCACACCCTGAACCGGTGTATCATGATCATAGATATAGTTATAACATTTATTCACGTATGTATCACAATGCACGCTTATGATTCATTGCAGATCAAACTCACATATGAGTACATAATGTGTACCTGGCTCACTTAACGTATTGAATGTATTCATTTGTCAACCTAACACAAGGTACCTTAGTCATGGACTTTTCTCGAATCACCGGCATTTCGCCTGTTAGGCTCGAGGCCCGATATCAGTTCACCGGCATTATAGCCTGCTAGGCTCGAAGGCCCGAATAGTATCTCACCGGCATTATAGTTTGATAAGCTCAAAGGCCCGAATAATCAAGACAACAAGTTCCATATAACATATTCATATCAATTAAGTACTAACATCATTCGAACGTATATAATTATACATCTCAAACACTTTTCTTTCATCTCATTTTCACACTTAGCATTTGATAGCTTATGCATAACATTTCACTCACGTTCATTTCAAACTTATCATTCGATTATAAAAGCATATTGCATTTTTACCAACATGTTATACTTGCCATTACGCCATATAAGCATGATACAATACACTATCATTTCATCTTTAACATTCGGCTAAACCCTTATCTTACAAGGAACACCGAATTCACATAACATATCATTTCACCGGCATTACGCCTACTAGGCACGAAGGACCGAATACACATCACCAAGACGAAACTCCGCTAGGCACGAAGGTCGAATACACATCACGCACGAAGCTCGCTAGGCACGAAGGCTCGAATACACATCACCAAGACTAAGCTCGTTAGGCACGGAAGGTCGAATACACATCACCGGCACTAAGCACGCTAGGCACGAAGGCGAATATAATACCAAAGACTAGGCTCGGGATTTATCCCGGATATAATACCAAAGACGAAGCTCATGGATTTAACCCGAATACATATCAAATATCATGCATATTTAATCATATATTAATACATCTCATTCAACATATCACATTCGTAGTCATTTGCAACATTCGGGTATAAGCTCCATATGAACACCATCATTTACATTTCGGTTCAAAAGTCATTCATAAATATCACATATCCATTTCACCATTCAAACTTAACCCATAGTGACCATTCGGCTATAAGTCATATACATAAATTATTTATCACACAACTTAATTCAAGTAGAACCAAAAGGTCACGATTCATCTAATATATACATATTGCTCACTGATTCACACACAACCTTTCAAATTAGCAATTATAAGATGGTTCCACATAGCCCATCCTTATCGATAATTTACGATGGTTTTACCCTTACTCACATATATGTCATAGGCATTTTTACCTATGCTTCGCAATTCACATTCATGATTCAATTCCAATCGATTTAACATGCATAAGTACATATCACATACCTTAATAATTTACTTTACGGAACGAATCCACATATCGTATTAGCCCATAGTCTTATAGCACCACACTTTTAATAGTTTACCTCATCGAAGTTCACATTTAATCACTTTAGTGCCAAGCCATATTCGGCTACCACAAAGGACTAATAATAATAATTTTATACACATCATGGTTTCCTTTAGGTATTTAATAATCACAAATCGTGATATCTCCACCAGCACATATATGGCACAGTTTATTCATTGTAACACTCATTTAGTGCATCAAATTTCCAAATCCAATTCAACTTAAGCATAATAGCCATAATCGGCTTATAGCCTTAAATTATTACATATTCGGCACATTAACTAAATAAAATTTACATTCCCTTTTCCATATTAATTTAACTCTTGGGCATATAAAAAGGAATCAAGCTTAAACACTTAAGAACTTACCTTGAATGTTGCCGAACGATTACAACGGCTATTCGATTACTTTCTCTTTTCCCTTATCCGAATTTTGCCCCTCTATGCTCTTGAGCTTAAATTCAAAGATTTTAAACTAGTCATTATTCGACTATTCGAGCATCACTTTCAAAATATAATATATACATATATATATATTCGACTTTCACACCTACTGATCATAGTAAGCTTATAAGAAATCAACAAGCAACTCATTAACAAATTTTTGTCAATGTTTACCACATAATCATAATTTTACTGCAAGCTGTCTTCCTGAGCAACAGTCACTAAATCATTTATAACTGGAGCTACGAAACTCCAAATCAAGTGCTGTTAATTTTACCCGAAGATAGACTCATATATCTTTCATCCATAAAATTTTCAGAATTTTTGGTTTGGCCAATCAATACCAGATTTTTCTTAAAGTTTCCCCTGTTTCACTGTTTGACTAATCTGACCACTCCTCACTACGAATCAAATTTCTCATTGTACAGAATTCAAAATATGTTCTCGTTTATTTCATTTGAAACTAGACTCATTAAGGAGTGTAATAATATAAATTTCATCTTATGAATATTTTTTTACAATTTATAGTTATTTTATAAAGACAGAATAGAGGATCTAGAAGTCATTCTGACCCTGTCCCACATCACTTGAAATATCTCATTATCGGAAATTCTTTTGCTTACACGGTTTCTTTTATAAGAAACTAGACTCATTAATATTTAATTACATAATTTATTCAGCTTCTAAATCATCTCCCACAATTTATGGTGATTTTCCAAAATCACGTTACTGCTGCTGTCCCAAACAGATTTATTACCAAATCACTCTTTCAAACATACCTTGCATGCATGTTATTTAAACATGCATATCACCAATCAATCATCACATATCTATAATTTTACTTAAGCATAATCTTCATTTCATCATTTTAAACCACAACATGTTAGCTGATTTTTCCCTTAGCATCTAAGGCACATGCATGCTCATTTGCTTGGCTCAACTTCACCTATCTTCCATTTTTCATCAAAAGGATATGAAACAACAACCATTTCCTTCATTTTAATTCATGATCGAATGCTCACAACACAACCAAAAATCAAAATATGCTTCATGAGTTAGGGTAGAATCAAGAAGAACTCATGAACATCAAGATAGAAGCAAACTATCATAAACTTACCTTGGATTTTTCTTCCCCAAGTGACCGAACATTCAAGAGCTCTTTTCCTCTCCTTTCTCTTCTATTTTCAGCTTTCATGAACAAGAATGAACAAAAACCATCCTTTTCTTCCTTTTTGTTATTCTATTACTAAACAATTTATGACAAAATAACATATATTATTTGTGCCATACTTATGCCATAACTTCAATAAAAAAATTTGCACATGTTGTCTACCATTAACACCATGGCCGGCCACTACACATAAAATGGGGAATTTGACATGAAAATCCTCCTATTTTGCACTACTATTTATTAGGCCACTACATATTAGCCTATAGCATCTTCAAAAATTTTCACATAGGTCCTATTTCATAATTTCACTCACAAATGGCAGAATCAAAGCATGGGATTTTCACACATGCACTTTCACATGAAATAAACACATAATATAACATTTGATTATTTTTGGGACTCAGTTTTGTGATCCCGAAACAACTTTCTGACTAAGGCCAAATTAGGGCTGTCACAACTCTCCCCTTCCTTAGGAATTTTCGTCCCCGAAAATCTTACCAGAAGAAATAGTTTCCACTCTAAAAACGTTTTAGCAAAATTCTCGGAATCACAATTTTCCATTCTTCACATGTATCTCTTTTTACCAAAAAATCCGGAACTTTGGTCTACACCAACAGATCATATCATAAATACTTTAGTCACTTCATCAAATAAAACCTTGCACATGCAAACCCCATCTTACCGATCTTTTCTCGTCAGATGATAAATCATAATCGAATAAGATTTCTCTCTTAGAAAATAATAAAGTTTTTGATTCAATTTGGATAGAAATTCTATCTCACAACCACTTCTATAATACCATTGATTTCTTTTATTCCATATACTTGTATAATCTATTACAACCCGGATAAACAAACATTTCACAATCGAGTTCATATGAAGATCCTTTACATAACCATTAATCCATCTCAGATACTTATTCCATATCGAACAATAATAACATTAATGTAAATCTTATATGTCCAGATATCCAAAATCAAATAATCATTACTCGAACTCATTTTGAACTATCACATCTCATATACTTTTATAAGATGGAATACCATTCAATAGAAATGAAGAATAACATCGTATGAATTTATCCTTGAATTTATTCCGATCATACTACAATGAAATCTTATAATAATAACACTGATAAGGGGGTAGGGTCGTTAAGCCTCGAATGGAACTTTCATATTTGTATACACAGATAACTTTATCACTCATCATAATATTACGCACATTGATTCAAACATTTCAAATTTCCAATTCATTACAGATACAATTTCACATATCTCAGTAATACACACAACTTTATTTCAAGTGAATATTAGAAAAACATAAGTGAATTTATCACAATTCACACTTTCATTTCTCTTACTCAAATTACCAATAATGTCTTATCAAGTTTCCACATTTAGTATTGATCACTTGTCAATATTTATCAAATCGGAAAACATCTTACGGTTTTGAGTACATCGCTTACTTGATGCCATAGTCCAACTATGGTCTTATACTAGTTCTGCTCTGCCCGTGCTGATGCCTATTCCTGATAGGTCTTACACTAGCACTCACTAGGTTGTGCCGATGCCTATCCCAGATAGGTCTTACGCTTAGCACAAGTCGAGCTGATGCCACGTCCCCGACGGGTCTTACACTAGTTCATCTGTCTCATGTATTGCCATGGTCCAACCATGATCTTTTCCGTCAATTCAATAGTGAACGATCGTACTCATTCCCTTTCAATTCCGTCATATCACAAATATATCACAATCAGTTCAATAGCATTTTCGGATCAATTAATAATAGCTCGGTTGGAACACATCATTACCTGAGCAAAACAATTTATAAGAGTCGGGAGATATCACACTATCACGCTTTACTTATGGCATGTACATCTAGACTCTTATACTTGCTATGTTAGTCTGAGAACCGACTAAACCATAGCTCTGATACCACTAAATGTAACACCCCTCGCCCGTATCCCTCGTCGGAATAGGGTTCGAGGTGTTGCCCGACATAAACTCAGTCAATCACACAAAAACAGTGCCGAAAAATTTCAATCAATTTAAAACTTTTCTTTTCACATGCAATCTGTCCCATATATGGGCTTACGAGGCCCAAAACATCACTAGGCAACACCTTTGGCTAAATTATAATATCACATACTCAACATTAAAACCCTATACATGCCATAGACTCGAAATACTAGGATTTAGTTACACCAATAGCGTGAGCTCGACAAAGGTGATAATATCTCGCGTAACTCTAACCCGAAAGTGTAAATCAAGTCAACAATCTATAAAACAGAGAAATGTAACAACGGAGTAAGCTTTCATAAGCTTAGTAAGTCTTAAGCAATGCAAACAAATAAACGCAATTATACTTCAATTATTCAATTTCTTAAGTGGCCATATTCTAGGTATATTGCCATCTGGCCGAATACACACAAACACATAATGCACGTTCAGCATTCTTATCACACTTAATTTGAATTCGTATAACATAATTAAATCGAATACTTTCACATACTTTCACACCTTGACCCGGTGTATCATGATCATAGATATAGTTCTAACATTTATTCACGTATGTATCACAATGCACGCTTATGATTCATTGTAGATCAAACTCACATATGAGTACATAATGCGTACCTGGCCCACTTAACGTACTGAATGTATTCATTTGTCAACCTAACTCAAGGTACCTTAGTCATGGACTTTTCTCGAATCACTGGCATTTTGCCTGTTAGGCTCGAGGCCCGATATCAGTTCACCGGCATTATAGCCTGCTAGGCTCGAAGGCCCGAATAGTATCTCACCGGTATTATAGTTTGCTAAGCTCAAAGGCCCGAATAATCAAGTCAACAAGTTCCATATAACATATTCATATCAATTAAGTACTAACATCATTCGAACGTATATAATTATACATCTCAAACACTTTTCTTTCATCTCATTTTCACACTTAGCATTTGATAGCTTATGCATAACATTTCACTCACGTTCATTTCAAACTTATCATTCGATTATAAAAGCATATTGCATTTTTACCAACATGTTATACTTGCCATTATGCCATATAAGCATGATACAATACACTATCATTTCATCTTTAACATTCGGCTAAACCCTTATCTTACAAGGAACACCGAATTCACATAACATATCATTTCACGACATTACGCTCGCTAGGCATGAAGGACCGAATACACATCACCGCACGAAACTCGCTAGGCACGAAGGTCGAATACACATCACCGCACGAAGCTCGCTAGAAACGAAGGCTCGAATACACATCACGGCACTAAGCCGCTAGGCACGGCGGCGAATACACATCACCAAGCACTAAGCACGCTAGGCACGAAGGCCCAAATATAATACCAAAGACTAGGCTTGCGGGATTTATCCGGATATAATACCAAAGACGAAGCCCGAGGATTTAACCGAATACACATCAAATACCATGCATATTTAATCATATATTAATACATCTCATTCAACATATCACATTCGTAGTCATTTGCAACATTCGGGTATAAGCTCCATATGAACACCATCGTTTACATTTCGGTTCAAAAGTCATTCATAAATATCACATATCCATTCCACCATTCAAACTTAACCCATAGTGACCATTCGACTATAAGTCATATACATAAATTATTTATCACACAACTTAATTCAAGTAGAACCAAAAGGTCACGATTCATCTAATATATACATATTGCTCACTGATTCACACACAACCTTTCAAATTAGCAATTATAAGATGGTTCCGCACATAGCCCATCCTTATCGATAATTTACGATGGTTTTACCTTTACTCACATATATGTCATAGGCATTTTTACCTATGCTTCGCAATTCACATTCATGATTCAATTCCAATCGATTTAACATGCATAAGTACATAACAAATACCTTAATAATTTACTTTACGGAACGAATCCACATATCGTATTAGTCGATAGTCTTATAGCACCACACTTTTAATAGTTTACCTCATCGAAGTTCACATTTAATCACTTTAGTGCCAAGCCATATTCGGCTACCACAAGGACTAATAATAATAATTTTATACACATCATGGTTTCCTTTAGGTATTTAATAATCACAAATCGTGATATCTCCACCAGCACATATACGGCACAGTTTATTCATTGTAACACTCATTTAGTGCATCAAATTTCCAAATCCAATTCAACTTAAGCATAATAGCCATAATCGGCTTATAGCCTTAAATCATTACATATTCGGCACATTAACTAAATAAAATTTACATTCCCTTTTCCATATTAATTTAACTCTTGGGCATATAAAAAGGAATCAAGCTTAAACACTTAAGAACTTACCTTCAATGTTGCCGAATGATTACTTTCTCTTTTCACTTATCCGAATTTTGCCCCTCTATGCTTTTGAGCTTAAATACAAAGATTTTAAACTAGTCATTATTCGACTATTCGACATCACTTTCAAAATATAATATATACATATATATATATTCGACTTTCACACCTACTGATCATAGTAAGCTTATAAGAAATCAACAAGCACCTCATTAACAAATTTTTGTTAATGTTTACCACATAATCATAATTTTACTGCAAGCTTTCTTCCTGAGCAATAGTCACTAAATCATTTATAACTGGAGCTACGAAACTCCAAATCAAGTGCTGTTAATTTTACCTAAAGATAGACTCATATATCTTTCATCCATAAAATTTTCAGAATTTTTGGTTTGGCCAATCAATACCAGATTTTTCTTAAAGTTTCCCCTATTTCACTATTTGACTAATCTGACCACTCGTCACTTTGAATCAAATTTCTCATTGTACAGAATTCAAAATATGTTCTCGTTTATTTCATTTGAAACTAGACTCATTAAGGAGTGTAATCATATAAATTTCATCTTATGAACATTTTTGTACAATTTATAATTATTTTATAAAGACAGAACAGAGGATCTAGAAGTCATTCTGACCCTGTCCCACATCACTTCAAATATCTCATTATTGGAAATTCTTTTGCTTACACGGTTTGTTTTATAAGAAACTAGACTCATTAATATTTAATTACATAATTTATTCCCCTTCTAAATCATCTCCCACAATTTATGGTGATTTTCCAAAATCACGTTACTGCTGCTGTCCCAAACGGATTTATTACCAAATCACTCTTTCACACATACCTTGCATGCATGTTATTTAAACATGCATATCAGCAATCAATCATCAAAAATCTATAATTTTACTTAAGCATAATCTTCATTTCATCATTTTAAACCACAACATGTTAGCCGATTTTTCCCTTAGCATCTAAGGCACATGCATGCTCATTTGCTTGGCTCAACTTCACCTATCTTCCATTTTTCATCAAAAGGACATGAAACAACAACCATTTCCTTCATTTTAATTCATGACCGAATGCTCACAACACAACTAAAAATGAAAATATGCTTCATGAGTTAGGGTAGAATCAAGAAGAACTCATGAACATCAAGATAGAAGCAAACTACCATGAACTTAACTTGGATTTTTCTTCCCCAAGTGACCGAACATTCAAGAGCTCTTTTCCTCTCCTTTCTATTCTATTTTCAGCTTTCATGAACAAGAATGAACAAAAATCTTCCTTTTCTTCCTTTTTGTTATTCTATTACTAAACATTTTATGACACAAAATAACATATATTATTTGTGCCATACTTATGCCATAACTTCAAGAAAAAAATTTGCACATGTTGTCTACCATTAACACCATGGCCGGCCACTACACATAAAATGGGGAGTTTGACATGCAAATCCTCCTATTTTACACTACTATTTATTAGGCCACTACATATTAGCCTATAGCATTTTCAAAAATTTTCACATAGGTCCTATTTCATAATTTCACTCACAAATGGCAGAATCAAAGCATGGTATTTTCACACATGCACTTTCACATGAAATAAACACATAATATAACATTTGATTATTTTTGGGACTCGGTTTTGTGATCCCGAAACCACTTTCTGACTAGGGCCAAATTAGGGCTGTCACAACGTCTGAGACGTTGGCATTGTATATGTTCTCTGAGCTATCCGAGTATCCTTACGTTTCCAAACGGTTCAATAGGCATTCCGAGAAAGTGAGTGAATAAGTGAATATGTATCCGATTCAGGTACGTTTGATTTGTGTACTATATTTGAAAATGAAAGGTAAGTATATGTGGAAATGACGATCTATGATACAAGTAGATGAATATAAGGTTTGTGTTGGTATTTGGCTCCAAAAAAGAAGTAATTTGATGATGTTTATATGCTTTAAATGATAAGTTTATTTGTATATGGCTTACTAAGCTTTTGAAAGCTTACTTTGTGTGTGTTTTTATTATTTTATAGATATCGAAGCTACTATGAGCTCGGGGATTATTGAGGATCGTCACCACACTATCGAACCTTATTTTGGTACTTTTGAAAATGTATATATTAAAGTTTGGCATGTATACGCTAGAAGTACTTTGGATAGGTGTTGTAATGTTTATATTTAGCCATGTGATATGGCTTGTTATGATTTTGTTTATGATTTAATTTTTGGTACATGAAATGTGATGCAAAATGATCTATTTGATGTGTTCATGAATGGCTAAGAGAAATGGTAAGTTTTGGTATGAGAATTGGTCATGAGTTTAGAGATTATGAAACCATATAATTTGGTCTTATATTTTGGCACAATTGAGTTGAGTTTATAAGCATGTAAATAGTTTGGTATAGATTTTGATCGAAATGGTTGTGCATATATATTTGGTTTGGTTTTGTAGGTTGACCTAAATTGGGGTGGCAAATTGGCTATTCAAATGACCTATTTTTGTCCACACAGGCAGAGACACGGGCGTATGTGTCAGCCGTGTGCGACACAAGGCTATGTGGTATGACCGTGTGTCCCTTGGGGTACTCTACAATTGTAAGTCAGGTTCGACCACAGCTAAGGCACACAGGCGTGTGGCTAGCTGTGTGGCACAAGTCAGACTCGACCACAGGCAACGTACATGAGCGTGTCTTGTGGCTATGTGGGTAAGTCAGTATGTATGCCCTATTTTAACACGGCCTAGACCCACGGTGTGTCTATTTCCGTGTAAGGTACACGGCCTGTTTACACAGGGGTGTGACTTGTACATCTTTGAAAATGTTTAAGTTTTGGAAAAAAATTGTATTTATTCGGTTTAGTCCTGAATTCTTTCTAATACATGTTTTAGGTCTTAATGACCTATATGAGGGACTCTATATTGATATTTAATCTTTGATACTTCGATGCTTATGAAATGAATGTTTAATGTTTTGATTTTGTCTGGTAATGCCTTTAACCCTAGTTCGGCGACGGATACGGGTTAGAGGTGTTGCATTTTATTGGTATCAGAGCTATGACTTGTTGGTTCTAGGACTACCATAGCGTATATAATTCTAGCTATACATGCCATATTTATGAACCGCGATAGTGTGATGAATCCTGACATTGAAATGTGCTTTTATATAGCAAATGATCCCCGAATGAGCTATAGTGGATGATGCTGACAGCAATGTGCTTGCTCCCGCGCAAGAGACGACGCCATCTGATTCTATACTGGCTATGAGTAGCCGTGATAGTGAGGCTAGACAAGCCTTCTATCAGATGATGAATGATTGGTTTAGCCAATATATTAGAACCAATCTGGCTATACAACAACCCCCACCCCCGGTCAATTCTCCGCAAGCTCCTGCTATACCATCAGTGAATCCGGTTCAGTTAAGTAAGCCTCTGGTAGATAAGATTAGAAAGTATGGGGCAGAAGAGTTCTGAGTGAACGAGTCACCTGGGACTTCTTTCAAGCTGAATTTCGAAAGAAATACATCAGTCAAAGATTCATTGACCAAAAACGTAGAGAGTTTCTCGAGCTTAAACAAGGCTGTATGTTTGTTACAGAATATGAACGAGAATTTTTAAGACTGAGTCAGTATGCTAGTGAATGTGTATCTACGGAAGCAATAATGTACAAAAGCTTTGAAGATGGTTTGAACGTGGATATTTGTTTGTTAGTCGGGATTCTCGAGATTAAAGAATTTTTTGTGCTTGTTGAACGAGCATGTAAAGCTAAAGATCTCGGGAAAGAGAAAAGAAAAGCTGATTTTGAAGCTAGAAAGGTACGAAAGAGATCATTGGGCAAATCATTTTAGTCTGCATCAAAGAAATTCAGAGATGATAATAGCCATTCAAAGACTAATGTGGGATATTCGAATAAAGATCGTGCTAGATCGTGTTCGAACTTCAAAGCTCTAGCTATATCTGTTGGCAGCGTAAAAAATGCTAAATCTAATTGCCCTGAGTGTAAGCATTGTGGTAAAAGACATCCCAGTAGTTGTAGACTGTATGATTGGTCTTGTTTCAGATGTGGATCGTTAGACCATTTTATCCGTGATTGCCCTAAATCTGTCGAGCATGAAAGTGCGCAAAATTTGAGACCGAGTGGCAATGCTTCTCGTGATAGACCTCCCAGAAATATGGGAAATGTACGTGGCAGTTAGAGAGGGACAAAAGATACAGCTGTTAGATCAGAGGCTCGTGCACCTACCAGAGCCCATGCTATCCGAGCTCGTAAGGAAGCTTCGTCGCCAGATGTGATTACGGGTATATTTACTATTTATGATACTTCTATGATTGCTTTGATAGATCCTGGATCGACGCATTCGTATATGTGCATGAACTCAGTGAACAATAAGACTTTGCCTGTAGAGTATACTAAATTTGTAATTACAGTTTCGAACCCCCTAGGCAGATGTGTTTTGGTTTATAAAGTCTGGAAGAATTTTCTGTTAATATTTTGAGACAATTATTTTTCGACTGATCTGATGTTGTTTCCCTTTGACGAATTTGATATAATCCTGGGTATGAATTGGTTAACTTTGCATGATGTTGTTGTGAACTACAAACGGAAAACTATTGATTTGAGATGCAAAAATGATGAAATAGTCAGAATTGAATCTAGTGATTTGAATGGATTGTCTGCTATGATATCTTCGATGAAAGCTTTGAGTATTGTGAGAAAGGGTTGTAAAGCCTACTTTTCTTATGTAATTGATTCAAAAGTGTTAGAAAAGAAAGTTGAATCAGTGTCTATTGTATGCGAGTTTCCTGATGTGTTTCTTGAAGAACTTTCAGGTTTACCTCCAGTTAGAGAAGTAGAATTTGGCATTGAATTGGTACCTGGTATTACTCCAATTTCGATAGCTCCGTATAGAATGAATCTGAGTGAATTAAAAGAATTAAAGTCTCAGTTGAAAGAATTAACCAATTGAGGGTTTGCTAGATCGAGTTTCTTACCTTGGGGTGCTCCGGTTCTATTTGTGAAAAAGAAAGACAGTACAATAAGAATGTGTATCGATTATTGTTAGTTGAACAAAGTGACTATCAAGAATAAGTATCCTCTACCTCGTATTAATGATTTATTTGATTAGTTGAAAGGAGTTGCTATGTTTTTGAAAATAGATTTGAGATCAGGCTATTATCAGTTACGAGTGAAAGACTCAGACATTCCAAAAACTATTTTCAGACCAAGGTATGGCCACTATGAATTTTTAGTTATGCCTTTTGGATTGACTAACGCACCTGCTATCTTATGAAATTGATGAATAGAATTTTCAGCCCATATTTAGATTGATTTGTTGCCGTATTCTTTGATGACATATTGATTTATTCACGAGATGAAACTGAACATGCTGAACATTTGAGAATTGTGCTACAGACTCTGAGAGATAAAC
The DNA here is from genome assembly GCF_025698485.1 of Gossypium arboreum. NCBI lineage: Eukaryota > Viridiplantae > Streptophyta > Magnoliopsida > Malvales > Malvaceae > Gossypium > Gossypium arboreum. The sequence goes on from NC_069072.1 coordinate 30,267,763, forward strand.
AGTTGTATGCGAAATTTAGCAAATGTGAATTCTAGTTGCGAGAAGTTGGTTTTCTGGGTCATATTGTGTCAGCATCTGGTATTCGAGTTGATCCGAATAAGATTTTAGCTATTCTGGATTGGAAACCTTTGAAGAACGTCTCTGAAGTTTGCAATTTTCTGGGACTTGCCGATTATTATAGACAATTTGTAAAAGGCTTTTCTATGATTCTGTTAACGAAGCTACTTCAAAAATATGTGAAGTTTGAATGGTCAGAATAGCTTTGATCAATTGAAAATTTTGTTGACTGAAGCTCCGGTATCGCTACAACCCCGAATCGGTTAAAGAATTTTTGATTTACAGTGAAGCTTCGTTGATCGATTTGGGATGTATTTTGATGCAAGAAGGTAAAGTCATTTCTTATGCTTTGAGACAGTTGAAGCTGTACTAAAAGAACTATCTGACACACGATCTTGAGTTAGTCGCGATTGTGTTTGCTTTAAAGATTTGGCGCCACTATTTGTTTGGTGAGAAATGTCACGTATATTCTGATCATAAAAGTTTGAAGTATCTGATGACTCAGGAAGATTTGAATCTACGACAGAGAAGGTGGCTTGAATTGCTTAAAGACTATGAACTTGTGATAGATTATCATCCAAGAAAAGCAAATGTTGTTGCTGATGCCTTGAGTCGAAAGTCATTGTTTGCTTTGCGTGCGATGAATGCTCATTTGGTTTTGTCCGATGATGTTTTAGTTTTAGCTGAATTGAAAGCAAGACCTTTGTTCTTACAGTAGATTATCGAAGCTCAGAAGATTGATAATGAGATTTTAGCTAAAAGAGCTCAGTGTGATTTAGAGTTTGATTAAGAATTCAGAGTTGATAAAGATGATTGTTTGAGATTCCGAGATTGAATTTGTGTTCCAAGAAATCTGGAGTTAATTCAGATGATTTTGAATGAAGCTCATAATAGCCAATTATCTGTGCATCCAGGTAGTACGAAAATGTTTAATGATCTGAAACAATATTGCAGGTGGTCTGAAATGAAAAGAGATATTTTTGAATTTGTTTCAAAATGTTTAATTTGTCAGCAAGTTAAAGCTTAACTTCAATTGCCATTTGGTTTATTACAACCGATCATGGTTCCGGAGTGGAACTGAGATCAAGAAATAATGGATTTTGTTTCAGGTTTACCCCTATCTCTGAGAAAGAAAGATGCTATCTGGGTTGTAGTTGATCGATTGACAAAATCAACCCATTTTATTCCGGTACGATTTGATTACTCAATAGATAAGTTGGTTGAGTTATGCATTTCTGATATTGTGAGATTGCACGGTGTGCCATTATCTACTGTATCAGACAGAGATCCGAGATTCACATCACGATTCTGGAAGAAGTTGCAAGATGCTCTGGGTACTAAACTACATTGCAGTACTGCTTTTCCCCCGCAAACGGATGGTCAATCCGAGTGGATTATTTAGATACTCGGGGATATGTTGAGATGTTGTATTTTTTGAGTTTGAAGGTGTAACACCCCTTACCCGTACCCGAGACTGGAACTAGGTACGAGGTGTTACCAGACATGTACTCAAACATTTTTGGGTAATACAGGTTATAAAATTTTCTTCTAATTTGAAACCATTCAAACAACATCTTAGTGTTCCTATTATAGGCCTACGAGGCCCAAATCATACATTGAAAAGGGTTCGGGACTAGACCGAGAACTTGAGAAAGTTCTTAGAAAATTTTTCTAGGTTAAGCCTCACACGCCCGTGTACGTTGGCACACGCCCGTGTCCTACACCTGTGTTGAAATTTCTAAAAATTATTTTCCATTTTGAACCTATAGAGGTTTTCACACAGCCAAACACACGCTCGTGTCCCTAGCCCGTGTCCTTCACAAAGCCTAGGCATTCCCGTGTGGTTGCCCGTGTCCAAAAACTCTAACATTCTATTTATGACGTCAGCATGCATTTAAGACACACAGGCAAGACACACGCCCATGTGCAAGACCCTGCGCTCCACACAGTTGAGAAACACGGTCGTGTCTCTACCCGTATGTTTACTACTATGCATTCTGACTTAAAATTTTTAGGTGCACGGGACACACGGCCATACCAAACGCCCACAGGGCGATTCGTGTGTCACACACGGCCTAGACACACGCCCGTGTGGACTTTGTTAGGCTATTTTCCAAGCCTTTGGTTATCCTTTATCAACCTCATACTCATATAGGTTCCCATAATACATAACAAGGCCTAATTATACATCTTAAATGACCTTGATAAACCTCATTGCATGTAAACCTCATCTCATCGGTTTTACACATGCTAGGTTATTCCCTTTGTATTAAGGATTTCTGCGGCTTAAAATACATTTAAGATTGGCTCATTATCATTAATCATTGCCAATTATGACCTAGTCATCCCATGTGATTTGGTCACATTACATGTATGGAAATGTGGTAGGCCATATTTCATCCTCACTAGCACAATTGAACATAAACATGCACAAATTTTTAGGTCATAACCTACATCAAAATGACCCAATTCCCATGGCCATATACAAGTGAACATGTATACCTTTAAAAGCCCTCATATTGGAAAATCAAATGACACATAACAAAATAAACAAAAGCCATATACATGCCATTAATCAAAATAAAAGTATCTATATACCAAAGCTGGACAAGATGATAGTGTGTTGAATCTCTGACCATTTTCCAATCTTTAAGAGTCCTCGAGCTCTGTAAGATACGGAAAAGAGAAGGGTAAGCATTTACAGGCTTATTAATCTTGAATAACGGGAAAGTAACCTTACCGATTAATTAGCATGCAACCATATTAGGCAGTAAGACCAACAAGCACGGAATAGTTTCCTTATTACATGCAATCAATCAACAAGATAGTCACATAACAATGCACCATATAACTTGTCTAAGATGAGCTCATCATTCAACATTTTCATTTTTATATCTCATGTTAATTCTGTTGAGTTTCTTGGAAATCTTGATGGATTACCCATTTACCGTCAAGTTATACGAACGATCATCTCATGTACGCACTCCCGCGCACCTCACGTCTTATGGCAGAATTACTAGTCCAGGCTAAATTCCCCGTAATATCAACTCATAAGGTGATGTTAAGATTACCAGTCCAGGCTAAATTTAGACCCTAATCGAATTACCCGTCTGAGCTAAATCCACAATGCACACATATTTTTTGGGAGGCTCGATCACCCAAGGAACACCCGTACGAGCTAGATTCTTTCTATATTTGAGATCAACGGATTACCCGTCCGGGCTAAATCCTTTCTGCAGCACATGCAGGATCTCAAGTCACATGTAAATTATGGTTTACCCATTAGACTTCCTTTTTAACCTCAACTGGGACATTTATCATCATGTCATTATTAAGAACACATTTCTTGGATTTTTATGCCATCATCAAATACCATATTCATACATTCATAACACATGCAATTAGGTATAGTATGAGTTTACTTTAAGTTATTCGAACTTACCTGGTATTCATCTCGGTTTCGCGTTTCGGTTATTCCAAAACCTTTCATTTTCTTCGATCGACCTCCGAAATTTGTTCCTCGGGGTCTATAACAATAAAAATGAATCATTAATACCTCATATTATTCCTTTTGAGTCTAAATTTCACCCCTAAATAAAATGACCATTTTGCCCCTAACCTTTCACATTTTTAAAATTTAGTCCCTAGGCTCCTATAATGAAATGCATGCAATTTCTACCATACCCAAGTCTAGAAAAATGGTTTTCCCTCTTATGGCAGCCCACATTTTTCCATTATTTCACATTTCTACCACATATTTTACACCTTTTGCAAAAAGGTCCTTTTTGGGGATTTTTCATGAAAATCACCTAGGAAAAGATGTTTAACACACATCCAATTTTCATATTCCTCTATAAAACATCAAAGAATAAACATGTCACACATGGGTCACTTTCCAAACATGAACCCTAACTTATAATATGGGTAGAACTGGAGAGAGTAAGCTTCTGGGATTTCAAAAATACAAAGAACATTAAAAACGGGGCTTGGGAGCACTTACTTTTGAGCTTGAAAATGTTGAAAACCCTAGCTATGAAGGGCTTGAGAATTTTGGTTGGATGAGGGAGAAGAGTGGCTGATTTTTTCCTTCATTTTCCTATTTTATTTCATTAATTAGCCAAATGACCAAAATGCCCTTATGCCCTTTCTTTAAAATTTCATCCATGCATGCCCATTTTTGTCCAAGAACTTATAAATTGGACAAATTTCTCCTTAAGAACTTCTAATTAATAATCTAAAGAAATTTCATACAAATTGCTTCTAGAATCCAAGTTTTACAATTTATTCGATTTGGTCCTTATTTTCCAATTGGACACCTTACTCATAAAATTTCTTCATAAAACTTTAACACATGCATATTCTCATATTCTAGACCTCATAATAATCATAAAATAAATATTTCAACGTTAAATTTGTGGTCTCGAAACCACTGTTCTGACTAGGCCATATTTTAGGATGTTATATTTCTCCCGCCTTATGGACTTTCGTCCTCGAAAGTCTTACTAATAAACAGGTTCGGATATTGGCTTCTCATGGTTTCTTCCGGCTCCCATGTAGCCTCTTCCACACCATGTCGATGCCATAAGACTTTTACCAAAGCCACATCTTTATTTCTCAGCTGTTTAACCTCACAAGCCAAAATCTTGACCAGTTTTTTACCATAAGTCATGTCCGGCCTAATTTCAATCTCTGTCGGTGATATCGTCTTACCATAGATACATGAAACACATCGGTAATGTTTTCCAGTTCGGGTGGCAATGTCAAATGATAGGCTAATGGTCTAACTCTTTCAATGATATCATATGGTCTGATAAATCGCGGACTCAGTTTGCCCTTCCCGGCAAATCTCAACACCTTTTTCCATTGAGATACTTTCATGAATACTCAATCTCCAACTTGGAACTCAATCTCTTTTCTTTTCAGATCAGCATAGGACTTTTTCCTATCTGAGGCTGCTTTTAAACAATTACGTATCACTTTAACCTTTTCTTCAGTTTCCTTAATTAGATCAACTCCATGAATCTGACTCTCCTTGAGTTCTCTGTAATACAATGGAGTTCGGCACTTCCTTCCATACAAGGCCTCATAAGGCGCCATCTTCAAACTCTTTTGAAAACTGTTGTAGGTGGATTCTACTAATGGCAGGTATTTTTCCCAGCTACCTTGAAACTCGAGGATGCAACATCGCAACATATCCTCAAGAATCTGAATCATCCACTCAGACTGGCCATCGGTCTGCTGGTGAAAAGCAGTACTAAAGCTTAACTTTGTACCCAAGGCTTCTTGTAACTTTTTCCAAAATGTCGAAGCAATCTTGAGTCTCTGTCTAAAATAATCGATAACGGTACCCCGTGTAATCTCACAATCTCAGAGATATACAAGTCGGCCAACTTATGAAGTGAATAATCTGTCCTTAGCGGAATAAAATGGGCTGACTTTGTCAACTTATCCACCACAAACTATATAGCATCTTTCTTCTTCAAGGTCAATGGTAATCCCGTCACAAAGTCCATAGTAACCCTGTCCCACTTCCATTCAAGGACCATTACATATTGTAACAAACCTGATGGTACTTGATATTTAGCTTTGACTTATTGACATATCAAGCATTTCGATACAAATTCGGAGATATCTCTCTTCATGCCATCCCACCAGTACATTTTCTTCAAATCATTGTATATCTTGGTATTGCCCTAATGAATAGAAAAACGGCTATCATGTGCTTCTTGTAAAATTCTCTAAATAATTTCATTGTTCCTCAGTACACAAACTCTGTCTCTAAACATTAAACATCCATCAGGACCAATCTGAAAGTCTGATTCAATGCCCAACTCACATTGAGTTCTTTCGGCTTGCAGGTCATTATCATTAGTCTGAACATCAAAAATTTCTTAAAGAAATGTCGACCTAGCCCTTAGCTCTGCCAAGATTGAACCATCATCAAACAACGCCAGTCGAGTGCCCATGGCCATCAGTGCAAACAAGGATTTTCTGCTTAAGGCGTCGACGACCACATTCGCCTTTCTAGGGTGGTAACCGATGATCAGCTCATAGTCTTTAATTAATTCTAACCATCTCTGCTGTCTTAGATTCAATTCTTTTTTATTTAACAAATATTTCAAACTTTTGTGGTCTGTGAATATACAAAAAGTGTCACCATATAAGTAATGCCTCTAGATTTTCAAGGCAAAAACAATGGCGACAAGCTCTAATTCGTGCATCGGATAATTCTTCTCGTGTAGCTTCAACTACCGTGAAGCATAGGCTATCACCTTGTCATCATAATAAGTACACAACCCATTCCATTTAAGGATGCATCACTGTAGACCACAAATTCTTTCCCGACTCTGGCAATACTAGAACAGGGGCTTCAGTCAGCAATGTCTTCAACTTCTGGAAACTCTGCTAACACTTTTCTGTCCATTCAAACTTAACGTCTTTCTGTAGAAACCTCATCATTGGAGTCGCTATCATGTAGAATCCTTTCACAAATCTTAGGTAGTAACCAGCTAAGCCCAAAAAGCTTCTAACCTCGATTACATTTTTAGGTGGTTTCCATTCAACGATAGCAGAGATCTTACTTGGATCAACTCGGATGCCTTCACCCGAAACAATATGACCCAAAAACCCTACCTCTTGGAGCCAAAACTCACTCTTGCTAAACTTAACATACAATTGCTTTTCTTGTAAGGTCTGCAACACAGTTCTCAGATGCTTCGCATGCTCTGTCTCATCCTTGGAATAAATCAAAATATCGTCAATGAACACAACGACGAACTTGTCCAAGTATGGCCAAAATATCCTATTCATTAGGTCCATGAATACGACTGGTGCATTCATTAACCCAAATGACATGACAAGAAATTCATAGTGGCTATATCTCATTCTGAAGGCTGTGTTAGGCATGTCCGATTCCTTGACTCGCAACTGATAGTAGCAGGATCTCAGGTCTATCTTAGAGAATACAGTGGCTCCCTTCAACTGGTCGAACAAATCATCGATCCTTGTTAAAGGATACTTATTCTTGATAGTTACCTTATTCAGTTGTCGATAATCTATACATAGCCTCATTGAACTATCTTTCTTATTTACAAAAAATAGGGGAGCACCCCAAGGCGAAAAACTCGGCCTTGCAAAACCTTTATCCGCCAGCTCTTGCAACTGTGTTTTTAACTCTTTCAGTTCAGTTGGTGTCATCCTATACAGAGCAATAGAAATAGGAGCTGTTCCTGACACCAGTTCAATACCAAACTTTATCTCTTTCAGGAGGCAATTCGGGTAATTCCTCCGTAAACACATCTAGATATTCATATACTATTGGCACAGACTCAATCTTCAACTCAATTTCCTTAGTGTTCAAAAAAAAAGCAAGGTAGGCTTAGTACCCTTTTCTCATAGATCTCCGAGCTATCATTGAGGTAATTACAATTGGCGGTGTACCTAATTCTCTTGAATCAACCCGTAGAATCTCACCATCTGGGCACTTCAATACAATATACTTGCTACCACAATTTACAATTACATCATGCAGGGCTAACCAATCCATACCAAGTATTACATCAAACTCATCAAATGGAAAAAACATAAGGTTAGCTGACCCTGAATAGTCAAAGGACAATTCTTACAGACTTTATTGACTAGAACTGACTTGCCTAATGGGTTTAACACTCTGATAATAAATTCCGTAGGTTCAATGGATATATTCATATTAGACACCAATCTCATGAAAATGTATGAGTGAGTCGACCCTGAATCAATTAAGGCAACAACACAAGTATTAAAAAGAGAAAAAGTACCCGTGATGACATCAGGAGCAGAGGCTTCCTCTCGAGTGCGTATTGCATACATTCTTGTTGGGGCTCGAGCCTCTAATTTTACATTGTCTTTGGCCGCAACTCGACTGCCACTAGCACTTCCAGGATACCTCGGAGGTCTACCTCGTAGAATAGGAGCACTCGACTTCGGGGCTACTTCTACCACTTTGTCGGTTTGCTCAGGGCAGTCTCTGAGGAAGTGGTTAAGAGAACCACACCTGTAGCATGCATCGCTCTTCATTCGGCACTCTCTGAAGTGAAATTTCTTGCAGCTTTTGCACTTCTGCTTTTGATCATCTACACTCCCCACACTAGTCACCATCGGGGAGTAAGACTTCTGGTTACATCGTTTAGAGCTTCTCGCTCTACCTGAATATCCTACCGATGAAATGAGAGAGTCTTACCGCTAGATCTCTTGCTCAAAACTCGAGCTTCTCTCTCTACTTGATTCCTTTCATTATTGAGCTCATCGGCCTTCTTCGCCCGATCAATTAATGCAGCGAACTCTCGTATCTCAAGAATCCCAATCAATAACTTGATTTCCTCATTCAAACCTTTCTCAAAGCATTTACAAATTTCTGACTCTGTTTGGACACATTCAGTTGCATACTAACTTAGTCTCACAAATTCCCTTTCGTATTCTGATACCGTCTTATTTCCTTGTTTGAGTTCCAGGAACTCCTTTCGCTTCGAATCTAAGAACCTTTAACTGATGTATTTTTTCTTAAACTCTGCCTGGAAATATTCCCAAGTGAGGTTTTCCTTTGGTACCACTAAGGATACAGTCTTCCACTAGTGGTTTGTAGTATCCTTTAGGAGAGATACAGCACACTTTAAACACTCATCAGGTGTGCATGATAATTCGTCTAATACTCGTGTAGTATTCTCGAGCTAGAACACGGCTCGTTCAGTATCATCATCAATCTTAGCTCTAAATTCCTCAGCCCCATACTTTCTAAACTTGTCTTCAGGGGCTTTACCAATTTTTACAGGTGCCATACCTCGTGGTAATTTCTCATCAGGTTGGTCAGGGGTCGGGGGAGGTCGTGGTATGCTGGGGCGACTTCTCAAATAATCCTCAAACCACTCATTCATCATGTCAAAGAAGACGGCTCTGGCCTCTTCCTAGCCTTCAAACATAGGCCTTCTACTACTACTAGAAATGGTTCATTGTACAGAAGCTGGAGCATGGATCTCGGCTTTTTCGGACTTATCTTGTGCTTGATTGGAAGATATTTACTATATTCAAAGACAATTAAACAGTTAGGAGATGTCACACTATCAATGTTCGTATAATGGCATGTATAGCAAAACTCAATACTCTCTACGATAGTCCTAGAACCAATTAAACTGTAGCTCTGATACCACTAAATGTAACACCCCTTACCTGTACCTGAGAACGAAACTAGGTACGAGGGGTTACCAGGCATGTACTCAAACATTTTCGGGTAATACGGGTTATAAAATTTTGTTCCAATTTGAAACCATTCAAATAACATCTTAGTGTCCCTATTATGGGCCTACGAGGCCTAAATCATATATTGAAAAGGGTCTGGGACTAGACCGAGAACTTGAGAAAGTTCTTAGAAAATTTTCTAGGTTAAGCCTCACACGCCCGTGTGGAGGCAATGCACACACCCCTGTGCTTTGGGACACGCCTATGTCCTACACCCATGTTGAATTTCTAAAAATTATTTTCTATTTTGAACCTACAGGGGTTTTAACAAGGCCAAGCACATGCCCGTGTCCTTGGCCCGTGTCCTTCACACGGTCTAGACACGCCAGTGTGCTCACCCGTGTCCAAAAACTCGAGCATTCTATTTATGACGTCAGCATGCATTAAGGACCACAGGGCCAAGACACAAGTCCGTGTGCTAGACCGTGCCCTCCACATGGTTGAGACACATGGCCATGTCTATACACGTATGTTTACTACCATGCATTCTGACTTAAAATTTTTAGGTGCACGGGACACACGACCATACCAAACGCCCACGGGGCGATTCATGTGTCACACACGGCCTAGACACACGCCCGTGTGGACCTTATTAGGCTATTTTCCAAGCCTTTGGTCACCCTCTATCAACCTCATACTCTTATAGGTTCCCATAATACATAACAAGGCCTAATTATACATCTTGAATGACCTTGATAAACCTCATTGCATGTAAACCTCATCTCATCGGTTTTACACATGCTAGGTTATTCCCTTTGTATTAAGGATTTCTGTGGCTTAAAATACTTTTAAGATTGGCTCATTATTATTAATCATTGCCAATTATGACCTAGTCATCCCATGTGATTTGGTCACATTACATGTATGGAAATGTGGTAGGCCATATTTCATCCTCACTAGCACAATTGAACATAAACATGCACAAATTTGTAGGTCATAACCTACATCAAAATGACCCAATTCCCATGGCCATATACAAGTGAACATGTATACCTTTAAAAGCCTTCATATTGGAAAATCAAATGACACATAACAAAATAAACAAAAGCCATATACATGCCATTGATCAAAATAAAAGTATCTATATACCAAAGTTGGACAAGATGATAGTGTGTTGAATCTCTGACCGTTTTCAAATCTTTACGAGTCCTCAAGCTCTGTAAGACATGGAAAAGAGAGGGGTAAGCATTTACATGCTTAGTAAGCCCGAATAAGTAGAAAGTAAACATACCAATTAATTAGCATGCAACCATATTAGGCAATAAGACCAACAAGCACAGAATGGTTTCCCTATCCCATGCACTCAAGAAACAAGGTAGTCACATAACAATGCACCATATAACTTGTCTAAGATGAGCTCATCATTCAATGTTTTCATTTTTATATCTCATGTTAATCCTGTTGAGTTTCCTGAAAATCTCGATGGGTTACCCATTTATCGTCAAGTTATAAGAGCGATCATCTCATATACGTACTCCTGCAAACCTCGCATCTTACGGCGGAATTACCAGTCCATGCTAAATACCCCATAATATCAACTCATAAGGTGATGTCGGGATTACTAGTCCAGGCTAAATCCCTTATAGCGACAAACACCCTTAATGAGCTCAGATCTGAATTACCAGTCCAGACTAAATTGAGACCCTAATTGGATTACCCGTCCGAGCTAAATCCACAATACACACATATTCTTTGGGAGGCTCGATCACTTAAAGAACACCCGTCCGGGCTAAATCCTTTCTATACTTGAGATCAAAGGTTTACCCGTCTGGGCTAAATCTTTTCTGCAACACATGCAGGATCTCAAGTCACATGTAAATCATGGTTTACCCATTAGACTTCCTTTTTAACCTCAACTAGGACATTTATCATCATGTTAGTATTAATAACACATTTCATAGATTTTCATGCCATCATCAAATAAAATATTCATACATTCATAACACATGCAATTAGGTATCTTATGATTTTACTTTAAGTTATTCGAACTTACCTAGTATTCGTCTCGGTTTCGTGTTTTGGTTATTCCGAAACCTTTCGTTTTCTTCGATCGACCTCCGAAATTTGTTCTTCGGGGTCTATAACAACAAAAATGAATCATTAATACCTCATATTATTCCTTTTGAGTCTAAATTTCACCTCTAAACAAAATAACTGTTTTGTCCATAACCTTTCACATTTTTATGTTTTAGTCCCTAGGCTCGTATAATGAAATGCATGAAATTTCTACCTTACCCAAGCCTAGAAAAATGTTTTTCCCTCTTATGGCAGCCCAAAATTTTCCATTATTTCACATTTCTACGACATATTTTACACCTTTTGCAAAATGATCCTTTTTGGGGATTTTTCATGAAAATCACCTAGGAAAAGATGTTTAACACACATCCAACTTTCATATTCCTCCATAAAACATCAAAGAAAAAAAATGTCACACATGAATCACTTTCCAAACATGAACCCTAACTTAAAATATGGGTAGAACTGGAGAGAGTAAGCTACTGGGATTTCAAAAATACAAAGAACATTAAGAACGGGACTTGGGAGCACTTACTTTTGAGCTTGAAAATGTTGAAAACCATAGCTATGGAGGGCTTGAGAATTTTGACTTGATGAGGGAGAAGAATGGATGATTTTTTCCTTCATTTTCCCATTCTATTTCATTAATTAGCCAAATGACCAAAATGCCCTTAAGCCTTTTCTTTAAAATCTCATCCATACGTGCCCATTTTTGTCCAAAAACTTAGAAATTGGAAAAACTTCTCTTTAAGACCTTGTAATTAATAATCTAAAGCAATTTCATACAATTTTCTTCTAGAATCTAAGTTTTACAATTTATTCGATTTGGTCCTTATTTTCCAATTGGACACCTTACTCATAAAATTTCTTCATGAAACTTTAACACATGCATATTCTCATATTCTAGACCTCATAATAATCATAAAATAAATATTTCAACATCGAATTTGTGGTACCAAAACCACTGTTCCGACTAGGCCCTATTTTAGGATGTTACAGAAGGTATGTGGGAACATTATTTTCCTTTGATTGAATTTGCTTATAATAATTGTTTTCAGTCGAGCATTAAAATGGCAACGTACGAAGCTTTATATGGTCGCAAACTCCGTACACCTTTGTATTGGATGGAGCTCAGGGAAAATAAGATTCATGGGATTGATTTGATAAAAGAAACTGAACAAAAAGTGAAAGTGATTAGAGATAGTCTGAAAACAGCCTCTAATCGTCAGAAATCATATGCAGATTTGAAAAGAAATGAAATTGAATTTAAGATCGGCGACAAAGTTTTTTTAAATGTATTTCCATGGAAGAAAGTGCTTCGGTTTGGTAGAAAAGGCAAATTGAGTCTGAGGTTCATTGGACCGTATAAGATTACTGAGCGTATTGGACCTATAGCATATAAATTGTTGTTACCAACAGAGTTAGAAAATATTCATGATGTGTTTCACGTATCGATGCTTCAACGATATAGATCTGATCCGTCGCATGTGATTTCCTTGTCTGAGATTGAAATTCAGTCCGATATGACTTATGAAGAAAAGTTGATCCATATCTTAGCTCGCGAGGTTAAAGAATTGCGAAATAAGAAAATTCTGTTAATAAATGTTATGTGCCATCGACATGGTATTGAAGAGGCCACGCAGGGGCCTGAAGATGCTATGAGACGACAATATCCGAATCTATTTAACGATAAGATTTTCGGGGATAAAAATCCCTAAGTGGGAGAATTGTAACAATCCAATTTAGACCCTAGCCAAAATATGATTTTGGGAACACATATCCGAGTCATAAAAATATTTAAATATTATTTTTCATGTTTATGATATGTGAATGAGCATGTGTGGAAGTCTCGTGTAACAGCACGATTTAGGGCCAAAATAGAGTAGTGGTTTCGAAACCACGAATCTGAGGTTGAAAATTTTATGATTGGGTGTTTAATTTGATGTTTAGGACTAAATTGAAATAGGTGAAAAATGTGTGTTCTAGTTCATAAAGTACTTGATTGAAATGGGGGTTTTAAGTAGAGGTCCTTAAGTGGAAATTAGACCATTATACTTTATATGGACAAAAATGGGCATGAATAGGACAAAATTTTAAAGAAAGGCCTTAAGGGTATTTTTGTCATTTGGTAATTAAAAGAAATAAAATGGGAAAAATAAGCCAAAATTTTGTCCATCCATCTTCTTCCTTGGCCAAAACTTGTATGTTCGCCATATATAGGGTTTTTTCCAAGCTTTCAAGCTCAATAGTAAGTGCATTCAAGCCCCGTTTTTAATGTTCTTTACATTTTTGAAATCCTCGTAGCTCGGTCTACCTATTTCTACCATTATTTTGAGTTAGGGTTTATGTTTAAAAATTTACCCATGAATGATATGCATGTATTTTGGTGTTTGATGGTAGAATATGAATGTTTGAAGTTAGGAGAACGATCTTTTCTAAGCGATTTTTAGCGAAAACGAGCAAAACGGCATAATCGGTAAAAATACCTAATGTTCATAAGTACATGTTAGAGTGAGAACTTGATGTTTCCATAGAAGATAAAAATGTTCAGCATGTTATAAAACATAATAATAAGGGCTAAAATTAAATTTCCGAGCCTAGGGACAAAATCGTAATTTTGTAAAAGTTAGGGGGCAAAAACATAATTTTTCTATAATGTGATTTTTGGATTGAAATAGATATTATGAGTGTTAAATGAGCTAAATGTGTTGTTATAGATCAAGAAATGCATGGAATCGACCTCGAACGAGGGAAGGAAAAGATTTTGGACTAAATTGCAAAATTTCTATATTTTGCACCAAGGTAAGTTTGTATGTAAATAATACATTATCTTTATTTATGTTTTTATATTTCAGCATATTTTATATATTGTAGCTGATTTTGAATCATAATCGACTATTGGAAGAATGGAAATAAGTATTAGAAAGTGAAATACTTCCTGGTTGAACCTTCGGAATCGAAAGATACAGATGGTATGTAGCTAGGTCACATGTATGGTGCTAAGTTCACATCATGTGTACAAGAGAGCTATGAGATACTATGTGGTAGCTAGGTCACATGTCTGATACGGGATGTTTACCATGTAGACAAGATAGCTACGGGATAAATGTAGCTAGGTCGCATGTGTGGTTCCAGGTGAAGGACACCATGTAGACAAGAGAGCTACGAGATAAAGTGGGTAGGTCACATGGGTGGTACTAAGTGTTCATGTTCACCATGTGTACAAGAAAGCCGAACTATGTGATGGGTGGAACTACGTGCTGAAACCACCAAGCATCGAGGACTCGATCCGAAATGTTCAACTGGAAAATTGACTAAATGAAATTATGTATGACCTTGTAACGATAAGTGTAAGTATATACATGTGTAACGTATGAGTAATAAGCTCGATATGTGATTGGAAGTTGGAAAAATTGTTAAGGATAAGCAATGAATGCAACTAAAGTGTGAAAGATCAAAATTGATAATAAAACTGTTTGGACAGTCACAGTGACGTAAATTTGAAAAATCACCAAAAATAGTAGGAATTTAATTAGAGGCTGAATGAGATATGAAATTAAATTTAATGAGTCTATTTTCATGTAAAATAAATAGAGCAAGTAAATGAATCCTATATTTTGAGATATTTATATTTTTGTGAGACTTGTTCAGAATGACTACGTGATACCCTGTTTTGACTTTGAAAACTCATTAAAAATTGTACGAAAATAATTAAGAAATATAGTTTATATACATAGATTTCTTATTGAGTCTAGTTTTAAATGAAAAAAATTTCATGGCTATTTGACTTTTTTACGGGGATAAAATCAATTCATAGTGAACAGAGGTTAGATCAATCGAGCTGTATAACAGGGGAAACTTTAACTAATAATCTGTACTAATTGGCTAGACCAAAAATTCTAGAAAAAATTTTAATAAGAATTTATATGAGTCTAGCTTCAGGGAAATTTTACGGATTTGAATTTCAAGTTTCGTAACTCAAGTTATGATTTATTCAGTGAACATGACGCAGGAGGGACAGCTTGATCAAATTGGAGCAAATAGTGAAATTAAAAATAGATATAATTGAGTTGTTTTGTAAACATATTAGATTCCTTATTTATTATTTATATACTTACTTACTAAGCTATAAGCTTACTTTCTTTTCTCTCTTTTGTCTTATAGTGTTATCCAGCTAGCACAGGAGTTAGAGATCGTTGAAGATCTGCCCACACTATCAATACTTTTGGTATTTGAACTAAACATTTTGAATTATGGCATGTATAGTAGGCTTATTTATTTTGTTACGTGTCATGATTGCCTAGGTTTAAAATATTGGTTACAGTATTTGACCGATTATTTTGTACAAAGCCATTGAAGTTGGCTAATATTGTTAAAGGCATTTGTTATAATGATTCATGATCTAATTGGATGCCATATTTTTGTCTCAGTTTTATTTAATGGTATGTGTTATGTTCTAGTAATACCTCGTACCCTGTTTCGGTGTTGAACGCGGGTAAGGGGCATTACATCTCGTATGAAAATTTAAATGTTTGTGTGCTTAATTTTGAAAAAGGACCTAATCGCGTAAAATGTAAAAGTTGCCTGCTAATTATTAAAGTGACTATTTGATTTGTCTTATTAAAGGAAAGGTCCTTATGACGAAATAAGACCATTGAACATATGAGTGGACATTAATGGCCTTAATGAATATGAATTATATGTTAATTAATAAAGCTTAATATGGTAATTTAGTATATTATGTTAATTAAAATAAAACAAAAACATAAAATTGGCCATTATCATCTTTGTTGGCCGAATGTAGCAAAAGAAAAAGAAAGAAAAACACAACGTAGGGTTCGGCCTTTGATTTAATGATTAAGGTATGGATTTTGTTCGATTTTTTTTATAATGTTTACATTTTTGTAATCGTTGCTTTGCATACTATCAAGCCCATGTCTCAATTTATGATTTTGTTGATGATTTTGAAATATGCCATTGATGAAACTATGAGTTTTGTAAAGTTAGTTGTTGATAAATGGAAGATATGTTTTGGGTTTATATATTTTGTCTTTGGATTTTTGATGATTTTGAGTAAAATGGGCTAAATAGTGAAATTTGTAAAGTGAGGGATTAAAATGTGAAATAAATGAAATGCGTGGACTTGTATGAGTGCTATGAATATTAGGCCAAGCATGAGTATATGCAAATTATGTGTATTTTATGATTTTTGTGAATTAGAGACTAAAATGTTAAAATGTGAAAATGTGAGGGCTAGTTTGTAAAATGCCCTAAATATGTATCTATGGATTATTTTGAATGAATTTGTGATTGAATAAGTTAAATTTGAATTTATATAGATCAAGAATTAAAGAAAATAGAGTTAGATCGGGGAAAGTCAAAAGTTATCGAATAACCGATTTTATCCATCCGTATCCGCACGAGGTAAGTCAATATACAATAAACGTGTTTGAATTGAATTCTTATTATTCATATGATATTGAATTGTGATGAATGAATGTCCGAGCTAAATATATACTATCCGAAAAAGTATCGACAAAGTTTCGACGTTTGAAAAGCCCCATACAAACCTTAGGAATAGTTAGGATACATATGCCATGACATAGAATTCCGTTCTGTCATTTCGTATGAGATCGCGTA
Source organism: Gossypium arboreum (assembly GCF_025698485.1). Lineage (NCBI taxonomy): Eukaryota > Viridiplantae > Streptophyta > Magnoliopsida > Malvales > Malvaceae > Gossypium > Gossypium arboreum. The sequence continues at coordinate 30,284,746 of NC_069072.1, forward strand.
TGGCACGTTGGCATAGATTTTTATTTTATGTGTAAGACAATATCTGGGACATCGACATCATATTTGATTTCGTGTAAGACCCTGTCTAGGATAGTGGCATCGATGTTTGATTACATGTAAGACTACGTCTGGGACGTTGGCATTGTATATGTTCTCTGAGCTATCCGAGTATTCTGAATGGTTCAACGGGAATTCCGAGAACATGAATGAATAAATGAATATGTATCTGATTCAAGTACGTTCGATTTGTGTACTATATTTGAAAATGAAAGGTAAATATATGTGCAAATGACGATCTATGATACAAGTAGATGAATATGAGGTTTGTGTTGGTATTTGGCTCCATAAAATAAGTAATTTGATGATGTTTATATGCTTTAAATGATAAGTTTATTTGTATATGGCTTACTAAGCTTTCGAAAGCTTACTTTGTGTGTGTTTGTATTGTTTTATAGATATCGAAGCTACTGTGAGCTCGGGGATCGTCGAGGATCTTCACCACACTATCGAACCTTATTTTGGTACTTTTGAGAATGTATATATTGAAGTTTGGCATGTATAGGCTAGAAGTACTTTGGATAGGTTTTTTAATGTTTATATTTAGCCATGCGATATGGCTTGTTATGATTGTGTTTATGCTTTAATTTTTGGTTTAAGAAATGTGATGTAAAATGATCTATTTGATGTGTTCATGAATGGCTAAGAGAAATGGTAAGTTTTGGTATGAAAATTGGCCATGAGTTTAGAGATTATGAAACCATATGTTTTGATATGATTTGGTCATATGTTTTGGCACAATTGAGTTGAGTTTATAACCATGTAAATGGTTTGGTATAAATATTGGCCGAAATGGTTGTGCATATATATTTGGTTTGGTATTAGTAGGTTGACCCAAATTGGGGTGGCAAATTGGCTATTGAAATGGTCTATTTTTGTCCACACGGGTAGAAACACGGGCGTGTGTCTCAGCCGTGTGTGACACACAGCTATATGGCACAGTCGTGTGTCCCCCAGGGTACCCTACAATTGTAAGTCAGGTTCGAGCACAGCCAAGGCACACGGGCGCGTGGCTAGCCGTGTGGCCCAAGTTAGACTCAACCACGGCCAAGGCACACAGGCGTGTCTTGTGGTCGTGTGAGCTTGTCAGTATGTATGCCCTGTTTTAACACGGCCTAGACACACGGGTGTGTCTATTACCGTGTAAGGTACATGGCCTGTTTACACAAGCGTGTGACCTGTACTTCTTTGAAAATGTTTATGTTTTGGAAAAATTTTGTATGTGTTCGGTTTAGTCCCGAATTCTTTCTAATGCATGTTTTAGGTCTCGATGACCTATATAAAGGATTCTATATTGATATTTGATCTTTGATGCTTCAATGCTTATGAAATCAATGTTTAATGTTCCAATTTTATCCGGTAATGCCTTTAACACTAGTTCGGCGACGGATATGGGTTAGGGGTGTTACATTTTATTGGTATCAGAGCTATGATTTAGTCGATTCTAGGACTACCATGGCATATGTGAGTCTAGCTATACATGCCATTTTTATGAACTGCGATAGTGTGATGAATCTTAACATTGAAATGTACTTTTATAAAGAAAATTAATCCTGAACAAGCCATAGCAGACGATGTCGAAAGTAATGCGCCTGCTCCCGCGTAAGGGACGGTGCCATCTGATTCTAGACCGACTACGAGTTGCCGTGATGGTGAGGCTAGACAAGCCTTCTATCAGATGATGAACGATTGTTCTACGTCATTGATCTGACATGTGACAGAGGGGAACCAAGGTTCATGTTCTCGCAAAGAAAGTCCTAGTCTTTCTCTCTTCTTTTCCTTCCCTTCTTCAATGATAGACAGGAGATGCGGTTATCAATCAAACATTACAGGGGGTAACTCCTCTCATGCCGTGATGGGCAAGTCCAGCGATTGTCTAATAGAGATAGATCGTCAAATATAGTATCTAAGATCAAGAGACATGGAATAGAAGTTCAAGGTGGAGAATTTTATATCTAATGGCTGCTTTTAGACCGCCTTTTTTTCTATTTATTATGTAGTAAACGAGTCTTACCACTCAGCTCTTCCACCTTGCTTTCCTGATTCCGATTAGATAGTGGATGAGAGCTTCTGTGATCCCCGATTCCATTACCGTCTTCTCTAGTGGGACTTCGTCTCACTCAGAAGGGATAGATCGAATCTAAGGGAATACCTCCACTTGCTCTTTTGGTTGCTTCTTTAATAAGAAAGTCAGACATCAAGATCAAGCTTTGATTTCCCGTTGCTTTCTTTGATGATTTCAGGGCAATTCAAGTATCTGTATACTCTATCGCATACGTACTGGGGCATTCACCTCTCCCTACCCCAAAACCTGAAGTGGTCGAGTGGAATTGAATTCCGCCCCCGGCTAGCCTCCGCAAGCTCCTACTATACCTTCAGTGAATCCAGTTCAGTTAAGTTAGCCTCCGGTAGATAAGATTAAAAAATATGGGGCTGAAGAGTTTCGAGATACAATGAACGATGATGTTGAAAAAGCTAAGTTTTGGTTAGAGAACACGATAAGAATGTTCGATGAATTGTCTTTGATTCTCGAGGAATGTATAAAATGTGCCGTTTCACTTTTGAGAGATACAACATACCATTGGTAGAAAACTTTGATATCATTAGTTTCGAGTGAACGAGTCACCTGGGACTTCTTTCAAGTTGAATTTCGAAAGAAATACATCAGTGAGAGATTTAACGACAAAAAACGTAAAGAGTTTCTCGAGCTTAAACAAGGCTGTATGTTTGTTACAGAATATGAACGAGAATTTTTAAGACTGAGTCAGTATGCTCGTAAATGTGTATCTACGGAAGCAATAATGTACAAAAGATTTGAAGATGGTTTGAACGAGGATATTCGTTTGTTAGTCGGGATTCTCGAGATTAAAGAATTTTTTGTGCTTGTTGAACGAGCATGTAAAGCTGAAGATCCCGGGAAAGAGAAAAGAAAAGCTTATTTTGAAGCTAGAAAGGTATGAAAGAGATCATTGGGCAACTCATTTCAATCTGCATCAAAGAAATTTAAAGATGATAATAGCCGTTCAAAGACTAATGTGGGATATTCGAATAGAGATCGTGCTAGATCGCATTCGAACTTCAAAGCTCCAACTACATCAGTTGCCAGTGTCAGAAATGCTAAATCTGATTGCCCTGAGTGTAAGCAATATGGTAAAAGACATTCTGGTAATTGTAGATTGTATGATCGGGCTTGTTTCAGATGTGGATCATTAGACCATTTTATCCGTGGTTGCCCTGAATCTATCGAACAAGAAAGTGTGCAAAATTCGAGATCGATTGGCAATGCTTCTCATGGTAGACCTCCCAAAAATACGGGAAATGTAAGTGGCAGTCAGAGAGGGACAAAAGATACAGCGGTTAGATCTGAGGCTTGTGCACCTACCAGAGCCTATGCTATCCGAGCTCGTGAGGAAGCTTCGTCGCCAGATGTGATTATGGGTACATTTACTTTTTATGATACTTCTACGATTGCTTTGATAGATCCTGGATCGACACATTCGTATATGTGCATGAACTTAGTGAACAGTAAGAATTTGCCTGTAGAGTCAATTGAATTTGTAATTAGAGTTTTGAACCCCCTAGGCAGATGTGTTTTGGTTGATAAAGTCTGCAAGAATTGTCCGTTAATGTTACAAGACAATTGTTTTTCGACTGATCTGATGCTGTTGCCCTTTGATAAATTTGATATAATCTTGGCTATAGATTGGTTAACTTTGCATGATGCTGTTGTGAACTGCAAACAGAAAACTATTGATTTGAGATGCAAAAATGATGAAATAGTTAGAATTGAATCTAGTGATTTGAATGGATTACCTGCTGTGATATCTTCGATGAAAGCTTTGAGTACTGTGAGGAAGTGTTATGAAGCCTACTTTGCTTATGTAATTGATTCAAAAGTGTTAGAAAAGGAAGTTGAATTAGTGTTGTTGTATGCAAGTTTCCTGATGTGTTTCCTGAAGAACTTCCGGGTTTACCTCCGGTTAGAGAAGTAGAATTTGGGATTGAATTGGTGCCTAGTACTACTCCAATTTCGATAGCTCCGTATAGAATGGCTCCAACCGAATTAAAAGAATTAAATTCTTAGTTGCAAGAATTAATCGATAGAGTGTTTGCTAAATTGAGTTTCTTACCTTAGGGTGCTTTGGTTCTATTTGTGAAAAAGAAAGACGATACGATGAGAATGTGTATCGATTATCATCAGTTGAACAAAGTGACTACCAAGAATAAGTATCCTCTACCTCGTATTGATGATTTATTTGATCAGTTGAAAGGAGCTGCTGTGTTTTCGAAAATAGATTTGAGGTCAGGCTATAATCAGTTACGAGTGAAAGACTCAGACCTTCTAAAAATTACTTTCAGAATGAGGTATGGTCATTATGAATTTTTAGTTATGCCTTTTGGATTGACTAACGCACCTGCTATCCAAATCGAAGAATAAAAAAAACAAGTTCAATTCTGAAGGAGCAAATATGAGATATGGAAGAATCTTCAAGAAACAACAAATGCTTCTAGACAAAGGATTTACTTTGAGAGAAAGTAATCACACTAACTTCATGGCGTACATTCAAAAAATTACCAAACATCGAATTAAGAAGTGTTTTGTAACATCTTCTACTGCAACAGAAGTAATTGTCCGAGGAGTTAAGGTACCTTTTAATTTGAAAACTATTAATAATCTCTTTGACTTACCTAACTTTGAAGACAACAATTATTCCACTGTAATGAAAAATGTCGAAAAGGAGATCTTGCAAGAAATTCTACAAACACTTACAATTCTTGGGTCTAAATGGACTGTGTCAAGATATAGGAGTCATACATGTTGCAGAGAAAATTTAACTCCGTTAGCTAAGGTATGGTTTTATTTTGTACATTTTAGTTTGATGCCCATCTCACATGGTACCATTATTTCTGTGGAACGAATGGTTTTCTTATACTCCACTATGACAACAAAAACTATAAATATGAGAGAGATTATCATAAAGGAAATTCGAGACTATGCTGTAAGACATTCTGGCTCAGTATATTTCCCTTCTACCATCACGAAACTATGTATGAAACCTCATGTCTGTCCAACTGTAAAGATGGTAGGGTATAATCAAGGAACAATTAGTGATTTGGACCTTACCAAAGTAGCAAAAGATGCTATCTTTCAAAAGCAGTTTTAACTAGTTAAAGAAACTAAAATGAGGAAATTCTTTCAAACCATAACCAATAAAGCCGATTGAAATTCCTGACGTGGCAAAACATACTGAAACAATTCCTGAACCAAATAAGGAAACTCTGATACTTCAAGTCCCTTCATCGAGTATCATTCCACGAGGTGAACAGTCAAGTATAATGGACATTCTGCAACACATACAATGTGAACAATAAGCTTTTTGAAAATACTAAAAAATACAGGATCATTCATTTAGAGATGCATTTATGAAAATATTTCATAACTTATTTGTTTTTGTGCAAGAATTTTGTAGACTTTATCTTAGAGCCATGGACTACAATGTTGAGGAAGGAACAAGATGACTCGAGCACGAACAAAAACGATGAAGCAAAAGATGGGTCGAATTCTGAAAGGTCTTCAAATAAATAAAAGGGGGTCTTTACTTTATTTTTCTTTTTAGGATATTTCAAGTTTTTAGTTTTAAGTTTTTGTAGGATATTTTTGTTTCTCGCATAATAAAACAATAAGTTAAAATCATTAATTAAATTGAACCATCTGCACTTTATTTAAGAAAATTATTGAACAATAAGAAGTGTGGCAATGAATATGTACATGTCTAGGATTGAATCTGTGTAGGAAAGACTTGGTATTTAAGCTGTCAAATTTGACTCACCTCCCTTTCATAGGATCCTACTTGGTGAATAATATCCATTCACTTCTTTATTTTCGTTCCTTCTACCTTTCGCTTTTTTGCAATGGAGGACATTGTTTCACCTAATTGGGGGACCAAAACTTAAAATTTCTTATTTTTCTGGGATCACTAAAATTGTAAAATTTTCTGAGATATTTGACAAAAATTAATACTTTCCATCACAGTTGTGATTAATTAAATTTTGCTAAAAAAATTAGATTTTTGACTAATTATGTTAGCTTTTGTTTATATAAAATTTCATTATTTCAATTATTTTTATGTTAGCTTAGTTTTGAAAAAATACTTATCTTAATAAATGTGTATAAATCAACCATGAAATTTTATTCCCTTAGTAACATTAGGTATGCATGAAGGTTTAAGCTTTTAGAATTGATTCAATAACTTTCTTGAGGCGAAATCCTAAGAGGCATAACATTTTAAAAATGATTTAAGCAAATTTTGTTTAGATTGTTTGAGCCTTTCGAGCCTACCCTATGAAAATTTATCCCTTGAAACCATTTTCAAATCGAGTTTTGGAAAATGGGAATCAACTTTAAGAAAAATGAAAACGGGAGTCGCCACCAATCTTTTTAGGTGTGATTGGATCACCTTATAAAATGTTTTGTTTTAAAATCATTAGTTTTGGTCTACGAAATCAGAAAATGGGTTCGGGAGCCGGTTACGTACGAGGAAGGGTTAGCACCCTCGTAACGCCTAAAAATTGGTACCTAATTGATTATCAAGTGTCTTTAATGTCGGAAATTCAAAAATTTTAAGATGCAATCCTCTTTAGAATATTTTGATTTTGAAAATTGAGATTTACTCGTATCAAAATATTGACACTAAGTTAGCCCCCCTTTTTGAAATCCCTATCTCGAAACGACAAAATGCCACATCCAATAAGTTAGGACACAATGCTTTGAAATTCCAAGACAGTTGCTCATATTTTGAAAACCTTAAAAAAAATTAGAAGGGTACTTGACTATTCGAACTCAATGAGAAAAGTTGCAACCCAATAAGTTAGGGCACTACTTTTTCGAAGCTTCCAAACACCTAGCATTGCCTTTTTATTTTTGAAAACTTTGAAGTCTCGTTTTTAAAACTGATGCATGAAGGAGCACATTAACATAATAAAACAAAACATACAAGATAACCTATTATAGAAATAGGTAAATAAAAGCATAATAACAATAACATAAATGTCATACATTAATTAATATATATATATAAGAAATATAAAATATGGAAAATTTTAAATAAGTAAAATATACATAAAAAAACAACATATATTAAAGAAGAATAGATAAAATATATAAACATGTAATTCAACATATATTTAAACATATTAATAAACGAGAAATGATGCATGATGTATGATTGTATAAAAACAAAACAAGACAAACAAATACAATAATATATAAAAATAATAATAATAATAATAATATAGTAACATATGTTATCAAGCAATCAACACTTTATAAAATCATGAAAATAGCATTTAATACATCGACAATTTATAATATAAAAAATATAAAAAGGTTTAATAAAATAAAGTGAGTAATTTGGATATATGTGTATATAATTAAAATACAATTTAGAAATGGGTGATAATAACATATTATAGATAAACTTTAATTTTAAGATAAAATAATAAAAAATATGATATTGTATTATATCAAATAATATAAACATTTAATAATACATAAAAATATAATATTTAATAGTGAATTTTAAAATAGATAATATATGATAGTATATAAAATAATAATAAATGAAATAATTTATAATATATAATATAAAAATGTAAGTTTTAAAATAATGTATAATATAAATAAATAAATATATAAGATATATAAGTTAAAATATAATATATAATAATAATTTACTAATTTTGAAAATATAAATAATATATATAATAAATTAAAAATAAGTTTAAAAGTATATAAAAAGGGTGAAATTAAAAAGGTTGAAAAACTAAGATAGACGAAGAATAAAATAAGAACAAACCGAGAGAGTAAGAACGCAAGAGGGAGAGAAATTTGAGTGAATGCTCTCAAGAATTCTTATTGCTTCCCCCAAAACTCAAGTCCTTTACAATGAAGGGAGAGGCCTCTATTTATAGTTGAGCCTCCCCAAATCCAACGGTACAGATCAATTACATCAACGGTTAAGATTAAAGGATATCTACAAATTAAATCTCCAAGATTACAAAATCATATCTTCTAAGATTGTATATCATATCTAAGATTGCAATCATATCTAAGATTGTATCATATCTAAGATCTAAGATTGTATCATATCTAAGATTGCAATCATATTTAAGATTATATTTCCATATGAGTCAAGCTTGTAGATGGACCTTAAATCTTTTCAAGTAATGGCCATTCCGATCGGGCCAAATTATATTTGTAATTCTAGACTGAACTTGGACTTCGTTTTCTTTTTTTTGGGGGGTTTATTATTTTAAATACTGAAATAGGCTGGGCAAAATTGAGTGTCTACAGCTGCCCCTCTTTGCTCATTGCTATGTAATAGGAATTGAGCAAAGACCATAAAGGACCAAATTTGCCCGGCCTAGCCCAATCTTTGCGATCTTTTCCTAGAATGGTCTTCTACCTTCTCCCTACGACCTCAAGAATGCTATGTTGATATCTTTGATCTGTTTTCTACCGAACACAGAGACACTGAGTCTGCTTCTTCGATTTGTAAGGATGTCAAATCATCCTGAGTCTGTTTGAGAACATTTGAGAATCATATCTGCAAGGTCCTCGACTTGTTCCTTGTAAGCACAAGGATGCCTAAACCATCTTGAGTCTGTTTGAGAACATTTGAGAGTCATGACTACAAGGTCCTCGATTTGTTCCTTGTAAGCACAAGGATGCCAAACCATCTTGAGTCTGTTTGAGAACATTTGAGAGTCATATCTGCAATGTCCTCGATTTGTTCCTTGTAAGCACAAGGATGCCAAACCATCTTGGATCTGCTTTAGTATAAACATTTGAAGGTTAGATCTACTATATTTGAGAACGTCTGAGAGTCAAATCTGCTATGTCCTCGATTTGTTTCTTGTAAACACAAGAATACCAAATCATCTTGGATCTGCTTCAGTATAAACATCTGAAGGTTAGATCTGTTATATTTGAGAACGTCTGAGAGTCAAATCTGCTATGTCCTCGATTTGTTCCTTGTAAACACAAGAATACCAAATCATCTTGGATCTGCTTCAGTATAAACATCTAAAGGTTAGATCTGCTATATTTGAGAACGTCTGAGAGTCAAATCTGCTATGTCCTCGATTTGTTCTTTGTAAACACAAGAATGCCAAATCATCTTGGATCTGCTTCAGTATAAACATCTGAAGGTTAGATCTGCTATCTTTGAGAATGTATAAAAGTCAAATCTGCTATGTCCTCGATCTGTTCCTTGTAAACACAAGAATGCCAAATCATCTTGGATCTGCTCCAGTATAAACATCTGAAGGTTAGATCTTCTATCTTCGATCTGTTCCCTATAAACACAGGGATGCCAAATCTACTATCTTCAACTTGTTCCCTATAAACACAGGGATGCCATGCTGAAATCTTCAATCTGCTTCGCTGTAAGCGCAGGAATGTCAGATCTACTATCATCGATCTGTTCCCGATAAACATAGGAATGCCAAATCTTGTTTCTTTGATCTACATTGTCCCATAAAAGACATAACCTGTAGAATGCGTATGAGTTCATGCCTATGATCGAAGTAAGTCAAATTCTCCTAATTAGACATGTTATAATGCAAAATGTTATGAATATGACCCTTATTTCGGGCGTCATCACTCATTCCCTCATCGAAGTTTTAACTTTATACTTCTTGATGTATCAATCATACTCTGCTTGTATGCTTTGAATCAACTTAGTCCTATTGTGTCATTCTCCAAATGTTGTAACCCGCTGGAGATGTTTATGAAATGATCCTTTCTTAAGATCAATTTAAAATGTCCAACCACCTTTTGGACTAAAGAAGAAATTTCCCCGAGTACATACGACCCTCAAATATGGAAATTTTTTAAACAATTGTCTTGTTTCAATTTCTTGTATTATCTAAAAATTTCCAGAGTAATATGCAAAACTTCGTTTGTAAAGATATTTAGTTCATCAATCATTATTTCTATGCAACACACTTTATGAATTATGGGACGAATAAATTGATCTTGAGGATAATGATTTATCAAAAAGACAAAGGAGGTTAATCTAGGAATCTATCTTTGAGAAGAAAGAGAATCCAAAGATAGTAAACAGGAAAAAAAATCAGATGCCCCGGATATCGCCACTTGAGCGTCTATACACCAGCTCCATGAAGACTTTCTTGAGTTCAACATGTTTTTAAAACATCCAAAGTAATTCATTGATGCCTCGATATGTAACATACTTCACTTCTCGTCGAATCCGGTATAGCAAGGTCACTGCATGACTTTCCAAATTTGAGCTGCCCTTTCGGGTTTTCAACTCAAAACCTCTTTGGTCTCAAGGCGCCCTTTGCGGGTTTTCACCTTGGCCTCTCCATCTTTTCTTTTTTCTCTTTATTTTTTTTCTCTTTTTCTTTTCTTTTTTTTTTTTGAAATAGAAGTCCCAAAGTGCCCTTTACGGGTTTTCACCTTGGCTTCCCTTCTCCTTCAGACAAAGTACTCTTTGACTGAGTCTGAATTCACTAGATCAGATAAATTCTTCTTATCCATTTCTTGTCAAAATCAATACACCTCTAGAGAAAGCCCTCTTCGTAACATATGGCCCTTCCCAATTCGGCATCCTTTTGCAAGGTTTCCTTTATGATATTCTTTTGGACGAACCTTCTTTGTCATAAGTCTGTGTCATCCATTCTTGGTACATTTGCTTAGGATGAATACTTTCAAGTTAAGTTTACTAGAGGTATTCAATTCTTGACTCCATCAAAGCTTGGAGGAAAAATCTTGATTCATAAACCTATGAGAAAGGGATTACCCAGCAGCCGTCCTGGCTGTTGTTTGTCAAACCCTACAAAAAGATGGTTCAATGATTCTCAGCAAACAAGAATGAAGTTGTTGACTTTATCCTTCAACCTGGAAAGCTGAGGTACAGAGATTACTCCTGGAGCATACATCCCACCATGACTCGATGATGTTTTTGAAGCATCCCTAATCTTCATAAATTGCCCCCAACTATGAAGCTGCCAAATGAGCGTAGCAAATAGGAGGCACAACAAATATGGCTGTAATGCAATAGGATAGAGAATAAACAAACTCTTGCAGATCATCAGCCAAAAACCCAGCCTGGTTTAAGAGAACATGATAGTGGGTCTGCCTCGTGATTCCAATCATTCCAGCATGGGTACCAAGGTAAAAATCATTGTTCTTTGGATGGCATACTTTATTGTCAATGACAGTACCATGTAGCACATTGTCAGGAGATCCCTGCTGAAAAAAAACTTGGTATGATGGTTTTTCATACAATAATAACCACAATCTTTAGGGTTCCACTTCTCGCCAAGGAACTTGCAAGCCTCAATAACTTGATCAAAACTTGATTGAATTGAGACTCGCTAACCCTCTCCCTGAAAATAATGATTTGATCAGGTTTCCTCTTCTCTGAACTTGTATAAAAGTCTAAGAGAGCTTCCTTCATGATACCGTCATCCACTTTGTCAGAAACTAGTTTTGAAGAAAGAATCTATCATTTTAAGCTTCATAGACTGTGTACGGCCTGATGCCCCATAGCTGGAAATCAATGGCCACCGCCTCGAGCTAACCATCGCAGCTATTGACAGCACACCAGACTGCTCAGGAGAACCAAACAATGTACCCATTCTAAGGATAATGGTTGAAACCTTTGAAACAACTAGAATTGAAGGTGTTTGCCCCAGCGTAAGCACAGAGAGTAAGCGGTAGTTTCTTATGCCAATTTTTACCAGTCTCGGTCATCTTCTGTAATTTATTTTTTTCTTTTTCTTTTCTTTTGGCAACCTTTGTTGTACTGTAGTATGGCGCATTATCTTTGAAAAGACTGCACACTTTTGGCATTGTGCAGTTATAATCTCTTTTTTTTTTTTTTTGGAATGGATGACTTTTGACTTTGTAATATTGGCATATGAAGCTATCTCCCCCTCTTAATGGAGTAGTTGACGTCCACAAATATGAGCCATTGTCAGCTTGAAACTCTTGACGAGCTCGGGCCCATAACATACATGCCCCATAAGTCTTGACTCCTTTAAATTTGGCATTCATTATACAACTGATACTATCCCTTTCCATGGTGGACCAACAGTGCCCCAAAACCTCATGTTTACCCTGGCAATTGCAAATGCGTCTTTGGACCACATTTTTGAATTCCATAATAGTCTCAACAAGGTCTTGTTTTGTCTCCTTAGCTAATTCCAATTTCACAATCTTTCTTTCCTCTAAGGCTATATTTCCTACCACCACTTCATGGGGTAAAAACCATTTTCAACAAATTCAGAAACAAGTCACAATTTCTGTCACCTTCAAAGTACTAAGATTCCTCTAAACACATATCGCACTCAAAAGGAACTCTGAATCTATAGTATCGTTGCTCGTGTCATTGATATCTAGGGATCTATCATAGGCACACAAAAGAATATACAAGGAATAAATGAATTCAAAAATGACTATTTACATGAAATGAAAATTTATAAAGAATGTCAAAGGTCAAAAGAATCAGAATGAAAGAATATTTACTCGGATAAATAATAAAAGTATGTTTTATTGAAAATAAAAATGTCTGAACATGAGCCCACTTCTCAAAAGAAATCTCATTACTCCTAGGCTTTAGAGCAACAAGAGTGTTCTAAATATTACTCCGTAAAATTCCTAAAGATTACAGGAAGTTCTTCTGCAGTCCAATTGCTTAAAGAACTTCCCGGTTCGTAAGGGCGAATGCCCTCAAGATTTCTTTGTTCAGTCCCTTCCTCATGTATGACATTGATGGGATTATTTTCATTTCCAAACACCCCCTTCTCCGGGTAAGCTATCCTTCTTGACACAAAAGTCAGGGATATGTAAAGGAACGTCTCTTTTTCACTTAGCCGTGACCCTCTTCTCTCCCTCTCTCTCTTTTTCTTTCTCTTTTTTAATAACTTTAACTAATTATGGTCTTTTTATAATTTAAATGCATATAATGCGATGTAATACAAATGCATGAATGCAAAAAGGTATCGATCTCGACTTAATTTCATTTAGAAAAATTTATTTAGAAAAAGAATATCTTTACATATGGATGGATTACAAATACGCCTTCGTCCTATGGCCCAAAGTTTTAACTCAACAAAGCTAACTCTTGACAATGATTTGACTGTGCTCAATGTATCAGCTTGTACCTTCATGCTCTGTAAATGATCTACTACCATCCTGAATTTGAGCTATGGCTTCACCCATAAGATAATCTCTACATCTATGGACACCCCTTCTATGAAGTTGTTCTGATTATCTTGAAAGAAAGATTGGCAAACAAGTGGGCATTCCTGCTTAACATGCTACCTTAAAATGATATTCAACACCTTTAGGGTTTCTTGAGAGCTTTCAAATTCCTGTCCATGCAAAGCATTTTGAAATGCTTAGATGGGTATCTTCTCAGCATAGTTAATCTCTACTTTAAAGGTCTTTTAAATGATATGGACTTCTTTAATCTCATTCTTTTGCATCCATTTTGACAGATCACCAGGGCTTGCATTTCCATTATCTCTGATAAGTGCAACATAGTGAACTCATGCTTGTTGTTTGGTCCTATAATAAATAAGCCTTTTACCATCATAAGCACAATTCTTTCCATCCAACTCACCTTTGTAGGTCCACACATTCTATCAATCACTTTTCTTCCAACACTCTTACCATCGACCATCTTCCTATGAAAGAGAAATGTTGTAATTGTGGAAATGTCCATCAATACTCTTCTTGTTCACCTTAAAATGATTGGTGAGTACATTACCTTTTGCCCTGCAGCACGCCTTACCATAGAGTGTCGAACAATCTTCTTTGTATCCAATTCTGCTTTAATTGGAAACAACATTAAGACGCACTAGTGGCGGAAGAGGCAAGAATTCCAAGACTGCCCATTTTCCCTCCTGTTCTTTCCATTTTAGCTCACTCCCTCTCCCTATGACATTCATCAACTTCCTCACAAAAGTTGGACAGTTAGCCCTTGAGTAAACTTTATCAACTTGAATCATAGGACAACGCCACAAAATTGAATATTCCTCCACCACGGGTACCATATAGGCTTTTCCAAACGTAAAGCAACTGTATACAAGATTCCAATACTGAGTGATGGCCCGAAACAAATTCTCGTCTATTCCCAAGTCAAGCAAGTACTGCAAGTCCCCATGGTTGTTGTAGAACAACTGCTTGGCTTCGCTACCCCATTGATCCCATATTTCTTTTAGCTCATGCTGATTATCCTGTGTGATACGAATGTAGTCTGACAGCTCTGACACATATCCCATGGCTAGACTATTTTCTTTTACTAACTGAGTTTGCTCTGACCATATATGGACGTTAGCGTTGTCTTCCACTCTATCAAGAAGTCCGTTCTCCATAATAAAACTCTCTAACTTAGAAACTGACCGAAAATCGATACCTTTTAAATGCGAAATGATATGCAACAAAATAAAGGAGATAGTTAGTATCACATGATAACAATAAACTCAAAGATAACCTGCAAGGGTAATAATTACTGTATAATTCTATCTAGGTTGAGCTCTTACGATCCTTCTATATGTGGTTTAGTTCTAAAGTTGAGGTACTGAACCGCAGATTCCTCGATCCTCACCCATTATAGGCTCATTTGAATCGAGTTCATTCGGGGACACATTTCCCTATGGCTACGGAGATGAAAATCTCACGAAACCATAGGTGCGGATGTATCCCGAAAGTGATCCACTATCCTGAGGCGAAAACCTCACGAAGGCGTAGCTTCTCACTCCCACTTAAGGGTGTGACCACAACGGTCATGCAAATGCAATGCGTATTAGAATATAGAAACATATGCAGAAACACAAACACATGTAATGCAAAGAAGATTAAATTTTAAAATTTTTAATTTCTGACATTAAGACAAAAGATAATCAATTACACGGCTTGACTCTCTTATTAGTCCCCATTGGAGTCGCCAAGCTGTCGAAACCATTTTCAAATCGAGTTTTGGAAAATGGGAATCAACTTTAAGAAAAATGAAAACGGGAGTCGCCACCAATCTTTTTAGGTGTGATTGGATCACCTTATAAAATGTTTTGTTTTAAAATCATTAGTTTTGGTCTCTGAAATCAAAAATGGGTTCGGGAGCGGTTACATGACGAGGAAGGGTCACACCCTCGTAACGCCCAAAAGCGGTACCTAATTGATTATCAAGTGTCTTTAATGTCGAAATTCAAAAATTTTAAGATGCAATCCTCTTTAGAATATTTTGATTTTGAAAATTGAGATTCACTCATATCAAAATATTGACACTAAGTTAGCCCCCCTTTTTGAAATTACTATCTCGAAACGACAAAATGCCACATCCAATAAGTTAGGACACAACGCTTTGAAATTCCAAGACAGTTGCTCATATTTTGAAAACCTTAAAAAAAATTAGAAGGGTACTTGACTATTCGAACTCAACGAGAAAAGTTGCAACCCAATAAGTTAGGGCACTACTTTTTCGAAGCTTCCAAACACCTAGCATTGCCTTTTTATTTTTGAAAACTTTGAAGTCTCGTTTTTAAAACTGATGCATGAAGGAGCGCATTAACATAATAAAACATAACATACAAGATAACCTATTATAGAAATAGGTAAATAAAAGCATAATAACAATAACATAAATGTCATACATTAATTAATATATATATATAAGAAATATAAAATATGGAAAATTTTAAATAAGTAAAATATACATAAAAAAAAACATATATTAAAGAAGAATAAATAAAAAATATAAACATATAATTCAACATATATTTAAACATATTAATAAACGAGAAAATGATGCATGATGTATGATTGTATAAAAACAAAACAAGACAAACAAATACAATAATATATAAAAATAATAATAATAATAATATAGTAACATATGTTATCAAGCAATCAACACTTTATAAAATCATGAAAATAGCATTTAATACATGGACAATTTGTAATATAAAAATATAAAAAGGTTTAATAAAATAAAGTGAGTAATTTGGATATATGTGTATATAATTAAAATACAATTTAGAAATGGGTGATAATAATATATTATAGATAAACTTTAATTTTAAGATAAAATAATAAAAAAATATGATATTTTATTATATCAAATAATATAAACATTTAATAATACATAAAAATATAATATTTAATAGTGAATTTTAAAATAGATAATATATGATAGTATATAAAAATAATAATAAATAAAATAATTTATAATATATAATATAAAAATGTAAGTTTTTAAAATAATGTATAATATAAATAAATAAATATATAAGATGTATAAGTTAAAATATAATATATAATAATAATTTACAAATTTTGAAAATATAAATAATATATATAATAAATTAAAAATAAGTTTAAAAGTATATAAAAAAGGTGAAATTAAAAAGGTTGAAAAACTAAGATAGACGAAGAATAAAATAAGAACAAACCGAGAGAGTAAGAACGCAAGAGGAGAGAAATTTGAGTGAATGCTCTCAAGAATTCTTATTGCTTCCCCCAAAACTCAAGTCCTTTACAATGAAGGGAGAGGCCTCTATTTATAGTTGAGCCTCCCCAAATACAACGGTACAGATCAATTACATCAACGGTTAAGATTAAAGGATATCTACAAATTAAATCTCCAAGATTACAAAATCATATCTTCTAAGATTGTATATCATATCTAAGATTGCAATCATATCTAAGATTGTATCATATCTAAGATTGCAATCATATCTAAGATTGTATCATATCTAAGATTGCAATCATATTTCAGATTGTATCATATCTAAGATTGCATATCATTGAAGATTATATTTCCATATGAGTCAAGCTTGTAGATGGACCTTAAATCTTTTCAAGTAATGGGCCATTCCGATCGGGCCAAATTATATTTGTAATTTTGGACTGAACTTGGACTTCGTTTTCTTTTTTTTGGGGGGTTCATTATTTTAAATACTGAAATGGGCTGGGCAAAATTGAGTGTCTACAAATGTGTATAAATCAACCATGAAATTTTATTCCCTTAGTAAAATTAGGTATGCATGAAGGTTTAAGCTTTTAGAATTGATTCAATAACTTTCTTGAGGCGAAATCCTAAGAGGCATAACATTTTAAAAATGATTTAAGCAAATTTTGTTTAGATTGTTTGAGCCTTTCGAGCCTACCCTATGAAAATTTATCCCTTGAAACCTATTACTAAGCCAAATGACCTATTCTTTTTAAATTCTTACATTAAAATGAACCATCCCTTAATTATGAAATTCCTCATCTTGACTTGTCTCACTGAACTTTAGACTCAGCTAATTTTACCATATTTTTTGTCTTTAAGTTTTTGGGAGTTCAAAAGGAGTATTAGAGACCTAAATTGAAAAAAAAAAAGATCATCAGTTGTTGTGAAAAATGGAAAAACAAGCATATGGTTCCTAAATTGAGAAACAAAGAAAGGGGTAGTCGAATGAATGATTATGTAGTTTCGAAGGCCTAAGGTAAGTTGAGTTTTAATGTATTTTAGCCTAAAATGTCTATATCTTTTTCCTACCTCAAAACTTAGCCTCATTACAACCTTTCAAAAGACCTATTAATTTGATTGTTATGTCTGCTACATTAGTGGAAAGAAATTGTTGAAGTTAACATATGAAGGTATCATTTAGACATAGGGATTGCTACTTTGCTAAATTGAGGGAAATAAATCTATTGGAAAAGGTTAAATATACATTAATTAAAAGAAGGCATTTAGCTCATGTTTTTGTTAGCATATTGATAATTGAAAATAATCACATAACATATATATACTTAAGTTGCATAGTAGCAAATTTCTAATTTTGAGTATAATTTCACTAAATGCACAACTATGGGATAAATTGATTTTCCAAAAATAATTTCTCAAAAATGATTTCTTGAAGTTCTTGTAAGTTAGCATTACTCAGGACAAGAAATGAATTAAGTTTGGGGTGTGGAAACTGAAAAATTTATAGACTTTTTCAACACTTTCTAACTAACAATTTTTGCCAAGTCCAAGCTCTTTTAACATATTTTTTTAATTTTATTACAAAATTTATAAATTGGAAAAATTAGAAACAATTTTGTATTTTTAATTACTTTTATGCTAAACTTACAACGTTTTTCCCATTTTCAGCAGTTTTACGTGATGGAAGAAAACCTAGTCTTAAAGGCACTTTGAGAAATATCAGAATTGTTGAAGCATCTATCACATGAGGATGGTTTATTATTTAACAACCATGGACACCCCAAATCAGCTTCCTTGGACTAATTAAAGAGTTTATTTGATCTAATAAAAATTGGGTTGAATTAATTCCTAGCATGATTCAGAGAAAGGGGTCCAAAATAATTAAATTAGAAGGGACTGATCCATAAGAAAGAGAGCAACCCAAGCTGACCCAATTTGCTACCCAAATCAGCAAATTTAAGCTGATTTAACGATTACAAAACAGCCCCTCACTTTTCTCTCAATTTTGATCCAACCCCTCTTCTTTTCATGCATTTTATTTTTAGCTACAAGCCAAAATTAGCAAACTGTACCAAACCCACTCACACTTCACATGGCTGGCTACTTGAGGGAGATTGCTATTTTTAGCCCTCACCTATTAGTATAAATAGAGCCCTCAAGTGTCTCTCATACTCATTCACTCACTCACTCATTAAGCATTCATCTTATTCACTCTCATTCTCTTCTTTCTACTAGCTTTTCCTTTTCCTTTCCATTCCCTCTCTTGAAAAATAACAGTTGCATAGCCTTGGGAGCAGCCTTAGTTTGGTTTTTCCGGGAGCAATTTGCTTAGATATGGTGGCAACTCGGAAGAATGAAGGAAGGAGTGAACAATTTTTTCCTCAGAAACGTCCATAATCAGCTAGAGTTTTCTTTTCCCTTTCTAATCTTTTATTTTGTTCAATTCATAAAAATGATTTCAATTAAGCATTTGATTTTCAATAATATCATGATTGCTTGAATTTATTTGTGTTGGAATGATTTGATTTCTTTAGTTAGTTTTATTTAATTTTTTAAGTGATATTTCGTGCTTTTCGATCTATTTATTAATACAAGTAAAATCACGATTAAGTTTTTGTTGCATGATCAATGTGAAGGAATATATGAATTAATTAATTAATTAATTAATTAATTAATTAATTAATCTAAACAATATTTTAATTAATCGACAGGATACTTTTATGGTGTAATCTTTAATCATGTAGGGATTAAATTTATAATAATACCAAAACTATTATTACCTTACATAACCCTATAAATTATTTTACTTATTAAATTTTAAATTTATTAAACATAGAAATATGTGAGATAGGTTTAATAATTAATGAAGTTAAATATTTTACTAAGTGTGATTACGGTTAATAAATGTTCGATTTAGCCACGAAATTTTTATAACATCTTTTAATAAATTGAATAATTCTAAACTAGGAAAGATGATTGTTCCGACACTTATATGCTATTGTGATAAACTCTTAAGACTTGCCTAACTTTGTGTTTAATTGCATACTTAGATAATTATTAATTTAGAATAATTAATTCACGTTTATTTGTTTACCTATATTTTTAACTCATATTATTTTACTTAAGCCAATTTGTATAAATTCTAACTTTTCACAAAGAATTTGCTTAACAATCCTTGTGGAGATAACTACTCGATATACCTATCACTTCATGACTTGTTACTATTGGGTACACTTACACATTTCCATCATTCTAATGCACTGCTAGGGTTAGATAATAAGCCTTCAACATTGACGAATGAAGAAAAGCAACGTAAGGATTGAAATGCCCTATCGCAATTATATTTGCATCTGTCGAATGAAATTCTACAGGACGTGTTGAAGGAGAAGACCGTCGTTGCATTATAGGTGGAGCTAGAGGAACTATGCATGTTGAAAACCCTAACTAGCAAGTTGCATATTAAGCAACGTCTTTATTCTCATCGTGGTACGTCTTTGGTAGAACACTTGACTGTGTTTAAAGAAATTGTTTCAGACTTAGAGGTCATAGAGGTTCAATATGATAAAGAGGATTTAAGGTTAATTCTTATTTGTTCGTTGCCCCTGTCTTATTCAACCTTTAGAGATACACTTTTGTATAGTTGTGAATCTCTCAAAGTTGATGAAGTCTATGATTCCTTAGCCTCGTATAACAAGATAAAGCATATTGCGGCTAGATCTACTTCTCAGGGAGAGGGTCTTATTGTTTGTGGGAGACAAGAATGCAATATTGGTGATAATCGAGGGAGAATGTAGAAACAGACCCAGAAGAATACCCCTTAAGGGGTTTCGTGGAAGAGGTGGAGAACTTGTTCATCGAGAATTCATGTCAAGGTGGAGATTGTTAGAGTTGTGTGACCAGAATCTCATCACTTGTTAAATAAATAAAATAGAGAGGTAAAATAGGGGGATATGTGGGAGTGAAGGATCGAGGGCCGAATGCCGCACAAGTTGAACCCGTATAGGACTATACTTATTTTATTAGACATTTATTATAATAGGGTTGTTTAATCTTTAAATAGATGTAGTCAAACTCCTCTTGTACCATGTGTTTTTCAACATAATGAATTTCTCCTCCTCTGCCTGTAGTTTTTCCTGAGAAGGGTTTTCCACGTAAAATATGTAACACCCCTTACCCATTCTTGAGACTAGGACCAGGCACGAGGCATTACCAGACACATACTCGGGCATTTTTGAAAAATATGGGTCATAAAATTTCGTTCCAAATTTAAATCCAATTAGACAACATCTTAGTGTCCTTATTATGGGCCTACGAGACCCTAAACATACATTGAGAACGGTCTAAAAACAAATCGAGAACTTGAGAAGATTCCTGGAAAATTTGCTAGGTTAAGCCTCACATGCCCGTGTGAAGGGAATGCACACGCTCGTGTGCTTTGGAACACACCTGTGTCCCCTACCCATGTGGAATTTATCGAATTTATTTCTCATATCGAACCTACAGGGGTTTTCACATGGCCAACCACATGCCCATGTCTCTGGCCCGTGTCCTTCACATGGCCTTGACATACCCGTGTGGTCGCCCGTGTCCAAAAACTTGAGCATTCTATTTATGACGTTAGCATGCATTTAGGGGCACACGACCAAGACACACGCCCGTGTGCTAGGCCGTGCCCTCCACACGGTTGAGACATATGGCTATGCCTCTACCGTGTGTTTACTACCATGCATTCTGGCTTTAAAATTTTAGGTGCAGGGGACACATGGACGGGCTACACGCCCATGGGGCTATCCGTGTGTCACACACGGCCTAGACACACGCCCATGTGTCTACCCGTATGAACCTTATTGGGCTATTTTTCAATCCTTTGGTCACCCTCTTATATTCATATCCACTTATAGTTTTCATTAACACTTAACATGGTCTAATTATACTCTTAAATGACCTTAATATGCCTTATTGCATGTAAACCTCATCTCATTGGTTTTTATACATGCTAGGTTATCCCCTTTATATTAAGGATTTCCATGACTTGTAACTTAATTAAGCTTGGCTCGTTATCTTAACTCATTGCCAAATTGTGGCCTAACCACCCCATGTGATTTGGTCATATTATATATGACTAATTGTAACACACCATATTCAATCATCACAAGAACATTGGAACATAACATGCACAACTTGGTAGGTCATAACCTACACCAAAATGAGCCAATTCCCCTGGCCAGATACAAGTGAATATGTATACTTTTATAAGCCTTCATAATGGCTAATCAAATGACACATATAACAAAATAACAAAAGCCCTATACATGCCATTAAACAAAATAAGAGTATTTATATACCAAAGCTAGACAAGATGATAGTGTGTTGATTCCTCAACTGTCTCTCAATCTTTGCGAGTCCACGAGCTCTATAAGACAGGGAAAAAGAGAGGGGTAAGCATTTACCTACTTAGTAAGCCCGAATAATTGGAAAGTAAACTTACCGATTAATTAGCATGCATCCATATTAGGCAATAAAACCAACAAATATGAAATAGTTTCCCTATCACATGCACTTAATCTACAAGTTAGTTTCATAGCAATACACCATGTAATTTGTCTCAAATGGGCTCATCATCCAACAATTTCATTTTTACATCTCATGTTAATCTCGTTTAGTTTCTCAAAAATCTCGATGGATTTTCCATTTCCGTCAAGTCATAAGAGCGATCATCTCAAGTGCGCACTCCCGCGAACCTCACATCTTACGGCGAGATTACTAGTCCAGGCTAAATCCCCTGCAATATCAACTCATAGGGTGATGTTGAGATTACCAGTCCAGGATAAATCCCTTGTAGTGACAAACACCCATAATGAGCTAGGATCTGAATTACCAATCCAGGCTAAATTCAGGCCCTAGTCAGATTACCCGTCTGGGTTAAATCCATTATGCACACATATTCTTCGGGAGGCTCGATCACTAAAGGAACATCTGTCTGGGCTAGATCCTTTCTATATTTGAGATCAACAGATTACGCGTCTGGGCTAAATCCTTTTATGCAACACATGCAGGATCTTGAGTCATGTAAGCCATGGTTTATCCATTGAATTTCCCTTTTTACTTCAACCGGGATATTTATTATCATATCATTATTATTAACATATTTCATGGATTTTCATGCCATCATTATAACCAAATATCATGCATTCATAACACATGTAATTAGGCATATTAATAGTTTACTTAAAGTTATTCAAACTTACATGTACTCGTTTCAGTTTCACGTTTCGGTTATTCTGAAACTTTTCGTTTCCCTCGATCGACCTCTGGTATTTGTTCCTCGGGTTCTATAATAATATAAATGAATTATTAATAACTCACATTATACTTTTCAAGTCTAAATTTCACCCCTAGAAAAAATGACTGTTTTGCCCCTAACCTTTCACATTATTTACGATTTAGTCCCTAGGCTCGTATGATGAAATGCATGAATTTTCTACATTACCCAAGCCTATCCAAATGTTCTTTCCTCTTATGGAAGCCCACATTTTTCCATTATTTCACATTTCTACCACATATTTTACACTTTTTTGCAAAAAGGTCATTTTAAGGGTTTTTCATGAAAATCACCTAGGAAAAGATGTTTAACACACATCCAACTTTCATATTCCTCCATAAATCATCAAAGAATAAACATGTCACACATGGGTCACTTTACATACATGAGCCCTAACTCAAAATATGGGTAGAAATGGAGAGAGTAAGTTACCAGGATTTTAAAAATACGAAGAATATTAAAAACGGGGCTAGAGAGCACTTACTATTGAGCTTGGAAAGCTTGAAAACCCTAGCTATGGAGAACCCCAATTTTTGGCAGCAACATGGAGAGAATGGGCTGATTTTTGGCTTATTTTCCCATTTTATTTCATTAATTAGCCAAATGACCAAAATGCCCTTAGGCCATTTCTTTCAAATTTTATCCTTACATGCCCATTTTTGTCCAAAACTTAGAAATTGGGAAAATTCCTCTTTAAGGAATTCTAGTTAATAATCTAAAGCAATTTCATGCATATTGCTTCTAGAATCCAAGTTTTGCAATTTGTTCAATTTGGTCCTTATTTTCCAATTGGACACCTTACTCATAGAATTTCTTCATGAAACTTTAGCACATGCATATTTTCATATTCTAGATCTCATAATAGTCATAAAAAAATATTTCAACGTCGGATTTGTGGTCCCGAAACCTCTGTTCTGACTAGGTCCTATTTTGGGATGTTACAAAATATGTGTGTTCTTATTTCTCTTTCTTATTACTTTGTGATCATTCTTACTACCATTATTGGTGTTGATTATAACAGTAGTCATGGGTCATTTTTTGGGACTAATGATTTAATTACAATGTGTTAGTAATTGAATTTTTTTGTGAATGAAGATGTAATGGTTACCATGACATAAAATAAAATCATATTGGGTGAACGGATTTAACTCAAAGAGATTAAGAATATCCTATGAGAGCATCACACATATGATAAATTTATTGGATGAGTACTTGTTAAGTTACTTTTGTAATGGAATATAATAAGGAGAGCTTAATATGGTACTTTAGTGCAATAACTTCATAACTAAATAATATTGTATTTAATATACAAAGAGCCTAAACTTAATTACAAATTATTTGAGCCCTAATGATATATGTCCAATCGGTGGTCCTTCTACTAGCTTGGTACAATCTTGTATGGCTTGCATTTGAATCGGTGAGATGAATATATGAAAATGATGAATTCTAAAATAGGTTACATGTATCACTATCCATGGTGAGTACGATTTCTCGCTATAAACAATAGATGACTTAGAGATTAAATTAAATTCTTCGATTATATTTAATTTATTGTTATTAAATAATTGAATTTTGAAGTGTAAATTAAATTCATTAGTATCATAATTTTATTGAACAAGATAATTAAATTTATTTACTCATAGATTCTACCTTTGTAAAGTCGTCATGAATTTAACATAATTATATTTGAGTTGAGAAAATAATTTAATTAGGAAAAATTATTAAATTTATTTTAATTAATTAATTAATATTTTTTTACATGCATAGATGGGGTGAAATTTATTAAATTTCATTCACCGAAGCTGTCAATTTTAAAGTTTGGAAAATCAGTTGACTTGCGATGACTTTTGGGATGGGATCTAAGCATTTCTGAGTTGAGATGTCTTCATAGAGTTTGAAGATCTATCTTAGCTTTGAAATGCATTTTGAATCACTCGATTTTGAGTTTGAAAGCTCAAGTTATGACCGTTTTAGTGAAGATTGTGCGAGCAAAATACAAGAATTACGAGTCCTAGACTTTTAGTTCGAGTTTAAATCATATTGGGTTCGATCTTTAGGCTTAATTTTTATTACATATGATCCCAATATTGGATTTATTAGGTTTTATTATTTTATTATTTATTTATTCCAAATTTAGGATAATTTTAAGTAGTTTAAGTAGTTTAAGTTGTTTAGGAGTTTTATGTTTTTAGTCAAACAAGTAAGTTTAGTTTAAAACTATTTCTTGTTAAGATTAATTAGAGTTTCAACATAGTTGAGAGTTTTATTTGGATATACTCAGCTAGCCTATATAAACGTCTTTTCATTGTTTATTAGATACACAATTGTTTTTATTAATAAAGTTTTCGACTCTGGAAGTTAGTTTCTTTGTGCAAGATTTCTTTCATGTAATTTTTAGTAGTTTTCTTCTCGATTTTCTTTAAGAGTCGTGGGAATTCATTCTTCATCCTTCAATTTGCTAAAGATTATTTCTTAGAGGGTTGATTAGAACTATTAATTGAGTTTCTTAGGATTTATATCTCAAATGGTTCAATTAGACATTTATCTATCTATCCATCAGATTCATCGATTTACTCGTTCCATCATCTACTTTGTTTTCTTTTAATTTTCATTTATTTATTATTTTTATTTATTTTTTGTTCTCAAATTTCTTCTTTTATTGTTTTCGTTTTCTTTATTTCTAAATTTGTTTATTTATTCTTCACAGGTCAGATCTAAATCCTTCTTTCTTGAGTGGAACAACTTGAATATGATCATTGGTCTAGTTTTTTTTTTTATCAATTATGAGAAATAGAAAATTGTTTATTGGGTTGGTTAAATTATATAAATTAATTAAAAGTCCAGATAACACATAATTGTATCCAATACATGAGACAAACCCAATTATTCATCTTACATAGCATAGGCAGTAGCCTTAGCTCCTAGAGTATGGGGTGTCCTAGCCCATAGCCTATCCTAGTAACGGATAGGTGTATTTTTTAGTAAAATATTATTATTTTGCTTCTTCTTGGCAATACTTTTGTGATTTTCTCTATAAATAAGGACTATGAGTTAGGTAAAAAATGACGATACTAGTCAAAATTTAATGAAATTTATTCTTCAAATAAATTCTAACTTTGAGAGTTTGCCATCGACTTATAGCCTTTGAGAGTTATTGATTTTCCCCACTGGAATATTAATTAAATTTTCATTGTATTCATCGGTTTGTGAATTAGAGGCTACACTCTAAGCAAGCTAAGGTTCGAGAATAGCAAAGAAAATCGTGTTGGTTGAAAATAAGGGAACAACACAGCTCATCTATTCCAAAACACATGTATGAATTTAATAAATAATTTATTGTTATAAATAACTTAATAGTTTAGTTTTTTTTTAAAAATTAATTTTTCCAAGATAATTATGGTATGAGAGAAAGTGCTACACCTAGTAAAAATAGCACGATATATTTCCAAACCTTTTTCCTTCTTTACTTGATGAAGCTTGGAATTGACTTGAACATCATAAAGCACACCTGCCTTTGACAGAAATTGTACATTGAAAAGTTCTGCCAAGACTTTGTCTACCCATTCCTCCCAACCCGTAACTGGCCAGAAGTTAGCGAGCTTTGAAACAAAAAGGGGAAATCAAAGTTTAAAAATAAAGCTAGTTGGGAAAATAAACTGAAAGTTGTTCCCAGCTTGAGAAAATTAATTTGTTTTCAATTCAACTCTGCTCGCCTTAATAACTAAATCTTCCCAACTTTTAGGGACCGATGGCACAATCCCATCCTTATTAGCTCTAAGGGTAAGTCTTTTAGAGGGAATTCTTCGAAACGTTTATTTTTCGCGTCTTTGAAGTTGGGCAAGCATCTCTAGAAGGCTTGACTTGTGCAAGTTCATCGTCTTCACCATAATGAGAAAGAAGAGAATGCTACCAAAAAAAAAAAAAAAGAATGGTCAAAATCAAATGTCAATCTAACGCAAACAACTAATTCTCATGTTACCTTTTTATCTTTTTTAACCATTCTATTTTATATACACGTGTTGCATTATAATAGAGTAAAAAGAAGCATATATATAGTACATGGGACCTGGTGACAATACAATTATTTATAAATTTATAAAGTTTATGTTTTACAAATGATTCACACAATAATCTTTAATAATTTTACAATTGAAAAGGCTTTTGAAAATCAAAAGATGAAAAGAAAAAGGCTTCCTTATCTTTTCTTTCTTTCTTTAAAACTTTTTTAAAGAAGACATTTTCAAGAGTTTAATACTAAAAGGAATTGACTGTTGTATAGGCTTTAAAAAAGAGTTTTCCAAGATAAAGGAAGGAGAGAAAAAAAAGCATAATGATTTTTCAGTCTTCCAATTTTATAAAAAATTATTTTAGTCATTTATTTATTTTTCATCTTTTTATCATTGAATTTATATTTTTTTGTCAAATCACGTCAAAATAGATGCAAAATTTATTGTTAACTTTATTGATGTGGCATTGATAACATATTAATTTGCATATTATTTTGTGCTTAATTAGGTTTATTTTTGAATTGATCCCTACTAAATTAGTACTTTTACTTTTTAATCTTGTCAGGGATGCAATTGGGACGCTAAGAGACAAAAACGAGTAGAAAAGGACCAAAACTAAAACACAATCAATAAAAATGAGGCCAAATAAAAAATGTGGAGAAAAGACAATGACTTATCAAAATTTTTGACTTTGAAAAGCCAAAAAAAAAAAAAATCTTATTTTATTTTATTTTGATTTTATATTAAATTGGTTAAGGCCAAAAATAGCAAATTCTATGTATATAAATAGGGTCTTAATGTTCTTTAGAAAGAGACCCCTTAATTTTACATTTTATTTCAATTTGGAATTGAATAGCCATTATTTATTTTTTTTCATTCAAGTTGGCATGACCATTCTGTTTCCATTTCTTTATTCTTTCAAGTTGGTCTAATTGCTTTTCAAGTACCTTTCTTTCCTAATTTTCACCATCACCTTTCAATTCTACAAAGCATGAATAATTTCATGCTTCACTAAATTCCATTTTAGCTTTAGGCCGGTGTTCTTTTTGATCGAGAATCGTGAGATACGTATTCGTGCTAAAAATTCTTCTAATCGGTATTCATATTTTTCCTAAGTATCAGGATTGACAACACATCCCCTAAGGTTAACTCGATTCCAAGTCAAAAAGTACACATTGGGTTGGAGTTGTGTTGCTCACAGTTGGAGAAACGAGTCAGTTTTACTGTATTCGAATCTCCGAGAACAAATCAAGGAGGAAGTGATTCGGTTTAAACGACCCACGCAGTTGAGGCCATTAATTCAATTTGGGTTCTTAGAGAGCAAGGCTGCCAGAATCTTGAATCGAGAACATGTGTATCTCGGTTAGATAATTTATAAGGGTTGGTTTGTAGGTCGTACTGGGACCAGCTACGAGAGGAGGAGTTGGTGGTTAAGACGTTCTTAACTGCTATAAAGATTAATTTTCAAGGATCAATTCTTGAACCAGAATCTACCGAGTCTAGGGCTAAGGCTTATTATATTTGATTACAAAATCCGAATATAATTTCCAATTTAAATTCCTATTTATTTAGTTATTTATTTATGATGTTTCAATTATTTAGTTTCTAAACATTTTGAAACTCCCCTGATCTATCTGTTTATTTTTCAACAGACCTGTTTGGAGTCGTGGGCACGACCTTTGCCACGACCTTCAACACAACAAACGTTCTATCCACGAGATAAATGCAAAAGTTGCTAATAACATTCAATCCCTGTAGACTTGACCCTACTATCACTCTTTACTACTATTTAAAGTTATTTTTGTAGGAATTATTTTTGGTGGTTTCGATGCCCATCAAACTTTGGTGCCGTTGCCGAGGATTGGAGATATTTTTCTAATTTTTGTTTGTTTACCTTATGACCAGATCAGAACAGAGAACTCTAGAGTTTGAACCAGAAATTGAGAAATTGGCCAGACAATTGCAAAAAGAAGCCATTCGACGTGGTAAATGGCCAAATCCCAGATTCGAAACCATATCATATATCGAGGAAATTTTCTTGTTCGACGAACCAAATGAGATGGCCGAACAGACGATACGCCAACTCGCTACGGCACTAGATGAACAACAACCCTTATGTATAACCTATCCTGTGGGAGGAACGACGTTCGAGTTAAAATCTGGTTTGATTCATTTACTACCCACCTTTTGTGAACTATAGAACTGCTCACCCACCTTAAAGAGTTCCATATGGTGTGCACAGGCATGAAGCCTCAAGGAGTAACCGAAGACCAAATCAAACTTCGTGCTTTTCCTTTCTTATTAGCTAACTCTACTAAAGAGTGGCTATTTTATTTACCCTTAGGATCTTTCAACACATGGTCTGACATGTCTCATTTGTTTCCTGATAGGTTCTTCCCTGCAGCTCGAGCAATCAAACTAAGAAGGGACATCATTGGAATTCGTCAGAATGAGACTAAATCACTCTACAATTACTAGGAGCGATACAAAAATTTATGTACAAGTTGCCCACAACATGGACTGACTGAACAGTCACTTTTGCAATATTTCTATGAGGGTTTGCTCTCGATGGAAATGAAAATGATAGATGCTGCAAGTGGAGGGGCACTAGTCAATATGACTCCTCAGAGAGCTAAAGAGTTGATCTCAACCATGGCTACTAACTCTCAACAATTCTGACCTACTACAGAACCCACGAGACAGGTTCATGGGTTGAATTCTTTATCTTTGGAAGATAAAATCGATAAGCTAACTAACGTTGTTCAAACTTTTCTTACAGATAAAATGAGCCCAGTACGGTTGTGCAAAATTTGCGCTAAGCCAGACCATCTGATGGACTCATGTCTAATTTTACATGAGGATTCAACAAAACAAGCAAATGTTGTAAAGAACTTTCTAGGACTGCCTCAAAGGTGATATGACCCCTACTCGAACTCGTATAATGTGGGGTGAAAAGATCACCCAAATCTAAGTTATGGGTCGAATCCTCAGTTCAACCAATCGTACCAACAAAGGCCGCCTCAGAATTAACAGTTACCACCCCCAAAGTCATCTTTAGAAGCCATAGTGGAAAGGTTGGCCAATAGTACTGAGAAATTTCAACAAAAAACTAACATACATTTACAGGAATTGGATAAGCAAGTGAGCAAACTCGCACTCATGGTTAGCCGTTTGGAGTCCCAAGGCAAGCTGCCATCCCAAGTTGAGAAAAACCCTTGACACAATGCAAATGCTATGACATTGATGAGTGGAAAGGTTTTGGATTCCGTGCTTGACATGAGTCGCGCCCATGATGTAACACCCTTAACCTGTATCCATCGCCGAAATAGGGTTACAAGGAATTACTAATCAACCACAACATTATTCGTATATTAGTGCAATCGTAATTAAAATCCATTCATATCAAACACATTATCCCTTGTAAGGTCCTACGAAACCTTAAAACATGCTTAGAAGTGGTTTGGGACGACACTGATAACATATACAAACTTTAGGAAACTTAGAAATTTTTTTTTAATTTAGGGTTACACGCCCGTGTGAACAAGCTGTGTGCCCACACGGTTACCAGACATGCCTGTATCAAAAGCCGTGTGAAAAAAAGGCATAGATACTGACTTGTACCACACGGCCGGAGACACGCCCGTGTGCCATAGCCGTGGAAAAACTAAAGAGGTTACTGACTTGTACCACACGGCCGGAGACACACCCGTGTGCCATGGCCATGGGAAAACTAGGGAGGTTACTGACTTGGGTCACACGACCGACCACACGCCCATGTGCCAGCTCGTGTTCCATGCAGGGCTAGTAGACACGCCCGTGTGACTAAGTCGTGCCGAACCTCTAGGGTATACTGACTTTAATTCGAAGGGTATCCCAGGAGACAAACGGTCGTACAGCATGATCGTGTGTCATACACTACTGAGACACACGCCCGTGTCTCTGACCGTGTGGACAAAAATAGGCCATTTGCAAAGCCAATTTGCCACCCTTTTCTCATACACACATAGTAACCAACTTGAAAACTTTACCATACACTTCTAAGCATCCAAAACATACCAATTCACACAAATATCATGCCATTTATCATCAACCATTCAACTACTCAATTCCACCTTCAAAACCTACCAAATAATTATGCTAAAATTATCACAACTTGTATAAGTTCCATATACATTAATTCATCATATAATCAACTATTTCATATCACAAAACACATCATTAAACTATATCAACAACTAAGGCCAACATACTAAAAACAACCCAATATATATAAGGCATTTGCATATCAATTAGGCCAACTAAAATGACTAAATACATGCCAACATTTTCAAAAAAAGCTAGCCAAATCTCATGGCTATATCAAATGTAACGCCCCAATTTTCGGGAATTCTGTGAATGTTGGCAAAATTTCATGCTTTGATTTTGTCATTTGTGAGTGAAATTATGAAATAGGATCTATGTGAAAATGTTTGAAAATGCTATAGGCTAATTTGTAGTGGCCAAATAAATAGTAGTGCAAAATAAGAGGATTTGTATGTCAAACCTCCCATTTTACAAGAAGTGTCCGGCCATCATGTTGTTGAAGACAATATGTGCACTTGATATCCATAATTTATGGTACAAATTGATAAAAAAAATTGATAATGGGTTAGGTAAATGTTCCATAATGGGCATGATAAGCATTATTGGCTTTTGTTTTTATTGACATTATGGCATAGGTATGGCACAAATAATATAGGTTATGTTGGGTAATAAAATAACAAAAGGATGAAAAGAACAAAGTTTTGTCCATCTTTGTTCATCATAGCCGAAAGTTAGAGAAGAGAAAGGAGAGGAGAAAGCTCTTGAGTATTCGGTCACTAAGAGGAAAATTGAAGGTAAGTTCTTGGTACCTTGCTTCTATTTTGAGGTTCATGAGTTCTTCTTGATTCTACCTTAACTCTTGAAGCATATTTTGGTTTTTAGT
Source organism: Gossypium arboreum (assembly GCF_025698485.1). Classification (NCBI taxonomy): domain Eukaryota; kingdom Viridiplantae; phylum Streptophyta; class Magnoliopsida; order Malvales; family Malvaceae; genus Gossypium; species Gossypium arboreum. Next base: position 30,316,600 of record NC_069072.1, read on the forward strand.
TGTGTTGTGAGCATTTAGTCATGAATTAAAATGAAGGAAATGGTTGTTGTTTCATGTTCTTCTGATGAAAAATGGAAGATAGGTGAAGTTGAGCCAAACAAATGAGCATGCATGTGCCTTAGATGCTAAAGGGAAAAATCGACTAACATGTTGTGCTTTAAAATGATGAAATGGAGATTATACTTAAGTAAAATCATAGAGATGTGATGATTGATTGGTGATATACATGTTTAAATAACATGCATGCAAGTTATGTGTGAAAGAGTGATTTGGTAATAAATCTGCTTGGGACAGCAGCAGTAACGTGACTTTGGAAAATCACCATAAATTGTGAGAGATAAGTTAGAAGGTGAATAAATTATGTAATTAAATCTTAATGAGTCTAGTTTCAAATGAAATAAACAAGAACATATTTTGAATTATGTACAATGATAAATTGGATTCGTAATGAAGAGTGTCAGATTAGTCAAACAATGAAACATGGGAAACTTTGAGAAAAATCTGGTATTGATTCGCTAAACCAAAAATTCTGAAAATTTTATGGATAGAAGATATATGAGTCTATTTTTAGGGAAAATTAACGGCACTTGATTTGGAGTTTCGTAGCTCCAGTTATAAATGATTTAGTGGCTGTTGTTTAGGAAGACAGCTTGCAGTGAAATTATGATTATGTGGTAAACATTGACAAAAATTTGTTAATGAGTTGCTTATTGATTACTTATAAGCTTACTATGATCTGTACGTGTGGTTGGCCGAATATTGTAAGGGGTTAATATGTAGTTCGTATTTGAATAGGTAGATTAACGTGTTAGTAATCCAATTGTAGGCAGTTCGTGTGTGGATCTCGTCAGCATATTGTCGCAAACAGGTGTGTAACTAACACCCTCTTATAGACTAGATCGGCACAAGCCGAAATGCCGAAAAGCCAGTATTTTGAGATCTTGCGAGTGTGTGAATGCTCATGAGTTTAATAGTTTGATGTATATGTTAAATTAAAGTGATAAGACTACAGAGTGCATGATTCCATGAATTTTTGATATTTTTGGGCTGAATGGGCCAAAAACGGGATAACGGGCCAACGGGCCCAAATTGTTAAGAAAACGCGATAAGTGTTTCTGATCATACGTAAATGACTATGTTATGTATGAAAACCTTAAGAATAGTTAAATTACTTGAATACCCCTATGTATGCAAAATTACCATTATACCCCTAGGGTTACTTTTGACTGAAAAGCATGACGATCGATTACGTATGATGTATGCCATGATTATATATCATTGCATGGGGACTTGGGTTATACTATGGAGGAAGCGTCCTGGTGGCTATGCCACAATTTATCTAATTTGGTGGCTCTGCCACATATATCTGTCCTGGTGGCTATGCCACAATTATCTGATCTGGTGGCTCTGCCACATATATCTGTTCTGGTGGCTATGCCACATTATCTGTATCTGGTGACTTCGTCACAATATCTGGCAGCCTCGTTGCGATTTCTGTGGTGTGTAGCGGTTGGGTGGGTCGAGTAGTCTCCCCACATGGTGTAAGGCTAGTACGGGGGTGTTATGGATGAATCTGGGTTGGGTTTCTGCATAAACATGTAATATCTGTTCTGCTCTGTTATGCGCCTATGGGCTTTATTCAGATTACATTGCGGGCTAATGCCAACTTATTCTATTTCTGTGGTTTGAGCTGATATAGGTTATGGTTGGGTTAATTTACACACTGAGTTTCCCCAAACTCACCCCTTTTATTTTCATCCACGCAGGTAATCCCCAACCATAGTGGGCTTGGAGCTGTGAGGGAATTCGGAGTGGCCACCCGTTCTGAAAGTTTGATTTTCTTCTGGTGAACTAGGCATCCTTTTATTTACGTTTGAAGTTTTGGGTTTTTAAATGTAATAAGGCCGCTTAATTATTTTTTATGGTTTTAATATGTATTACTAAGATAGGTATTACTTATTTTAACTGTTGAAATTGGATAGCTTTAGGGTGCGTTTTCAAAAACAACAATTGATTTCAAAATAACACGACAATAAGCAAAGCTTCCGCAATGAAAGTATTTTCCAAAATTAATCACTTTTCCTAAAAATGACTTAATCAAATCGGTTTCCTAGAAATATCCATGACGTTAAAGTGTGACAATGGCGGTATGCATGTCTAGGATTGGATCCGAAGGGAGCTTGGTACTTAAGCAGTCAGATGAACTCACCACCTCTTTTCCGGTTTCCTACCTAGTGCACAGCTTCCATTCACTTTAACCTATAATGAAATTATCTTTTAAAACACTAAGTTTTCCTGGATAAACAATATAAAATGTTTTGAACGCTTCGATGTGGCATGTTGGATCCGGTCATAACGTCTGGGCCGGGTTTGGGATGTTACATTTAGTGGTATCAGAGCCTAGGTTACAACAACTCGGCTGTGGAATGAGTTTACAAAAATAAACAATGATTTTCAAAAAACAAAAAAATTTATAAAGATTGCGAAAAACGCGATTTTCAAAATTTAGATCTTTAAAAGGTGGCATTCCGAATCTCCGGCCCAAGCCTGTAAGTATTATTCTGAGCTTTTCTGAATATTCTCCTGAATTATCTATCTATACTGAAACCCTATTAGGATACTCTAGATAGGATGATACTGAAACCATAGGAAAATTTGATAAGAGACTGAAACTGTAGCTAGACTTGATTACGCAAAAACAAACTCAATTTACATCGATTCATAAAACATCTGTAATAAACACTGGAATATTAATTGATGCATAAAAATTCGTAATCAATATAATACGATATGAGTACAAGGGGCTGTGGACGGAGCCGAGGAAGTGCTCGAGTGAGATCTTTGTCTTCGAGACATATGCCGGCGGTGGATGCACCGGTACCACTGGCAACAGAGGTAGAGTTTCATGACCATGGTGCCGAGGATGATGCCCTGTCACAGGCAATGATTCACGTTCTGGAAAGGGTTATCGGGGCAAGTACGGGCAATGGAGTTTAGGGATCTATTTCTGAACGACTCCGGGCCAACGGAGCGGAGATCTTTAGGGGTGTGTCTGGTATCGCCTCGAATGTGGTAGAATATTGGTTGGAGGCCACAGAACGAATTATGGATGACTTGGATTGCTCTATGGAGCAGAAGCTGAAGGGAGCTGTATCATTGCTACGGGACGAGGCTTACCAGTGGTGGCTCACTGTGAGAGAAGGAACCCCAGCTGATAGGGTAACTTGGGAACTGTTTAAGACGACTTTTAAAGGGAAGTATGTTGGAGCGAGTTATGTGGATGCCCGCAGGAAGGAATTCCTGAATCTGGTGCAAGAAGGTAAAACAGTTGCCGAGTACGAGGCCGCATTTCTGAGGTTGAGCCGGTATACCGTGGGCATAGTTGCTACGAAGTATGAGCGAAGTGTGCGCTTTGAGGATGGTCTTAGAGATGACCTCAGGGTGTTAATCGCTCCGCAGAGGGAGCGAGACTTCGCGGTCTTGGTGGAGAAGGAAAGGATCGCTGAGGAGGTTAAGTGTGCTGAAAAGAAAAATCGGGAGAAGGATTGGAACCGTTTCCGGAGGGATTCAGGACCCTCGGGTGGTGCAAATAGGATTATTAAGAGAGCAAGAATGGAGGAACCAGTTCGAGCAGTGCCGATGAATGTGGTCAGACCATCAATCTGTGGAGACTGTGGTAAGGTACATTTGGGCGAGTGTAGGAAACGCTGTGGTGCTTGTTTCCGATGTGGATCTATGGAGCATAGAGTACAGGATCGCCTCGGAAAGTCGATCAGTTCAAGTTCTTTGAGCAGAGGATTGCTCAACTCAGAAGGGGTAGACCCCAACCACAGAGAGGACGTGGACAAGGTAGGGGTGGAAATAGAAATGGTCGAGGTCGGGGGGCACCTGGCAGGGGTGTTGGAAATGCTGAAGCTCAACAACCGACTTTGGTGTATCTGACTCATCGTCGAGAGGAGGCGGCCTTTTGACGTCATAATCGATACGTTCTTGGTTTCTGGCATGCCATATACTGCTTTGGTGGATATTTGATCTACTCATTCCTATGTTGCATGTGCCATATCTGGGTTGTTGGGTGTGCACTCTGAGAAGATGGTAAGTGGGGTATCTGTACTAAGTCCTTTGGGTCACTCGGTTAGGGTAGACAAACTGTATAGGGATGTACCATTAGAAACTCAAGGTAATATTTTCCCTAAAGATTTGATGGAGTTACCGTTCAGAAAGTTTGATCTCATTTTGGGAATGGACTGGCTTGTTAAGCATAAAGCGACCCTAGATTGTGCTACTAAACGAATGGTGTTAAGGACCACAAAGGATGAGGAGGTTATAGTGATAGGTGAGTGAAAGGATTATTTGTCTAATGTGGTGTCGGCATTAAGAGCCAAGAAGTGAATTCGGAAAGGTTGTGAGGCATATTTGGCATTTGTAAGTCAGTCGAAAGAGGAATGACTGACAGTGGATAAGGTTAGGACCGTAAAGGAGTTCCAAGATGTTTTTCTGGAGGAGCTTCCAAGATTGCCTCCGAACCGAGAAGTTGAGTTTGGAATAGATTTGTTGCTTGGAACAGCGCCTGTGTCCATCGCACCGTATAGGATGGCACCGAAGGAGTTAGTGGAGTTAAAGGCTCAAATTCAAGAGTTGTTGGATAGGGGCTTCATTAGGCCAAGCGTGTCTCCATGGGGAGCACTGGTGCTATTCGTGCAAAAGAAGGATGGTACGATGCGGATGTGCATTGATTATCTCCAGTTGAACAAACTGACGATTAAAAATAAGTATCCACTGCCAAGGATTGACGATCTGTTCGACCAGCTTAGAGGAGCTTCTGTATTTTCCAAGATCGACCTTCGATCTGGATATCATCAGTTAAGAGTCAAGGAGGCAGATATCCATAAGACGACATTCAGGACTCGGTATGGTCATTACGAGTTTCTGGTTATACCATTTGGACTGACGAACGCTCCTGTAGCATTTATGGATCTGATGAATCGTGTGTTCTAACCATTTTTTGATCAGTTCGTAGTTGTCTTTATTAACGATATCCTGGTATATTCTGAAACTGAAGCGAAACATGATGAGCATCTCCGTATAGTGCTGCAAGTGTTAAGGGAGAAAGAACTCTTTGTGAAGTTCAGCAAGTCTGAACTTTGGTTGAGGGAGGTAACCTTCTTAGGACATGCGGTCTCTGCTGAGGGGATTAAGGTGGACCCTTGGAAAATTGAAGCAATTTTGGAGTGGAAGCCGCCTAGGTCAGTGTCGGAAATACGGAGTTTCCTAGGACTGGCAGGATACTACAGAAGGTTTGTGGAAGGTTTTTCTGTGATGGCAGCACCTTTGACAAAACTTATAAGGAAAGGAGTACCGTTTGTATGGACTAAGAAGCAGCAGGAAGCTTTTGAGAAGTTGAAGAAAGTTCTGACTGAAGCACCTGTGTTAATTCAGCCGGAGTTTGGGAAGGATTTTACTGTGTACAGTGACACATCACACGTGGGTTTGGGCTGCGTGTTAATGCAGGAGGGTAAGGTGGTTGCATATGCATCACAACAGCTTAAACCTCACGAAGGGAACTATCCTACTCATGATTTGGAGTTGGCGGCAATGATATTTGCACTTAAGATTTGGAGACATTACTTGTACGGGGAGAGGTGTATTATATACACAGACCACAAGAGTCTTAAGTATTTGTTGACTCAGAAGGAGTTGAACCTTAGGCAAAGGAGATGGATTGAGTTGCTTAAGGATTATGACTGTTCAATCGAGTATCACCTAGGCAAGGCTAATGTAGTAGCCGATGCTTTAAGTCGTAGAACCGTATCTGATCTGAGAGCAATGATTGCTCGTTTGAGTCTGTATGATGATGGCAATTTGTTGGCTAAATTACAAGTAAGGCCAACCTGGGTGGACCAGATTAAGGAAAAGCAGTTAGAAGATGAGTCTTTGGTTGCTTGTTTTCAACAAGTTAAGGAAGGGGAAACTTCTGAGTTCGATTTAAATGGTGATGGAGTTCTGTGTTTCCGAGGAAGAATTTTTGTTTCGAGAGACTCTAATTTAAGGCAGACAATATTGAAGGAAGCTCATGGGGGACTATGTGCCATGCATCCTGGAGGGAATAAGTTATATCACGACTTGCGAGAATTGTCTTGGTGGCACGGACTTAGCGAGAAATGTGAGTTTGTAGGAAAATGTCTGACATGCCAACAAGTGAAAGCTAAGCATCAATTACCTTCTGGACTGTTACAGCCGATGAAGATACCACTTTGGAAGTGGGAGAGGGTAACCATGGACTTTGTGAGTGGGTTGCCTTTGACACCATCAAAGAAAGACTCGGTGTGGGTGATTGTGGATAGGTTGACCAAATCAGCCCATTTCATACCTGTACGTACTGACTTTTCGCTTCAAAAGTTAGGCAAGCTGTATGTGGCGGAGATTGTACGACTTCATAGAGTCCAGTTTCGATTGTCTCTGATCGGGATCCCAGATTCACATATCGGTTTTGGCAAAAGTTGCATGAGGCGTTGGGGACGCGATTGAACTTTAGTACGGCTTTCCATCCCTTAACTGATGGTCAGTCAGAGAGGGTTATTCAGATTCTGGAGGACATGTTGAGGGGCTGCGTGATTGACTTTCGAGGTAGTTGGGAGGATTACTTGTTGTTGGCAGAATTTGCGTACAATAACAGTTACCAGGCGAGTATTCGAATGGCACCGTATGAAGCACTGTATGGATGAAGGTGTCGTACACCTAGTTGTTGGACTGAACTAGGAGAGCGACAAATTCTTGGACCAGAGTTGGTAGCTGATACTGAGGATAAGGTCAGAATAATTAGGGACCGGTTAAAAGAAGCATCTGATAGGCAAAAGTCGTATGCAGATTTGAAGTGTAAGGAGTTTGAGTACTTAGTAGGTGATATGGTCTTCTTATAGGTTTCTCCTTGGAAGAAGATACTAAGGTTCGGTAAGAAGGGCAAGTTGAGTCCGCAGTTCATTGAGCCTTATCGGGTTTTGAAGCGAGTAGGCCCAGTGGCTTTTCAGTTGGAATTGCCTCCAGAGTTAGACAGGATTCATGATGTTTTTCACGTCTCCATGTTAAGGCGTTATCGTTCTGACCCTGCTCATGTCCCGCCAGTTGCAGAAATGGAAGTTCAGACTGATTTGACCTTTGAGGAGGAGCCTGTGCAAATATTGGCTCGAGATGTTAAGGTTCTCAGAAGGAAATCTGTCCCGTTAGTGAAAGTGCTTTGGCGTAATCATGGAAGGGAAGAAGCTACTTGGGAATCAGAAGAGACTATGCGTCAACAATACCCTCAACTATTTGGATCAGGTAAATTTCGAGGCCAAACTTACTTTGAGGGGGGTAGAGTTGTAACGCCCCAATTTTTGGGAATTCTGTGAATGTTGGCAAAATTTCATACTTTGATTTTGTCATTTGTGAGTGAAATTATGAAATAGGACCTATGTGAAAATGTTTGAAAATGCTATAGGCTAATTTGTAGTGGCCAAATAAATAGTAGTGCAAAATAGGAGGATTTGTATGTCAAACCTCCCATTTTACAAGAAGTGGCCGGCCATCATGTTGTTGAAGACAATATGTGCACTTGATATCCATAATTTATGGTACAAATTAATAAAAAAAAAATTGATAATGGGTTAGGTAAATATTCCATGATGGGCATGATAAGCATTATGGGCATTTTTTTTTATTGACATTATGGCATAGGTATGGCACAAATAATATAGGTTATTTTGTGTCATAAAATGTTGGGTAATAAAATAACAAAAGGATGAAAAGAACAAAGTTTTGTCCATCTTTGTTCATCATAGCCGAAAGTTAGAGAAGAGAAAGGAGAGGAGAAAGCTCTTGAGTATTCGGTCACTAGGAGGAGGAAAATTGAAGGTAAGTTCTTGGTACCTTGCTTCTATTTTGAGGCTCATGAGTTCTTCTTGATTCTACCTTAACTCTTAAAGCATATTTTGGTTTTTAGTTGTGTTGTGAGCATTTAGTCATGAATTAAAATGAAGGAAATGGTTGTTGTTTCATGTTCTTTTGATGAAAAATGGAAGATAGGTGAAGTTGAGCCAAACAAATGAGCATGCATGTGCCTTAGATGCTAAAGGGAAAAATCGGCTAACATGTTGTGCTTTAAAATGATGAAATAGAGATTATACTTAAGTAAAATCATAGATATGTGATGATTGATTGGTGATATACATGTTTAAATAACATGCATGCAAGTTATGTGTGAAAGAGTGATTTGGTAATAAATCTGCTTGGGACAGCAGCAGTAACGTGACTTTGGAAAATCACCATAAATTGTGAGAGATGAGTTAGAAGGTGAATAAATTATGTAATTAAATCTTAATAAGTCTAGTTTCAAATGAAATAAACGAGAACATATTTTAAATTCTGTACAATGAGAAATTTGATTCGTAATGAAGAGTGGTCAGATTAGTCAAAGAGTGAAACATGGGAAAATTTGAGAAAAATCTGGTATTAATTGGCTAAACCAAAAATTCTGAAAATTTTATTGGTAGAAGATATATGAGTCTATTTTCAAGGAAAATTAACGGCACTTGATTTGGAGTTTCGTAGATCCAGTTATAAATGATTTAGTGGCTGTTGTTTAGGAAGACAGCTTGCAGTGAAATTATGATTATGTGGTAAACATTGACAAAAATTTGTTAATGAGTTGCTTATTGATTTCTTATAAGCTTACTATGATATGTAGGTGTGGTTGGCCGAATATTGTAAGGGGTTAATATGTAGTTCGTATTTGAATAGTTAGATTAACGTGTTAGTAATCCAATTGTAGGCAATTCGTGTGTGGATCTCGTCAGCATATTGTCGCAAACAGGTGTGTAACTAACACCCTCTTATAGACTAGATCGGCACAAGCCGAAAAGCCGAAATGCCGAAAAGCCGGTATTTTGAGATCTTGTGAGTGCGTGAATGTTCATGAGATTAATAGTTTGATGTATATGGTAAATTAAAGTGATAAGACTGCAGAGTGCGCGATTCCGTGCATTTCGATATTTTTGGGCTTAATGGGCCAAAAACGGGATAATGGGCCAACGGGCCCAAATTGTTAAGAAAACGCGGTAAGTGTTTACGATAAATACGTAAATGACTATGTTATGTATGAAAACCTTAAGAATAGTTAAATTACTTGAATACCCCTATGTATGCAAAATTACCATTATACCCCTAGGGTTACTTTTGACTGAAAAACATGACGATCTGATTCTGTATGATGTATGCCATGATTATATATCTGTTGCATGGGGACTTGGGTTATACTATGGAGGAAGCGTCCTGGTGGTTATGCCACAATTTATCTAATCTGGTGGCTCTGCCACATATATCTGTCTTGGTGGCTATGCCACAATTATCTAATCTGGTGGCTCTGCCACAATATCTGTATCTGGTGACTTAGTCATAATATCTGGCAGCCTCGCTGCGATTTCTGTGATGTGTAGCGGTTTGGTAGGTCTAGTAGTCTCCCCACATGGTGTAAGACTGGTACGGGGATGTTATGGATGAATCTGGGTTGGGTTTCTGCATAAACATGTAATATCATTACGTTACATTATGGGCCTATGGGCTTTATTCAATTACATTCAGGCTAAGGCCAACTTATTCTATTTCTATTGTTTAAGCTGATATAGGCTATGGTTGGGTTAATTTACATACTGAGTTTCCCCAAACTCACCCCTTTTATTTTCATCCACGCAGGTGATCCCCAACCATAGTGGGCTTGGAGCTGTGAGGGAAATCGAAGTGGCTACCCGTTCTGAAAGTTTGATTTTCTTCTGGTGAACTGGACATCCTTTTATTTACGTTTGAAGTTTTGGGTTTTTAAATGTAATAAGGCCGCTTAATTATTTTTTATGGTTTTAATATGTATTACTAAGATAGGTATTACTTATTTTAACTGTTGAATTGGATAGCTTTAGGGCGCGTTTTCAAAAACAACAATTGATTTCAAAATAACACGACAACAAGCAAAGCTTCCACAATGAAAGTATTTTCCAAAATTAATCACTTTTCCTAAAAATGACTTAATCAAATCGGTTTCCTAGAAATATCCATGACGTTAAGGTGTGGCAATGGCGGTATGCATGTCTAGGATTGGATCCAAAGGAGCTTGGTACTTAGCGGTCAGATGGACTCACCACCTCTTTTCCGGTTTCCTACCTGGTGCACAGCTTCCATTCACTTTAACCTATAATGAAATTATCTTTTAAAACACTAAGTAAGTTTTCCTGGATCAACAATATAAAATGTTTTAAACGCTTCGATGTGGCATGTCGGATCCGGTCATAACGTCTAGGCCGGGTTTGAGATGTTACATCAAATCTTAAAACATATCATCAACTCACTAGTGTATACATGCCATATACCATATTTATAAGCATCCAAAAACACCAAGAAGTAGTCGATAGTGTGATGATAGTTCCCGATGATCCCCAATGTCCGAGCTAGCTTTAATACTCTATAAAACATAGACAAATAACACACAATAAGCTTTATAGCTTAGTAAGTTCGTACTAAATATTTACTCAACAATTCATAATATACAAATCGTCAATTAATAAACACTTAATAAATCTCATATCATCATTCGATTCTAATCCATGGCCATTTATCATATATATACAAATCCATCAAGCTTCATACACATAGTATCAGCTACCACATAGGTATTGTACGTACCTGTACTTTCCCATATTATTTATTTCGTTCTCACCTCTTTGTTCGATGCATTAAATCATTCGGAAATTTTTTAATACTCTAAGAACTCGCACACTTAGTGCAAAAATGATTAGCTGAAGCTATAACGATATCGCACACTTAGTGCCATCATATTAAACTGAAGCTATCTCAGTATCGCACACTTAGTGCCACATATAATTGAAGCTATTCCAACTCTCACACTAAGTGCTATATATAGCCGAAGCTATCTCGAAATGCACACTAAGTGCCAAACTTAGTCGATTTGTCGTCGTACACAATTGTAATCGTATATATACAATTTATGCATTATTAAAGCATTAAAAACATAATAATAACAATGTTTATCACGTACAAACTTACCTCGTACTCGAAATTGATGAATCGGATTGATTACTCGATAACTTTTGACTTTTCCCAATCTAAATTCGAATTCTTTCCTTTTTGATCTATATGTATTGAAAATTAACCCATTTAATCACCAATTCATTCAATTTCATCCAATAATACCTATTTGAGCATTTTTACACTTTAGCCCCTAAAGTTTCACATTTCATACAATTTAGTCCCTATTTTATAAAAACACAATTTACTCAAAATCCAATAAGACCCATGCTTAGCCAAATTTTCTAGGGACTCCTAGCAGCACAAAACTTTCATTTATTTCACAAATTAACCCCTCAGTTTACACTTTTCTCAATTTAATTCCTAATATGTATTTTTACTCAAAATCACTTTATAAAACATGTATATCAAGCACCAAGCTTTCATAATTCATCATCAAACATCATAAAAATCAAGCATTCGTCAATGGAACTTAACAAAATCATCATCAAATTCAAAAATTAAAACACGGGCTAGCTAGTACTCAAAGCAACGTTCAGAAAAATATAGAAATCATCAAAAACCAAGCTAAAACTGTACCTTAATCAAGCTATGCAAGTGCCGAATATATGAGCCCTAAAAATGGAGTATTCTCTCCTTAAATTCGGTTCAAGATGATGATTTTAAAGTTTATTTTAGCTTTGTTTTATTTAATATAAGTTTGTTTACATTTTTACTAATTTAACCTTAATTAAAAGCCATTAAATTTCATGATATTAAGCCCATTATGTCAAATTCCACTATAAATGGTCTAATATCAACATAAGGACCTTTCATTTAATAAGCTATAGTAATTAGACACCTTTATCAAATAAAATACAACTTTTGCATTTTATGCGATTAGGTCCTTTTATCAAATTGAGCTATTAAACAATAAAATTAGCTCACGAAATTTTCACACATATATATTCACATGCTGTAAACACAAAAAATAATATTAAAATAATTTTACAACCTCAAATTTTGTGGTTCCAAAACCACTATTCTAATTTAGCTAAAACCGAGTTGTTACAACTCTCCCCCCTTAGGGATTTTCGTCCAAAAAATATTGCTTTCTCATAGCATCCTCGGGTTCCCATGTTGCTTTTTCAACCCCGTGTCGATGCCATAATACTTTCACTAACGCTATTCCTTTATTTCTTAACTCTTTGACCTCACGAGCTAGAATTTGGATCGGTTCTTCACTATATGATAAATCTGTCAGAATCTCAACTTCGGTCAGGGAAATAACATGTGAAGGGTCAGATTTGTATCATCTAAGCATCAATACATGAAATACATTATGAATCTTTTCTAACTCAGACGGTAATGCTAACCGATAAGCAACTGGTCCGACTCGCTCAATGATCTCATACGGTCCAATGAATCTCGGACGCAATTTGCCTTTACGACCAAATCGAAGTATTTTCTTCAATGGAGATACTTTTAAAAACACTCTATCCCTGATCTGAAATTCAATATCTTTCTGTTTCAAATCTGCATATGATTTTTGACGATCTGACGCTGCTTTCAAACTATCGTGGATCACTATCACTTTCACTTCTTCTTCTGTTTCTCTAATCAAATTGGCCTCGTGAATATTATTTTCACTTAGTTTAGTCTAGTATAATAGTGTTCTACATTTATGACAGCATAAAGCTTGGTATGGTGCCATCTTTATACTCGATTGAAAGCTATTGTTAAACGTAAAATCAATCAAAGGCAAATATTTTTCCTATATACCTTTAAACTCAAGAATACAACATCTCAACATATCTTTGAGTATCTGTATAACTCGCTCAGATTGACCATCTATCTGTAAGTGAAATGTGGTACTAAAATGTAGTTTTGTACCCAATGTATCTTGTAGTTTCTTCCAAAACCTTGATGTGAACCTCAGATCTCTATCCAAAATAATAAAAACAGGTACTTCATGTAATCTCAAACCTCGGAGATATACAACTCAGTCAACTTTTCAAGCGAACAGTTCGTTCGTACCAGAATGAAATGAACTAATTTCGTCAATCGCTCAACAAAAACCTAGATTGCATCTTTCTTACTTAGAGATAGGGGTAAACCCAAAACAAAATCCATAGTCACTCTATTCCATTTCCACTTAGGAATCATAATCTGCTGCAATAAACCTGATGGTACTTGATGCTTAGCTTTAACTTGTTGACAAATTAAACATTTAGAAACAAACTTTGAAATATAACGTTTCATACCCTGCCACCAATAGAGCTGTTTCAAATCGTTATACATTTTCATGCTTCCCGGATGAACAGACAAACAACTACTATGTGCTTCATTCAAAATCATCTGAATCAACTCTGAATTCCTCAAAACACATATTCGGCCCCTGAATCTTAAATAGTCATCTGAATCAATTTGAAACTCTAAACCAGGGTTCAAATCACATTGAGTTTTTTTAGTTAACATTTCATTATCAACTTTCTGAGCTTCATAATTCTGTTGTAAAAACAACGGTCTCGTTTTTAGCTCAATTAAAATTGAGTCGTCATCAGATAGAGCCAACTGATTATTCATTGCACGTAGAGCAAACAAAGATTTTTGGCTTAATGCATCAACAATAACATTTGCTTTTCCCGGATGGTAGTTAATTACTAACTTATAGTCTTTTAGCAATTATAACCATCTCCGCTGGCTCAAATTTAAATCTTTCTAAGTCATCAGATATTTCAAACTCTTGTAATCTAAATAAACATGGCATTTCTCACCAAACAGATAATGGCGCCAAATCTTTAATGCAAACACAATAGTTGCTAATTCTAAATCATGCGTCGGGTAATTCTTTTTATGCATCTTTAACTGTCTCGAGGCATAAGCTATGACTTTGCCTTCCTGCATCAAAACGCAACCCAGACCATTCAATGATGAATCACAAATTTTTTACCCGATTCTGGCTGTACTCACACTGGATCTTCGGTCAAAAGAGTTTTCAACTGATCATTACTATTCTGACATTTCTCATAGCATTCAAACTTTACATCTTTCTGAAGCAATCTCGTCAACGGAGTCACAATCATCGAAAAGCCTTTTACAAATCGTAGGTATTAGCCAGCTAGTCCTAGAAAACTGAGGACTTCGGATACATTTTTCAGAAGTTTCCAATCCATTATTGTAGAAATCTTGTTTGGATAGACTCGAATACCTGATGCTTACACAATATGCCCCAGAAAACTAACCTCACGCAACTAGAATTCACATTTACTAAACTTTGCATATAACTGCTTATCACGCAGAGTCTGTAATACAATTCTTAAATGTTCGGCATGCTCAATTTCATCTCTCGAATAAATCAAAATATCATCTATAAATACAACAACAAATCGATTTAGGTACGGTCTGAAAATTCAGTTCATTAAGTCCATAAAGATAGCGGGTGCATTCGTTAGTCCAAAAGGCATAACTAAAAATCCATAATGTTCGTACCTCGTTCTAAAAGCAGTTTTTGGCACATCAGAGTCTCTAACCCACAACTGATAATAGCCCGATCTCAAATCTATCTTTGAAAACATTGTTGCCCCTTTCAATTGGTCAAACAAATCATCAATTCGCGGTAAAGGATATTTGTTCTTGATCGTCACTTTGTTAAGCTGTCTGTAGTCTATACACATTCTCATCGTGCCATCTTTCTTTTTAACAAATAATATAGGGGCACCCCAAGGCGAGAAACTCAGTCTTACAAATCCTCTATCAGTCAACTCTTGCAATTGGGATTTCAATTCTTTTAACTCTTTCAGAGCCATTTTGTACAGAGCTATCGATATAGGAGTTATACCGGCATTAACTCAATGCCAAAATCAACCTCTCAGATTGGTGGTAAACCCAGTAACTCTTCAGGAAACACATCTGGATACTCACACACAACTAGCACTAATTCAATCTTATTTTCAGTCACTTTCGTATCAAGCATATAAGCCAAGTAAGCTTCGCAACCCTTTCTCACATATTTCTGAGCCAACATAGATGAAATCACTACTGGCAAACCATTCAGATCATCTGACTCAATTCTAATAATCTCATTATTCTAACATTTCAAATCAATCTTCTTTTTTTTTTTTTGCAATTCATAATAGCATCATGCAACATTAGCCAATTCATACCCCGAATTATATCAAACTCGTCAAATGGAAACAACATCAAATCCGCCAGAAAGCAATTATCCCAAATCATTAATGGACAGTTCTTGTACACTTTATCAACCAACACACACTTGCCTAAAGGGTTTAATACTCTAATTACAAATTCAGTAGACTCTATAGGCAAAGTCTTACTGGGCACTAAATTCACACATATATACGAATGAGTTGATCCTGGATCTATCAATGTAATAACTTTAGTATCATAGAGAGTAAAAGTAATGGTAATAACATCTGGAGATGATGCTTATTAACGAGCACGAATAGTGTAGGCTTGTGCAGGTGCTCTAGCATCAGATCTCACAATAGTGTCTCGTGTCACATCTCTACCACAACTTACATTTCTTGTGTTTCTAGGTAGTCTACCCCTAGCTGCAGTGTTACTCGTCCTCGTGTTCTGAGCATTATCTTTTTTAGCTAACTCTGGGCAATCTTTAATAAAGTGATCTCATGAACCATAACTGTAACAAGTTCTATTATTATTTTTCACCCAACAATTTCCAAACTGCCCTCTTCCACATTGATGACACTCAGCTTTAACATCTTTTCCAACTGATAAATCGTAATATATACATATTTTTACTCCATGCTTGGCATATTTATGAATGATTTTTCCTTGGTTTTAGTGAATTTGATGCTCCTAACCCTTTAATTTCATGTTTTATACTCAGGAGAGCTTAGGATGGCAAAAAGAGCAAGAAACGAGCAAAAAAAGGAAAAATTGGGCCTAAATAAGTGCTTCACACAGCCTAGGCACTTCTACACGGGTGATCCACATGCCCATGTATGACACACAAGTAGACCACACGCCTGTGTGTCATGGCCGTGTCGGCTAAGAACCAACTCAGTATTGCACACGACCTGAGCACCTTCACACAGGCATGGCACACAGCCGTGTCTCTACCGAGCCCAAGCCTAGTTCTTTTCGAAAAAGGGCACTTTTGAGGGTTTTGAGGCATTTTAAAGCCTATATAAACACCCTAGAAGAGGATTAGAGGAGACACGCAGAGTTGGAGGAAGAAAATACTCAAGAACAGCCATCGAAATCACCTCGGAGCCAGGATCTACATCAAGACTAAAGATTTCCATCCAATTTCCTAGAAGTTCTTTGGGTTTATTTATGTTTTGCTGTTTTCCAAACTTTGAGATGCTTTCCATTAATATTATGAACTAAACTCCCTAAATACCTAAGGGAGATGGAACCTATGACGAATCTTATTACTATTTGAATTATATGATAAAGACTTATTCTTATTCTTAATTGTGAGTTCTAAATTCTTGTTTTAATATTCCAGGTTATTAATTCAGATTTTGATGTGCTTATTCAGTGGAGGAAAAGTCCCTGTTTAAGAGTAGATCATTCATAATTAAGTGGAGTTGAATGCAATCCTAGAGATAGGACAACATAAATCTGCCGGATCAGAGTCAAATCTAATAAGGGAAACTATAGATTGAGTTAATGCAATACTAGGGGTTTTAATTAGAAAGAGATTTCAATTAATCAACCTAGAGTCAGTTGTTCTTAGTCTGGAGAGAGATATTAACATAAATTTGGGATTTCTATGAATTAAGATAAGTGAATCAATTGTCTATTTCAGAAGTAATAAGTGAAGTCTAGGTGGATTCTTCCTTGGGTATTGTCTTCTCCATCGGTTTTTCCTAAAGTATCTTCCAAACTTCATTTTTGTCGTAGTCTTAGTTAATTAGATAATTAGTTTTAGTTTAAAAACACACTTAAATTCTTAGGCTAGATAATAAAAAGATAGTAATTACTAGTACTTTTAGTCCTCATAGATATGATATTTCCATCTCACTAGAACTACACTACTATTCGATAGGTGTGCTTGCCTTAGTCAAATTTAAAGTTAGTTTTACGACCATCAAGTTTTTGGTGTTGTTTCCAAGGACTAAGATATTAGGAACACTTAATTTTTATTACTTTAGCCATTTATTTTTATTGCAATTTAATTTTATTTTAATTACTAAATTTTATTTTATTTACTTCTGATAGGTTTTTATAGTTTATGACTAGAAGAAACCCGTCAAGACCTCTACTTTTTGATAGTGAGATTGAAAGCACAACTCGTAGAAATCGAAGAGAAATAAGGCGAAGCCTATGATACATAGAGGAAGGACAAGAGGACGATATTCAAACCACAACCGAGGAGATGGCTGATAATCAAAATAATCAGTTACCCTCTATGGCTATTGCAGACCTAGTAAATAAGAATCCTGTTCCTCGTACTATGTATAATTATGCTAAACCTACTTTAACAGGAGCTGAATCGAGTATAGTTAGACCTGCTATTGCTGCAAATAATTTTGAACTGAAACCTAACACGATTCAAATGATACAACAGTTTGTTCAGTTTGATGGTTTGCAGGACCAGGATCCAAACACTCATTTAGCGAATTTTCTGGAACTCTGTGATACTTTGAAGATCAATGGCGTTTCTGATGATGTCATTCGCCTTCTGTTGTTTCCATTCTCATTGAGAAATAAAGCTAAACAGTGGTTAAACTCGTTACCACGAGGGTCAATCACTACTTGGGAACGAATGACCGAAAAATTTTTACTAAAATATTTTCCGCCGGCTAAAACAGCTAATCTAAGGAATGATATCTCTTCTTTTGTGTAGATGGATTTAGAAACTCTTCATGATGCATGGGAGAGATACAAGGACTTATTGAGAAGGTGCCCTCACCATGGGTTACCTCTATGGCTGTAGGTTCAGACGTTTTACAAGGTGTGAACCCCTCAACAAGGCATCTTATAGACACAGCTGCTGGTGGAACTTTAAACAACAAAACACCTGAAGAGGCTTATGAATTTATTGAAGAGATGTCACTGAATAACTATTAGTGGCAACTGTTGAGAATGAAGCCGACGAAAGCTGCTGGTGTTTTCAACCTCGACAAGGTTACTATGCTATCTAACCAGGTAGAACTTTTAAATAAAAAGATTGACGGTTTGTACGGTTCTACTTAGGTACATCCAGTAATGAGGTGTGATTCAAGTGGAGGAGGAGTACACACAGATTATCCAACCTTCAGCCCTAGCACCGAGGAGGAACAAGTTCAATATATGGGTAATAATAATTCTAGACCTCAAAATAACCCATACAGTAACACTTATATTGCAAGTTGGAGGAACCATCCCAATTTCTCGTGGGGTGGTCAAGGAAATCAAAGGCCACAACATCCCCCAGGTTTTCAACAACCACCTTACCAGCAGGAAAAGAAGCCGAACCTTGAGGAGATGCTAATAAAATTCATCTCGGTGTCAGAAACTCGTTTTCAAAATACTGAGACAGCTCTTAAAAATCAACAAGCGTTGATTTAAGGACTCGAAACTCAAATAGGACATCTTGCTAAGTTGATTTTTGAACGACCACAAGGTAGCTTACCGAGTAATACTAGAACTAACCCAAGGGAACAGCTTAATCCAACTACTATTCGAGATGAGGAAGGGTTAGTTGAAACTGAACCAAAACTGAGGCAAGGAATTGTGGTAAGTAAAGGTAAAGGTGAGGTGGACCACAATGAGCAAAAACCAGTAAGTAAAGAATATAAACCTCGTGTGCCATACCCCAGTGCGATAAGGAAAGACCACACGGACGAACAATTCAGTAAATTCCTTAAATTATTAAAGAAATTACATATTAACTTACCATTTATTGAATCTCTTTCGCAGATGCCGAACGCAGTTAAATTTTTAAAGGAGCTTTTACCAAATAAGCGGAAGTTGGATGAGGTGTCGCATGTGGAGTTGAATGTAATTTGCTCAGCCATTCTACAGAATAAGCTACCCAGCAAGTTGAAAGATCCAGAGAGTTTTACAATTCCTAGTTTAATTGGTAGTTTAAACGTTAACAATACTTTGGCTAATTTAGGGGCAAGTATTAATGTCATGCCCTATAAAACGTTTAAACAACTAGGTCTTGGGAAACCTAAACAAACTAGGATGAGCATTCAACTGGCAGATAAAACAATTAGATTTCCTAGGGGCATTATTGAAGACGTGCCTGTTAAAAGTGATAAATTTATATTCCCAATTGATTTTGTTGTTCTAGACATGGAAAAGGATAGTGACATGCCTTTAATTTTAGGAAGGCCTTTTTTAGCAACTGCTAGAACTATCATAGATGTTGGCACAGGTAAATTGATACTTCGTGTAGGCGATGACACGATTATTCTCCAAGCTCGTGATCATGCCAAAATATCTGGTAATTGAGATGATTCGGTTAGTTTAAATAATATTATAACTCAAACTTCTTTACAGGAATCCCCTGGGAAGAACATGATGGAGCCTCATTCTAATCCATGCCACAAAAGCAGATCGACTCACGAAGAACGAAGACTTCAGATCGATAAACTAGACGAATAGCGAACACATGTCAAAGAGAAACCAAAACTACACGATGAATCAAAGCGACACCTCAATTAGCGTAAGGATGAAACAGTAAAATTTAAAGTTGGGGATAAAGTATTGTTAGATGAAAATGACCCTCAGATTGCTACCACAGAGCTTAATACAAACAGAGCGACTCCTTTCACAGTACTGAATGTTTTCCCATACGGTACAATTGAGGTAAATCGTTCTCAATTTGGCACTTTCAAGGTGAATATTACTCAACTTAAACTTTATGAGGATAATAGAATTGATAGCAGAAGTGAGGAGTTTCAACTCCTCAATCCACCGTAATCATGCGGATGAGAGGTAAGTCGAGCTTAGACTCTAAATAAGCGTTTCTCGGGAGGCAACCCGAGCACTAACACCACTAACTTGTTTATTTTAGCTATTTTTAGTATTTTTGTGCAGGTACAATGACGCACACGGCCTAGAAACACGGGCATGTCCTTGGCTGTGTGGAAACAGGGCTAACAATTCCCCAAGTACCAAGCCACATGACCATGAAGTTGATTCACACAGGCGTGTGAAGTACCGCACGGGCGTGGAAGAAGCAGAGAACCTAGCACACGGGCATACGATGCGACCTTGTGCACCACATAACCTGGACACACGGGCGTGTCCTAAGGCCGTGTGGTGATTACTCATTCAATTTTCACGATAAACACGGGCTAGACGCTCGCCACATGGGCGTGTGACATGGTCGTGTGGCCTAACACGGGCTTCACACGACCGTGTGCCTTTTTAAACCCCCCAAACCCTAATCTTTGTCTTTTGTCTTCTTCCCCAACTCTCCCCACCCTAAGCCGCAGCAACTCCTTAACCCCCTCCTCCTGCCACCACCTCCACATATCTCCTTCGGCACCAACGGCTCACGACTCTAATGATGAGGACTTTTGAGTTCCTTTATTTTACTATGAATTTTATTTCTATTTTTATGTTTATTTAAATTTTATTTTCTCTTCTTTATTTTTGAAGACTTATGTTTTATATTTTAAACTCTACTTATCTTTGTGATTATTATCAAATTATCCCTTAATTCTCTTTCACAATAGTGTTTATTTTTTATTAGTATCTCAGAATCATGCCTTTTATTCGGCTCTCACATACAATTCTCGCTCTCGCTAATCCAAGGATCTCATCCAAAATTTCAGGGCAGTTTCACTTCTCTCCCTCTCTTTTGATATTATCTCTATATTGCTATTATATATCTTTGTACATTAAGAACAATGTACATCTTAAGTGTGGGAAGGTTATTTATGTGATTATAAAAAAATCCCTGAATTTTTATCTTGTTCTCAAATAATTTTCTCATATCATTATTGGAGTAAATTTTGATTAATTTATGATTTTTATTGATATGTTTTGAATTAAATCATAGGTAATTATGCATTGATTGTGTAAACTTTAAGACATTAGAGAATCGAGTATGATAAGTTGAAACATTTGAGAATTAAAATTGCTAGTTTGTTTCCCTGAATTGATGTATTATCTTGAAGTTTTGGATTTACAGGTTTGATATCAAATACCCATAATTTTTATGAGATTTTGAGCCTTTTAAGAGCATATATCCTTCTTGCTCACTGATTTTATTGATTATGAGTGTGTCAACATTGGTTTGTTATTCTAGAACTTGCATCGATTATACATGTCAAGACCACACCATTTTAACTCTTTTATCATACTTTTTGATTCGTTAAGAATTTTTTCCATTTTCTTGATTCCCTTTTTGTCGAGATTTGAATTGGTTAATTGCCTAACTATTTTCTTTCATTTGAATTATATAATTCTCTATTATTTTTGTAATTATTCTTATTCTTAAAAAAAACATACATATTGGTAGTAATTCTTTGTTTTTGAGCTTAAGTATTTAATTCCATATTCTGAGATGAAGCTCATGTTTATTCAATTGATGTTAGTTATTTTTCCAGTTAGGTAATTTATCAAGTTAATCTCGATTCTAAAAGTTTCTTTTTCAGCCTTTAACCACACCTTAACCCAAAGCCCCGTTACAACCCTTCAAAGACCTTTTGATTTGTGTATCATTTCATTTACAGTGGTGGAGATTTGATTTTCATGCAAGGCTATGGTAATAACTTTTCATGTTTGACTAATGAGTGCTTAATCATTGAACCTTAAAAACATTAAGTGATTTGAGTGAACCTTTAGTGAGAATATCAATCAATGTCAATTTGGAATTAAAGATAATTACTTAGATAAAGGGCGATGCCTATAATTTTATGATTAAAATGCTCAAATTTGATTATTTGAAACCTTAATATTCTTTTAGTTAAATTTTCAATGTATGAATGCTTGTGGAGTATTTTGAAACATTATTGATAAGAATTATAAGTTGAGAAGAATTTATTTTGATTGTGAGTTGAGGATTTTGCTTGAGGACAAGCAAATGCTTAAGTGTGGGGATATTTGATAAACCGTAATATATACATATTTTTACCCCATGATTGGCATATTTATGAATGATTTTTCCTTGGTTTTAGTGAATTTGATGTTCTTAACCCTTTAATTTCATGTTTTACGCTCAGAAAGCTTAGGATAGAAAAAAGAGCAAGAAACGGGTAAAAAAAGGGACAAATTGGGCCTAAATCAGTGTTTCACACAGCCTAGGCACTTTCAAACAGGTGATCCACATGCCCGTGTCGACTAAGAACCAACTCAGTATTGCACATGGCCTGAGCACCTTCACGCGGGTATGGAACACGATCGTGTCTCTGCCGAGCCCAAGCCTAGTTCTATTCAGAAAAAGGAACTTTTGAGGGTTTTGAAGCATTCTAAAGCCTATATAAACACCCTGGAAAAGGATTAGAGGAGACACGTAGAGTTGGAGGTAGAAAATACTTAAGAACAGCCATCAAAATCACCTCAGAGCCATGATCTACATCAAGACTGAAGATTTCCATTTAATTTCCTAAAAGTTCTTTGGGTTTCTTTATGTTTTGTTGTTTTCCAAACTTTGAGATGCTTTCCATTAATATTATGAACTAAACTCCCTAAATACCTAAGGGAGATGAAACCTATGGCGAATCTTATTACTATTTGAATTATCTGATAAAGACTTATTCTTATTCTTAATTGTGAGTTCTAAATTCTTGTTTTAATATTCTAGGGTATTAATTCAGGTTTTGATGTGCTTATTCAGTGGAGCAAAAGTCCCTGTTTAAGAGTAAATCATTCATAATTAAGCGGAGTTGAGTGCAATCCTAGAGATAGGACGACATAAATCTGCCGGATTAGAGTCAAATCTAATAAGGGAATCCATAGATCGAGTTAATTAGGGGTTTTAATTAGAAAGAGATTTCAATTAATCAACCAAGAGTTAGTTTTTCTTAGTCTCGAAAGAGATATTAACATAAATTTGGGATTTCCACAGATTAAGATAAGTGAATAAATTGTCTAATTCGGAAGTAATAAGTGAAGTCTAGGTGGATTCTTCCTTGGGTATTGTCTTCTCTATCGGTTTTTCCTAAAGTATATTCCAAACTTCATATTTGTCGTAGTCTTAGTTAAAAAACACACTTAAATTCTTAGACTAGATAATAAAAAGATAGTAATTACTAGTACTTTTAGTCCTTGTGGATACGATATTTTCGATCTCACCAGAACTACACTACTATTCAATAGGTGCGTTTCCCTTAGTCAAATTTAAAGTTTGTTTTACGACCATCACCAACACTCGATGCCGATGTGGCTTGAGCTTTAAGGTTGGTGTTTTGTTTTCTGCGATCTCTATTCTGATATCCCACTGAAGTTGTAGATCGATTAAAATAGTCTCTAGATTTCTTCAATAAGGAATGATAAGATTTACTCATCGATCTCTTCCTCAAATCTCTTGCCTCTGAATCAGACTTTCTCTTTCCTTTGTTGAGATCTTCGGCTTTACAAGCCCTTTCAACTAAAACAAAAAATTCTTTGATTTCCAGAATCCCAACCAGAATTTTTATATTTTCATTCAGCCTGTCAACAAATCTTTTACACATGATCTCTTCAGTGGAAACATATTCCCGAGCATACTTGCTCAATCGTACAAATTGTCTTTCATACTCGGTCACAGTCATTCTACCTTGTTTCAATTTTAGAAACTCTTTATGTTTCTGATCAAGAAATCATTGACTTATATACTTCTTTAGGAATTCAGATTGGAAAAACTCCCTGGTGACTCGTTCCTTCGGAACTACAGATATCAATGTTTTCCACCAATAGTATGCATTGTCTCTGAGCAAAGATACTACACATTTGATACATTCATCTAGAGTACAAGAAAATTCATCAAATACTTTGATTGTGTTCTTAAGCCAGAACTCAGCCCTCTTAGCATCATCATCAACTGTAGCTCGAAACTCTTCGGCCCCGTGTTTACGTATCTTAACCACTGGGGGCTTATATAATCGAATCGCATCTATCACTTGTGGCACAACTGGGACTTGTTAAGGAAAAAGTGGGGGTGGAGGTTGTTGAGTAGTCGAATTCATTCGTATGAATTTCGTAAACCACTCACTCATCATTTGGAAAAAGGTTTGCTTAGCCTCTCCCCTTTGGCTACTCGAAATAGTCCTAGAATCAGTTGGTGTTGCCCCTTGAGCAGGAGTAGGCACATTACTTTTAACATCGTCAGCTATTGATCGATCAGGATCCATTTGCTATATAAAAAAATATTTTAACTGTCAGTAATCATCACACTATCATGGTTTATATATATGGCATGTATAGCTAGACTCTCACACGCTACGTTAGACCTAGAATCGACTAAATCGTAACTCTGATACCAATTAAATGTAATACCCCTAACCTGTATCCATTACTGAAATAGGGTTACGAGGCGTTACCAATCAACCACAACATAATTCTTACATCTGTGCAATCATAATTAAAATCCATTCATATCAAATACATTGTCCCTTGTAAGGTCCTATGAAACCTTAAAACATGTTTAGAAGTGGTTTGGGACTAAACCGATAACATATACAAACTTTAGGAAACTTAGAAAATTTTTCTTTAATTTAGGGTCACACGCTCGTATGAACAGGCCATGTGCCTCACACGACTACCAGACATTCCCGTGTTACAAGCCATGTGAAAACAGGGCATACATACTGACTTGTACCACACAGCCGCAGACACGCCCATGTGCCATGGCCGTGGGAAATCTAGGGAGGTTACTGACTTGGGTCATACAGCCGATCACACGCCCATGTACTAGCCCATGTGCCACACACGGCCAGTAGACACGCCCATGTGTCTAGGCCGTGCCAAACCTATAGGGTATACTGACTTTAATTTGAAGGGTACCCCAAGAGACACACGGTCGTGTAGCATGACCGTGTGTCACACACGGCTGAAACACACGCCCGTATTTCTGCCCGTGTGGACAAAAATAGGCCATTTGCAAAGCCAATTTGCCACCCATTTCTTATACACACATAGTAACCAAGTTTAAACCTTTACCATACACTTATAAACAACCAAAACATACCAATTCATACATATATCATGCCATTTATCATCAACCATTTCAACTACTCTATTCCACCTTCAAAACCTACCAAATCATTATGCTAAAATTATCACAACTTGCATAAGTTCATGTACATTAATTCATCATATAATCAACTACTTCATATCAAAACACATCATTAAACCATATCAATAACTAAGGCCAACATACTAAAAACAACCCTATATGTATAAGGCATTATGCACATCAATTAGGCCAACTTAATGACCAAACACATACCAACATTTTCAAAAAAAGCTAGCCAAATCTCATGGCTATATCAAATCTCAAATCATATCATCAACTCACTAGCCTATACATGCCATATACCATATTTACAAGCATCCAAAAATACCAACAAGTAATCGATTGTGTGATGATGGTTCCCAATGATCCCTGATATCCGAGCTAGCTTTGATACTTTATAAAACACAGATAAATAACACACAATAAGCTTCATAGCTTAGTAAGTTTGTACTAAATATTTACTCAACAGTTCATAATATACAAATCATCAATTAATAAACACTTAATAAATCTCATATCATCATTCGATTCTAATACTTGACCATTTATCATATATACAAATCCATCAAGCTTCATACATATAGTATCAACTACCACATAGGTATTGTATGTACCTATACTTTTTTGTATTTATTTATTTCATTCTCACATCTTTGTTCGATACGTTAAATCATTTGAAAATCTTTCAATACTCTAAGAACTCACACACTTAGTGCAAAAAATGATTAGCCGAAGCTTATTGCACACTTAGTGCTCACATTAAACCGAAGCTATCTTAGTATCGCACATTAAGTACCAAACTTAGTCGATTTGTCGTCGTACAAAATCATAGTCATATATATACAATTTATGCATTATTAAAGCATTAAAAACATAATTATAACAATGTTTATCACATACGAACTTACCTCATACTCGGAATTGACAAATTGGATCGGTTACTCGATAACCTTCGATTTTTCCCGATCTATATCCGAATTCTTTATTTCTTGATCTATATGTATTAAAAATTAACCATTTAATCACCAATTCATTCAATTTCACCCAATAATACCTATTTGAGCATTTGTACACTTTATCCCCTAAAGTTTCACATTTCATACAATTTAGTCCCTATTTCATAAAAACAAAATTTACTCAAAATTCAATAAGACCCATGCTTATCCAAATTTCCTAGGGACTCCTAGTAGCCTAAAACTTTTATTAATTTCACAAATTAACCCCTCAATTTACACTTTTCTCAATTTAATTTCTAATATTCATTTTTACTCAAAATCACTTTACAAAACATGTATATCAAGCACCAAGCTTTCATAATTCATCATCAAACATCATAAAACTCAAGAAGTCATCATTGGAACTTTACAAAATCATCATCAAATTCAAAAATTAAAGCACAGGCTAGCTAGTACCCAAAGTGTAACAACCGGGTTTTAGCTAAATCAGAATAGTGGTTTTGAGACCACAAATCTGAGGTTGTAAAATTATTTTAATATTATTTTTTATGTTTACAGCATTTGATTATATATGTGTGAAAATTTCGTATGATAATTTTATCATTTGGATGCTTAATTTGACTAAAGGACTAAATCACGTAAAGTGCAAAAGTTGCATTCCACTTGTTAAAAGTGCTTAATTGCCATGGCTTATTAAATGAAAGGTCTTTATGTTTTAATTAGACCATGGTTAGTGGATATGGAGATAAATGGCCTTATATGTAACACCCCGAACCCGAGACCATCGCCGGTGTCGGACACGAGGGGTTAGCAAGCCAAGTTCACTTGTTTTGCCCATTCATTGGACATTTCCAGTCAGGCTGGAAAAACTGCGTCACTGTCGCCTTAAAAATCATATCTCGAGTTTAAAAACTCGGAAACTGGTTTCGTAAATTTTCCCTGAATTTAGACTCATATATCCATCCATGGATTTATTTCTAGAATTTTTGGTCAGGCCAATTGGTACAGTTTATTAGTTAAAGTCACCCATGTTACAGGGATCGACTGCTCTGACCTTCGCGCGGTATAACTTGAATATCTCTCTGTACAGGGCTTTAATGCTGGTGCCGTTTGTTTCTAATGAAACTAGACTCAAAATGGAATCTGTACATATAAGGTATGTCTCCTAATTATTTCTGGATAATTTATAGTAAATTTTAAAGTTGCGACAGGGAACCCAGAAACCGTTCTGGCCCTGTCTCACAATAGCTTTAATATCTCTTAACATGTAACTCCTATGACCATTTCGTTTCTTCCATATGAAAATAGACTCATCAATGTTCATTTACATAGCTGATTCACTATTTAATACCATTCCTACAAATTTTGTGATTTTTCACATTCACGTTACTGCAGCTGGCAGCATCTGTTTTTAAGGTAGGTCTTACCTATTTTGTAGTCTCCATGAACCAACTAGTCTTGCCTTACATAGGTCCACATATGATCATTTTAACCATGCCAATGGCTGATCATGTGACCAACATTCCCATTTCCAATTCATAGTCACATCATGGCACCATATATATATATACAAACCGCAAATAGTTTAAGTTGATACTTCACTATTACGAGCCATTTTCGCATGGCCGTATAACGTATACATCATAACATATTTAAACCAACAAGGGGTAGTCCTATACATGCCATTTCAAGTTCAACCAAGAATTTATACCAAAATGGGGGCTTGATAGTGTGGATGACTTCGACTTCAACGATCCCGAATCCGATTGCTATCGGCGAAATCTAGAAAGCGAGAGCCAAAGCGGTGAGTAAGCATTTTTATGCTTAGTAAGTCTCAAGGAATATAATCAACTCTAATTACAGCAATACATTCACATAGTTAAATGCATCATTTCATTAATGCACATTCACATAATCATACTTACTTCACCATCCCAACTCTTATGTTCATACACAAATAACGGCTTCATTAAGGCCGATAACTCGTTCCATCATAGGAGCGGATATTCACACGCTCTTACTCCTAGCGCGCAAAGCACACACCGCACTTACCTTGTCATTGGGAAATTTCACAAGTGCATTAGCTGAAATTTTCCAGCAAGCTTATAATTTTCAAATCACATACCTTGAGTTTAACCGGATGTCGCTACTCGATCAATCGCCTTGGGACATAGCCGGTTATGGTAACCCGCACCAAGGCCTCACGGGACTTAACCCGGATATCACGATTTGCACAAATGCCTTGGTCTTAGCCGGATAGAATGACTTCATACGAATGCCTTGGTCTTAGCCGGATGTAGCCACTAGCACAATTGCCTTCGGTCTTAACCGGTTATAATTTCCAGCATAATTGTCTTGGGGCTTAGCAGGATATCATTCAATTTCTCATGCACACATACATCAATAATCATTGGACATACATATTTATTTTCGTTACTAAGGCTCAAACACAATTATAATCACTAGCATAATCGCCCGGGACTTAGCCCGGGTATCATTCGAATACTCATACACACATAAATCAATAATCAATACATCCATATTTCATTCCACATAATTCAAGTAAGGTCACTTCTTGAGGACTTACCTCGGATGTTGTCGAACGGCTTTTACGGCTATTCGATCACTTTTCCTTCCCTTGTCCAATTGTGGCCCTCTTAGCTCTTGAGCTAATTCAAACAAATTCAATTTATCAAAACCTCATTGTGCTAGCTTATGGCGAATATGACAAGGAATTTAAATGGTCATATGGCCACCCTTTAGCTTGAATACACAATGGTCATGCACATTTTATACTACATCAAGCAATTCAATACAATTTATTCGAGCATCAAGGAAAAGCTAAGGCCTTCAATAGGCTACCCAAGGCCGAATATACTTGTCCATGTTGAGGCCAATTATGCACTTAATACCACACAAAAACAGCATGCATTTTACTAGTTAATGCTTTGCATATTGTAGCTCAAAACTTACAATATAGCATCAAGCACTCATATGTGTGCTAGGCCGAATGTGCTTACAATTTCACAATTATTCTTCAACATCTTCTTCTTTAAACAAACTTATTCATCACTTCCTTCATAACCAAAACATCATGTGCAAACATATATATACATATATGAGCATGGCGAATTTCAAGGTGTCCATAGCCATCCAAAACACAAATTTTAACTAACATGCAAGAAGCATGAACCATGCTCATGAATGCATCATGGCGAATATGACAATCATGCTCCTTTTCAACTTCAATCATGATAAAACAAAAGAAAGCTCAAAATCTTACTCAAGAGTAGACAATCCATCATTGCATGCATCATCATCAAGCTTCACACTTAGCATGCAATGGCTTTATCACCATAACAACTTTGGCCAAATACCATTTCCATGGCTTAACAAAGATTTGAGCCATGGCTAACATGCACATCAAGTTAGCAACCAAAACATGCATGAAACTCCTAACACAACCTCATACATACCTTAATCTTGATGCAAACTTAGCCAAATCTCCTTCTAGATCTCTTCCAAACCAAGCATGAAGCAAAAATCCTCCTTCTTCCTTAGTTTTGGCTCAAAGAAAGGATGAACAAAATTTTTTCTTTCCTTCTCTACAACTCACGGCAATGGGGGATTACCACACTCACACACATTTTTTTCATTTTTTATCACCCATACACCTTTGTTTATTATTTCACCCTAATGCACCAACAAAACATGTTCCATGACATGTTTAGCCCATCCTCCTTGTCATGGCCGCCACCACCTATAAAAGGGGAATTTGACATGCAAGTCCATTATTTTGCATGCATGCTTTAATTAGTCATCACACATTTCCTATCATACTTTCAAAGTTCATTACTAAGTCCTTTCTTGTGGAATTCACCCTTATAACACTAAATCAATCATCATAAAATGTCATACATGAGCACACACATATTATAGGCATCAAAATAAATTTTTAATTATTTTTATGCCTCGGTTTTGTGGTCCCGAGACCACTTTCCGACTAGGGTCAATTTTGGGCTGTCACATTATAGTATGATGATTTTAAATGGTTTAATAAAGATTAAAAAGGTAATTTGTGAATTAATTAGTAAATAAACAAAGTAAAGCCAACTATCATCTTTTTCCCTTCATTATTCAATCGAACACTCAAGGGAGGAAATCATATTTATGCATTTAGGGTTTGGCACTTGCAAGGTTTGATTGGTTAGTGTTTTGAGCTCGATTTTTGATAATTTTTATTTTTTTATGATCGTTGCTTTGAGTACTAGCTAGCCCATGCCTCAATTTTTGAATTGGTTGATGACTTTATGAGTTGCCATTGATGAATGCTTGATTTTTGTGATAGATGATGATGAATTATGAATGCTTGGTGCTTGATATACATGTTTTGTAAAGTGATTTTGCGTAAAAATGCATATTATGGATTAAATTGAGAAAAGTGTAAATTGAGAGGTTATATTGTGAAAAAAATTAAAGTTTTGGGGTGCTAGGGGTCCCTAAGAAATTCGGCTAGGCTTGGGTGTAAATAAATTTTGTGTAATTTGTATTTTTGTGAAATAGAGACTAAATTGAATAAATGTGTAACTTTAGGGGGCTAATGTACAAAATGCCCATTTATGTGTTTGTGGAATATATTGAATGAATTGTGATTAAATGGGTAAATTTTGAATACATATAGATCAAGAAAGAAAGAACTGGGATTTAGATCGAGGAAAATTAAAGGTTACTGAGTAATTGATCCGATTCGTCAATTTCGAGTACAAGGTAAGTTCGTACATGATAAATGAAGTTACAATTATGTTTTTAATGCTTTAATAATGCATAAATTGCATATATGTGACTACAATTGCATATGACAACAAATCGATTATGTTTGGCACTTAGTGCGTGTTCTAAAATAGCTTCGGCTAAAAATAGCACTTAGTGTGCGAATTGGAATAGCTTCGGCTATATGAGGTACTAAGTGTGCAATATCAAGATAGCTACAGTTTAATGTGATGACACTAAGTGTGCGAGATCGTTATAGCTTCAGCTAATCACTGATATACTAAGTGTACGAATTCTTAGAGCATTGAAAGACTTCTGAACAAATTAATGTATTGAACAAAGAGGTGAGAATGAAATAAATAAATACAGGAAAGTTCAGGCATGTACAATACCTATGTGGTAGTTGATACTATGTGTATGAAGCTTGATGAATTTGCATATACATGTTAAATAGAGGTGGATTGAAATTGAATAATGATATAAAAACTAATAAATGTTTATTAATTGATGTTCTGTATTATATGAACTGTTGAGTATAACTGGTACAAACTTACTAAGCTATGAAGCTTATTGTATGATATTTGTCTTTATTTTATAAATTATCAAAGATAGCTCGGACATCAGGGATCATCAAGAACTCACTATCAAGTCAACTCGTTGGTACTTTGGAAGCTTTGTATATATGGTATATTGCATGTATAGGCTAGTGAGTTGATACTATGTTTTGAAAATGATATAGCCATAAGATTTGGCTTGCTTTTGTTGAAAATGTTGTTATGTATATGGCCATTTAATTTGGCTTAAATTATGTGTTTGATATGGTTATGTGTTGGCTATTTTGGATAGTTGTAATGTAACACCCCGTACCCGAATCCGTTACCGGAGTCGAATACAAGGTGCACACAGACTTAACTTAATTGTTTTCACAGTCCATAAAAAAAATTTCCAGACAAGCTGGTTACTGCGTCACTGTCGCCTTAAAAATCATATCTGGAGTTACAAAACTCAAAAATCAGTTTCGTAATTTTTTCCTGAAACTAGACTCATATTTCCATCTACAGATTTTTTTCCTAGAATTTTTGGTCTATCCAATTGGTACAGTTTATTAGTTAAAATCTCCCATGTTGCAGGGGTCGACTACACTGACCTTCGTTCGTTACAACTTAAATATCTCCCTGTGCAGGGCTTCAATACTGATGTCGTTTGTTTCTATAGAAACTAGACTCAAAGAGAAATCTATACATATATGGTATGACTCCTAATTATCTCTGGTTAATTTATAATGAATTTCCAAAGTCGGAACAGGGAATCCAAAAACCGTTCTGGCCC
Organism: Gossypium arboreum; assembly: GCF_025698485.1. NCBI lineage: Eukaryota > Viridiplantae > Streptophyta > Magnoliopsida > Malvales > Malvaceae > Gossypium > Gossypium arboreum. Next base: position 30,348,856 of record NC_069072.1, read on the forward strand.
TGTTTCACGAATACCTAAATATCTCTTAGGATACAACTCATATGACCGTTTTGTTTCTTCCATATGAAAGTAGATTCATCAAGGCTCATTTACATAATTTATTCACTATTTAATTCCATTCCTGTTATTTTTAGTGATTTTTTACATCCACACCACTGCTGCTGTCAGCATCTGTTACTAAAACAAACTATGCCTATTTCATGACTTTTCCTTGATTTAACTAATAATTCATCATGCATGTCCCAAATTATAACCATGACTTGTGTCCAAACATCACAAAACCAATTTCAACCGAACATTTATGCCATTTTCGCATGGCTAAAAGTTTACATGCCAATTTCAACAAAGCATAATAGCCTATACATGCCGAAATGTACTCCTAGACCAACTACGAAGAAAATACCAAAAGTTGTTAGCGGTGTGATGACTTGATGACGGTCCCGAATACGCAAAAAGTCGAGTCCAAGAAACCTAAAATAGGTGACAAGCAAACACCGAATGAGTATATAACTCAGTAAGTCATAAGCAATGCACTACCAACCATTAATAACATTATCACAAGAGGAAACAAAATGGAAAGAGGCTAATTACTCCATTCAAACCGAACTATACCATAGTTCCTTAGACCTTTCGATTCAATCTCAACCAAGTTATACATTCACATTCCATATACTAATCAATAGGATATTTGAGGCATTTTTATACACCATTTTGTTTTTGTTACAATCATACATCTACATGACCTTTCACTTATTCCACGATAATTCTTATGTACGTGACTTCAATTTGAATCGTCACATAGGTTCAAAACTTACCAAGCTCAACTCCAAATATAAACATAGCGCCTATTAGCCATGAACTCAAGGTACTTACCTGATCCGCTGTCCGTGATCAACTCAATAATGTCACACACTCAGTGTCAATAGTGATTCAAAAGCATATAGTGAGTCCGCACACTTAGTGCTATATGATCAAACTCGCACACTTAGTGCTATATGATCAAACTCGCACACTTAATGCTGTAAAAATTTTAAACCAGCACACTTAGTGCCATTCTCATGATCACAAATGTTTATACCCACACACTTAGTGCCGAAATCAACAACTCGATGCATCTCACCTCTTTTCTTTTCATTCAATACTTTCATCACCACATACATACATGTATATAAATTTATCATTCCTTTTGGCATAATTACATAGACATTATGTCTATTTAAATCAATACAAAATATATGCTTAGTGACCTACCTTGTGTGGTGCAAAATAATTCCAAGTCGGCTACTCGATGACCTTCGATTTCCCCTTGTTGGACGCCTCTCCTTTTGGATCTTGAGCTTAAACAAATAAATTAACTCATTCAACCGCTTTGCTACACATATTGATATTCACATTTTAATGATTTTATGACATACGAACGGCATGGTAAAATTTTATCTTGCTACCTCATGCTCTTAGCTATTCGGCTCATAACCATATGCTATAGCCCTACTATCAATAATCCAATCACACATGCATATATATATATATGGCGAATGTACAAAGCATAGACTCATCATCACCTATGCTCTTAATTTGATGGCGAATATGCATACATGTATATACACTATTAATCAATCACTAACATTGCACTTCACCTTAATAGCTAGCTTAGCAAACCTCGATTTAACACATAGTTGTTCATAACACAACTTAAGCATACTCTCCATTCCATCAATTCCAAAACTTAATGTCTTACTCAAAAATGCTAAAAAGAAAATCCAAGAGTCATCAATCCACCATCACATGTATCATTAACAAGCTTCATATTTAGCATGCAATGGCATTAACACAAAATCTACCTTGGCGAATATCATCCCCATGATATAGCAAAGTTTTGAACCATGGACTAATTAGAACTCAAGCTAGCAACTAAGAACATGCATGAATCTCATGGCACAACCTCAAACATACCTTAATCTAGATGCAAGTATGGCCAAATCCTCCTAATCCTCTTCCAAACCAAACATGAAGCAAAAACTCCTTCCTCCTTCCTTAGAGAATTTCGCCAAAAGAGATGAAAAAGGATGAACATTTTTTTTCTTTGTTTTCATCATAATCCCTTTTTTTCATCTTTTCTTTTTTTTTTCCATTTCATTATTACCCATACTCCTTATTTTATTTTTTCCTCCCATGATGCACCAACAAAACATGTCTATGACATGTTTTGCCCATATTTCTTTGTCATGGCGGCCACTAGGCTTGGATTTAGGAAATTTGACATACAAGCCCTCCTTTTTGATTAAATGCACTATTAGATCCTTATAGATTAGCCTATCACATTTCAAAAGTGTCACACAAGTCTTATTGACTAAATTCACATGAAATTTACTAAATCGAAACTTAAAACTTTCACACATTCATAATCACATATTTTAGACAATAAATACTACGTTCAAACATTTTGGTGACTCGGTTTAGCGGTCCCGAAACCATTTCCCGACTAGGGTCAATTTTGGGCTGTCACATGTAAGTTGTTGTATTGATGCTTAGAGTATGAAATTTTGAGGTTTGATTTTGAGATGATAGTATGGTGTGGTTTGTGATATGAAATAGATGTGAATTTGGTATGTTTTGTATGTGGAATTAAGTAGTTGAATCGGTTGATGATAGATGGCATGACATGAGTATGAATTGGCATGTTTTTTATTTCCTAAAAATGTATTGAAATGGTGCTATTTTGGTTGCTTTGTGTACTTGAGAGTAGGGTGGCAAATTGGCTTTACAAATAGCTTATTTTTGTCCACACAGGCAAAGATACGATCGTGTATCTCAGCCGTGCGGGACACATGGTCATGTTACACGGCCCGTGTGTCCCTTGGGATATCCCTACGAATTTAATTCAGTCTCGAGCATGGCCTAGACACATGGACGTGTGGTTGGTCGGGTGACCCAAGTCAGTAACCTCTTCAGTTTTCCTACGGCCAAGGCACACGAGCGTGTCTCCAGGTGTGTGGTGGAAGTCAGCATGTATGCTCTATTTTCACACGGCCTAGGACATGGGCGTGTCCGGTAGCCGTGTGAGGCACATGGCCTGCTTACATGGGCGTGTGACCTATGAATGTAAAATTTTTCTAAGTGTTCAGAAATTTTTATATGTGATCGGTTTAGTCACAAACCACTCTTAAGCATGTTTTAAGGTCTCGTAGAACCTTATAAGGGACAGTGTGAATGTTTGCGAGTGGTTTTTGATAATGATGTATAAATGTATATGAATGAGATGTGTTATTCGGTAATGCCTTGTAACCTTATTCTGGCGTTGGATATGGGTTAGAGTGTTACATTTATTGGTATTAGAGTTACGGATTAGTCGATTCTAGGACTAACATAATGAGTGAGATCTAGCTATACATGCCATATATATAAACTGTGATAGTGTGATGATTCCTGATAGTTAAAATGTGCTTTTCATATAGCAAATGGATCCCTAACGAGCAATAACCGATGATGTTGAAAGTAATGTACCCTCTCCCACTCAAGGGGCAATGCAGTCCGATTCTAGGCATATTTCTAGTAGTCAGGGAGGAGAAGCTAAGCAAGCCTTCTTCGAAAAGATGAGTGAGTGGTTCACGAAATTCGTCGAACGGATCCGGTTGCTCAACAACCTCTACCCCCACCTGTTGCTCCACAAGTCCCGGTTGTGCCATCAGTAATAGATCCAATTCGATTGAGTAAACCACTTGTTGATATGATTCGTAAACACGGGGCTGAAGAGTTTCAGGCTACAGTTGATGATGATGCTGATAAAGCTGAGTTCTGGCTTGATAACACTATCCGAGTATTCGATGAATTGTTCTATACTCCAGATGAACGTATCAAATGCGTAGTATCTTTGCTTAGAGATAATGCATATCACTGGTGGAAAACGTTGATATCGGTAATTCCTAGAGAACGGATTACCTGGGAATTCTTTTAGACTGAGTTCCAGAAAAAGTACATAAGCCAAAGATTCCTCGATCAGAAACATAGAGTTTCTAGAATTGAAGCAGGATCGGATGACTGTCACTAACTACAAAAGAGAATTCGTACGATTAAGCAAATATGCCTGGGAATATGTGTCTACTGAAGAGATCATGTGTAAAAGATTTGTTAACAGGTTGAATAAAGATATAAAGTTGTTAGTTGGGATACTTGAACTGAAAGAATTTGTAATATTGGTTGAGAGGGCTTGTAAAGCCGAAGATCTCAAAAAATAAAAGAGAAAAGTTGATTCAAAGGCAAGAGATTTGAGGAAGAGATTTATGAATAAATCTTATCATTCTTAGTCGAAGAAATCTAGAGACTATTTTAACCAACCGACAGCTTCTGGAGTATATCAGAATAGAGATCATGGAAAGCAATACACCAATCCTAAAACTCAAGTCACATCAGTATCGAGTGTTGGTAACGTAAAAGATGTTAAGCCCATGTGTCAACAATATGGAAGACGACATTTTGGAGATTTTTGGGGGAAAAGTAATAATAGAACTTGTTACAGTTGTGGTTCACGAGATCACTTTATTAAAGATTGCCCGGGGTTAGCTGAAAAAGATAATGCTCAAAACACGAGGCCGAGTAATACTGCAGCTAGAGGTAGACCATCCAGAAACATGGGAAATGTGAGTGGTGGTAGAGGTGTGACACGAGACACTATAGCGAGACATGATGCTAGAGCACCTACCCGAGCCTATGTTCTTTGTACTCATGAAGAAGCGTCATTTCCAGATGTCATCACTGATACTTTTACTCTTTATGATACTAAGGTTATTACTTTAATAGATCCAGGATCAACTCATTCATATGTATGTGTGAATTTATTATCCAGTAAGACTTTGCTTGTAGATTCTACTGAAATTGTAATTAGAGTATCGAACCCCTTAAGCAAGTGTGTATTGGTTGATAAAGTGTGAAAGAACTATCCCTTAATGATTTAGGATAATTGCTTTCCGGTCGATTTGATGTTATTGCCATTTGATGAGGCTGATATAATTCTGGGTATGGATTGGCTAACGTTACATGATGCTATTGTGAATTGCAAAAGAAAGACGATAGATTTGAGATTTCAGAATAATGAGATTACTCAAATTGAATCAGATGATCTGAATGGTTTGTCAGCAATGATTTCTTCGATGTTAGCTCAAAAATATCTGAGAAAGGGTTGTGAAGCTTATTTTTCTTACGTACTTGATAAGAAAGTGAATGAAAAGAAAATTGAATTAGTGTCAGTTGTATGTGAGTATTCAGATGTGTTTATTGAAGAGCTACCGGGTTTACCATCGATCAGAGAGGTTGAGTTTGGCATTGAGTTAATGACGGGTACAACACCGATATCGATAGCTCTGTACAGAATGGCTCTGATAGAGTTAAAAGAATTAAAAGCTCAGTTGCAAGAATTAACCGGTAGAGGATTTGCACGATCGAGTTTCTCGCCCTGGGGTGCTCTGTGTTGTTTGTGAAAAAGAAAGATGGCACGGTGAGAATGTGTACAGACTACCGACAACTTAATAAAGTGACAATCAAGAACAAATATGTTTTACCCAAAATTGACAATTCGTTTGATCAATTGAAATGAGCTACAGTGTTTTCAAAGATAGGTCTAAGATCGGGTTATTACCAGTTGCAAGTTAGAGATTCTGATGTGCTAAAGACTGCATTTAGAATGAGGTATGGTCATTATGAATTTTTAGTTATGCCTTTCAGACTAACAAATGCACCTACTGTCTTTATGGATTTAATGAATCGGATTTTTAGACCGTATCTAGATCGATTTGCTATTTTGTTCATAGATGATATCTTGATCTATTCGAGAAATGAAATTGAGCATGCCTAGCATTTGAGGATTGTATTGCAGACTCTAAGAGATAAGCAGTTATATGCAAAGTTTAGTAAATATGAATTTTGGTTGAGTGAAGTTGGTTTTCTGGGGCATATTGTGTCAGCATCGGGTATTCGAGTCGATCCGAGCAAGATTTCCGCAATAATGGACTGGAAGCCTCCGAGAAATGTATTTGAAGTTCGTAGTTTTCTGGGACTAGCTAATTATTATAGGTGATTTTTGAAAGACTTTGCGAGGATTTTGACTCTGTTGACAAGATTTCTTTAGAAAGATGTAAAGTTTGAATGGTCCGAGAATTATCAAAAAAGTTTTGATCAGCTGAACGCTTTATTGACTGAAGCTCTGGTGTTAATTCAGCGAGAATCGGGTAAAAAATTTGTAATCTATAGTGATGCATCGTTAAATGGTCTGGGTAAAAAATTCGTAATCTATAGTGATGCATCGTTAAATGGTATGGGTTGTGTTTTAATGCAGGAAGACAATGTCATAGCTTATGCCTCGAGACAGTTGAAGCCGCATGAAAAGAATTACCCAATGCACGATTTAGAGTTAGCAGCCATTGTATTTGTGCTGAAGATTTGGCGTCATTATTTTTTTGGTGAAAAATGTCATGTTTATTCAGATCATAAAAGTTTGAAATATCTGATGACTCAGAAAGATTTGAATTTGCAACAACGGAGATGGCTAGAATTGTTAAAAGATTATAAGTTAGTGATTAACTACCATCAGGGAAAAGCAAATGTTGTTGCTGATGCTTTAAGCCGAAAATCATTGTTTGCTCTACGTGCAATGAATACTCGGTTGACTCTTTCTGATGATGGCTCGATTGTAGCTGAGTTGAAAGCGAGACTGTTGTTTTTACAACAAATTTGTGAAGCTCAAAAAGTTGATAATGAGTTGTTATCTAAAAGAGCTCAATATGATTTGAATTCTAATTCAAAGTTTTGATGATGATGACTGTTTAAGATTCAAAGGCTGAATTTGTGTTCTGAAAAATTCAGAGTTGATTCAGATGATTTTAAATGAAGCTCATAGTAGTTGGTTATCTGTACATCCGGGAAGTACAAAAATGTATAATGATTTGAAAAAGCTATATTGGTGGAATGATATGAAATGTGGCATTTCAGAGTTCGTTTCTAAATGTTTGATTTGTTAGTAAGTTAAAGCTGCACATCAGGTGCCGTCAGGTTTACCCCTATCTCTAAGTAAGAAAGATGCAATCTGGGTTGTTGTTAACAGATTGACGAAATCAGCTCATTTCATTCCTGTACGTATGGATTTCTCGCTTGATAAGTTAGCTGAGTTATATATCTCCGAGGTTGTGAGATTGCACGGGGTACCTATTTCCATTGTATCGGATAGAGATCCAAGATTCATATCGAGGTTTTGGAAGAAACTACAAGATGCGCTGGGTACAAAGCTACATTTCAGTACCGCATTTCACCTATAGACGGATGGTCAATCCGAGTGAGTTATTCAGATACTCGAGGATATGTTGAGATGTTGCATTCTTGAATTCGAAGGTACGTGGGAAAAGTATTTTCCATTGATTGAATTCGTGTATAACAATAGTTTTCAATCGAGCATTAAAATGGCACCATACGAAACTTTATATGGTCAGAAGTGTCAAACACCGTTATACTGGACTGAGTTAAGTGAGAATAAGATTCATGGGGTTAATCTAATCAGAGAGACTAAAGAGAAAGTAAAAGTAATCCATGATAGTCTGAAAGTAGCTTCGAATCATCAGAAATCGTATGCAGATTTAAAAAGAAAAGATATTGAGTTTCAGATCGAAGATAAAGTGTTTCTGAAAGTATCTCCATGGAAGAAAATACTTCGGTTCGGTCATAAAGGCAAGTAAGTCCAAGATTCATCATGCCGTATAAGATTGTCGAACGTATTGGGCTGGTTGCTTATAGATTGTTGTTGCCACCTGAGTTAGAAATGATTCATAACATATTTCATGTATCGATGACATGAAGATACAGGTCAGATCCTTCACATGTCATTTCCCCGATTAAGGTTGAAATTCAGCCTTATATGTCTTATGTTGAAGAACCGATACAGATTTTAGCTCGTGAAATCAAAGAGCTGAGAAATAAAAGAATAGCGTTAGTGAAAGTATTGTAGCAATGACACGAGGTTGAAGAAGCTACGTGGGAACCCGAGGATGCTATGAGAAAGCAATATCCAAACCTATTCACTGGATAGATTTTTGGGGACGAAAATCCCTAAGGGGGAGAGTTGTAACAGCCCGATTTTAGCTAAATTAGAATAGTGATTTTGAGACCTTAAATCTAAGGTTGTAAAATTATTTTAATATTATTTTTGATGTTTACAACATGTGATTATTTATGTATGAAAATTGCATATGCTAATTTTATCATTTGGATGATTAATTTGACATGTGTTATTAAATGAAAGATCCTTATGTTGTATTAGACCATGTTTAGTGGAGATGGACATAAATGGCCTTATAATTTGATGATTTAAAATGGTTTAGTAAAGGTTAAAAAGGTAATTTGTTATTTAATTAGTAAATAAACAAAATAAAGCCAACTATCATATTTTTCTCTTCATTATTCAATTGAACACTCAAGGGAGGAAATCATTTTTATGCATTTAGGGTTCGAAACTTACAAGGCTTGATTGGTAAGTGTTTTGAGCTCGATTTTTGATAAGTTCTACGTTTTTGTGACCATTGCTTTGAGTACTAGCTAGCCCATGCCTCAATTTTTGAATTGGTTGATGAATTTGTGAGTTGCCATTGATGAATGCTTGAGCTTTGTGATAGATGATGATGGATTATGAAAGCTAGTCCTTTCCTTTTTTTCTAAATTTACATGGATGAGTCACCAAAATATCTACATACTTTCTTTAATGGTCTAATTACCATATACAGACCTTAAGTTTTGAATTCCATAGCTATTTGATCCTTCTAGCTACTAGAATCCAAATTTTGCATTTTATGCGATTTGGTGATTCCCGTAATTAAACACTTAATCGATATAATTTTATTATCAAGATTTTCACATAACATGTCTATCATAATACGAACCATATAATAAAATAAAAATAAATTTTATTTTTTGGCTCGGATTTGTGGTCCCAAGACCACTGTTCCTTTTTCACCAAAATTGGGCTATTACAACTTTTCCCCTTAAGAAATTTTTGTCCTCGAAAATTTTACCAGTAAAGAGATTCAAACATTATTTTCTCGTAATTTCCTCCAATTCCTAGGTAGCTTATTCTATATCATGTTATTGTTAGAAAACTTTTATTAAAGCTACCTTTATATTTTTCGTTTGTTTCACTTCACATGCCAGAATTTCAACCAGTCCCTTACTGTAAGTCGTGTTAGGCTAAATTTAACATTTACCAAAGCAATAACAGATGATGGGTCTGATCGATACTGTCATAACACATATACTCATAAACACATTTTGAATTCTATAGAACTCTGATAATAATTCCAATCAATAGGCAACATGTCTAATCCTTTTTAATGATCTCATATGACCCATTAAACCACAGAATTAATTTGCCTTTACTGCCAAACTGGAGAACTTTCTTTCATTGCGAAACTTTTAAAAATATTTTGTCGCCAATCTAAAACTCCATTTCTTTTCATTTCAGATTCACATTGGATTTCTAACAATCAAATGCTACCTTTAAACTGTATTAGATCACTTCATCTTTCTTCGGTTTCAAAGAATCAAACATACTACATGTATCTTTTCTCGCTAAACTCCGTCCAAAATACCGGAGTTTTACATTTATGACAATATAGAGCCTCATATAGTATCATTTTGTACTTGATTGTTAACTCTTATAATAAGAAAATTTAGCTAGAGGCAAATACTTTTCCCAGTTACCTTCAAATTTGAGTACACAATAGCAAAGCACATTGTCCAAATTCTGAATCGTATGTTCAGATTGATCATCTGTGCGAAAATCAAATACAGTACTAAAATGTAATCGTATACCCAGAGTTTCTTGTAACTTGTTTCAGAATCTAAATATGAGCTATAGATCTCTATCAGAAATAACAGAAGCTAGCACATCGTATAATCTGACAATCTCAAAAAACAAATCATTCAAGCAATCTATCAAGTGGGAAATCCACTCATACAAGGATGAAATGTGCAGGCTTCCTCAAACAATCGACAATTACTCAAATAGTATCTTTCTTTTTCATAGACAAGGATAATCCCGATATAAAGTTCATAGTAACTTTGTCTCATTTCCATCTTGGTATCTTCGCTGGCTATAATCATCTTGAAAGTTTCATCCTTATCTTAATGATACATCCAACATTTAAACACAGATTCAGAAATACTACATTTCATTCTGAGCTACTAATACATCTTTCTCAAATCATTATACATTTTATCATTTCCCAGATAAACAGACATAATGCTACTATGATTATTCATGTAAATTTTTTTGTAAAAATTCTAAATTCTTCAGTACACAAGCTCTATCTCAGAATAACAGACCATCATCAAATTCAAATCTGCCATCTTGATTCAATAATTATTTCATTCTATACCTATTTAACTTACAACTTATTATCACTTTTCTGAGTTTCACTGTTCTGTCGTAAAATCATTAGTTTAGCTCTATACGCAGCTAAAATTGAACTATTATTAGACAATCATAATCGGTATCCGTGGCTTGCAAAGTATACAGATATTTTCTACTCAGAATATTTGTAACCACATTTGTTCTTTCCGAGTGATATTCAATTATCAAATCATAATCTTTCAACATTTCAAACCATATACGCTATCTTAGATTCAAATCTTTTAGCAACATCAGATACTTCAAACTTTTATAATCGGTGAATATATGACATTTTTCACCAAACATGTAATGTTGTTAGATTTCAATACAAAAACAATAGCTAGCAATTCTAGGTCATGTATCGAGTAATTCTTTCCATGTGGTTTTTAACTGTTTGAAAATACAGGCTATTACCTTGCTTTACTACATCAAAACATAATTGAATCACATTTGATAATACATCTCTGTAATAACAAACTCCTTACCCGATTTAGGCTGAATCAGAATTAATACTTCGGTCAACAGAGCTTCTAACTGGTCAAAACTTTACTGATATTTATCGGTCCATTCAAATCTTACCTCTTTTTCGTAATAACTGGGTCATCAATGTATGTAACACCCCTTATCCGTATTCAACATCGGAATAGGATACGAGGCATTACCGGACTTACAAAGCAAACAACATACAATTATGAGTAATAAATTTGCATCTAAATTAAAACCATTTTTATTCAATCATAAAATACTTAATATGAGCCTACGAGGCCCAAAACATGCTTTGGAGGTAATTCGGGACTAAACCGAGAACTTAAGAAATTTTTACAAAACTTAGAAAATTTTTGCTATGGACAGGGGTCACATGCCCATGTGGTTTGGACACACCTGTGTGGGCAGGCTGTGTGGTCACACACGCCCGTGTCCCTAACCCGTGTAACTCTCTATTTTGCGAAGCATGAACAAATTGAGGTCACACAGCCAAGCCATACGCCAGTGTACTAGGCCATGTGGTTAATTTAATTTTCAAAAAATAGGTTGGGACACACGACCGTGCTCGAGGCTGTGTCCCTCACACCACTAAGACAAGAGCCCATGTGCTCAATTCTGAGCATTTTGTTTCTCAAAATTAAGGTGCAGGGGACACACAGCCAAAACACATGCCCGTCGGGTAAGTCGTGTGTCACATACGGCCTAGACATACGCACGTGTATCTACCCATGTGGACAAAATAAAGGCTACTTACCAAGCCATTTGTCACCCTCATTTTGACATACACACCCACAATCTTATTGGCATAAATCATGGCATATTTAGGCAACCAAAACATCCACAAACAAGGCCAAATTATGCCATTTCATTATCCACGCTCCACATATTTACAACATCATGTTTTACCAAACCAAATCATACCAAACTCACATTCTACAAGTTCCAATATGGCTACCAATAACATGCATAATTTTTACTTAGTTTTCTTAGCATACCAATGAGCCAATCTTAACCATTCAACAACAAAACCATTAAGCCACATTCAACCATTTACCAAGCATTTATAAACTACATCACAGAAGAAATAATTGCACATGCATGCATATATAAATATGTATATAAGCTTACAACCAATTCAACCAAAATGAGTCAAATTACATGGCTAAATATCAAATCACCTTAAACAAATATAAGGCAACACATTTGGTCAAATTTATAATGATACATATACCAAAATGACCAAGTCCCTATACATGCCATATACTCAAAATGTTTAAAATCATCGGTACCCAAAATAACAGTTTGATAGTGTGATGCGAATTTTGACAATCTCCAACCCGAGCTAGCTTGTTGACACTATAAAACATGGAAAATAACACAGAGTAAGCTATATAGCTTAGTAAGCTCATATGAAAGAAATAAGCTAACCTTACCATACATTAACATGCAAATAATATAACTTAAGATAATGTGTTTTACCATATTCTCATGATCATAATTCATTCCATCACAACTTACCCTGAGTTCATCATTTCACGAATTTAATAATCATAAGTTTTGTGCACATACCTATACCACTCATAATGGTTTCATACTCATTCTCATCTTTTTCATACCCAATGAACCACTCAGAATAATAATATCGGATACTCGGGAAAACTTTGCACACAAGGTGCCACATATGTAGCCATTGCTACCTCTATCTTATATCACATATATGCTCGCTCTCGAGCCATTAACAGGTTTCCTCACACAAGCTGTCAATCAAGACGTAGCTACTCAGTGCTGCTTACACAAGCTGTCAAGTAGCCGCAACATATGCCGGTACACTCGGCCACCAGTAGGATGTACAGGACCAGTACCCGGATCACATAACATAAAACCCTAGTAACATGTCCATTGTATCCTAATATATTCCTAAGGTTCGATTGGGATTTTCGCTTGCCAAAACATTATCGGACGTGTCCATAGAGTCACTTATACGATTCATACAATATTAAAGCATTAAAAATACAATGATAATAAAGCTTATTTAACATACGAACTTACCTCAGTTACAAAGACGGCAAAAGGATCTCTTCATCAATTATTTTGTTTTTCCCCCGATCTACACCTGAACTTTGTTTTTCTTTTACTTATTTAATCATCACATTATTCAATTCATCCCAAAAACACATTGTGGCAAAATTTATATTTTTACCCTTAACTTTTTAACATTTTACAATTTAGTCCTTAGGCTCATAAAATGAATTTCTTTCAATTTCTTCACACCCAAGCCTAGCCGAACCATTTTCATGCTCATGACAGCTCACATTTTCCATTTATTCACATTTTACCACACATTTTACAACCTTTTACAAATAGGTCCCCTTTTTGACATTTTCATCAAAAATCACTTTGTAAATGTTGTTTATCTAACATCAAACATACATTTTCTACCATTAAACATCAAAATAAACACTTTTCATCATGGGTCAAATTTTAGACTTTAATCCTTCTTCAAATTAGTCCTTGGAAAGGCTAGATTAGGTTAAGACAGCTTCAAAAACATAGAAATCATTAAAAACGGGGCAGGAATGGACTTACAATTGAGCTTCAAAATGGCCAAAACCCTAGCTATGGACTCCCTTGAAAATTTGGCTATGAGGATGAAGATGAATAAAAATTTTAACTTTATTTTAGCTTATTAAATCATTAATTACTAGTTTACCAAAATACCCATAATGCAAAACTTTGGAAATTCACCTAACCATGTCAATTTTTGTCCACTAAGAAGTATAATGGTCTAATTACCATTTAAGGACCTCTAATTTAAGAATTGATAACAACTAAACACCTTTAGCTAAGGGAACTCAAGTTTGGCACCTATTGCAATTTAGTCCTTCTAGTCAAATTAAGAACTCAATCGATAAAATTTCTTAACGAAATTTTCACACAATTATTCTATCATGCTGTAGAGCTTAAAAATAATAAAATAAATATTTCTACTTCGGATTTATGGTCCCAAAACCACTATTTTGATTTGACCCAAAAACAGGCTATTACAATGTAGCTATTTCAATTATAAACATTGAAGCTTTGAGGTTTTTGTTTTCCAAAGTCACAACGATTAGATAGGTTTTAAACCATTATGCAATAATATGACTGACATTTCAACTATATAGATAAAGAAACACTTCAACATCAATAGTGCACCTAAACTTAAAAGAGGGAAAATCGAAAGTGGCCCCAATAATAACCAATGCAATAATACAGTTTCTATGATCTGTGATCTCTATCACCATACCTAATGATCAAGTCAATATTTATTATGGTAATAAATGTAATTACCTCTGATCAAAGAATATCTTTCACAAGTAACCCATGTTTACATAATAAAGAGATTGATGATATCTCAAAGAAAATGCAGAAGAGTAATATCACGCATACTTAGTAGAAACAACTGTGATAAAGACAATATAACTTGCATATTCGTAATTCAGGGCTTCAATCAGTAGAAGTAGAAAATGATATCATATGAACCTTATCATTAAATCTTATATCAATCATGATAAATTAGAAAACCCAAGAAAAATAGAGCAATACTGCTCATGAATCATCTAGACTTTCAGTAATTCCATCTATTATAATTAGCCAGTGTTTCAATACGTTAAATATTGCAATTGAACATGCAAAATTTCATATGCCTTTGAGAATAACCAAACTTATAGAGTATCTAGAAGATATTGCTGTAATATCCCTGATTATAATAGCCACATTCAATTATCTGTGCAATTTCATCACACTGACTAATAAAGTCATCAACAATCTTACATTATTCAATTCACTGAAAGAGTCAATCTGAAAAAAATTTGGGCTAATCCGTTCTCTAAATATCATATCTGGATAAGTCGTTTACTCATGAATAACTTCCTCCTTAACAATAACATCAAATATTCAGAATAATCTTCAGAAAAATCTGATATCTCTTTTAATACAGTCTTTACTTATTAACCCATTCTAATTCTGACCACATAATTAGTCATTCAGCCTTTGAACTCTTTAGTTCCACATTCATGAGCTAATCCATATAAATCTTGTGAATTTCATTGTATAACACTATACTGGTAAGGGGATAGAGATCGTAAGCCTCAAAATTGAACTTTCATAAATACACACATATCACTTAATTTATCATTAACATGTCCATTATAAAACATTTGTTTCATACCTTCACAACTCCCCCTTTTATCATAAGCAACATTTTTACTCATGCACGTGAGTATCACTTTCTGCAATATCGAAATTAGCTCGGTTGGAAAGCATTTCTATCTATTTGTAAAATAATTTTCATCAGAGTAGGGAGATATCACACTATCACAGGTTATATAACAGCATGTATTTCTAGACTGCACATACGCTATGTTCAGTCCAAGAACTGACTAAACCATACCTCTGATACCATTAAATGTAACACCCCTAGCCCGCATCTGTCGTCGAAACAGGGTTTCAAAGTATTACCAAAAATTTCAGAAACTTTTACAGATAAATCATGCAAGTTACTATTCAAATTCTGAAATTATTCGTAACGTCCCTTAAATAGACCCTCGAGGTCCAATACGAGCATTAAAATTGAGTCGGGACTTAATCAGAACCTCTAAGAATTTTTCGCAAAATTTTAAAAAATTTTCAAAATGCAGGGCTCACACGCCCGTGTGGTGCAAGGGACACACCTGTGTGACCCTAGGACATGCCCGTGCTGCAGGCCATGTTCGACCCCGTGTAACTCTCTAACTCTCTAACTTATGCACGCGGCCATGCCACACACTCGTGTGCTAGGCCATGTGGTTAATTAATTCAATTCAAAACTAGGTGTAGGTTTCACACGGCCAAGACACATGCTCGAGTTTTAGGGCGTGTAGCACACACGGATGAGCACACACATGTGTGCTCAATTTTGAGCATTTTGTTTCTCAAAAATTTAGGTGCAGGGGACACACGTCCTAACTACACGCCCATGTACCCGGCCGTATGTCACACACTGTCTAGACACACGTCCGTGTGGGCAAAATAAAGTCATTTCTAACTTTATTTCTCACCCAAATTCACACTAATGACCTGCACTTAAACCCATAACCATAAGCCAACCAATTCAAACATTCAAATTTAGCAAATTTCATCATTCATATAGCACATCATTGCATGCATACATGTTCACAATCTTACCTTAGTTTAGTCCATATGTTAGACATAATTTGGTCAACTACTTAACACATATGTAGCTACCATAGTATGACATTACAAATATATCAAAACAAGTCATTACTAGCCATTCCAATGGCTAGATTACAAGAATAGTTTACATTTACATGTTAATTTGGCCAATATATCCTATACATGCCATTGTAACCATAATTGCTTTTCCATATTGTTCTGACATGGGCAGATGGATAGTGTGAGTGATCTCCTCCAAGCTTCCAATCCTACGAGCTTCCGATTTACTATAAAACAGGGAAATAAAACTAAGTAAGAATAAAATGCTTAGTAAGTTCATATAACATGGTACTTAACTTACCATTCATTCTATTTTAAGGTAACTATGTAAGGCATTCTCAATCAATTTGCCCTCAAGCCCTACACATATCCTCATTACCCTTGTAAGTCATATCTTCCATAATAACATCACAAGCATATATGGGCTCAACAACAATCAAGTTTCCATGCACATATGCTTTCCACAACATGTATACATTTAACCTGTATAAATCATCTCTTTATATTACAAATATAATTTCATAATAATTCATCTCAAGTTCAGATCTTTTCATATCAGAACTTTACCCATATTACTCGGAATATCAAGGTCACGATTAGTACACTCAAGGTGTACAAGTCAATAATCAATGATGTACATACTCATAAAACAAATTCCATGTACAATATCATCATTTCATATTTCTATATATCAATTATCACGTATTGTCATTTTCATGTATTTCAAGCCGATATGTGTAATAACTCATTTCTTATTCATATCCTCTCATGTCAAGCACTTTTTCCTGTTGAATTTATTTGAAATATCGATGGATACACAGGTAGTACACTCGTTGTGTACAAATCAGGATTCGTCAATTCATATTCAATGATACCCATACAGTACTATTTCAAGGAGTATACTCTCAAGCCACACATGTATACAACAGGATTACCATTCCAGGCTAAATCCTTTTTATGACATATGCTCTACGAAGCTTGATCTGGATTACCCATCTGGGCTAAATCCTTTTTGTAATGAGGTCAATAGGATTACTCGTCCGAGCTAAATCTCGTCAGTGTCAAATGCAGGACCTCATTCATTTTAAGAAATCACATATCCATCGAATTTCCATTTTATTCAACTGGGATTTAAACATTTTTCTCAAGCATTATCGGGCATGTGATTATTTCATACATCCACTACATTCATATAATTCAAATAAACACATTCCACATTCATTTCAAGTATAAAAGTAACATTTTTATCATTTATCATTTTTCGAGCATTATCATTTTTCGGGCTTTGTCAGATACAATTTCAATGTCACATATATATATGATATTTATACAATTCACACTGCAACATTTAATTCATATAAACATACACAAATTAGTTACACGAACTTAACTCGATAAAGTTCGAGTACGTAAAATCTACTAATCTGACATTTTCCTCTTTCCTCGTTCTAACTCCAAATTTGGTCTATCCAGATCTATACGAGTAAATTTAACATCAATTTACCATATTTCACATTCAAGTGGACTTAATTTTCATCCTAGGCAAAATTACCATTTTGCCCCTAACTTTTCCATAAATTCCCATTTCGTCCTTAGGCTCAGAAAATAAATTTTGTGCAATTTACTCCCTATCCCAAGCCTAACCAAATTCCCATTACAAAATTTACAGCACATGTATTAATAAAAATTCAGCATTTTTCTTCAATTTCACAACTTTACATTTTAGTCCCTAAATCATGTTTTCATTAAAAACACTTTGTAAAAGTTGTTTATCTATTAACAACCTTTGATTTTCTACCATAAATTTCTAGTTTTCAGCATATACATCCATGACCCATTTCCATACTTTGATAACTTTTCAAATTAATCCCCCAAATAGATAGATTAAGCCATCTTGGTTTCAAAAATATCAAAATTACTAAAAATAGGCCAAGGAAACTTACCCAATTTGGCCATCAAAGGTTCTTCTCTCTCTCCTAGAGTTTCCATGTATTATTTTGGGGAAGAAGATGAGAAAATAAGATGATATCTCTTTTATCATCTTCTAATTAATTAAATATTTTCACTTTTTAATCTAGTCCTTGCCTGTTTTCTAAATTTACATGGATGAGTCACCAAAATATCTACATACTATATTTAATGGTCTAATTACCATATAAGGACCTTAAGTTTTGAATTCCATAGCAATTTGATCCTTCTAGCTACTAGAATCCAACTTTTACATTTTATGCGATTTGGTCCTTCCCATAATTAAACACTTAATTGATAAAATTTTCTTATCAAGATTTTCACATGACATGTATATCATAATACGGACCATATAATAAAATAAAAATAAATTTTATTTTTAGGCTCGAATTTGTGATCCTGAGACCACTGTTTCGATTTCACCGAAATTGGGCTGTTACATAGGATGTAAAAAAATAAATTTAATTCAGTTAAGTTGATGTTTACATGAACGTAATAGAGGTTATGAATTTTTTTTGGATAATAATGGTGGTGTGAGCACGACATGCTAATTGGTGACAATTATTTACCTTCAAATTAAAAAAAACCAATATCCCTAACCTTCATAAAACCCCAAAACCCAAATCCAATACCCATCCACCAACCCATCTACCTCATTCCCCAAATACCAACCTAACAACCCAATACCCAAACAAGCCCAAAAAAAAAAGGAAAATAAATAAAAGAGAAAGAAAGTGGGCCGAACGACTTAGCAGGCCCAACGTGAAGGGAAAAAAAGGGAAATGGACAGGGCCCAACCGGCCACAAAGAGAAGAAAAAAAAGGAAAGAAAATTAAAACACCCAAATCCATAAATCCCTAAATCCTTTTTTCTCTGTCCTTTTCATCTTCTCCAAAACAAAAGAACCCTTACCCAACACAAAACCACGCTGCCGCCATCATCAAGTGCCACACCCACCATCACCGTTCGCCACCTCTATCAGCCATGGACCTCGTGAGTCATGGTTACGCCATTGTTGCCACCATCACCGTAAGCTACTTCGCAAAGCACCATCGTCGCCCTGATCCACAGTCTTTCGCCCAATGCTTTCAACTACCATTTGACGGCCTTCTTTACCACATCAACACCGCACTGCTTACCGATCGAGCCTTTACCCGTGCGCCGTCGCTCATCTCTTCCCCAAACACCACCTCATCTATTTATTTTCTTTTTCTCCATCACCAAACACCCAAACCACCCCCACAACCTTAACCAACACCATAACCAAAATCCCCACCGTCCCTCTTCAAAAAAAATCGGCCAAAGTCACCATCCACCGCTGTCACCATTCGTCGTCACTGTCTGTCAATGCCGCTGCCACCGTAGCAAGCAAAATTGATTATTCGTGACGCCTACACAAAAGCCATGGTTCAAACTCGGAACCAAACGGCCGATAATATTTCGGCTTTACTCAATTAAAGTCGACATCAATTTTTAGCGCATCTAATTGTAGATATAGTTGACAACGACTTCGAGCCTTCTCCACCTCCTCCAAGCCGAACAGTCGACCCAACGAGAACTCATCACCGACGAAGTCTGACTCTGGTCAAAATAGAACACTCAAACAGCAAACCTACTACCCCTGAAAGGTTGATTCTTAATCCTCGGCCTGATTTACCTTTACTAAAGTATTATGCAGGTTACCCGAAGGAAGTCGGGACTTCTAACGACAATGTCGAAGGTCCTTCAAATACAAACGAGCATGTCTCTCAATTCCAAACATGATCGCCTACCACTTGAGCTCGTCAACGATCGACACACTAGTCAGCGACACCCCCAAACAGCAATACTGACGCTACTGAAAATTCAAATCCACCTGACTCACCTAACGAATATGTTCGACCATAACGAGACGGTCAATGTAATAGATGATGTCGTACAAACACTATTCCTAACGAAGGTCGATTACGAGGGTTTCTAGACTTTTTAACCTCGGAGCATCGTGTAAGATACGTGTAACACCCCTAACCCATATCCGTCACCCAAATAAGGTTACGAGGCATTACCGATCAAATCACAACATACAACATACATTCCTCATACTTAAATCCATTATCACATAAACATCATCTAAACATAATCATATTGTTCCTTATAAGGCTCTACGAGACCTTAAAACATGCTTAGAAGAGGTTTGAGACTAAATCGATAACATTTGATTACTCTGGGAAACTCATAAAATTTTCAATCATTTAAGGGTCACACGCTTGTGTGAACAGGCCGTATGCCTTACATGGCCCCCAGACACGCCGTGTCACAGGCCATGTGAAAACAGGGCATACAATCTGACTTGCACCACACAGCCGAGGACACGCCCGTGTGTCAGGCCGTGTAAAAACTAGAAGGGTTACTGACTTGGGTCACACAGCCGGCCAAACGCCCATGTGCCAGCCAGTGTGTCACACACGGCCAGTAGACACGCCCGTGTGTCTAAACTGTGTCAAACTTGTAGGGTGTACTGACTTAAATTCGAAGGGTACCCTAGAGGACACACGGCCGTGTAGCATGATCGTGTGTCATTCACGACTGAGACACACGCCCGTGTCTCTGCCTGTGTGGACAAAAATAGGCTATTTGCAAAGCCAATTTGCCACCTTTTTCTCAAGCAGACCTAGTAATCAATTGGTAACGTATATAGTTTTTATATTTTTAAATTTTTAAATTTTAAAAGATTAATTAAATGCTAACTTATTATCTATATGGCAATCCATGTATATGCAACATCAGAAAGTTTTAAAATATTAACTTTTTATTCATTTTTGGGGATTTGAAAAAAACAAATTTAAAGGTTAACAAAATTAAAAATTAAATAGAGAAATAAAATGACTTTCTTGTAAAGTTTGAGAGAAAAAATCATTATACTAAAAAAATTGAAAATTTACTTATGTTTTTGATTCATGTGCTTTGAGATAAATTCTCAAAAGGAAAAAGATTTTAACCTCTTGAAAGTTTCTTTGAAAGTGATAAAAAGAACTTTAGAGATTTTTTTTATTTAATTTTAATAGTGTCATTTGATAATAAAAAATTTCAGTAAAAATAAATAACATTAAGTGAAAAAAAAAATCAAACAACTCTGTTGAGGAAAATACTATCAGATTGTAAAAACTCTTGAATAGAAATCAGGGGGTTCTCGTAAAGCGTCAAGCCCAATGGATTATAATAAACGCATTTCGACATTCGATCAGCAACCATGTTCTAAGATCTAGGAATATGTCGAATTCTTATCTTCCAATCCCTATTAAGATAACCATTGATTAGTCATAACTCCGCCAAATTACTACTGGCAGCGCTTCTTGCAAGAAAGGACTCCACAAGTAGTACATTATCGCATTCAATCTCCAACTATCTATAACTTTTCTCCCATGCTATACGTAAACCTTCAAGAATTGCTCGAGCTTCAATGTGTAAAACTGTTTTCTTGCCCACTTACAATAAGTAACTGCATAACCAATTTCCATCTGCATCCTTAAATACTCCTCCAATTGAAGCATTATCATCATTAAACGACACTGCTCCATCTGATTTCATCTTAATCCATCCTGGTTTTGGAGGTGACCAATACTTTAACAGTATCAAAGTGAACGGCTGAGGTCCCCGTGAGTTCCGTGATAAGTAACTCATTGCCCAAGTAATACCTGTATCAACAAGATCCTGAACACAATTGTTGCTACTAGCAAAAACATAGGAATTGTGATTCTTCTATAACAACCAACAAATAATGGAAAATAAATAGTGTCATTCAAAATCCTCCTCCCTCCACTTCATGGAATTCCTCAAATTCCATAATAGCCAACTGTTATAAGTTAAGAAGAAAACGTTCTTCGAATAGATATTGGTAGCACAGAGAGACAAACAGCTTTAGAAAAAGAACAATATCAGATAGCACGAAGATTCGACTTCAAGAAACTTCCACATCTAGGACAGTAACTCTCACTCCAAGCCTATCTTACCAGAATATCCAAATAAACAATCGGACTCTTTGGGGTGCTTTTGTTTTCCAAATTAACTGCCAACAACTGGAAGATCCACCTGCATCCATCTAGAACAAATTACTGTAGGTCTCCGCAATAGAGAACATATCTTTATTCATCCATTTCCAAGCTATCCTATAGTTACCCACATCAACAGATGGGGTACCGTTGATGTAATAAGAGCAACAACATTAGTAGGAAGAAAACTGTCTAGTCCCAGTCACCATTAGCCGTCACCTGATCAGATGCACGCAAAGTATCATCAAAATGTCCAAATCCTTGAAAGAAATCCCTTAGTTTGCCAACTTGATGGACTCAAATGTCATTCCAAAAGTTTATCAAACAACCATCTCCTAATGACTAATACACATTTTTTATCACATCTGGCCACACTTTCATCAAAGACCTCTATATATAAAAGCAACTACTTTTAGAAATGGCAATCGACATCACATCATGGAGCTTTTATTTGCTCTTAACTAATTGTACCCATAAGGCGTCAGTGTTGGCTAAAATCTAGAAACCCAACTTCATCAAGAAAATCTTATTCTGAACAACCAAGCTTCGGATCCTTAGCTATCTGTAATCTATCGGTCTACAGTAGTTACTCCAAGGGACAAGTGCTGCTCTCCTTGACTCCAAAATTGAACCCCAAATGGAATGATGGGCAATCTTTTCAATCTCATTACAAATAGGAATCAGGATGCGAACTATGCTCATAAAATTGTTGGGGATATTAAGGAAAACTAATTTTTGTCCCAAGGTTATTCTACCTGGTAATGATAGCTTCCTATCCTCCCAGCCATTCAACTTGTTACGAACCTTGGACACTATAAAATCAAATGAATTCATTATGACTTTTGTGTAATAGAGGCATACCAAGATAAACACCCAAATCCTCAACTCACAACATACCAATATCATTGCAAATCATATTGGCTAAATCAGCAGGAGTGTTAGGAGAGAAGAATACACGAGATTTCTTTTCATTCACATTTTGACAAGAGAAATGGCAAAATAAACTCAAAATTTCTGTTACCTGAGATACGCGAGCATTGTTAGCTTCGAAAAAAAGAAAGAGATCATCCGTAAAGAATAATTAAGATAGAACAAGACTCCTTCTTGATAGATATAATGGTGACCAACTTTCACGTTTTACTGTTTCTTCGATGAGATGTCCCAGTCTCTCCATGCATAACACAAAAAGATAAGGTGATGGAGGATCACGTTGATTTATCTCAAGTTTTTGATTTTTTTCTAGATATTTCTTTTAATTATATAGATATATATATTAAAATAAAATAAAATAAAAACAATGAATAATACAAGTTACGGGTGATAAGATTTTGGTTGACAAAAGAAATGGTTTTTTTATATATATTCTTTTTAATATATTTATTTGTTTAAATAAATCAATCCAAATCATCATCATCATTAAAGTCACGTTGCCTTGTACGAATTAGTTATTATTATTTATTTACTCATATAATAACCTTTTAGTTCCAAATTTCTTTTCTTTCTTCTTATCTTGTCATATTCTTTTCAAGTGCGCTTGCTTATATGTCATGTTTAAGGCACAATATGCTATTTCATTATTGAACTTTGTATGAAACTTGTAACCTTTCATTACTATGTTTCATTTTTTTTAGTTCAGTGCAAGAGAAATACTTTTGTCAAAGATAATTCTCATGCAGGGGCATATGTTTTTGGTTACTAATTATTTTATGATTAGTAGTTTCAGGAAATATTATTTTCTGCAGAAGAACTTTTGAGAATAATATCATGTTGGGAACAATTATGTTAAGGAACATCATATTTTGCGCAACTTTCTTTAGGAACAACATTAGAAGGTTGGTCGGATTCTTGAGTTGTTCCAATTTTGAGATTTCTTGGAAAGCATCGTTTAGAGGCTTAGATACAGATACTATTAAGAAGTTCACTTATTAACCTTTATTTGAAATATAAGTGCTTCTCATTTTATTTCTTCATTGAACAAACGGTGCATTTGCACTTAAAACCTTTCTTGCTAAAATATTTTAAATGGGTGTAACTTTTATGTAACTATCATTATGTCCATTATGACAAATTGCTCAAGATAAAAAAACTTTTCTATTTAACTTCTGAATTTTCTTGCTTTTTCTCTCTAAATTTTATCAAATGCTTACAAACTATTTATAGGCTATTTTTCTTAAAAAAACTGAAAATATTAAAATCTAATAAAAAACCATAAACCAATGACTCTTGACCTTTCATTGCCATAAACCAATGACTCTTGACCTTTCATTCTCCTAAAAATAAAACTTTTAAATTAAAAACATTAAAATCACATTTAAGTTTAATCAACAAAACTCCCCTATAAACTTAAATGCTTCTGCCATCCTTCATGCCGATTAATTTCTTGCAGTTGTCAAGAAGTACCATTGATAGCGGTTTCGTGAAGATATCTGCGACTTGGTCTCGGCTTGCCACATGCACTAATTTCACACTTCCTTCCTTTACATGATCTCGGATGAAGTGAAAACGAATGTCAATATGTTTGCTTCTCTCATGATTCACTGGGTTCTTTGCTAACTCAATTGCTGACTTATTGTCAATTTGTATCTCAATCGCACCGAGTTGTTGTTACTCCAATTCATTCAACAAATTTCTGAGCCATATAGCATGACACACACACCAAGACGTTGCCACATATTCAGCTTCACATGTCAAGAGTGTCACGATTGGTTGCTTCTTTGTATGCCAAGTAAACACCGTGTTACCCATAAAGAACACATATCCTGATGTATTTTTTCGATCGTCTAAGTCTCCACACCAATCACTGTCAGAGCACCCAATCAACTTGTAATCTTCCACATTTGAATAAAATAACCCGAGTGATACCGTTCCTTAGATATACCGTAGGATTCCCTTCAACGCCTTCCAATATGAATAAATCGGCTCCTCTATCAACCGACTTACAATGCCAACACTTAGTGAAAGATCAGGCCTTGTGCAAGTGAGATAGGGAAGACTTCTCACCAAACTCTGGTATTTGCTTGCATCGACTCGTTCTCCTCCATCGAACTTTGAGAGTTTTACACCTAGTTCTATTGGTGTTGAAACCAATTTACAATATGCCATATTGTATTTCTTCAAAATTTCCTTTACATATGCCTCCTGTGACACAAAAATACCTATCTCTTCTTGTCTTACCTCCAAACCAAGGAAAAACTTCACCAAACCTAAATCTGTCATCTCGAATTCCTGTGTCATTGTGCTCTTACTATCTTGAATCATCTCACCATTGTTCCCCATAAAAATAAGGTCATCAACATAAAGAGCAACAAATAACATATTACCTCTATTCTTCTTCACATAAAAGGCATGTTCATAGGGACATTGTTTGAACCCGTTCTCCTTGAAGTATGTATCAATACTAGTATTCCATGCCCGCGGTGCTTGCTTCAACCCGTAAAGTGCCTTCTTCAATTTCAACACCTTCTTCTCTTCTCCACTTTTCATGTACCCGGGTGGTTGTTCGATGTAGACTTCTCCTTCAAGCACACCATTCAAGATTGCTGACTTGACATCCATTTGAAATATCAGCCATTTGAATTGAACTGCTTGTGAAAAGAACAATTGGATTGTCTCCATTCTTGCAACGAGAGCAAATACCTCGTCATAATCGATTCCCTCCTTTTGTCTATATCCTTTTGCAACAAGTCGCGCCTTGTACCGTTCTATCTCGCCTTGAGCATTCATCTTTCTCTTGAACACCCACTTCACACCAATGGGCTAACTTCCTTTCAGCAACTCTGTTAACTCCCATATGTTGTTGTAGTCAATTGCTTTAATCTCCTCATCCATGGCAGTTTGCCAGTTCTTATCTCGTACCGCCTCTTCAAAACTTATACTCTCAGAATCTGCCAAAAGACATACAATGTGTACCTCACTTGTTGAATCATACAAATCTTGCAAACTTCGCATTTTGGGTTGTTGTGGTTCATCTTCATCATCGATAGTTTCGGGATTTTTCGGTATGATTGTTGGTGTAGCGGTTGATGATTTTCCATCTTTGATGATAGCCTCCGTTGAGTTATTCCAATCCCACTTGCTTGCTTCATTAACCTGTACATCACGACTCACCACAACCTTCTTACTTATCGGGTTGAGTAGCCTGTATCCTTTTGTTTTCTCATCATACCCAATAAAAATAAACCTTTTACTTTTGTCTTCGAGCTTCGTTCTTCGCTGATCTGGCACATATGCATAGGCCTCACTACTGAATACTTTGAGATGAGAAACTGTCAGTTTTTGTCCACTCCAAGCCTATTGTGGTGTGTGGACACCGATTTTGTACATAGATGGCACATTGCACAGCTTCGCCCAAAATTCCTTCGGCATCTTCTTGCTCTTAAGTATTGACCGAACCATATCAAGAACAGTTTGGTTCTTTCTTTCTGCCACACCGTTTTGTTGGGGAGAGTACGGTGCAGTTAGGAATCATCTTATGCCTTGCTCCTTATAATACTCCATGAAAGCTGTCGAAGTATACTCGCCACCTCTATCGAACCGTACAGATTTGATGTGTCTACTGGTTGCCTTTTCCACCATCACTTTGAACTTTTGGAACACCTCGAACGCCTCAGATTTTTCTTTCAGAAAATAAACCCAAGTTTTTCGTGAGAAATCATCGATAAAGGAAATGAAATACCTTTTACCGCTAAAAGATCTGAGGGTGATTGGTCCACATATGTCGGTATGAATCAATTTGAGAGGTTGTTTAGCCCGATATTCTGCCTTCTTTTGAAATGAAGTTCTCGCATGCTTTTCGAGCACACACTCTTCACAAAAATTTTTCTCATAGTCTATGTCCAGTAGCCCGTGCACCATGTTCTTCTTCGCCAACTCGTTTAGACTACCATAATGTAGGTGACCAAAATGAAGATGCGACAACAACACCTTGTCTTCTACGTCGACTTGCAAACATTTTTCTTGAACGCTTCTCAAATTCAAATTGTACATGCAATTTCTCCTCATTTCAACTCGAGCGACCAAACACCCTTGTTTATCTTTCAAGTGTAACACCCGGTCTCTCATAAGCACCGAATAACCTTTTTCCATGAGTTGCCCCATACTCAAAATGTTGCCCTTGAGGTCTGGTACATAATACACGTCTTGGATAGACCCAACTAATCCATCCTTTAGTAAATAACAAACAGTACCTTGGCCTTTTACCTTAACTTTAGACGCATCTCCAAACGACACATGTCCTATTTCAACTTTTCGCATCTCTTTGAATAGGTGCTTGTGCCCACACATATGGTTGCTTGCACCCGTGTCAAGGTACCACACCATGTTGTTATTGGTATTCACTTCGTTGTGTGCCATCAATAGAAAAACTTATTTTGCCTCCTCATCTTCCGTGGTTAGGTTGGTTGTTTCTTCCATCTTTTTCAAGTCGCAACATTCTTTCGCAAAATGCCCTGTCTTACCACAATTGTAACACTTATCAGAGTTGCAATCCTTTGCATAGTGACCATATTTGCCACACTTGTAACACTCGATGTTGGAATAATTCGACCGACCGCCTATTCCACGACCGCATCCTCTTCCATGCCAATTTTGTTGGTTTGATTTCTCCTTCTCCTCATAATGCCCTTCTTGACCGCGACCTCTTCCACCGCGACCATTTCCTCGACCTCTACAGCTACACCATTTACCTCAAAAGTTTTGAGAATAGAAAACCTTTTCGTCTTTGATTGAAGCCTTAGTTTGAAGTGCTTGCTCAAGTGTCTCCTCTTTCTTCTTCTTCTTACGTTATTCATGTGCCTCGAGAGAACCAACGAGCTCATCGACTGTGAGCGTTACTAGATCCTTTGACTCTTCTATGGCATATAAGACATTCTCGAAACTGTCAGTTAACGACCTCAAAATCTTTTCAACAACTCGTGCATCGGTTAACGCTTCTCCATTTCGGTTGAGTTGGTTCACTACGGCTTGAACACGTGTAATATAGTCGGAGACACCTTCCGATTCCTTCATTTTCATGCCTTTCAACTCGCCGCGAAGAGTTTGAAAGCAGACTTGTTTAACCCAGTCGGCTCCTTTGTACACCTTCGCCAAAATGTCCCATGCTTCTTTTGATGTTGTCGCTCTCGCAATTTTCTCAAAGCCCGACTCGTCAACAGCTCGGAACAACATGTACAATGTCGCCTTATCTTTCAATCGCATCTCTTTTAACGCCTTGTTTTGAGCCGCCGTATATCCCGCTGTAGTTGTCAGTTCTACAAAACCTTCTTAGATCACCTCCCAACCATCTTGAGACCCGAGGAGAGCTTTCATTTGGATACTCCAATTCTTGTAGTTCACCTTTGTTAGTCGAGGCAGTGGCACATTACTGGTCACACTCTCCGTGGCTCGGAAACCAAATTGAAAAATTACTCAAGATAAAAAAACTTTTCTCTTTAACTTCTGAATTTTCTTACTTTTTTTCTCTAAATTATATCAAATGCTTACAACTATTTATAAGCTATTGTCCTTAAAAAAAACTAAAAATGTTAAAATCTAATAAAAAACCATAAACTAATGACTCTTGACCTTTCATTGCCATATAAACCAATGACTCTTGACCTTTCATTCTTCTAAAAATAAAACTTCTAAATTAAAAACATTAAAATCACATTTAAATTTAATCAACAAATTATTTATATAACTTATCTTCCATTATCCTCGTTCAAGTAATTTCTTCCACTTCCACTACTCATTATTTTAGCACATTCATTTTCACTTTTTTATGGTAATCTTTCTTTAATAATTTCTTTCCAAGGCATATAAATATAGGCCTAAAAGTTTCATTTGGGGATTTTTTTATCTTTTGGAAAACTTAAGCATTCTAAAATTCTCTTTGCAACTTTTTTTCTGCAATCACAACCATAGCTCTCACATTTTCTCAGCCTTTATTGCTTCCATCACTACTGCATCTAACGCCCAACAATTTAATATTTGGGTTGGTATTCTCTTTTTATTTTATTTTTTTATTATTTTATCTTTAAGTTGTTATTTTGTTGGGAGTTAAAATATATATATAGTAAATAAATTAAATGATAAGTTTTAAAAAAAACAAACAAATCAAAACCCCCACGTTTGTCTTTAGTTCCTTAATCCCCCTTTTCACGCCGCTTTCATGCTTCTTGTTTTTTGCAATCTGATTCATTTTGTTTGTTTTTTCTTTTTCTATTCTTTTTTTCTTGTTTTATATTTTGTTACTTTGTCTTGGGCTACCATTTCGTCTCTTTCTATTCTTGATTTGGCTGACATTTCATTTGTTCCCTATCAATGTTGTTATTAGCATTGTTCGATCTTATGGTTGCTATCTTAAGTGTCATATTCAAAGGAGCATTTTTGTAAGTATTTTGGGTTGTATTATTATTTTCAGTTATTAAGGGTTGGTAGTATTTAAGTGTAGTTCATGTTTTCGGGTTGTTTTGGGAATCGTTGTGATGATGTTGGTTTTTCTTAGATGGAGTCTCGGATCCAAGTGCGCTTTCATCGATATAGATTATAGTTAGGTTATTGATTTCTGGAAGATAAGTCGTTGTTTGGAGGCTTTGGGATAATATGCTTCATTAATTAGGATGTGGATTATGTTGGTTTCTTGAATTGGGTTTCATAAATTGTCTTATCTAATGGTTATTTGATGTGTTTAGGTTATGGACTTCTTGTGAGTGATTTTGCATCAAAATCAGTCAAGGTGTGTATTGAGAACACGAAAAGTAGTAATCGGTGAAAGCCGAAAAAGTTTTCTATTGACGCCACACAACCTTGTGGTAGGTCATGTGTGACATAGGTTCGTGTGACAGACCGTGTGTTGGACCGTGTGTGACACACGGTCAGGGCTATTTGGGTCATGTAGGCCACATAGGCGTGTGGGCCAAAAACTTTAAAATTTTTCCTAGGGCCGTACACGAAGTCCCGATCAACCGTGGGCCTTTCGTAGGGTCTGTATGTGAGTATATATACTGTGAAACATGAAGTATAGACATCTGTTAGTGTAGTTACTACTATCTGTAAGAGTAATTATGATGTCAATTGATAAATAAACCCGAAATTTTATGTTAAGTTTATGATTCATATCTGATATGTGTGCATGTAAAACTATAGCATGTATAATGCTTGCTTTGAATATGTATGACATTTATTATTTTCTGTATTTGCATATGGGTTGGGTTGTAAATAACATGTGGAGGGAGTGGTTCCGTGAAAAGGCGACAACTCACCTATTGATCTGGCAGCTCTGCTGCAAATATTCTGTAAGTGTCTTAGTGACACTAAGTGGTGTGTAGGGTTGGATGGGTGTTTTTAAACCTCATATGGTGTGTTGGGATGGTTGGAGATGGTGTGTAGCAGTTGGGGGTAGGATTATATGTTATATCTATCCTATTCTGTCATAAATTTGTTTCTGATTAATCTGTCAAATATGCATCTAACTACTTTGAGTAATTCCATATACACTGAGTTTCAAAAACTCTTTCTTTGTTTTTTTGTCACTTACAAGTAATTCATAGACTTAGGCGGGTTAGTGCGACGAGAGCTCAGTTATATTAGTATTTCATTTTTTAAAACTATTTTAAATTGGGTTTAAGTGTTTTTGTAAAATTTGGACTGTTTTGGACATTTTGGGATTATTTTGGCTTTGGATTTTATTTTCGATTTTCACATGATACCATTAAAATGATTTATCGAAAATGTTTGTTTTCTAACAAACAATCGATTTTGAGAAAACAAACTTGGTTTTCCAAATATAATGGTTTAAGAATTTCTGCTGCAAAGTATTTATTTTATTTAGAAAATATAAACAAACTACATTTTCAATTATATAGTTATGTCAAATACATTTTCCAATAAAATGGGTTTATAAGTAACAAAGGTTTATGATGTTTTTCAAAATATTTGAAAACTGGGCTTACAACTATTTTACGTAGCATCTCCAAATCTAACCATAACGTTTAAGTTGGATTTTGGGTCTTACGCCGCATGCCACCATTTTTGTTCAACAGAGTCTGCTCTGATCTTCCTGCCCTCCATCTCTTCACGACACTCCATTTTACTGGTTTGTAACATTTCCTCTTGTAACCAAAAGTATCATTTACACGTGCATGTCTGTATGATATTTTTTTTCTTTTATTGTTTTAGAAAAAAAGCTTGAAGATGTGATAAACTCCTATAACTTCTCAGTATTTGACGGAGTCATCTTTAACACATTTAGTGGATCTTTTAAACACTGCTAGTCTTAAATTTTACGTCCATTACACATGAAAATACATCTTTATTTTTTGCTATCTAATAAAATAATTTTAGATAACGTAACTAATGTAATCAAAATTTAAATAATTGAAGTTACATATGTAATGTTTAAAAGATGAAGATGTTGCAAATTCATATTTTCTATTATTAATCTTCATTTTTTATCTTTGTAAAATTAATTGAAATAAATTATTATATTATCAATGAAATAAATAATCAATACTAACTTAAGTTATAAAAAATATTACTTACCCATGTTAATAACCTCCAATTCTCTAGATTCCACTTGATTGAAAATATTTAAGTGTTGAATATTATTTGTAGCGATACATCTTAACTGTAAAAAAAAAAAAAAAAAAAAAAACCTTTACTTACTTTTATTGGCAGTTAATATTTGTCATCATAACAAGGTCTATATCAACGGACAACTTATCTATCAGTATATATCAAACTTATTTCAACATATATTTCCACTGTCGGTATAGGTAAATCTATATCGCCAAATCAATATTTTTTACCGGTAACAAAATGCAAAACTTTTAAAATTTTAATTTGTCTTTATATGGACAAAATTTTATTAATCGTACATCAACTTAATTAAAATACTTAATTTAAATTTTAAACTTAATAAATCATAAAATTTTAAACTTGAACTTAATTATTTCAAACACGATTAATTGATTTTCATATATTTTTTAAAGTATATTTCTAATGTATTTTTTTACCGATGTCGAGGTGTATTATAATCTAATTTCTATGAAAGGAACATACCCAAAAAAATTTTAATTGTTTCACTAGTGTAGCTTATTTAATTTAATTTTTAACTTAAAACTCTACCCCATTTTATCCCTCCCAACAATTTCCATTTTCTCTCTCCAATCCTAACCTATTAATGGAACTCTTTGCTTTTGCTAACTCTCCATTTTTCACTATTGGATTCAATGGTGAATGTTGACATTGTTAGAATTAAGTGACCCAAATTTTCATTTAAATAAAATACGATAGAAAATAAAATAAAAGTAAAATCCATATAAAACTAGACTTCTTTTATTTTATTTTAGAATAAGGTTTTAAACCTTATTAAACTCCATCTATTTTATATTGATTAGGATAAGGTGTTTCAATCCTACTAGAATATGGCTTTGTAAGCCTATAAATAGACATAGTCTATTCCTCTTGTATTTGATTCAAATTTTTTGACATAGTGAATTTCTTCTCCTCTGCCTGTGGTTTTTTTTTTCCGAAAGGGTTTCCACGTAAAATTTGTGTGTTCTTTATTTTATTTATTTTATTTTATTTTATTTTTCACAAATTGGTATCAGAGCTTCCGGGTTATTCATCTTGATCACGGTAATGGCGTCTTTGAAGTATGAAATTCCGCTGTTGGATCGCAACACCATATTTGCATTGTAGCAAATTAAGATGCAAGCAATTTTTGCACAGATGGATCTGGAGGATGCCCTGCTAGGGATAGATAAGATGCCTTCGACATTAACAGATGAAGAGAAGAAGCGTAAGGATCGAAAGGCATTAACACAATTACATCTGCATTTGTCCAACGAAATTTTGCAGGA
Source organism: Gossypium arboreum (assembly GCF_025698485.1). NCBI lineage: Eukaryota > Viridiplantae > Streptophyta > Magnoliopsida > Malvales > Malvaceae > Gossypium > Gossypium arboreum. Next base: position 30,381,855 of record NC_069072.1, read on the forward strand.
TGTGATGAAAGAGAAAACTGTCGCTGCATTATAGAAGAGGTTAGAACAAATATGTATGTCGAAAACTCTAACAAGCAAGTTGCATATGAAGCAGCGTCTTTATGCTCATCGTTTGGGGGAAGGTGTGTCATACACGAACACTTAATGATGTTTAAAGAAATTCTCTCAAACTTGGAGGCCATGGAGGTTCAGTATGATAAGGAAGATCTAGGGTTGATTCTACTTTGTTCGTTGCCCCCGTCTTATTCAACCTTTCGAGACACGATTTTATATAGCCACGAGTCTCTCACAGTTGATGAGGTTTATGATTCTTTAACCTCGTATGATAAGATGAAGCATCTTGTGGTTAAACCCGACTCTCAGGGAGAGGGTCTCATTGTTCGTGGGAGACAAGATCGGAATGCTGATGATGATGTGGTAGGACACAAGAACGAAATCCTCATGGTAAATCTAAGGGTAGATCGAAGTCTTCAAACAGAGGTAAAACTTGTAACTTTTGCAAGAAGAAAGGGTACATTAAATCTAAGTGCTATAAGCTACAAAATAAGATTAAAAAGGAGGCTGCGAATCAAAAGGGAAAACAACCAGAAAATTCCGGTGAAGCTGATGTTGTAGAAGACTACAGCAATGGTGAACTTCTAGTTGCTTCTGTCAATGATTCTAAAGTAAGCGAAGAGTGGATACTTGATTCAGGCTGCACCTTCCATATGAGTCCCAATTGGGATTGGTTTACAACTTACGAAATAGTATCTGAAGGTGTTGTTTTGATGGGAAATAATGCTTCGTGTAAAATCACAGGTGTTGGAACAATTAAAGTTAAGATGTTTGATGGAGTTTTCAGAACACTTAGTGACGTGTGGCATGTTCCAGAATTGAAAAGAAATTTAATTTCGTTGAGTACTCTTGATTCAGAAAGGGTACAGATACACAGCTGAAAGTGGGGTTTTAAAGATTTCCAAAGGGTCCCTTGTTGTGATGAAAGGGTAGAGAAAGATTGCCAAGTTATATGTTTTACAGGGTTCTACTATTACTGGTGATGCAGCTGTCGCTTCCTCTTCCTTGTCAGATGATGATATTACTAAACTTTGGCATATGCGCCTAGGGCATATGAGTGAGAATGGCATGGCAGAATTAAGCAAAAGAGGACTTCTTAATGGGCAAGGAATTTGCAAACTGAATTTCTGTGAGCACTGTATTTTTGGGAAGCAAAAGAGAGTTCGATTCACTAGAGGAATCCATAACAAGAAGGGAATGTTGGAGTATATTCATTCTGATCTGTGGGGGCCATACAGAGTGCCTTCGAGAGGTGGAGCTTATTATATGCTAACCTTTATTGATGATTTTTCTAGAAAAGTTTGGGCGTTTTTCCTGAAGCAGAAAAGTGGTGTGTTTTTCGTATTTAAGTCTTGGAAAATTATGATTGAAAAATAGAAGGAAAAACAGATAAAATACCTCCGCACAGACAATGGCTTAGAGTTTTGTTTTGATGAGTTTAATAGATTGTGCAAGTCAGAAGGGATCATGAGACACTTGACAGTTCATCATACTCTACAGCAAAACGGTGTTGCAGAACGAATGAATAGAAAGATCATGGAGAAGGTTCGATGTATGTTGTCAAATGCCAACTTACCGAAGGCAAATGCCAACTTACCGAAGGCATTTTGGGCAGAAACGGCCTCTACTGCATGTTTTTTGATCAACTGATCTCCATCCGTTGCCATTGAGAAAAAGACTCCACAAGAGGTATGGTCTGGTAATCCTACTAATTATTCTGATTTAAAGATTTTTGGGTGTCCTGCGTATGCTCATGTTGATAATGGAAAATTGGAACTGAGATCTATTAAATGCATTTTTCTTGGTTATAAAGCTGGTGTAAAAGGGTATAAGTTATAGTGTCCTAAAAATAGAAAAGTTGTGATTACCAGAGATGCTGTTTTTGATGAAACTGCTATGCTACCTAACTTATCTCTTAAAGACTCTTCCAATAAAGAAAATCAAAAGCAGGTGGAGCATTAGATTAATACAGAGTCAACTCCTCAAGGCAGAACAAAAATTGAGAATAGAGTTGCTTCTTCACCACAATACTCTATCGCCAAAAATAGAACTAGAAGAGAAATTAAACCTCCAAAGAAGTATGCCGAGGTTGATCTAGTTGCTTATGCTTTAAATGTGGCTGAAGATATAGATGTGAATCAAGAGCCATCTAATTATTCTGAGGCGGTTAGCTGTGAAGACTCAGAAAAGTGGATGTTTGCTATGTAAGAAGAGATGGAATCACTCCACAAAAACAGAACATGGGACCTTGTGAAACTTCCTAAAGGTAAAAAGGTTGTTCGTTGTAAATGGGTATTTAAAAAGAAAGAAGGGACTCTAGGAGTTGAAGAATCCAGATATAAAGCAAGGCTTGTTGCAAAGGGTTACAGTCAAATTCCAGGAGTGGACTTCACAGATGTGTTCTCTCCAGTTGTTAAGCATAGTTCGATTCGAGCTTTGCTTGGTATTGTGGCCATGAATGATTTGGAGCTTGAGCAGTTAGATGTAAAAACTTCATTTCTGCATGGAGAACTTAAGGAAGATATTTACATGCAACAACCAGAGGGTTTTATAGTCTCAGAAAAAGAGGACTATGTTTGCTTGCTGAGAAAGTCCCTTTACGGTTTGAAACAGTCACCAAGACAGTGGTACAAGAGGTTTGATTCCTTTATGACTTCTCATGATTTCAAAAGAAGTAGTTTAGATAGTTGTGTTTACTTTAAGAAAAACAGTGGTGGTTCTTTTGTGTATCTGCTTCTTTATGTTGATGACATGTTGATAGCAGCAAAAGATAAAGGAGAGATAAGAAAGGTTAAAGCCCAACTAAGTGAAGAATTTGAGATGAAAGATTTAGGACCAGCAAAGAAGGTACTTGGTATGGAGATTCTCAGAGATAGAAAAGCAAGTAAATTGTACCTAAGTCGGAAGGGTACATTGAGAAGGTTCTTTTGTGTTCAATATGCAGAGTGCTAAGCTTGTTAGTACTCCTTTAGCGCCCATTTCAGACTTTCATCGGCCTTGTCTCCTCAATCGATGATGAGATTAAGTACATGTCACATGTTCCATACTCTAGTGCAGTGGGATCTCTCATGTATGCTATGGTCTATTCACGTCTAGATTTATCATATGCAGTCAGTGTAGTTAGCGATATATGGCAAATCCGGTAAAGAACATTGGAAAGCGATCAAGAGATTTTAAGATACTTACGAGGCACTATCGATGTTTGCTTACAGTTTGGAAGAACTAAAGATAGAGTTATAGGGTATGTTGATGCTGATTTTGCTGGCGACCTTGATAAAAGAAGATCTCTCACAGGTTACGTCTTTGCAATCGGAGGTTGTGCAATTAGTTGGAAAGTCACTTTGCAAACTACGATCGCTTTGTCTACCTTGAAGGTGAGTACATGGCGATTCTTGAGGCTTGTAAAGAAGCTATTTGGTTGAAGGGACTATTTAGTGAACTCAATGAAGACCTTCAAATCAGACGAGATTTTGTGACAATCAGTGCCATCTTTCTTACAAAAGATCAAATGTTTCATGAGAGAACAAAACACATTGATATTCGGTATCATTTTGTTCGTGATATTATTACTCGTGATGATATTGTTGTGAGCAAAATTAGTACTCATGAAAATCCTGCAGATATGATGACTAAGTCACTTCCTATAACCAAGTTTGAGCATTGCTTAGACTTGGTTGGTGTTCATTGTTGAAGTTAAACCCTTAAGGGGTTTTATGGAAGAGGTGGAGAACTTGTTTATTGAAAGTTCGCGATGAAGAACTTGTTTATTGAGAATTTGTGTCAAGGTGGAGATTGTTAGAATTAAGTGACCCAAATTCTTATTTAAATAAAATACGATAGAAAATAAAATAAAAGTAAAATCCATATAGAACTAGACTTCTTTTATTTTATTTTAGAATAAGGTTTTTAAACCTTATTAAACTCCATCTATTTTATATTGATTAGGATAAGGTGTTTCAATCCTACTAGAATATGGCTTTGCAAGCCTATAAATAGACATAGTCTATTCCTCTTGTATTTTGATTCAATTTTTTCGACATAGTGAATTTTTTTCTCCTCTGTCCGTGATTTTTTTTCCCGAAAGGGTTTCCACGTAAAATTTGTGTGTTCTTTATTTTATTTATTTTATTTTATTTTATTTTTCACAGACATAATGCAAGCTTTAGTTCTCCATTTTAAATTTCCAAGTTTCAAAACAGATTTTTTTTCAAATTAAAATTTCAACCATTTTATATTTATTAATTCCTTCATTTTCAATTTTGAGGATTCAAAAGAGCTTATCCTTTTAGTTCTCGTTCTTAGTTTTTTCAACTTTAATTCCTCATTTACTCTTTTTTTTTCTACTTTCTAAGTGGATTTGGATGTGTGTTAGGTTGTTCATTTGTAGTGGCATTGGGCTTAGGCATTAAATTTATCACTTCATCTCAATTTTATTTGATGTTTGTCATGTGAATTATATTTGTTTTGAATAATATGAATAATATGAACAATAAGAAAGAAAGAGAAGTAAAAATATTTGTCCTTGTTACACACCTTTTATTGGAATCTAGTGTCTTTAGTGTAGTGAATTTGTCTATATACTTGTAATTTTTTTAACAATTTAGTTTAATAAAATATCTAACAAAATCATTAATATCTTTGTATATTATCCTCAATGATTTTTGCATGTAAAATAAAATGAAAGCAAATAATAACTCACTGATTATCTAACATTTAATTAATACTAAGCAATATTATGTGGTTGGATCGTAATGCGAAAAGATAACTGTATAGCCCAATATTTGCCTGTGTTTGAACCCAAACTAAACCTACCCAATACACATCAGCCAACCCTTACCCACTAACCCAATACAAAACAGCCTAATCTCTAACCCAAACCCGAATGGCCCACTACAACCCATTCCAACCTAATACCCACCCCAATTTCATCAGCCCAACATCATCAAACCCAATCTAAACTAACAGCCCACCTAAACTAACCCACTCACAACCGAAACCCTAACAAACCCTAGCCCATTTTCGGCTTCCCACTTGCATCTTCCCTCTGACACCATCCATCAGCACCATACCCTGGCGCCCCAGCTCTCCATGCCACCGTTCAACCACCCTGCAAGGACAAAACAGAACACACAACAGCAAAAAGGGAAAAACAGACAGTGTAAAACATAGGCTATAAAAGGCCGAATGAAAAACAGATTAGGGGTTGGATTTTTTCTATCAATTCAAAGGATTTTTCTTTGTTTTTTTAGTACTAGCAGATTAAATACAAGAACATTTCCAAACATCAAAGCAGTAGAATAGCATCAAATCAAACCAAAACCCTAAGGTGAATTTTCTATTGCTTTTTTCCATTTTATTTTCGAATCTATTTCTTCTATATCTATAAATACATAAATATAAATAAAAGAATAATATTATAAAACATAAATAATAATAATAATAATAAAACAAAATTTTTTACCTTTTCCTACCATCATATACTTGGCTACTGGCGATGGTCCCATGATCGACGGTGATGACCGATGGCCGGATTTCCTTCCCCTCTCTCTCTTCTCTCCCTTTTGTTTTCTTCCACTGGTTCCAAATAAATTTTTTAAAAAAATTTTGTCTTTTATAGGGACCAAAACGGTGCGTTTTGGTCCCCCCGTTTTAATTAAAAACGACGTCATGTTGGCCACGGGTTGGTCGACCTGACCCGCTCTAGCTAGGATCCACGTGTTTTTTGCTCTTAGGGGCTATTTGCGCAATCGGTCCTTCCGCATTTTTGGTGTTTTAAATCAGGTTTATATTTATTTATAAATTGGCCCTGAAATTTAATCTGTTTTATAAATTGGCCCCTCTTACTGCGCAGCGTTTTAATAGTTGGGGATATTGCGCCATTGGTCCCTCCATGTCATGCGCGCGTTGCAATTTGGCCCGATTTCCTATTTTATTTTTAATTTCACCCCAAGAATTCTATTTTGGTCACGATTTCGTCCACTTTTGTTTTTGTCCTTAAATAGTATTTGTAATATTAGTTTTGCTATATTATTATTATATTATTGTTGCTTATTATTATTATTGTTGTGAACATATTATACTATACTTAATATTATTATATTTACTATTATTATTTATAAATATTAGTGTACTTTGTATATGTATATATAGGTAGTAATGTTTTATTACTTTATTTTTATATGTTTATTATCATAGTAACTTTTGTATCTCAATATTATTATTTATATTATTATTCTTACCATTTCTTTCATGTTTTTATAATAATACTATTATTATAATCTTACTTTATTATTATCATTCTTATCTAATGCATTCTTATTATTTCACCATATTATTATTTTATACATTATTGTTGTTATTAACATACTATTACTATTATTATACTTATTAATAATATTATTAGTACTAGTATTGATTTTCACTTAATATTTATATATGTATATGCATGTATGTATTTATGTGTTGTATTAATAGTTTTTTTATATATTATTATCATTTCTAATATATATATCGTATATGTTTATGTATATATCGTATATATTTTTTAATATTATTAGTTATATATTTTTATACTATATCATGTATATTTTTCTTATATATATTATCCTTATTATTATTATTAATCTTAGTATATGTTTATTTATATATGTATATGTCTTTAACATATATATAGGTATATATTTATGTAATATTGTAATAGATTTTTGTCATGGTATGTGTTAGAATTAAGTGACCCAAATTCTTATTTAAATAAAATACGATGGAAAATAAAATAAAAGTAAAATCCATATAGAACTAGACTTCTTTTATTTTATTTTAGAATAAGGTTTTAAACCTTATTAAACTCCATCTATTTTATATTGATTAGGATAAGGTGTTTCAATCCTACTAGAATATGGCTTTGCAAGCCTATAAATAGACATAGTCTATTCCTCTTGTATTTGAGTAAAAATTTTTCGACATAGTGAATTTTCTTCTCCTCTGCGTGGTTTTTTCCGAAAGGGTTTCCACGTAAAATTTATGTGTTCTTTATTTTTATTTATTTTATTCTATTTTATTTTTCACAAATTGGTATCGAGCTTCCGGTTATTCATCTCGATCACGGTAATGGCGTCTTTGAAGTATGAAATTCATTGTTGGATCGCAACACCGATTTGCGTTGTGGCAAATTAAGATGCAAGCGCTTCTTGCAGATGGATCTAGAGGATGCCCGCTAGGATAGATAAGATGCCTTCGACATTAACAGATGAAGAGAAGAAGCGTAAGGATCGAAAGGCATTAACACAATTACATCCGCATTTGTCCAACGAAATTTTGCGGGATGTGATGAAAGAGAAAACTGTCATTGCATTATGGAAGAGGCTAGAACAAATATGTATGTCGAAAACTCTAACAAGCAAGTTGCATATGAAGCAACATCTTTATGCTCATCGTTTGGAGGAAGGTGCGTCAGACACGAACACTTAATGGTGTTTAAAGAAATTCTCTCAAACTTGGAGGCCATGGAGGTTCAAGATGATAAGGAAGATCTAGGGTTGATTCTACTTTGTTCGTTGCCCCGTCTTATTCAACCTTTAGAGACACGATTTTATATAGCGCGAGTCTCTCACGGTTGATGAGGTTTATGATTCTTTAACCTCGTATGATAAGATGAAGCATCTTGTGGTTAAACCCAACTCTCGTGGAGAGGGTCTCATTGTTCGTGAGAGACAAGACCGGAATGTTGATGATGATCGTGGTAGAACACAGAACGGAATCCTCGTGGTAAATCTAAGGGTAGATCGAAATCTTCAAACAGAGGTAAAACTTGCAACTTCGCAAGAAGAAAGGGCACATTAAATCGAGTGTTATAAGCTACAAAATAAGATTAAAAGGAGGTGCGAATCAAAAGGAAAACAACCGTAAAATTCCGGTGAAGGCGATGTTGTAGAAGACTACAGCGATGGTGAACTTCTAGTTGCTTCATCAATGATTCTAAAGTAAGCGAGGAGTGGATACTTGATTCAGTTGCACCTTCCACATGAGTCCCAATCGGGATTGGTTTACAACTTATGAAACAAGATTCTGAAGGTGTTGTTTTGATGGGAAATAATGCTTCATGTAAAATCGCAGTGTTGGAACAATTAAAGTTAAGATGTTTGATGGAGTTGTCGAACACTTAGTGACGTGCGGCATGTTCCAAAATTGAAAAGAAATTTAATTTCGTTGAGTACTCTTGATTCAAAAGTGCAGATACACGGTGAAAGTGGGGTTTTAAAGATTTCAAAGGGTCCCTTGTTGTGATGAAAGGGCAAAGAAAGATTGCCAAGTTATATGTTTCTGTGGTTCTATCATTATTGGTGATGCAAATTGCCGCTTCCTCTTCCTTGTCGATGATGATATTACTAAACTTTGACATATGCGCCTAGGGCATATGAGTGAGAATGGCATGGCGTAATTAAGCAAAGAGGACTTCTTAATGGGCAAGGAATTTGCAAACCGAATTTCGTGAGCACCGTGTGTTTTGGGAAGCAAAGAGAGTTCGATTCACTAGAGGAATCCATAACACGAAGGAAACGTTGGAGTATATCCATTCGATCGTGGGGCCGCCCGAGTGCCTTCGAGAGGTGGAGCTAATTATATGCTAACCTTTATTGATGATTTTTCCGAAAAGTTTGGCGTTCTTCACGAAGCGAAAAGCGATGTGTTTTCCACATTTAAGTCTTGGAAAATTATGATTGAAAAACAGACGGAAAAGCAGATAAAATACCTCCGCATGCACAATGGCTTAGAGTTCTGCTCGATGAGTTTAATAGATTGTGCAAGTCGAAGGATCATGAGACACTTGACGATTCGTCATACTCCACAAACAAAACGGCGTTGCGAACGAATGAACGAAGCGATCATGGAGAAGGTTCGATGTATGTTGTCAAATGCCAACTTACCAAGTCATTTTGGGCGAAGCGACCTCTCTTGCATGTTTTTGATCAACCGATCTCCATCCGCTGCCATTGAGAAAAGACTCCACAAGAGGTATGGTCCGGTAATCCCGCTAATTATTACGATTTAAAGATTTTTGGGTGTCCTGCGTATGCTCATGTTGATAATGGAAAATTGGAACCGAGATCCATTAAATGCGTTTTCTTGGTTATAAAGCTGGTGTAAAAGGCTATAAGTTATGGTGTCCTGAAAATAGAAAAGTTGTGATTAGCAGAGATGTTGTTTTTGATGAAACCGCTATGCTACCTAACTTATCTCTTAAAGACTCTTCCAATAAAGAAAACCAAAAGCGGTGGAGCATCGATTAATACGAATCAACTCCTCAAGCCAAGACAAAAATTGAGAATAGAGTTGCTTCTTCACCGCAATACTCTATCGCCAAAAACAGGACAAGAAGAGAAATTAAACCTCCAAAGAAGTATGCAAGTTGATCTAGTTGCTTATGCTTTAAATGTGGTGAAGATATAGATGCGAATCAAGAGCCATTTAATTATTCGAGGCGATTAGTTGTGAAGACTCGAGAAAAGTGGATGTTTGCTATGCAAGAGGAGATGGAATCACTCCACAAAAACAAAACATGGGATCTTGTAAAACTTCCTAAAGGTAAAAAGGTCATTCGTTGTAAATGGGTGTTTAAAAGAAAGAAGGGACTCGGAGTTGAAGAACCCGGATATAAAGCAAGGCTTGTTGCAAAGGGTTACTGATCAAATTCGAGTGGACTTCACAGATGTGTTCTCTCCAGTTGTTAAGCATAGTTCGATTCGAGCTTTGCTTGGTATTGTTGCCATGCATGATTTGGAGCTTGAGCGGTTAGATGTAAAACGCATTTTGCATGGAGAACTTGAGGAAGATATTTACATGCAACAACGGAGGGTTTTATAGTCTCGAAAAAGAGGACTATGTTTGCTTGCTGAAAAAGTCCCTTTACGGTTTGAAACAATCACCAAGACAATTGGTACAAGAGGTTTGATTCCTTTATGACTTCTCATGATTTCAAAAGAAGTAGTTTTGACAGTTGTGTCTACTTTAAGAAAAAAAAGTGATGGTTCTTTTGTGTATCTACTTCTTTATGTTGATGACATGTTGATAGCAAAGAAAAGATAAAAGAGAGATAAGAAAGGTTAAAGCCCAACTAAGTGAAGAATTTGAGATGAAAGATTTAGGACCAGCAAAGAAGATACTTGGTATGGAGATTCTCGGAGATAGAAAAGCAAGTAAATTGTACCTAAGTTAGAAGGGTACATTGAGAAAGTTCTTTGTGTTCAATATGCAGAGTGCTAAGCTCGTTAGTACTCCTTTAGCGACCATTTCAGGACTTTCATCGGCCTTATCTCCTCAATCGATAATGAGATTGAGTACATGTCACATGTTCCATACTCTAGTGCGAGAGGATCTCTCATGTATGCTATGGTTTGTTCACGCCCGATTTATCATATGCAACAAGGCAGATTAGCGATACATGGCGAATCTCGTAAAGAACACGGAAAGTAGTTCGATGGATTTTAAGATACTTACGAGGCACTACTAATGTTTGCTTACAGTTTGGAAGAACTAAAGATGGAGTTATAGGGTATGTTGATGCTGATTTTGCTGGAGACCTTGATAGAAGAAGATCTCTCACGAGTTACGTCTTTACAATCGGAGGTTGTGCAATTAGTTGGAAAGCCACTTTGCAAACTACGATCGCTTTGTCTACCAATGAAGTTGAGTACATGGCGATTCATGAGGCTTGTAAAGAAGCTATTTGGTTGAAGGACTATTTAGTGAACTCAATGAAGACCTTCAAATCAGCCACAAGATTTTGTGACAATCAGAGTGCCATCTTTCTTACAAAAGATCAAATGTTTCATGAGAGAACAAAACACATTGATATTCGGTATCATTTTGTTCGTGATATTATTGCTCGTGGTGATATTGTTGTGAGCAAAATTAGCACTCATGAAAATCCTGCAGATATGATGACTAAGTCACTTCCTATAACCAAGTTTGAGCATTGCTTAGACTTGGTTGGTGTTCATTGTTGAAGTTAAACCCTTAAGGGGTTTTTGGAAGAGGTGAAGAACTTGTTTATTGAAAGTTCGCGATGAAGAACTTGTTCATTGAGAATTTGTGTCAAGGTGGAGATTGTTAGAATTAAGTGACCCAAATTCTTATTTAAATAAAATACGATGGAAAATAAAATAAAAGTAAAATCCATATAGAACTAGACTTCTTTTATTTTATTTTAGAATAAGGTTTTAAACCTTATTAAACTCCATCTATTTTATATTGATTAGGATAAGGTGTTTCAATCCTACTAGAATATGGCTTTGCAAGCCTATAAATAGACATAGTCTATTCCTCTTGTATTTGAGTAAAATTTTTCGACATAGTGAATTTTCTTCTCCTCGCGCGTGGTTTTTTTCCGAAAGGGTTTCCACGTAAAATTTATGTGTTCTTTATTTTTATTTATTTTATTCTATTTTATTTTTCACAGTATGTATATATTATGTAAATATTTTAACATCATATTGTAGATGCATTTTATATATTATGTATATATATATACCTTTTTAATAGTGTATTTTATTTATATCATGTATATATTATGAATATTATATATGGTATATTTCTAATACTATTACTATTTGTATATATATATCTATCACGTATATATCCTTAATATCATTATTATGTATATACCTTCATTGTTTCCATTTCTGTTTAATTCTAGTATTACGTTTAATATTGCATATATCTTTATTGTTTTTTATATTATTGTCACACTTATATCTCGCTTTAATATATTTCTATCTCATCTTGTGTTTATTTTTATTTCATATCAATTTGCTTTGCATTATTTCAAAAATATTGTTCTCGTTTTCTAATTAATTTCAATACATAAGGCAATGTACCGATTTAACATCAAGTCATCGATTTCATCGCTATGTTGGGTGAATTCGTCGGCTCGAGTTAAAACGGGACACCCTTCTAAAAAATAAAAAAATAATTACTCTCGTGTTTTAACCGGATTACGACTAAATGTTACATTGAATTTGTATTTTTGAAAATCAAGACAACACGTGTTTAACAGGATACCAATTTTGGGCGTCGCGAGGGTGCTAATACCTTCCTCGCGCGTAACCGACTCCCGAACCCTACTTTACTCTGATTTTCACGTAGACCCAAATTTGGCCTTCATTTTTGTTCAAGAATAAATTTTCCTTTCAAAAAAAAAGATGATTTATTAGGTGTCCGATCACACCTAGGAAAAAAGATCAGTGGCGACTCCCCTCTTTATTTCAAAATCAAACTTCAGTTTTCAAGTTTTCATTAAATCGCCACAATTAGCAACCGAAAAGCAAAAATTTTACGTTGCTACAATAACTTATATTAATAGATAATCTAAACATGTCCTTAGTCTAATTGGAAATGAACAAATCGATTGAAAGATTCATATGTCGTTTATCATGTCTAATTGGGGAAATATTTTATCTTGGGTATCAAAACAGATGACTCCTAGAAGATAGAGACATAGATGTGACTGACTGGTCAAATAGTATATCAGACAGGATCCAAGTAGAATAGATCCTAAATCTGTTTTTGGATTTATTCACTTGTGAGGTTCATAGTGTAGCATACCTTAATCCTAAGTGAATGATGGAATATGTATGCATGACTCACATATATTGCGGTAATACCGCTATAACATAATATTGCAATTAAACTGCCGAAACTAACTTTCTTCTCTTCACAACCAAAATCCCAGATATTTATGCAAATGCAAAAACGCGCAATCATCATGCATACGGACATACTCATATTTAGAGAAACGGAACCAGAATTCTACATACTTGTGTTTCTGCTTTCCATGAGGCGCAATGGGCTTTCATACCTGGTAGGCAAATCTCTGATAATGTTTTGGTCGCCTATGAGATATTGCACTCTTTGAGAGCCAAGCATTAGGGCAAGAAAGGAAATTTTTCTCTAAAACTTGATATGAGTAAAACTTATGAAAGAGTAAAATGGGATTTCTTTGCCAGGATGATGTTAAAGTTGGGTTTTCATATTGATTGGGTGACCTTAATTATGTGGTGTGTCGCTTCGGTCACTTACTTAGTGAGAATCAATGGGAATAGCAGTGAATGTTTTGTGCGTTAAAAGGGTCTACGACAGGGTGACGCTCTCAGCCCTTATTTATTCTTACTATGTGCTGAAGGCTTTTCCACGATTTTGGCTGAGGCTAAAGAACAGAACTTAACACGGGGCATTCAAATGGTTAGAGGTCATTTGGCCATAAAACATTTATTCTTTACAGACGATAGTATTCTTTTTGGGGATGCTTCGAAGGAAGGTGCATAGAATATCTACTGTCTCATTTCAAAATACGAGAAAACTTAAGGGCAGAAGGTCAATTATGACAAGTCATTGCTTTATTTTGTGGCAAATGTTGATGAAAGCGGGAAAGACATAGTGAGTACCATCCTGGGGTTTGAGTATCATCAAATCTGGAAAAGTGCCTAAGTTTGCCTATGATGGTGGGTAGAAAAAAGAAATGGGCATTTATGAATTATGTGGACAAATTTCGTAGTAGAATGGAAAGTTGGAATCTGCAGTTTTTATCAATGGAAGGAAAAGAGACTCTTATTAAAGCAGTATTGCAAGCCCTTCTAATTTATGCCGTGCAATGCTTTCTTTTTCCAAAAATGTTGTGTACCAAGCTAGAAAACGTGCCTTCATGTGAGAAGCTATGCCTTCAAGTACTTTCTCGTGATGCCACATGTCGTTATTAATAAGGATATAATAAGTATAATTTGATACTTCCGTCCAAATAAAGTAATTTATTCTGTTGAAATATTTATACACTAAAATTTCGAGTATTGCTAAAGTAAAATAATATAATAATTACTATAAGCACTAGGATTAATATGAAGAAGAAAAGAAGGTAGAGGATCAGTACAATCAGCCTAATGAATTGAATAATTGTGGCACTGGGCTAATTATTTTCCCCTCGTTCACGAAGTGGAATTCGCCTGCTTCGTTTTCCAGACAAGGAGACCATGATATGTCATGTACGCCAGTTTTTAATGAGAGAGATTCCAATAGGTCCACTTTTTCTAACAAAAATGATTTTAAGCCAAAACAGAGCAAACATTTACAAAATCACCCTGTTCCACATGCCCCAGCTTTTTCTTCTTTTTATATAGATAACATATTTAAAATGGATTAAATGCCAAATTGATAAATTCACGTCTCCTTTTGGAACTAAATTTCAGCCACAAACACACCTCGGGGGCTGTTTAGATTGTGTAAAATCAAAGATTACCCGAAGAGAGTCAATTGCGCCGATGAGTCCGTGATGTGCCTTTTGCTTTTTGTCCAATTTTCCCTTTACCTTAACAACTAACTGTTTATTTTTTCATTCAAAAACAAAAGCTGTATTCAATTACTTGTTTCTTTTAAATACACTCTTTCATATTCCTTTAATTTCGTTTGATTTTACCGAGCTAAGTATGATCAGATTTCAGTACATTTGCCTTAATTAAAAAGAGTCCAAGTTTTGACTTAATCCGAATTCAAAGCTGGGCTTAACCTGTTATTGCGTTAGAACATTCTACTGGGGTATAGATCTACGTCTGAAAACCAAGCCAACAGCCCCGTCATGCATGTGTGTCGGATTGGATACCTTTCACAATTCTCTTTATTCGTGTAACATTTTTTTTCAATCATAATCGTTTTATATAACCTTTTTGTACTGTATATCATATGAAAAGTAAAAACTATGTGGGTTGAAGGTACAGGAAAAGTTGCAGGGTTTAGAGTAGCGTGGGAAATGGGATGGGAATGGGTAATTGGCCAAATGGGGAAAGTGTGAAAAGTCATTTAACTACCAATCCTAGTCCTAACTAATCCACTAGGATCAAGTATGGCCGGTTACAACCGGCTGGTGCCCTCGTTTTCACACTACGCTCCCATAGAAGTAATTTTAAATTCATCAATTTCCTAATTTCCCCTTTTAAACATGTCTGTCCCATTTATGTCGTTCATACCTAAAATGTTAACTTATAAAAAATTTCTTAACATATTAAAAGTGTGGAGAGGTATGATAATAACAAAATTTTAACGTTTAGGAGCTTAACTACTATTAAATTTAAAATAACATTTTATTACATTAATAATATATATAATCTAAATGTGTTCATGAGTTTAATGACTTATCCGATCTTATCAATTCCATCCAATCAACTTAACTTGCTTTGAGTTGCTTGATTTAACTAACCAATGTATACCTCTAGCAATATATAGCATGTGAAATTATATTATAGAGAAGTTTTAATTTTTATGAATTCATTTATTATCTCCATGTTTATATTATACATTAAATATTTAATTGAAGTGATGTGATAAGTTAATTAGACATCAGCACATTTGGATAATGATCAAAATATCTTTCCATAATAAATTACATTATTTTGAGAATAAATTTATCATTTTATATTGTTTCTATATAAAATAAAATATATATACAAAATAAAATTTAAACCTAAACCCGTTTAATTTTTAACATTTACACTTTAACTTTTAATCAAAATATTATTTTTATTTATATTATTATTTTATAATTATATTTATTACATAATTTTATTTTATATCTAAATTACTGTTAAAAAGAACACATCAGTAAAGTTATTGACTAGATTCTAAAAATAGGTATATTGATTGAATTCTAGGCTTTTATTGAAAAAAATCTATAATTATTAATGTACAGCATTCTTTCTAAATTTGATAGATATAATCAACTAAAAGAGAAAAAGAAATTATAATAAATATTTCCTTTGTGTAGAAAGGTTAAAGCTAGTATTATTAAAATTATTGCATTATTACTAAAAATTGTATATTTGTAACCATATATCATTTTTGCTAGGATAAGCATTTCCCCCAAAATGCATAATTTCATAGTGGAGTGGGAAACCTAGAAAAAGAGAGCAGTGGCATTCATGTGAATCCACAAAATAATCACGGCCAAAATAGTAAATCAGATTCCATTTTAGATGCTACAAAAGCCTTCTCCACTGCCTTTCTCACTCACACCTATCATCTCCCTTCTTAACGACGACTCGAATTCTAAAAAAGAAAAAAACCTACGCCATGAAACCCCTCTTCTCCGTCCCATTCTTAACCTTCCTCTTCTTCTATTTCTACTCAGTCCCGACCCTCGGTTCCTACGTATACGACGCTAGCGCCACCACCACCACCGTCATCAACTCTACAGATTTCATTCGTACAAGCTGCTACGCCACCTTGTATCCCGATATTTGCTATACTTCCCTTTATGGCTATGCCAACGCCATCCAACAAGACCCAGCTCGTCTAGCTCGTGCTGCCATTAGTGTCAGCCTCTCTAAAGCTCGTAACATGGCAGTCTACGTCTCTAACCTCTCCCGCGAAGCCGATTACGGCGCCGACCCAAGAGCCAGCGCAGCCTTGCACGACTGTTTCTCGAACATGGGTGATGCAGTGGATGAAATCCGTGGGTCGCTGAAGCAAATGCAACAGGTGGTGGCTCCAGGTTCGGAGTCTTTCAGGTTCCAAATGGGGAATGTCCAGACATGGATGAGCGCGGCTTTGACGGATGAGGAGACGTGTACGGACGGATTCGAGGATGTGGCGGATGGGCCAATGAAGACGGAGGTCTGCAAGAGGGCGGCTAAAGTGAAGAAGTTTACGAGCAATGCTTTGGCGTTGGTTAATAGTTACGCAGAAAAGGGTACAATGTAATCCGCAAATGAAATGAAAACTGTATAATTTCTAAATTACCTGATGCCTATTGTTGAATGTCTTTTTTTTTTTAAATGTACATTGGTTTCAGACATAACGATAATGTTTTGTTTGGGGATAGTAGTTTGGAGTTTCTGTTTTTCATTACATGACAGAGAGCTCTCTGGATTGTAACTCTAACCGAGTTTAAATATTAGAATAAACATAAAAAATTTCTACCACACGCCCGCTTTTATTTACCTAAAATGTTTAAATATAATTTATTCTTGATAAAAATAAATATAAAAAAAATTACTCTTAACATTTTGATGTGACAAGATCAATTCTGTTAAACAATTAAAAAAATATCAAATATTCAAAATTATTTATATTTTAGTTAAAAATTAAAATGAAGTTATGTAAAAATATTCATATTTTTAACCGCAACATTACCTGAATGAAAATATAATTATTAGGAATTCATTATATCCATTGTAGTTACAACAAATTTTAATTCTTTAAGATTTTGTTTTACAATACAAAATGAATGTGTAATTACTAGAACTTTTGTAATTATAAAGAATTGCAATCCTTTAAAGTGTTTAGCTAGTTGGTATAAATTATAATTACACAATTAGATAATTTATATTTTAAAAATTTTAATTGTTATAACAATTATTAGTATGATAAAAATAATTTCTAAACAAGTAAAAATTTAAAATCAAATCATCATATGTATTATGTTAGTCTAAAAAATAGTTGTTATTACGAATATTAATAAAATAACAAGAAAAAAAACATCATATATAATTTTATCTAATTGTTCTAGTATATATTGGTTGGGTTATTTTTCTTTAATATTTAACATATGCTTCTTATCATCTTCATTGGTCATTGACCCAACTCATCATCATTTAGATTTGAGTATTATGCATCATAAATATTATCAAGATTTCCTTTTTACATGTACTCTTCAAAGTATGCATTATCTCAATTCCAACTATGATTAAAGTTATATTTATGTTAATATAAGAAGTATATCTTTCTTAAAATAGCATATGTCTTCTTAACAACATTTCGATGACTAAAATATCTCAAATTAAAGAGTTCTTGAGTTGTATATGGTGCTTGTGTTTAGCATTATTCTCTCAAATGGTTTCATATCCCACAACATGGTATAAGAAAATCTTTTATATTTGCATAATTAGCATCGACCTTATAATATTTGGGTTCACGGTCTAAATAGCCTGTACCTTTAATTATAAAAATTAATATAAACTTAATTTGGAGAAAGACTTGTACTATATTATATCTCTTTTATAATACGTAAATTATGCTAAAATAAAAAAATTTATAATATATAACCTTTATAATTTTTTTATAAAATTTCCAATAACTTTCATAACATTTTATAAAACTTTTTATAAATAATATAATTTTATAATAACTTTAATATAAATAAATAACGATAAAAACTATCACATTTTTTTATGAATAATTATATTATTGTTATAATATTTAATATTGACACATGAATAATTTATGTCCATACTTCTTGACTATAAATTTTATAAATAAATATATTAGAACACTTTTATAACATGTAAATTATTTTTATAATAATTTTTTAACATTACTTTAGAATTTTTGAAGAATTAAATAATATAATTTTTATTATAACTTTATAAAATACATAAATTATTTTTAGGATTTATAATATAAGAAATTTTTTCCATAATTATCTCAAACACTCATGCGTGTCCATACTTATAATACATATTTTTATAACTTGTAAAAGTTAATATTTTTAAAATTAGATTTGGATGTAATTACCTACGTAATTACTCCACTTCTCACCCCTAAGAATTGTAAAGTGGGTGCTCCAATTACACCAAATTTGGTAGGACCCATTTTAGGATATAATTTTAAATGCTAAAAAATAATACTAATTAATATAAAAAATTATCAAAATACTTGAGGAAAAATTTTCTAAACAAGTAACAAAATTTAAAACCTACTTATCATATGTAATATATTAGTCTAAGAAAGAATCAACAATACAGTTACAAATAAAATTAAAGTAACGAAAAAATATTATGCAATTTTATCTAATTACTCTAGCATTCCATATTTGTTGAGTTATTTTCTCTCTAAAATTTAGTGTATACTCTTTGTCATCATTGGTTGATCATTGAACAAGTATCAATAAGTCACGAGTAACGAGTCAATCAGACACCTACTTAGTTATGAAATTATTACATACCCTTATTTTTACAAAGTAACAAATATTAATAGGGTGTTTTTGTTTTTTCATGTTCTTCTAGTAAAATAATACTATGATAATATTTGAACTTAAGACAAATCAATTTTAAATTTAACTTAACCATTTCAACCAAGATCTCATTTAACTTTGTACACTTTTTATAAATATATTATTTACATATGTTTTTTCACTCACAACATGGGGTGTGCTATAGGACTAGTTTATATTTAAGTCATTGACTAAAGTATTAACATAAGTTTAATTGGATATCAACTTAATATTGAAAACTACTAAAATATCATTTTATATGTAAAACATGTTATATTATTATGAAGATATTTTTATCTTTTATATTTTTATGTAAAATCACTAAAAACTCAATTATGACGAAATTTAAACTTGTGAGACATTAAATTTTAAATATTTAATTTTTTTTTAGGGATTGAACCGTATATGCAACAAGAAAATAAAATTAAAAGTGAGAAGATCAAACATACAAATATTTACGTGAAAAAAATCATCCGAAAAAGAGGACAAAAAACCACGGGCAAAGGAGACTTCACTAAATAAGCAAACACCAAAATAGGACAAGATAAAGAGAATCTTAACAAACACCCTAAACCTAAAAAACAATGCACTCTGGCTAAAACACGAAAATTCTCTAAAACTCACAAAACTCTCTTAATCTCAAAGGTGATGAGGATGATTAATCTAGGTTACAACAGCTCCTTTTATAGGCTAAATTAATAGGTTAAATATGACTAAAATAAACCTAGACTAATCAAAGTTTATCTGGAAAACATTAACAGAGATTAACTAGGAGAAGAAAACTCAGGTGAATTGGAAACACATCGCCACATTGCAATGTCGTATGTCCCTTGTCAGGATGTCATTTTCTTCTCGTCGAGACATCAATTTGAAAATACACGACACAGTCTACAAGTCTTCACCTTGACTTGTATTTTCTCATACCTCAATTTCTGAGCCCATCATAGGCCTATTTAAACATTTGCAGGATACTCACCAAGTCCAAACTGGTGTTTAAACTTGAAAATTGAAGAGTGATGATCGTTTTATCAATCACTAAACTAGACTACGATCACAACTAAGGCAAGCACACCTATCGAATGGTAGTATAGCTATGGTGAGTCCAGAATATAGTATCCACAAGGACTAAAAGTACTAGTATTAACTATCTTTCTATTATTTAGCCTAAAATAAAAGGGATTTTTTTAATCTAAAAATTAACTAAACTAATTAACTAATGAACGCGATAGAGAGTGAAGAAAATAATCGAATAAACCAAAGATAAAGACAATACCCAAGGAAGAATCCACCTAGACTGCACTTATCATTCCGATTCTGAATCAAACGATTTATTCACTTGTCTTGATCTTTAGAAATCCCTAAATTATGTTAATATATCTTTCGAGACTAAGAACAACTGACTCTAGGTTGATTAATTTAAATCTCTTTCTAATTAAAACCCCTATTGTCGCATTAACTCGATCTATGGATTCCCTTATTAGATTTGACACTAATCCGGCAAATTTATGTCACCCTCTTTCTAGGGTTGCATTCAATTCCGCTTAATTATGATAGATCTACTCCTAAACAGGGACTTTTTCTCCATTGAATAAACACATCAACTTGAATTAATATCTTGAAAATATTAAAACAAGAATTAAGAACACATAATTAAGAACAAGAACAAGTATTTATCATTAAATTCAGAACATTAAATAACAAGACCTGTCTTAGGTTTCATCTTCACTAAGTATCTAGGGAATTTAGTTCATAATGTAAAAATAAGACATCTCAAATTTAGAAAAACAATAAGACATAAAAGACCCAAATAAACTTCGAGAGAAATTTGAATAGAGATCTTCAATCTTAAAGTGGACTTGCTTCTGAGATGATTCCAATGGCTTCCTTTGAGTAATTTCTATTTTCTGCTCTGCGTGTCCCCTTAGGTCTTCTTCTAGTATGTATTTATAGACTTTTGAATGCTCAGAAACCCTAAAAATTGAGTTTTTCTGCGTGTTTGGCAAATATGGAATGATATCGACACGGGCTGGCACATGGGCGTGTAGCCTGCCCGTGTGGATCACATATGTAACACCCCTCACCTGTATCCGACGCCGGGACTGGGTTCGAGGTGCTACCGAACTTAACTAAAGCAATCGCATATAAAACTGGACCACAAAATTTTGTTTAACTTGAATCTTCTCAGTTACATACTTTATATCCTTTAAATGGGCTAATGAGGCCCAAAACATACATTAAAAACAATTTGAGACTAAACCGAGAACTTAAGAAAAACTTGGGAAAATTTCATGCCCTAAGCGCCCGTGTGGCTTGGGACACGAACATGCTCTTAGCCCGTGTGCAACACTGACCTTTCAACACGGCCATGGCACACGTCCGTGTGGCCTACTCGTGTTCAATACTGTCTTTTAAACACGGCCAAGGCACACACCAGTGTGGCTTGCTCGTGTTCAACACTGACCTAGAATTTTAAGTGCAGTGAACACACGGCCATAGCACACACCCATGGGAGTGAGTCGTGTGTCACACACGGTCTAGACATACGCCCGTGTGCCCAACCATGTGGACCCTAATAGACTATTTTCCAAGCCTTTGGTCACCCTTTTTACTATTTGTACTTAATGGTTTCCAAATACCAGGAAAAACATAATTATACTCTTAGGAATTCTCTTTGCAAAGCTTATTGCATTGGAAACCTCATATAATTGGTTTCATGCATGCTATATTATTATTCCCATCTTGTATTTATGGGTTTCTATGTTATTATAACACATTCAAAATTTGGCTTGTTCTTGTGACTCATTGCCAACTATGATAAACCATCATATGTAAAAACAAGCAAACATAGAATGGTAGGTCATAGCCTACTTCAAAATAAGCCAATTCCTATGGCCATATACAAAAAGATAGGTATATCTTTACATGCCTTTACTTGTCAAATCAAATGACACATATAACAAAATACTCAAAACCCTATACATGCCATTGAACAAAATAGAAATGTCTTTATACCAAAGCTATCCTATTTGATAGTGTGCTGGCTCTCCAATCGTTTTCCAATCCTCACAAGTCCTTGAGCTTTGAAAAATAAGGAAAAGAGAGGGGTAAGCATTTACATGCTTAGTAAGCTCGAATAACTAGAAAGTAAACTTACCTAGTAATTAGCATATATCCATAATACATAAGGAAACCAACATGTATGAAATGGTTCCTTATCACATGCACTCAACCAATGAGTTAGCCACATAACAAAACATCATGTAACTTATCTTAGATGAGCTCATCATTCAATATATCATTTTACGCATATATCTCATGATAATCCCGTTGAGTTTCTAGGAAATCTTGATGAAGTATCCATTAACCGTCAATTCATACAAATGATCATTTCAGATAGCACTCCCGCAAACCTCACATTTTATGGCGGGATTACCAGTCCAGGCTAAATCCCCCATTTTACAAACTCATAAGGTGATGTCGGGATTACCAGTCTAGGCTAAATCCCTTATTGCGAGAAACACTCTTAATGAGCTTAGATCTGAATTACCAGTCCAGGCTAAATTCAGACCCTTATCGGATTACCCGTCCGGGCAAAATCCATAATGCACATGTATTCTTCGGGAGGCTCGATCATTCAAGGAGCACCCATCTGGGCTAGATTATTTCTATAGTTGAGATCACAGATTACCCGTCCGGGTTAAATCCTTACTGCAACAAATACAGTATCTCAATTCACATGTCACTTATGGTTTATCCATCGAATTCCCTTTTTAACCTCAACCGGGACATTTATCAACATGTCATTAATAAGGATGCATTTCATTTCATCAATAATTGCAACTATCATACATTTATAAATCATACAATTATGCATATTATAAGTTTACTTTAAGTCATTTGAACTTACCTGGTAATCGTTTCGGTTCTATGTTTCGATTATTCCGAAACCTTTCGTTTTCCTCGATCGACCTCCGGAATTTATTCCTCGAGGTCTATAACAACAAAATTAAATCATTAAAACTTCACATTATACATTTCAAGCCTAAATTCCACCCCCGGTCCAAATGACCGTTTTACCCCTAACCTTTCATATTTTTATGATTTAGTCCCTAGGCTCGTATAATGAAACACATGTAATTTCTATCTTACCCAAGCCTAGCTGAACATTTTTCTCTCTTAAGGCAACCCACATTTTTCCATTATTTTTACATTTCTACCACACATTTTATAATTTTTGCAAAAAGGTCCATTTAAGGGTTTTTCATGAAAATTACCTAGGAAAAGATGTTTAACACACATCCAACTTTCATATTTTTCCATAATCCATCAAAATAAAAGTAACTCATGCATGGGTAAATTTTTAAACATGAACCCTAGCATGAAATATGGGTAGAAATGGAGAGAGCAAGCTACCCGGATCTCAAAAATACAAAGAGCATTAAAAACGGGGCTTGGGAGCACTTACTATTGAGCTTGAAATGTTGAAAACCTTAGCTTATGGAGCTCTAGGAATTTCGGCAGCTATGGGGAAGAAGATGGCTGATTTTGGCTTTCTTTTTCCCATTTTATTTCATTAAAATGCTAAATGACCAAAATGCCCTTAAGTCCCTTTCTTTAAAATTTCATCCATGCAAGCCCATTTTTGTCCAAAAACTTAGAAATTGGGTAAATTGCTCTCCAAGACCTTATAATTTATAATCTAAAGCAATTTCATACAAATTGCTTCTAGAATCCAAGTTTTGCAATTTATTCAATTTAGTCCCTGGTTTCCAATTGGACACCTTACTCAAAGAATTTCTTCATGAAATTTTAACACATGCATATTCTCATATTCTAGGCCTCACAATAATCATAAAATAAATATTTTGATGTCGGATTTGTGGTCCTGAAATAACTATTCTGACTAGGCCCTATTTCGGGATGTTACAACATGGGCGTGTGGCCTACCCATGTGGATCCTGAAAACTCCGATTTTGGCCCCTTTTTCGATCCTTTTGCTCTCAAATGCTCTCCTAAGTATAGAAACATGAATTTAAGGGATTAGGAGCATCAGATTCACTAATTTACATCATTAATCATCCAAAAAAATGCCAAGCATGGAATTAAAATATGTTACATTTATGGTTTATCAAATATCCCGACACTTAAACATTTGTTTGTCCTCAAGCAAAATCCTCAACTCACAATTAAAATTAAACTTTCTCAATTCATAATTCTCATCAATAATGTTTTATCATAATTCGTAAATAATTACACATTGATAATTCAACTAAAAGACCACTAAAGATTCAAACAATCCAAGTCAAACATTTTTTTCAAAGCATGAAAACATAGGTATTTCCCTTTATCTAAGTAATTACCTTTAATTCAAAACCAACAAGAATTGACGTCCTCACTAAAGATTCACTCAAATCGCTCAAAGTGTTTAAATTTTAAAAATTAAGCACTCAAAAGTCAAACATGAAAAGTTATTACCATAGGCTTGCATGAAAATCAAATCTCCACCACTATAAAATGAGATGATACACAAATCAAAATGTCTTTATAGGGTTGTAATGGGGATCGGTTTAAAGGTGTGGATAAAGGTTGAAAAAGAAGGTTAAAATTGAGATCGAGTTGATCAATTACCTAACTAGAAAAATAAGCTAATGCTGAATAATTACATCAACCGAAATTATTAAAGAATAACACGAGCTTCTTCACAGAATATGAAATTAACTACTTAGGCTCAGAACAAAGAAATAATAATAATCAATATATATGTATATATATATTTGACTTTTTTTGAATGAATAATAAGATAAAATTAAACAACTGAAATAATAAAACATAGTTAGGCTATAACACCCCTTACCCGTACCCGAGACCGGGATAAGGTACGAGGCATTACCGGACGAACATACAAACATCCAACTAAAATGCGGGTTATAAAATTTCAATTCCATCATTTTGTCCCTTATATGGGCGCCCGAAGCATACATTTGAAGTGGTCCAGGACTGAACCAAGAACGTATGAAAAACTTAAAAAAAAAATTTGTGCTCTGGCCTCACACAGCCGTGTAGAGGCACACCACACGCCTGTGTGCTTGGGACACGCCCATGCCCCTAGCCCATGTGGGGTCCTGAAATTTATTTATTTCAGTTCAAGGTGCAATGGTTTTCACACGGCCTAGATGTAACACCCCTTACCCGTATCCATCGCCAGAACAGGGTACGAGGTATTACCGAATCATAGTACATACCATTAAATAAAACCAAGACAAAAATATGGCATACAATTAGATCATGAATCATTATAACATATGCCTTTAATAATATTAGCCAATTTCAAAGGCTTCATACAAAATAATCGGTCAAATACTATACTTAATGTTTTAAAACCTAGACAATTATGACACGTAACAAAATAACTAAGTCCACTATACATGCCATAATTCAAAATGTTTAGTTCAAATACCCAAAAATATTGATAGTGCAGGCAGATCTTCAACGATCCTTGACTCCTGTGCAAGCTGGACGACACTATAAGACAAAAGAAAGAAAAGAAGGTAAGCTTATAGCTTAGTAAGCAAGTATGTAAATAATGAATAAAGAATCTAATATGTTTACACAATAACTCAAGTGTATCTACTTTTAATTTCACCATTTACTCCACTTTGGTCAAGCTATCTCTACTGCGTATACTCACTAAATAAATCATAACTTGAGTTACAAAACTCGAAATTCAAATCCGTAAAATTTTCCTGAAACTAGACTCATATTAATTCTTACTTATTTTTTTCTAGAATTTTTGGTCTAGCTAATTAGTACAGTTTATTAGTTAAAATTTCCCCTGTTATACAGCTCGACTGATCTGACCTCTGTTCATTACGAATTGAATTTCTCCCAGTACACAATTCAAATATCCATGAAGTTTATTTCATTTAAAACTAGACTCAATAAGGAATCTAGAAATATAAACTATATTTCTTTATTAGTTTTGTACAATTTTTAATGATTTTTCAAAGTTAGAACAGGGGATCACATAATCATTCTGAGCAAGTCACCCACAAATATAAATATCTCAAAATATAGAGTTCCTTTACTTTCTCTGTTTCTTTTACATGAAAATAGACTCATTAAGATTTAAATTCATATCTCATTTAGCCTCTAATTAAATTCCTAATATTTTTGGTGATTTTTCAAATTCACGTCACTGCAACTGTCCAAAACAGTATTATTGCTAATTCACTCTTTCACACTTTCTTTGTACTTACCTCATTTAGCCTACATATCACAATTCACTTTCACCACATTTCATACATCACAAGTGTAGGTTCATGATTACAATGTCACTATAAAATCATCCCGTTGAACAATTCGGATCAATCCTCGATACTTGGTGGCTTCAGCACACAGCTCCACCATCATATTTCATATAATTCGGCTCTCTTGTACACATGGTGAACACTTAGTACCACCTATGTGACCTGGCCAATTTATCTCGTAGCTCTCTTGTCTACATGGTGTCCTTCACTTGGAATCACACATGCGACACATTTATCCTCTCCCCTAGCTCTCTTGTCTACATGGGATACATCCCGTATCACACATGTGACCTAGCTACTACATAGTATCTCGTAGCTCTCTTGTGCACATGATGTGCACTCAGCACCATACATGTGACCTAGCTACATTTCATCTATATTATTCAATCTTTCCGAAAGTTCAACAGGGATTTCTCTCACTATTACTTATTTCCATTCTTCCAATAGTCGATTTATGATTCAAATCAACTAAAATATATAAAATAGGCTGAAATACAAAAATGTAAATGAAGTTAATGTATTATTTACATACAAACTTACCTCGGTGCAAAATATGAGAATTTTGCAATTTAGTCCAAAACCTTTTCCTTCCCCCGTTCGAGGTCGATTCCTTGCCTTTCTTGATCTATAACAACACATTTAGCTCATTTAACACTCATACTATTTATTTCAATCCAAAAATCACATTATGCAAAAATTACATTTTTGCCCCCTAACTTTTACAAAATTATGATTTTTCCCCTAGGCTCGGAAATTTAATTTCAGCCCTTATTCTTATGTTTTATGACATGCTGAACATTTTTCTCTTCTATAACAACATCAAATTCTTACTTTAACATGTACTTATGAGCATTAGGTATTTTTACCGATTATACCGTTTTGCTCGTTTTCGCTAAAAATCGCTTAGAAAAGATCGTTCTCCTAACCTTAAACATTCATATTCTACCATCAAACATCAAAATACATGCATATAATTCATGGGTAAATTTTTAAACATAAACCCTAACTCGAAATAATGGTAGAAATAGGTAAACCGAGCTACGAGGATTTCAAAAATGTAAAGAACATTAAAAACGGGGCTTGAATGCACTTACTATTGAGCTTGAAAGCTTGGAAAAACCCTAGCTATGGTGTTTATGAGAGTTTCGGCCAACTTGATGAAGATGATACCAAATTTTGGCTTTGTTTTCCCATTTTATTATTTTATTTACCAAATGACTAAATTACCCTTCATTAAAAACTATGATGTTTTATCTTCCTTTAGGTATTTTTTTTCCAAACTAGTATAATGGTCTAATTACTATACAAGGACCTCCACTTTAAAAACCCATTACTCACAAGTACTTAGTACCTTTGTGAACTAGAACACACATTTTACAACTTTTGCAATTTAGTCCTAAATATCAAATTGGACCCTCTATCGATAAAATTTCTAAACAAAATTTTCACACAGTCATGAAATCATGCCATAGACCTTAAAATGATAATAAAACTATTATTTCTATCTCGAATTTTTGGTTTCAAAACCACTATTCCATTTTGGCCCTAAATCGGGCTGTTACACTAGACACACGCCTGTGTCCTCGGCCTGTGTCCCAAACAAGACCTAGACACGCCCGTGTTGTCGCCCATGTTCAAAAACCTAGACATTCTATTTATGACATCATCATTTATTTAGGGACACACGGAGCACACGCTCATGTGGTCTGCCCGTGTAGTTACTACAAAGCATGCAACATGGAAATTTTAGGGTGTAGGGAACACATGGCTGAACGACATGCCCGTGTGGGATGTCTGCGTGTCACACACGGTTTAGACACCTATTCATGTGTCTATTCATGTGTACCATTTGGAGGCTATCTTCCAAGCCATTAGTCACCCAAGAACCCTCATGTACTCCAACATGCTTAATATCCTACTATCTAGCATAGACCACAATCACATACATAATCTAGCATTCAATCAAGAGATAATTATAAGAAAACACTCCAATTAACTATATGGACCAATTCACTTGGCCATATACAAAATAATCATACCAATTAGGGAACCATTACTTTGGGCTAGCCACATGACATGACACATATACAAAATAACAATCACCTATACATGCCATGGCTCAAAATAATCAAATGTATTATACCCAAAGTTTAGTTGATAGTGTGATCCGAGGTCTAACGCTCTTGATCCTTTGAGCTAGCTTGACGAATCTAAAAGAAATAGAAAAGGGAGGAGTAAGCTATGAAGCTTAGTAAGTACACATTCAAATAAAATAAATCTTATTTAAACCATAGAATATTATTTACACCTTTGTCACTTTTTCATACCTTTCATCAAACATGTGATCTAAATTTTCTTTAGAAGCATAATACATAAAAACATATATTGCCATGGATGATCATAGTCATAGAAGTACATAGATTAAGCACATACCTTTGCTCCCCTGTATGCATATGTATTTTGCTTAGTTTACGTTCGAACCTTGTATACATTACACACTGAACATTTGGAATAACGAATAGGATACTCAGATATAAATGCACCGAAGTGCCATAATCATGACATAGCACGCCTCTCAACAGGGCTACATATGAGCACCTAGACCTAGCATGCATCACATTACCACGCCCGTCAACAGGGCTACATAAGCTCTCGGACCTAGCGTGTACCACATAATTACATGCCTTTCAACGGGGCTACACAAGCTCCCGGACCTAGCATGTATCATGTCATCAAACGAGCTCATACATACATAGCTATCCGAGTGACATGTCACTTGTATCCTTACCTATTCCTAAGTTCAAATGGGATTTTCGGACTTACGTCTCTTTGTCGAACATTCTCAAAATGTTGGCCTTATAACATATGACATTATCATATACAAATGCTAACATGGCAACAGTTGTAACATAAGAATAAAACATTAAAACATATTATAGCAACAAGGTAACCAAATAATATATTAATTATCCATATGTTATTTAAACATTTAAAACATTAATTAAGGTATTTATTTGTACATGTACTTACCTCGGTACAAAATATTTGAAATAGTGCCTATGCCTCGTACACTTTGTTCTTGCCTTTATCGAGACTTGGTTCTCATCTTTCTTGATCTATCATAACAAATTTAGCTCATTAACTTCATACATTACTCAAATCGACCCTAAATTCATTCTTTGATAAAATTACCCTTTTTATCCCTAAACTTTCACTTATTCACAAATTAGACCTTAGGCTCGTATGAAGAAATGCAAGTGATTTTTCGGTTACCCAAGCCTAGCCGAATACCTCTTGTACTTATAGCAGCCGATACTTTCCTTCATTTCACACTTTTCTACCCATTTTCATAACTTTTACAAATAAGTCCTTTTTAGGGTTTCCATGCAAAATCTCTTAACAAAAGTTGTTCTCCATACCTTAAACTATCATATTCTTCCATAATCCACCAAAATACATCTAACTTATGCATGGGAAATTTTATAAAAATAAACCCTAGCATGAAATATGGGTAGAAATGAAGAGAGCAAGTTGCAAGGATATCAAAAATACAAAGAACATTAAAAACGGGGATAGGTTTGACTTACTATCAAGCTTGAACGTTGAAGAAACCCTAGCTATGGTACCTTTGAATTTTCAGCAGCAACATGAGAAAGATGAGCTGATTTTTAGCTCTTTTTCCCTTTCTAATTCATTTAATATCCAAATGACCAAAATGCCCTTACTCACTAAACTTACAAAAATTTCCATAAATGTCCATATTTGTCCAAAATTTTAAAAATTGGGCAAATTGCTCTTTAGGACCTTCTAATTCATATTTCAAAACAATTTCTCGCAAATTGCACCTAAAACCAAAGTTTTGCATCTTATTCAATTTAGTCCTTATTTTATAATTAGACACTTTATTCTTAAAATTTCCTCATGAAACTTTACCACATGCATAATCTTATATTCTAAATCTCATAATGATTAAAATCTAAATATTTTAATTTCAGATTTATGGTCTCGAAACCATTATTCTGACTAGACCATATTTTACGATGTTGCATAGGCAACTAACCAAATCAAATCTCGACAAAAAGGGAGTCAATAAAAAAGGAACAACAAATGAAAAAGAATGAGTCACGGGTTAATATTGATGGGTGAATCAAGAAATAGTTTGTTAGGCTCAAAGGAGTTCACTAAAGGTTAATTATGAAGGTAGGCTTTTTATAGGATAAGTGGGTTAAAACCTAGGAGCCTTTATTATCTCAGTATATCAAATCAAAGATGTGGTCTTGACATGTATAATCGAAGCAAGTTCTAGAATAACAAATCAATATTGACACACTCATAACCAATAATAAAGTGAGCAAGAAAAAAAAATGTATGCTCTAAAGGCTCAAAATCTCACAAAAATTATGGCTTTTGATGTTAATCTTGCAAATTTCAAGCTTCAAGATAATACTTCAATTTAGGGAAACAACCTAAATTTTTTTTATTCTGAAAATAGACCTATCATACTTGATTCTCTAGTGTCTTAAAGTTTAAACAATCAATGCATAATTACCTATGAATTTAATCTAAAACACATCAACGATAATCATAAATTAATAAGAATTCATTCTAATAGTAATGTGAGAAAATTACTTAAACACAGGACATAATTCAGGGATTTTCTTATAATTCTATAGATAACCTTCCCACACTTAAGATGTACATTATCTTCAATGTACAAATATATATAATCACAGTATAAACAGAATATCATAAGAGAGGGAGAAAACTGAAATTGCCCTGAATATTGGATGAAATCTTCAGAATAGTGAAAAGTGAAATTGCAGTCAAATTTAAATGTAACTCATGATTCCGAGCAAACTAACAAGAAAATAAACACAAATAATAAAAAAAATTAAGGGGTTATAACTCGATTAGAAACAACCATAACTCGATTAGAAACAACCATAAATCTTTCAAAAATAATAATGAAAATAAGTTGAAGAGAAAAAAAAGTAAAACAACTAAAACAAAATTAAAAGAAAGATTAAAAATATAATAATAATAAAAATAAAATAACAATAAACTCAATAATATCAATAAACTTAAAAGGTAATTGTAATGATAATAGTAAAAAATACGAAAGAAAAAATAAAAAATAGAAATTACAAAATAAAAATAAAAATAATAAAAGTATATAAAAATAAAAATATAAAAAATTAAAATATAAGTATAAAAATACTAAATAAATTAATTAATTAGTAAAATAAAAATAAATAATATAACAATTAAAATAAATAAAATAAAATAAAATTGGGGTGATTAACCCAGTTTTCACATGGCCATGGATATACCTGTGTGCGCAGACCATGTGGGTCACATGGCCATGTCGCCAGGCTGTGTGTGTTTTCCTTCGCTTCTCCCACACCTATGTGAAATCCCACACACTCGTGTGGACAGGCTGTGTAACTCTTTGACTTTGAAAAAAAAATTAGCTCTAGGTTTCACACGGCCCAGGACACACCTGTGTGTCTAGATCATGTTGGTCAAAAGGCCATGTCGCCAGGCCATGTTTGTTTTCCTTCGCTTTTCCCACACCCATGTGAGATCCCACACGCCCGTGTAGCCAAGCCGTGTGCTCCACACACCCGTGTGGCTAGGCCATGTGGGTCAAAAACACTTTTTTTTTAGATTTTGAAAATTAATTAATTTAAAAAAAAATCATGAATAATGTTAAGAAAATTAGCAGTGTTAACACTCAAGTTGCCTCTCGAGAAGCGCTTATTTAAAGTCTAATCTTGACTTACCTAGTATTCGCATGGTTATGGTGGTTCATGGAGTCGAGACTCCTCTTTCTCACTATCAATTCTATTATCAACATAAGGTTTTAGCCAAGTAATATTTACCTTAAAAGTGCCAAATTTAGAATGATTTACCTCGACTGTACCGAATGGGAAAATATTAGTACCATAAAAGGAGTTTTTCCGCTTGCATTATGCTCTGAAGTGGCAATTCGAGGGTACGTTTTATCCAACAATACCTGATCGCCAATCTTAAATTGGTTTGTTTCATCCTTAAGCTCGTGATGGAGTCACTTTGGTTCATCGTGTATTCTAGGTTTCTCCTTGACGTGTGTCCGCCATTCATCTAGTTCATCGATTTGTAATCTTCTTTCTTTAGATTTGTTCTGTTTTTGTTACATAAACTAGACTACAGCTCTGTCACGTTTTTCCAAGGTGTTTCCTGCAAAGAATGTTGAGCCACAAGGTTATTAACATTTACAGAGCTCGTAATATCATCTCGATCACTAGATATCCTAATAGAATCATGAGCTTGGAGTTTAATCGTGTCATCACCTACACGAAGTATTAACTCACTTGTACCAACATCTATGATAGTTCTAGCAGTTGCTAAAAAGGGCCATCCTAAAATCAATGGTACGTTACTATCCTCATCTATGTCTAGAACAACAAAATCAACTGGAAAAATGAATTTATCAATTTTGACGAGTACTTCTTCAACAATACCCCTAGGAAATATAATTGTTCTATCTGCCAATTGAATGCTCATCCTAATTTGTTTGAGTTTCCCAAGACCTACTTGCTTAAACATTTTGTAGGGCATGACATTAATACTAGCCCCTAAATCAGCCAAAGCATTATTAACACTTAAACTACCAATTAAATAAGGAATAGTAAAACTCTCTGGATTTTTCAATTTGTTGAGTAGTTTATTCTACAAAATGGCTGAGCACACTGCATTTAGCTCCATGTGCAACGAATCATCTAACTTCTGCTTATTTGCTAAAAGCTCTTTTAAAAATTTAACGAAATTTGGCATCTGCGAAAGAGCTTCAATAAACGGTAAGTTAATATATACTTTTTTCAACAGTTTAAGGAATTTACCGAATTGTTCATTTGTGTGGTCTTTCCTTGTCGCATTTGGATATGGCACATGAGATTTATATTCTTTAATGACTAGTTTTTACTCATTTTGGCTTACCTCAACCTTACCTTTACCTAGCACATCTTCTTGTCTCGATTTTGGTTCATCTTCAACTAACCCTTCTTCATCTTGAACAGTAATCACATGAAGTTGCTCCCTTCGGCTAGATTCATTATTACTCGGTAAGCTACCTTGTGGTCGTTCTGAAATCATCATGGCAAGTTGACCAATTTGATTTTCGAGCCTTTGAATCGACGCTTGCTGATTTTTGAGTGCGGTTTCGGTGTTTTGGAAGTGAGTTTCTGACACCGAGATGAATTTCGTTAGCATCTCCTTAAGTTTCGACTTCTTTTCCTACTAGTAAGGTGGTTTTTGGAAACCTGGAGGGGGTTGCAGTTTTTGATGTCCTTGACCACTCCACGAGAAATTGAAATGGTTCCTCCAACCTGCATTATAAGTGTTACTATATGGATTATTCTGAGGTCTAGAATTATTACCCATATATTGGATCTGTTCGTTCTATATGCTAGGGTTGTAGGATGGATATTCTATATTGTTCATTCCTCCTCCATTCGTATCGCACTGCATTACCGGATGTACCTGCGTAGAAACACATAAATCATCAATCTTTTTATTTAAGAGCTTTACCTGGTTTGATAACATGGTGACCGCGTTAAGGTTGAAAACACCAGCTGCTTTATTAGGCTTTGTCCTCATGACTTGCCACTGATAGTTATTCAGTGACATCTTCTCTATGAACTCATAAGCCTCCCTAGGTGTTTTATTATCTATGGTTCCACCGGCAACTGAATCGATCATCTGCCTAGTTGAGGGGTTCAAACCATTATGAAAAGTCTGAACCTGTAACCGCGTTAAGGTTGAAAACACCGACTGCTTTATTAGGCTTTGTCCTCATGACTTGCCACTGATAGTTATTCAGTGACATCTTCTCTATGAACTCATAAGCCTCCCCAGGTGTTTTATTATCTATGGTTCCACCGGCAACTGAATCGATCATTTGCCTAGTTGAGGGGTTCAAACCATTATGAAAAGT